>NW_023416314.1:40272130-41609236 GCF_014108235.1 Myotis myotis
GCAGTTCTGAGCTGCATGGCCCAGTTTCCAAAGCCTAAGAGCCTGAGGGTGGTCTAGGAGCTTGGAGTGCAGAAGGCGTAGGACCTTCAAGGCTGTCCTGCCCTAGGTCTGACTAACTGCGGAGGAGGCAGTCTGGAATCAGTGCCTGAAAGTGGGGAAAATTTGGGGGGCTCCCAGTGCCAAGCTGGTGCCTGATGCAAAAAAGTGAAGTGGAGGCAGTTGTGGGCCAGCCCAGCTGGCTGGGGCTCAGGGCATGTCACGGGCAACTTGGGCAAGTCACTTCCTCCCTGTGGGTGTTTGTTTCTTCATCTGTAAACGTCAGGGCTGGAGTAGGTCCTATGACAGGCCAAGCAGCTGAACTTGAGGGCACGGGGAACACAGAAGGGCTCTGAGCAGGGGTGGGATGGGGGTTGGCACAGCAGAGAGGTGCTGGAGGGAGACAGGGAGAAGCAGGGGCAGGGTGGAGTGGTGGGGTGTTGAAACCTGAGTTGGGTCTTTGGGTGGGAAAGGAGGGGAACCCCCCAGCTTTTAGCTATGTTGTCGCAACAGGATGACGCTCCCCTCTGCCCTGGTCCCTGTTTCCTGGGGGTGGAAACTCAATGATTTGTCATATGTCATAGCAGCTGAAGGGCTTAAACCTGGGGCGGGGGATGTTTCAGGATTAGGGTGGAGCAAATGAGGCACTTGCCTTTAGTGCAAAATGAGGGGGGGTGCGTAAAAAGTTAAGAAATCAAGATAAATAATGTATTTTTAAAAAGCAATATTAGTGAAAAAGTCCAAGATAAAACAAATATCCAAATTTTATTAAGTATATTTTTATTGATTTCAGAGAGGAAAGAAGAGGGAGAAAGAGATAGAAACATCAATGATGAGAGAGAACCATTCATTGGCTGCCTCCTGCATGCCCCACACTGGGGACTGAGTCCGCAACCTGGACATGTGCCCTGACCTGCCCTGACTGGGAATCAAATTGTGACCTCCTGGTTCATAAATCAAGGCTCAAGCACTGAGCCATGCCAGCCGGGCAAAATATCCAAATTTTAAATAAAGAGGTTCAGTATTGGCGATTCTTTCTTTGCCTCAGGCTCTAGCATGGCTCAGCAAGGTACTGCTCTAAACTTTTTTTTTAAAAGGAGCTGCCTCCTCCAGGAAGCCTTCCGTGACCCCTGGCCTGGTGAGGGACATGTAAGCTGTTTCCACTGGCTGGGTGTTACCTGACCCCCTCCAGCCTGAGGTTCCTGTAGGGCAGGTTTGAGGTCTGGCTCATGCGTCCAGTGCCCTGAATGAAGCTGTCCTAGAAGGTTGTGAGTGTGAAGTCCTAGAGCCGGACCTTGATGTGAAGCCTTTAGTGTAGGAATAGGAACTTGAGAGAGGCCCAAGATGGGGTTGGGCCCTTTGCAGAGACAGAAGTGGGTTCCTGTTTTCCAGCCCTGGTCATTCCCTTAGGGTGGTTGGGATCATTACCAATCAATCCATGTTGAAGCCTTAGAATATGGCCCAACCTGTAGAGCAGGGGCTCAGTTAATGTTCATCATCACTTTGTGAGAGGCAGTGAGCAGCGAGGTGGAGAGTCTACAGCTGCACTATCCAACAGAAATATAATTTGAGCTATAAGTGCAATTTAACTTTTTCTGGTGCACATTAAAAAGAAACATGAAGTTAATAATATACTTTATTCAAATAACATGAAGTTAATAATATACTTTATTCAAATAGCCAAAATAGTATAGCAATCCTATTACGTAATAAATAGAAATTTATTGAGATATTTATATTCTTTAAAAAAAATCTTTATTGTTGAAAATATTACATAGGTTCCCCTTTCTCCCCGATGATATATTTATATTCTTGCTTTTTGTACTAAGTCTTCAAAACCCAGTGTGTATTTAATGCAGCACACTTCATTACGCAGCCACATCTTGAGTGTTCAGTAGCCATATGTGGCTGCTACCGGCTACTGTCTTGTCTATACTATATTCAAGCTGCCCTTTTCCTAGCTGTGTGACTTTGGGCAAGTTATTTAATTTCTCTGTGCCTCGTCCGCTTCTTCATCTTAAAGTATGAAGTATATATTTCATAAGGTTGCTGTGAGGATTAAGTAAGTTAATAAAAAGTGATTAGGGCTCTGGCTGGTGTTGCTAACTGGTTAGAGCATTGGCCTGGAGACCGAAGGATTCCGGTCAAGGGCACATACCTGGGTTGCAGGTTCGATCCCCAGCCAAGTGTGTGCAGGAGGCAACCAATTGATGTGTCTCTCTCACATCAGTGTTTCTCATCTCTCTCTCTCCTTCACTCCCTCCCTTCCACTCTCTAAAAAAGTCAATGGAAAAAATATCCTCAGGTGAGTATTAAAAGATAAAAAGTGATTCCCTCCTCTCCTTTCTCTTCTTCTACCCTCTTCTATGTCTTCCCATTTGTTCAGGTGTCCTTTTGCTTCTCAGGAATGCTCAATGTTTTCCCTCCTACTGATCTTGCACATTTCTCATGAAGTTTATTGGCGTTTTATATTTTGTGATACTATTGTAAATGGGGTCTTTCATTCTGGTTTTTATCTGGTTATTGCTTATAACTGTCGATTTCTGTTATATTACTTTTGAATCCAACTCACTTTCTTCCCTCTCTTTCCTTTTCCCTATCCCTCTCCCCTTCTTCCTCAGCCTTCTTCCCTTCATCCTCCGTTCCCTTCTCATCTCCCCCTCCTCCTTCTGGCATCCCTCTGTTCCACGTGGCCTAGCCTCATGACTTTCTCTTCTGTTCCTGTCCTTGCAGCTCCCACCTCAGGCCAAGATGAGCAGCTGTTCAGAGTAACTGGGAGGACCAGTGTCCTGGGCAGCCCAGCAGGTGAGCCGGGAAATGGGGAGGTGAAGGGGGCTGGGTGTGGCAGGCTGAGCCCCAATATTGAGGTCAGGGAGTAGGCTTCATGGAGGCAAGACCTGAGGTCCCATTGTCCATTTTGAAAACTGAGGTTGAGAGGCAGAGAGAGGGTGAGGCCCAGAGACCTTGAGAAGAGCCTCCCAGGAGGGCTGTGAAAGGTGGGGGCGGGGGGGGGGGGGGACAGGGACCAGCGGGTGGGGTGTGTGTGTGTGAGTGTGTGGGTGTGTGTATCTGTATATCTGCATATTGGATTCCCTTCTGTGCCTGGCGAGTTACCATCTTTCTCATTCCCAGATGATCACGTTATCTTTTAAACTGTATTCATATTTTTGAAAAATGGCACAAAATTAAAAAGATACAGAGGATTTAGTGAAAGGTAACTTTCCCTCTCTTGTCCTCCAAGCTGCCAGTACTCCTCTGCAAAGGCAGTTTCTTGCAAACACATCCAGAGGTATTTTTGTGTATATGGGTGCTATATAAATATGTGTTTCCTTTTTCTTAAACTTATTGAGGTAACATTGGTTAACTATATAATTAGTTTATAATTACTTAAATTTCAGGTGTACATTATGTTTTGATATCTATATACTCTATTGCATGCTCACCACCCATTACCATATATTTGACCCCGCTTTACCCAATTCACCCTCCCCACACCCTCTTCTCTGGTAACCACCATTCTGTTGTCTGTACCTATGACTTTGCTTTGTTAGTTCATGTGTTACGTTTTTTATGTTTCACATGAGTGAAATCGAACAGTTTTTGTGCTTTTTCTTCTGACTTTCTGCACTTAGCATAATACTCTCAAGATTCATCCATGTTGTCACAAATGGCATACTTCCTGTTTTTTATGATTGAGTGCTATTCCATTGTACATATCTACCACATCTTTATCCATTCATCCATGATGGACATATAGGTTGTTCCCATGTCTTGGCGATTGTAAACAATGCTGCAGTGAGCATAGGGGTACATATGCCTTCACGAATAAGTGTTTCCATATTTTTGGGTAAATACCCAGAAGAGGAATTGCTGGGTCATGTGGTAGTCTTATTTTTAACTTTTTAAGGAACCTCCATACTTTTTTCCATAGTGGCTGCACCAATTTACATTCCTACCAGTAGTGTACAGGGTTTCCCTTTTCTCCAGCACTTGTCATTTCTTGCCTTTTTAATAATAGCCATTCTACCAAGTGTGAGGTGATTATCTCATTATGGTTTTGATTTACATTTCCCTGATAACTAGTGATGTTGAGCACTTTTTCATATACATTTTCCTATGAAACAGTTTTACATTATAAAACACTTTTCTGCACCTTGCTTTTTCACTTAGCAATAAATTTTTGGTACCATTTTATATTAACTTTAGACTCTGGGTAATTTTAGTTGGGATTGTGCTAGCCATAGTGTAATTAATTCTGGACGAACCGATGTCTTTATAATGTTGAGAGCTGGCTTATCTAAGACATTGAATGTGTTTCTGTTTGTGTCTTTCTTTGGTCCCTCAGTAACCTTTAAAAAAATATTTGCATAGTTAAAACTTTAGGTGGGAGAAAAGTTGTGGTGTGGAAAGGCTCCCCATCAGCCAGAGGTGGGTCTCAGGGAGTTGATGGAACTTGATCTTCAGGCTCCTTCCAAGACCCAGGGCGGGGCCCAGGCAGTGTGTGCCCGTGGTCATGTGTTCTTGTACATTTTTACAAAAGTAAGATATTCTTGTTTTTTTTTTTTAATTAAAAGAAAATTTTAAATGGGATATAATTGACACACTACATTATATTAGGTTCAGGCATACAACAGTGTTTCAGTATTTATATATATTGTGAAATGATAAGTAAGATATTTTGTATTCTTAAAGAAAACATCTGGCCCTAGCCGGCTTGGCTCAGTGGATAGAGCGTCGGCCTGCGGACTGAAGGGTCCCAGGTTCGATTCCGGCCAAAGGCACATGCCTGGGTTGCGGGCTCGTTCCCCAGTGGGGGGTGTGCAGGAGGCAGCCAATCAATGATTCTCTCTCATCATTGATGTTTCTATCTCTCTCTCCTTCTCCCTTCCTCTCTGAAATCAATAAAGAAATATATTTAAAAAAAAAAAAAGTTCGAATCATTAAAAAAGCACCTTTAAAAAAAAAAAAAAGAAAAGAAAACATCTGAATTGGATAAGCGTCAGGTCCCGAGAAGTCTGGCTTTCGATCTGCTCCCTCCTTGCCTTTCAGCCTTCGGTTTTCTTTCTCAGAGGCAATCAGGCTTAGTGCAGAGGGTCTAGGCAACCCAGTCTCCTGTGTATCTTTTCAGAGATATTTTCTGCATTTACTAGTAGATGCAGACTGATCTGTTCCCTCGTTTTTCTTTCACATAAAAGGCAGAACATTATATATACTGTTTTATATTGTTCTTTCGTCACTTAACATATCTTGGAGGTCTCATATCGATAAGAAGGAGTTTCCTCTTTTTGTACAGTTGCTCGGTATTCTACTGTATGACTACAGCATAATTTAGTTAACCATTCTCTGGCTTATGGATGCTTTGGTTATTTCTAACCTTTTGTTATTTTTCACAGTGTATAGTCATAACCGTCTCTGTATGTCTTTGGATATGCGCCAGTAAGACTGCAGGATAAGTGTCTAAGAATGGCTGGATCAAGGGCAGCAGTACTTGGGGTTTCCACCCTGCTGTGGCCTTGCCCTTCCAGAGGCATTCTAGCCTGCCAGGAGAGGAATGCCTCACCTCTCACCACTGAGTATGGGGAGGTGTTCTCTTCACCTGTTTAAGAACCATTTATATTTCCCTTCCTGTGAATTTCTCTGTTCATATCCTTTGCCCATTTTTCTTTTTTAGGTTATTGATCTGTTTCTTTATTTTTAAAAAATATTTTTATTGATTTCAGAGAGGAAGGGAGAGAAAGATAGTAACATCAATGATGAGAGAAAATCATTGATTGGCTGCTTCCTGCACACTCCCTACTGGGGATAGAGGTCGCATGTGCCCTGCCAGAATCGAACCATGATCTCATGGTTCATAGGTTGACCTCAACCACTGAGCCATGGCGCCTGGGCCTGTCTCTTAATTTTAGGCGCTTTTTAGTTTTTAGGAAAGTTAGTCCTGTGTTTGGGATGTGAATGGCAGATATCTCCTAGTTTGCCATTTCTCTTTTGGCTTTGCTTAGGGTGTTTTTTTTTTTTTATCATGCAGGAATGTTTGATTTTTATATAGTAGAATATTTCACTTTTTTTTTTATTCTTCTAGGTCTGTATCATTTCCAAAAGGCTTTTGCTCTCTGCAATGATTTTTAAAATCCTTTTATGGTTTTATTTTTTTATAATCAAAACTTTGATCCTTTGTAATTAGTCCTATTGTAAGTAGTGAGGTAGGAGTCCAACTTAGTTTGTTTCTAGATTGCTCCCAACAACTTAATAATCCATCTAGTTTGAATTCCTTTTATTGTATACTAAATTCTTATATGTAGTTGGGTCTATTTTTAAATGTTCTGTTCTGTTTAATTGATCTGTCAAGATGCTGGTAACATGTACAGTCATCCCTCGGTATCCATGAGGAATGGGTCCCGTGGATACCAAAATCCACGGATGCGCTAGTCTCTTATTTAAAGTGGCATAGATTAATTAATGCATGTAGTCAGCTCTCTGCAACAGTGGATTGAAAATATGGAGGACTGACTGTACTATTTTAATAACCATGACTTTATATGTTTTAATATGTGGTGAGGCTGATTCTTACTCTTTACTCTTCCTTTCCCTCACCCTCTGCTTCCAAAATTTTTCTGGATCTTCCTGCTTGCTTGTTTTTCCACATGGACTTTCAAGTCAGCTTGTCTAGCTAAATAAAAGATCCCATGTGTACTTACAGGGTTGTGCATATTTATAAATGAGAGAGAGTTCTATCTTTATGCTGTCTTCTGTCTGGGAGCATACTGTATTTTTCCATTTGTCCAGGTCTTCTTTTCGCTTCTCAGTAACACTCCAAATTTTACCTCCTACAGATCATGCCCATTTCTCATGAAGTTTATTGGTGGTTTATATTTTGTGATGCTATTGTAAATGGGGTCTTTCATCCTGGTTTTAACCTGGTTATTGCTTATAAGTTTCGATTTCTGTTATATCACTTTTGAACCCAATCATATTACTAAATTCATTTATTTTTTGTAATAGTTTCTCAGTTGAGCTTCTTGGATTTTCCAACTCAGAATTCATATTATTGGTAACTAATAGGTTGTTTATATCTTCCCAGCTTTTATTTATTTATTTTAAAATTTTTATTTATTGATCTTAGGAAGGGAGAGAGAGAAACATCGATTTGTTGTTCCACTTATTTATGCATTCATTGGTTGCTTCTTGTGTGTGCCCTGACCAGGGATCTGAACCTGCAACCTTGGTATATCGGGACAACACTCTAGCTAACTGAGCTACCTGGCCAGGGCCTTCTTCCCAGTTTTTATTTATTTTTAGTCTCTAGAACTTGCAGAGCAATGTGATTAACAATAATAACAGTAGTAGTGAAATGGATATCATTGTCTCATTTCTGACTTTAAAGGAAGTTTTTCTATTGTTTTTCCATTAAGCAAGATGCTGGTGTCTGTTTTAGTTAAGTATCAATCTATTCTTATTTTAGTACGATTTTTATTTGTTTAAGTACCCTGAGTATTGAGTTTTATCATATGCCTCTTTTGTGTCTGTGGAGATAATCAGATGACTTTTCCTGTTTGATCTGTTAATCATCTCTTTGCGTCAAATATTTCTTGCTCTTACCTGGTCAGGAGCTCTTGAGTTCAGGGATGGGACCTGAGTCCCCATTGCCCAGTGCAAGACTATTTTGAATGAACAAATGAATGAATGGCCTTTCCTATATACATTACTCCTTTCCCCTTTGGTAGTGGGAGGACCCCACAGGCTGTGTGATGCTGGGTTGACTTGCCTCCTGGGCATTCTACTTCCTCCAGGGGCATGCAGATGGGGTGAGGCTCAACCCCTAGTCTAGGCCTGCTGGGGGACCAGTCCTTGGTATCCTTCAATCCCCCCATACTTGCTAAGCCCCTGGGCCTAGTCCTCAGCTGGGAACTGGTGCCTCAGAAGGAATTGGGCCTTTACCTAGGTCTTGCAGAGGGAGGAAGTGTGTGCATGTGTGTGTGTGTGTGTGTGTGTTGTGTGCGCTGTGCGTGCATGCGCAATCATTGGCCAGCCTCGCAGTTGTGGCGGAGGCTGTGGATGGGGTGAAGGGTGGTACCATTTCTGGAGGTCCTGGAAGGCCCCCTAGAGGAGACATGAACTTGGTGTTAGGCAGCCACAGGGGTGGGGTGCCTGGTTTCAGGTAGAGGGAAAAGCCTATGTGTTCAGAGACCTGGCAGTACCTGGCCTTGCCTGGCACATGCGGCATAGGGGAGAAAGCTCAAAGATAGAGCTCAACCCCGTGGCATGGGAGAGCCACAGAAGGAGGCTGGTTGGGGAGCTACACCTGGGCAGCCATGCTGCTGCCTCTGACCTGTGCCCATCTATCTATTCCAGGTCTGGACAGAGCCCTGCTGGCAGGAACCATGACAGAGGCTGGGGATGCAGCACTGTCAGTGGCTGAGTGGCTGCAGGCACTGCACCTGGAGCAGTACACCGTGCTCTTTGAGCATCATGGACTGGTGCGGGCCACAGATTGCCAAGGCCTCAGCGATGCCCGCCTGGTGGACATGGGTGTACAACTTCCTGGCCACCGCCGCCGCATCCTGGCTGGCCTGCTCCGTGCCCATGCACCTCCAGCCCCAGCACCTCGCCCTACCCCACGGCCCGTGCCCAGGAAGCGTAATGTCTTCCGCCCACTACCCTCACCCACCACTCCACCTGAGCCACTGCCCACGACCAGAGAGGATGAGGGACTACCCACTGCCCCACCTATCCCACCCCGGAGGAGCTGCCTTCCTCCTGCCTGCTTCTCTACCCCTTCCACAGCTGTCCCAGACCCTGCGCTGCCCCCTGTGCTGCCCCCGCTGCCTGCCAAGCGGCATTTGGCAGAGTTAAGTGTTCCACCTGTGCCCCCTCGCACTGGGCCCCCCCGTCCACCCGTGAGGTGAGTGGATGCTGTCCACGGAAGGAGGTACATGGGCAGAGGATCACAGAGGATCCCAGAGGGTGGAGGGGGAGTTTGTGGCTTTTTAAAAATATATATATTTTATTGATTTTTTACAGAGAGGAAGAGAGAGGGATAGAGAGTTAGAAACATCGATCAGCTGCCTCCTGCACACCCCCTACTGGGGATGTGCCTGCAACCCAGGTACATGCCCTTGACCGGAATCGAACCTGGGACCTTTCAGTCCGCAGGCCGAAGCTCTATCCACTGAGCCAAACCGGTTAGGGCAGTTTGTGGCTTTTGGCACTGCAGTAAGAAAGGCACTTCAGTGGAGGAACAGCATGTGCAAAACCCAGGTGGGAAGCACCTTCTAGGTTGCTCTGGGCAGACACTGTACTTAACTGTTGGGTGAGTGAGGGTGAGGCTTGTGGATGGTGCTGGTGGGATGTGCTGTGAAGGCCAGGTGGACAGCCAGGAAGGTTTGAAGCAGAATGATCTGATGAAAGCTGAATGCTAAAAGGATCTGGCTGCTGATGAGGTTGATGGGGGAGGAGGCACAGGGCCAGGTGAGGGCCCCCCCCCCCCCCCCCCCCCCCCCCCACTGACAGTGTGAGAGAAGTAGGCAGATTGGAGTGAGATGTTTCTGGAATGGACAGGACTTAAGGACAGCCAGGGTGTGAGTGGAGAGGACATGGGGAGCCACAACAGCATCCAGGTTTCCATCTTCGGTGGACAACGGTGCCATCACTATCTGGGGACCCAGGGACAGCAGTTAGTGTGGGAGGAAGTCTAGAATTCAGGGTGGGGCCTGGTAAGTATGAGATACTGTGTGTGTGTGGGGGGGTGTCAGGCTATGTTCTGGAGTCAGGAAGTAGTGTGTATAGGAAACGGGAGCCTCGGGTGACGAGCGTGTGGGGGAGCAGGGACGGCCCAGGGTCTGGTGCTTGTGCTCTGTCTCTCCCCTTGACACTGAGGGATGCTTCTTAGGCCTCATCCTACTTGCCCTTCCTCCTCAGAACTGTTTTCTCCCCTGGCTCCTGGTACTCCTTGTTTTCTTAAATTTCCTTCTATTTTTGTGGACGTTCCATTTAAATATTCTTCACATGTGCCCTTGCTTCCTGCCTTTGCTGGGGCGCCCAGCCTGAGGGAGCATTCCCAGCTGGGGCTGGATGTTTGTTTGTTCAGGGGTGTAATGGAGATTTATTGTAGCCCTCGGACCTAGCAGCCTAATCTGGGAAGGCTTCTTGGAGGAGGAAGAGATGCACAGAGAAAGGTCTCCTGGTCCCTATTATTGTTGGGCTCTGTGCTGGGTGTTTTGCTTACATGATCTCATTTGAGCTCTTCAGCAAGCCTGGGGGATTTGTGTCCCGTTTTCAAGCAGAGAAGCAGCCTCAGAGAAGGGAGGGGAAAACTGGCTGGATACATGCCAAGTACATTCTCAGGGAGCCCCTCTGAGGAGGGTCTGGGAAGTTTTCCCTGTCCAGAGAGAGTCACTGAATGAGGGGTCTTGAAGGCAAGCTAGGACTGTGCTGTTTTGAAGTCTGATTGGTAGAAGCATAAAAAGGGTTTGTGCCTTTCCTGGGTTCATACAGCTGGGGACACTACTAGGGTCCCCCAGGAGCCTGGCTTGGTGTTTCCTGGTGTCATTGCACCCTCTAGTGGCCCTCGTCCTCCATGCAGGAGTAATTTCTATTTTCTTTAATGCCGTCATCAGGGCGTGTGTGTGTTTCTGTCTGTCTGTCTGCCTGTCGGGGGTGGGGTGGGGGGGTGAGGGGGGTGGGGGGTGGAGGATAGGATTGGGTAAACAAGGACAGAAGATAGGTCCCTGTTTACAAGGAGCTCACAAAGGCTGAGGAGGCAAAACCCACAGTGGGAGAGTAGAGGTCAGGATTTTTGCTTGGGAGGCAGGCCTAGCTAGCTTTGTGACTCCCATTAGGAGCTGTTCTCTGTGTGTGTTTCCCCCTCCTTGGCTTTTAATGGTCCTTCTGGTGCTGACAGCTGAGTTCAGGAGACTTGCTGGGTAGAGCTAAAGCCTGTGCACTCCCCAGGGTAACAGCCCCTGCTCTCAGAGCCTGTCTGAACTTAACCCCTTAGCCAACCTCTGGGGGACGCCAGGCTTCCTTGGTTAGGAATCTGGCCCCTTGTAGTGAGCGGATCCGAATTGTGGGCATCTGTAGTCCTAGTGCTCCCAGGATGTACAAAGTCATTGAAGCCCATTAGTAGAAAAATTCACGACAGCTGAGCCTTAAGTATGTGTGCCAGGCGAAGGCCAGGCAGGGTAGGAACCAGGATGGGCCCTGATTGGCTACCCCATCCCCTCACAGCTCCTGTGAGAGGCATGGTGGGAGGCTTCTCAACCTGGCCTGTCCTGTCTCCCTTGCAGGAGTCCCCGCTTCCTGATCTTGCTTGCACCCTCCAGTGATGGGTATCTCACTCTCTCAATCTTAGGGCCTTTTATACCAGATCCTGTGAACATTTCTGGCCTGGTTCCAGCTCATCATCAGGCTCCCTGGCAGAACTTGGGGTTTTCTGCTGGGTCTGCATGTGTGTATTCTTGAGATGGTGACTCCTTTGTTCAAGGTTTCAGGGTGGTAGTGTGTCTGTATTTACACATCCGCACAGGTTCTAAGGGGGATGATGTGTGATCTTAATATGCCATTTCAGTGGTGACTTGCAAGTTCACCAGGGCCCTGTGCACATACATGTGCCTGTGCATGTTGTCGTGGTGGGGACTCCAGCATACCAAGTCCATTTTTGAGGGCTCATGCTGTGGGTGGCGAGTTGGCAAGTGTAGTATTAATGTACCGTTAGGTATGAGCCAGTGTGTGTACGTGTGCGCGGCTGATGTCAAGAAGAGTCCACTAGAATGTCAGCTGTAGGGCCGAGAGCCTTGTGGTTTTGTTTATCGCTGAATCCCTATCATCTGGAACAGTGCCAGGTGCCTAATTGGCCCTGAGAAAGCGTCTGTTGTGTGAGTGAATAGAAGCCGACATGAGCTTCTACTGTTGCCCTCAGTGCCCTGAGCTCACCACCCTAGATCCCTTCCCAACGCCCAACTCATGCCACCCCAGATGTCTTGGACAGGCAGAAAACCAGCAGGGATGGGGTCCCTTCTGCCTCGCCCCAGCTGGGCCAGGACTCTTAGAACCAGGCTCAGTATTCTGTTTGGCCTGGGAGGACCCCACTTTACCCCAAAGGGTCTGTACTCCTAACCTTATTTAAAACTGTAATAGGGAACCTCCTGATGAGTCCAGAGATACTGAGAGATTTGCTCAGAGTTACATAGCCCAGCAGATGGAAGCCGATATTCAGACTCAGCTCCTGGTCTGGGGCCCAGTCTACCGGGCTCCCCCCCAGTCTACCCAGCTCCAAGTCTCATAGATGTGAACCCTCTGAGCCTGCTTCCCTGAGAATGTCAGAGGGCTCATTTCTGATCCAGGGTTCCAGGGCCACGCCACCGAGTCTCTCCTGGACTGACCTGGGCCTCAGTTTCTTCCTCTGATACTCGGATGCCTGGAGATACCTTGGAAGATGGAATATTTGCCAAGAGAGGGCAGCTGCCAGCTGCAGTCACACTGCAAGGCCCCCTGCCTGTGCCCTGCAGCTCAGCCAATCCCCATCCTCCTGAAGGCTGATCACTTGTTGCCGTGGCAGAATTTGCTCCCTTCAAAGAGCCTCTTTCCCAGCTTCTCTGAGCTTCTTTGTGGGGTGGGGAGGGGCCAGCCAGGGCCAGGACTTCCTGGGTGTCCACACAGTAAGTCCCTGCTAGATGGCACTGGGGTGGTTTGTCTCATTCCAGCTTGGGATGGGGGTGTGGCGGGGGGGTGGGGGAGCACTGGGGCGGGGAGGAAGTGTCTGCCCCAGGGGATTCTGGGTGACTTTTCTTTCTTTCTCAGTTAGTGTTTTCAGGAAGTGTGTGTTTTGGCCAGGGCTGCAGGGGTGGGGAAGGCAGAGAGCAGGAAGCCAGGGCTGGATGCAGACACACACACACACACACACACACACACACACACACACACACACACACACACACAGGCACTCACTCCACAGTTATACACAGAAACACACACACAGACAAGTGATCAGAGATACAAATCACAGGCGCCATACCTGGACCCAGATTTAGCTTCAGACATACCCAGGGAACAGGTGCCAAGAACTCTGCGAGACCAGCCCAGGTTGGACACGGACTGGCTGGGCAGGCACACAGCACACTTGAGCATACGCTGGTCCCGCCTGGTCAGAGCTGTGGGAGTCCTCAGGCTCGGGACCGGCAGGCATCTGAGGGTGAGCAAGGGGCAGCCTTGGGCTGGGCTTGGGGGGAGAGGGGGGTGGTTAGGCTCCTCCTGAGGGCCTGGGAAGGCAGGAATCCCTGTTTGTCTGCCTGTCTCTTCTGGGCTGTTTTTTTCTGTTGTGTTCTCCTCCCAATTCCCCCCCCCCCCCCTCTTTCAAATTATTCTTTCACTTTTCCCACATTTTCTGGTGGTTTTTTTTTTTTTTTTTTGCACTTTCCTGCTCTCCTTTTTTCTCTTCCCTCCCTCTGCCTTGAGATTTCCAGTTTTCCATCTCCCCACGGGCCTCTCTCCTGGGTCCACCGGGTGCCCATGGTACCTGTTTGCTAGGCCACACGGACTGCTTCTCTATGGGGTCTCTGCCCTTTAGGTACCTGGTGCTGATCTCCTTAGTTCTAGCTCCCCACACCCCACTGAGGATTCTCTCAGGAGGCTTAGGTGGGCTTCTCTCAAGTTCTAGTTCAAGGGTGCTGTGACTCTGGACAGCTCCTACCTGAATACCCTTCTCCCCCCCCCACCCCCCGCCCACCCCGAGTCCAGGGTGATAGGGAGACCTGCCAAAGACTGGCATTTAGTTGCCTGGTTCTTATCCCTCCCTCTAGGACTGGTAGTGTGGTGGGTGCCTATGTTGTTGGGGGCAGGGCTGGCCTCCCCTCCCCCGAATTGTTGTGTTTTTCTTATGAACTCAACAACTCTGTGCTTGGGCCACTGGGGATGTAGAGATGCTTCTAACCAGGTCTTGTCCGTGCACCCAGCCCTGCCCTTTGTCCTCGACTCATCTTCCGTAGGGCTCAGCAGACATCTGCATTTTCTCCTGCCAGGCCAGCCCTGGGCTGGGCAGTTGGGGTCGGGGGAAAGGCTCAGTACAGTGTGAGCTCCCTGAGGGCTAAATTTCCTCCCCCTGCTCCCCTCTAGAGCCAGCACAGGGCCAGGCCTGGGAAGCGTGTACAGCTGCCATGGGACCCAGGCCTGTGTCTCCTCCTGCCCATACAGCAGGACTGGCCTATGAGGAAGCTCAGTGTTGACCTGGTGGTAGATGAGCCATGAAGGCACAATAGGCTGTGTGAGCTTAGAGAGGGGGGCAATTGGGTGGACTTCTTGGAGGAGGAGGTGTATCCCGAGCACAGTGGAGTTGATGATCTGGATCATTGTGGGGATTAAATGAAAAAAAGGCCCCCAGCAGAATGCCTGGCACATCGTGGGTACTTAGCAAGTGGTAGCTCTTGTTCCAGAAAGAAGTGTTAAGGGCTCGGTGAAGCCTTAGTTTTGAGGGTGGATGCCAGGTTAATTGGGCACTGCTCTGTGGAGGAGTGGGAAGCTGCCGACCTCCTCCAGTGACCTGGAAGTGAGAGGTGGTGGTTATTCAGTCACCCAGCACACTCACTGAAGTGCCCCTCCGTGTTGGGTGATGCCGTGGCACGGAGAGGGATTGGCCTGAGGGGCCTCACAGCATGTGCAAAAGCTAAAGATATTACATCTAAGCAAGTGAAATGCCAGGAAGGGCTTTCTGTGCTATGGCCTGAGCAGAAGTAACCAGAACAAACACAGACTGGAGGGGGTGACCTTTGTGTCTCAATGGAGAAGGAAGGACAGGAGCAGCTGTGGAGGAAGCAAAAGCATAGGACTGAAGCCTTGGCCTTGCATAGCCAACGAATGAGGAAGCGGGCAGCTGGGGAGGCCTTCTTGTGGGAAGGGGGTCAGGATAGGAGACAAATGTGTTCAGATTGCTGGGCCTGACCCTACTTCTTGGCCCTGCTGGTGAGAGTCCAGGAGCTGGGATTGGCCTGGATCCCTCCAAGGCCTGTGTGACACTCTAGGGGGAAGGTCCTGACTATAGGACTGGGTGTAGGCCTGGGTCCTTGGTTCTCTGTCATTCAGTGAAGCAGACATTGACAACTGCACTGAATGGTTAGAAGCGTGGAGGCTGGAGGAGCCCCATGGGGCCCCATCCCAGCTTGGGGCATAAGAAGAGTCACAAAGTGGAGGAGGAGGATGTATGATTTGGGTTTCTTGAAGGAGGAGTAGGAGGTGGCTGGATGGGAAAGGTATTCCAGGTGGAAGGAACAGCATATGTAGAGACCTGGAAGTATGCATTTATGGAATGCAGCTCAGTCAAGGGTGGCTGGAATGTGAGTGGGGGATGAATTCAAGGCCAGCCTGAGATATTCAGACTGCCCTGCTCTGCGGCCCACCTGCCCCTATGGGGAGACTTAGTTCCTTTTGCCAGAGACTGATGTAGACAGAAAGATATGAAGGGAGAGTCAAGGGCCACCCTGAGGGAGAAGGAGACTATGAAGCAGGTAGGTTTCTGGCCCAACCTGTAGGGCCTGAGCCTCCTTCAGCCATAGCCAGGGTGAGAGAGTTGTGCTGATGACATGTGGGGGTGGCTCTCCTTACTGAATGATCAGTAACCTCAGGAGCAGATCAGAGAGGAAACTGAAGCTCGGAGGTGAAGTGACCTGCTTTGTGAGGTCACAGACTGCTGAGTGGTCAAGCTGGGATTCCAGCCCAGGTCTGCTGGCTCCAAAGCGCTGTTAGCTAGAGCGACCACACACACATCTCATTTTCTGCTGCAGGCCCTGTTTACATCTGTTGGCATGACATAGTTAATAGTGCCTCTCGGAAATGTTCTGGTGTATGCAACTAATTATATGGTCCTCCTACTCTTACCCATTCTGGCTTGGGACCCTCACGTGTGTCCCAACCCCTACGTGTGAAGTAGGCTGTGTGTATTTGCCCTAATCCAGTAAGACAAACCTTAAACATAGACTGAGGGCCCAGGCTGGGGTGGATCAGCCCCTGCCCATGAGTGCCCAGTCTTGCTATGGGCATAGTGGGGAAAGCAGATGGGTCCACATGTCACTTGGATAGAGGAGAAAGGGGCTGACAGAGCAGGGGAGCCACGGGTGGGGGCCGGGGGAAAGCAGCTCTGCATCGGTATCTTGGAGGCTGCCTAGAGGCCAGGCCTGTTGAGCTGTGTTTGCGTTTTGTGTACAGATGGGCTTTCCATGGACAGAGATGGTAGGGAGAGGGCAGTGAGGAAGAGGGAGCCATTTGAGCAAAGGCGTACCAGTCGGACACTGAGCAAGAACATGCTTAGGGTTGGGGCTGATCTTCCGGTCTGTGGGTCAGCGGTCAGTGGGAAACATTCCAGCTGGGCTCAGCTGCAGATTGGAGCTGGGGCTGTTCTTGGGCCTGCAGGCACGGAGTGGCCAGGATTCCAGCTGGGGCTGGAGCACTCTATGGACTCTGTCCCTTCCCCTGGGGTTTTCCCACATGCTGTGCTTTCCTGGCACCACTTCTCCTTTTCTGGGCCCTGACTCAGCACAGCCTGGTTCCTGTGGTAGGCAGGCAGGGGTGAGCCAGGAGCTTCCTGGAGGAGGTGGCTAGAATGAAGTCTGGAGGTTCATGAGGGGCCCCCTTGCTTCTGCCTTCTTGGCACATAGTCCTTTTCCTGTGAAGGCTCTGCTGGAAGAAGAGCCCTTTGCACCTGTTACCTCTCCCTTCTTGCCGTGGTCACAACAAGTATCAGAGCTGTGATCACATTCTCTCTTTGACCAAACATCAGCTCCAGAGCTGCCTAGATTCTGAGTTGGGATGGAGCGTCAGGAGGTCAGCCTCAGAGAAGCCCTCAGATTCTGGCTGTGGCCTCATTTGCCTCACACTCGTGATTGAACTTGCAGGCTGTGATGCTAGACTACCTGGGTGTAAATCCCAGCTGTGGGATGGAAGTCAAATTACCTTGTGTCTCTGTGCCTCAGTTTCCTCAGTTGTAAAGTGGAGAGAACAGTAAGCCATACCTTGTAGAGCCCTTGTGATGAGTACCTGAATTAATTCATATGAAGTACTTTAAAGACTGTTGGGAATACATATACACACACAATAAGAATTAATCCAGGTGTTCACTTACTTCCTAATCCCTGCTGAGTGCTGGGCTCACCATAGTGCATAAAGTAGTGTGGCATTTGCCTCAAGGAGCCCACATGCTGGGGAGGCCTCAGATGGGCAGATGGGCAGGATGGTGATGGGGGAGAACTGGGGGCCAGA
The DNA here is from genome assembly GCF_014108235.1 of Myotis myotis. Classification (NCBI taxonomy): domain Eukaryota; kingdom Metazoa; phylum Chordata; class Mammalia; order Chiroptera; family Vespertilionidae; genus Myotis; species Myotis myotis. The sequence continues at coordinate 40,289,405 of NW_023416314.1, forward strand.
GGTGTTAGGACCGAGGCTGCTTGGGCTCTGAGGATGCTGTGTTGCCACCACCTTCCCCTCAGTGCTGGCTCTCAGTCCTGGGGGAGGCTGGGAAACCAGGCCCACTCAGCCCTGCTTGGCTGGAAGGGGTGGAACCTGTCCCCACCTCCTCTGGGCCAGTCTGACTGGTCCTGGCCTGACAGCTTGGAGTTCTGCTCTCAGCTAATCAGGCCAGGCCCTCAAGGGCCTCTTCTTAGAGTCTGGGAGGCTGTGTGTGACTTGCCTGTCGAGAGGTCAAGGGCATTGCACCCTTGGGCCTTTAAGGACTCACTCAGTCTCTTGGTCATCATTCGCCCTTTCATTTGCTTTCCTCCCAACCCTCACCCATCCATCCTACCTATTCACCCATCCATCCATTCACCCACTTACTCTGTTGTCCATTCATCGTCTGTCTGCTCACCCACCCACCCATTCAACATGTTCTTGTTGCTGACTCAGCCACGCCCTGTACTGGGCTGTGAGGATAAAGAAGTCCAATGCTGCCCCTGCCCTAAAGAGACTCAGGGTAAAGTTTGAGAGATGCCTGGTGCAGTACCCACAGGGCATCTTCTCAGGTCCAGCTGAACATTCATGCCCATAAGACTAACATAAGCCCCTGTGGCATCAGATTCCCTGAGAAGCATATAGGAAGGGAACAGCTAGCCACCAGGGCAGTGGCAGGTTTTCCTTTGCTGTGGGGTCCTCATGGCAGTCAGTGCCACTATTCACACAGCTGGATAGGAGCCATTCTCTGTGACCTTCTAAGGGACAGCTCAGGGGGCACTGAGACTCACAGTGGACAGGTGTGAGAGCCACTCTGGCTTAGAAAGTCTTGCCCCAAGGGGCTAGTATGTCTTGTAAAAACCCCACTGGTGCGGGTTTAGGTCTCTGCATGGGATGTGCCCAGTACAATCCACCACATTCAGAGGAGCCCAAAGCTCCTGTGTCTTCACCGTGGCGACCACTTACAGTTTCTCCCCATCCAGTGCGGCTCCTCACTCAGGCCACCTTCGCCAGCGGCAGCGTCACCTCAGAACAGGGCTGACATGCCACCTTTGGCAGGTTTCTAGGGGAGCAGAGTAAGGAAGGAAGCCAGCTGAAGGTCAGGTTCTCACACAGAAAGGAAGAGTTTCATTCATTCTTTGCTCACACATGGAGAAGAGACGGTTAGTGGTGATGCGGCAGTAGCCATGTGTCCTAAGAAGCACATAGACTGGAGATTCAGGGGTCAGTTCCTGGCTGAGATGCCAGCACGATGGTCTAAAGCTCATACAGAAGGAAACATGGGCAGGGATGGGGGGGAGCATGAAGGAGGCGTCAGGAAAACTTTCAGAGTTTGGAGTTAAAGGTTAAGTAGCTGTTCCCCAGGCAGAGACCAGGGAGAAGGATATTCTTGGAGGAGGCAACAGCAGGAGCAAAGGCTGACATCATGGTCACACCCCAGCCCTTCCTTGCTTTTGTAGTCAGTCACTGCCAGGAACGTTGGGCAATAGACCAGGCTGAAAATAACCCGTGGGGAAGGTTGCCCGCACTCTGTTGCTCCTCCTCGGCCCCTGCTGGACACTAGCAGAGGCAGTGGGTGGGGCCAGGGCTGTAAGGCTCAGGCATCTCGTTCCAACTGGTGGCCCCTGTACATCCTGTGTGTTGGCATCCGACTCTCCTTGTCTTGGTTAATCCTCCAACCACCCTGGCAGGTTGGAAATAGAGTCCCCACTCTACAGAAGAGGAAACAGGTTCACAGAGGCTAGTTGCTTACCCTGGGACACAGGACGTAACGCCGAGGCAAGGTTCTAACCCACATCTCTGGTGCCAGAGCCCTTTGGGAGACTTTCAGCCTGCAGGGAGCAGTCTGATCTGTGCCGAGACAGACAGACAGGAGGAGCACTGTGGCTGCGGGAGCCCAGGGGTCTGCGAAGGAGAGTCGGGGAAGGGTTCCTAGGGGAGCGATAGCAGAGGTGGGGAACTGGTGTGCTCTAAGAGGAGTGGGGTGGGGTCAGGTGAGTTTGCGAGGTCTGGGGCATCTGGGGTTGGTGAATATCTGTGTCTGGGACAAGAGAGGTCAGAGACCCACGACTTGGGGCCTCTGGACTCGGTTTCTGATTCTCTGATCTGCTCCCTTGGCCTCAACGCCCATTTCATTTCTCCCTCAACCATTTGCCAACATACGACTTCTTAATCCTTAGAAGCTCAGCTCAAGCCTCACCTCGTCCAGCCTTCCCTGACTCCCCAGGCTAGGATGTAAACCACCCACATGCCATTCTGGTCTTTTTTTAAAAAAAAATCCTCACCCAAGGATATTTTTCTGTTGACTTAGAGAGAGAGAAAGACAGAGAGAAATATTGATGTGAGAGAAACACATCGATTGGTTGCCTCCTGCACGAGGCCTGACCAGGGCCCAGGCCAGGTAGGAGCTTGCAACAGAACTATGTGCCCTTGACCGGGATCGAACCCAGGATTCTTCGGTCCACAGGCCTACACTCTATCCACTGAGCCAAACCGCTAGGGCACGCCATTCTGGTCTTCATTCCTCTCTTAGAGGGGTGCATGTGGCTAAAAGCTAGAGCTCTGGGACAGGTGACCGTGTCACAGCGTTGCAGCCAGGGGAGGTGCCTGCTTCCTTTAGGCTTTGGGGAGCTTGCAGGGTGTGTGTGTGTGGGGGGGCGGGGGGGGGGGGGAGTGTGGCAAGGAGGTCTGTGTGGAGGAGGGCTCCTGTCTGAGTTTTTGGAATGGATGAGTTTTGCTGAGCTCAGGTGAGCTGGGGCCCATGGGTTGAGTCCTGGCTCTGTCGCATGGTGATGTTGGCCCAGTGACAGCAGCACTGAGCTAACCCCTTACTGTCCAACTTTTGGTCTGTTTCTAGCCCTCCCTACAAAGAAGAGGAGTTACTGTCATCACCACTGTCAGCCTCTCCTCAGCCAGAACCTGAGGAGCCCCCGGCCACCTTCCCCCGGGAGCCTCCCCAGCCCCCGTCTCCCAGCCTCCCAGATATCCCCCCAAAGCCTCTTCATCGGTTCCCAGAGTTCGGTGAGTGCCATAGCCAGGCCTGGGGCTCTGAGTGGGTGCCCTGGGCTCTGGCCCTCAAGGAGCTGAAAGGATGCAAGGTTTGCATCCCCTGTTCTGTTGGGCCCTGCCACTGACCCCCAGTGTGCCCCTGGACAGGTAAGCATCATTTCCTTCATTCTCAAAATGGGGGCAGCACCCACTTATTTGACCTACTTATCTGACCAGGTGCAGGCACATGGCAAACTTTCTGAGTTGCCCATGGTTCGGGGAGGGAGGTTGTTTTCCATGGTCATGGTTGGTTTGCTCCTGAGGATTGTCCACTTCTCTTGATTCTCAATTCATGTTGCTTTTTTGAATAGTTCCCGCCCCTGATCCCCAAGCTTGCCACCTCTTCAGACCTCCCTGTAGTGGCCAGGCACCCCCTAGTGACGTCCTGTGAGGTCCCAAGAGTATAAATAGCACTTCCTGTCCCCTGTGCCTTCTTTTGAAAGCCAGGCCAGTTGGGGGTGGGGGTCTTCGGCTGAGGATGGCCTTTGTGAAGCCAGGCCCAGGGGCCTAGGGGCCCGGAACGGGAGGCCAGGCTCCTTGCATCTAAGTCTCCCCCCACCCATTTCTCTCCCCAGATGACCCTGACTACGATGAGACCCCAGAGGAGGGGCCAGGAGCCCCAGCTGGCGTGATGACCAAGAAGGTGGGGCAGGTGGTGGTTAGGGCTGTTTGCTGTCAGTGTGAGGCCAGGCTGCTCAGCTGCCTGCAGGCCCTGGGGACCACCAGATAGAGAATGGGCAGCTGTTCCAGGAGAGTTCCCTTCCCCCTTCATTGTCTTGCCATGCAAGGTCATGGGTCAGGCACAGGGTCCCAAATCCCAATGCTGGGCCAGAAATCTGGGGGGTCTGGTTTGTGGCTCCAGCTCCAGTCGTCAGCTGCATGTGGATGGCTGTGGTTGGCCTCTTCTCTCCTTGGTGCTTTGAGCATAGCTGTTGTAGAGATCTGTGCCTCTGTCTTTGTTTCACTTTCTGTGTTTCAGTGTCACCCTCCCTCTGAGTGTCTTAACTCTCCACCCCTGAGTCTTTCTATTTTTGTTTTGTTTTGTCTTTGATCTGTCTGGTGTGGCCCTGTCTCCCCTGGCCCCTGTGCAGTCTGCCAGTGGGAAGAGGGGAGTGTGAGGAAATGAGGAAGAGTGCTAAGTTGTGTGGGTCCAGAATGGAGTGGACAGAAGGGAGTGTGGCAGCCCCTGAGTAGGTGTTATCTGGGGCATAAAGGGAAACATGACACTGAGTGGGTCTGGGCCGGGGACAGGAGGAGCCTCCAGTGAGCCGAGTCCCACGTGCTGTGCGTGTGGCCAGTCTGCTGAGCGAGGGGGAGGAACTGTCGGACGACCAAGGGGATGAAGAAGAGGATGACCAGGCCTACGAGGGCATCCCCAAGTGAGTGTCCACTTTGTTCGGGTGGCTCGCCCATCCAGCTCCCCCATCTCTGAGCCCCTACCCCACTGGAGCCCCCACCTCGGCCCGCCTCATTCCCTTTCCTCTTCCTCCAGTGGTGGATGGCACACCAGCCACCTGAGCTCATCCTTGCCCAGCAGCCTCCTGAGCCCCCAGCTCCCACCCCATCCCATGGATCAACTGCCCGGGGGCCCCACCCCCATCGCACAGGTCATCAAGTCTGGCTGGTTGGACAAGAACCCACCGCAGGGGTGAGTGAGGCCTGTTGGGTCCTGCTGGTGCTTTGCATGGGGTGCATATTGTTCTATGCTGGTGTCATGGATCTGAAAATCAGAGGGATCAAGGTTATTAGAGTAGGACTCCCTCCATGCAGACTAACCACTGATGATCCCCCCAGACCTGTGTTTTATTACCCTTAATATTGGGAAGTCCTACTTTGAGTCCAACTCCAGCTGTAGGTAAAGTCCATGTTCTCAGTGACCACTTGGGATTTTTCCTCTTTTGGACCTGGCTGTACCTAACTTTGTACATGGCTGGTTGAGGGGGCTAGGATAATCCTAGAGCCCCTCTCCTAATCCCCAATCCTTTGCTCTGTTGCCCTCTGCCTCTGCCTCTCCAGATCTTATATATACCAGAAGCGATGGGTGAGACTGGATGTCGATTACCTGCGATACTTTGATAGTAACAAGGTAAGGCCCGTGTTGATCCTGATGCGACCTCCTGTTCCAGCCTGACCCGACAGGGGACCCAGGCAGAGTCCCTCCCCAGATGAGTCCTCCCCAGAGCTCTAGTCTGACTCCTTAAACCATGTTCTTCTGGCCCATCAGCCAGCTGTGGGCTGTGGTCAGGGTCAAGGTAGGGGTTGTCCCTGACCACCTGTGGGAAACGGGGCTATAGCCTTCATTTCAACTGAGGTTGAGGGAGTTAGGGGGTGCTGGGCCTCGGGACCCTCCACAGTACAGCTCCTCTCTCTTCCCAGGACGCCTACTCTAAGCGCTTTATCTCTGTGGCCTGCATCTCCCGCGTGGCTGCCATTGGGGACCAGAAGTTTGAAGTGATCACGAACAACCGGACCTTTGCCTTCCGGGCAGAGAGTGATGGTGGGGAGTGGGACCGGCAGAAGACTAGCAGTTTGGCTTGATAAGGGCAGGGAGGACCAGGGCACATCTGCTTCTCCCACATAAAACCCAGAGAGGAGTCAACCCTCTGTGAGATGGGGGACGAATGGGGGTACCCTCCGAGGCTCTGTGCGTGAGATACCCACCGAGTCCTCAGCATCAGATTCCATTTACAGGGGGAAATGGGCTCAGATAGGCAAAGCGGGCTTGCCCAGTTTAAGCCGTCACAGCTGGGATCGGAGCCTGAGGTTGGCTCCACGGGATTGGTCCAAGTCAGAGAACTCAGTATAATCAGAGCTAGGTGGCCAGTCTGGGCAGGCTTTCTTGTTCTTCGAGGGCCCCCTGCCAAGCTGAGCTCTGGCTTACTTCTTCCCGTTTGCCCACAGCGGAGCGGAAGGAGTGGATGCAGGCCCTGCAGCAGGCAGTGGCCGAGCAGCGTGCCCGGGCCCGGCTATCCAGTGCTTCTCTGTTGGGTGTTCAAGGCTCAGAGCTGCCTGACCGTGCTGGCAGCCTGGAGCTGCGTGGCATCAAGAATAAACTGTATGTGGCTGTGGTTGGGGACAAAGTGCAGCTTTACAAGAATCTGGAGGTACGAAGGGGTGGGCCAGGCTGCTAAATCTCTCCCCTGCTCCATGCCCGCTCTGGTCCTTTAGCCCCACCCCATGCCCACCTGGTCCCTCAGCCTCTCCCTTGTCTACCTGGTCCGTTAGCCTTGTCCCAAGTCCACCTGGTCCTTCAGCCTCTTTCTTACCCATCTGGCCATTTAGTTCTGTTTTTTTCCCCTCCTTTTTCTCTTTCTTGTCCAAGCCAGCCCTGTCTTCCTTTTTGCCTTTAGTTCTGATTCCATCCCCTGCCTGGTCTCTGAGTATTACCCTCCCATCCTATTGCTCTATGGCCTCCAAGCCTGAGTACCTTTACCCAGGCCCAGATCCCTGATCCCCCCACTTATCTCCTTTCTAGCCACTTTCTAATTCCTAAGGTACCACCTCCCCCTCCTCTCTACCCCTTCCTGGGCCTTGAGCTCCACCCTCCAGGCCTTGCCCTCATTCTTTCTCACTTGCCTGCCAGGAGTACCACCTGGGCATCGGCATCACCTTCATCGACATGAGCGTGGGCAATGTGAAGGAAGTGGACCGGCGTAGCTTCGATCTCACTACCCCGTACCGCATCTTCAGGTGAGCCTCCATTGCTCACCCGCGTCCTCACTCCCTCTCACTGTTTTCATCTTGTGAGAAGCTGCCCCTTCTTGTGGGGTGGATTTCTCTTCCCTTCCCTGCCCTGCCCACCCCTGCTGGACCTTGACCTTCACTTGCTAACCTGCTCTGACCTCTCCCTTTTAAGAAATCTCACTCTTGCCCTACCCACCTCTGGCTATCATTGTCCCCCTTCCCTGCCAACTGCTCTCAGAGTTGCCCATACTGACTTTCTGCACCACCCACTCACCCTGCTGTCCCTCTAGTCTGCCCTGCTCCCTCGAGAGTGTTCATCTGACATCGGTACGTGCTTGAGATAAAAGGCTGCTCTTCCCTCCTGTCTCCTGGGACCTGTCCTGGGGACTACTTCCTGAACCTCTAAGACTCTACCATCTTGATTTCTGGGACCTCAGCTGTCTCTCTGTGGTCTGTGTCTGTCCTCTGTCCCCTCCCTGATCGGGCCTAAACTGGCAGTCAGGCATCCCTCTCACAATCCTGGACCTCTGGCTCTTACTCGCTCACCTGCCTGCCTGGTCGCCCTAACTGCCTCCCACTGCTGGCCAGGTCACCCCCAACTGCCCCTTCCCTGCCGGACTGGTCACTCCTAACTGCCCACCCCGCTGGCCTAGTCGCCCCTCACTGCCACCCCTGCTAGCCTGGTCACCCCTCATGGCTCCCGCGCCCTCCCCCCCCCCCCCGGCCTGGTCGCCCCACGCAGCCTGCTCTGGTTGCCCCACGTAGCCTGCTTGTTCAGTCGTTTGGTCATCCCTCCCTAACTCCCCTGCCAGCCTGGTCGTAAGCAACCATCTTGTGAGGGTGTGAGGGTTAATTTGCATATTACCTCTTTATTATATAGGATTTCTTGCCTTTGAGGTAATTTTTGATGACATCCTTGGCCTGAGATTCTTACCATCATCCTTAATTACCACACAACTGCAACCACCCACTTTCCGGAGTTTTCCGTCTCTGTCGGTGTTACAGAGCCTGCCCATTCACCGAGTTCCTTGTCATCAGCCTTAATTCAGTTGATTTGGTGTTCAGCACCAAGGGTGTCCACCAACCTGGCATATGTAGGCTCATGCAGTTGGATGCAAGCACATGAAGACGGGCTTAGCACCTGGCTAAGGCCTTGGCGGCTTCGCAGATTCCACTGCTAGGCCTTCGTGGATGAGGGTGGCTGGTCTTCAGCGCCTCTCATAAAGCAGCATTAGCAATCCATTACATCTGCAGCAGCAACACCTTCTTGGGCCGTGGCGGTGGATTACGGGTGGAGCCAAATCGTGAATGTACACACTCGACTTCAGGGCGAAAGGGAAAGAAAGAGCCAGAGGGGAAGACATCTCCCCCTCCCCGCCACTGAAACCCTCCACTGCTTCTCCATTGTCCTCTGGGTTTGTGCCAGTCCCTATCTGTCTCCCAGCCTCCTCTCTGCCAGTCTGCCCATCCTGCCCACAGGTCCTAGAATCTCCCATGTGCCATCCTGCCCCTTTGCACATGGTGTTCCCTCTGTCTAGAGGGAACACCCTTCCACCGGTTTACCTGGCTACGCCCTTGTCATCTTTCAAGTCTTAGCCAGGTGTCATTTCTTCCCAGCAGCCTTCTCTACTCCCTGGGTGGGACAGAGCCCCTTGGGACTCCACCAGCCCTCACACATCTCAGGTTCACTGTCCTTGCCTTTGTCACACCCACCTTCCTCACTGACCCAGGATGACTCCCTCTTCTGACTATGAGCTCTCAACACCTTGCTCCTCCAACTTCATGCTGTGCCCTTTTATGCTGCCCCCAAATCCTTCTGAGCCCTTTCCACCAGCCTCCCTCCTCCCATTCCTTTGTCTCCAGCTTCTCAGCCGAAACAGAACTAGAGAAGGAGCAGTGGCTGGAGGCCATGCAGGGAGCCATTGCCGAGGCCCTGTCTACCTCAGAGGTGGCCGAGCGCATCTGGGCCGTGGCCCCCAACAGATTCTGTGCTGACTGCGGGGCTGCCCAGCCTGACTGGGCCTCCATCAACCTCTGTGTCGTCATCTGCAAGCGCTGTGCAGGTGTGTCTGGGGTGGAGCACTGGGCCAAGGCATGACAGGGCTGATATGTCTGGTGGTAGGAGGTCTGTCTGGCTGGAGGGACGAGTGAAGATAGCAGTCAGATTGTTTAAGGTGCACCTGTGTGCCAAGCCTCTGCCACTGGGATTGCAAGGCAGGCATTTAACTTCTCACATCATGGGTGGGGCACTGAGGCATCGACAGGGAAAATAACTCGTTGGGGGTCCTCGGGCAAGTAAGTGCATTTGAGCCCAGGCCTCTTGGGGTCCAGCACCCCTGCCCCCTCAGAAGAGTGGAAGGAGGCCATGTAGGAGCAGCTGGCAGGGGCCAGGTGGAGGGAGGAGCTGATGCTTCATCCAGAGGGGGATGGCAGGCAGCGGAGGGGAGGACTTGGTCAGATTTGTGCAACAGACTCTGGCAGGTTGGAAGCTGAGTTAGAGGGAGTGACACTGGAGACTAGTAAGGAGGCAGCTGCTGGAGCTGAGAGAGGAGGAGGAGGCCTGGTCTGGGGAAGCGATGGAGAGCATTCCAGAGATGGTTAGGATCTATGGTGTAAAATTTCCAGCGGCAGATGAGATGAGGAGGATGGGAAAGAAAGAGGTTGGAACTCAAAATTCATTCATCTACTCAGTCAGCATTTATTGAGGGTCTGTGATGTGCCAGGCACTGTGTCAGGTGCTGGGGACTTGGCCCCCGTAGGAGGTGACCATGCCCAGGTGGGGATCCGGGGGAGGAACAGTTTGGGAAAGTTTCCAAGCTCAGTGAAAAGCCCTGAAGCCTGTGGAACATCTAGGGCAGACGTCCAGGAGGCCTTGAGCTATGAGATCTGGGTGCAGAAAAGGAACGACTGGGTTGGAGACCAGCTTAGGAAAGCATCAGCTCATGGAGGTTGAGGGTGCCTGGGGTGCAGAAGCAGGTCTGAGCCAGGCAGTTCCAGGCACTCCTAGTGCCCCCAGCCCCCTCTCTTCTACACGGGTCCTTTGTGGGTCCTGTAGGGAGCAAGGTTGTATCCCCGACTCCCCCTCCCCTTTCACCCCACAGAGATTTATGAAGTGCTCACTATGTGCCCCTTTGTCCTGGGCTCTGAGGTTAGACCCTAAAGCAGACAATCAAGGTTCCTGCTCTCAGGCAGCTTACGTTCTAGAGGGGAGAGACCGAAAATACATACACAAACGAACAGAAGTGCTAGGCAGAAAATATGTGGTAAGCCCTCTCCCCATGTCAACTGAGATTTAAATGTCAGGAACAGGCCCTGGGGAGTTGGGGGAAGAGAATCCAGGCAAAAAGAACAGTGAGTGCAATGCCCTGAGGCAGGAAGGGGCTGGAAGATTAGAAGAGGGAAGAAAATGTGGCTGAGTGGGATAGAGGGAAACATGAGATGAAGTTGGAGGAGAAGCAGGTAAGGAATTTAGAACTAATTCTGGGAACCATTGGAGGGGTTTGCAGGGAGTCAAGACTGGCCAGAGGAAGCCAGCTGGGGGGCTTCTGCAGGAGCCCAGGTGATGACTGCTGGACTCAGTCCTGTGGTGCAGGGAGCAGTGGTCTGTAGCTGGATTCTGGAGCGGTGTGGGGTGGAGCTGCAGGCCTAGCCCCTGGGTCCTGCCTGTGGCCTCTCCCAGTCTGCCCCTGTATGAGCACTGGGGGTTGGAATGGGGAAGGAGGTGAGTGCTTTATGCAGGAAACAGCCCAGAGGACCCAAGTCTGGCCCTCTGTCTACAGGGGAGCACCGTGGCATGGGTGCTGGCGTCTCCAAGGTACGGAGCCTGAAGATGGACAGGAAGGTGTGGACAGAAACACTCATCGAGGTGGGAGGCCCCTGCTTTTCACCTGTATTGGGGATCTAGCTGCTGCCTGGGTCTCCCAATTCCATCTCCTCCATCTCCCAGACCCCAGCACTCTAGAGCTAGAAGAGACCTTTGGGATCATCTAGTGGGTGTGGATTTTGGAAAAGCTGATTTTTGGCAGGCAGCAAACTGAGCTAAGAATGTTTTTACAGTTTTAAAGGGTTGTTAAAAAAAAAAAAGACTATACAACCGACACTTTGTGTCCTGCAAAACCTAAACTATTTACTTCATTTCACCTCTCCTCACACGTGCCAGTGGATATGAGGTTGATGCTTAGGGGCACACACTCGCATGTACATTTGTGCCTGTGTACTTGGGGTTCCCAGGTACTGATGGTGGTAGTTACAGGGGAGAACCTGCAACAGAAGGCTGGACTGACAGCCCAGCTCAGCTGCAGGCTCCAGAGCAATTTGGGTGTCACGTCCCTTGTGAGTTAGGGTTAGAGCCTGCAGCTCATAGATGCAGAGATAGAAGCCCAGGGAGAGAAAACGACTTGCCTAAAGTCACAGAGTGAGTCAGCAGCAGCAGGGACTGTTTCTGCATTCTAGCACCCCACACAAGACCTGACAAAGAGGCAAGGGGAGGTGGGCAGGAAATGGCAGTGGAACAGAGAATCAGCAGAGCGAAAGAATGAAAAACTAGTATCCTGAATGCTAGACCCCTGCAATCCTCCAGAATCTGCCCTTGCCCCTCTTCCCCTGGAGGAGGCCAGGTGGTGATTGTAGGGCTCTGTCCCAGGAACGGGTGTGTCTGGATTCTGGAGCTATGTGGGGTGGAGCTGCAGACCCAGCCCCTGGGGAACGTCTAAGGATATTGGACAGGATATGGTCCCAGAATCCCTGTTCACCCCATTGGCTGTCAGCTTAGCCAGCCCTCCCCCAGCTGTGATAGCCTCAGGAATGCAGAGTTCCAGATGTGGGACTGGGTGGGGAAGTAGCAAGGCCCCCAACCAGAAGCCAGGCCTGGGATGTTTACCTTCAGACTGTCTGCCTCTTGTCCTTTCACTGAGCTGAGGAGTTGGGCTCAGGCCCAGGGTTGGTGAGGGAGCACCCCAGGCCACCAACAAGCAGCCTGCCCCTCAGCTTCCCTGTTGGGAGAGTGGGTGGGTGGCCTGGCTCTCCCAGCCATAAGCCTGACAACCTCAAAACCAAGATTTTGCAGGTTACGGGGCCCCTGGTCATAGGCTGTCTCTAACCTCTTGTCCACACCTGTAGCTCTTCTTACAGCTGGGCAATGGCGCCGGGAACTGCTTCTGGGCAGCCAGTGTGCCTCCCAGTGAGGCCCTGCAGCCCCACAGCAGCTCCAGTGCCCGGCGGTGCCACCTGGAGGCCAAATACCTCGAGGGCAAGTACCGCCGTTACCATCCACTCTTTGGCAACCAGGAGGAGCTGGACAAGGTCAGGTCACTGGGCTTCTGGGGCCCCTTAAGAGCAACCCCTTTTCCCTATACTGTCAGGGCCCCTTGAGACCACCCCCTTTCTTCTTGTCCACACATTTCTCACCATCATAGCCCATCTTTTCCACCAGCTCTCAGTGATGAGCTGGCCTATGGAGAAACTAAGGCCCAGAGGGCAGATGGGCTGTACCTAAGCTACAGGGAGAGTTGAGGCAAAGAAAGGAGGAGCCAGGCCTGACCCTTGGACTAAGACCACATCCCAGCATCTGTCTGCCTCCCTCCCCTGCCGATTCCTCTGTCTCCCGCACCCTGTCCTGCTCCTTCTGTATCCTGCCAAAAGGAGTGAACTTGATGGGGATGCTATTTCCTGTCAGGCTCATGAAAAACAGCTGGTCGCTCTGACCACCCCCATCCACACCCCACTCAAGATGAGGCCCCCGTATGGGCCCCAGGCCCTGACAGGCTAGGAGCCAAGCCCTGGGTCCTGCTGGCTCTGCCTGAGTGGGAGGTAGTCTGCTGCAAGGCAGGGGGATGCCACTTGTGACCTCTTGTGGGCCTGCAGCCCCTCCCCCAAGAAGCCCCACCCCAGAGGCTCAGTCCAGCTAGAAGCCCAGTGGGAGCCAGGCCTTTACCTCCCAGGCACCCAGGCGTCCAGCCCCCAGTCCAGCCCAGTCTGACTTGCCAGCTAGGAGGGGCGGCAACTCCCATTGGTCCGGAGGGATGGGCAGGCGGTGAGGAATTCAAATGTGGGAGGAATTAGCTACAAAGCAACCCCCTCTGCCCTTCCACAAGGCAGAGGGAGCTTGAGCTCCTCCTGAGAGCAGGCCTGGCAGCTGACAGGGTCCTGGGGCTGCAGCAGGGGTGAGCCCTGGGTGCTGGGATCCTGGTCTCTGCTGGGAAGCCCCTGTCCACCCTCTCTCCCTGGGCTTTTCTCTTCCTCCTCCTCTCTTCTGTTTTTCTTCCTCCGTCTTCTCTCTTCCAACTTGCGGATGGGTCCCCCAAGACCTGGGTGCCTCCTTCCTCATCCTTCCTATCTCTTCCCCCCATACTCTCTTTCCCCACTGGCCCCACACTCCTGCTGGGACTGACCCTTTCCTCCCTCCTCGCCCCTCCCAGGCCCTGTGTGCCGCAGTCACTACCACAGACCTGGCCGAGACCCAGGCGCTCCTGGGCTGTGGAGCTGGGGTCAATTGCTTCTCGGGGGACCCAGAGGCTCCCACACCCCTAGCTCTTGCTGAGCAGGCGGGGCAGACACTGCAGATGGAATTCCTTCGGAACAACCGGACCACAGGTGAGCAACTGGTGGGGCAGTCCTTGAGGGATGGAGCCTCCCTGCTGCTGGGATCTGGGCCTTTGGAAGGGATGCCAGTGGGGTCTGGGGGCTGTGTGTCTCCTTGTGAGGTTTGATTACATACCACTCCAGCTGTAATTGCAGCTCCTTGAGGGTCCTGATATAACAGTGTGTGTGGTTTTGGGGTGTGTTTGGGTTTGCATGTCAGTGTCTGTGCGTCTGGCTTCTTTATACATGTGTCCCTTTGTGTCTCTGTCTCTGCGTCTTTGTGTCTTTGTGGGTCTCTCCCTGATCTGTAGTGTGAGCCTTCAGCACTGCATCTGTGTGCCCGCATCTGTGCGTCTCTGAGTTGCTGTGGATCTGTTTCTGTGCACCTGGGGGTGTTGAGGGCTTTGGGGTTTGTGCAGACTATGTCTGTTTTGCTATGTCGGTTTTGCTGTTTGGGGCGGGGGGGGGGGCGGGGGGTATTGCATTTCTCCATGTGCAGGTGACCTACAATAGCAGCCCTGTCCACTGCTCTGGGTCTCTGTCACAGACAGGTTGGGTTCCATTTGGCTTCTGCTCTTGGGGTGGATGAGGAGGAGACAGTGGGATTGAGGGCTGCTGGTCATGGCCCAGCGCTGGCCTCTGGGGCCACATCCTAGGACTGAGGGTGGGGCTCCTCGGCCAAGGCTCCGGGCTCAGGGCCACGGGTGGGTGGGGCGCGCTGGGCTGGAGAGAGCCCAGGTGTCCAGGGAGACACAGGAGACCACCCAGCTGGCTCGGGCTTTGGGACTGAAGCAGCCAGGCTGCTTCCTTAGGCTTTGCATCATCAGGGATAAACCTCCCTTTGGGAATTGTTATCGAGTTTGCCCAAGGCCCCCCTCATTCTAGTGTGCTGGCCCTTTGCCTCAACAGGCAACAGGGAGGGTGGGGTGGGACGGGCTGGGGAGTCAGGGAGACTTCCTGGTACTGGAGCTGGGCCTTGGGAGCAGGGTGGAATTTGCACATGAGGGGGAGAATTGGAGAACGGCTGGGGCAAAACCCTGGATGTGGCAGTGAGATCCTGAGTGCTAGTCAGGGATCCGGGTCTGGTGACTTAAAGGCGAGCTTGGATGCCCAACCCAGGTGTGGGTGATGGGCTGCCCCTTGGATGGCAAGTATGACCAGCCTTTCTACACCCCCACCCCCTTCCCCAAAGAGGTACCTCGGCTGGATTTGATGAAGCCCCTGGAAAAGCACTACTCTGTTGTCCTGCCAACTGTGAGCCACAGTGGCTTCCTCTACAAGACCGCTTCTGCTGCCAAGCTGCTGCAGGACCGCCGTGCCCGGGAAGGTGGGTGCCTGGGAAGGTGCCATTCTGGTATGGCAGCAAGGCCAGAAAAGCCAGTGCTGGACAGGTTGGTGGGCCCATGAGGGTGCCATGTGCACCCTGGCAGAGTCAACCTGGAGGGCTTCCCAGATGTGGTCTCTGGTACACAGTAGGTGCTTAATAAATGGCACGATCAGGATGTAAGTAGGGCACAGCTCTGTAGAGCCCAGCACTGCCTGTTTCCTTTGGACTAAAGAAGCCTTTATTGAATACCTACTGGTATGGGCCCTGTGCTGGGCATCTGGCATTTGGAGTCGGTGGATATTAGGAAGTTTGAGGACTAAGCTTAAAGCACCGTCCCTCTCTTATCTCAGTCTTCCATTTGCTCACCAACTCTGAGTATATACACGGTCCTTACACTCCCTACAAGCACCTCCATGGCATGCTCCATTACCTCCC
Organism: Myotis myotis; assembly: GCF_014108235.1. NCBI lineage: Eukaryota > Metazoa > Chordata > Mammalia > Chiroptera > Vespertilionidae > Myotis > Myotis myotis. The sequence goes on from NW_023416314.1 coordinate 40,304,499, forward strand.
TGACCTCGCTCCTCTCCTCACTCTACTCCAGCCTTACTGGCCTTGCTGGTTCTCAGACATGCACACTCACGCCCACCAGGGCCTTTGCACTCACTAGCCCTCTGCCCAAAATGCTTTTCTCCAAGTATCTGCATGGTCAGTCCCTCACTTCGTTCGGGTCTCTGTTTAAATGTCACTCCTTAGAGACTTCATCCTGAACCATTTTATCCAAAATAGCCCTCCCTATTTACCCTGCTTTCAACCTACTTTCCTACCATTTATCTGACATTAATCTGTTTATAGGTCTGTATATTGATTCTCTGTGCCCCACTGAAACATCAGCTCCTCTTGGTCACCACTGTAGCCCCGAGCCTAGAACAGTGCCTTGTACCCAGTGGGCACTTACTTGGCAAATGTCTGCAGGCTGAAGGGTGACTGAGACAAGGCTGGTCCTCTTAGAGGGAGCTCAGCCTTGGGGGGCAGGTTCTGGGACACATCACCCTCAGAGGGCATGCCATGCTCTTGTAGGTAGGATGAGAGACAGAGTCCACGGTGGGAACACCGTCAAGACTGTTGCTCACCGCGTCCCTCAGCATCCCCTATTGAGGCCCTCCACCTCCCAGAGAGATTTGTTTGGAGTCTGTGCTGCACATCACTTCACTCTCCCTGAGGCACTGTCCAGTCTACCTCTCTCTGCCTGAGGGTGTCATTTATGTAGCTGCCTGAGTCATCCTTTTTTGTCCTGGGTTCCAGGAAGCCCTGAGCCAGTGTGAAGTTCAATGCTTCATGAGTCTGAATGACCTTGACATTCTGTTCTTTCTCCTGCCTTTCCTGGCCCAGATTCCTATTCCTGTTCCTTTATGGAATCTTGTCAGAGTCCTTGGAGCAATTATAAGGGGAGGCAGAGTATAGAGTAATGGGTGCTGCTGGCAAAGGAAGGTGGGTGCAGGAGAGGGAGGGGCACATGGAAGGCTTCTTATGGCGTTTGAACTGGCTTTGAAGGATGATGGGTGCAGGGAGGGAACAAGATGAGAAAAGAAGGGAGGTGGGTTATGTGCCCAGAAAGGGGGCTGGAGAGGTGGGAACAGGCAGACCCAGCAGGGCCTTGAATACCAGGCCGAGGGCCACAGACTTTGTTCTGAGGACAAGGGGGTGGGATGGGTAATGGAAGAGTTTTGAGCTGAGGAAGGACAGAATCTAGTTTTGCTAGAGCACTTTTTTTTTTAATTAATCTTCACCCAAGGATATTTTTTCCATTGATTTTTAGACAGTGGAAGAAGGAGGTTGGGGAGAGAGAAAGGGAGTCAATGCTGTGAGAGACACATCAATTGGTTGCCTCCCACATGCGCCTCAACTAGGGCTGGGGATTGAACCTGCAACCCAGGTACATGCCCTTGACTAGGAATTGAACCCAAGACCCTTCGGTGTGCAGGGCAGCACTCTAACCACTGAGCACACTAGCCAAGTCTAGATCACTTTTGACTCTTGGAAGAAGCGAGGCTGGAAGAGCAGTGACGAGGCCACTGCAGTGGTCCCGGGGGGAGGCTGGGCTGGGCTGGGCTGGGTCACAGGGCTGCAGAGAGGAGGGTGGGATTGGGGGAAGCTTGTGAGTTAGAATGAAGAGGACATGGACCAGGTAGGTGTGGGAGCCCAGGGAGGATGCAGAGGTGGTTTTTAGGTGAGGGTGGGTGGCTCTCTCATGGTTCCCCTGACCAATTTCTCCCCAGAGTTCAGCCGACGCTGGTGTGTCCTTAGTGACGGGGTCCTGAGCTACTATGAGAATGAGCGGGCAGTGACCCCCAACGGGGAGATTCGGGCCAGCGAGATTGTGTGCCTGGCAGTGCCCCCTCCTGACACCCACGGGTGAGCACCCCTGGGCAGAATCACAGGCTATTATTCCTATAAGATCTAACCCCCCCACCATTACCCCCTTGGGAAGAAGCCCAGGGAGGGGCAGGACCTCCTCAGAGTCACACAGCCCCCTGAGGCCCCACCTTTGGGCGTTCCCACCAACTCTTAGGGGACCAGGTGAAGGGCACTCACAAGGGCAGTCATGGGGTGGGGCAGAGAGTAGCAGTGATGGGGGGCTGGGCTGGGGGGTGGGGGCTGAATCCTGGCCTGTGTATCTACAGCTTTGAGCACACCTTTGAGGTGTACACGGAGGGAGAGCGACTATATCTGTTTGGACTGGAGAGTGCGGACCTGGCTCGTGAGTGGGTCAAGTGCATTGCTAAGGTGGGCCTGGGTAGCAGGAGGTGGGAGGGAGTCCTACAGGGCATATCGTGGGACCTCCTGGTGGATCCCATATATGCCAGCTCCTCCAGGATGGAGGGCAGCTGACACAGGGAAGGCTCTCAGGCCCAGGGCCTAGCATAATCTGCAGCACTCCGGGGGTGGTCAAGAAACCTGTCTCAACTATGTGCGCCTTGTACTCCATAGGTGCTCAATATATGTGTAATAATGAATGGAGGCAGAGCCGTCTTAGGATGGACAGTGCTGACTCCCGTGGTCTCCTTGTCCTGGAGGAAGGAGGCAGGGAGCCTGCAGAGGAGATCTCTGCCCTGGGGACTCCAGCAGGCTCCTCTGGGGTCCCCGTGCTATGAGGGCTGGTGACTTTTATCATTCCCTTGGTCATTGCTCAGTCGTCTGTGGGGCTCCTGATGGTCATTCCTCAGAACCCTGGGGACCCAGATGAATGTCTTGGTCCTGGCTCTGCAGGTGCTCCATGCTGATGGGGAAGACAGATGGGGTCTGGATAGCAATGACAGTATAATCAGTGCCACAGCAGAGGGTAGGGAAGCTTTGGCGCCCTGGGGCACAGAGAAGGACATCCTTCTCTCGTGTCGGGATGTTTTCCAGAGGAGGGCACATCTGAGTGGGTCTGATATGGGGCATAATACACCTGAGTCCATCCACTCTGCTGGGTTCTGCCCTGGGGAAGACAGAGGAGGCAGCTGGGTGGGCAGTGGGCATGCACCCACAGGCCAGGGTGTCTGGGCAGGTAGTGCTGATGGCCGAAGCAGTTTCTGGTCTTCCCCAACAGGCGTTCGTGCCTCCCCTGGCTGAGGATCTGCTGGCCCGGGATTTTGAGCGGCTTGGGCGCCTACCCTACAAAGCTGGCCTGAGCCTGCAGCGGGCCCAGGAGGGCTGGTTCTCTCTCACCGGCTCCGAGCTCCATGCCATCTTCCCAGAGGGGCCTTGCGAGGAGCCATTGCAACTGCGGAAACTGCAGGAGCTTTGTGCGTGGATCCAGCCCTGGGGCCCCAACCTGCAGGGCACCGGATCCTGGGCTCCCAGGCTCCCAGCCCCTCCCTGGAAGTCTGAATGCTACCCTGTGACCCCATATGCTGGCGGGTGGGTCCTGGGGGGGTGTGTGTTCAGAGAGCCTCAGAAGGGAGCAAGTTGGGGACCATGAACAAGGCCCAGGCCTCACTTCTACTGGCTCCTCCACAGCCGTCCAAGGGGACAGCGAGAACCAGGTGTTGGTGCTGGTGGAGAGAAGGAGGTGAGCCCTGGCCTCCCTGAGGGGCTCTGAGAAGCCTGGGAGGGCGGGGCAGGGTTAGACCCCAAGTGACTGACTGTCCCTGTGAAATATACAGGACACTGTATATCCAGGGAGAACGGCGACTGGACTTTGCGGGCTGGCTGGGGTCCATCCAGAAAGCAGCGGCCAGCTCAGGGGATACGCTGTCGGAGCAGCAGCTGGGAGACTCGGACATTCCTGTGATAGTGTACCGCTGCGTGGACTACATCACGCAGTGTGGTGAGCCCTGTCCCAGAGGCCAAGCCGCCCCTTCCCAGAGTCCCCGTGAAAGTAGCTGGGAGGCCCCACCCCATGACCAATGCCTTAGGCCCTCAGTTTTGTCCACTCCCAGCTCAGCCCCACCCCTCTCCAGGCCTGACCTCCGAGGGAATCTACCGCAAGAGTGGACAGACTTCGAAGACACAGCAGCTGCTGGAGAGCCTGCGGCAGGATGCTCGCTCTGTGCGCCTCAAGGAGGGCGAGCAACATGTGGACAACGTCTCCTCGGCACTCAAACGCTTCCTGCGAGACCTGCCTGATGGGCTCTTCACTCGAGCCCAGCGCCTGTTCTGGCTGGAGGCTTCAGGTGGGCTCTACATCCGTGCCTATTGAGATCCAGGCCAGTGCTGCTGACTTGTCCATTCCTGTCTCAGGATTCCAGCCCCTCCCCAGTATGCACTTGGGCTAAACGTGCCCCAGCAGGCAGCCTCCAGTCCCTCTCCCTCCTGTTTCTCATTCCTATTGTCACTCTATACTTTGCTGGCAACTCCTGAGTGCCTGGTAGGATTTGCCCTGGAGGGGGCAGGGAGTACTGTTTCCTGGGGTAAGAGGCAGAGCAGCCAGAGGGTTGGGATGGGGGGGTGGTTACGGTTGGAGGGGGCAGGGAGGGTCCTGACCTCATCTATCTTCCCCAACCCAGAGATTGAGGATGAGGAGGAGAAGATCTCCAGGTACCGAGGGCTCCTGGCACGTCTGCCACCCGTCAACCGGGCCACAGTGAAGGCCCTTATCAGCCATCTGTACTGGTGAGGAGCACTATTATTGCAAGGCTCGGGGGGAATGAGGTAGAGAAGATTCTTCTATCCCAGCCCTGTTGACTGCCCTCCCCTGGGAACCAGGTAGGCCTGGGAACTGAGTGTTGACTTATGAGGTTCCCTAATCTTGGACACTTTGTCTCCCAACTTCCTGCAGTTGGGAGAATAGAGACCTTGGCCAGGTCTCCAGCTTCCCAGCCCTACTCTTCCCAAGGACCCAAGACATGGCCAAAAAGATTGTCCCCACTTCCCTTTAATTAGCTCTGCTCCGACCAGGATCTTTCCTGGGCTCTCTCCAGTCATAGTCCTGTCAGGAATTGGGAAGGTGAGGTGGGCCGGACTCCTCATTCAAAGCCTCCGTCCTTCCCTGTGCAGCGTCCAGTGCTTCTCCGACACGAACCAGATGAACACACACAACCTGGCCATCGTGTTTGGGCCCACACTCTTCCAGACGGATGGGCAGGACTACAAGGCTGGCCACGTGGTGGAAGACCTCATCAACCACTATGTGGTGGTGTTCAGTGTGCGTCCCTAGCCTGTGGGGGTGGAGGGCAGGGCTGAGCCTCCCGTGCAGCAGTGACCATCTGTCTCTGCCCCTGCCCTCTTCCCAGGTGGACGAGGAGGAGCTGAGGAAGCAGCGGGAAGAGATCACCGCCATTGTAAAGATGCGTGTGGCTGGCACTGCCAGTGGGACACAGGTGACGGACAGGACCTGGGGTGGGGGGCCCAGGCCATCCACCTGCACCCACACCCCAGGCATCCAGCCCTTTCTCCTTACAGCACGCCGGTGACTTCATCTGCACTGTGTACCTGGAGGAGAAGAAGGCAGAAGCTGAGCAGCATATCAAGGTGGGGGCCCGGGACCTAGAAGCCAAGTGACCAGAAGAGTCAGGCTGGGCCAGGCACAGGCTCAGATGGCTGGGGGAGCAGGGCTTCTATCCCAAAGGGAGCCCCGGTTTTGGACCTGCATCTGGGTGGTGCTTGGCCTGTCTCTTCCCTACCTCCCCACCCAGCTCATCAGGATGACTCAGAGACACCCCCCCCACCCCACCCCCCCGAATCTCCGGCCTCCAGAGGGCCCTGAGAGGGGAGGGCTGAATCGTACAGCCAGGTTGTGGTGGGGCAGGGGATAGGGTAGGCTGATCTCCTCTCGGTCTCTACAGATCCCAGCATCCATGACAGCTGAGGAGCTGACCCTGGAGATCCTGGATCGCAGGAATGTGAGCATCAGGGAGAAGGACTATTGGACCTGCTTTGAGGTCAATGAGAGGGAGGAGACAGGTGGGTGACCACCAGGATATGGTGCCAGCGTGTCCTTGTCCGGGCTGCAGCCCCAGTGTGTCTTCCCTTACCCTGAAGTGTGGGGACAGTGGTGGTGAAGGGGGTTTGGGATGACAGATTGTTGTCACCTATGATCTCAGTAATGGTGGTAACGGTGCTGGTGGGACTTGAGGTCATGGTTATAGTGCTGCTGATGGGAGGGACAGTAAAGGGGTATATGGTGTTAGCTAAGACGATGTTTTCTCAGGTCTCAATGAGAATAGTGTTGCTTGCAATGGTAATGGAGCTGAATTTGATCATGGGATTGATCATGTGACCTTGTTGGTGGTGAAGGGGACAGTGGGTGGTGATGACTGTGGGGTGGGTGGGGTGGTGGTGTAGGTAAGGATAGTTGTTTGGTATTATGAAGAGGCTATGGTAGTGAAGGGGGGGGTGATAAAGGCATTTTAGGGTGAAGGGTGATCTTGATGGCTGTGGATGGTGAGGGTATCTCTGTTCATTTTTACTGTTATTTGTGGAGTTTTAGGTCGACATACAGTCTCTACCTCCTACGGGTTAGTCTGGTATGGAACAGAGATATTAATCCTGTGAGCATATCAGTAAATGTACAACTACAGCTGTGTCGCTGCTGTTCAGGAAAGGGCCACCACACCACCAGAACTTATAACAGGGTCTCTGGCTTTGGGGTCCCTGAACTAGGATGTGAAGAAAAGGGGTTACTTGGTGAAGAGGGGGAACAGCATGGGCAAAGGCCCTGTGATGGCCAGAGACAGCGCCCTTTCAGTGAGCTTGAGATAAGGGCCGTGAGGGGTGGTGGCACTGGTGGGCTGTGATACAGGTGGAGAGGTGGCCACTCGGGGCCTGACGACAGTGCGAGGCCAGCGAAGGGTAGTGACTGGGAGTTTGAAAAGCTGTCTCCTTGCTGCTGGGTGGAGAGAGCTGGGGGAGATGGGAGTGAGAGCTCATGCAGGGGACCAGTTCGAAGGCCACAGTAGGAGTCTGAGGAGAAGATGGTAACATGGCCAGGAGACAGCAATGGAGCTGGACAAAAGCAGGGAGACTTGTCTGTGGAGGGAGGCTGAGAAGGAGGAGGGGTGGTTTTGGCTGGGCTGCCTGGCGGGTGAGGCTGTTTCCTCACGAGGACAATAGGAAAGCTCACCGCTTGGGTTTGGACACGTTGGGTCGAGCAGCTGTGGTGCCAGCAGGATGTGTCATGCCTGAAGCTCGGGTGTGGGAGGAGGTCATGGTGATTGTGGTGGTGCTAGGCGGCGGTGAGGGGGAACAGCATGGGCAAAGGTGATGTGTGTCCATGTGCCAGCCCTCAGTGCTGTCACGCCACGTGACTCTGGTGACAGTGGGTGTGCCCTCTCCCCAGAGCGCCCCCTGCACTTTTCGGAGAAGGTGCTGCCAATCCTGCACGGGCTGGGCATAGACAGCTACCTGGTGGTGAAGAAGTACCAGTCCATGGAGGCCATGTTGCTGTACCTGGGTAGGTGGTGTACCTGGATGGGTGTAGCTGGGTGGGTGGTATCTACAGGGCCGGGCAGGACCTGGCAATGTGATGTGTGGTGTTGCTCAGGCAGCAGGCACCAGACGGGCAGGCCTCTTCAGAGGCTGGGGTAGGATGGAGCACTTTCCTTCATCTTGGGACCCTACCCTGGGTGTCTGGACCCATGGGTAGGAGGTTTGTGTAGTCCATGCCCACTCCAGTCCTTCCCCAGCCAGCCATGTGGGTGACACCAAGCATGGCATGATGAAGTTCCGCGAGGACCGCAGCCTCCTGGGCCTGGGCCTGCCCTCAGGTGGCTTCCACGATCGCTACTTCATCCTCAACAGCAGCTGCCTGCGGCTCTACAAGGAGATCCGGGTGAGTGGCCCTGCTGGGCCCTGCCTTGTGAAGGGCCCTGCACCAGAGTGTGCACAGACACCCATGCACAGGTGTTCCCTTGGGTTTACCAGTGGGAGCGTCTCTATTGAGGCGTCTTGGGCCAATATAGCAGTGGCCCTGGGGAGGCTACTCTGCTCTGTTCTATAGCCCCACTAGGCCCTGGAACCTGGATGCCATTATATCAGACCTGTGCCTGTGCCTTGTTATGATATACACAGGCACATGCTATATGGTGAGAGCCCAACTTGTGGCCTAGGCATGTCTTGTTGCTGCACAGGTCATGTCCCCTGTGGGCCCACCCTGTCCACATGCTGGGTGTCTTCCCAGACCACACCCTATCCTGACAACCTTTCCCCCAACGTCTTTTGCACATACATGCTACACCCCACCACGCACCACAACACACACCGTCCTGGCTCTGGACCTGGGCCTCCTTCTTCTGTAACCCTGATCCTCTATCAAACAGAGCCAGAGGCCGTGGAGCGGGGCCCCTGAGACCGTGAGTAGCTGTGGGCCAACTGCCAGCTGCCTTACAACACCTGGGGGCCGAGTGAGCCTGGGGGGAGCATGAGGACAAGCCAGAGTTCCTGGCCGTCTCTAGGCATGGTTCCCTGCCCCCTCGCCTGTCAGCACTGGCCCCACCCTGGGCTTGTGGCCTAGGTTCCTGCCCTTCATCCCCAAACCTCTCCCAGAGTCCTCTTCCTAAAGTAGGAATCCCCCATTAATGTGATGCTCTAGAATTTTCCAGATGACTCAGTGTAGAGGCGGAGGAGCCAATAACAGAGGCCCCTAGATTTGAATTAGAGTACTGGTCCTCATCTCCTGTCACCTCTGGAGCCACCCTCTTTTTAACCCTAGAGAGGGTTCCGGGGCTGTCAGAAGGGCCTTGCTACTGTCCTGATCCTAAAACACGAGGGAGGGGCTACAGAGGCTTGTGACCTATGGTAGGAGTTTCCACCTCCTGGCCCAGTTGCCAGCCCTTGTTTGCACACCCCTGGGAGAGGAGAGCTCATCTAGTCCTCCCACAGGGCTGCTCTAGACCTAAAGGGGTACTTCTGCCTGGGTACTTTCCCAGATTCAGCGAGAATATGTCTTGTGACACCTCTCTGGGTCCCAGTTGTGCCTTGGGGGCCACAGAACATAGATGCCCTGCAGAGACAGGCAGCAGAAATGTGTTCCCAGCCGAGGGGACTAACCTGAGCTCCCACACCACCCCCACCAGTGTCTCCAGCCCTTCCTGCCACTTCATCTCTTGAGAACATCCGGAAAGGCCTAGCTGCCATAGAGGAAGCAGAGTAGATGGAGCAGGACCCTCACCTCCCTTTCTTTGCATATTATATCTCTATTAATGCAGCCTGGGCTCCTGCCAAGCCTTGTGGGGAATGCCTCCTCTTCTTTACCTCCTTCTATGATCGCATCCTTAACTTCTGGGCCTGTCCACTTCTTCAGTCAGTCCCCCTTGGTTCCGGGATGTTATTTCCCTGGCCTCTTGCCTCTAAGGACAGTAGCCCCTTGGAGCAGACCAAGCCCATCAGTATGGACAGTGTGGCTGAGGCACCTGGAAAAGCAATGGCTGATCCCTTGGCATCGAGGGGAGAAGACAGGGGAGCTAGGAAGAGGGAACAGATGCAACGTTTGTCAAACCCTTCACATTCTGGGACATGTGATCTCATGCTGCCCTGGGAGGAAGGGTCCTGTCCCCATTCCACAGGTGGGAGACAGGTTTTGAGTGACTTGCCTCAGGCCATCTCTAGGTGGTAGATAGGTAGATTCATGCCCAGATTTGTTAGCATCAAAGCTTGAGCTTCTTATTCCTTGAAGCATAGGAGTCAAGGACTCTGCAGCCAGGGGCTGACGAGTGCACGGGTGAGTGGTGCTCTCCCCAGTGGTTGCCAGCGCCTCGGCCTGACAGAAGCCCCAGGGAGGTGTGTTTTGGCTACCGAGGTGCTGGTAATTTTGGTGTTTGCTCATTTATGGAGCAACAGGACAGAATATTTGGGACAATCCCTGGGATTTGATATGTGAACCCTTTCCTTGTCCTAGGAAACCTTTGTTAAAGACCCCAAGGCACCTGAGAAAGGCACATTCTAGAAAGATCTTGGTTCCAGAGATGTCTATGAGCATCAAGGGATGAAATTCCTTCTCTGCTAGTGACCTCAGACCTCAGAGATGCTGGAAACATGAGCTGGTTGATTAGAAATGAACTCCTTGGGAACCAATGATTACATTGACTGCGACTCCCCTTGCCTGCCCCCAGCCCTCCTCAACCCTCCTGTGTCAGCCATGCACATGCCACCCATGCACCATGCACACCGGAGCTCGAGGCAGCCGAGGCCTGAGGCGGTTTTTCAGATTCTCATGGAGCCACAGCCTGGGCTGAATTCCTCAATTCCTATAATTCTCTCCACGCCCTGACTGGAATCATCATGCCTGTCATACCCACAGCCCTGTCCCTTTCCCTCTTTGCTTCCACTTCACTTCCTCTCATGCCCACAGCCTGACTTCTGAGCCTGCTTTCCATTCCCTCAACCTGATGCCTTCCGTACCTGCAGCCCAGTTTCTCCACATCCTTTCCTCTGTGAGGCCCAGCGCCCACGGCGCAGCTACGGCTGCAGCCCAGTTTCTCCACATCCTTTCCTCTGTGAGGCCCAGTGCCCACGGCGCAGCTACGGCTGCAGCCCAGTTTCTCCACATCCTTTCCTCTGTGAGGCCCAGCGCCCACGGCGCAGCTACGGCTGCAGCCCAGCTTCTTTTACAGCCTGTCCCAGTCTCCAGTCCTGCCACCTGCTTTCTTTCAACCTGCAGTCTGATGTTTCCAGCTCTCTCCGCTCGTGCATGTAGGTTTCCTCCTCGTACCCTTCCCACACCTTGTTTCTCCCATATCCGCAGTCCAATTTCCCTTCCCCTGCCCGGCTTCCTCCGTGCCTGCAGCTCGGATCGTCTTGTGCCCGGCCCAGTTTGTCCCAGGCTGTCTTGGGCCGGTGCTGTGTGTAGGAGACATGGGGCTTCTCCATCAAGGCCTCGGTCATCAGGGCGAGAGGGTGAAAGCTGGGTAAAGGGTCCTAGTGAGCTGCTCTTAAGCCACGACTTACGACAGCACTGAAGCCTCCACTAATCCCTAGGCAACCCATCCTTTAGTGACCTCACAAGGAACCCGCCAATTTCTGAAATTTTCTCTCTCCCTGGCCATTCCTTAGTTCCCTCTTTTCTTGCAGAGGAGCCATGCCTGGGGGTGCCTAGAAGCAATGGTGGGAAACATAGTGGGGTTGGCTCAATCTCTGACCCCCAGTTTTGGTTGTAAGTGAGTCCATCCCCCCTGCCATTCACCCTGGTGCCACTGCTGACTCCAGGGGTGCCTGGTGGGGACAGAGCTTCAAGTAAGTGGCTCCCAGAGCAGGAGAAAGACTCATTAGCTTGACCTCCAACCAACCTCTTCCTTGGGGGGGTTATTGCTCCCATCCCCCTGCCTCCGAGCCAGCCTGCTCCTTCCACGTCCAGACCCATATGCAGAGGTGGGGGCCAGAGGTGAGCCTGTCGATGTCCTGGTGCCCCTCCCCAGTACATCGGTCTCTCGCTTCCTGACATAGACCATTGGGAAGTTCTTCCTTTGGTCTACTGAACAGGTGTTCTGCTTCAGCTTGAGTCATCAGCAGCGATAGCTGCTGGCCCCACGGCCTTCTGTTCACACTGTCAACCCTGGAGCCTCCATGGGGCAGCTAGGGGTGAGGGATAAATAACCTGAGACAAACAGGGGCAACTAAGCAGCCGGAGCTCCCAGAGCACACACGCTTGTTCAGTTTGGTGCTGGAGGGCGGTGTGCAGACATCTCTCTCTGGGACTGGGACTCACTGCTCTGGATCCCACTGGAACGGCTGCCTAGGGGACTGAGGGTTGACTGTCTGATGCCGCTGCAGGGAGAGAGGCCTGGGGGGCTTCATTGTGCTGATTGTGAACAGGGAGGGGCTGGGTGAGGGAGGAGGGAGGTACCTAGTGGGGAGAAGTCCCCCAATGTCCACCCCGACTGACTGAAGTACCCTCTGCCTCTGCCCTCCCCCATCCCCAGAGTCACAGACCTGAGAAGGAGTGGCCCGTGAAGAGCCTCAGAGTCTACTTGGGAGTGAAGAAGAAACTCCGGCCACCCACCTGGTGAGCTGGACCTGGGGAGATGGGTCTGTAGCTGGGGCCTGTGGGGGCTCAGAACAGATGTGGGGGAGGTACATCTGGGGGCTTTGAACTTGACAGGTGGCTTCGGTGGTTCTGAAGGTGTCCAGCAGCATCAGCATCACCTGGAAACACATTAGTAACTCCACTTCTGGGGTCCCACCCAGACCTGCTGGCGGGTGGATCCCGGGGTTGGGGCCAGCAGTCTGTGCTGTAACCAGTGTTCAGGGAACTCTGATCCTTGCTCATATTTGAGAACTACTGGCCTGGATTGAAACCCTTTTACTGACTATCTGTGGGACCTTTCTGTGCCTCACTTTGTACATCTGTAGAATGGGGAAAATAATACGACAGTTGGTTCAAAGGGTGGCTGTATGTTTTCAACAATTGAAAAGTGATGCGTAGCCATAAGTATTGTTATTAATTTAAGAAGCCACCAGGCTTGGTGTTCTGACTTTCTTGACTCTTCTGCTGGCTGTGCCTGGCTTTATCTGAGGGACTAGGGCAGGTCTAGGGCGGGGTAGGGCTGAGGATGGGGGAGCCAAGCGCCTGGGAGGCGGTGAGGAAGGTAGGGGCTGTGAGAGGAGAGGCAGTAGCTAGGATATGCTACCCTTGCAAGAAGGCCCTGAACTCTGCTCCCAGCTCTGGCCCATGCTTCTGGGCTCTATGCTGGGAGCCTGGGCTGTGAGGCCGCTGCGGGCTGTGAACTGACCCCACTCACCCCTCTGCAGCTGGGGCTTCACTGTGGTGCACGAGACAGAGAAACACGAGAAGCAGCAGTGGTGAGCGAGGGCCCTGTCTTGAGACCCCAGGCCGAGGAGAGATGGTAGCCTGTCCCCCTTGAGTGGGTCCCCCTCACTGTCCAGATCTGTGCCCTACCCTGAGACCCTGGGCTGGGGAGATGGGCAGGGTGTTCCCTGCTTAGCCCAGCCCTTGGCAGCATCCAGACCTGTGCCCCGCCCTACAGGTACCTCTGCTGTGAGACACAGATGGAGCTCCGGGAGTGGTTCGCCACCTTTCTCTTTGTGCAGGTACCAGGTGCAGAGGGTAGGACTGGGTGTTGGGGGAAGGGGGTCCCGAGGAGGAATTCAGTGTGGTGAATGGGATGTTTGCTTCTTCACTATTCAGTTTACCAATTGTTCAAGGAAATTTCGAGTTGTTTTTAATTCATGTTGTTTGTTCCTTTACTCATTAAACCCTTCCCAGTGCCTGCTCTGGTCCGTCCTGGAGCCAGGCATGCTAGAGACAAAGGGTGCAGACCCCTGTCCTTGGGTGGGTGTGTGGGGAAGGCAGCAGGGAGAGGGGGTCACGGGAGCTGAGTCTTTGTGGATGAGGGAACATTCAAGCAAAGGTAGGGGGTTGGGGGTGGCTTCTAGGCAAAGGGAACAGTTTACGCAAAGAGAGCTACAGACTGTCCAGCGAGGTGTAGAGGGAGAAGCTAGGAGTGCCAGACGCTGGCACTAGAAAGGGAATCGAGCAAAGCCTCAAAGACCCTTGAAGGCCACAGAAGCTGAAGTTGACCTAGTCGGCAGTTTTAAGGGAGAGTGTTAAGCAAGAAAGAGTGGTGTGGGTTTGAGTTTCAGAGGGCTTATTCTGGATGTGGCATACAGGGGAGGATGGACTACAGGGCGGCCTGGAGGTGAGGTGACCAGGGAGGTGGCTGCTGCAGCGGGCCAGGTGGGAGCAGGCTGGGGACTTGGAGCAGGGCCAGAGGGGTTGGGCCAGAGGTTTTAGCTGAGAGCTCAGAATTGTTTAGGAAGAAGACAGACAAAACTGTACCAGGACCTGGGCTGAGTTCTTTTAGTAGTCAAGGTCTAAAGGGAAACGGTAGACGCTGTAGTTTTCTTGGTTCCTGGTGAGAGGAGGCAAACTGTTTTATTGGTGCTGCGTTCCCAGAGCAGCTTGTTTGTGGACCGGGAGATGAGAGTTGTTGGGTAACATAATTGGCTGGGCTTTGCCAGGAATACAGTCATGTTCTCCTAACAGCTGCTTCTCATATCGGCTGGGATCAAAGCTGAGGGTGTCACCTCAGATCACAGCTGGAGTCATTTCTGGGAAGGGTGGGCGGATCTGACGCTGAGTGTCTGGGCCAAAGCTGAGCCCGGGTCTCAGCATCCCCCTCCTCCCCTGCTCCCCAGCACGACGGCCTGGTGTGGCCCTCAGAGCCCTCACGCGTGTCCCGGGTGGTCCCCGAGGTCCGGATGGGCAGCGTATCGCTGATCCCCCTGCGTGGCAATGAGAACGAAATGCGCCGGAGCGTGGCTGCCTTTGCCGCGGACCCCCTTTCTGTGAGTGGCTCTCCATCCCTGTGGGCAGGGCTGGGGTCTTGGCTGGATGCTGCCTTCCACCTGACTTACCTCTTTTGCTTCTCCTTTCTGAGTGCCCTGGGGCTCTGTTCCTCTGTCCTCAGGAGGAGTCCTGACAGGCCCCTTCGGTTCACTTGGTTCGTGGGAGCCCTCTCTCCACCTCGGCCCCTGTGAGCCTTCACAAGGTGCTTATGAAATCTGGGCTTCTGTGTCTTTCCGCAGCTCCTGAGAAACATGTGAGTGCAGGAGCCAGTCCCTGGCTCTGGGATTCTTGCTGCCTGGAAGCCTTCCTGTTCAGACACCCTCATGCCCTGCGTGCCTGCCGTGAGCCAGCAGAGGGCGCATGAGGAAGCTGCACCCCCACATTCCACATCCAGACTGCAGCATGGGGATCCCTGCCTGGGGTGGGGACAGCAGGGCCTATCTGAAGAGGAACCCCGCACCTGCTCTGTCCAGGTGCTCAGCCCTCCTGGCCTGGTCTGCTCTCCCCCAGGGTCACCCACCCTGAGTTTGAGAGGTTGGAGAGATAGGCATCAATCAGGAACTCTGGAGGGACACCATCCTTCCAGAGGCTCGAGGCTTTGGGGCCCCCGCTGGAAGGGAGCCTGCCGCCTTGCACCAACAACAGAAAGCTGATACTCTAAGGAACACTCAACTGGGGGGAGGCGGGGGGAGCTCTTGGGTAAGTTTCTATAGGGCCGAGAGGTGGACTTGGGGGTCTTCAGCCCCTCTTCTGGTCTGGGCTGCCTGGGAGGGCCCAGGTTGCCTGGTGCCTCTTCCCCACTTTGGGGACCTTTTGATACTATAAATATATATATCTGTGTATTTTATTCTGTGTGGTGCTGAGGCCTGTGATTCGTTGGGGGATTTCTGGTGTTCCGGTGTAGGAGGAGACAGGGGCCCAGGAGCCCAGAGGTGAGTGCTGGAGCCCTGAGGCCCGGGCCTGGGCTCTGCTCTCTCGGCCCTGCAGCCACTCTCCCCTGCCCCAGGCAGAGCCACAGCCTGGCTCCATGCCATCCCCACTGTACTTCTGTGCAGCCAGGGTGGGCAGCGCTGGTGCCGATCCTGGCCAGGACAGACCCCCATCCAGACTGGCCCCTATTCCTGAGCAGGAGCCTGTGTGTGGCGTGTGTGTGACTCAGGGAAGTCTCCCACCAGCTCCTCTGAGACAAGGTCACAGGGTCACAGGAGTTTTATTAAATTAGGAAGACGGGCCTCAGGGTACTCTTGGCCCCTGTGCATAGCCCTCCAGAGGTAGGCCTTGTCTTGCACAGGGAAGCTGCCCTCACTAGGCACTGCTGGGTCATTTCCTCCAAGAAGACAAGGCCCTGGCAAGTGCAGGAGATAATGAGCTGTTCAGAGATGGATTTGGGACTCCCTGGGAAGATGCCAGACACCACATTCCCGCCTCTGCCTAGTCTCATTACCGGCCTCTCTCCAGAGGCCCAGCGGGCAGACAGGCTGACCTCTCAGCCTCAGTCTCAAACACTGGGGCTAGGCAGAGAGGTGGAAGATGGGTCACATGACCTCTGACTCATGTGATTTAGCTCCATGGGGAGGCCTGGGTTTGGGTAGGAATCTTGGGAACCTGGACTCCAGGTTCCTTGTTCCTTGCAAATGGGAGGTGGATGCCAGGAGACTGGAATGGTTCCAAGGCTGGGGCTGGACTCTTATCTTGCCCCCAGTGAGCTTCTCCAGGCCAGGCTGACCATTCCACTTACAGCCAGGACAGACCCTTGTCCAGGTGTTAAGGGGCTGGAATCTTCCCTGGATCTGACCTTGGACTGAGGCTCAGAGAGAGGATGGATGAGACTGGAGTCTGCCCTTTCCTAAGTTGCCAATGTCCCTGCCCTGGCCAAGGGGCCTGGCTGCAGTGACTGCATGGGGCCACCAGGGAGCAGCCACAGCTCAACATTGGGTCTCAGAACAGGCTTGGTAGATAGGTCTCTAGTGTGACCATCCTGGCCCAGGCCTTGCTCTTTTGGAGTGTGGGGTGGGACCTGTCTCTAACTTTGACTCCCAGACTGGTGATATTCTGGGAGGCAGCACAGTGCAGGGATGTGCTTTGGACTCCTGGGGTCTAGAGGGCAGGAGGAGGAGGAGGGAACAGCCCTTTACCAAGCACCTGTCGTGTTTCAGCGCCTGTGCTCTGTGCACTATCTCCTGGCAGAGGAAGAAGGCAAGGCTCCAAGAGGGGAGGCAACTGGCCCAAGGTCACACAGCTCTCCTGGGTCTGGGCTGAGGTCCATTTCCACGGAGTGGTCTCCCTCCTGCACTCCTCTCTTTATTCCAACTCTGCTCTCTCTCATAAGTGGCCCCACTTATTCTCTGAGGAAGAGGACCTGAACTGTCAGGAGTTTAATGTACTTTTGCTTGGAATCGCGAGCCATTAGGGCCTCAGTCTTAATGAATTATGGTAATGACAGCAGTGTTGGGTGGACTAGGAAACTCTGCTGGTCTTTGTCACAAGGATTCCTAGAAATGGGACGTCTGGAGAGGTTTGTCCACATATTATTTGAGGTTGGGTTGGGGGTGGTGGCTGAGGAGCTCAAAGCTAGACCTGCTGAGGAGGGGAGCAGCTCCTGGAGAGGGAGGGCCTCTTGTAAAAGAAGGTACCTCTGAACTGGCCTTGAAGACCGGTGCACATGGGGTATGTGGGACTTGGAGTGGGGATGGGTTGAATTGTTGGGGGAGGAGGACAGGCCTTCAAGAGTCAACCCAAGTCTGGGCCTAATTTCAAGGGACCACAGGGAGCCCTGGGAGAGAAAGCTGTGGCAAGTCCGAGAGCATTGTGAATGGAAAGGTGGCTGAGAGGAGAGATGGGGGAGGTCTGGGAGTGGGTGGTGGGTGAGATGTCTGTCTCTTCCTTCTCCTTGCTCAACTAACTTACCCACTCTACAAAGCACTCAGCAGCTATCAAGAGCCTCTGGTCCTCAGGAGACCCTTGGGCTCCACAGGAAATCAGTGGGGGAGGGGAGGGGAAGATGGGCCCTACCCCCTCCCCTCTTCCCTCTGAGCTGGATTGGAAGGAGGGCCTGAAGCTGAGGTCTTCTGTCCTGGGCCCATGCTCTGGTGGCTCCCAGGCCCCTGACCACAGCTGGTTGTTTTGGAAAAGCATGGATGTGGATGCCAGCTGGGTGGGGCCGAGGCTCCCATCTACAAGCTGTGGAGCTTTGGATTTCTAAGGTTTCTGATCCTCGATGTTCTCATCATCTGTACTTTGGAGATATTAATAGTACTGACATGCCTCACTTTATTGTGCTTCACAGATATTGTGTTTTTTACAAAGTAAAGACAGCCTCCACCAACAAAAAGATGACAATTCGCTTTATTGTATTGGCTTGGAACCAAATTCACAGTATCTCCGAGGCATGCCTGTACCTACTAATGGGAGGATAAATGAGCCAATAAGTGGAAGTACTTAGCACTTTCCTCAGTAATCCCCTTCCCAAATATGTCTGGGGGTCATCATGGCATCCAGAATCCTCTCCAGGCCCCATGTATTGTCATTCAATGAGCATTTCTTGAACATCTACTGTGTGCAGAGCTTTACTGAACACTGAGTGGGAGCAGATGAGTAAATGGTGTGGGGGAAGGAGAGAGCCCTTCTGTTGGGAGTATTGATCAGGAAAGACTCCACGGATGAGGTGAGGCTGGAAAACAAGTGTATGACTGCAGATGGAGTTGGGGGGAAGGCATCTCCAGGAGAGGGAATGGCAGAGCCAAAAGCAAAGTGATGTCACAGCAGTGAGCAGCCTGTTGCAATTGGTGCTTAGTGCCCAGGGAGCCCTCCAGCCCCCAGCCCCCATGCCTCTGGTGTTGGGACTTTTACCTGTATTATCTGTTTCTTAACAGATGACCAGAACCCAGTCAGATGGGCTCCTTGAAGTCTTCCCCCCACTAGAAAAATGAATAGTTTCCATTCCTTTAGCCAGCTCTGTGACCTAAGTGACCCAAACCTGATCTTGAGAATGTCTGTCTGTCTGTCTGTCTGTCTCTTACATGTAAGTACAGCTTGCATGAACCTCCCACTCTCTCTTCCAATATGACATCTCCTTCAGGAAGCCCTTCTGGATTGCTCTTTGTTCCTACTGTACAGAGTGCACTTAAGGTGTGTGTGTGTCTGCCCAGGTCACTTGCACCCAGCTAGGAACTGGCCCAGGAAAGATCTGTCAGGGACAGTTTCCTAGTCATCCCCAGCTGGTCCAGCCCTAGTGTGTCCCCTCTCCCATGCACTTTCAGCCTGTGGAAATGTATGCACTTTCTCTGCCCTGGTTACAGCTCCTATTACTGTATTTATCACCCTGGAGACACAGTGGTACAGATACACACATGGCACACACACTTTCCCTGCACACACGTGTCTGCACACCTCAGCTGCACTCTCACACACACACACACACGCACACTGCACGTGTATGTACTCCCACACACACAAAGCTCTCTAGGAAAATTGTCCCTTTCCTTCCTGCTGCTCCTCCTCCACTCTGTCCTCCCACCACCACCCACCTCCAAACATTGAGACCAAAGAGATGGGCTGGACGGCACCTCCCACCACCTGTCAGCCTGGGAGGCACTTCCCCCTCCTTGACTATAGTGTGTTCTCCTTCCTCACCGCCTGCCTTTCCCCTCCAGCCTGTCTCCCCAGCGTTCTGCCCTTCCCCACTCTGCCACTTTCTGTATATCTCTTCCTCCACCTTGGTCACTCTGAGTCCTCTCTCTGCCAGTCTGTTGCCCCTCTGAAGTGGAACCTGTCGTTCCTCCTTGTTCTCCCTCCTCAGGGGCTCAGGGACCTCACAGGGGCTGATGGACACAGAGGGGCAGGCAGAGGGGTCCTGTCACTTTCTGTTACTCCTCCTGAGCGAAGGGAAGGCTGTGTGCCTGGCACCATGGAGACCAGTGTCATGGTAACACAGCCTGGGTGGGCACAGCCTTCCTTCTCCTGCGAGGAGCCCCATAGTCCCCTCCACAGGTCTCGAGGAGGTGGGCCTTGTGCTGCTGCCCAGCACTGGCTGCCACGCCTGCCTCCAGCTCCTATCACCACCTCGGGCGGAACACCCCCACCCTGACCAATTCTACTTGCACTGTAGCTCCTAATGCCTTAACTCACTAATGGGAGAGAGGGGGCGAATCCTCTCCAAACACCCGAGAGCTCATTTATAGACTAAGGGCCAGAGAGAGCAGAGGCTTGTCTAGGGGCACACAGCTAGTCTGGACTGGCTCAGAGAGGTCAGTCCAACCTGGGACCCTGCTCCCTGGGAGGTCTCCAGCCAGTCCTTAGTGTCATAATAATAATGATGCAATGGTCATGTTGATAAGCCATCTGGAAGCACCCACCACATACTACTGGGCTAAGGCTTTGCATGTGTCGTCGTTTCATCCTTATAACCAGCCCTATGAGGGAGATACTCCTTTTGTTTCCACTTTATAGGTGAAGGAAACTGAGGCACGGACTTCCCACTGTCAGCTGACTAATAGGTCGTGTGGTTGGGCCAGGAACACAGGTCCTTCCCAGATGCTGCAGGTGAGCCAAGGCTTCAGGCCTGGTGCCCTCCCCCGCAGGCAGTCTTTTTCTGTGTGAGTGGCAAATCGTCTTTCAGCTCTGTCATCCCTTCTGGAGGGAGTTCCCGGGGAGGGGAGGTCTGGGGCTCAGCCTCGGTCTGGCCTTAGGGTTTCTGGAAGCCAGGAGGTTATTTTTCTAAGAAGACAAAGGGGGAACAGGCCTTCCTAGTGTGATTAGTCCTAAGGAAGGCCTCCCTTGCAGTCTGGCCAGGCAGAAACTAGCTCATAACCTCCAGGACCTTTTGGGACCATGTCTAAGCCCAGGCTGGAGCCTGGGGGTGGAACGAGGAGACCCTGCCTCCCAGGCCCAGCTTCTCCTTGCCACCTGACCTTGATGGAGTCACACGTCAGCTGCTCGCTCCTGGCTTATGTAATTATTCAAATATAGTAGCTGCCTTTATTTCACTGAGTCACCCCCCTCCCCCCCCGCAGGTGCAGAGAGTTAAGGGGGAGGAGGTAATTTTGGGTGAGTGGGTGGCTCAGGGTCTCCTGGCAAGGAGGATGCTGCTGTTCGGGGTTGGAGAGTGGTGGTAGTGGGGCTGGGGTGGGGGCCGAGGGAGAATAAAACCGTCCCCGGAGTATGCAGCCACAGGGGCCACTTTTGCCCTGACCTATCCTTTTGAAATCCCACATTCCTGGGGCTTCCTTCCCAGGGTCAGCAGCTGTATTCACAGCCTTTTCTGGGCCTTTGCGCAGCTGGAGGAGGGGGTAGGAGGAGAGAGGTGGATTAGGAAGAGGAGAAAGTAGGCTGGTGGGGCCATGGCTAAAAGTCCCTGGTCCTAAGCCCAGCCCTGCCCTTTACTCTGCCCGCTCTCACCTCAGTTTCCCCATCTGGAGCATGAGGGATTGAAGTCTGCTGCATCTTATGCTGCCTGATTCCTATCCCTGGAGAAGACCTTGCCCTTACGGAGAAGGCATTTCCAAGTGTCTGGTTGACTTACTTCTCCTCTTCCTTTTCCCTGCCCACCCCAAGTCCGTCCATCCTCGCTGGTCCCGTCCATCCTCGCTGGTCCCGTTCAGCCTCCCCACCCACCCACAGGGCAGTGTAGGCAGGAAGGGCCACTGGATTCTGGGCTGAGGAGCTGAGCTGCTGCTGCCTCTCCCCTCCTTAAATTTGCCATCTGTTCTACCACTTCATCCGCCTGCCCAGCAGGCACAGGAGCTCACTACCCCCACGTGGGGGCACTCCTTCTCACAGGGCCGCTCTGGCTGGTCCGGAACCTCAAGCACACAGTGCCTGGGCCCTGGGTTCCGGTCCCCAAAGCCGCCTTCCTGCGGCGCTGAAGAAGCTGCTCCGCCTTAGAGCTGTTCTGGAGGTTGGGTCGCCTTTGTTTCTTTGTTAGCAAAGGCTTTGCCAGCCATGATGTAACGGGGGGTGCTTAGTGTGGGAATGCAGGGAACCATGCCAGTCCCTTGCCAAGGACGTGGTTCTCCAGCCGTTGTCCTTGGAGCTACAGGTGGCAGCTTCCTAGGCAAGGAGGAGATGGAGAAGCACTGTGAGATGGCTCCTCGAGCCCCCCCTCCCTCCACACACACACCCCGTTGCCAAGACCCAGATGTGGGCCCATCCTGGTCCCCAGCCAGAGGGAGTCACCCAAGGGTTTTCAGCCCAACCCTCCGTGAAAATCATGTTCTGCCAATTACCAGCCTCCCCTGGAGAGCTGAGGGCTGTTTCAAGCTTTAGGACCTCAGTCTGCCCCGGGTGTGTGTGTGGATCCCCACAGAGCAGGTCCGTGAGGCCCCTCCACATCACCTGTTCCCCCACATCCACCTGCAGCCTCTTAGGGCTTGCTCCCTTCTGATCCTGGATTGAGCTCTGAAGTACGCCATGTCATTTCCACACTCGGCTGTGTCTCCTTCCTGCTCTCCTCTGTCCGCATTTCTCACTTGTACCTGGTGAGGCTGCTCCCTGGGGAGCCAAGGGTGGGAGGGCCAGTCAGGGTTGATCATGAGAGACCTCAGTGCCTGGCTAAGGTGCATGGCTTTATCCTGAGGGACCCAGGGAGCCATGCATGGGTTTTGAGGAGTCACATGAACAGCTAGATGTCTTAGCAAGGTGGCAATCGGTGCAGGGTGGAGGTGGAGGTGGGGTTGAACTGGGAAGGGGGCTGGAGAATGCCCAGTTGAGGAGAAGGAAGCTGGGGCTCCGGGAATGAAGGGAGTGGGTAGATGTGAGAACTGCAGAGGGAGAATTGCCAGGCCTTTGTGACAGATTTGATACAAGAAGTGGAAAGGGAAGAAGCAAAGCGACTTTGAAGTTTCCAGACTGGGGATTAGAAGTTTGCTGATGTCTTTGATAGAGACAAAGCAGTGTTGGATGTTGAATATTTCAGCGTGAGGGGCCTGTTGGATGTCCCCAGAAGAGATGTCCAGGAGGCAGCACATCTGGCGCTCCAGAGCGAGGGCTGGGCCAGAGGGCACTCACAGTTGGTATGTTGGAAAGCTCCATGCCCCGTGGGGTAGCAGGGAGAATGAGGAGCGACAGGCCTGGTGCTCCTGTAGGGGGCGCCCATCCATACGGAGGGGGTGAAGATAGGATGAGGCAGTGAGCAAGACAGAGTAAGTGCCGTCTGGAAGGTGGGAGGGGGGCAGCCTCGTAGGAGGGAGGGGGAGGGCGCTGAGAAGCCGCCTTCGGTCAAGAGGAGGTAGCTGGAGCCTGTGAATCCTGGGCGGAGGCTGATCCTCCAGTCGCTTTGGGCAGCCACCCGCCTTCCAGAAGCATCCTGCTTCCTCCCACCTCCCTCCACTTCCCCAACTAGCAGGAAAAAAAGGAAAGAAAAAAAGCAAAAAACAAAAACCCGAGTGCGGGATCTTGGGGGGAAGGCGGGGGAGGGTGAGTGGGTGAGAGGTAACCGGCCAAAGACCTTGTATGCATGTATGTATAACCCATGGACACAGACAATGGGGTGGTGAAGGCCTGGGTGCAGGTGGCTGGAGGGAGTCAATGGGGGAAAGAAAGGTGACATGTAATATTTTCAACAATAAAGGTTTTAAACATACCACCACCACCACCCCACCCCACCCCCAAAACCGGTGTCTGCTGACCTGCTGCAGGATGTGTGAACCGGACCTATCCGGATCAGCACCGTGGAGAGCGTCCTGGGCGGGACCTGAGGCAGGGCGGGGCTTCGCCGTTTTTTGCCTCTACCAGGCCTTGGTTCCTGCACCCGCTGGTCTTGCAGGCCAGTCCCAGGTAGAGAGGGAGGAGCAGGCCTGGGTAGTCCCAGGCTCTCCCCTTTCTGCGCCGACCTCCTCCCAGCGTTACCCTACAGGGCTGTTACTCTCTCAGCCCCATCAATTCAACCTCTTCAGGGGAGGGATTGGAGGAAAGGAACAGGAACCTTTCAGACATTCCACAAACCTCTGAGCTTGGAATTTTTGCCCTCTTTCAGATGGGAAAACTAAGGTAAAGCTCAGCGAGGTTAAATGACTTGCCCAGGACACATGGCAGAGCTGGGACGTGAACTTCCACCTGCTAACTCTATGTTCTGGAGTAGCCAGTAGTCCTGGATCTTGCACCTCCTTCCTGCAGACACCTGACTTCTGGGGCAGCTGTGGGGTTTGGTGTGACAGTGGGATGGGGAGGAGATCCTCCCTCCCACCTGACTTGCTTGAGTGTATTCTCAGGTGGTTTCCAAGGTTGAGGCCTCCACCCTCGTTTCCTGAGTGGAGGGAGGGCAGAAAGGGGCCGAGAGCCAGGTGATGCCTCAATGCACCTGCTCCCCCTCACCGAGAGCCCAGGAGGAGCCCTCCTTTGAACTCCTCTGACTCAGCTTCTTACCGCCAGGCGCCTCAGGGCGTGGAGGGGAGCTGTGAGCACCAAGACTGGCCGCGGTCCAGGGCTTTGGCTTTCTGAGACCGCAGAATGCCTTCCCAGCCAGCAGGCATGGAGCAGCGAGGTCCCATGATGGGTCAGGCTGAGAAAACAGTTTGCCCAGAGCTCTCAGAGATGAAACACTCTACCTTCTGGGGCCGCAGCGGGAAGCAAAAGCTCCCTCCCATTTTCTTTCTTGACACTTCCTAAGCCAGCTGCTTCTATAGCACTCAGCCTGGCCAGGGCTCCTAAACAAGCTTGGCATTTCTGTCCACCCCCCACAACTGTGCACCCCATGCCCTTGAGCATGGGTCAGGTTTCCACTGGTCTCGTGGGCTTCTGTCTGGAGCCTGATGTGTGCAGGGGGGGGGGGGGGCGGTATTCGCCCCACAGCTCAGCGAGGAGGGATTACTGGTGAGCGTTACATGTAGCTCCTCCAGCCTGCAATACACCCCCTTCTCCTGGGGTCCCCTCCTTGCCTTTAAAGATCCTCTCTTCCAGAAATGTTCGCCAATCTCTGACTGGGTCAGGGCCCCCCTCTGAGCACAACAGACTCAATGCTTCCCTCTGCCACACTGCAAGTTCCCCCTCCCCTTGTCTGGGTGCTTCTCCGGGGCAAGAAGCAGTTTGAGTCATATCCGATGACGTTGGCCAGTCATAGGTGTTTGAATGAATGAATGAGTGTGTAAGTGGTGGAGCCAGGACTCAAACCCCAACCTCCTGCCTCAAGCTGTGGAGCTTTTCCTCCTGTGGCCAATGGGAGACTTGCTGAGACAGCTCCCTGCCCGTTTCATTGTCTAATTGCCCCATTCCTTTGGGTGAGGTCATCCTCCCGAGGAGTCCTCTCGGGGGACGGGGCAGCGTGTGGCAGGCCCTCCTGGCTGTAGTCCATTGGTGATGAAGGCTGTGTGGGGAGGCTGCGGCTTGGATGCCCACAGCGCCTAGTAGGGGCTCATACTGAAGCATCTTGATCGCTCTTGGGCTCTGATCCCTCTCTCCTCTCCTTCACGTGTTTCTGGCCCTTTCCTCTCTGTTACTCAGTCTCTTCCGCTGTGTGTATTTCTTGTCCTCTTCCAGCCAGAGTTTCTCTCTGCCTTCCCCTCTCTCTCTCTCTCTCTCTCTCTCTCTCTCTCTCTCTCTCTCTCTCTGCCTCTCTGCGCCTCCTCCTTCTCCCCTCCCCCTTCTGCATTATCAGAACTCCAACCTCCTCCCAGAGCCAGCCAGCCAGCCTAGCGGCAGAGGCAGTGGCAGCGGGAGAGGCGAGAGCAGCTGGGAGAAGCCAGGGCAGCAGAGCTGGATTGGGGTGCTGAGTCCAGGCTGAGTCGGGGACAGGCTGCTGCTCTTGGTCCCCGTGCTTGCTGGACCAGGCGCCCTGCCTGGAGCCCCGGGCAGGGTGGGAAGGGCAAAGTGCCACCTTAGTCTGGCTGGGGAGGCAGATGATGAGTGATGGGGCAGGCATGCGGCCACTCCATCCTCTGCAGGAGCCAGCAGTACCCGGCAGCGCGACCGGCTGAGCCGTGAGTACTGTTGAGGGCTTGGGGTCTGTGTGAGTGGCTGCAAGAGGTGCCATGGACGGGGTCCTGAGAGTCCCTCCAAGGAGCTGGGTTTTGTATGGAGCTGAGCCACGTGGGGTGATCGATCCGGCTCCTGGGCACCTGGTTGCTGGACTATGGAATCGCAGGGAGGGGGGGCTTTGTATAGGGCAGGGATGCCTGGTGTCAATCTAGGGGGTGGTGTGGCTGGGGTCCCACAGAAGAGCTGGTGGTTGGGGGATGGTTTGGTAATAAACCGGAATCATGCCTTCAGGGGCTGGGGTTGGGGGAGGTCTGCAGTGGGTGGGGGGTGGGGTGAGGGGTTCCAAGGAGCTCGGGTGGCGGATAGATTAATTCAGGACCTTGGAGAGGGACTGTCCAGACACCAGGTGTGTGTGTGTGTGTGTGTGTGTGTGTGTGTGTGTGTGTGTGTGTGTGTGTTGGGGGGGCGGTTACACAAAAATGAATGAGTGGCTCTGGAGCAGGAGAGAGTCTGGAGCAACTGCCCTCCATGGAACTGGGATTGGGATTGAGAGCCGCCAGTTTAGGCAAATTTACCCCAAATCACCTGTCCCAGTCAGAGCACAGTGTTCATTGGAATGAGGCCCCTGTGCACCAGCCTCGTGTTTGCCCACGTGCAGGGGATGCACGTGCAGGTGAGTGGAGGAGGTGCCCCTCCCCCGTCTGAGGGTTGCTGAGGCGGCAGGTCCATGCCAGGCTACCTGAGGGTATATGTATGTTTGTACATGTGTGGGGTGCAAGGGGACACGCGGGGTATACAGGGGCCTGTGAGTTCTGGGGTCTTTGGTGATTGTGAAGAGCAGGGTGTGAGCATCCCAGTGTGATTGTGAGAGATTGAGTGCAGATTGGTGTCGGTGTGTAGGTGTGTGCATGTGTGTTTGTTTGAATGTGTATGTAGGCATGCATGTTAATATGTGTGCTGTGTCTACAAAATAGACAACTCAATATTGAGCATGTTGTTTGATTCCATGTGCATTCATGTGTGTGGGTTTATTTGTTAGTGTGTGAATATTAGTGTGTGTGTGTGTGTGTGTGTGTGTGTGTGTATGACTGTTAGCCTAAATGTCCTGATGTGGGTGTATAATCAGGGTGCTAGTGTGCATGAGTGGGTTTGTTGGTCCTTGTGTGGCTGGTGCATGTGTGTGACTATATGTGTGTGTTTAACTGAGTGTGCGTGGATGGCTGTTTTCTTTCTCAGGTTGTTGAGGACA
This sequence comes from Myotis myotis, assembly GCF_014108235.1. Taxonomy (NCBI): domain Eukaryota; kingdom Metazoa; phylum Chordata; class Mammalia; order Chiroptera; family Vespertilionidae; genus Myotis; species Myotis myotis. The sequence continues at coordinate 40,330,811 of NW_023416314.1, forward strand.
CAGCTGGGACACTGGCCCACTGAAGCAGGGTGGGGGTGCCTGAACATGTGGCCGCCTCCGTGAGTCCAGGACAGTTCATTTTACGCCCTGTAGGGAGATGCAGAAAGACAGGCAAGAATGCCTCTGCCCTCTGGGGCCTTCTAAGCTCCCTAGACAAATGGCTTGAGAATAGTTACGCTGTGAAGACCAGGATCAAGCTAACAGGTGGAGGGTGGAGTGGGTACAGCATGAGCAAAGGCCCTGGGTTGGGATGGGGCATGTGCAGCAGAAGGCTGGAGGGTAGGCAGCAACCACATGCTGCAGCACTTTGAGCCCCAGGCCTCTTGGGCTTTACCCTGAGGGCCCTGGGGAGTCCGGGAAGCTATGATGCAGTGGAGAGGCATCATCAAATTTGGGTTTTAAAAAGCTGCCTCGATGGTGCTGTCAGAGTTAAACTGGGAGAGAGATGGCCAGGAGGCCAGTGTGGAGGCCAGACCAATGCAGGCATCATGAGGTCTGGGTCTGAGTGGGCCAAGGTGCAGATGAAACCAAGGCTTCCTGAAGGGAGAGCCTGGAGGGCTTGGAAGAGCATGGGGAAGGGAGCATGAGGCAGCTCAGGCTTGGAGGTGCAGGATAGCTGGAAGCCTCAGACATGTAAAGTAGTGGGGAGACCCCTGCAAGGTCTCTGGCCAGGATGCAGAGGGTCAGAGATCACAGGGCCATTGTTTCTCAAACAGGGAAACTGAGGCTGTGGCATTGTCATCCTCCTCTGGCTGCAAGGCTGGGGCTGAAGCTCTTCAGCAAACCTGAGCCTCAGTCTCCTCCTTCAAGCCCCACATGGGACCTCTTGTTTGCTTCAGTTGGGTCGACTCAGTGAGGGTTAACTGCCTTTAGGCTCCCCACACCCCCCAGCTCCCCCTGCCCACCAAGAAACTCCTGCCACTCTTCCTGCTTCCCACTCCAGCCTCCTGTCTCCAGGGACTACTGATGGCTTGGCTGGGACCTAGCCAAATGGGGGAGGCAGAACTCCTGGCGGTACCCCCTTCAGTTTTAATGGACTGGGAGTCTCACCCTCAGCGTGCTGCTGTGTGGTCGGGCCTGCACGCCTCAGGCTTCTGCTGCTTGCCGTTACAGTCTACCCTCTCAGCACGCTTCCATTCCCGCATGCGTCCATTCATTTATTCAGTCACTTATCCAACAGGGACTCCCCAGTGCCTGCTTGGTGCTGACTGGGCTGGTCACTCGGGACACAGAGAGGACACCAACCCAGACCCTGCTCTGAGGGAGTGCCCAGTCTGATGAGGGAGGCAGAGTGGAAACTTAGAACCTGCCGTGTGGACAGTGCTTGCAGAGGTAAGCCCCAGAACTATGGGGGCCACACCCAGCCAGGGGTCCAGAGGAAGAGACCTTAGAACTGAATCTTGAAGAGTGGATAGGAATTGCCCAAGCAGGGAAGAGCAGAGGGGACAGCATGTAAAGGTGGGGAGATGTGAGAAAGTGTGGCATGTTCCAGGGGCAGTAAGAGTTTGGGTTGGCAGGAACATTGAAAAGAAGAGAGAGCAGAAAGGGCCAGACTCTGTGGGGTCTCAAGTGCCAGGTAAAGGGGTTTGGACTTTTCCTTCTGGGTTTAGGGAGCTGGGGAAAGGCTTTTGAATAGGAAGCCTCCCCTAGGAAGCCCTCCTTGGTTCTCTCACCCTCTGACTCACCCTGAAGTCTCTTTCTCTGATGCCACAGGATCAAAAATACAGCCGAGTGAGACTTCCCCTGTGATGTCCTGTGTGTGAGCTCCTCACCCAGGCGGCCAAGGAGTTCCTCAAAGGCAGGAGCCACCTTCTTGTGCTCCCCTACTCACAGCACAGGGCTGGGCCCCCAGGCTCAGTGCAGCCTCTGGTGGGAGAGGACATGATGAGCATCTGGGCCACCTTCTAGAAGTTGCTTCATTCCTCCCTGCAGTTCACTCGCAGGTCTGTCCAGCCCAGCTTACATACCCCAAGGGACAGGATGCTCATCCCTTCCCTCTCGGGCAGCCTTTCCCTTGCAGTGGTTACATCTGCCCTGGGCTCATCACAGGGCCTGGCTGCTCCAGGAGACCTGCCTGGCCTGGTGTCGTTGCTCTATCCTGGTCACTGTCCTTCCTCCTAAGCAAGGCCAGGCTGAGGCATAATGGTTCAGGAGTAGAATGAATACCTCCTGGGCAGAGAGAGATGAACAGATGGTAGAACTAAAATCAGACAGCCCCTGACCCTTCTCTAAAAATAATGATAACGAAGGCGGCATGGCCAGAGAAGGGAGTGAGCATAGACGACAGCAAGACCTTCCTACCAGCACAGAGGGGCTGTGGGACCTCCTGGCTTTCCAGGTGAGTGATGGCCTCCAGGGAGAGGGGCCCAGAGGGATTCAGAGAGACATGGGGGATGGGATTCATTCATTCCTTGGTTCGTTCAGCCGCCATTCACTGGGTTGCTGCTCAACCAACATGGCGGCCCCACAGAGCCAGGGACCATGCGGAGGGAAGCCATGGCCTTTCCTACCTCTGCCCATGTCAGGGGCAGGTATTTAAGAGGGGAGGGCTTTGGGGCTGGCCTTAGAAGGAAGGGTCACTGCTCTAGGCAGCATTGAGGGCTAGCTCCAGGAAGAAGGAAGGCCACGTGCAAGGTGTTGAGGAGAGCTATGCGTGTGTGGGAACTGTGGGAGTTCAGTGACCTAGGCGTGAAGGGCAATGGGAGTGGGGAACTGAGGGTCGATCATAGGAAGCATTTTCTGTCTACAACTTCTTGGTCTCTCCTAATGCCCCCAGCAGTTCTGCTGAGGGGCTCCTCCTTGCCTGAGAATGGGGTGTTCAGTGAAAAAAAAAGGGGGGACCCTGGAAATGGGGGAAGGGTGGTGGGCCTCTTCCAGAAAGTGCCATGCAAATGAATGCAAAGTAATATGTAAATCAGCCAGCTCGGGCTTGGCAGCTTTGACCTGGAAGATGAGACAGCACCCCTTTAGTGCTGGCCTCATACCCCCTCAGCTTCAGCCACCAGGAGAGCAAGAGCAGCCTTTGCTGCTCTGAGCACCCAGCTTGTCTGAGCCTCAAGATCATGGCCTCTAGGGTTTGGGCCACGGGCTCCCTTTCAGCACCCCCATCCTCTCAGGAGTTGATATATTTAGTAACAGGGATGTTTCCACACATTTATCTCCCATTGTTCAGCTGCCCACTCCCTGGGAAAGGCCAGGTCCCCAGTGACGTGACCCAGTTTTTGAAGTCCCTGAAGTCACCCTTCTCATTGCCCGCCCTGAAAAACAGGAGGCAACTGGGGCTTGGTGCAGCAGAAGAGATTTAGATCGGACATTTGGGAGGACTTCCCAACAGTGTGGTTGATGAGATATGTGGACCCTGGGGCTCCTGAGTCTCACTCTGGATGGCAACCCTGGGTTCAGAAGAGGCTTTGAAAATAGGATAGAGAAGGTGGCAGACAGGCAAAGGTTCAAATTGCAGCACCATTATTTTGTAGTTGTATGGTCCTGGGCAACTTACTTAACTTCTCTGACCCCCATGTGAGCAGTGGCTTGGGAATAATAAGACTTTCCTGAAGAATCTGCAAGTGGAGAGCAGAGTGCCAAGCATGGATCAGGTGCTTATAAAGGTTAGCTGCTGCCATGATGAACCGCCCACATGCACCTACAGTTTTAGAAAGACTCAGTGGGGCCCGGAGTGGGAGAGGCAAGCGCTGAGAGCCCAGAAGCTGTCGTTGTGTGGGAGACAGGAGGTCTGAAATGGAGCTGTGGTGGGGGGAATGGTGAGAAGTGTGGGTGCTCTGTGGGAGGGGTCCAGGGGCCTCAGAGACATGTGACCGCTTCCTCGCCCGGTCAGGTCTGGTCTGAGACTAATCCTCAGAGAATACAAAGGAGGAAAGGGCTTGGTTAGAAAGGGTTTAAACCTGAGGCCACGCCCATGGCAGTCTGTGGGTCATGCTGGGAGTTGTAGTCCAGTGTGAATTTGCAGTAAGAACACTTAGTCCTGCCCCTTCTTGGATCCAGCTCCACGGCTGAGTCTGGCTGGGGATGGGCCCTGGGGAGTGCTGCGGGGCGTGGGGCCCAAAGGTGAAGCAGCCTCACTCCCTTCCCTCAGGAGTCCCTCAGCCTGCTGTGTGTTGGGAGTGCAGGTGGGGGCAGGGATAAAAGGATTAAGCCATAATTATCACTCTTCACCAATTCACACAAAAGTTTACAGCCTCCAGAGCACTGTTTTCACATCCATGATCTCATTTAATCCTCACCACAAACACAAGAGACTGCTGCTTTCTGGATGAACAACAGAGGATCTGAGAGGGGAAGTCATTTGCCCAGAGGTATTCAGCCAGTGACTGATGGGGCCAGGCCTGGAGCACAGGTCTGCCTGTCCCCAAAGCCCCTGCTCTTTCCGTGGATTATCCTCCAGGCGGCAAGGGCCCAGCCTTGAAGGACAGGCAAGATATGGACAATTAGATCTCTCAGCAGAGGAGCAGCTGAGCTAAGACCAGCTCAAGGGACAAAGGCAAGGGCTGGGCTCCGTGGGACGTGAGGCTAAGAGATTGATTCCAGGCTCAGGGTTTGGACTTGTCGCTGCCCAAGGGTTTTGAGCAGGAGCAGGGCCTGATTAGAGCTGGGCTTTGGGAAGATTGATCTCGCAGCCTGGGCTGCATGGATTGGAGTGGAGAACCACAAGACAGGCTAAAGCTTCTAAACCCCATCCTTGGTGCTCCCAGCATTTTGCTCCTTCTCCTCCTCCACACTTCTTCCTCCTCTTCCTCCTCTTCCTCCTCTTCCTCTCCCTTTCACCCTACTCCCTTCCACTCCAGCCTGGGGAGTGATGGCCATGTACCATAGAGCTGTTCCGTAATGCCACATGTCTCCAGCAGGGGTTGCTGTCACATACCATCCCTTCCAGCCTGGATCTTCCTTACGTGTGAAAGGCCGGAGAGAGGGAGGGCCAAAGCTGGACAAGGAGCAGAGATGAAGGGAGGAGAGAGGACAGCCCATTTTTCTTCACTTCCACTGGGCCAGGGGTGGGAGGGCCTTGCTGAAATTGATTGGGGTGGGGGGCAGGGAGGAAGGCTGAGGAAAGGCTGGACCTCAGCACAGCAGGGACAGACACACTGGAAGGATTAAGCCAGCAGACAAGAAAGTTTCTCCTCACAGTTCTGGGACAGGCTGATTTGGACATGGATTTAGAATGACATTGCAGCTGGGGTCTGGGTTTCTATTAGATTGTGAATTACTGAGATGAGGGTGAGATTGGTTGGCTTATTTGTGTTTCTTTGTATCTGTGTGTGTGTGCGCTCCTGAATGTGAGCTTCCAGTTGTGCATGTATGTATATAGGTCTGAGAGGGTGAGAGCATGTGCATCAGTGTTTGTATAAAAGTGTGGACATATTCATATGTGTGAACATGTGAGCGTCTGTTTTTATGCCTGATTTATTGGTAAATGGTTATTATGTACATGCAAATGTGGCTTGTGTGTGTATACCTGGGTGTAGTGTTATGTGCATGTGTCCTGGTAAAACTGTGTGTGGGTGTGATGTCTGGGCATATGGTGTCCATGTATGAGTATGAGGGCGTGGGGGAGTGAATGTGTGTGAAGGCACAGGCACCTGCTCTGCTGGCCCAGCAAGGCCAGGTCCCAGGTCTGGCGACTCAACACTTTCTCTCCTGGGTCCTACCTGCCTGAAGGGAGCGATAAGATGTGTGTGGACTTGGGCTGAAGGGTTGTCATGTATGGGGCTGGCATTTCCTCCGGGGAATCTGGGCAACCCCTGCCCCCATCAGTGAGGACCCCGAGAGGGTCAGGTGGTCTTTGTGTTCGGGCTCAGGTTGAATCAGCGGGATCTGGGGCTGTTAGGTTGAGATGCTAGACATGGCTGAGGGGTGTCTAGGTTTCATGCTCCTAAGAACTCTTAATGGTCCCACCAGCACCCCACTAGAGTTTCAGGGACTCCCAGCCCAGTCTTTTTGTTGTATAGATGCAAATATTGAAGCCCAGAGAGGGGTAGTGATTAATCCAGGGTCACACAGCCAGGTCCAGGGCCAGATGGCAGGGCTTGGAGCAGAGAGAAGGGTGTGTCTAGCCTCCCTCCCTTCCTCCCTCCCTGCCTCCCTGCCTCCCTGCCTCCCTGCCTCCCTGCCTCCCTGCCTCCCTCTCTCCCTCTCTCCCTCCAGGCTCTTGAGCAAATGGGGAGCTCAGAGTAGAGATCTAAGTCTTGGCATGAGGCCACCTCCCATACCTGGGCATTTCCACTCCTCCCAGGCCTCAGATGCAGCCTTTGAAATTTGGACCAGAGCTTCTGCCTGCTGTGAGATTCCTCCTGGGAACTTGTGAAGTCTGTCATTTCAGGGAGCATGGAGACTCCATGGAGAGGAGCCAGTAGTGGGGTAGGACCAGGGGAGGGGCCTCCTTAGAAACCTCAATTTCCTCATCTTTGCATCAGATGCTTTTTCAGGTTTCTATTATCCTAAGGCTTTTCCTATAATCTCTCCTTGAACTCAATACTGAGGCAGCACTGGGGTGGTGGGAGAGGCCTGGAGGCCCAGCTTGGCTCAGTGCAAGGGTGGCAGGCAGTCCCCTAGGGAAGGGGCTGCCTTGGGAGGATGGGATGAACTTGCTGTCTGGGGTGGGAGGTATGAGTGAGCACTGGGCAGCCTGGTTAGGGAGCCTGCAGGTGAGACTCCTGCCCTAGCAGGAAAGTTGGGTGCAAGCTCTCCGAGGTCTGTAGCTGCCACGGAGGGGCCAGAGAGGGACATGCCTCAGCCCACTCAGCATGGGGAGGTTTGAGCCCAGAGTGCCCCCCCCCCCGCCCCCACACACACACAGCTTGGGCAGTGGGAATGTGTAGGTTAGCCAGTCCATCTGGAAACAGGGAGCCCCCTTCCCTGGGAAACTGGAGAGGAATGTGTCTTCCTGGAAGTTGGAACTGGAGGCAGGGCTGGATGTGGGGACGCGCTGGTGGAGATGGTGGGGGCGGTGAGAGCTAGGACCGGGCCACTCCACAGCTTTGCCGGGTCGGTGCTGGTGCAGCAGAGCAGACAGGCAGACGGACAGCTTGCTTTGTGCTGAGCTGTGGGGGGCTCTGAGGTGGGAGCCCATGGCTGGGGGCACAGACGTTGGCTCTGGATGTGCAGGGGTGGGAGCTTCCTGTGCAGGCAGCTGGGCGGGCATTGGGTGGGAGAGGAGAGAAGCAGGTGGCTTGGTATTGCATCCTCCCCACACCAGAGAACTCAGTTAGCTGACAGCTTTATGTGGGGCGGCGTTTGGGGGCTGGATGGAGAGAGCTAAGGCTTACAGATGCCCTTTATATTTTAAAACCACCTGTTTAATCACCTCAACTATCCTCCAAGGAGTTAGCCCTACTTTGTAGAGGGGAGATGGATGACACCCTCACATGGTTTAATTGAAGGCAGTTTGATGAAGCAACTATTACTGAGGTGGGGCAAGGTAAGGGAACCAGCTGAGCATGTCAGGGTGCTTAGGACTAGCATCTGAGAGCCAGAGGGGCAAGAAGAGTGCTCCAGATCAGAGCAGGTGGGGTGGGTGAGGGTGTAAATACCCCAGGTGTGAATGCTCTCTGCTCTCCCACCCATTGGCAGAACCCAACTGAGGCCAGAGGGCAAGGGTGTGGGGGACATGAAGCCTGACTGGAAGCCAGCCTCCAGAGCAGAGCACAGCGAAAGGGCGGATATCTGGAAGATCTGGAGGGACCAGTGGTTGATGGGAAACTGAAGCCCAGAGACAGTGCCAACCTGCCCAAGGTCACACAGCTGGTGGGTCTCGGAGCAGAAGCCAGGCCCTGCCTGTGAATACCCACTTTGTCGGCGGTGTTGCCCTGGAGCTCCTTCCTGCCGTGCCAGCCCTGCTCCCTGTCTGGGCAGCACTGGGGCAGCTGGAGAGGGCCATTCGGGCCGTGGGGACCTTTGGGTTTAGGAAGCTCCGAGCGAAGGGTTAGAGGAGCCAGCGGGGAGGCTGGTGTTGAGACTCAGGTGAGAAGCAAGAGGGCTGCGTGGGGGGTGGCTGAGGACAGGTGAGCTACATAAACAGGCCAGAGAAACAGGGGCAGCCCCCACCCGCTAGCTCACCCACCTGAGCTGTGGCCCTAGCTCCCCAGTGTCCACCCACCAGTGCAGGGAGGTGTGGCCATGTAGACCCCCTCCAGGAGCACCCCTCCCTGCCTCGTGGGGCCTGTGGCTTCCACACTCCAGAGCGCCATCCATGGCATCAGAAGTCACCCCCTCAGACCACAGCCCCAAGAGCAGAGCTGTGTCATCCCTTATCACCTGTCCACTGCCAAGTCTAATGAAAATCCTCCTCTTTAAGACCTTCGTCCTGGAGTTTGAGCTCAATCCTTCTTTCTGTTTAGAGCCTAGGCCTTGGCCTCCCTGGGAGACAGTTAGTGAGATGGTCCCCTCCTGGTGCTGGGTGGTTAGAGGCCTTGGCCCAGCCAGCTCATCCGAGTTATGTGCCAGTGGGAATCCACTTACAGCCTCCACGGGCCCCAGGCCGCTGACTCAGTATCAGTGTTAATTAGCATCTCCCGGTGTAGCTTCACCCCCACTAAGTGCTCTACGGTCATTAGGTGCTATTGTGTGCAACTGGATCCCAGCTCCATCAGCCCCTGCCCCAGGCTTCTCCTCTGCCCACCTCCCCACCACCACCACCTGAGCTCAGGGATCAAATGTCCTGGCCACAAACATACAGCTTCAGGCATGAGGATACAAATACATATAAACAGAAAAACTCAACAGACACAGGAATGCACACACAATGAAGCAGACAACAGCACACACACACAACACATATCAATACACACTGAGAAACAGGCAAGGATGAGTCTAAAAACTGACCTAGAAACAATGAACTGCAGCACCTGTGCACACAGCCCAGGTGTACACACCCAGGTGGGCAACACAGACGTGACTCAGCACACACATGGGGCACACCCGCAGTACATGGACACGCAGCATAGGCCCATCAGGTAGCCAGGCCCCGTGAGCTTTGGTTCCCCACCTGTGCAGCATCTCTCACCTCTGGGCCGTTGCATATGCTGTTCTCTTTGCCTGGAACACCCTTCCTCGATGCCCCTCCCTTCACCGGGCTGGTTTCTATCATCTTCAGGTCTTGGTTTTCCTTCCATACGCCTCAACCTTGGAGCACTCCCCAGCCTTCGACAAGTTTGGGGATGAAGGCTTTTGCCTGTGCTTGGTGAAGTGGTGACTGTGGTTGTGGGTAGGCAATTAGGGCCAAGAAACTGGGAAGAGACAAATTTGGGGGAATGAGTCAGGAATAGCAGTAAGAAGCCCTGGCTGCTCAGGGACTGAGCAGGCATTTAACCCACAGGCTGGCGTAGCTGGCTGCCCTCTGCCTCTTTTCTTCTGTGTTTCTTCCCCGCTTGCTGCCTGACCCAGTTCCCTCCTTCCCAAAGCCGCCCTCCCTCTGGCCCCCTCTCTGAGCTCACACACGCTCACTCACCTTCTTTGCTTGGGTGTACCCTGCCTCTACTTCTAAGCCTAGTGAAGACCTCACTATTCGGGGCCTGGGGTCAGAGGCACAGCCTCCGGGCATGGCTTCCTGAGCCATGCCATCTAGTAGTAGAGGTGAGTGATTATGAACACAAGCCTTGGGGAATGCCTCCTGGTGCAAACCTCAGCTCCCCCACTTCCTGGCTGTGGGACCTTTGTTCCCCGGCCGGAAAAGGGGATGATAGTAGAGCTCACCTTATTAGGGCGGCAGTGAGGATTAAATGAGACAAAGTTTGTAGTGCACCTGGTGCACAGCTCGGCCCCTCTCCGGCTGGGCTGCGCGAGAGAGAACACGGGAAGAGCTAACGAGATCAAGGAGGTGTAAGTAGCCCCAGGAGGTGCCCAGTGAGCTCTTGCTAATTGGAGCTGTATTCGGTGTGGCACCTACTACGTGCCCCCCACAGCTGGTTCTTTCCCCCCTCCCCTCGGTTTCTGCATGGCTGCCGATTCTGCACAGCTGTTATGCGACGGGAGCCCGGAAGGTGGGGGTGTGACTTCGTTTTTAAATTTTATTTTTCGTATCCATTTTATTAAGGTATAATTTACATACCATAAAATCACCAATTTAAAGTGGATGGTTCGATGAGTTTTGGTAAATACATACAGTCATATAACCACCCTTTTAGTCAAGAAAGGAATATTTCATTATCCCCCCTCCTGCCGCCCACCAACTTCCCTTATGCCCTTTGCAGTCAGTCCCGTTGGGGGCGTGACTTCTCACAGGGCTGAGAGAGGTGCTGGGTTTTCCTTGAGCCGACAAGCTGGGCACAGAGAGTGGAGGTGCCTCTGAGAAGCGGGGAGGTGCCAAGGAGCTGCTCGCCCTTTCTGGGCCTGGTTCCTGTGGGCAGGCAGAGGCGGTGAGGTGTGGAGGGGAGGGTGCTCAGGACATGGGCTCCTGAGGGTAAGCTTTTGGTCTGAGGGCTCGGGCAGCTGGGAGTGGTGGCCTCAGGAACCCACAGAGTGGGTGACAGAGTGGAGAGTCGGGGTTCCCACAGCCTGCCTCTCCTAGGATCAGGTGCACCCCATGACCCTGGTGGGCATGGTCATAGGTTGGTCCAGACTAGAGCAGGGGCTGGTCCAAGATGCCTCCACTTCCCTCCCTATCTCCCCACGTGGGGCCTTACACCCCTCTGTGGATTAGGAAGTCCCTGAAAAGAAGGGGAGCACTTTTGTTCCCCAGTTCTGGAACCAAATATTAAAGCAATTATGTAACTAGCAATAAATTACTTAAAGTGACTCACTCAGTTTAATGAGAGCACAAGCAGGGAGGGATTAAGGTATTTTTAGAATACACCTCACTCCCTCCTGTGGGGGAGGCCTCTGTGCAGGCTGGGGGTGGAGAAGGGTCTGGGAGCTCAGGGAGGCACCCCAGGCGTCGGCAAGGAGAGGGCAGCTGATCCTCCGCCCCCCTGAGGCCCCAACACGGAGAGGCTGAGTCAGAGCGCAGCAGGAAGGACTCAGATCAGACTCAGGGAGCACTTCCCAGTGGTGCTTATTGGAGACCTGGCGGGGAAACTAGACTCGGAACTCCTGAGGGCAGGGACTAGGTCTGTGACCCCCCTGCCCCACCAGGAACTTAACAAGCATGAGAGGTGGGGTCAGACACCTCTGGGTTTGCATCCTGCCTTTACTGGTTGCTAGCCGTGTGGCCCTGGGCAAGTTCCTGTCACTCTAATCTTCAGTTTTCTTCACTGTAAAATGGGCATAATAATACCAACCTCATACATATTACAAGAATCGAGCACTAGTCGGTGTGTGTAAAGCAGACTCTGGGGCTGAGCTTACAGGATCCAAATCTCCAAAAGGGCAGGACTGTTTCCTTTTGTTCACTGTTGTGTCTTGAGATCCATTCACAGGCCACTCATCACTAAGTGTTCAGTAAACACGTGGTGAGTGAATGCCATTAGTTTCATCCCCACTCTCCTGCTCCAAGTGGATTCCTTGTTTCAAGGTTCCGGGAATGAAGGAACTGGGTCAGAGGAGGACAGGGGTGCCTGGCAGGTGGAGTCTGGCCTTTCTGCCCCCTGAGGGACAGGTGACTTCCAACAGAAAAAACACACAATCTTTGAGTCCTTCACAGGCCAAGGTGATGAAGGAGGAGCCAGCAGTCAGTCTGACTGGGGAGACCAGGACCCGCACCCACCAGCACTGGGAGTTTAGAGGAGGGGGAATGGGGTGGGCAGCCTGGAAGTCTTCCTGGAGGAGGAGGTGCAGGCAGGATTGGCTGGGAGGATTTAGGCAGAAAGAACATGCAGGCATCTGTACAATGGAGTACAAATTCCAATCTTGGAGGTTTTCTGGGAGGATTGAATGGGTTACTTTTTAGGAATATCTGGCACATGCCTGCCTGGAGGGGGCACAAGATGGACTTACTTCCTCCATCTTCCCCCCACCCCTTCTCAGCACCTGTGACATTAGAGGGACATCCCCCTGCCCTATTGGGGACAGTAGGGCATGGACACATGCTCACAGACACTGGGGTGGGGGACTTTCTATTCTGGCATTCACCGACCCCCATCTCTGTGGTTGGACTGAGCTGGACACACAGTAGGTGCACAGGACAGACTGGGAAGAAGTCTGTGTCTCTCCTCCCAGGGCTTAGGAGACTGAGGGAGGACACAGCTGGATGGAGAAATGGAACTTAATCCCTGACCCTCCCCCAGGCCACAGCCCCAAGACTCTGGCTCCCACTGGCTGCTCTCATCAGCTCTGACCAGTTCTCCTCACACCTCCCTGGCCTCCCAGGGCCAGGGTGATGAATTAGTGATGACAGCATCGCAGCATCGCTATGACGACCAGGCATGTTCTTAGCCTCCATTCAGGGTGCAGGCAGAGGCCAGTGACCCCTTTGGCTCTGGGCCTTTGTTCAAATGTGTGTGACAAGAGCTGGGGCCCAAAGGGGAGTGGGGGTGAGGTGAGCAGGGGGTGGGGTATGGGAGCTCCATCTGGAGTGAACTAGAGTTCATTCAGATTGTTAGATCCAAATGGACCTTGGGGACAATTGTCTCCCTTCCTCCCTCCCTCCTTTCTTATCGCTTTCTTCTCATTTCTCCCTCCCTTCTTTCTCCTTTCCTTCCTTTCATTTGCTCTGAGCGCCATCCCCCTTGGAGGCCCTGAGCTGCCCACCTCTTCCCGCACCCTGGGAATCAGGTCAGCCTGGCCTCACCCTGAGAGCTCAGTGAGATGGGGACCCAGACACTCCCGGGAAGGCGTGTGGTGCCTCTGGCCCTGTTGAGTGAGGAGACTCTCCAGGGGAGAGACGGAGGTCAGAGGCGGAGGTCAGAGGCGGGCACACAAGAGGGATGGGGGCTGACAAAGCCCAGGGCAGCCTAAGTGTAGGATGGAAGCGGGTTCCTGGGAGGGAGTGGACGCAGTGAGTTTGCAGTGGGAGGGCCCATGCCCTCAGTTTTTGTTTGTAGGTTGTTGTTTTTTTTAATATATATATTTTTTATTGATTTCACAGAGGAAGGGAGAGGGAGAGAGAGAGAGATAGAAACTTCAATGATGAGAGAGAATCATTGATCAGCTGCCTCCTGCACACCCCACACTTGGGATGGAGCCTGCAACCCAGGCATGTGCCCCGACCGATCAAACCTGTGACCTCCTGGTTCATAGGTCCATGCTCAACCACTGAGCCTCGTCTGCCAGGCTTTGCCCTCAGTTTGAATGAAATTTGCACGGGCCTTGCTAATGGCCCTTCACTCCTCTGTCTGACACTGAGCATGCGTGTGGTAACGGAAGTGGGGGAGGGCATTCAGGGACAGACCTGAAAAGTCAGGGGCTCGGCCAAGGTCAGCAAGGGCTTAGGGTCATAAATTGATTCAAACGTGGGTCTTTGGGCTCTCGGCCCAGACACTGTGCCACGTCCCCTTACTCTGCACCCCCCGAGATCTTTGGCTGCATTGGGCACCCAGGAGGTAAGAGCATCTCTGAAGCCCTCACGCCCTCCCCAGGCTCCTCTTGTCCCTGGGCCCGATACTGGATCTGCTGTGGCTGGAACTTATCTGGGCAGAGACAGGAGGAAGAAGCTGCGGCCCGAGGTTACAGCGACTCACTCGGGGCTACTGAAAGGGTCAGTGCTGGGCTGAGCCTGGCTGCCCGGCCCTTCGCTGGCCCGCACTCCCCCCACCTCACAGCTGTCCCCTTCCTCTCTTCCATCTCGCTGTACAGCTTTGCTGGGCCTGCCAGCTCTGATGGATGGCCCCACAGTTCAGCCTCCCTCCCATTCCTTTCCGGATGCGGGGCTGTTAGTCTCCTAATCACCAGTCCTGCCTGGTGGCCACCAAGCCATCCATCTCCCTCACACAGCCTCGCCCAGCCAGGTGGTGTATTTAGGGAGGTGCCGTAGGTCTCCCTTCTCTGAGACCAAGCTGAGAGTGAGGCTGCAGCCCCTACTCTAGAGCAGTTGAGGGTCAGGGAGCAGCCTATACCCCCTTGCTGGAGTGCCAGAATCACTCCTGGATCTTCCAAGGATACACACACACACACACCTCACAGTAACAGTAATAAAAGCTTTCATGTATCAAAAACTACTGTGAGCCATGCCCTGTGCCAGAATTCTGCCTGTATAATCTCATTCTCCCTATTAGCTGGTGATTATTGGTAACCCCACTGTACAGATACGGAAACTGCGGCTCAGAGGGGTTGTGACTTGCACAAGGTTCCATAGCCAGGAAATGGAGGAGCTGGGATTTGAACCCAGGTTGTATGGTTCACATCTTGTATTTACAACTCATCTGCCCTACTGACCTATTTATGCATGCACACATGCACACATATGCGTGCACACACGTGCACACACACACATGTGCATGCATGAACATGAACCTAGATGTCAGCCCTTGCACTTCCCACCCACCTGGACCAGGTTCCTGAGGAGGAGGAAGAGCTGAGGGGTCACTGCTCACTGTCCCTGGGCTGCTCCTAGACTCTCACCCTGGCAGGGACACCAATCAGCTGGGAGGCTGCATGGAGGTGGCAGCCTCCAGGCAGCGGGAAGAGGAGGCTGGGAGGCAGATCAATAGTTCCTGCAGTGCCGCCTTCCAGGAACTGGGGCTCGAGGGAGTATGGCGCCGCGGGTCGATCTTCTGGGCTGTGGCCCAGGCCCAGCGTGCAGGGTGTGTGTGTGTGTGTGTGTGTGTGTGTGTGTGTGTGTGTGTAGTGAGGCTGGTGTGCAGCAGCCTGCTGTCCCCTGACCCTCCCCCGCTCTTCCTTCCCTCTTTCTCTCACCTTCCACCTGCCCACCCTACACCTTCCCCCTTCTTCTCCCACTGCCTCCCACCATGGGCACTGCAGCTGAGAATCAAACAACCAGTTCCCAGGCACCTGTGTGCACCTACTGGCGCTGTGAGGTGGGGGGAGGGTGGGCAGGGAGGCCAGGCGCCAGGAGCTGCAAAAGGCGAGTGAACTCTCAGAGCTCCCTGTGGACAATTTAATGAGATAATGAATGTCAGGGCTTCACATCACCAGGGTCACGTAGTAGGTGCTTGCTTAGTCTTTGTCTTGTTCCTCCCTCAGGAGTTTGGGGAGCGCAAGGCTCTGGGGGCAGATGGGGTGCCTCTAAGGGCACATGAGCTCCCAAAGTGCCTGTCAGGTGCTGCTGACAGTGTTAACAATTAGGAGAGATATGAGGGAGAGGGAAAGGGAGAGGGAGACCTGACACCTGACAGAGTCTAAGGCAAACCTTGTCACCCATTTTGACATGAAGCGGGGGATGTCTGGTGTTGGGAGGAATGGTGGCCAGGGCAGGGCCTGGGACCCAACCCCACTTCTCTCTGGGAAGGGCCCCTGAGCAGGCTGGGATTGCTCCCCTTCCTGGAGCAGCTGTCTCTACCCTGGCATGGGGCCCTCCAACTTGCACTGGCCCCTAGAGACCTGGATTTAAGTTCTGCTTCAGGCCCCTTAGGACAAGTCAATGTCCTCAAGGGGGCCTCAGTCTTCCCATCCAGAACAGGTGCCCTGAGGATTAACGATATGTCACCTTTCAAGTGCCTGCCACTTCCCTGCACCCGAGGGGTCGGCTGCCCTGGGTTCCCCCAAGCCGGCCTTCCCTAGACACAGCCCGAGAGGGACAGCTGTGGGCCACCTCTCCACGGATGCTGTCTGCTCCACCCTTGGGTCTGGGCTGACTGTTGAAGAAGAAGGGGGTTGCATCTTAGGCTCATTCCCTGTGGCAGGGGGACAAGTGTGCTGTCTGTACTGATGGTGCCTCCATGGTAACCAGGGAGTGGTCGGACCGGGTGAGGGTGGGGAAGCTCTGGGCGGATTCCCAAGGCCTGCTGACCTGTCCCCGGCGGGTAGGGAGACTTGGGATCTCTGACCAGTCCCTTTGCCACGAGTGAGTGCCTAGATGCCTCTGTGTTCCGGGCGGAGACTGGGTGGTGGGGTGTTTGTACAGGGCTGGTGAGGCCCATGCCACCGATGGGCAGACCCCTGAGTAGGGGCCCGGGACTGGGGCCAGCTCAGGGCTCCCGGGACCTTGCGCCCTGTCCTCAGACTGCCGCAGCCTTGCCCTGCCTCCCCATCTGCGTGCCCAGCCTGCCCCTCTGTTCCCAGTCCTCTCTTTATTATCTGCCTCTGTATTGCCTCCTGCCTCAGGCTTATCTCCTCCTGCCATGGGCCCATCCATCTCTGTCATTCCCCTGTGGCTTCCTCCTGCTCCCGGGCACACTCTCTCCCTGCCGGGGAGCCAGCCTGTCTGCGACTCAGTCCCTCCCTGCCAATTGTCTGTCTCAGTGGTCTCCCAGACTCTGACCAGCACTTGTCTTCTTCTACCTTCCGCGTCTCCCTCTTTCTGACTGTGTCTCTGCCGTTCACTGTCTCTGGATTCCCTTTGTTGGTCTCTGCAAGTCTCTCTCTGCCTGGCCCTGCCCCCTCTGCCTCCTTCCTCCCCTTGCAGCCCAGCCAGGGCGGCAGGCCCAGCCCTCCTCTCTTGCTGGCTGCCTCGGGAGCCCCTGACAATGCCCTCCGCCCCGCACCTCCCCACCCCACCCCACCCGGAGCCTTGTTGCTAGGCTTTGAGCTGGCAGCACCTGGCTTCCATAGCGACGGGTGCTTAGAAACGGAACGCCACATCTCCCGGTCCCATTAAGGAGTCTTTGTGGATCGAGCGCCTGTGGATCAATCAGGACAGGAAACGGGCTCTAAACTGCCTCCAGCTTGGGGCAGCGAGACAAGAGGGGACCACGGTCTCTGCCTTCCGGAGCTGGGGGGCCTCGCGGGTGAGAGGAGCTGCTCCAGGGTGGCCCCAACTTGGAGGAGGGACTGAGAAGGAGGCTCCCAGGCTCTTTTGGGGAGCTGGCCTGCTACTGGGAGACCCGGGTTTTCGGGGGCCAGGTTTGGGTTGCTGTCCCACTACTTCCGGCTGAGTGACAAATGACCACCTGTCCCCAGGACCTCCGTCTTTACCTCAGTTGTAAAGTTGGATTAAATGGCCCTCAGAAGGTAGTCACTGGTGGCAATGCCCTCCCTCCCCCGTTAAAGTTTGGATTTAATTAGCAGAGAGCAGGGTGTGGAACCCTAAGCATGGACAAGGGTGCGTGCAAAAAGGTGGAAGCTGGCATGCACCTCACATGAGCAGGGGTTCGCTGGGGCCCACTCTTACCTGGTATGCACAGAGGCTCAAGCCCACAGATCACCAGGTTCTGAGGGAAACCCTGGTGTTGGAATCGGGGAGTCCTGGCGTCTCAGGCAGTTAGGATAATAGGCTATTAGGATCTTGGGCACCTACCTCCTCCAGACCCTAACGCTCACCTTCATAGAATGTAGGAAGTACAGACGCTTCAAATCATGGGGCATTATGCCCTGGCCGGTGGCTCAGTGGTTAGAGCGCCAGCCTTCAGACTGAAGTGTTGAGGGTTTGATTCCCGGGCAAGGGCACATGCCTCGGTTGCAGGCTCCCCTGCCCCAGTAGGAACATGTGTGGGAGGCAGCCAATCCATGTGTCCCTCTTATCTCGAGATTTCTTTCTCTCTCCCCCTCCTCCCTCCCTTCTACTTATCCTCTGGTGAGAATTAAAAAAAAACAAGACACGGGGCGTTATAATAGAGGCTCTGGTTTTCTTAGAACACAAAATTCTGTGAGTTCTTGGAACCTCGAAGCCACACACTGGGGCCTCCCTAAATGAATTGGCAGGGAGTTTTAGAGCCTGGGGCCCTGGGTCCCTGTTGCTTAGGCTCCTTCTCTCTCTCTCTCTCTCTCTCTCTCTCTCTCTCTCTCTCTCTCTCTCTCTCTCTCTCTCTCAGAATTTTGTGCCTGGTAGCCCTTCTCATGGGCTCAGCTCTGAGCAGCCCTGGTGTGTGTGTGTGTGTGTGTGTGTGTGTACATGTGTGTGTGTGTGGGGGGCTGGGGCCAGTGGCTGACGGCAGACGGAGGCACCCCTTGGAACAGAGCCAGCCCAGGAATATTCAGTGGAGGGAAGCTGGGCAGCTTGGAGGCTGCAGCCGTCCAGGCAAGGCTGGACGGGACTCTGGGCAGCAACCCTGGGCCTGGATCAGGCCTGCCTTCCTCCACCCCACAGCTTGCTAGTCAAAGCTCAGGAGGAAACATCCTAGGGCTGAAACCAAAGCAGCACTACAGAATCCTACAGACTGGAAGTCCAGAGGCACTAGTGAGGGGAGACAATGGGGTGGGTAAGGGCATGGGCATGAGAGAAGGAGTGGGCTCAGTGAGGGGACGGGGCTCAGTGCGGGGACAAGGGGGCTCAGTGAGAGGACGGGGCTCAGTGAGGGGACGGGGCTCAGTGCGGGGACAAGGGGGCTCAGTGAGGGGACGGGGCTCAGTGAGGGGACGGGGCTCAGTGCGGGGACAAGGGGGCTCAGTGAGGGGACGGGGCTCAGTGAGGGGACGGGGCTCAGTGAGGGACGGGGCTCAGTGAGGGGACGGGGCTCAGTGCGGGGACAGGGGGGCTCAGTGAGGGACGGGGCTCAGTGAGGGGACAGGGCTCAGTGAGGGGATGGGGCTCAGTGAGGGGACGGGGGGCTCAGTGAGGGGACGGGGCTCAGTGAGGGACGGGGCTCAGTGAGGGGACGGGGCTCAGTGCGGGGACAGGGGGGCTCAGTGAGGGACGGGGCTCAGTGAGGGGACAGGGCTCAGTGAGGGGATGGGGCTCAGTGAGGGGACGGGGGGCTCAGTGAGGGGACGGGGCTCAGTGCGGGGACAAGGGGGCTCAGTGAGGGGACGGGGCTCAGTGAGGGGACAGGGCTCAGTGAGGGGATGGGGGGGCTCAGTGAGGGGACGGGGCTCAGTGAGGGGACGGGGTTCAGAGGACATTGCAGGAGGGTTTGGGGTTGGGGAGCTGAGCACCTGGGCCCACTGCCTGTCCCTGGCGTGGGGTGAGAGCCAAGAGCTGCCCAAAGCTGGGGAGGTAGTAGAGCTGCTGAGAAAGCTGGAATCTGTCTTTCCTTTTGCTCATCTTCCTTCCTGGTTTCCATGGGAATTATGGCTCAGAACCGATCAGAGTTTGACAGGACGGTGCTATGGGAGGAGTCAGCATCGGGGGTGGGAGGGAGGAGTGGGGTGAGGAGGTGAGGGTTAAGGGCATGAAGGCAGGACCAGGGCTCCAACTTCATCCTGTGGGCAAGGGTGTTAGTGATGGTGTGAGTGAGGCAGGCGGAGGCTTGGGTGAAGAAAAGATGATTCCAGCATCTATGGGCATCAGGAGAAGAAGGCACAGGGTCCCCAAAGGAGACACTGGGTAGACGTGCCACCTGTACCTCTCTGTGTAGGAGCATGTGATCATGCATGTAGGGATGTGTGTAGGAGTGTCTGTGTGTAGGAGTGAGGGGGGTGTATTGGTGGAAAGACAGTGAGCATGTATGTGACTGTGAGTGGCCTGGGGGAGCCTTGTGTAGTGGAAGGATCTCAGGGTTCATGGATGGTAAGAAGCAGATACCAAGGCCTAAGGTGTACTAAAGCCCAAATCCCATGGCCTCTTCAGAGCTGAAGTGCTGAGGGAAGGCTCTGGATGGACACAAACCCACAGAGATGTCAGCTTCCTCAGGGTGCTTCTTGGATTGTCCCCTTGCAGGCCCCCTCGGAGGGTGGAGGCCTCTTTAGTCTGTGGGTTCCACTCTAAGCCATGGAGAGACTGTGTCACACACACTCTCTCCTAAGGAGCTTCCTGTGTTGGGATCTGGTCCTTGCTCAGCCCTTGGGCCTGGAGGGCCTGCCTGCTCAGGAGAGCTGTCTTCTGCCCACCTAGGCTAGGCCTACCTGGATCCTGCCTCCCTCCACCTGAGCTGCCTGAGCCCTCAAAGAGAACCAGGCCAACCTTCACAGCTGCTGAGAAGTCTGAGGCCAGAGAGGGCCAGAGCCTTGCCCAAGGTTACTCAGCATGTCAGGGAAGGGCTAGGTTTGAACGGGGGGGTTCTGGAAGTCTGACCATGGTTAGCAGCAACAGGATAGATGCATGTCAGACACCAGGCAGGCTCATAGAAGCAGGACACATGGTATGGGGATGGGAGCAGATTTGTGGTCTATTGAGGATCTGCTGGTACAATGGTCTCAGATGAGAGAGGGTAAGGGGGAAAGTCTGCTCACCAGTCCTGGGTGAGGAAGTGGCCCACAGAGGTGCCATGATTAGGAACAAGGGAGGGTCGGCTCCTGGACAGGGCCTGAGGTCAAGTGACCCATTATCCAGACCCGTGGTTGGCAAACTGCGGCTCGAGAGCCACATGCGGCTCTTTGGCCCTTTGAGTGTGGCTCTTCCACAAAATACCACATGCGGGCGTGCACGTAGAGTGCGATTGAAACTTCGTGGCCCATGCTCAGAAGTCGGTATTTTGTGGAAGAGCCACACTCAAGGGGCCAAAGAGCCGCATGTGGCTCGCGAGCCGTGGTTTGCCGAGTCGCAGTTTGTCGACCACTGAAGACTCTTGGCTGAGTCACCTTCTCCAAAAATACCTACCCTGAGGTAGCTGAGTCACTGGGTACCTTAGAGTGGCCCATAAAGTGGGGAGATGAAAATGGGGGGGCTAGAGGGGCTGGGCCAGCTACTTCCATTGTTCAGTGACTGCACTGTTGGGGACAAAATAAGAGGTGGAGAAATCTTTCTCACATGCCTTTCCTCAGGGCTGGGGCGTGAATTTAAGGCACACAGTTAAGCCAGATCACCTGGATTTGGATTGTGGTTCCCTCCTCTCAGCTGTGTGACTGTGGGCACGTTCCTTAGTCATCCTGAACCTCAGTTTTCCTTATCTGTAAGATATGGCTAATAATAGATCCTACCTTATACTGTTGTTGAGAAGATGAAATGTGAGGCATACAGTAAGTGCTTAATAAATGTTAAAGCCCCTCAGACACAGAGCCCCAAGTCCTAGTAGGCCATCCCTGACCCTTAATTCCATGGTACTGAGATCAGCCAAGATGCATCTAATCCAGTGGTTCTCAACCTTGGCTGCACATTAGAATCACCTGGGAATCTTTTTAAAATCCTGATTTCTGGGCCTCATCCTCCGAAAATTCTGTTTCTTTGTTACTAACCGTTTGAGTGCCAACCAATATCCTAGGAACTATGCTAAAATTGCCAAGGCATTTTTGCTGATTTTACAGCAGTTTAGGGAAAAAATTATGAATTGCAAGTAAATGAAGTTACATATTCAAAAATTTAAGAAAACCTTTACTACATTGACATATTTAGCAACATCATCATCACTAATAAAAGCAGACTTAGAACTGGATGCTATTTCGAAGCTTTGATAGCGCTCCCGGCACTTTTGGCAAAAGACAGGAGAAGCGCGATCACGCTCCCTGGCACTCTAGGGGCTAATGTTGTGGCCTCACCCCAAAACAAAGAAACAGAATTTCCGGAGGATGAGGCCCAGAAATCAGGATTTAAAAAAAGATTCCCAGGTGATTCTAATGTGCAGCCAAGGTTGAGAACCACTGATCTAATCTATTTTTTAAAAAAGGGTTTGTAAACCTGGCAGCAAATTAGAAGCATCTGGGAGCATTTAAAAATATCTGGTATTGGTGGTGGTGGTGGTGAGGAAAGTGCCCCAGACATGAGCCTGGGCGAGAACCCAGGCCAGGATCACAGAATGTAGACTCGGGGAGTGGAGGAGTCCTGGCCTTGGAGCAAGGGTCACTTTCTGGCTGTGAGAGCCGGGGCAAGGCTTGTCACCTTGCCACCTCGAGGAGCCTCAGTTGCCTCTTCTGGGAGGGAGCTGGTGGGAGAATTTCAAGGATTACATGGAGGGGATCTTTGCGAAAGGACTATATCCTGCCAGGCATCAAAAGAAAGCAGTTTGTTTATTGAATCTAGCGTGTTACCGTTTCACAGACGAGGAAAATGAGGCCCACAGGAGTGCAGTGGCCTGCCCAGAGTCACACAGCAAGTCTGTGGCAGAGTTAGGACTCGAACCCTCTGAGGAATGACTGCATCTAAAGGACTGGCACTGGGGTCGCAGCTATTGAGCTGCAGTGTAAGAGACCAAGTAAGATTTCAGAAATAACTTCTCAGAAGGTGAGTGCTGCTCAGCCGGCGTGGCTCAGTGGTTGAGCGTCGACCTGTGAACCAGGAGGTCACGGTTCGGTTTCCAGTAGGGGCACAGGTCCCAGTAGCAGGCTTGATCCCTGGAGGGGGCCGTGCAGGAGGCAGCTGATCAATGATTCTCTCTCATTATTGATGTTTCCATCTCTCTCTCCCTCTCCATTCCTCTCTGAAATCAATAAAAAAAAATATATTTTTTAAAAAGGTGAGTGTGTGGAGGTCCTGCTTAGGACTGAGAGCCCAACAGATGGTAGCTGTGCCAGGCCAGGGTGGGCTCTTGGCTGTGGGATCTGAGATGGCCGGCCTCCCCTGAAGAACAAAAAGCTCTGGCCAGTGGCCATAACAGATACTTTCTGGGAACCTGTGTCCCGCCGAGGGCATCCAGAGCCTTGCACCGACCTGGTGACAGGTGCCCAGGATTTACCAACAGATTTGTGCACTGGGCTCAGACTCACTTCTTACAATAGCCCTTATATCAGTCACTCTCTTAACAGAGCAGGAAACTGAGGCCAAAAAGGGCAAAGGAGGGCCTTTTCTGGGCCAGAACCTTTACACATCTGAGCCCATGTAATGTTTTTTACAGTGTTAATAAGTAGGACAAATTGCCCCTAGTTTGAAGATGCAGAAAAATACTACTCCCCCTCCCCATGCCCCAGGACATGACTCCCAGGAAAGACACCAAGGGGAACCTGGAGGACTAAGGTAGCCTCCTGGGAGGGTGGGGGCTCTGTGGCGCCCCTGAATGATAAGCAGATTAGCAGGATCTGGAGGGCACTGGGGGTGGGGTGGCATGGGTGAAGGCTTGAAGGTGAGAATGAGTCATTCATCCATCCGAAAAGAACAGGAAGTATAGATTTAAGGAATGGCGCGGAAAGGGTCAAAGCTGGGAAAACAAGCCCGGGCTAAGTGACAGAGGGTCTGCCACGGCAGGCGGAGGGGGTGGGCTTTATTGTGCTGGTGGAAGGGTGTCACTCAGGTGTCTGAGCAGGGGAAGAAGCATGTCCAGAGCTCAGCCCCAGAAAGAGAGGTGGGGGAAATCCTGGCACAAAGGGCCTTTCCCTGGGCTGGTCGCACAGCCTGTGTGCCAGGTGCCTGGACCGAGTCCTGGAGGAGTAGGCTCAGTGACTCAACATGAATGAAATCACTCCCCTGGGAGAAAGGGCCCAGATGAATCAGCCCAGTGCGGTGGGGAGGCTGGGAGGCGGGGGGCTCACTGAGTCACCTTCCAAGGGGGGAGGGGAGAGATGCAGAGAGAGGGACCCACAGTGCAGTGGCAAGATTCAGGTCAGACCACAGCGAGGGCTGTCGGGACTCTGGCGGTCTTCCCACCATCATCGGCGTTGATTCTTCTGGCAGTCTTGTCAAGGAGATGAGAAAACTGAGGCCCCGAAATCGGGGAGGAGAATCTCACCAAGGTCATGCAGCAAGTTGTTGGCAAAGGCCAGGAGAGGCCCAAGCGCATCCTCTAGTCCAGACACGTCCCCCCGCCGCGGCTGATCTCACGCCAAGCGAAGGATAGGAACCGGGTGGGCTCCGGCGAGGAGCTAGCCGGGTGACCTCCGTACCCCATCCTCCCAGCCAGGCTGACCGCCAAGTAGGGCCCGGCTGCGCCGCCGCGATGGGACAGCAGGGGGCGCAGGCGCGTCGCGGCTGTCGCAGGCGTCCGAGTGCAGAGGCTCTGCGGAGAAGTGCGCTCCGCGACCGCGGGTCCCACCGCCGAACTGCGGCCCGCGTGCCCGGGGGCCCGCACCCTCTCCGGCTGCCGAGGACGCCGACGCAGACCGGCATGCCTGGTGCTGCCGGGGTTCCAGTGCTCCTACCCCCGCTCAGAAGCGGTGCGCCTGCCCGTATGTGCGCTCGTGTCTGTGCGCACGTGTCTCCTTCACAGATTTGCTCCTGCTCCCAGGGTCGGTCCGTCTTAGCGCATCCTCCAAAATCCTCCCTGACTTCACCATTATTTCCTGGAAGAGGAGCAAGCCCAGGCTCCTAGTAATTTGTCAGCGGCCCCTTCCCGCCTCTTTTACCCCCCCCCCCCCCCCCCCCGCCCCCGGCACTACCCTTCACTGCGCTCTGCCTCGTGGCGCTGGTCTGGCTCCGGGACTTCCTAGGTGGCGGGGAAGAGGATGTGATCCGACAGGAGAGGGGCTCCTAGAGAGAGGCGAGCCCTGCGAGGTAGTGAAAGGAGGGGCCAAGGGGCAGGAGACGGGAGCGAAGGCTGGACGCCGGCTCCCTGGCGGGGGCTCAAGTCCGAAAGACTTGAGAGCCGGCGGTCAGGGAGGCGAGAGTTGGTGGGGGTCTGGTTGGGGTCCTAAGATCGGACGAGCCGAGAGGTGCTGTCCAGGGTGGCGGGGGTGATGGGCGGGGCCGGGGCGGCGGGGGGCGGGGAGTGGGCGGTCCGGGGCGGGGCCCGGGAGGACCGAGCGCGGACCCGGCGGAGCTGTCGCGGACGCGCCGACCGAGCGCAGCGGCCGGGCCGGCAGGCGGGCGGGCGGGCAGCTGCGAGCATGGTCCTGGTGCTGCACCACATCCTCATCGCTGTTGTCCAATTCCTCAGGCGGGGCCAGCAGGTCTTCCTCAAGCCGGACGAGCCGCCGCCGCCGCCATGCGCCGACAGCCTGCAGGTAGGGGGGCCCTCCGCACCGGCACGAGGAGAAGCGGTGTCGGTCAGCGCCCGCCCGGGTCCCCCCGGAGCGTTCAGTCGCCGGCTCCGGGTCCACCCCGGCCCCGAGCCCTCCTCGGGGTGGAGACCCTCCCCTCGTTCCGAATCCCACTCCCGTGCTGCCTGCAGCCCATCCCCGGAGCCCATGAAGCCCCCGCTCACAGTCCAAACCTCACCCCAGACTCTGAACCCCTTTCGGATCCAGACCCCATCCAAGCACTGAACTCCCGATACACGGTGGGACCCCAGTCCACCCCGAAGGCTCTGCTCAAGCCTAGAACCACCTGCCTCCCAGATTAGTGGAGGAACCCAGCCCAAACCCCTAAACCGACGCCGTGTGTATCAGACTCCAGGCACACCCCGCACACCTGAGCCCGCAGCCCTCAGCCAGGACCCCAACTCAGGGCTGGGGCCTCACTCCCAGCCCCTGGGCCTCTACTCCACAGCCTCACCTGTGCCCCCACCCAGGTTCCCACTCAAACACCTGGACTTCAGTCCTCACTGGGACCCCACCCCAGGGTCCCAACGCCTCCTCCCAGAGCGCTCCTTCCTCCTCCTGCCCTGCTCCTGCTGTTCCTCCCTCCTGTATGGAAGGTCTTTTAGTCTCTTCCGGGCTGACTCCCCTCCTCCTGTTCATTTCTGAGTGTGATGGTCCCACTTTTTTCTGTTTCTCCTCTGGCTTCTCCACGTCTCTCTGGGCGTCCTCCCTCTCTCTCTCTGCTTCTCTCCTGTTTGGCCTCTTTTGCCCATGTGCCCACCTATCTTGGTCTGTCCATGACCCACCCTCCCCCACGTTCCCTCGGTCTCTCCCTTTGTTCTAGGGTCTTTCCCTGTGGTCACCCCTTATACCTGCCTCTGCTTTGGGGTGCGGAGGGGCAGGCTCAGAGTGCTGGGCTGGTTCCCCCAGGACCTCCATTTCCCCCATGTTGTCAGGCATGACATGGTGTGGGCACCGGTGGGAGGGCGTAAACATGGAATGTGTAGTCCTTGGACGGTGCCCAGGGATCTAAGGTGGGTGGGGGTGGTGCGATGGGGCACCGGGTTTATAACTTATAAACCCCCCTCGTCCCTGCTGTCCTGGTCTTGAGGTGGAACAGCTGGGGGCGTGGGATGGATTGCCATCTGGTGCCAGTCACCTGTGGTGGGGGGGTATCCAAGCCTGGGTGAGCTGGGGTGTGTGTTTGTGTAGGACAGGCTGAGTTGCATATGTTGGGTGTGCCTTGTGTTTGATCATGTGTGTTGTGTCATGTAGTATTGTGTGTGTCATCGTGAGTGGGATTGTTTGGAGGGATTCTCGGGGGGGTTGGTGAGTGTGACGATTGTGTCTGGCATGGCATGCTGTGTGTGGCTAGGATGGAGGCTGCATGGGGGGTATGGAGTGGCAGGCAGCTGTATATATGACTATTATGTGTGTAGGGAACTTCTGTGTATGTGGCTGTGTGTCTGTCATCGTGGGAGGAGTTGTAGGGGCAGCTTGCATGGGGCATTGCATGCGTGATTGTCTATGTTGTTGGTTGCTGTGTGTTGCCAAGAAGGGCCACTGTAGGGGCCTGAGGAAAGGTTTCATTAATGTCTTGGCGAGGGAGTGGGCATGGGGGGCAGAGGGTATGTAATGTGTGTGTGTGTCTGAGTGTGTTTGCAGCCTAGGTGACTGGCTTAGAGTCACTCTGTACAGCCTAGGCTTGCTTGGGAAATAGATTAGAACCTGTGTGTTGATGTCTGAGGGTCATGAGTCTGTGTGGCAGCTGTTGGAGCAACTCTGGGTGGGAAAGAATGCAGCATCGAGGGCTGAGGGGTTTAAGGCTGTGTGTGTGTGTGTGTGTGTGTGTTCACGTGCACACGCACACGCACCCATGTGTGCATAGTGGGTGTGCACACCCAGTGTGCAGGTAGGATTGTCTATGCTGAGGGGCTGTGTGTGGCCACAAACGTGACATTTTGGTGTGGCATTAGGTGTGCACATTATCTATGCAGGGTGTGTCTCTATGTCTGGTGTGTGTGTTGAATTTAATTGGATGTGTGTCTGTGGTTAGGGAGGTGAGTGTGGGGGGGGGTGAGGTGCATGGTGGGAGGTTGAGTGTGAGTGTGGTGTGAAGTGTGGGTGTGTGAGCTCTGTGACTTTTCAGTGTGACGTGTGGATTGTGTGATCTTTTCTCCCTGTGAGCTGTTTATGTGCGTGGTGAGGCGTATATGAGGGGTATCGAGGAAGTTAAGGGGTGTGTGGGGGTGTTGTGGGCTGTGGAATGTCCTGCAGGGGGTAAGAGAGTGTGTGCATAAGGTATGTGGGGTGAGGAACGAGGTATGCAGTGTTTGGGGTGTGCGGAATCCAGCAGGTGTCCCATAAATGTTTGTGGAGTGACATGTGCGCAGGGAGGGCTTGGCTGCCATCCTGTCCTTGCTTTCCTCCCGATTAGGTCCCCAGAGATGCCCAGTGACGTTCTCTCATGGCCCCCTCCGGCCAAGCTGCGTCCACCCTTTGCCCTTCATCCTCCTCGCTTTGACCAAGGCCTTTGTCTTGGGTTTCCGGCTGAGCAAGCTCTGGACAGGCCGGCGGCGGGCGATGTCGTGGTCCGGGAGCCTTTGTTCTTTTCCTCTTAGCCTGTCTCGTGTTTGGGCCGGGATTTGGAGGGTGGGGAGAGGATGCACGTGTCGCAGGGTCACTGTGTTTACTACCACCTCACAGTGCTCTGCAGAGAGCAGGGACCCGGCCGGGCAATGACGCCTGGGCGGGAGCCCGGATGACACGTCCTTGGCTCCAGAGCATCTCGGGCCAGGCTTGGAGTTGGGCGAGTTTGCCAACCAGGAGGTCTTCGTCCCCTGGGTGGCCCAGGGCCCTTCCTGGCTCCCATCACCTCCAGGGTGCTGAGCAGCAAGGGCCCCCTTCTGCTGGCCTATCCTCTTCCCTTCTCTGTGTGGCGCCCAGGGAGGGCCCTGGGCTGGGAGACAACCAGGCAGACCTTAGTCTGTCTCCACCTTTGTTGACCCTCCACCTGATGCGGGGAGTAGTCTCTGTCCCCACAGAGACCCTTCTCTGAAAAAGGAGGCCTGGTCAGACCTTTGGGGACCCTCTAGTCTAATGGGGGAGATCCTGTCAGTAGGAAGAGGCAGGTAACACCCGCCAGAGAAAACTGCGAAGAAGCATCACTGGGCAGCCTGCCAACAGGTATTGGAGAGCATGGAAGGACAGGACCTACGGTCGGAAGGCACAGAGACTGTCAGAGTTAGTCAGGGGAAGGGGCTGGGGGCCAGTGCCTGAGCCTCACATTCCAGAAGTTTCTCTGAAGTGAGTGGACTTGAGCTGGGCCTTGAAGACGGTGCTGGGTGAACAGAGAAATGTGGTTGAGGCTGAGGAAGATTCTGGCCCAACTAGAAAAAGGGATCTTGAAGGCCGCGGGCCCTTCCTGAGCAATACCGTATGGCTTTGGACGGCCATCCTGGGCTCCATCCTTCTCAAGTTTTCACATCCAAGCTTTTTGCCGCCCCGCCACCCCCCCCCCCCCGCCATTGTCTTTTGTCTGAATCATTGTCATTGTCATCGTCATGTTTTAGGTAGCTCTTTCCAAATTCCAAGCTCCTTTCATCACCTTCTCATTTAACAGACTCACTCATTCAGTTGTCTAAAAGCATTTCTTGAGCATCTGCTATGCACCAGGCAGACATAGTTTTAAGTGCTAAACTCATAGCAGTGACCAAGCAGGCCTCACAGGGCTCCCACCTTCTATGTCTGAGAAACTCTGTCTTCCTGGCCCAGCCACACTGTCAGCCTCCAGGCCCTGGGCAGATGGCCCTTCCGTCTGTGTATCCCCCAACCTTTTGTGTGCCTGGTTCCATGAGGCTCCCTCTTCAGATGCTGGGTCTGGACTGCCCATCCCATGCATTCTGAGCAGGGTTTGCCATAGTCCAGATGCTCATGTCAGTCATCAGATGTTGTAACCCTCTGTAGGGTCAGCAGCCCTATTGCCATCTAGGGAAACTGAGGCCCAAGCGGAGGGCAGGGAACTTTAGGCAGCCTCCTCTTGAGACCCTCCTTTTACCAGCATTACCAGAGGCCAAGAGGAGTTAGGTGACTTGCCCAGTTTCACAGCAAGGTGGCAGGGCCAGGCCCAGAATAGAGCTCTCCTGGCCATCAGGCTGGGCTCTGGCCCCGGCACCATGCTGCTCCCTGGCTGGCCTCCGTGATGCCTGTGGTGGGTAAATGATTATTAATGACCCCTCTGGCTAGGAGACAGGAAATGTTTCCCAGCCACAGCTGGGGACCTGCTCCCTGCCAGCCCCAGCCATCCATACCTGCCCTGGCCATGGTGTTGGTATTGATGTTATCTCCATTCGCCTTAGCCTTCTTCACTCCTGATCATCCACCTCCCTCTTCTCTCAGGGATAAAGGACAGACAGGGACAGAGCTTTCTCTTCCACATCTCTGTCTTTCTCCACTTTCTCCAACCTGATTCATCTCCATTTTCTTCCCTGCCACAAAACAGCCAGAAGCAGCTCCTCCTCCAGGAAGCCTTCCTTGAATGCACTGCCAGCCCCTCCAGCGTCTTATCCTGGCTCCTCGCCACTGAATCTCCTGGTCCTCTCTGGTGGTTTGCTCTGATGCTCCCCCAAGGGCTGGGCTGGGGACTTCCTGTGGCCTGTCCTCAATTTCTGTCGTAGAGCTGACATGGAGGATCCTCCCAGATGTTTCCTCCAGGAAGTCCCTAGCCCAGCCCAGGGACTCTCTCTTCCTCTGAGCACCCCAGCCCTGCCTGTCCGCGATTCATGCTGTGTACTTCCAGGCCTTCATAGGTGGACATTAAGTGAGTACCTACTATGTGCCCAACAGAGAGGATAGGTAGAGATGAGCACAGTGTGGGCCCTAACGTTCTGCCACACATTATCCCAAGTCTGAGTACCACGCATCTGCCCCATATCAGGTAGATAGACCCAGGTACCTGGCTGATGGTGGGCAGCTGATGGGATGCAGGAGGGGGTGCGGACACATATTGGTGCTGGTAGATCATGTGGCGAGGGCACTGCTGGAGAGAAACTAGGGGGCCATGGTGGGACAGAGCCAGGCCCCTAATTCAGCCCAGAGAGAAGGAGGGGCAAGTTGGGGATTTTCCAGGAGGAAACATATGTAAACTGGGAGCTAAGTGAGGGCCTGGAGAAAGTTCTGGGCAGAGAGAAGGAGAGAACGGTAAATGTGAAGGCTTGCTGGTGGCAGACAGAGAAAGGAAAGTGTGGCTCCGCAGTTCTGTGAAGCAGGA
This sequence comes from Myotis myotis, assembly GCF_014108235.1. Classification (NCBI taxonomy): domain Eukaryota; kingdom Metazoa; phylum Chordata; class Mammalia; order Chiroptera; family Vespertilionidae; genus Myotis; species Myotis myotis. Next base: position 40,360,716 of record NW_023416314.1, read on the forward strand.
TCCTGGGCTACCGGGGAGGCTGAGTAGGTGGGATGGGGGGTGAGGAAGTGGTGAAGCATCAAGAGAGGAGGAGGCTGGTGAGGCTGGCAGGGACCAGATTGTGCAGGGCTTATAAGGCATGTCAAGGAATTTGGACTTTCCCTAGAAGGATCCGGGCAGTGGGGGAAGAGTCCAGCGCAGGGCAGGGATGGCTCAGCCCTGTGCGTTGGGGAGCCCTGGGTGGAGAGAGACCGCGCTGAAGGAGTGAGGGGGGAGGTGGGGCTGCCTGTGTGGATACGGCATAGTGTGGTCCACACAAGGGATGAGGAAGCTGAGACAGGGAAATGTCAAGGATAGAGGGGAGGGGTGGGGAGGGGGGTCAGGGGTGGAAGAGGGAGTTGGTCAGCTGTAGAGGTGAAGGGCAAGAGAGAATGCTGCCCCTGGTATTTGGATGAGGAAGGACAGGGATTGAGGGCAGATGCCTGGGCCTGCGTCAGGGCCCTCTAAGGACAAGAAGGTCTCAGGAAGGCCTCCCATGTCAGCAGCTTTGAGGCTAAATGGAGCCAGGAGACCCAGCCCATGCTCGGGCTGCTGCACCCTCCCCTGTCGCGTGGGGACTCGGATCTGCCCTGGGCAAAGAGTGTTCAGAATGCAAAAACTAAAACAACCTGTGAAATGCAATACTTAATAAAATTCAAATCCAAAAACGCATGCATACATTCCCAAACAAGTTAAAATGTAAATTTATGAAAATGCTAAGCAGCCGTGATGGCTCTAATATCACTCGTAAGCCTCCTGCGCTCCCTCCTGCGCTCACTCCACTTTGGATCTGGCCCCCTAGAAGCTGCTGCCTCTCGTGTGGCTGGACCCTGGGGGTCCAGGACCTTCTGGTCTTGTGTTCAGAGCGCCTCCTCAGAGGAGCCTGCCCTCTGGCTGGTGTTTCCCTGTCCCCCACCCTGAGGGAGTTGGCCCCTTGAGCTTACCCATCTATGGTTGCCTTTATTTGGGGGGGGCTAGGCACAGAGTTAGGGAGAGGGGAAAAGCAAAAGGAGTTGCAGGCGTTGAAGGTGACTTTCCGACAAGTTTTGCAGTTGCCAGAACCAAAATATTGCGGGCTCAGAGTTGGGCCCTGCTTGGCTCCCACTCTGATAATCTCGCGCTAGGCCGTTTTCTGGGCTGCATCTTCTCATCTGTAACAGGAGGAAGTTGGGGTCAATATCTCCAGGGAGCTTATGAGCTCTAGGGATGGATGACAGACTCAAGCATTGTCGGTCTCTGGGGTTCCAGCGTCCACGACTCTCAGCTCCCTGCCAGGGCTGTGCGTAGGCGAGGTTGTGCGGTTCCGACACTCTGTGACTTTAAGATTCTGAGGCTCTGGGAGCCGAAGATGCAGACATTCTGTGAATCCAAGATTCTAGGATTTGATGATGTGATGATTCAATGATTCTAAATGGGGCTGCTGGGAAGAGCTGCAGCCACCTGCCTTGTTCATGCCGATGTTCAGTTATTAAAACAGAGCAAGAAGCGATGGAGATGGTAGCTTGGGGTGGCAAGTGTCCCCGCCCCCCGGGAGGGGGTACTGAGCTTGGATTAGGTGGGGAATGAGACCCCCTAGACCTGGGTCACACAGACTTTCTCTGGCCCTAACAGAACTGGTGCGTGTGCTCGTGTGAGATCTGCCACTCCCTAAGCCTGCAGGGTGAGAGGTCATTTCCTTCAGCCCTGCCTCCACTCCTCAACATTTCAGATTATGGCAGAGAGAGACGTGCCCTTGCCTCCCAGCCCCTAAAGTCTCTGGGAAGAAATGTCAACAGGAGGAAGGAGAGCCGGGCTCGCCCCCCTCCCCCCGGCAGCCTGGCCTGAGGGGGAAAACAGGACATGAACGCTTCCTGGACACAGACACGGAAACACGCCAACCCCTGCCCGCGAGGGCCCTAAGTGCAAGGGCCTCCGACTAGGGTAGAGGCCAGAGCAGCCAGAGGGGCAGTGAGGCATTGGCACCCCTGGAGTGCAGGCCGAGGAGGGAGAAGCCTGCTTGTGCCCTGGGGGTGCTGTGGAGGGGCCTGAGGAAGGGGGGTCCCGGGCCAGGATGCCTGGAGAGCTGATGACTGATGGGTACTCCCCTGTGGCGAGCACAAGTCTGGCCCATTTGTCCAGTGGTTTGCTGCCTCTTGGGTTGTGCACATGCCTCAGTACACACACCCCATTCAGGCAGGAGAGGAGGGTTCCAGCCCTCTAGAGAGCCCGCCTCGGGGGGGGGGGGGGGTCCTCAGAAGCCCAGTACCACTGCCTGGTTTGCAGATCAGGTGACAGAGGCTGGGAGCAGCCCCAGGTCACACAGCACAGCAGGGCCTGAAACCCAGCTTCCTGATTCCCAGTCCTGGGTGTTCCCCCTTCCCCTTGGAGCCCTTGGGGAGCAGGAGTGGAGGCAGGACTCAGGTTAGGGGGGCCAGTCCTTGTCTGTCACCCTCCATCTTTCTCCTCCCACAGGCCAGAAGGCAGATGGGGTGGTGACAGCTGCTCCCTGTCATCCACAAGGCTCCATTGTCTTCCACCTCCTGTCTTGGCCCTGAGGATAGGGTCCCCAGCAGGGAGCCCCTCCCCAGCTGCCCAACCCATGGTGGGCCTCCCTGGGGTTGTCCTCTCTTCCCTCAGCCACTTCCTGCTGTCCCATTCTGCACTGCCATCTCTGCTGCCCTCGGGCTCTTGCCCCATCCTTGTAGACTCCATTTCTGGCTGTCCTTGTGAGTCAGCCTCTCTCAAAAGACAGACTTGGAAGGGCCCTAGGAGATCATCAAGCCCAACCCTTTCATTCTTCAGAGGAGGAAGGCAGCTCAGAGAGCGGAAGGTCCTCAAAGGGGAAGTTGCACAGCAGGTTGTGGCAGGGCCTGGGTCACGGAGGCACACTGCCCTTGGCGTCAGGCGTCTCGGGTTTGAGGACTGTGTTATGACCAACCTGACAGACCTCTCTTCAGCCCTAAGCTCCTCTTCCTCCCTCTTCTTTGCCCGTCACCATGCCTGTTGCCTGGCTGACCCCTATTTTGGGCTGACCCAGTCCTTGGGACACACCCCAGGGCTCAGGACTCCATAACTGGAATGTGCACCCATGCTCACATGGACACAAGCCCTGGTGAAAATCTATGTCTCTAGTTAGGAGGCTGTCCTGGAACCTAGTGTTCTCTTCCTTTCGGACACCCACACCTCCTCCAGGAAGTCCCCCAGGACCTCTCTACAGACAGTCTTCCTCCCACTAGACCCTTTGTAACAACTGAGTTCTATGAGCCTAAGTTCCTCCACTGTGGCCCCAAGGGCATGGCTGAGTCTCCCCCTGGCCCTGGAGCCCCTCCTTCAGTGTCCCCTCCTTCTGTTTCCAGGAGGGGCTCAGCTTCCTGTGGCTGGGTGGGGAGAGCCCTGAGGTCCCCAGAGGACGGTGGGACAATGGGGAGGTGGTGATAGATGAGACATTGCGTCTTCCCTAAAGCAGGCTCCGCCCTACCCAGACCTCCTGGCTGGTGTCTGGGGCACAGCCCCGGCCTGTGGGTCCCTTGAGACTAGGGTCTGACTCCACACCCCTGACCTCTCAATGCTGAGGTCAGAGAACGAGAACCCCTGTCCCTCAGCCAGGTCCCCAGGGTGCCAGCAGCATATTAGCAGGTGGTGTAGGCCCTGGAGCCTCTGAGCTGACCTGCTCTCACTGCAGGGATGGGCAGGAGGGGGGTTATGGAGGAGCTGTGGATGCCTAGCTGAGGCTCCCGCATCCTGTCTACCTTCCCCAGGCGTGAAGTTGGAGGCAAGGAACCAGAGGGCAAGGGGCAGTTGGGGAACCAAGTGCAGCTAGCTGCCCCTCTCAAGGACAGGGAGGGGCTGTCCAGGCAGCTCAGAGGGTGGATCACCAGAGGCCGTGTGGAAAAGCAGGCTCAGGCTGTGGACAAAAGGGATGGGCCGTGGGGTCAGGCACTTATCTCAGCCCTCGTCATTTCCTCCGCCGGACATGACTGGGTTAGCAGGGTCATCGCACAGAGGGAAGGAACAGGCCGGAGCCAGTGCTACGGGAGCCAGGCCCTACGGTGGACATGGACACAGGGGTCACCTTGTCACATGCTCACCTGCAGTTAGTCCCCCGTAGAGGCCCAGCCGCGTGGCCACAGTCATCTGGGAGATGGCCACATCTAGCTCATTGCTCTGCACACACACACACCCCCTCCACCCCACAAACTGCACCGTCGTCCTGGGCCAGGCTCAGGCCCAGCTGCAAGCATGGCTGAGCGGGGGGGACCCCCCATGATACAGGGACATGTGGGACAACCAGACACCCTGCCACAGCCACACCACAAGCATCCACACACCAGGTGCAGCTACTGTTGCCCCTGTGACCCGTGGATGCCAGCAGTCCTGGGCAGGCATCCAGGGCCTGGGTGAGAAGAGGGGCGCCAGGCAGGGAACCAGCCCCCCATACCAGACTGTGCCCTCCCCAAGCTCGCTGAGTGCCTGAGGCTGTTTATTTCCTAGCAGGGATGGGTGTCTCATCCTCCCTCCCCCTCCCTGTCCCCACCACACGCTTCCAAAGCTGCCAAATCAAATCAGCCCCTGCGCCCGCGCCAGGCTGGCATGGCGGCCAGCAGCTGACGGGAACGAAGCCAGGCTCAGAATATCCCGCCGCCTGTGCCTGTCCCATGCCTGGGTGTGCTTGCTGGGTGGGGGTGGGGAGGGGCAGCCGGCCGGCTGGGCAGTGCCTCCCAGAGAGGCTGGGGTTTCTGGATGCCACCTGGCTGGTGGCGTCCTGGGGATCAGGTGAGCAGTCCCTGGTGTCCACCAGCATTCGCAGAGTTGTGCGAGTGGTGCTGATGGGAGGCAGGGTGGGGGGTCTACTTGGAGCCCAGACAACTGGGCGCCAGGCTGGGGTTGGAGACTCACACACACGATCGTATACATTTAGGATTCACAGAAACCCTATCTGGGAGCCCAACCCAGTGAACTATGTGAGCTGGACACTACAAATCCCATGTTTTAGATGGGGAATCTGAGGCTTAGAGAGAGCTGGTGAAGTTCCCTGGAGAGAAGCAGAAATGGAGGGGGCCTGGGAATGGGTAAAAGTGTGGTGGATTCCTTTCTGAGGGGCGCCTGGCTGCAAGAAAGAGCGGGCCCTGTTCTCAGAGTTGAGGGGCAGAGAACATGCCAGAGCTAGGGTGAAGCCAGGAGCAGGAGGGGAGTGTGGGGAGAGAGCAGGGTGCAAACAGGCTCGGCTCCCTGGACGCGGCTACCTGTGGACAAGAAGCCGGGTCTGCGGGGACTGGGTGGGGAGCAGGCTGGGGAGAAGGGGAGAAGGGGAGAAGGACTGGCACACCTGAGCCCCTGGCCTTCTTGTCTCTGCAGCCAACCGGGACCTCCTTGCACAGCAGCCAGTGCCCCCAGGAAGTAGAGACGCCCGACTGGAGGTGAGAGCTCAGCAGAGGGAGGAATGGGTGGGCTCGAGGGGACAGGGGCACAGGCTGGGATCAGTCTGAGCATTGCCCTCGCCCCTGGAGAACTGGGAGGCTGGAGCCGAACCCAAGCCCCTCCCCTTCCAGCCTAGGGTCACCCCACACCAAGACCACCAACCCCACCCTATTGGTGCCTGGTGAGTCCCTCCCACTGAAGATTGGCCCTCCTCCCAGATCACCTGGGAGCCATTTCAGACTCCTCCCCCATCCTCCCCATCCTCATCCAATAGTTCCTGGTGGATTCTCTGCCCGGAGTATTGTGTGAGTTTCACTCCTCCTCTCCATTCTGGGGCCTGCCCCAGGCCCCCGCTCGTCACCTTCCCCCTGGACAGCTCACTGCTGTCTGCCTTTGGTTGTCCCATCCTCCGTGTCACAGCCAGAAGGATCTTTCTAACATACAAACCTGAGCTTGTCACTTTTCTGCTAAAAAATTCTCCATGTTACCCACCCGCCTGCTTCCTCTGCAGCCACAGCCAGGCCACAGTTCTCCCTTCATACATCCCCATCTCCCAGAACCACTCCTGCTGGCCTCTTCCTGCCTCAGCTTCCCAAATCCTTCTGGGCTCAGCTCTAGCCTCCCCTCCTCCGGGAAGCCCTCCAGGCCTGCACTCCCTCCTCCGAGCTCTCCTGTCCAGGCAGTCAGATCCTGGGGCATTCTGCTCTCTGTGCCGTTAGCGGGGGCCCCCTGTTCTCCATTACGTGACTCTGTATGTCTTCGCCTCTGAACTGTGAGCTCCTTGAGCCTGGGGACTGTGCTTTTTTTCACTTCTGAACCTCAGGGAGTGCATTTGCTTTGAACTGAGGGCTGCCATCCCAGCCCCCATCCCAGCCCCGGACCGAGCCTTTGGGTGCCTCTTCGGAATCTTCAGTGCTCAGAGGGGCCTGGAGCGACAGAAATGGGGTGGCCTGGGGACGGTGAAGATGAGCATGGAGGAGGGGTGTGTGTAAAAAGGGCCAAGCAGCAAGGCCAGCAGGAGCCCACGCTTGTGCCCCGTCCTGGCGAGAGGAAGGGGAGGCTGCTGCTGGGTCAGCCCCCGCCCTGTGCCCGGAGCTTTAGACACATTTCCCTGTTTAACCTCACAGCCGCCCTCTGAGGCAGGGGCTGCTGTTCTCCTTTCGTATTCGGGGAGCTGAGGCCTATGGGGTCACATAGTGAGGGAGTCGGGCAGGACTGTGAGTGGAGCCCAGATGTGTCTCCTGCCCAACCTCGCTCTCTCCCTGCCCTCGGGAAGCCCGGGAAAGAAGACACCCACACAGGGCCTGGGGCACAGGGGGTCAGCATGGCTCCCTGCTGGGACATGGGGCCAAGCCCTGAGAATGCCCCTACAGCTGGGAGCTGGGGAAGGGGGTGGAGAGTCATTATTAATTTATTTATGGCCATGGCATTCCCCGTGGGGCGGGGCTCCCCCAAGAGCTGGGACAGATGGTGTTCCTGGGAGCCCGCAGTGTCTCAGCAGCCGCTGCCACCCGCCAGGAGAGACTGTATTTGTCATCCTCCCAGGAAGCCATGAAGGGAGAGGGCTTTGGAGAAGCTGGGACCTTCCTGGGCAAAGGGCCCTGAGAGAGGGAGCCGGGCCCAGGCTCCCTGTTTATCCTTTGCCTGAGCCCTTGGCCCTGCTCCTGGCAAGTTCATGTTCTGCCCTCCTCCCAGCCCTGCCAAGCTTTGCTCTTGCCATGGGACCTCTCTGGGTCATCCCCATTTGGTCTCTTTCTCGCTGTTCTTTCCCCACCTTTCCTTTGTCTGAGTTCTGCTGCCCCTCCTAAGACCAAGGATCTTAGGCTATAAGGCCCTCAGCTCTCAGCTCTCCTGCCCCTCCGCCCCCCAATCCCTAACCCACACCCACCCAGAAGATGGCAGGTGTCTGCCTGACCTCTCGGCAGAGCCTACTCTATTTCTGGGTGTGGTTAGCACCCCATCCTGAGTGCCCAGGCCCATGCTCAGCCCTGCTGGGAGAGATAGGTTGCCACCCTTGGCATAGAAAGGACAGGACTGGAGAGAGTAGGGACCCTAAGGAGCTGCCCAGACTATAGGGACAGCTGGAGGGAAAGGGGGAAGAGGCATGGGGAGACGATGAGGAGCCCCCCAGTCACAGTGGCGGCTGGAGAGACAAGATGGCCGTATCTAGAGAACAGTCTCTGGCAGGGGTCCTCAAACTACGGCCCGCGGGCCACATACGGCCCGCCGGAAACATTTCTCCGGCCCGCCGGGTGTTTTTGCCACCGCTGTGTGCATAGGAATTTGTTCATAGTTTTTTTTTTAAACTATAGTCCGGCCCTCCAACGGTCTGAGGGACAGTGAACTGGCCCCCTGTTTAAAAAGTTTGAGGACCCCTGGTATGGGGTCAGATGGGCATGAGTTCAAGTTCACCACTTCCTAGGTGTGTGAACTTGGGCCAGTCCCTTTACCTGCCTGAGCACCCGTTTCCTCACCTGTCAAGCGGATAAGAAGCTCCATCATTGTTGGACATAATCACCCATTAGACATAATCAAGCAGAGCCGCTGGGAGGAGTCACCCGGGCAGCGTTGTGATGTGCCTGCCCACGGCAGGTCCTCAAGAGTGAGCACCTTGGAGCCAGGACTAGGCTGTGAACTGTGAGACGGGGTGCACTGCAGGGCTGAGCTGGGGCTCATGAAGGTTCTGTGGGCACCGCACGTTCCCCTGGCACTGGCAGCATGACAGCCAGGAGAGCAGGGCAGCCAGCACCATCCCCACCTACCAGGGTGTGTCAGCTCAGCACACCCTCTGGGGTGGCTCCCTGGCTCCTGTGCCAGCTGGCCAGGCTAGGGGAGGGCTCTCTGGGTTCAGCCTGAGTCCTCCTCTGGGGCCAGGGTCATACTCCCTCTGGATGTCAGGGCTGAGGCTGCTCCCGTAGTGAACGGAGCACACTGGGTCCCTGCCCGCGGCGCTGGCTCTCAGGGCCCAGACAGGGGCCTGGGAGCCCTATGGGGTGAGGGCCGGGGGAGAGGCAGACACAGGCCAGGGTGCAGGTCTCTACACTGAGCACCCAAATGCTCTGCCCAGCACTGGCTCCTCTACTGCTGCCCATGGATAAGTAAAGACCATACCCCTTGGCATGGCATTGCCAGCCCTGCCCTCTGGGCCCCTCATGTCCGCCCTTTACCCCTAGACATGGCAGTACTCACTCCTCTGGACATCAGCTCTTCCTGGCCTCCCTGCCTTTACTCCTACTCATCCCTCTCTCTGGAGTGGTTTTTATTTTATTTATTTTTATTTGTTTCTTTATTTATTTTCAACCAGTACTCCAGATAAGATGTCACCTCCTCTGTGAAGTCCTCTCAGATTGCTCTCTCCAGACCAGATCAAGTCAGTCTCTCCTCTTTCCAGGTCACTCACAGCCCCCAAGCTTCTCTAAGCTTAGAGTCAAGTAACTCGTTACCCCGTGTGGTTACCTATCCTTTCCCATGCAGTTACAAACACCTTCGTGTAGGAACCAAGGCTGCCTCTTTTGTCTCTCCTGGATCGACGTGGGGCCTGGCATAAGCCTCGTATATAGTAGGTGCTCAATAAATGTTTCTTGATTGAATGAGGATAATTGTGAGGGGGTTGGAGTAGGTACAAGAAAGAGGCAGTTGCTGGGTTGGTGGCAGTCTTGGAGACTTGCTGGTGGAGGAAGCCTTGGACCTTCGAAGGATGGGGAGGGTCAAGGCCATTGACAGATGAGGCCAGAGGTTAGGTGGATAGTCAGAGAGTCCATGTGGTCAGCTGCTGACAGAACCAGCTGAGGGCCACAAGGATCAGCACAGGACTGGGGACAGCAGAGAGAGGAGCCTGGAACAAGGACTCAGACCGGGAAGGGGCTGCAAAGGCCTGGCTCGGTGCTGAGAACCAGCTCCAAAACCTCTCTGCCCTGGGTCCTGGGCGAAGGACCACTTAGCCTCAGAGCCTGGGCCGAGGCTGAGGTTACCGATGGTGAATGAGTGGGTCCAGCATGGTGAGATGGTGATAGTAGGGCCAGGAGCCAGGGGTCGTGTAAGGTAGGAATGCCAGGGGGTTGAGAAAGGCTTCGTGGGGGAAAGGTGCAGCTTGTACAAGGGCATGTAGCTGCCCTGCCAGGTCTCTCTGGGATGACCAACGGAGCCCACCCAGGTGACTCGGCTGGGGACATTGGATGAGGCTGGAAGGGCTGCTGAAGGCAGGCCTTTTCACGTCCATATTTAAAAGTTGTGAGTGCTTCCAACTGGCAGATGTGCCAGCCTCCTCCTGAATTCCCCACATCAGGAGCAAGTGGCCTCAATGATGCCCCCTGGCCCCCAAGGGGCTGCTGCCAACAACTTTGCATGGCATCTGGCATCCACAGGGGCTCTGAGGCCCTGCCATCTGTCTGTGCCCACCTGTTGGGCTGTACAGGCCTGGGGTGTGCAGGCACTTGGGCCCAGGGAGGCGGTCTCAGCTGCCACTCCAACTTGTCTCTCTGCCTGTCTGTTCATCTGTCTGTTCATACCCCTGATGAACTGAGGACAAGGCAGAGATGGGCAGACACAGGTCCTGCCATCCTCTGCCCATCTGTGTGGCTCAGTGATTGAGCATCCACTTATGAACCAGGAGGTTACAGCTCGATTCCTGATCAGGGCACATACCCGGGTTGCAGGCTGGATCTCAGTGTGGGGCATGCAGGAGGCAGCCAGTCAATGATTAATGATTCTCTCTCATCATTGATGTTTCTCTCTCTCTCTCTCTCTCTCTCTCTCTCTCTCTCTCTCTCTCTCTCCCCTTCTTTCTGAAATCAATAATTTTTTTTTTTTTTTTAAGAGAAGGCTCCTCTGAAGAGGAGGGGCATCAAGCACCAGGAATTTACACCCAGAGAAGCCACAAGCTGAGACTGGGTGAGGCTGTGGCAGGCCAAGGCCCAGGGAGGTCTGGCCAATTTCAGGCTTGGAATGAAGGCCCAGAGAGAGCGAGGGGCTGGCTCAGAGGCACACAGCAGGCCGGAGGCAGTGCTGGGCTAGATGCTTTGGGCTCAGGATGAGGTTCCTCTGCCTGACCCTTCCCCCACCACCCTGCCTGGCCCTTGGCTGTAAACACAGAGAGAACAAGTTCCGTTTCTCGGGAAATATTTATCTCGGGCCGTGTGGGGAGCGTGTGCTGGCCTCTGCATGTCCTTCCTGCGGGCTGACCTGGGGCAGGAGGTGAGGGGCTTGGCAGCTGTTGGGGGCAATCCGTGGGGCCCTGAAGGCAGGCAGGAAGGGAGTGCCCCGAGGCTCCTGCTGCCAGAACCGGAATGCTGGCCTGGAGGAGAGGAGCCCGCTGATAGGAGAGAAATTGATTTCTCTCCAAATCCCACAACGTAACCTCCTTTCTCGTGTTCCTATCTTCATCCTTGTCAGCCCTGCGCTTGGGGTTCCAGCTCCGAGCCTTTGCTCCCATCTGGTGCTCCCACCTGGGATGTCTTTTCTTCCTCCTCGTATTTCCAGCTCTCAGCTGGCTTCCTCTGGAAAGCCTTCCCTAACGCTCTAACCCCTTAACCCTTTGTCCTTCCCTGTCCACTCTCTGTCCCCCTCCTCTGGCTCCCAGCAGCTTCAGGCTGAGCCCCTAGACCAGCTAAGGTCTTGTCCCAAGCTAGTCAGACAATAAGAAGAAGGTAGTCAGCTTCTTCCAAGCTTCCCACAGGTGCCCCTCCTGGGAAACCCAGGCCTGGGCGCTCTGGGCGTGGGGCAGTGGGCTGAGACGGGGGACTGGATGGGGGAAATCCCATGGGTCCAGCCAGAATGACGGGGCAGAGGGGCCCAGGGCTCCTGCTGGGCCAGCTCTGGGCTTGGGCTGTGTGTCCCAGGCTGGGCAAGGCTTGACGGGGGCCCTGACAACAGGAAATCCTTAGAGGAACAAGCAGTGGCTGAGGACTTTGAGCACAACAACAGGAAACAACCTTGACATGGGCAGCAGCTCTGGCAACTACCCTGCGGGGTTGGGGAGAGGGGAGCTTGTGGGACCAGAGTGATGGCGAGGTGACACTGATGGTGGGGCAGTGGGCATTCTTCTGAGTGTGTGACACGGAGCTTGTGCCATGTGATAGGAAATGTGACCTCATCATGGGATACTGAGTGGAGAGTGGGTGAGTCACTGAGTGTGACACTGGGGGTGGACACTGAGTGGTAGTGATACCACGTGTAACACCACTTGTGGAAGACTGTGTGAAATAGTGGATGTGTCACTGAGTGTATGACATGGTGATACTGTGTGACTCTGTGTTGCTGAGAGATAGCAAGTGTGTGACCCTGAGGGTGTGACATCATGAGGATCAAATATGTAAACATGGATGAAGGACACTGTGCAATAGTAGGTGTGGTCCTGAGTTTGTGGTCCGCGTGTCTGACACTGAATTGTGAAGCTGAGTGTGTGCCCCAAGCATAGGCTAGAGCAGTGATGGCGAACCTATGACACGCGTGTCAGAGGTGACACGCGAACTCATTTTTTTGGTTGATTTTTCTTTGTTAAATGGCATTTAAATATATAAAATAAATATCAAAAATATAAGTCTTTGTTTTACTATGGTTGCAAATATCAAAAAATTTCTATATTGTGACACGGCACCAGAGTTACATTAGGGTTTTTCAAAATGCTGGCACTCCGAGCTCAAGGTTCACCATCACTGGGCTAGAGTGAGGCTGTGTGCAGCGAGGGTGTGACATGGTGGGGATCAGGGTGTGTAATGTGTGTGTAATGGTTGTGATGATGTGAAATGTGAGCACTGTGTGTGACGCTGTCATGGGAAGACCCCGGTGAGTTCAGGCAGGGGGGTGACACTGTTCAGTTTATGATTTTGAAGGATTGCTCAGGCTGCAGAGTGTGTGGGGGAGGAGTTGGAAGGGCTGAGAGGAGGTGGCCAGACAAGTTGGAGGCTACTGCAGCCCAGGCAGTGGAGCCTGGGCTAAGGGGAGGGAGAGGAGTTGGAGAGAGATGGATGGACTCTGGAGCTATTCGGAAGGCAGAAACGATAGAACTTGCTGATGAGCGAGAGGAAGAGCCAGAGGGAAAATGGAGGATGGCTCCCAGGTTTCTCACTTGAAGAACCAAGTGATGGGTGGAGGAGATGTTACTGAGATGGTGAAGACTGGGGGAGGGCCAGGATCAGTGAGACGGGAGAGAGCAAGGAGGCAGAAATGGAGAGTCCTGTTTTGGACATAAGTCAAACACGCAGGTGAAGATGTCCAGTGGGCGGCAGAGGCCAGGCGGGGGATATATTTGGGAGTTGGCAGCCATAGCTGGTTTATTAAACCATGGATCTGGCTGGGATGACCCAGGCAGAGGTGAGGACTGAGCCCTAAGCCCTGAGCCCTGCCTACTCCAGCATCTAGAGGCCGGGAGGTATGAAGGAGCAGCAGAGAGACAGAGGAGGAGTGGCCAGGGAGGCGAAGGCGCGGTCAGGACTAAGGAGTGGCGGGGTTCAAGGTGGGAGGATGCTGCTGCCCTGTGGAAAGGTGGGGATGGGGAGGCTGTGGGGCTGGGCCGCGTGCACCAATCTGCCTGACAAGAACTGTCAGTGACAAGGTGGGGCCAGAAGCCAGATGGCCTGGGCAGATGGCGCGAGCAAAGTGAAGACAGAGCGTAGTCAGCCCTTTGAAGCATTGGGTGGTGAAGGGATGCTGAGAAGGGGGGTGGACGCTGGAAAGAGGTGTGAGGTCAAGGGAGAGTGAATTTTTTTTTTATTATGGACTATTTTAAACACAATAATAGAGGGAATAATACAATCAACTTGCCACATGCCCGTCACCCAAATCGAACAGTTATCAAGATTTGAGTACATTTAGTTCATCTATCCCTCCTTCCTCTTTCTTTCCTAAAGTACTTTATTTAAAATGTTTAAGTTGTGGTAAAATGTACATAACCTAAAAATTGCCGTCATAACCATTTCTAAGCGAATGGTTCAGTCGTGTTAAATGTGCTCACATTGACGTGTAACCAGTCTCATCCTGCAAAACAAAACTTACCCCATTAAAAACTCCCCTCTCCCCACCACTGGCCACCACCATTCTACTTCCTCAGACAGTCTTTGTCCTTTTGTGACTGGCTTATTTCACTTGGCGTAATGCCGTCAAAGTTCACCCATGTTGTCGCCTGTGTCAGAATTTCCTTCATTTTTGAGCCTTAATAATATTCTATTGTATATATGGGGTGTCCCAAAAATGTATACACACTTTAACAGCTGATAATTCACTTAATATTCACTCCTTTTCAGGTTTAACTGAATTGAAATAATGGGTGAAGCCAAACTAAGCTTTGGACAAAGAAAATTTATCCTAAAGTGCCACTAGACTTCTTTTTTATGGGGACACATAAAAGATAAAGTTTACCGTACAAAACTGGCAATAGTCGATAAATCGAAGGCACACAAATAGAGAATGAAATGATGCTTGATGTTTGCGACCCCATTGCTTCGAGTCATCAGCAGTGCCTGGACCAGAATGGTCATCAGTTTGAAAACAGGCATTGACCTAAAAAATTATTCATTTCTGTAGATTCTTTTAAATTTTGAAAATGAACTGGATGTGGATAAACACTGATTTTATAATCATTCAAAGTGTGTACACACTTCTGGGACACCCTGTATGCACCACATTTTGTTTATCCGTTCATCCATTGGTGAGCAGGGGAGTTGCTCCCACCTTTGGGCTGTTGCGTATTATGCTGCTATGAACATAGATGTGCAAATATCTCTTCAAGATTATGCTTTCAATTCTTTCAGATAGATATACCCAGAAGTGGAATTGGTGGATCCCAGGGTGATTTTATTTAAGATGTTTGAGGAACACCATGCCGCGTCTGACAGCAGCGGTACCCGTTTACATTCCCATCAGTGGTGTGCCCGTGGGGCTTCCGTTTCTCCACATCCTCGGCAGCACTTGTTATTTTCTGGCTTTTATTTTTGATGGCAGCCATGCTAATGGGTGTGGGGTGGCACCTCATAGTGGTTTTGATTTGCATTTCCCTAATGATTAGTGATACTCATCTTCTGCACGTGCTTCTCGGGCATTTGTATATATCCTCTTTAGAGAAATGTCCATGCAAGTCCTTGGCCCATTTTTAAACTGGGCTGTTGGTTTTATGGATGAGTTGTAGGGCTTTTAAAAAACGTATTCTGACTGTTAACCCTGTATCACATAAAAGGTTTGCAAATATTTTCTCCCACTTCATAGGTTGCTTTGCTGAAGTATTTTAAAGTAAATCCCAGACATCATGGCATTCCATCAAAGATGGATTTTATTAGGGTCAGAAGGTCCTGAATGACACTGAAAATGTGACCGTGCAACTCAGAGCCAGCTCGGAACTGAGTGTACGGTGCAGTGTGAGGGGACTCTGTGGGCTTTGGGAACGTGGTGTGTGACTGGGGATCGGTCACCCTGAGTGAGGGTGGGAGTGACGGTCTCGCTGTGTGAGGCCGGTACTCGGTGATGTGTGACATGTGGACACCGTGGGGGACTATGGGACATGACACAGGAAGGTGACAGCAATCGTGTCCCTGGGTGCCGTCCTGGGGGGATGGGTGGGACACAGAGTGGGACAGTGTATGGGAGTGTATGTGGATGTGCCGTAGGTGACGTGTGTGTGTGTGTGTGTGTGTGTGTGTGTGTGTGTGTGTGAGATCCATGTTGGACTAGCCCCAGCCACAGCTGCTGACCATCAGGGGGAGGACAGACAGCACGGAGTGGACAAGGACAACTGCCTGGTGGGGACAGAAATGGTGCCTGGGTCCAAGCTGGAGCGAGGCCCCCTCCTTCCTCTGAACTCCCGGGGAAGGTCTGCTGGAGGCAGGACGGGAGCAGGTCAGTGGGAGGCCGTGGGTACCGGGAACAGCAAGGGCGGGGGTGTCAGACAGCCGTGTCTGGCTCTGACGGTTAGCAATCGTCTTGTCTTTGAGCCTCAGTCCCTCAAGTGGAAAATGGGGCTGTTGGGAGGATTATATGAAATAGTGCTTCTAAATGAGCAGCACCCGGCGCTAAGCGCCTGCTCAGTGGTCTCTTGGGGAGCACCGTCCCGCACATCCCTCGGCCCAGGCACCTGGAGTGAGGGGAGCGAGTGGGTGTGCAGCGGGGTCACTGAATGGCTGATACCGTATTCTCCTGTGCCCACAACCCTTTTGTCCCTGCTCACGCTGTCAGCACCTCCCCCCTCGCTCCCACACCCTCCCCTCCAGGCTCCTGCCGTCATCACCCACTGTCAGCCTCCAGCCCAGGCTCCTGCAGCCTCATTCAATTAGGCCGATGCAATTTACTGAAGAAAAAACCCGTAATTTGGTTAATCACACCACTAGGGGATCTGGCCAGGCTGGGGAGGAGGGGGTGGGTCCTAACAGCTGAGGGCACAGGTCTCGACGTGCCTGTCTCTCAGGACCCCACCCACTCCCTTGGACTCCCTTTGGACTCCATTTAGGAGCCAACAGAGTTCAACGCTTGGGTCTCCCCAGCTCCAACTACAGAGGGAGGTTTTGAAACAGCTTGGACTGACCAGGGTCACTTGTGCCCTGGGAGGGTCCATGGTCTTTCCTATGCCTCAGTCTCCCCATCTGACAATGGGCCAGGGGAGGAGGGGGTCTCTGAGCCTCCAGCCAGCCCAGCTGGACTTTGCAGCCCAGGTCTGCTCAGCCCCTCTCATGGCTTCAGGAAGGCCTTCCTTCTCTTGGGCTTTGGGGATGGAGGGGTAGAGCATGGTTCAGAGCGGGTGGGTGTCCTCAGAGCCTCATCTGGAACATGTCCACCCAGTGCCAGTGTCAGGGACCCTGTAGAGCCGGGCTGCACACCTGGATGGGGCAGGAAGAATGGGCTGCTGATTCTTGGTCACCTGAGGGCCGTTGCTTCTAACCTGGAAGGTTGTACCTTGCACAGGGGCTCCCACAGAGGTGGGCGGCACTGACACCCAGCCTGCTTCCCCCACCAACACTCTCAGCCATGCACTCAGTCACTTATTTGGAGTCAAAACCAGCCACGGGTCCACACCCTCCCTCAGACAGCTACACACTCACGGGGCACACCCAGGCTCACATAGACCCGGACACAGGCTGTGACAGTCACAGCACACGCAGACGGCTCATGCACAGATGTGGACACAGGGGTGCTCACACATTTACACTCACACACATTCTCGTACACAATCCCAGACCCACGTGCTTTCACACAGACATTCTCCTAGTGGCTCAAGGGACATAGTCTGCTTGGTCACATGATGGCCCTAGGGACATGCTTTCTGGACGACTAATGGGCAGGCCACACATGTGCTTAAGTCTCCAGCAAAGCAGGAGCTCCCATGGAGTGAGAGAAAAGGTCAGTTCTGATGAGTGCATCAGTTTCGATGAGAGCATCCGGAATTTGGCAATCAAAAGAAGTCATACAAAAGCGATTTTAATTTTCAGTTCCAAGACAAAACTTATACAAGGTCTGTGGGGGCATCGTCATGGTTTTGGGCTGTGTTTCGGGTTTCTATAGGATTTGCATAGCTTCACAGGCACAACAATCGCATGAGATCTCCTGGGCTCACGTGTTTACCCAGCCCTGAGGGGTGTGTGTGTGTGTGTGTGTGTGTGTGTGTGTGTGTATGTGCGTGTGGCCTGCTTCGTGGCTCCCGGATCCTGGGATGTGAGGAGAGAGTAGGGAGAAGTTCCAGAGACTCCGGATGTTTGTTCTCTGGCTTCCTGGGCCCTCCAAAGGCAAATAACTTTGGATGCCAGGCTGCTTGCCGGGGTGGGGTGGGCGGGGTGGTGGGTTGTGTGAGGAGCCTGCCCCTGCCTCTGAGCCCTGCTGATGGGGACCCCACATAAGGATGCAGCATGACCGAGGTCCATGGCCAGTTCCGGTGGGCTCGCGGGCCCTCCGCCTCCCCTCTCCGTGGCTCAGTGCCCATCTAGAGAATGGGGGCAAGGAGGAGGTGGGACTGGATGGGCTCTCCTCTGGAGTCTGAAACTGAGAGAGACTCCAGGCCTAGGGTGCAGAAGAGAAAACCCAAGCTGGGGTGGGGAGAGGGTGGGGCCAGTAGGATCCAGATTTCAGGGCAGGGTGCAGGGCCCCAGAGCCTGCAGGTTCTTTCTACCATATCCCCTTCCCTGGGCCTCAGTGCTACCCCCTGCTCAGTGCCAGAGGCTCAGCCCTTGCTGATCTGCCCAGGAACAGTGCAGGTGGGCGAACGCTGGAGGGCAGGACCAGGGGAGCAGAATAGCACAGCGGGGACCAGGCACTAGAGCAGGTGGACTAGGGACAGTCCTGGAAGGACAGGAGGGAGAAGAGAGGACATCCCAGTGCAGGAGATGGACATGGAGGGGCCCAGGCCTGGAGGTGGGAGGGGCGAGGAGGTGCGGGGCTAAGGCTGGAGAGGTGGGAAGAGGTTCCAGCTCGGGAGCCTGGATCGCGGAGTCACAGGAACAGCAGTAGTGCTGTCCAGGTGCTTAGAGCTTTGCAAACAGCTCCCAGCAAAGCCTTGGCGCTGAGGGCCTGCCCTGGGCGCAGGTGCCATGGCATTCTTATACAAGGAAGGGACACAGTCAGACCGACATTGGATTGCAGGTAGGGATGGGGGCAACTCATAGAGGTTTCATTCTGGGGGACATCGTGGATGAGAGCCCAGAAGCAGGGGCATGCCTGAGATGAACCCTGACCCCAGATTCCTCACGCCAACCCCCAATACAGAGGGCTATTCTTAGGAGCAACACATTCCTGCAGGGCAGGGAGCAGGAGGGGGGCCAGCACTTAGTCTAGAGGGAAAGGGTGGACCCCATTTCTTCCAGATCTGGCTTGGTCTTCAGGGACTTCCCCTCAGTGGGCGAGGGGGCAGGAGGCTATATGACCCTGGCCATGTGACCCTCCCCAGCCCCTGTCCCCAGGGTCTGTCCCTCTGCCTCTGAATTGGTTCTTGTCTATCAAAGCCTCTTTCTCATACTCCCCCCACCTCCCCCCGCCCAGGATTTGGGGAACAGCTGGTCTGGGCCAGGCCCTGAAGATAGAGCCAAATACAGTCATGGGACCGAGCAGTGAGGCAGTGGGAGAGACACATGACACAGAAGAACAAACAGCAAGAGGGACAGACATGGAGAATCCAGGGAGACTGAGAGACAGAAACAGAGACGGGGACAGCCAAGCTCATCAAGACCTTTCCCCAGGGCACACACTACCTGGCAGCCCCCCTGCCCCGCCCCTGCCTCATTCCTTGCACACCCTTGGGGACAGGGAGCTCACCCTTCCCTTCAGTTTAGGCTTGTCTTTTGTGGTATGACTGACTCAGAGCAAGCTTACATCTGCCTCCTTGTGACTGCCCGCTGTGCCTAACTGCCCACATGGACCCCTGGTCTAGGACGATAGAGGCATCAGGTGCAAGATGAGTGGGACAGCAGGGATGAAGGGATGCTGGTGGTGTGCCCTGGGAGGCACAGTGGCATGGAGGAGAGTGTGGGCAGTGGGGATGGAGGCACTACTGGCTCTGTCGTGTGGAGGCAGCTGAAGGTGGGGAGGGTGCAGGAGGAGCCCTGAGCCTGTCCTGGTCCGCTTGATCTGAGGTCTGCCTCTTGGGCCATTTCCCCCACCCCTCACCAGTTCTGCCCACTCTGGCTGCTCCCTTATCCCCTCCTTTCCTGACCTCAGACCTGTGCTGGGGACTGAGGGATCCCAGTGAGCCAGGCCTTCAGAGATCTGAGTGCTCAATTCCTTCCGTCCTTCTCTCCCCAAATTCTTTCCCCTTCCCATCCCTCATCCACCCCCAAACCTGGGACAATCAGGAGGCCATTTTGGAGGAGACAGAAGCTAAGTAGAAGCTGAGACCGGCTTAGAGAGGATGAACCTGGGAGGAACTAGTTGTGACTCGTAGAGGGGACCAGGTCATTAAGGTGGGGACACTGGGGTGGGGGGGCGGCGCCAGGACTGGGCTCAGGTGTATTCTACAGTGCACGTGTCTCCAGTGTGGCTCGGAGGCTGGAGACGCGGCCCTGTTGGAGTAACAACTGAAGCTGGAGTCTGCGAAGGGTGGGAGGAGGGAGGAGGAGTGGTGAGGGGAGGGGAAGTAAAGGAGGAAGGAGAGGAAGAGAAAGATAGGGGGAAGGGAGGCCCTTCCATATGCCCTGGTCCCAAGCGGGGCCCCGCTGTCCCACCAGATGGCCCCACTGTCTTATCTCACGCTCTCCCCTCAGCACCTCCTCTGGGACCTTCCCTGAGAAGGCTCCCTCCTGCATTTGCTGCCAGAGAACTGGCGGGCGTCCTCTCCTCTCTCACCCTTAACCTCCTCACCTAGAAAATGGGTTGGTCAAGCAGGCACCTACCTGCCAGCATTTGTGGCGGGATTAGAGGTAGTGCCTGTCCCTGGGTCTTAAATTGTGGCCTCTGGGCCAGCAGCACCCTCATCATCTACAAATGTTTTGGAAATGGGAATTCTTGGCCTCATCCCAGACTCACTGCATGGGAAACTCTGGAGATGGAGCCTGGCAATCTGCATGGCAACAAGCCCTCAGAGGATTCACATTCAAGTGTGAGAACCACTGGTGGGCACTGCTAGCCACAGTACATGCTTGAGAACGCTGCCTTCCCTTTCCCAAAGCCATGCAAGCAGGGCACTGACATTTGAGCTTGTCCAGCTGTGGCCTGGGTCTCTCTCCTTCTGGTTCCTTCAGATCCAGTCACAGAGGGTCACCAAGCCTCTCTCCTCCATTCTCCTGCTGTTGGTCCAGCCTTGTTGAGGGGAGGTCTGGAGCTGTAAGATCATAGTTCTCCTGGGCAGCTCTTCTCTGAGTATTTAAGGCACCATGTCTGTTAGCTAGCTCCTTGGGCAGGTGGCAGACGTGGGTGGTGGTGGGGTTGGGGGGGAGGGGCCGCCTCTCCCACTTCCTTGTAGAGTCTCCAAGTACAGGGCTAGGCATGCTGCGATGGCTTTGAGAGTCACAGCATAACCTTGGGTGCTCAGGCTCAGGCTGGGGTCTGAGGCCCAGCCAAAGGGGGCTACTCTGGCCTGGGTCCCCAGGGGGCCTCCTCTGGGGGAGTTCTGCCAGTCACCCTGATGGGAGCATCTGGGCTTGCTAGACCCAGGCATGTGCTGGGCATAGAGACAGATTTCTCCTTTGTCTTTGAAGACTCTGTTCTCTGGAGGATAAGAGACTGTGCATATTGCCCACCAGAACAGAAGGCAGGAAGCAAAAGAGTGTAGATGGAATCTGCCTTGGCACCCCTGGTTTCTCCCAATGGGGCTGACTTTCTGGGGTTCCCCCATTCTGTGGATGCTCATCTTGGGTCAGGTAGTTTCTCCCCAAGTCCTCAAGGTGACTACTTGGAGGTTTGGGGAAGGAGTGGGCGGGACTGGAGTGGGCGGGAGAGAGATGGCAGGAGAAGCCATGAGAGGAGCCAGGATCTGGAGGTGGGAAAAGACATCGAGACTCTTGGAGATGAGACGGGAGAGCAGCCTGTGGAAGAGATGGATGTGGCCCGAGGGAGGGAGAGATCAAGTCTGAGAGAGAGACACAGCCCCGGAGGGGAGGAAAGAGGATTAGAAAGGGAGAGGGGCTCAAGGTCCTGGAGGGTCTTGAAGGAGCCCCTCTCCTCAGAGAAGGACACCAAAGCCCGGCACACAGGGAACCTCACATGAGCAGAGTTGGAAGAGCCAGTATGTATGGCCCGTCCCCCTAACACAACTTGTCTTGGAAGGTATTGAACTACTGGGTTTGCTGTGATGTTGGTGTTTTATTTCTTCTAGGCCACCACGAGGGGCACTGTGAGCTTCCTTCCAGAGGGGTGTGTGTGCGGGGGGGGGGGGGGGGGTGTTAGTTTTAGGCTGCGGGGAGAGCAGGAAGTAGTTTATGGAGCCGGAAAAGCCATAGAAACTCACAGAGACAAGACAGCAGAGCAGGCTGTGACAGTGGTACTGACCCTCAAGAAGGGCATTAGTCCCTTATGCTATCAGAAGGCATAAGGCCGAGGTCTTTGGCTTCGTATAATCCTAGGCATTAAGGAGTTAGAAGTAATTTAGTCCAGACCTTCTCCACGCCCAGGCGAGTGCAGAAATGCTGATCCAGGCCCAGCGCTGGCCCCAGAGAAACGGACTCGTCCGGAACAGAACAGGCTCCCTGTCTCAGTGCCTGGGGTGGGAGACTAGTGAGTGGGAGTGGCACTGTCTACGGTGCGGAGTGGCCCTACCTCCAACCACAGAGCTACCGGTAGGGCTGGGGAAAGCAGGGAGTCTCCACCCACCCACCCGCCCTCTGTCTGTCCATCCATCCACCTGCATTGAACTGAAACACAAAACCATAGAACTATATGTTGCAGAGCCGGAAGGACTCATGTTTACTAACAAGGAAATCGAGGCTCAGGAGACCCTGGCTGATCGGCCACACAGAGCTTCTGTAGTCCATCTGGGGCAGGACTGGAAAGCGCTGCTTTTTTTCTATGCACCACAAATTCTCCTCTGTGGTCTTGGAAATTGCCTGGTTGTTATGCTGACATTTATATAGATGTTGGTTCAAAAAAGCTTCGAAGGCAGGAAATGTGACCTCCTTCACCCCACCCGAGCCTGGGCTGTGCGCACACGTGTGTGAATGCATGCGTGCACATGCCTACGTGCCTATTTGTATATATGGTTGCGTTTCTATTCGTGTGTGCATGTTTGTGTGAGGTGTGTGCATATATGTTGGGCAGTGGTGTGTGCATGGCGACATGTATGTGTTTGACACATGTGTAGATGTGCATGAGAGCAGGGATGGCTCTATTTGAGCTTCCCTTTCCTCTTCTTTTTAAGATTGCTGGGCTTCTAGCCCTCGACTTGAGCCTTGTCAGCCACCCAACCCCGTGCCTCCCATTGGGGGACTCCCCCACTTCCATGCCCCACTGATTCTCTCCTCCCCTCACTGGGCAGTGCCCTGCTCTCCATGCCCCACCTCATGGAATTTGAGTTATTTCCCCCTTGAGTTGATGCAGTGGGGGTGATGCTGCTTTGAGATCTGTGGAAGGTTCAAGGAGGAGCAAGCCTTTGAGGGCAAGGTTGAGTGGCCCTTCCCAGCCACGTTCCTGCACCTAACACCCTCCAGTCCTGGGGGGAAAGGGGGGGCAGGACAGGGCAAGGCCAGGAAGTGGATGGACAGAAGGATGCCAGGCAGAGAGCCCCAGGCCATCGGCCTGTCTGCATCCAACCCAGTCTGGCTGGATGTGACACCCTCTCCCTGCTGCTGCCCCAACTCTCCCGAAGTTTCCTATCCCGTTCTCCCATCCTTGCCATTATCCTGCCCTTAGCCTGAGGAGTCACAGAAAACTGACCAACCAGAACAAAGGCCAGACAAGCACCCACCAACTCCAGTAAAAGACAGGTCAGTGCATCCCCCAATCCAAATAAAGGACAGGCCCAAGAGCCCACCAATGAGAACACAGGACAGACTATTCTCTGTAAGCCCCCTGAGGAGGAACTGGGGGGCAGGTGCAAAACAGAGCCTGGAGAGCTAGAGACTTGGATTCTGGACTTGGCTCTGCCTTGACTGGCTGGCTGACCACAGAAGGGGCCTTGCTTCTCTTTGAGCCTCAGTTTCCTCATCTGTCAAATGGGGACACTTAGCTGTCCCAAGCCTGTGGCTTTGAAAAATTCCCCCTACATCAGTGCCTATATTCCATTCCCTTGGCCCTTCTCCTCCAACTTCCACAGCACACATATCCAACTGCAGGGCAGGGCTCCTCAGCGCTCAGCTTGTCCACCCCCCTGTCTCCAGCCGGGAGCAGACCTAAGCCAGCACCATCTTCTAGGACTCTCTGTTGGGAACCACTCTGAGGAGCCTGGGTTTGCAGATGCTACTTCAGGATTATATGAGACATCAGCTCTTCCTCCCCTCTTTCGTCTGCAGAATTGACCATAGCCTGCATGTATATGATGCGAGCAGGTGTTTTGAGCCCTGGCCCTGTGAATCTGTGGGAAATAGTTGCCTCCATGTGAGCCCGCCCGTGTACCAGGAGGGAGTCTGAAGGCACGCTGGGGTGTTTCTGTGAGGGCGTGAGGGCCCGTGGCTGTGCTGCCGGGTGTGCATGGTGCTGAGGGTGTGTGCCTTGTGATGAGGAGCGCCGAAGGACAATTGATTCGATCTGGGAGTTGTACTGTTTGGAAGCAGCAGCCTCTGTTGTCCAAGGGCAGAGACATATCTCTATGATCAAAATGCGTCTTCATCCTTGAGCAGTAGCAGGGATCAAAGGGAGGCTGGGAGTTGGGGAAAGCAATGCCAAGTGAGCATGCGGGAAGAAAGCCCATTGCTCCCCCTTCCTGGGAACACAGGACCGGGAGGGAGGAGAGCAGAGAGGAAACTGAAGCCAAGAAGATACAAGGGTGAAGTCTGGAGCTGAAGTCTGGGCCCCAGTGCAGGACTACTCTGTGTAGCCTCTCTGAAAAAACGGGCAATTAGCCCATTGTTGCATAGCCTCAGGGATGGGGAGCTCACTCCCCCCTCTCTCCTGGTGGCCTCTGCCTATGTAGTATGGCTTTGCCTGGAAGAAGGTCCTTCGTCCCATTGGACCAAGGGCAGCCTCCTGCGAAATCTTATGGATCTCCAGGCCATCCCTGGGGCCACAGAGGCCAGCCCTCTGCCCAGGAGAGCCTGAGAGATTGGAGTTGAAGACTGAGACCCCTGAGTCTGCTCTGCCTTAGGCTGGGTAACCCCAGGTTCTCTAGTCTTAGTCATATGAAGGCCTTGGTTTCCAGTTCCCTCCTTACTCTGAGTCTCATCTTGTCCTTACCTGAGGCACAGTGCACTGGGGTGGTCTGATCAGACGATAGGAGTAGGGTAATTGTCATCTTCTCTATTGAGGTTAAATCTTTATCAATATCGCCTGCGGATTCAGCATTTTAATTTATTACCAGCCACACTCATGCTATGGGCTCATGCTGAGATTGTGGTCCACTAAGACCCTCAACCTCATATCATTTTCATATGAACAGGGGCCAAGCCATGTCTCTCCTTTAGATACTCACTTTGCTTTTTTTTTTTTTTTTAAATATATATATTTTATTGATTTTTTACAGAGAGGAAGGGAGAGGGATAGAGAGTTAGAAACATCAATGAGAGAGAAACATCGATCAGCTGCCTCCTGCACACTCCCTACTGGGTATGTGCCCGCAACCAAGGTCCATGCCCTTGACTGGAATCGAACCTGGGACCTTTGAGTCTGCAAGCCGACGCTCTATCCACTGAGCCAAACCACTGAGGGCTCACTTTGCTTTTTGAACACAGACCCAGCCATCCAAAGGGAAGACATCAGAAAAAATTTCCAAGGACTAGCGGGGAGGGCATGGCTGAGTGAACAGAATGAGTCATAACCCTGCCTTGGCCCTGGATCCTGGTTCTGTTACCTTTCTCTTTGATCGCCTAGGCTCCAGCCAAGTTAATAGAGTGAGAAGCAGGGACCTTTCTGGTTTCTGTTCCGGCTCTCCAAGGACAATGCCTCTTCCTGGGACCGGAACGCTGTGAGGCAGTCAAGGCTGACTTTTCCTTCTGCCTTTCGAGGGGCTGACCCAGTGGTGTTTCTTCCCCCTTGTGGGCTCATGCATCCCTTGAGCTCTTGGTACTCCTAACCTCACCCCTCCCTCGGTTGAAAAATGAGACAACCTTCCTTTTGGGGAAAGTGAGTAGGACCCAGATTCTGCAGATATTTAGCTGAGCACCTACTCTGTGTGGATAATCTGGAAGGCACCTTTTGGGGCTCAGTTTCATTTTATCTTCATATCAAGGGGGAGATAGCCTCAATTGCCCCCAGTGTATAGATAAAAAACTGAGGCTCAGTGAGCTGACCAAAGCACGCACCGCTAATAAATAGTGGATCTAGGATTCAAATTTGGGTGGGTTTTTTGTTTGTTTGCTTGCTTGCTTGGTTGCTTGTTTTAATGTGGAGGCTTGTGCTTTCCCTACTAGGCCAGAGTTGTCCTTGCTAAAGGGCAAGAGACCTGAGATTTAGTCTAAACTTACCTCTTGACTCACTGTGAGTTCTTTGCTAGGTCCACGGTCCTGCTCTGAGCACCCGGTTTTCCCATCTGGAAGATGAGTGGACTTGGACATTCAAGGGCCTGAAGACTTGTTGTGTTCTGAGGCCCTAAGATCCTGGATCCCAGTATCTGGGAGCCTTTGGCTCTGCCTGGCAAAGGCCCTCACTGCCCTTTCTTCTCTTCCAGGATGCCTTGCTGAGCCTGGGCTCTGTCATCGATATCGTGGGCTTGCGCAGGGCTGTCAAGGAGGCCCTCTCCGCTGTGCTCCCTGGAGTGGTAGGTACCTGGCTTCACATTCCCCCTGCCCCCCAAACCTTTGCCCAGCATCTTGCTGCACCTCACATGGGGTCAAGAAAGAAGGAAGAGGCCCTAGCTGGTTTGGCTCAGAGGATAGATTGTCAGCCCAAGGACTGAAGGGTCCTGGGTTCTATTCCGGTCAGGGGCACATGCCTTGGTTGCAGGCTCAATTCCCAGACCCGGTTGGGATGTGTGCAGGAGGCAACCAATGGGTGTGTCTCTCTCACTTCGATGTTTCTCTCGCCCTCCCTTCCACTCTCTTAAAAACCAATGGAAAAAATAACCTCAGGTGAGGATTTAAGAGGACTCTCATGGGGAAGTGAAGGGTTTGGTTGAGTGTTTGGAGAGGGCTTCCTGGAGGAGGAGGGCTGAAGCTCAACCCTAATGGATGAACTTACATAGCGATCCTGGAATGTTGGAGACAGAAGGCGCCTTTGAGCTTAGCTGAAAAGATCATGTCTCAGATAATGGAAGGTATTCACCCAGGTCGGATAGCAGCTAGGACACAGTGGCAGCAGGTGGGCTTTGGAATACGTGCAGCAGGAGGAGTTGAGGGCAGACATGCAGAACTTCCTAGATGCTAGGTCTGGGAGGTGCTGGAATGGGGCTCAGCCTCGATGAATGGATCTGTGCCCAGTTAAAGTGACCTCCAGAAAGGAGGGAGGTTGCCAGGGCCCATGGTCACCTGGTCACCACGGTTGCCCGAGCCCAGAGTGTCTTGGTGAGGAAACTTTGACCCTCTTCAACGGCCCCAGGCCATGCCCCAACCTGGCCCCGATGGTCACTGTCCCTCCTTTGGGCAATAGGATGGATAAACTGGCCCTCAGGGCCCAAAGCAGCAGAGTCTCAGTTGCGCCAGATAGAGGGAAGGAAGCAGAGGACTGTCAATCCGGAGGGGGAGGCCTGACCCAGCCTAAGGGGCACGGAAGACTTCCTGGAGGAGGAGATGCCTAAATTGAGTCCCCATAGCCTGGAATGAAGACTCTACTCTAGATACCTGCCAAGGGCAACCTCTGCTCCAGGAAATGCGGGTAATTCAGAAGGTGACCCACCCCAGGGCCAGTTGTGTCTGAATCTGCTTGATGGATAAACCACCTAAGGCCCAGAGAGGCAGGTGCTTCCCTCTAGGTCACACAGCATGACAGGGATACATGGGGCTTGGCACCTAAGCACCCCCATTCTCTCTCCTCAGCTCTGCCTTCTCAGAACCTCCTAGAAGTTCAGAGCCCAGGAGGAGGGCTGAACAGTGAGCTTTACTGAGCGTGAAATTGTCAGGAAGTGGGTGGTGTGTTGCACTCAAAAATAAATCCTCCCTGAGAAGGATGGGACTGAGGCAACATCTGGCCTGGGGTGGAGACACATCTGGAAAGGAGGGGGTGGGGAGGCTGGCAAGTCAGCATCCACAAGGCTGCCTGGCCCCTCTGTGGCCATTGAGGCTGTCCAGGGAGGGGGAGGAAGGGGTGACTGGCCAGACCTTCACAGGCAGGGTGCCTAGTTATGCCCACATAGATGCCCAGCATTGGGTGCTGGAAAGACAGCTGTGATCCAGGTGACTAGGTTCCTGGAACACCAGGTAATGTCTACTTTGCTTCATCCAAGAGGCCTGTTTGAGCTAGGGAAGCCCTGGCTTTGTCTGGATAGCACAGAAGGGTTCAGCCTTCCAAGAGTGGATGGGGGAGATCGAAGGTCTACTCTGCCTCCAGACTGAAGGGGGGGCGTGTTCCGCCTCCGTTCCTCTCCCCCCTCCCCCAGTAAGGACAGCCGCTAGCACCTGGCTCCCTCATCAGCACCCATTGTGGCAGGCAGCCCCGAATGCAGATGGTGCTGATGTGTCTGGAACTGTTCCTTTCTTCTCTTCAATAAACTCAGCTAATTTTAACCCAGAGGCTGAGAGTGAGGGTGTGGGAGGCAGAGGGACAACCGGAACCGAAGTGAGGAGCTGTCCTCTCTGCCTCCCCAGCCCGGGTCATCCACCCCTCTCTCTGCCAGGAAAGGACTCTCTGTGTGACTCTGGGTGCTGTGCGGTCTCAGTCTCTTAGGGACAAATCTCACAGACCCCGCCTAGGCTGCTAAGGGCCAGATGACAATATGGCCTGCAGTAGGAGGAGTGGGTGGCCTCATTCCCACTGGTTTCTTCATCCCTGAACTCCCCGCCTGGACCCTCACCCAGGAGGCCAAGGGGGCTCCAGGCCTTGCCTATGTCTTCCCCTCCCACTCCCTTCAGGCCCTATCATCCCCAGCCCACACCATACTGTGTCTGGTGTGGGTTTTCTGGAAGGAGGACTAGGCTATCTCCTGGGGGTTGGGAGAGGGTCAGGGCTGGCTAGGGACAGCAAAAGGCAACAAGAGTGACTGGCAGGATTATGGGCTCATAGTCATGAAAGGCAACTGCTTTTACTAAGGACTTCACGCTTACTGAAGGTGGGCCTTCAACACCTAGCTCTAATGTCACCTCCTCCAGGAGCCCTCCCTGATACCAACAGCAGAGAAGGGAGGTCCCCATTCTGCCACTGAGAAAACAATGCCCCTTGGGATACTTAGCTGAGCACATGCATGCCCCTTCACTGGGGCAGGGGCTCTGCTGGACACACTGGCATCTCTGGGCCTCCCTCGTCATGCAGTGTGGGCAGTGGAGATGCTCTAGAAGTCTGTGCTGAGCGGGAGTTGGTTGTAGATCCCTAAGAGCAGACAGTCCCACCTAGGGAGAATGTGGATTTTTGCATGTGGGTCAGTGAAGGCAATTGATTTTTCCAAGACTGATACTGAGGCTGAGACTGCTCTGGGCCCTTGGACTGGACAATTTTTGAGCAGAGCTTTGATCTCACTCTGGGAAGTGATCATTACAAAATACAAACCTGCTCCTGTCTCTGAGGGCTCACCCCATAGCCCTCCACCTGGCAGCAGCCCCTGGCATCTACTTCCAGCTTGGTTTACAGGCCCTTCCAGCTCAGCCCCTGCTGACCCCAAGGCCACCTCCTGTGCTCCTACCCTCACTGTCTGTTCCATAAATGCTCAGTACTTTCACACCTACATACCTGCCACTCAGCCCAGAACCATTCTTCTGTGCTTCGCCCACTCCCTGAATGAGTCTAATTTCCATACCAGTTACAGCTTTAAGGTCACTTCCTCCAGGAAGCCCTCCCAGCTTGGATCACAGTGTGTGGTTTCTTGTAGAGTTGTTTATATCTCTGAGGTAAGAGGGAAGCTTCCAGGACATTCTGAGCCCCTCCTGCAGTAAGACCCTGAGTGGACACAGAGTTATTGTTTGTTGAGGCTGGAGTCACAGCAAGGAAACATGCCAGGTGTGTGTGTGGGGGGAGGGTTGCCTGCCCTTCAGCCCTTCAGACTCCCTCCCTACACCTTGGATTTAGGGTGATAGGTAAGAAAAGCCAGCAGGGTCATAGAGCGCTGCCTGTCCAGAACCCCTTCCAAGAGGAGACAGTGAAATGGTAAGTTCATAAGGGAGTCTTTCCACACTGACTACATGTTAGAATTACCTGGGGAGAAAACCCATCAGATGCTTGAGCCCACTCCCAGAGGGTCCGTGACCCTGGTACCTGGAACTGTGTACAGGCTGGAAGCGGGAAGCTGGGAGGGCCTCTACGTGGTCTCATGAGTGTCTTCTGTTTTAGGAAACAGTCTACACCTACCTTCTGGACAGGGAGTCCCGGCTGGTGTGTGAGGACCCTCCCCATGAGCTGCCCCAGGAGGGAAAAGTCCGGTGAGCTATCCTCCATCCTGTTGCTTTCCCTCATGGCCAAGGATCTCAGGGCTGGGCACCTTTCAAAGTCCTCTGGTCTGATCCTCCCCATCTGACCTTGACCTCAGCTTCCCAGCCCCTCCTGAGTGGACACAGGTGCGGTTCCTTGGCTGGGTCGCTGACTCCAGCAGAGAGGGGAGAAGCAATGTCTCCTTTTGTGTCGGTTGGAGGAATGGATGACACTGGGAAAGTGCCAACTGGTAGGTTTTCTCCCAGAAAGCTCTGGCAAATTGCTGCGGCTTCCTCAGAGCCGAGTCCCAGAATGTCAGGGTTACAGTTTGTCATTTAGAACCCGGCAGGCTAGGAAAACTGCCTGAAGGTTCTCACACTCACAGAACCACAGCATCACAGAGTTGGGAGCCACTGAGTGCTGGACCTGCAGGAGTGCGCGGGCATCTGAGAACAGAGCTCACAGGCACTGTCCTGCAGTGGGTCCTGGAGCCCACCTACCTGGGTTTGAATCCCAGCTCCCCATTTACTAGCTGAACAACCTAAGGCAAGACACTCAACCTCTCTGTGCCTCGGGTCTTCTTGTTTGTGAAATGGTGATAATAATAGCACTTACCTCATAGGGTTGTTGGGAGGACTAAATGAGTTTAACACATTTGTAAAGCACTTAAAGCTGTATGAATGATAAATGCCTGGTTGTGTTTTCATTATGACAGAATGCTGGAATCACTGACTTCGGGAACATGGGCTTGGTGCCCGATGGTCCCCTGACACCTCTGAGCCTATTGAATTCAGCCTCCTTATTTTCCGGACGGGCAAACATTGTGAGATGTGCCCAACGCCACATACCTAGTGGGAGGCAGAGAGCCAGGCCTGGGACATGGTCTCTTGGCTACTGGCCATTCAGGGAACAATGAGGGGAAGTAGAACTTGTCAGATGAGAAAGTGTTGACAGGCAGGATTGCGGGTCCAGAGGAGGGCAGGGCACGGAGGATGTGCTCACTGACTTCAAGCACCGCAGGGCCATCAAGGGCCAGGAAGCACTGGGTCGGAATCTGGGGGCTGAGTGAGCCCATGGGTTGGGGGGCAGGCATGTTACTGGAAGGCAGCGCTTCACTCCCTGGGGGAGAGCTTTTCCAGCAGGCCGGGAGGTCCAGAGCTGTGGCTTTTTCAGGTAGTAGCTGAGGCTGGCACGATACTCACCTTTCGCAGGTGCCACGGGAAGACTTGCTCTTTGGGGATGCTGGAGGTCCTCAGGCTGGGCTTGCTGGTGGTCCTGGCATTTGGAACCCTGGATTCCAGGATGCTGGTCTCTCCCTTAGCTCTCCCCTATGGAAGGGGCTGCTGTTTCTCCAATACCCCAGGGCCTTCCCACCTCCTGTTCTCCCATTCCACTTCCCCTGAGCGTGAGGCTCTGGCAGTGCCCAGTGCAGGGAGTGGCCTCCAGGGTGGGTGGCAGTCTCCCCTTCAGCATTTCCTGACAACTCCTCCCAAGGGCTGGGAGAACCAAGCCAGCCGTGCCCCTCTCTGGCCTCTACTGGCCCAGCTGTAAGATGGCAGGCAGGACAGGGACCGGAAGATCTCTGGCATCTCAAGAAGAAAAAATGCTATAATGTCCTCTTTTCTCCTCTGAGCCAGCACCCTCACCCCTAATTCTCAAGAACTTTGCTTAATATGAGCTTGCACTATCCAGGAAGTCTCTTCAGAGCAGCAAAGAAGGCCTTCCTGGGAGAGGGGCACAGCAGATGGAAGGAGCATCCTTCAGGCTTCACTCTGCCCCTCCTGAGGCTGCAGACACTCCCCTCAGACGTACTGCTGCTGGGGATGGGGTCTGCAGTCCCGGTATCTCAGAGGGGACTCGGGTCCTTTCATCCCTCAACCCCCAGCCACTGCAGACTCCGTGAAGCCTTTGGGAAAGGTCAAAAAAAAGAAAAAAAAGAAAAAGAAAAAAAAAGAGAGATAAGAGTGAGTGTTTCAATTAGCCGAGAGTTCAGTGGAGAGGGAGAGGCCAGTGTCTGCTGGGAGACAGGGCTCAGAAATCCCAGGAGCCCCAGGAGGTAAGGTGGGTGAGGGGTGACGGGAGAGGGGCATCTCTTAGGACTTGGAGATCAAAGTTCATTCAGGTTGGCAAAGACTGGGGTGAAATCTGCACTCTACCCCCCGTCTGGTGGTGAGCCCGCGTCCTCCCCTAGGGCTGATACATAGGTATGTGGAGGAGTCAGACTGGGATGGGGTCAGACAGGCCTGTGCTGTCATAATGCCCAGCACACAGTAGGAGCTCAGGGATTGCTGGTGGCCCTCCAGCCCCACGTCCCAATACATGTACTTAGTGGGTGATCTTGAGAAAATTACTTCCCTTCTGGCCTCAGTCTTTTTCTAGAAAATGGGTGGGGTTGGTTACAGGGTGCTTCCAGGGGTGATCTGTGGCACTGGCCCCAACAGGAGGCTGAGGCGTCTGCCCCGGCTGAGGTGGAGCCTGAGGCTCTGGCAGTGCCCAGTGCAGGGGGTGTTCCTCCAGGAAACCCTGGAGGGCTGGCAAACAGCAGCAGGTGTGACGTGGAGATGGATCATAAAGCAATAAGGCCAAGAGGAAAGGCAGAGAATGGGCTAAGGGCAGTTTGGGGAGGCAGGGAGGAGATGGGCCACGGGGCAGTGAGAGGGTCACCAGCTACCCAGCCCCTCCTGCCAGTGCCCCTGAAACTGGACAACCAATGAGTCCGGGCTGCCTGTCAATTCAGCAGAGACAGGGTTGAATCACATATGAGCGTTTATTCTAATAATGTCGGCAGGATGGGAGGGCAGCAGGTCATCCATGAAAATATTCTCTACCCGCCCCCGCCCCCCAATAAGCCAGCTGCTTATATTGGGCAGAAGGACAAAGATTACAAGGGGAAGTGGGCAAAAGGAATTATAGGCATGGGGCAGTAGGCGAAAGGAATAAGAATGGGTATAATGGTTACAGGTTATAGGCAATGTGCCTTGCCATGGTAATAGGCAGTTCTCAGATAAGGAGAATGGACCTCCTTCTCATTCCCAGTTTGACTCCCATGTCCCAGGCTGTAAACCCTCAGCCAGGTTAGAATGTGCTTTCTCTACTCAGAACAGAAATCACGGTTAACAGAGCATGATTACTATTTCTGACCCAACACCCCTACCACTCCTGGGGCTTGCAGGCGCCCGGTGCATCCTATCCTCCCAGTGTGTTTTGGGTTTCCTGCCCGCCCCCTCCATGCCATGCTTGATGTGCTCCCTCCTTCTCTGCAAAGTCCCACCTGCCGTCTCCATCTGGACCAGCCCGCATTTCACTTCTCTTCCAGGCCCCAGACGGAGGCCCTCTAGGACAGCAGTTCTCAACCTGTGGGTCGCGACCCCTTTGGGGCTCGAATGACCCTTTCACAGAGGTCGCCTAAGACCATTGGAAAATACATATATAATTACATATTGTTTTTGTGATTAATCACTATGCTTTAATTATGTTCAATTTGTAACCATGAAAATACATCCTGCATATTAGATATTTACATTACGATTCATAACAGTAGCAAAATTACAGTTACGAAGTAGCAACGAAAATAATTTTATGGTTGGGGGTCACCACAACATGAGGAACTGTATTAAAGGGTTGCGGCATTAGGGAGGTTGAGAACCACTGCTCTAGGAGGTCTGCTCCATGTTCTCTGGCACCAAGGAAGATCCAATTTTCAGAAAAGGTGTCTGGGCCGTAGTGGTTCTGTCCACAAGCAGAACCGTGGGCTGAGAGTGGGGAGATCTGGGATCCTAGACAACATGACTGCAGTTACAATCTCGTGCACCCTCCCTGGGTCTCAGTCTGACTTCCCTGACATGATAGGATCAAACATTGGCATCTGCGGGCAGGCCCAGCTCTGGATTCCAAGGGCTGCAAGGGGTCTTGGGGCTGGAGGGGAGGGAATCCCAGAGGCCTGCCTGGGCGAAAGGCTTCCTGGAAGGCTCCCCGCCCCCCTTGTCTTGGTGCCCCGCTTCTATCTCCCAGACTATTTCGGTCCCCAGCCCCGCCACTTTCCTCTTCTTATTGTGTTTCCTGCCATCTTAAAGCCTCTGATTACCCACTGCTGAGTGCAGCAAAATCTACGGCTTTTCGGCTACAATGGAGACACCGCCCACACGAGCCCCAGCTGCTTGTCTACTTCCCCTAGCACTTAGGGGTCCCAGGCCCAGCCTTGAGAAATTTCTTCCTCAGAGCTGGTTCCCTCTCGCCACAGAATTTGTCGTCCCCCTGATTTGTCTCAGGGGACGCAGGGAATAGCCTGTTCCCATCTCTGGAGCCTCACACTCTGGGAGAGGGAAAGGGAGAGGAGGACCCAGGGCCTGGCTTGAACCGTAATTTGTCTCTGAAGAGATGAGAGGTCGGAGTGCAGTTGAGGGTGGGAGGAGGGATGTCAGTACAAGGCTTGGGGTCACACCAGACAAAGGTCTCAGAAGAGTGGAAGGGGGCCTGGACACCCAGCTCTTTCCAGACCATTGGCCCCACCAACAGAAAGCCTTTCCGTCTACTCTTTCCACTAAACAAATAGTTGTTAAAGGGACGGAACTGTCATAAAATCCACACCCGTTCCTCTCTGCCCTCTGCGCCCATCTGTCTTTATCTTCAGTGGGGCATGACCACCCGGCACCCAGGGCTGAGTCATTCATTAGCCTCCAACGTGGACAGCTGGCCCAGGGGGTGGAGTCCCCTCACCCCCATCAGCCTGGAGAGGGAGCAGGGGAGCAGGGGGGTGGGGGAGTCAGGAGGCAGGCTGGTGGGGGCTCTAAGTTGAGGAGAGAACCATCTGGGGTGTGAGCAGTTTATGAAGCCCCCACCCCCATCTGGGGTGGAGACAGCAGTTCTGGGAAAGGCACAGCAGAGGAAAGGGGCTCGAATGGGGGTGGGTTGAGGTGAGCATGGCCTGTCTGGGGCCACGGAACGTGGCTGGGCCAGGGAGGGCAGGTTACAGAGCAAGGTGCCATGTGTGGACCCTGAGGACTGGGGATCCTTGATGCCCCAGCACTCAGAGGGGGATCTGGGCCCAGACCAGGCTGACCTGCCCCAGCCCAGCCTCCCCTCTGCTGTCCCAGGAACGCTGCGACTATGGGGTGCTCACTCAGACTGGGCTTCCGGTCTCCCCGATTCTCCCTGTTGGTGAGATTTTCCCAGCAGCCAACCATCAAACCTGACCTTTACCTTCCCCTGCTGGAGTCCCTCGGGGTCTCCCACTGCCCTCAGGGCCCTGGTCCCCCTCCTGCTGTCCAGCCAAACCAACTCCATGCAGTTGGACCGCCCAGCAGACACTCATTCTTCCCCTCCTCCAAGCCTTTGCAAACGCAGTGCCCTCTGCCTGCGCATTCCTTCCTGTCTGCCTGCCCTTTAGGACTCAATGCGGCATCTCCTCCTCCAGGAAGCCTTCTGGACCCCACTTCCGTCCGGCACCTGGGTAGGCTGGGCCCACTCTTCCTCCCTTTGTCAGAGCCCTCACTCCTGCCCTTGGCCATGGGCCTGCATGTCAGTCCCTGCACGACATTGGGACGCTAAGAGTCAGGCATATATCTGCCTCCTCTTCTCATCTCAGTCCTCAGTACCAAACTTGACCCAGAAGAACCCGGAGTAAACACTCCATGAAATGAAAGACTTCAAGTAGAATTTTCCCATAAGTATTTCGTTGAGAAAACTTGCTCTGGCTCTAGTATGAGGGGTGGATCTAAGGGACCTGACAGGAGGCAGGAGACTAGGTGAGAGGTTGCTGCAGGTCAGGGGAGAGGTGGCGCTGTATGAGCTGGGGAGTAGCTTGGGAATGGGAAGCAGGGGACTGTTGTGAGAGATGCATGGGAGGTGACTCACCCATTGGCTGGGGAAGGTGAGGAAGAGGGAGGCAAGGGACCCAGTGGATGGTTGTGCCACTTGGGGGTGGTGGTGGCAAGGGTAAGTTCGGATTGGGACTGGGTGTCTTTGACGATCTCAGGGGCCCACAGGAAAACCTCCAGGAGGCCTTTGGACGTCTGGAGCTCAGGAGAGGGGAGCTGGAGAGTCACGAGGCCATAAGCGCAAAGGAAGGTGTTTTGTGCAGAAGAAAAACTGAGGATAGATTACTTCATCAGGGTCCTTTGTGGGGGGTTGGGAGGAAGAGGGAGGCCAAGGCAGCCCTGGGTCCCGGGGTGGGGTGGGGGAGATTGGAAGTGGAGAGTCAGGGGTCAGTGGAAGGAAGCTGCGGAGTCCACTAACCAGCCACGCAGGGACCAACGCCACCTTGTGGCTGCCCAATAACCAGACTGTCCCAGGCCAAGGGGCTGGGAGGGGTCCACAAGGGGGTTTGGCTAAGGGTCACCAAGGCCAGGCCCCTGTCTCCATGAAGTCCCAGCCTTTATCAATTTAGTCATCAGAAAGCGTGGCTGCCATTGCCCTCCTGCCACCCTAGATTTCTATTCCTTCCTGGGAGGATTGGCACAGTCTCAGCCCAGAACTGGCGCCCAGCACACCAGGAGCCTTAAAGGTCCAGGGTGTGAGGGCTGGGAGGTGGGAGACACCACTGGTTCTTCGTAGCTTCTGACCCAGGGGCCAGGAGTGAACAGGTCTGGCTCAGAAGGCTGCGTGACCCGCTGGAGATGCTCAGCCTCTTTGGTCTTCAACTTCTCTCACTGCTGTTGGGGAGCCTCTCAGGCTGCCAGCTCTTTTCTTCATCTGGCGTTTGCTGGTCTCCCCTTCGTGACCTCCCCCCACACACAGGAGTTCCATCCCTCCCCCACCCCACCCCAAGCTGCTCTTCTAGCTAGGCCAAGCAGTTCCTACAAACGCAATTAAGTGGAGGCAGCATGAGAGATGAGGAACCCAGGACAATTAATCATCAGGGAGTAACATTTGGTGAAAAATCAGGCACTTAATTAAGTAGGAAGAGCCAGAGGCTGGGATGGGGGGAGGGGGAAGATGGCGTGTGTGATGAGGGCAGAGAGAAACTCATTCTTCCCCATCTACCACCCCTTCCCTCCATCACATCTGTGCCCTTTGCCTCCCCAATGTTCATGCCAACTCCCTCTTGGAGGCTCACCCCACCCCCCACCCCACATAGGGCTTCAGGAAGGTTCAAGCATTACTGGTTAGGAGTATGGGTTCTGGTGCCAGCTGGCTGGGTTCAGATCCTGGCTCTACCACTTATTAGCCATGTAACCTTGGACAGGTTCCTTAACCTCTTGGTACCTTAGTTCCTCCACCTGCAAATGGAGACGATGATGCTATTTAATTCTGAGGATAGTTGGGAATTCTGAGTTCATCTATGTAATTTGCTTGGACTGTTCACAGCATAAAGATCTGGTAAGTTTTAGTTATGATGGTTATCCAGGAGGCTCGGAGAGGATAGGTCACTCACCAAGGTCCAGTGGTAGCCACGGTGAGATGTAACCCAGGCAGCCTAGCTCCAAGCCCTTGCTTTCCTTGCTCTGGGGATTTGTGCTGGCCCCTGGCGTACCTTTCCAGTATCTACCAGCAAGAGGCACCGGAGGCTGGACTGTAGTGACTAGGGTCCCCGACTCTTTTATTCCCCCCAACCCCTCGTATCTGCCCTGCAGCAGGTCAACTTGTCCAGATCTTTGCAGACATGCAGGGCCCAGCCTGCTGTGTGTCCCTGGGCCAGGGATTGTTCTCTTTGATCCAGGGGCTGAGAGGTGGGGTCATCCTTTTTTTTTTTTTTTGCAGAGAGGCTGTGACCTCCCA
The DNA here is from genome assembly GCF_014108235.1 of Myotis myotis. Lineage (NCBI taxonomy): Eukaryota > Metazoa > Chordata > Mammalia > Chiroptera > Vespertilionidae > Myotis > Myotis myotis. The sequence continues at coordinate 40,397,820 of NW_023416314.1, forward strand.
GAAGCGGCTGGGCTGCAATGGGCTGGGCAGCACCTCGGACCTCCCTGGAAAGCCTTTGGCCAAGCTGGTGGCCCCACTGGCTCCTGACACCCAAGGTAAGGGCTGGGAGCTGGGCAGGGGCAAGGAGAAATGGTGACCCCTGCTCCCCAGTTCATGTCTGTCTCCTGTGTTCATCTCTTGGTCTCCTTCTTTCCTTTGCTCTGTGTCTGTAGCAATCCCTCCATCTAATTCTCTCTCTAGTATGCTACTAACCTCTCTGAGCCTCAGTTTCATGATCTGTAAAATGGGGACAACAGAACCTACTTTGAGGGGGTGTTGCAAGGAAGAGCAAATAAGATAACGCATGTTAAGGGCTGCCACTTACTAGAGCTCGGTGGCCGGTGGCCACCGTGATGATGTGTTTGTGCCTGTCGCTAGATGGGCTGTGGCTGTTGTCATGCTCTCTCTGTCACTCTCTCTGTTTTTCTCTCTCTTCCTCTCCATGCCCCCTGTCCGCCATGTCTCTCTGCCTCGTGTCTCAGTCTCTCTAGGTCTCTGTCCTCTGTCTCGATGTGGAAAGTGCACAGGACTGGGAGTCAGGAGACCTGACTTGCTGTGTGATCTTGGGCAAGTCACTTCCCCTTTCTGGACTTCAGTTTCCCAATCTGTAAACTAGGGGTGCTCAGCTTTACCTGCCTGCCTCCCGCTCAGGGTTGCTGGGAGGATCACAAGAAGATTGTCGAGTGAGGGGGTTTCCCTCCATGCAAGGGTCTTTGCTGTGGCTGTTTTTGTCGCCGCCTCAGGACTCCCCTCTGTCTCTCTGGGTCTCTGGGTCTCTCTGTGTCTCTGTCCCAGGCTCTCTCTCTCTCTGTGTCTTTGTCTCCCTCCCTGGGTCCTGGCTCAGTCTCCTGAGCCTCACTGGCCCCGCAGGACCACCTCATTGCCCTCTCCCCCTCAGTGCTGGTCATACCGCTGGTGGACAAGGAGGCTGGGGCTGTGGCAGCCGTCATCTTGGTAAGAGCCCTTGTAGGGTGGGATGGGGAAGAGGACAGCAGGGGAGGGAGCGGCGGGTGGAGTTCTGTGTGTGTGTGTGTGTGTGTGTGTGTGTGTGTGTGTGTGTGTGTGTGTGTTGAGAGCAGCAGGCTGAGCTGGAGTTGTAGAAAGTGGGGGTCTGGGGCTTCTCCCACACCCCACCCCTCTGCCCCACCTTAAATGAGCAGGGCCAAGTTGCTGGGCGGGTTCTGCAGGCCCTTCTCCCATATGGAGGGGCCGTTCAGAGTCTCTTTTCCATCCCAGGAACAGAAGGGTTAACACTCCCACATCACCATTACCTCAATAAGGAACAGATTTGGGGTGCAGACAGATAAATGAGCTGGCCTTGTGCCCCCAGGGACTCCTCTGAGCTCATTAAAACAGAATTAAAGGTTTCTGAGGCGCCTGACCTTTCCGGAGCCACTGGAGGGGGAGGGCGGTGGAGTGGGGGGAGCCCATGGGGAGAGGAGGGAGAACAGAGGAAGGAAGGGGTACTTGGCTTGGTCTCCTCTGCGTCCCATCTGCCTGATGGAGACACGTCCCCCTTGCTTTCTCCCGCCCCCCAGCTTCTGTTCCCACAGGGAATGGATCTGCTGTTGGCAGAGTTCTGAGCACTGCTTCCCTCCCTCCTTCAGTCCCAATCTGTGCCAGAGCTGGTCTCTTCGAAGAGCGCCAGGGCTGGGCCAATGTGCAGAAGAAGAGGTGGGAGGCAGCGGCTCGGGCAGCCCACCTTTGTTGAGGAAGAGTGTGGGGTGTCAGGTTCCTAGGAAGGACTTCCTGTGTTGGGGCTGGGAGGACTGGGTCAGTAGAGGAGCAACCTCCCCCAGAGGAAGACATCTGGAAGGTGGTTCGTCTTGTGGGCAAGAGGATGGTTGCCATGACTGCTGCTCACCTTGGCTCAGGTTGGGCTCAGGTTGGGCTCAGGTTGGGCCAGGAGTCAGGCTTCAGCCTTCTCCTGGGGGAGAAAGGCGTGTGTGTGTGTGTGTGTGTGTGTGTGTGTGTGTGTGTGTGTGTGTGTTGTGTATTGGGGAGGGGATGAAGTCAGAGCACTTGAATTTAACTCTCTCTAGCAAAACCCTTCTCTGCCCCCTGCTCCAGGCTGCATGCTAGGGCAGACAGAGGAGTGAGACCCATGTCTGCCTTCCAGAGTCTGTCCGTCTGGAGGAAGGCAGGGACAGCCTCAGGTCACTATTGGCCAAGGGAAATAAATATGGATGCTTTGGTGGCAGAGACTGGAGCACAAGGAGTGCCTCACAGTGGAGACGGCCTGTTGGGCACGGGGAGGACGTCTGCAGGCAGAGAAGAGAAAGGGTATTCTAGACCGAGGGCAGAGCATGAGCAAGGCAGGGCGGGGAGAGGGTGGTGGGGTGTTGGAGGAAGAGTGTGATCCTGGTGAGGCGGAGGTGCCTGCTGTTGACCAAGATGCTACCTGGGACTTTGGCTACCAGGAGTTCCCAACAACTGTCCCCTCCCCTTCTTGAACACGCCTGGCAGTGAAACGCTCTAGAAAGGTGTATGGATTATTCGTGGCCTGCCTCTTCTCCAAGCCTGTGCCTTCCTGCTCAAATAGCACGCCTCCAGGACACCCGTCCCCAGTGCACATACAACTGACGGATCCTGTCCTGCTGCTCCACCCCAGCGCTCCTGGGCCTCAGGACCTCACATCCTCCAAGAGGCAGCACAGCAGCCTTGAACCTCCCAGCTGTTACCAGATCCCAAGGGCAGAGGGTGCAGAGGGTACAGGGCCTGCCCCCGGGCAGATGTTTTGGGAAGACTGACTCACCAGCTCCTTCCTCAACAAGCCCCATTCCCCTCTCTGAGTCTCTGCTCTTGGTATTCACCCATCCACCCACCCGTCGATGGAAGGCATATTTCTCAAGCACTGCCAGGCACTGTGTGCTAGGTGCTGCAAACAGCAATGACAGACACCAGACAGGCCCTGCTCCCACAGACCATAGTCTAGAGCGGCCCAGGAGACAGACACACCAGGGACAAAAATAAGGATAGAATTGCAAATGATGGCAAGTGCAAGCAAGGAAACCAGGGAGCTCTGCAAGGAATACTGGGGCCCGGTGGAAGTGTGGACAATGGGAGGCGCTCTGAGAGACATGCCATCCAGGCACAGGGCAGCCTCGAATAGTTCTGGGCTTCTGCAGCTTGCAGCTCCAGGCACCTTGATTACAGGTTCTTTGTGTTGAAAGTCTGGCTCTGTTCTTCAGTTCTGGGATAATAAGTCCCTCTGAGGAGTGGGAGGCACTTGGTCTCTGGCATTTGATGTGTGATGTGTGCCCACGCTCCCCCCCCCCCCCCCCGCCCCACTGTGCCAGCCACTTGCATGGGGATTAGCCATGTTAAACTTGGTGAGGATGAGGTGTGGGGGCTTTGCTGGGTTCTCAACCCTCTCTACAGCCCCAGTGCCCACCACAGGGCAGCTACTGGGCCCCAGACAAGCTCCCTGCAAGTGTGTGTTTCTGTTGGTGAGCAAAAAGCTGTGTGTGTGTGTGTATGTGTGTGTGTGTGTGTGTGTGTGTGTGTGTGTTTGCATATGGGGGCGGGGCAGAAGCGTGTGCATGGCTCTTGGGTATTCGAACTCAGTATCCTATGTAGAGTTTTGACTGTGCACATGTGGGTGGGGAAGGGGGTGAGGCAGCCCAGGAGTGTGTGCTGGGGCAGGGGGAGGTCCAGGGGATGGAGGGATCCACAATTCCTTCCTTTCCCCTGGCCTTCTGAGGCTCTCGTTCAGTCTCCCAGCTCTCTACTGGGACCAAGCTGCTTTGGCAGCCCAGGAACTGGTTGCCCCCATACCCCTAGAGGGGCCCCGACCTTCCCTTTTCCTGAGAGATGGGTCCAGGAGGAAGAAACAAGTAGATGTCCTCCCCATCTACTAACAGTGAAATGCCGAAATGTTTATATGAATCACGTGCCAATGAACCAGGCCCCAGCCTCTTCCAACTCCCTGTCCCATGGGAGTCATAGATGGGGCCTCAGCCAGAGCTTAACCTTCAATCCCACCAGACCCTGTCCAGGGCTTCCTGCCTCCAGTGTTGCTTCCTCCAACTCATCCTATACCCCATAGGCCATGGCCCTCAAGCTAAAGTCCAATTCCTTAGCCTGGCACTCCAGGCCCGCCCCCTGGGGCAAGGGGACCCCACTCCTGCCCGGATCCTCATCTCCTGTACCACCTTCTCCCCAGCACTGCCAGGACAGCTCCTGCCTGCAGTGTCCCCTCTCTGCAGGCTCTGCTTGTCCTCCCCATGCCTCAGTGCCAGCTCTGGAAGCCTCCCGGATGCCCCCCCCCCCCGACCCTGCCCTCCTGCCGAGCTCCCACAGTCTTTAAGTTCCTATCCACCCCATCTGCCTTCTCCTTCTTCCTCAGGTATGAGGTTCTGCACCTCCTGATCACATCCCCCACTCCATCCTGCCCCAGCCAGATGTGAGCTTCCTGGGAACCTGCTGGTCTCCTCTCCATCTGCTCCTGGCAGGGGACCTAGAGCACAGGCAGGCAGGCAGCTGCTGAGTGAGAAGGGAGGATGTAGGAGGGAACCCCAGTGCAGCCACCATGGGGTGCCCTGCAGGCGATGAGCAGCTCTGAGTCGGCACCACCAGAAGCTGGTGACGCCGTTGGAAATCTTTGCTAGCAGGGCCTGCAGTGGGTCCCCAGACTGCCATCCCTCCCCCTGCCCCTCTCATTTTCTCTGTCAAGCACTCTAGCGAGGGTGTGGGAAGGGACTCCACGGGGTATGAAAGGTGGGCTGAGGGGAGTTCTGGTAACTGACACAGGGAAGTTAGGGAGAGACAGGCTAATGTGTGTGGTGATGAGAGTGGGTCTGGAGAATGGAAGGTGCGGGCAGAGAAGGTGGGGGAGAGTGGTCGGTACTGTCTCAATCCTGCCCCTTTCTTCTGTGTGACCTTGGGCATGTCACTTAACCTTTTTGGGCCTCGGTTCATCTGCAAGTGGAAGCCTGCCTTACTGGATGGTGAGACTCACGTTTCGATCAAAGCACTTTATCACTCCATTCATTCATTTATTCACCCATCCTCCCAAGTTCTTAAGGCACAGCAGATGCATCAGAGCTGTCAGACTTCTTCTCCTACCCAGACTTAGGGGCAGTTCAAACCCCAACTCAGAAAGGATGGAGAGGGGAGGCTTGGGCTAAGAGCACTGATTCCATAACTGGGTCCTGAAGGGCTCCGTCGGCGGGAGATGGAGGGGAGTTGCAGGTCACCCCCTTTCCTCACTGTCCACCTGAAGTGTGCCGTTGAGGGAACAGTGACTGAAAAGGCAGAGATCGGGCACGTTCCACTTTTACTTGAATTAGCCCTCGGAGGTTTGCCGGAGGAGGGCACTGCCCTGGAGCCCTGTGCTCAGCCAGAAGGACAGGCTTCGAACTGAAGCCCGCAGACGGGAGTGTTTATGTGCTGGCGGGGACAGGTGTGTGCCGAGGGAGGGCCCTCTGACAGAGGTAGGAGGCTGGGGACTGTCACAGCTAGTTCTTCTCCCACATCCTCCAGGTGCACTGTGGCCACCTGAGTGACAGTCAAGAGTGCAGCCTTCAAGCCGTGGAGAAGCATGTGAGTGGGGGTAGGGCTGGGGTAGGGCTGGGGTAGGCGGGGAGCTGCTGAAGACCCTCATCACAGTGGGTAAGATGATCTTGCCAGGGAGCTGGACAGACCTGGGTTCCAGTCCGCCACCTTTGGGCTGTGTGACCTTGAGCAAGCCACTTAACTTCTCTGAGCACCAGTTAGTTTCACATCTGAAAATGAGGATAAGGAAAGCACTGACCTATAGGGTGTACTGGTGAGATAAGGCGAATCAAGTATCTTGTCAGTGCTGACGGGGGACTATCTACGTAATGATACGGAGGCTCTCTCCTGAGATTTCATGCTGACTTTCACAAGGACTTAGATAGAATTCCCTGTGGGTGCTAGAGACACAGAGATAGCGCCCTTGTCCTGTCTGGGAAGAGTCTGGGGCCAGGGGTGGAGACTGGAGGGAGGACGCTCCAGAGGCCCACGGGAGGGTGGGGCGCTGAGGAATGAGTGGTTCGGGATGGTGGTGGGGGCGATGGGCACCGCAGGCATAGGAAATGGCTTGAGCCCAGGCGAAGAGTCCCGAGGCGGCGAGCGCGGGAAAAGGTGGGGCAAGTGGCTAGCTGACCGCTTGGCCCGCCCCAGACCCTGGTGGCCCTGCGAAGGGTGCAGGCCCTGCAGCAGCGCGGGCCCGGCGTGGCCCCCGAAACTGTCCAGAAACCCCCTGAGGGGACGGCGGGAGACCAGAAGGGCCGGGTTGGGTACACCCACAACGACGGCAAGATCCTGCAACTGTGCGGTGAGGACCCAGCAGCGACGGGTCCTGGGGCGGGGCCCCACCTGGAGGGGAGGGGCCTGTGCGGGGGCGGGGCCTTAGAGGTGGGGCGAGGCCGGGGGCGGGCGGGGTAGCTGTCGGAGGGGAGATCTACGGGCTGGACCGCCAGGTGGCTTGGGGCTGGGGGGGAGGGTGTCTAAGGACCCTCTGACCTCTGACCCGCGCCCCGCCTTTGCAGGGGAACTCTACGATCTGGACGCCTCTTCCCTGCAGCTCAAAGTCCTCCAATACGTGAGTCCCTACGCCCCGCCCCCTGCCCCCCCAGGGACCGACGTGTCTGGAGCTCTCCCTCTCAGCTGGGATTTCCACGTCCCGCCCCTCGCCTCTTTCCCACCCACCCGAGGAGCCTCAGAGGGCGAGAGGGTGGGGAGTGGGCGGCCCAGACCCGCGGTCAGCCCCTCGCTGCGTGCTTGCCTTCCAGCTGCAGCAGGAGACCCAGGCGTCCCACTGCTGCCTCCTGCTGGTGTCCGAGGACAATCTCCAGCTCTCCTGTAAGGTGAGGGCCAGGTCCACGGGGACCGGGAGAGGGACCGCGCCTCTGAGGAGAAAAACCCCGCTGATCTTTTAATGGGTCGCCGCCCCTCTGCCCCGCAGGTCATCGGAGATAAAGTGCTGGAGGAAGAGATCAGCTTCCCGGTGAGTCTGCAGGAGCAGTTAAGGCAAAGAGGCGCACTTGGGATTGGCACCGAGAGACTGGGATCTGCCAGAATCTCTTGGATTCGGACGGAATTACCTGGCTCTTGGGGTCTACTTAGAAATGTTATGAGCGCTCACAGCCTTTCTTGATCAGGATCCACAGGAGAAATCTTATGCAATCTACAGAACAGTTTACTTGGGACCAGTTTGCTGCTGTTGGGGTGTTTCTGGATTTTGGTTCTCTTAGAATCTGTCGCAATCAATGAGAATCTTGGAGTCTGCTTTTTCTCTCTCCTAGTCATGGGAGACCCTACATCCTCCATAGGGCGTTCTGGTCAGGAGCAGAACATCCCCCCCCCCCCCCAGACTTTGGGGAGGAGGGTTGGGGTCTGAGATGGCCTGACCTCAGGCCAGGGTGGGCCCTGACTCAGCCTCTCCTCCCTGCACAGTTGACAATGGGACGCCTGGGCCAGGTGGTGGAAGACAAGGAGTGTATCCAGCTGCAAGATCTCACCACAGTAAGCCATGGCCTGACTGGACCAGGGGAGGAGGCAAAGGGAGAGGACCATGTCCAGCCTCCATGGCCAGGGTCGCTGGGACAGGGCAGCCTAGGAAGGCTGGCGACAAGACCCAGGGACTTCCTCCCAGTCCACCCCCCACCATAGCACTTCCCACCTGCAGGAGTCCTGAGAGCCACCTGTTGCAGATGGTGCTGGGCTGGGGGAAGGAAACATACTCTCTCCCTCCTCCCCTGCCCTGACTCACCTCACCTTTGCAGGAGGATGTGCGGCAGCTGCAAAGCATGTTGGGCTGTGAGCTGCAGACCATGCTCTGTGTCCCTGTCATCAGTCGGGCCACGGACCAGGTGGTGGCCCTGGCCTGTGCCTTCAACAAGCTCGGAGGAGACTTGTGAGTCAGGGTGGGGTGAGGTGGATCAGGAGGTGAGCTAAGAGCCTGGACAGGGTTCTACTGGGGTAACAGAGCTGGAAGCAGGTACGATTCCAGCAGTGTGAATGGTTTGTTGGTGTAAGAGACCTCAGGTTTGTGAGAGTGCTAGGCTCTTGCTTCTGCTACGGCTGAGGCACAGGTAATTGTTGACTCTCCGTCACCCATTTTAGCTTATTTAAAATCATGTTGAGGTCCAAGTGAGCTCCCGCTTTTTTTGCCCACTCTTGCCGTTGGGATTATCCACTATTAGGGTATTGGCCTCCTTCCCCATTTGCCATCCCCTGTTGGCATTTCTGCTGGGAATTCCCTGATGGAGAGGTAGTGAGCTCTGGGATGATGGGCTCTCTGGAACCCACAGAGCATCACTGGCACAGTGGACAATGGCTAAAGGGAATACAGGCTTGGGGGGCAGGCGAACTTGAGGGTCTTTATAGGCACTGACAGGGCAGCTATAAGAATCACACAAAACGGAATGGTGGGCAGGACACAGAGGCAGGTAAACAGGCTTAGTTAGGAGGAATATCTCAGGAACTGAGATCAGATTTGGGATCTAAGAGTGGTACCATAAATAGATTTCATGTCCTATACCAACTTGCTGATTGGCAGTAGCTGCCTGAACTATTGTGTTGAGACTGGTTCTTAGTCATATGATTGATTAGCCATGTCTGTCCTGGGAGTAGGTTCAGGGTATGAATGCTGCCACACTTGGTCCAGCAGGTCTATAGTTTGGGCTAAGACATACAAGCAGAGTGCTGATTCCAGGATACAGAAGATGCTGATAAGATGCTTGGCCCCTGGGGCTTAAGAAAACAGGCTGGGCCTCCTGCAGGAAGTGGAGAGTGGGGAGAGGTGTCAGAAGCCCAGGGATGGGGTCTGCAGGAGTGGGCAGAGACCTGGGAGTCACGGATCTGTGTAGCAGGACTTCTAACATGGAACTCCAGGCAGTTGGGTGGACCTGGGGGGGCAGGAAGGGGGAGAGACAGCAGGAGGATGTGGGATCTGTGTCATTTGGTACAGGTGGGCATCCTAATAGTGGGGAATTTATGCCATTGATAAGCACATGCTGAGCACCTACTGTGTCCAGCTGTGTGCTGACCAGATGGCCCTGGAAAGGCCTCTAGGGAGAGGAGTGCAGAGTGAGCGGGAGTCCAGCAGGGGCTGTGGACTCTGGCTGCTGGTTGTGGGACTGGGTTCTGAGATGGCCCTACACCTAGAGAAGGGGTGGTATCAGATGGTAAATGAGGTGGGGCCTTGGTGACAGCCCCGAGGCCCAGGGCAGGGACAGGGCCACCTCTGGGTTCCACATATTTCAGGGAGTGATTGCTAAGTGATTGCATGAGCTGAGATGGGGTTCAGCTCAAAGCCTGACTGCAGGGATGCTGCCTGCAACTCAGAGAACAGGGGTTCCAGAATTCCTTCAGCAGGGAGTGTGGTGGGGCTGGTGGCCAGGACAGAGGTAAAGCACAGTTAAGACTTTGTAGCAAACACTTCCCAAACATCTCCCCTGTACCAGCCTCTGCCTTGGACATGGGGTGATATAGTTATGGTCCCTGCCTTCAAAACTAAAAGTTTATTTTCAGGGCTTAGAGGGAGGATGGTGGGATAGGGATTCTAGGCAGAGGGAATAGTGTAGGGAAAAGCATGAAGGTGTGAAGGAACTGGGGTTTTTCTCAGAATGATAAGGATTTTAGTGTGGCTGAAGTGGAGAAGCACCCAAAGTCCTGGAAGAGTAGGACAGCGACTAGAGTTGGACAAAACAGGGCAATGCCACCCCCATCCTGAGCCTGGAGGGGCCTCCAGGGAGGAGCAGGAGGACACCCAGCTCTGACCCAGCCTCAGTTTGGGTAAATCTAAAGTCAGCAGAGGGAGACATGGCCGGGCTTCAAGAAGCAATAGCCTGAGGAGGAAAACACATTTCGTTCTGAGGAGAATTAGAGCCTCCCCAGGGGGCCTCTGGTCTGAGGGAGAAGCTGCCCCAAGCCACCTGTGCAGTGAGCAGCCCCAGTCGAGGGGAGTGATGCTTAGCGGGCGATCTCTGAGTGGGCTTCCTGGAGGAATGGAAAAGAGGAGAAATGGGCGGAGAAGTCTGTCATCAGCTCCCTCTCTGACGGCCTCGCCTCCCTCCCCAGATTCACGGATCAGGACAAGCACGTGGTCCAGCATTGCTTTCACTACACCAGCACGGTGCTCACGAGCACCCTGGCATTCCAGAAGGAGCAGAAGCTCAAGTGTGAGTGCCAGGTGAGTGGCCTGCCTTGCGCCTCTGTCAGGAACAGTCACCCAGCTCCCAGCACCAGTGACTTATCCACAAGGGAAAGGCCCATGTCTATCTGGACATGGCAGGGGGTTTACCTACTGCTCTGGAGGCCTGTTAAGGAGGACGGGCACGGATTCCTCAGAGTGGCCACTGGCTGCAGGCGCTGTGTGCGATCCCCCTCTAGTGTTCAACTCGGGTACTACAGCAATGCTGGGTGGCTGGAAGCTGAGGGGAATGCACATCTGAGACTGCAGATTTCTATACACTTCGCTGAGGCAGTTCCTCCCTCTCCTCCACTTAGTAGCCAAATGACATCATTAGACTCTGTGTCTCCAGCATGTGTGGAGAGCCCTGGGAGAGGAATGAAAAGCCCCTGGGGATGTTGGAGAGGTTGCAGATGACATACAGAAAGCATACTTTCTGTAACCTGAGCCCCAATGATCTCTATTTTCTCCATTCCAGGCTCTTCTCCAAGTGGCAAAGAACCTCTTCACTCACCTGGGTGAGTGCACTATCCTCCTCCCTGCCTGATTGTGGGGTGGGAGGGGGGGCTGGAGTTTGGGGGAGGCGAGGTGGGAGGGTTTGGCCTTGGCATTCCAGCCCGGTCTCACCACTGCCCACCCCGACTTCTCCCTCTCTCAGATGACGTCTCTGTCCTGCTCCAGGAGATCATCACAGAGGCCAGGAACCTCAGCAATGCTGAGATGTGAGTGAATTTACCCCTGGGCGGGGAAGAGAGGCCCCAGGCTTCATTTCTCACCCTCTCCTTCCCTCCCTTTCCCCTTCCACTGCCTTCCTGTGGGCCCCCAGCACATTTTGTATGGTCCTTTACTTCACGCCTGTGACCATCCCTAGACCAACGTCCAATGACAGCAGAGGTGGGCTTGCTTTGCTGGCCATGGGCCCTAGCTCCTAACTATAATGCGTGGCACAGAGTAGGCGCTCAAAAAAAAAATTCATTGGGTTGAACTGATGTCAGGAGTCAGCCAGCCCCGAGGAGAGTCAGCACAGATCACTCCTCCAGCCTTAGAAATCTGGGCTCCGCCTCAAGTTGTGAGGAGCGGGGGGTGGTTGGAGAGGGGTGTCAGGGCTCTGTGGACCAAGGCCGTCTCCCCGCAGCTGCTCTGTGTTCCTGCTGGATCAAAATGAGCTGGTGGCCAAGGTGTTCGACGGGGGCGTGGTGGAAGATGAGGTGAGGCAGGGCCCCACGGAGAGTGTTGCTGTGGTCCTGGGGGGGTAGGGGGGTTGGGGAAGAGAAGGGGGTCGAGTGTCCGCAGAAGGCCTCATGGCCCGCTCTGTGGACAGTCACTAACTTTTTCCTCTCAACCCCTGCCTGCCCCTGCAGAGCTATGAGATACGCATCCCCGCGGACCAGGGCATAGCGGGCCACGTGGCGACGACAGGCCAGATCCTGAACATCCCGGACGCCTACGCACACCCGCTTTTCTACCGCGGCGTGGACGACAGCACGGGGTTCCGCACGCGCAACATCCTCTGCTTCCCCATCAAGAACGAGAACAAGGGTGCGGGCTCCCACCGAGGGGCGGGGCCCGTCTGGGGTGGGGACTGAGCAGGATGGGGCGGAGCCGAATGGAGGGGCTGGCAACCTTTCCCCGCTGCCTTAGAGGCCCCTAGCACAAGGCGCAAGCTTCCCAGGCATGGGTTCCCTTGAGGACAGCAGGGAAGGCAGATCCCCGCCAGACACATCCACTGGCCAGTCCTAGCCCCTCTCCTGCCCCCAGAGGTTATCGGTGTGGCCGAGCTGGTGAACAAGATCAACGGACCCTGGTTCAGCAAGTTCGATGAGGACCTGGCCACGGCCTTCTCCATCTACTGCGGCATCAGCATCGCCCACGTGAGTGGAGACAGGGGTGGAGACAGCGCAGGGCCCTCTGCCCTCCTCTCCACATTGGGACTCAGAGCCCCACTGCTGGGTTGCTATGCAACCTTCTGTACCGCTGGTCACTTCTGACCTGTTTCCCATCTGAAAATTTATGCTTTCCCGTCCTATCCCGTTAGCCTCCCAGACCATGGGAAACCCCAGTTGTCATTATTCACCTGTCTCACCCCGACCCTCCTCAGGAAGCAACCTCAACCCAAGCCCCTGGTCGACTTCTTTTTGGGAAATATTGGGTCTCCTTGTCCACAGCTGGCAGCTCTCCATGGGACTCCAACCCACTGGTCCCTGGCACTGATCCCCCTCCTTGTTTTCTGTCTCTGCTGTGGGCCTCGGGCCCCATCACTGAAGACTAGGGCAGGCTCTGGAGGGGATGCAAAGTGCCAGCTCAAGTGCTAAGAGATCCTAGGAGGCGAAGCAAGGGAGGTCTAGATGAAGGTTGGGTGGGGCTTCATACTCTGGGCTGGAGCGCCAAGGCTCACACCTGGGCCAGACCTGGAGGTTCTGTCTGACCCCCTGTCCAGTGCTGGGTATTCTGAGATTTCACAGCCACATTGCTTGAGCCGCATTCTTCCCCTTTCTCCCCCTAGTCCCTTCTTTACAAGAAGGTGAATGAGGCCCAGTACCGCAGCCACCTCGCCAATGAGATGATGATGTACCACATGAAGGTGAGGCTTGCATGGAGCTTCTGTCCTCCTCCTCAGGGTCTCAAGGTCCCCTGCCTCCCCCCCCCCCCCAATCCTCCTGGGCCCAGGACCAGGCTGGGCTTCTGATCACCCTCTCATGAAGAAGACAGACCCAGTGCAATGCCTGGACTCCAGCTCCAGGCATGTTCTAGTTCAGCCCCGAGGCTGGCAGCAGCACCCACCCTGGGGAAGAGCCTGATCCGGCCAGGTGTTCCCATGTCCAGGGATAATTCCCATCTTGGGAATGACTGAGAGGCTCACTCAGAGCCCTTGCCACAACTTCCCTAGGTTCAGGAGTCCTGAAGTCTTAATTATAATATTCCATTCCATTCCCAGACCCTGTGTCAGCAACGCTCTTTTCGGCTTTAGTTCTCAGCATGTGGTGGTCATTGTTGATGTAAACATTTCCTCTCACCTGTGTCTAGACCAAAAGGTCCCAGACTTTGTATATAGAGTCAAAGCTGTAGGAGGAAGGATTGAGGTCCTTCCAGAGATGGTCCCCCTCCCAAATAAGGAATCTTGAAGTTAGTGTCTGTGAAAGGCTGCCATGGTTCGGGGGTGTCACGAAAGGGTGTCCTTTGTCTTTGCCGAGGACAGGTTGTTACAGGTGAGGGTGGTCACAGACAAGGAGGCTCAGTAGGTGGCCTGCAGGGCTGTGAGGGGAGGGTGGTGATCTGTGCAGTACCAGTCCATGGACTGGATGGCTCAACCAGGGACACTCTGGGTGAGGGGTCTAATACCCGGGCTGGTCCCCTGTAGGTCTCTGATGACGAATACACCAAACTGCTCCATGACGGCATCCAGCCTGTGTCCTCCATTGACTCTAACTTCGCCAATTTCACCTACACCCCTCGCTCTCTCCCCGAGGATGACACTTCCATGGTGAGCTTCCCCCTCCCTGCAATGAGGCAGAGGGTGTCCAGGCAGAGATTTAAGTTAAACGTACACAGGAACTTCCTGGCAAGACAGAGTCATCAAGGAAGCCTACAGAGTCTCCCTTAGAGATGGAATGGGCATGTGGTCTGCCAGCATGGGCCGCGGGGCCTGCCCAGAGGCCAGGGGCTGGCTGGATGATTGGCAGGGATTGCTCCCGCCCGTGGCCTCAGGGTTGGCACCTCACTCCCTGTGTTTCTAAGATTTTAGGAGAGCTTGGTTCCAAGAGTTCTTAGATACCATATTTCTTAACGTTTTTGGCTCCGAGAATGCTTGGTGCTGCTATTTTATGGTTCTCTAATATAGATCTAAACATCTAAGACTCCAATACAATTGTGGAGGCTTCAAGAAGGGCCAAAGCAGGAGCCCTGTCTTGAAACTGACAATCCCTCTGTCCCCTCCCTTCTGCCCTCTGCAGGCCATCCTCAGCATGCTACAGGACATGAATTTCATCAACAACTATAAAATTGACTGCCCGACACTGGCCCGGTGTGTGCCCCAGCCCTCCCCTCCGCGTGCAGACAGCCCCATCTCTGCCTTCTCTGTCCTCAGCTCTCACCTCCATTGCCCCCAGCCTGCTGGGAAGGGGTCTCTGGAACAACTAGGGAAGACTCAGTCTTGGAGGAGTGGGCAGGCTCCATGAGTGAGAGGCAGTTCCTAGACACTGGGACCATGAGGAAAGGAAAGGAATGGCGAAGGGCAAAGCCTGAAGGGCTACCCGGAGGAGAGCCTGAGGCCCCTCTGCTGCCCTCTCCCCTCCCCCAGGTTCTGTCTGATGGTGAAGAAGGGCTACCGGGACCCACCCTACCACAACTGGATGCACGCCTTCTCTGTCTCTCACTTCTGCTACCTGCTCTACAAGAACCTGGAGCTCACCAACTACCTCGAGTGAGTGGCTGCCCTTTCCCCATCCGTTAGCCGCTGGGATTCCCTTCCTTGGGACAGGGAAACGCCGTCTATGTGTCAAGCACTTTACATGCACCATCTGAGGGGACCCTCTTAACAGTCCAGTGAGGGCCCATTTTCCTGGCCAGAACTTGCTCACAGTCACAATCCCAGGGAATGCTGGGCTTGCCAAACTCTACACCAGCGCTTCTTTCCAGGAAGGGGACCCAGGTGTCCTGAGCTCTTGTCCTGGTGGCTCCTGGACATCTCAGTGAGCTGTCCCTCCTCTGAGGGTCTGGGGAGGAGGCTGTGGCTGGACCTCTCTCCTCTCTGTCTCCCAACCAGGGACATCGAGATCTTTGCCTTGTTTGTTTCCTGCATGTGTCACGACCTGGACCACAGAGGCACAAACAACTCCTTCCAGGTGGCCTCGGTGAGACCCTGCCCTCCTCGCAGCGGGCACCTTCTCTGGGGTGTCTGGGCATTTTACTTCTCCAGCCCGAGGAGAGGTGGGAGCGGTGGGACCAGGAGCCTGAGGCTGTCCTAGGCTTTGTGCTGGGCTCTGGGATGGGGGAGGGGAGAGGGCAGGAGGGCGGTGCTTAGCTTAATATGGCCGGCACTGGGATCTGGATGTGAAGAGTGATGGAGTTTTCCCGGCTTTTCCAGAAATCTGTGCTGGCTGCGCTCTACAGCTCTGAGGGCTCCGTCATGGAGGTACCACCATCTCCCCCAGCCCCTGCCTCCCATCCCCTCCCCTCATTCCCTCTCCTCCTCCTCCTCCTCCTCAGGTGGTGATGTGCGAAGTTAGACTGTGACCCAGCTCCTCCTGTTCCCACCCCCTGCTTTTCAGGCAGGCGGTGAGAGCTGCAGCTTCCCTCAGGGCATGTCTGGCTCCTTTTCCTGGATGGGCTTGGAGGGGTGCAGGTGTGCATGGGTGTGCAAGTCAGACTGCAGGTTCTGCTGGAGCCCAGGTTTTCAAAAAGAGGATTTGTGCTTAGCACGATTCTCTTTGCATGTCTGGGAACACCCAGTACAGACCCTCCCCACCAAGCCCGGGTGGGGCTCCATTCCCATCACACTCAGCTTTCCCTTGGATTATTTGGTTTTGGCCTACACCCCCCCCCTTTTGGGGGCTCCTTGGGGTAGAAACAAGATCTGAGACATCTCTGAGTGCCCTGCACTTGGCACAGAATGGGAGCCCAGCTTCCAAGGTTACCTTGCCCCACGCTGCCCCCCCACTACACTCTCCAGAGACTGCGCCTGCTTGCACACCCCCGGAGATGAGGGGCTCCCTCCCTCCTGGGAGGCCCTGTAGCAGCCCTGCTTCTGCCCTCCGCACCCTAGTTGAGCCTCCTCCTCCTGCGACTGACAGCCCTTCAGTGTCTAGAGACAGAGGCCTTGCCCTTGCCTCAGCACTGCCTTTCCTTGTCAGCAAACAAATGTTAGCTGCATGAAATGGTGTCTAGGACTCCAAGGGATCATTTCAGAATGGTTCCAGTTTGAGAGGCCCTCAGAGCTTTCTTTGCTGTGTCCCTTCCTGTGACAGCTGGGGAATCTGGGCCTCCGAGCCAGCCAGGGCCTTGCCCTGGTCACACCGAGGGTGGAAACAGTGCCCAGAAAGGGAGCTAGGACCTGACTCCCTGTTTCTGCCTGCTCTGCTCACCTTGGGGCCGGGGCTGGGCTGGGCCTACTCCCTCTTTTGGGGTCAGTGGTGAGGGAGCCCCCTGCTCCATCCAGGCCCCATCACTCCTCTCCCCCCCAGAGGCACCACTTCGCTCAGGCCATCGCCATCCTCAACACCCATGGCTGCAACATCTTCGACCACTTCTCCCGGAAGGTGATGGGGCCCGGGTGGGGGCGAGGGGATGGGAGCCAGGAGTTGGCTCAAAACAGGAGAAGGGGACTATGGGTAGAGGCTCCTCAAGGCCAGGAATGGGTGGGGGTGTCTGGCAGGAGGCCATGACACCTCCCTCCCGGCACCCAGGACTATCAGCGCATGCTGGACCTGATGCGGGACATCATCCTGGCCACGGACCTGGCCCACCACCTGCGCATCTTCAAGGACCTCCAGAAGATGGCTGAAGGTGTCTGCCTTTAGCCCTGGCCCTTGGGGTTGGGGAGGAACCCCAAGAGGGGGATTCACCTGGAGAGCATCACCCCCTCCAGCATCAACCACCAGGCAGCCCCAGCCCCAGCCTCTTGGCTCCCATCCAGGATGCCAAATTCCTTGGACCACTTTGGGGTGGGGCCTGAGGACCTTGTCCTCAGAGAGAGAGCACCAAGAGGCTGACCCCATCCTCTTCCCAACAGTGGGCTATGATCGAACCAATAAGCAGCACCACAGCCTCCTCCTCTGCCTCCTTATGACCTCCTGTGACCTCTCTGACCAGACCAAGGGCTGGAAGACCACAAGGAAGATTGCAGTAAGGGCTGCCCCTCCCTGGGAAGATGCAGGCTTCAAATCCTGCCTGGCTCTGTGTGGCTCCTGCACCTGAGCACCCTTTCTGTGCTGAGCTTAGCCTGCCTTATGGGGGGAAATGGAAACCTAAACCACCTCAGGGTGACAGATGGAGGGATTCAGAGAGGGGCATGGACTTGCCCAGGATCACACAGCAAGTCAGTGGCTGGTGGAAGGTGGGCCAGAACCCAGCCATTCCTCCCCATCTGGGGCCATCCACCTGATTGGCTGGGGATGGTAAGGGCAGGCCCTGAGGTGGAGCTGAGGGAGACCTCAGTTTGCCTCCTTGAGAATGGGCTGTAGAGGAGCTTAGGTGGATAGATCCCACCTACAGGATGTAATGAGAGTTTTGGCCTTTCAGGAGCTGATCTACAAAGAGTTCTTCTCCCAGGGAGATTTGGTATGTGGGGAATGACCTCAGGGTGCCCAGGTTGTGGGTGGGTTCCTGCCCTGGGGCTGGGAGGGGCTGGGTTAGCCCCATCCTGGTGCCTAATGGCAGGCCTGATAACTTGATGCCTGCAGGAGAAGGCCATGGGCAACAGGCCAATGGAGATGATGGACCGTGAGAAGGCCTACATCCCTGAGCTGCAGATCAGCTTCATGGAGCACATCGCAATGCCCATCTACAAGTGAGGGAGCTCATGGGGACTCCTGGGGACTCTGCACAGAGAGGATGGGGAGGGGCCTGGCTGTTTACAGCCATCACAGTAGACACAGGTACTGAGCTGGGCTTGGCCCAGCTTCACTGACCCACCCCGCTGCCTCTGGGCACCGCAGTCTCCTATTTTACCCTGAAATGGACCCTTCTCTTCATCCTTTATCCCCTATGGAAAGAGACCATCATGCTTCACACTCTTATGGAAATTCTACTTGTGGTATAGCCCTAATCTTTCTTCCTGTCACTATCTGACTTCTGACCTTTAACCCTGCCCCTGTGCACCCCCAGGCTGCTGCAGGACCTGTTCCCCAAAGCAGCAGAGCTGTATGAACGCGTGGCC
The DNA here is from genome assembly GCF_014108235.1 of Myotis myotis. Lineage (NCBI taxonomy): Eukaryota > Metazoa > Chordata > Mammalia > Chiroptera > Vespertilionidae > Myotis > Myotis myotis. The sequence continues at coordinate 40,415,894 of NW_023416314.1, forward strand.
TCTAACCGTGAGCACTGGACCAAGGTGTCACACAAATTCACCATCCGAGGCCTCCCGAGTAACAACTCGCTGGACTTCCTGGATGAGGAGTACGAGGTGTCTGAGCTCGATGGCACTGGGGGCCCCATCAATGGTTGTTGCAGCCTTGACACTGAGTGAGCCACTCCCAGGGCCCTTCCCCGCCCAGGTCTCCTCCTACAAACCCTCCACTGGCCTGGCCAGATGCCCTGGGACCGGAGCCATGGGTCCTGGGTTCTAGACCAGAACTTCCCATTTGACCTGGGCAAGTATTGACCTTCTGGGCCTCAGTGTTCCTGTCTGTTTAATGGAAGCAAGACTTCCAGCCTCACCAAGACTTTGTCACTTGTCCTCTGAGAGCATAGAGATGACCCATGAGCAGTGGGCCCTGCTCTGCACCTCTGATCACACCTTGGCAAGTCCTCCCCAAGACACTCCTTCCCCAAGGCAGCCTGAACGGTTTCTCCTGGGCCCCAATTTTGGATACCAGATTTGTACCCTTTTCCCTCTCCAGAATCCTCACGCAAGAAGGCGGGACATCTTGGTGGAGCAGAGGGTGGGTCTTAGAATCAGTCATTAGCTCTGCTGGAGGACTAGAAATAGCCACAGGTGCCTCTGAGGACCGCCACTATACTTAGGGTGAGGATGGGGTTCTGGGGGAGATGGATGCAGATCCCACGAGGAAGATGCCAGAGGGGCACTCAGTGTTCTGGGGAGAAAGGGCTCAGGAAGAACGTAGGATGGAAACAATGGGCAGGAAGGATCCCTGGGCTGGGAGACCGGCCCCTGTCGAGTCAGCAATGCTTCCTCCTGGTTGTGTGACCCTGGGCAAGTCCCTTCTGGGTGAAACAGGAGGGTGAGACAATCAGTTCTCTGAGACCCTTTTAGATAAAAATCCCATAGCTCTTTGGAGTCCTAGGAGAGGCCCTAGAATGCCCCTAACATCCTAGGGCAGATAGGGGTGGCCCCTGAGTGTACCCCCTTAGCCTGAGTCTCTCCCCCATTCCTGCAGCCAGAGAGAGACCTGGCTTCAGCCCTGGCAGGGTGTCTCTCCTCTTCAAGGCCATATCCACCCATGCCCCAGGGCTTGGGAGACCCCACAGGGCCAGGCCTCTTGGGTCAGCCCGGCAGCTTCTCCCTTCTCTTTTGTTCTGTATGTGTTGTGGGGTGGGGGGAGGGGGGCCACCTGCCTTACCTATTTGGAGTTGCCTTTAGAGAGGTGTGTTTTTTTAGGACTCTGTGCAACTGTTGTATATGGTCCCGTGGGCTGACCGCTTTGTACATGAGAATAAATCTATTTCTTTTTACCACAGAGCCTGCCTACTTCTCTTGCCCCACAACTTGTTATGGTTTGGAACCTGCTCCTCTGGGCTGAATGGCCTCAGGGCTCTAGCCTTCCCTGGGGGGCTTGGGCTCCAGGCCCCTCCCTGCCCAGCCTCTGCTTTGGGCTCCCCCAGTCTGACTCTGCTCTTACAGAACCCAGTCTGACCAGTGGGCCCTAGTTGGGGGTGGTAGTCAGTTCCTGGCCCAATGCTGACAGGGGACGGCTATTCTAATGTTGCCCGGCTGACACCAGCTTCAGTGTGGACCGGCAACCCTGAATGTGTCTGCATGTCCCTCTTCCACGGCCTTTGGGCAAAGGGGAAGCATAACCCAGGTGCACATCCTGGGCCTTAATCGTCTCCCCTGCATTTGATGTCTGTCCTCAGCCCAACCTTCCCTGAGGCCATTTAACCCCATTTCAGGCCCATGCTGTGACATATCGCTTCTTGCCATCAAATCGAGCGCACAACTCACACATATTTCCTCCCGCACGCAGGCAGGCAGGACCCTGCGCTGTGGCCTAGAGCTAACTTGGTCCTTGTCCCTGATCTGGAGGGTCTAGCAGCCTCATAGGGAAGACAGATCCAAGCTCAGATTCAGGCCATGACAACCCTATGGGACACTGACCACGGGCTCCAGGCAGGATCATCACCCTGAGAAGAACCACAGTGAGGTTTGGAAGATGAGCAGGTGTTGTTTTCCTGTGGGTAAAAGGGGACAGGCACTCCTGGTAGCAGAAATTGCTCATACAAAGGCTCAGAGAAGGGCAGGCACACAGGGAATGGAGAGATGGAGGGAAATATAAGGCCAGATCACAGAGGGCCTTGAATGGCAGGCTGTGGAGTTTGGCTTTATTTTGTGGGCAGTGGGGAGCCAGAGAAAGGTTGTCAATGCGGGAGAGCTTGGGCAGGGCAGGGATCATTCTAGGGCTGTTCTCTGTGCCCTGGGCTGGGCGAGAGGGAGAGGAATTTAAGACACGTGGGATTGGCAGAACTTGGTGATCAATTGCACGGGGTGGGGGCAGAGGTAGGACTGGGAGGTACCCCAGAAGGTGGGTCCATGTGGCCTCCGTCACCAGCAGCCAGGTGTGTTGGATGGAGCCTCTGGCAGGAGGGAGCTCCCTGGGGAGGGTGGGCGGGGCAGCTGTCTTGGCGGCCGAAAGGCCCGACGGGACGGAACGGGCCGAAGGTGGGAGGCGGGGCCTGGCGTTGGGCGCGACGGACGTAGGGCGCGACCGCGGGCTGGAGGGTGGGCGCGACCTTCGGCCCGAGGGACTGCGGGCTGGACGGCGGGACAGACGGCCGGAGGAGGATGGGAGTGCGGTGCTTCTGCAAGAGCCTGTGGGCAGCCCTCACCAGGTGAGAGAACAGAAGGCTTGGCCCCATGCCCTGCCTTCCCAATTTACTGGTTTTATTTTACATAAAAACTCACAAAGATTCTGTGGACTGGCTACTATCGCCTCGTTCTGTAACCACTTGGGGTTCAGAGGTTGCAGCTTGAGGTTCAGAGAGGTTAAGTAACCGTCGGAAGTTGGAGTGTGCACCCTCCTGCATGACTCCCCTGCGAGCAAGGGCTTACCCCCGGGTAGAGGGAGGAGACTCGGGACAGGGTCTCTGTCGCAGGCCCTGCGGGACTGTCGTGGGACGTAGGAACGGTGAGCAAGTGGATGGAGGCGCCAGAGGAGGATCTGGGCTCGGTCGCGTGTGCGCGTCTTGAAGGGGGCGGACCGGGAGATCCGGGGTGAAGAGGATGGGGCCTGTAGTGCAGCCCTTAGCCACCAGGTGGCGCCCAACTCCTGTCCTCGCCTCCCCAGAGATGGAGAAGGGTGTGTAGGGTGTGTTGTGGGCTCAGCTCCTCTCATACTCAAACACAGAGGCATCCTCACCTGGACACATACCCACATTCTCTTTCACACGCAGATACACTCTTTATGCAGACTCCACACAGTGTACTCAGGATCCATTCTATACAGACTCCACAGGGAAAATGGAAAAGGTTTCTCAGGGATCTCCAGCCCCTTTGGCTGCTCTCTGAACAGGACTGGGGTCCATCAGTTCTCCCCGAGTGAGACCCCATGTCCCAGGGTTTGTCTCCCTGCTGAGTGGCCTCTCCCCGCAGAAGGATCCCTGGGCAGAGCCCCTCCTCTGGGCATGAAATAACGAGGAGAGGGCACTGTAAGGCTTGGTCCTGTGCGTATGAGGCAGCAGGAAATACAGCAGGAGGGAGTTGAGTGTGAAGGGGCAGCAGGAGGGGCGGGGCTGAAGTTTGGATGGGGAGGACTGGGACAGATGAGGCCATTGCTGATAGACCTGGAAAGCAGGTGGGAAGGTGGGGTGAGGTGGGGTTGGGGTGCCAAGGCTGTGCCCAAGGTCTTACTGTCCTTCCTTGCTGCTCAGTCTCCGAGGGCCCAGTCTCCTTGAAATGGGTGACTTAAGTCTGGGGGTGGGGTGGGCGAGGTCTAGAGGTGGGTAGGGGAAGCCAGCTAAGGATCATTGCCTGCTATCCAATGCCTTGAAAACGTTTATCTTATAGATTTTGTCATTTTGTTATTATTTCAGGCAGGCGAGTAAATCTAGTCTTTATTACTCCATCTTGGGTGGGAGTGTAAGTCTATTTTACTAAATTTTATTGCATTACTAGTATAGTAATCCATGTATGAATATTGGTACACATCTGAATATTAATATTTTTGCCATTAGAAAGAATGATCCCATGAATATTCATATATATCGAGTATTACATTATATGAATATCTGTATCTGTTTCTATTGATGTATATCTTCAAGCTTCCATCTGGGACCATTCGTTTCTACCTGAAAACACCCTTGCAGTATCTCCTTTCATGCCGGTCTGCTGCTGATGAATTCTTCTGGTTTTTATTAGTTTGAAAACATCTTTGTTTCTCCTTTATTCTTGAATGTTTTGGGAGCGACTTAATTCTAGGTTAGAAAGGATTTTCTCCTTGTACTTGGGAGATAACGTTCTGTCCTCTTTTGACTTCCGTGGTTTCTGATGAGAAGTCTGCTGTCAGCCTTGTTATTGCTCCTTTGAAAGTAATGCATCTCTTTCTCTGGCTGCTGTTAAGATGTTATCTGTTTTTGGTTTTCAGCAGTTTTATCACGATGTGTTTAGGTATGGTTTTCTTAGTATTTATCCTGCTTGTGATTCATACTGTGTCTTGAATCTGTGGTGATTTTCCCTCTCCTTAATTCAATTTTTATTAAATGTAGATAAGCATACTTCCTATATCCCCACAGCATGCTAAGAAATTTCTACAAAATGTTACTGAAATCTTGTGATAACAAGAGAGAAATAGTGATGCAGAGATGGGGGAAATATATATATTTAATTCTCATCCGAGGATATTTTTCCATTGATTTTTAGACAGAGGGAAAGATAGCGAGAAATATCGATGTGAGAGAAACACATCGGTTGGTTGTCTCCTTCACAAACCCCAACCAGGGTCCTGACAGGGGAGGAGCCTGCAACCACAAGGTACGTGCCCTTGACTGGAACCAAACCCAGGACCCTTTGGTCCACAGGCCAAGGCTCTATCCCCTGAGCCAAACCAGCTAGGGCAAGATGGGGGTAATATTTTAAATCAATCATTAGATTCTCATCCTTGAGGTTCAAACTCATACCCCTCCTTGGGAGAGGAGAAGGATCACCAGTGGTGGTCTCTCTCCTTAGCTTCTGTTCTATAACCAAGGATTACCCTTGACTAGAGGTCCCTACCTGAAATCAAGACTCTCCACCCTCTGTCTGGAGGCTGATAAGAAGGGAAAATGACTTTTTATCTGTCTCTGTGGTTTATTTTGTCTCTCAGTAAACACTTATGTTTTAATGATAACAATTTAGTATTTCATTGTTTAGAACTTCACCATATCAGAATAGGGTTTTAGATTTACCATTGAAGGGATTCCCTTCAGGACAGTAAGTAGACTTCTGAGTTCTAACGCAGCAGGTTAAAGAATAGCCAGTGAACAGCCAGGGTTCCTCTGCCCTGGCAGAATTCTTACTGTTTGCTTTGACCATTAGGCTTCAAGCGCACCTGTATGAGGTGTTAGGGAGGCATCAGGGAGCAACCTTCACGCTCGTATCTCTATCTCTACCAGAGCATTTGCTCTTTCAGTGGTAAACCAACATGGAAGCACTTTTGTTCTTGGCCTGGGTCACCATGCTCATCAATCTTTGCAGCCGGGTGAACCCTCTGTGATCTGACCCAGTTCACTGGTTCATGTGTATTTCCAGGTTTCTAGACACAATCATCTAATTGCCCAATCCCTGTAGATTGCCTGTCTGTGTTAGAGAGGCTGGAAATTGAAGTAACATTTCCCATGCTCCACTGCAGCTTGTGTTTCATGAGTAACCTGGGCTCCATGTAGTAGGTGTCCCTGAGAAGCCCTGGGGGTGGAAGTACACAATGGGTATGATGACTGCAGGCAAGAAGATAATATCACCTAGAAAGCAGCTATGATGGAGGTGTCTGGGTGTTCTAGGGGCACCCAAGGTAGAGTTTCTAATAGCCCCTCACATAGGCGCCCAGCAACAGATGACAGGATGGTAATTTTCCATTAGAAAATTCCCCTGGTGTGATTGGGCATTTTGGCTGGCTGCATTGTCCCTGACCTTCAGCTGTGAAGCACTGAGCTTGATTCTTTTCTCCTTCTACCTAAACCTGTGTAGATTATGGCTTGTATAGCTAAGAACCTCAACTAGCCCTAACCGGTTTGGCTCAGTAGATAGAGCGTCAGCCTGCAGACTCAAGGGTTCCAGATTCAATTCCGGTCAAGGGCATGTACCTTGGTTGTGGGCACATCCCCAGTAGCTGTGGAGGAGGCAGCTGATCGATGTTTCTCTCTCGTCGATGTTTCTAACTCTCTATCCCTCTCCCTTCCTCTCTGTAAAAAATCAATAAAATATATTTAAAAAAAAACACCTCAACTAATAGTTCTCTTAAAGCACTGATCCCATTGCTCAACATCCCCCAATAAAATGTAAGTTCCTTGAGGGGACAGACTAAGACTGGCTTATTTCTATATCCTTAGTACTTAGCACAGAGCCTAAGGCAGAGAAGGCACTCAGCAAAAATGTATTGACTGCTAAATGAAATGTTAGTCATTACAGTACATCCAATCCAACCTGGCCGGTATGGCTCAGTGGTTGAGTGTTGACCCATGAACCAGGAGGTCACAGTTCAATTCCTGGTCAGGGCACATGCTCACATTGTGGGCTCAACCCCCAGTAGGGGGCATGCAGGAGGCAGCTGATAGATGATTCTCATCATTGATGTTTCTATCTCTCTCTCTCCCTCTCCCTTCCTCTCTCTGAAATCAATAAAAACATATTTTTTAAAAAATTAAATCCACCCTGGCCGGTTTGGCTCAGTGGATGGAGTGTCAGCCTGTGGACTGAGGGGTCCCAGGTTCGATTCAGGTCAGGGGCACATGCCTGGGTTGTGGGCTCGATCCCCAGTGGGGGGTGTGCGGGAGTCAGCCAGTCAATGATTCTCATCGATGTTTCCATCTCTCTCTCCCTCTCCCTTCCTCTCTGAAATCAATAAAAATATTATTAAAAAACGAATTAAATCCAATCCAGGTGACTCCATCCTCTGAGGAGTCTGGGGCAGGCCTGTATATCTGGAGTATCTCAGTAGTGATCATGGACATGCAAGCGTTGCCTCATTCAACTAGAGAAAATAGTCTGTTCAGTAAAACCAGGCCTGCGTGACGAGCTGTCAGGCCTCCCATCCGAGGGATCATGTTCGCAGTGGAATCATGCAGGCGTGACCAGTGCGGAACATCATTGAAAACCAGCTGGCCTACAGAACACTGACCGGCAGGTTCCAGGATGCAAAATCACGTTCACCTTGAGGGGACATATAAAAGTAGGACAGAGAGAAATAACCAAATTTATATTATCATCATCAAATCAATTTTAAAATATCACCAATAGAAAAGTTCTCCCTAAAGAAATGTCACCCAAAACTGCCCTGAATACTCATTTTCATCTCTTCATGTGAGCTGGGTCCTCTTAGTGACCAAACACAGGCCCCCCAATGCTGTGTTCTCTCTTATTAGCTCAGTTTTTTTCACAACACTCTTCTAACTTGCTAGATGGATTTACATGGGCCCTCTTGACAGCTGGCATCTATCCCACCAAGGGAAGCCGTTGGGCAGTTGAGTGCAGTGGTTAAGGCTGTGGTATCAGGCACCTGGGTCAAGCCTCCTGCTGTGTGACTTTGTGTAAGGCACTTACCTTCCCCGAGTCTCCGTTTACTCAGTAAATGGGGAGGAATAACAGACTTTCCTGAGGTGGTTGTGAGGATTCAATGCGAAGCGTGAGAGCCACTGTGAAAGCCGCCAGCTGTCTACATTGCAGGGCTTCCTTAGGGTGCATTTCTCGGAATAAGGAAGCATAACTTCATCTTTGGCAAAAGGTGAGGGGTCAGAGGAGCAAGCAGTCCCAGGAGGAAGCCTCAGACACAGGAAGGGCAGGTTCAAAAGAGTTGGAAAGAGGTAACTGACATTCTGGGTTCGTGTGCCCTAAACGTATATTTTCAAGCCCTGACCCCTGGTGTCTGTGAGTTGACCTTATTTGGAAATGGGATCTTTGTAGATGTGATTATGTTGAGGTCCTTATAAAAAGAGGGAAATTTGGACCTCGAGACACACAGGAAGAAGGCCATGTGAAGACTGAGGCAGAGGTCGGAGTGATGCTACCGCTAAGCAATGCCTATGATGGCCAGGAACCATCAGAAGCTAGGAGAGAGCCAAGGACAGATCACCTCTAGAGCAGAGGTTCTCAACCTTGGCTGCACATTAGAATCACCTGGGAATCTTTTTAAAATCCTGATTTCTGGGCCTCATCCTCCGGAAATTCTGTTTCTTTGTTACTAATGTTGTGGCCCCACCCCATAACAAAGAAACAGAATTTCCGGAGGATGAGGCCCAGAAATCAGGATTTTAAAAAGATTCCCAGGTGATTCTAATTTGCAGCCAAGGTTGAGAACCACTGCTCTAGAGCCTTCAGGGAAAGCCTGGCCCTGCCAACACTGTGATTTCAGACTTCTGGCATCCAGCACTGTGAGATGATACATGTCTCTTGTTTGAAGTCACCCAGTTTATGGTGCTTTGTTTCAGTGGCCCAAGGAAACTAACACTATAGATGAGGCCAGAGAGAGGTCACATGGGACAGATGGACTGGAGGGAAGAGGGGACACAGCTGACCATCATTTTCCAGATTTGGTGTCTTGGGTCCAGTTGGCAGGACAGTCCAATCACTGAAGACCATTTGGGACATACACACAAAAGCCTGGCCCCCTTGCTGCAAGGTGGGGTGACTCCTCAGTGCAATCTGTGATTTATGCTCCAAACGCGCCTTCCCCATCAGGCCAAGGCTATGGTTACCTTAGACCACCTCTATCCTCAGCTCTTCCCTCTTTCCTATCCTGCTTGTCTCCCTCCTTGCAGGTGGTTTCTGACAAGCACTCCCATCCCTGTCAACCAGGTGTGGTCACCATCATTTAGAGTGTTCATTACATGCTTCCCCGGCCCAGTTGTGCTGGCTGTTAGGGGTGGTGTTGGTAGAGGCATTAAGGCAGGACCCTACCCTGAGGGTTAGGGGTTAATTGATTAACCAGCTAGTTAGTTAATTAAACACACATTTATTGAAAACATCCTTTGTACTGTCCCTGGTTGAGCACTGGAAGGGCTGCAGAGCGATCAACAAAACCAGACACCAAGCTTATAGACTAGTTGAGGGATAGACACCAATCAAACAAACTCACAAGTGAATGTAAAACTGCAGCTGTGCCAACTGGGCTGTTAAGGAAAAGTAGATGGTGCTACAAGAGCCTCTAACGGGGATTTGACGTGGTCAGGTGGCCAGGGGTGTCTGACCAGAAGAAAAGCTGCCTGGGCTAAGACCTGAGATGAGTAACAATTAACCAGGCAAAGAGGGGAGAGGACAGCATGTAGGAAGATCACCTGGCAGGAAGGAGCACAACAAGAAGGAGGGACTTCAGGAAGATCAGTGGGGGTGAGGTGGGGTGGGGTGGGGAGAGAGTGGCTAGGACAGTATGATGAAGCAAGCAAGGGAGGCAGTGGCCAGGCAGTGGGCTTTATCCCAAAAGGAATGAACATTAAAGGCTTTCAGTAGGCAGGTGACCTGGTCAGAAACAGACAACCACTCTGGCTACAGCACGTAGTAGAGACTGGAGGATGGATTCAGGGCTGTGGGCAGACCCATTAGGGAGCTCTTGAGCAGTTCAGGTGAGGATGTGGCCAAGGTCACAGAGGATGGAGAGAAATGCACAGATTTGAGAGATACCCTTGATGGTGGGCTGGATATGATGTGTGGGGCGGGGAGAGAGGGGCTGATGGTGACTCTTAGTTTTCTGGTTTGTGCAGGTGGATATACACTGAGTGGCCAGATTATTATGACCACCTGACATTTGTAGGCAAATTAGCTATAATTTTGCGCTGAAGTTGCTAGAGGGCCAGACCATTATAAATAGGGAAGCAGGTTATTTACCACGACAGTAGAAGTGATTTTTTTTCCTGAAGATATAGGTAAACAACGTGATTTAACAGCCTTTGAACTGGGATATATTTGAATGTGAGTGGCCAGATTATTATGACCACCTGACGTTTGTAGGCAAATTAGCCGTACACTGCATCTGGGATATGGAAGCCGAAGGCCTTGGTAACAGCAAAGGTGTGCTGTCTGCAGTTACCAAGATAAAACGTCTCCAATTCGCACAGGAACCAGGAGCACACGGATTGGACAGTCGACATTGGAAAAAAGTCATGTGGTCCGATGAATCACATTTCCAGTTGCATCATGCAGATGGTAGGGTGAGAATCTGGTGGAAACAGCATGAAAGCATGCACCCCGCATGCAAGAATACAACCCTTCAAGCTGGTGGGGACAGTGTCATGGTTTGGGGCATGTTTTCCTGGCATGATTTGGGCCCCTTTAATTTGTGTGGAACAACGTCTGAATAGCACAACATACCTTAGTATCATTGCTGATCAGGTTCATCCTATCATGTTTATGGCATATCCCAATGGAGATGGCTTCTTCCAACAAGACAATGCGCCATGCCATGGTGCTGGTATTGTGCAGGAGTGGTTTCAAGAACATGAGGGAGACTTTACCTTGCTTAGGTGGCCCCCACAATCACCAGATCTCAATCCAATTGAGCATTTGTGGGGCGAAGTTAAAAGAGCCATCAGGCAGCTGGTTCCACAACCATCAAATCTCACAGAACTGGACAGTGCTATTCATCAGGCATGGTGTCAGATTCCTCGCATCACCTTTCAACATCTCGTGGAGTCAATGCCAAGGAGAATCGCCACAGTATTGAAGGCAAAAGGTGGCCCAACGAAGTACTGATGGGGTGGTCATAATAATCTGGCCACTCACGTTCAAATATATCCCACGTTCAAAGGCTGTCAAATCGAGTTGTTTACCAATATCTTCAGAAAAAAAATCACTTCTACTGTCGTGGTAAACAACCTGCTTCCCTATTTATAATGGTCTGGCCCTCTAGCAACTTCAGCTCGAAATTATAGCTAATGTGCCTACAATGTCAGGTGGTCATAATAATCTGGCCACTCAATGTATGTTGCCATTTGCTAGAAGAATCCCTGGAAGAGGACCACGTCTTGGGGAGAAAATCCTAAATTCAGGCAAAAGTTCTTGTAAATCATAATGGTAACAGGAATGTCAGTTGTTACCATCTATTCATTAAAAATAAAAATTAGTAAATGGGTGCTCTTTGCTGGGCCCAGGGCCAAGTGCTGGAGGTTAAAAGGGGGGAAGTTAACATCTAATGCACAATTGCGCGAGGCATTGGGGAAGACAGATGAAGATGGGCATTGTCATGTCAGAAGTAGTTGGGTCTTGAGACCTGGCTCTACCCCTGTCAACTGTATGACCTTGGGCTAATCACTTAACCTTTCCATGTCTTACAAACATCTGCCGAAACCGGTTTGGCTCAGTGGATAGAGCGTCGGCCTGCGGACTGAAGGGTCCCAGGTTCGATTCCGGTCAAGGGCATGTACCTGGGTTGCGGGCATATCCCCAGTGGGGGATGTGCAGGAGGCAGCTGATCGATGTTTCTCTCTCATCGATGTTTCTGACTCTCTGTCTCTCTCCCTTCCTCTCTGTGAAAAATCAATAAAATATAAAAAAACAAAAAACAAACATCTGTAATATGGGATTTACATCCCTTTTACCTAGAATGTTGTATAGATGCAATGACAATATATGTAATGCCTTTAGCAAGTAATGCGCTCTGCATGCACAAGTGCTTAATAAAAAGCTGCTGTGTTGGTTCTTTAGGTAAGGCACTGTCACATGTCATTGTATATAACCCTCACGAGGTCACTTGGTGAGAATTATCATGGTATCCCATTTTATGGGTAAGTTAGCCCTGCTGATTGGCTACCCAACAGCTTTCCCCCCTCTTCCTCACTGTTAAAAAGTAGCTTTTGTTTGGGTATTCATTATTCCATATTCAGGTAAGCTACCTTTCTCTGTTGCTTCAGGGGGTACAGCCTGCTCTGTCTAAACTAGTCAAGGCAATTCTGTTCTCCTACCCAGTGACTGATTTAGGCAGTCATGTGGTCCATTCCTAACCAGTTATGAACTCATCTAAGTTGCCTGGGAATGTGCCAGTTTTAGCACTAGTAGTGTTGAGTCCCAGAAAACCTGTCAGTCCTGAGCAGACTGGGATGGTTGGTCACCTGACAAGCCACTGAGATCTGGGGAGACTTCTTCAGGGAGGTCGAGTGGAGTTGGCGGGGCATCTGGGAAACTTTTCCGTGCTAAGGATGAATGGTAAAAGGGTACATAGGAGGACATGTCTTTCTCTGCTGGATGTCTTTGTTTCTGTGTGTTATGCTTGGAGCTGCCACAGCCGTCCTGCGGCCATGAGAGGAGATAGCAACATGCTGTGATGAGGAAAGGGGAAGTCCTGCACTAAGGACATCTGTTTATCTTGCGCCAACTCAGAGTTTCTCAAAGTTATTTCAATGTGGAATCTTCAGTTTCTTCTTGTTTTTGTGAAGCCTGATTGATACCTCCCGGATGTTCCACAGAACACAGTTTGGGAAATGGTGAGGTGCCAGATGAAGACCTGGAGCATGAGACCTCAGCACTGGGGGGCTCTGGATAGGAGACCACATGGCTCGGTTGCCTGTTGTCTGATGTGATTGTTAATCGTGTCTCCGTTTGGGATCAACTGTGTGATCCCTCAGTAATGCCGGTGGTCTTGATCTGGCATCTAGAAGGGTTCAGAAATCTGGAGAAGGGCTGTGCATAAATTAAATAAGAGTCCAGAGATGAAACATAATTTTGAAAGGCATTATAGAGAGTCAGAGAACTTAGCAAAAGGAACTAAGTTCTCCTTGTCTCAGGACCCCTTGCTATTTATTAACACAATTTGTCCTAAGGCAAGGTAGAGATACATACTTCAAAGGGCAGAATCCATTGTCGGATTGGGGAATTTGCCTACCAGCTGTTCAGGTGTTTGGCCAGTAGGAGGCAATAACATGTAGGTTAAGGTGCCCTTAGCTGTCTGGCAGCAAACAATCATCCTTTTCAGGTTTGGGGAAATGCCTTTAGCCATTCCCAACAGGCGATAACATATGTGACTCAGCCCTTGTTGAGTCCCCAAGTTCCATCAACCTTTGATGAAACTCTTGCAATTATGACATGCTGGAACTGGCTTCCGGCACCTCAGCTCTGGACAAGAGGAGGCCTTCAGGGGAGAGAAGGAAATGGTTGAGGGAGCAGGGCTTTTCTCTGGAAATAGAGCAGAATGGTGTGGCCAGAGTGTGTGGGCTGGAGTGACAGTCGCCCACATCAGGAAGAATGGGGGCAGTCCATGTGACGAGGAAAGGGATATGGGGGTGGTGGTATAGGGTGGGCAGAAAAGAATAGTAGAAGCTTGCAGGCTGCGGGGTGGCCTGGGTGTGGTGACTCCACACAGCACCTGCAGCAGGTGTCCTCTGAGGCCACCACTTCCTACGTACTCCAGGAGGCAGGGTTGCCTGTGGAGTTGCGTGGGCAACAGAAATCTGGACGTGCAACCAATCTGGGAAGGCAGAGGCCTAAAAGAAGGGAAAGAAATTGCCTAATCCTGAGTTTATTAATCCTGCCTTTGCCAGTCTTGCGTTTTTCTTTCCTTTGTCATCTGTCTCTGTCTTTGGAACAGAAGTGTTATGTTTTGTTTTTTTGTTTATTTTTTTTAAACTTTTTAATTGATGAGAGAAAGAGAGAAACATTGATTTGTTGTTCCACTCATTTATGCACTCATTGGTTGCTTCTTGTATGTGCCCTGACTGGGGAATGAACCTGCAACCTTTGCATATCAGGATGACACTCTAACCAACTGAGCTACCTGGCCAGGGCCCAGAAGTTTTTTGAGGTCAGGTATTGAATGTGCGCTGCCCACAGCTGTATCCAAGCACTTCCTCATCCACAGTAAGGCTCAATAAATACGGGTTGAGTACATGAATCTCAGAGGGAGAGAAACATTTTTCTAAACCCTTTGTATAGAGGACCTGAAGGGCGTTTAATACTTAACGAGCCTCGTACTACGCGCCGGTGGCTTGCCAGCAGGTTACCTACTTTAGCTCACTCACCTCTCAAGAGACATCATGGATGGGCTAATCAAAACGCCATTCATCTTCTGAAGCCCTGTTCAAACCCGTCATCCACCAGGAAACCTTTCCCATCTGAGCCACTTCCCTTTTGCTGAGCATCCTCTCCTCTGAGCTTTATAAAATCCAGCTCTTAACCGCACTGTGCATGTGGTATTTCATCAGACCACCACCCACATGCCTGTAAACACTTTAAGAACAGAGGCTGCATTTCGGTTTTCACATCTCCCCCGCAGCATCAAGAGCTGAGATGAAAAGAAAAAAACAACTCACAAAATTCCTGTGTATCTGTTAATTGATGGTTTATCTTTAACACTGGTCCTAGCAGACCTTGACTCAGCACTCTGCAGTCAGTTCCTGCTGCTCTGTGTAGTTGGTCTCAGATGCCTTTTCCTCTGCGACAGAACACCTGACAGGTAGTGTCTTAAACAGTCAGATCACTTAATTAACCCCGCATAAGGAGAGGTCTGCATAAGGAGAGGTCTGCCGGCAGTCAGCCTAAGGCTGGGGAAGTGCTTCTAAGGTGCCATCAGAGGCTGACTGGTGGTGGCTCTGTGCTTTGCCACCCTTAGCGTGCTGGCTTGTTGCCTCAGGCACAAGGTAGCTGATGAAGTTTCAGGGGTCACACCTGTATTTCAGGCAGGAAGATGGGAGACAGGCCTGAGGCCAGCCCAGTGTCCTTTGGATCTGAAAAGGAAAAGTTTTCCTAGAAACCTGTAGCAGACTTCCACCTCACCTTATTGGTCACACTGAGTAAGGAAGCCCGAGAAAATATTTTTTTTAGGTTTTCTAGAGTTATTTAGAAAAGAACCTCTATAGTTAAAAGAACAAGGGAAAAATGTTTTAATTGATTTGAGAGAGAGAGAGAGAGGTCAATTTGTTGTTCCACTTATTTATGCATTCATTGGTTACTTCTTGTATGTGCTCTGACTGGGAGATTGAACTTGCCACCTTGGGATATCGAATGACACTCTAACCAACTGAGCTACCTGGCCAGGGTGGTTTGAGAATGAGTGTTGGATTTGCCCATCAACAATGACGGCTATGCATTCTATTGAAGGAAGAGAGAGAAATTTAGTCAGACTCATCATTCAAACTGGCCACTCTGAAATCTCCCCATTCCAAGCTGGACCCTGCTCAGATTTATTTGTTCCCAGAGAGACATTCTAAGTTCTTGCTTGTATGTGAACACAGATGCCTGCAGACATAAAAGGCACAGTCCATGCCCTTCAGGGCCATACAGTCAGTCAGGGGAGGAGGATGTGAAGAGATAGAATAACCATCTCAGTAATGTGCACTGTGAACTGTGCACAGGAAGATATGAAAGGAGGAAAATATAACTTCTGGTTAGGGTTGGCCAGGGAAGACTCCCCAGAAGTAGTGACATATGAAGTTGAAATAGCAGTTGAATATACAAAGAGTGGGCTGGGAAGGGCTTTGCACATAGAAGAAAATGCATGGGCAGAGGCATGGTGGTGGGAAGAGAGCATAGCACATTTGGGGAGCATCAGAAAGTCCCGTTTTAAAGGAGAGATCAAAGGCATGGTATGTGATGCTAAAGGCTTGGGTCCGCAGCGTTGGTGCCTGGGTAGATGGCAATATCCTTTTCTGAGACAGGAATCATTGAACTTAGTAGGCAATGCTGACTTTGGGGGCCTCAAGCTGCTCTTACTGTACTTGATATTTCTGGACATTCTCACCTGCTCTGCTGACTTCAGTTGCCATCTTATGAGTCCTAACTCTACATGTGCTGTTCAAATCTCTCTCCTACATTTCCAGCCTGCATATCCAGTGCAGCTTTTGCTACATGACAACCATGACCAAAATCTAGTAGCTTAAGACTAGAACCATTATGTAATTCCTGAATCTGTAAGTTGGCAACTTGTTTAGGCTCAGAAATTAATGGCTCCCTTAATGACGTAAAGCCTACAGGGGTTGTGGCTCCCATTATATCCCTCATTTAATCCACTTGTATCTGTGTCTGCAGGAACTGCTTAGATCCTTTGGATCATGTGGTTATCAGGATGTCCACATGATCCAAGTGGTAGCCTCCATGCAGCTCTCTTGCTGGATGTAGTATCTTTTTTGGGATAGATCAGCACAGCCTTGGGCACTTGTCTTTAACCCTGTCAATATGATCTTTTTAATCCCCATTCGTAAGGAGAACCAAAAGCAGTTCACACACATATGGGAGTAGTAGAACTCATTCACAGTTGTCCCCCAAGACTATGATAACTGTCCTGTTCTGTCACATATAGTCTACAAAGGCCTTGGTCATCTTGACTTTCTGCAGAACATCACTCTGGTTTACTATATTGATGACATCATGCTAATTAGACCTGGTAAACAGAAATATGGTATTAATCTGAATATCTGAGTAAGACATATATGTGCCAGAGGATGGGAGATAAACTCTACAAAGATTCAAGAGTGTGAAATATATTAAAAAAAAAGAAAAGAAAAGAAAAGCCGAAACCGCTTTGGCTCAGTGGATAGAGCGTCGGCCTGCGGACTGAGGGGTCCCAGGTTCGATTCTGGTCAAGGGCATGTACCTGGGTTGCGGGCACATCCCCAGTGGGAGATGTGCAGGAGGCAGCTGATCGATGTTTCTCTCTCATCGATGTTTCTGACTCTCTATCTCTCTCCCTTCCTCTCTGTAAAAAAATCAATAAAATATATTAAAAAAAAAAAAAAAAGAGTGTGGTCCTTAGGTGAAGGCTTTAGGGGTCTAGGTATGAGGCATGCTGGGACATCCCTTCTGAAGGAATGAACAAATTTTTATCCCTTATACTACTTATTGCTAAGAAACATACATGTTTGATGGGGCCTTTGGATTTCGGAGGCAGTATATGCCACTTTGAGAATCCTGTCCCAATCCATTGATGAGGTAGTCAGAAGTATAACCATTTCAAATGAGGCCCAGAGTAAGGGATGACTCTGCATTAGGTTGCAGCACAAGGTGCTCTGTCCCTTGGAGATAGGGACACTGAGCAGAGTCTCTGACAAGCCCCAGTAGGAGATGCATGGCACAGACCCTCTAGCTAGGCCATGCCTTCTGCACCAGAGAGCTCTACATTCAAAAAGTAGCTCCTGCCCACCCGGCGTGGCTCAGTGATTGAGCATCTACCTATGAACCAGGAGGTCACGGTTCGATTCACAGTCAAGGCATATGCCTGGGTTACAGGCTCCATCCCCGGTGTGGGGTGTAATTCTCTCTCATCGTTGATGTTTCTATCTCTCTCTCCCTCTCCCTTCCTCTCTGAAATCAATAAAAAAATATATATTTTAAAATGTAGTTCCTGATGGACCAGGACTGGGCCCTATAGAAACGGACCAGTTGACGGACACCAGCTGATTATGCTAATGAGCTGGGGTTGGTTAGATCCATCAAGTCATAATGAGGTCAGGGAGTCATAATGAGCAGTCCATTTCCACTGTATGATGGAAGGGCATGAAGGCACAAACAAGTTACGTGAGCGCGTAGCTCAGAGCCCCATGTCACATAATCTGTTGTACTGGTGCCTTTCCTGCAGCTCACACTTAGGGCCTCAGAGGGGCTTCTCCGTGACCAGATAATGGAGAGAGAAAACATCCAGGCCTGGTTTATGGATGGGGAGGCTCACCTATAAGTTGGTGTGAGTCAAAAATGGCCTTTTGCTACATGATAGCCCAGGCAAGGGTGGCCCTGAAAGGCAGTATAGAAGGAAAATCCTAGTGGGCTCAGCCCCGAGCAGCGCTTTCAGTGTCAGCATTTATGGAGTGAAGAGTGGCCTACGGTAGAGGGTACACATTTCCCAACAGCGGTGAATCACTGGCTGGCTGGTCAGGGGCTTGGAGATGAAGGAAAAGGCATATGGATGGACCTGCGAGGGGTGAGGGCCGAGTGTGAAGATGTTTGTCTTACGCCTCTGCTCACGAGGAAGCATCTACCTCAGAGGAAGCACTCGGCAGCCAGCTGGGCAGGATGTCTTCCCTGGTGGGCGTCGGCTGACTTCTGTCCTTAGCCGCTCGCCACTCCAGCGCTGGAGCAGTGCACTCACGAACGAAGTGGTCGTGGTGGCCGGGATGGAGGCTGTGCCCTGGCCCAACAGCATGGGCTCCTGCTCACCAAGGCTGATCTCGCTGCTGCCTCTGCTGATGGTCTAACTTGCCATCCACAGAGTCCCCAGTGTGGCTTCATTCTTTGAGGGCATCGAACAAGCTGATTACATTAGATTCCTTCCAAACTGGAGGGTGTAGTGATTCTTTCACAGGACCCACTGGTCTGCCTATAGACTATGTCACCTGGAAGTCCCTGGCCTGAAAGACTCAGAGAGGGTGCTGTCCTGGGTGCAATATGTGTCCAACCAATGGCTGTTACGTGGTGCTCTGTTTCATCAGTTGGAATACAGAGGTCCAGGGACCGGGTAGAAGGAGGAGAGGCCCCTTTCACCGTCGTTTATGGTGGCTCAATTACAGAAGTTTGGCTTTGTGTTCCTACAAATTGAGACTCTGTTGGATAGAAGTTCTGGTTCTCAGGGGAGAGTTCTCCCACCAAGGGACACAGGAGAGTTCCAAATAACCTGAAGCTACAACCACCACCTGGTCACTTTTGGATCCTCATACCGGTGGTTCAGAAGGAAAAATGGACTTACGATGGTGGGAGGGTAGAATCAACCCTGATTTTCATGAAGAGCCAGGGTTGCTGATACTTTGTGGGGCAGAAGGAGAACGTCTGGAGCTAGGAGTCCCCTAGGATGCCTCTTGGTGCTTCTGTGCTCAGTAATGATGCTGCAGGGGTGATGAGGCATCCTTGACCTGACAAAGGCAAGGCCACCAAGGGCCCAGACCCCTCAGGGACAAAGGTCTGGGTCATCCCCTTGGCAAGCAGTGAGACCAATTGAAGTGCTAACAAAGGCAAGAGAAATTTAGACTGAGCAGGCACAGAGGGAAATGACAAGTACCCGCTAGAAATGCAAATTCAAACAACACTGAGAGACCATTTCTCTCCCATCAGATGAATATACATCCTATAGTTGGACAACAATTTCTCTTGATGAGGCTGTGAGAAAAAGACACATTCACACATTACTAGGGGAAGTGCAAAATGGTACCACCCCGATAGAGGAGACATGTCATCTAGCAAAATGACAGGTGTTTACCCATTTCCAGAAATCTCTCCCTGGAATATACACTGGCTCCAATCTGAATGGACACTGGCACAGAACTGCTCCCTGCAGTACTATTTGTATTAGCAAAAGAACCAGGGAACGTCTTCTTTGTAGCAGCTCTTGGGAAAGAGCTGGAATTGGGACAAAACTCTGGGTGATTTATTTGTTTCTCACTATTGTGTACTGACAGCCTGCTATGTGCTTGGTTGGTAGTTTACATATGTCGCTCCTTTAAACCCCTTAACAACCCTGCATAATTTTGGAAGCAAATTTGTATCTGTGATCTTTAACACAGAAATTCTAAGAATGTATCATGGAAACATAACCCAAAATGGCAACCATTCTTTATGACAAAGATGCTTACTGCAGTACTATTTTTCACATTTATTTTATTTAAAAAAGCTTATAATGGTATCAACAATCCTCAGCTCTACACCTTCCTGGTCCAGTCTGATCTCCAAAATGCAACTCCTTTGGGCCTTTTCTGGTTTTATATCTTTGAGAGTTTTCGTCTATATAATTTTTTTGAAAGAGAGGGAGTGAGAGAGAGAGAAACATTGATGTAATAGAGAAACATCTATTGGTTGCCTCCCACATGCGCCCCAACTGGGGATTGAACCGTGACTGGAAGTCAAACTCTCCACCTTTTGGTGCCCAGGATGATGCTCCAACCAACCAAGCCACACTGGCCAGGGCTATATCTTGAAATAGTGTGCTTTTGTGACTGTGCAGTTATCAAGTTTAGATGTTGTGTATTGGCTTCCTGCTATAGGTTAGACTAGGACCTTTTCAAGAGCAATGACTACTTTTAATTTCTCTTTAGAGCCCCCGGACCTAGCCTTGGTCCTGGCAGGGAGTATCAAATAAATATTATTAAATAAAGGAATGTCCTGGGTGGTCAAGGGGAGAAAATTGGAAGCAGAGAGAAGATCACCGGCAAAAGGACAGAGGACACTTCTGCCTGACTAACAGGACCCTGATCGAATTCAGGGTGGCTGTGTCCCCAGCTAAAATTGCTCACCATCCACACTCCCTTGCAGCAAGTAGAGATCATGTGACCTGTCCAAGCCAAAGTGATGTAAGTAAAAGTTACTGAGTAGAGCCTGGGAAAAGTTTCTGAAGGAAACCGGAGGCAGCTGGCATATCCTTAGGTTCTTTTCACCTTCATTCTTTCTTCCTGGTACAAGGATGTGATTTCTGGAGACTTAGCAGGCATATTGCAACCACATTCTAAAAATGGAGAACCAAAGCATTAGAGGGAGCTCATTTTTTGAAGACATCACTCAATTCTATGCACTCCCTGGACTGCCTATATCTAGACTTTACGTTTTCTGAAACAAATAGTGCTTTTACTTAACATCATGTAATTAGTCTTTCTGTTGCTTGCCGCTTCATGCATTCTTAGCAGAGGGAGACAGAAGAAGCATGCCCAAAAGCTGATGGTTATTGATGGTATAAGAGGATTCTGAAAATTTTTTGTAATAAAAAGTTTAAAAGAACGATGGAAGTAAAAGTACGTATGAATCATTGTTGCAAATATGATTTCCAACACGTTTTGCAAGACATCTGGGCTTCAGCAGTGGTCCATGTATCTTGTGACAGGACACCTTAACCTCTAAAAGGTCTGTGATTCGATTGGTTGTCCTCCCTGATGTTTTACAGTGTGATGACATTTAAATGGACATTTTGGTTTTTGAGGCTGGTACAAATACCTATGAATTTTCTCTCTCTCTCTCTCTCTCTTTTTTTTTTTTTTTTTTTTTTACCAGGAGGGGATCATTGGCATGGCAACCTCCTCAATATCCATGAGGGAAATAAAACCACTCTGTAGAATTTCTTATTTAAACCAAGAGTTGGAGAGTTTCGCCTCCTTTAAATTAATAAACTAAAGGGGAGCTAAGAGCAGCAGTTGGTGACTCCATGCGGAGCTCAAATAGGAGGCAAAGTTAACCTTCAAGGACCAGACATGTCTTGTGCTGGTCCTCACACCTTGTCAGTCCAATTTTGACTTCAGCCATTGCTACAGCAACCAGATCTGTTAGGCGTAACCCAGCAGAGCTGGTGGGCCTCCGCTGCATTGCGTTTCTCTCACTCTCTGCTCAGGGCTTCTCTGAAGCCGCAATGGGAAATGCCTATAGGAACTCACAGGCCCTCATGCATGTGAGCTCCAACTGTGGGAGGATTTAACACCCCACAGGGCAACAGTTGACTAATAGGGTATGAGAACCCGTGGATAAATGCTCCCCAATTCTGAGATGCACCTCGAAAGGTGCTATGGGATCAAACCAACTCATTGGCTCAGCCTTGCACTGACTTTTCCTCCTTCTCCGGGGCTACTTCCCCAGTTCCTATAGTGACCAACTCATTCCAGTGTGCTTGAACTCTCCTGAGGCTCACATCTTAGGGCTGTGAGTCCCAAGTAAGCAGGGATGGCTGGTCACCTTACCAGTTCCCACTCCTGCACCCTGGGGTCACCTCCCAAATAAATCCCATTCAAGCAAGTCCTTGTCTCAGCTCTGTTTTAAGAGGGAACACAGGCAATGGCAATTCATTTGGTCTCATTGGGGTACCTGCCTGTTTCTGAGATCTGTTTCTAATCCGTTCAAAATAAGGACATCAAGTTGCAACTGGCTAAAAACATCAGTAGAGCATCCAGAAAAACTGCAGTTTGTTTGCTGTTGCGGTGGATTATTATTGTTTTGTGGCTTTTGCCAGATGTTCAGGGAATACAGGTGGAGTCTTATCTATGAGCCTGCCAGCAATCAGAACAGACGGATAGCTCCTGTGTTTCTGGCTCCTGGAATGGATGTTCCTAGTTTCTGGGTTAGAATTTTATCTGATTTGAAGCTGACGTGTTTTCTTTTCGAATTAAGGCAGAGCTAAGTGAATTTTCCCTGGAGGCTCCAAAAGGCAAACCTGTGGACCAGACCACGGTTGTTTTCCTCCGGAGCAGGGAACGACTGCCCCCTAGAGGACAAATACATGCATGCTGGCTCCGGGAAGCTCAGGGCAGGGGTGTGTTTTCTGGATGTAGGCATGGTTTTCTTCTCCTTAGGGAAATAAGGCCCCTGCTTAGTCTTCAGATTGCCCAATAATTAAATTATTGTTTCTGCTGTTGTGTGAATGAAAGACATGCTCCCCGTGTAAAAGCCCAGCTGCATTGTGTTTGAATTGATATGAATTGAGGGATGGGAATGGTGAATCCAAGGTGTTGAGACCCCAATAGATTTTTCAGCTTGCTTGTTTCTGGAGGATTAGTCTGGACATACTATAGATGACACAGAAATGAGTCTGACATCAAAGTACTTTTGAATTATTTAGGCCTCTGTAGATTTGTAGAAAATACGTTTATAATGTCTCTCAACCTCAGTAGATTTCCTATTTGTGTTGGTTTCAAGGGACCACTGAGCGCTTATATAAATCTAAGATAAAGGGAGTCAGTGTTTCCATGGGGAAAAATTAAGAAACCAAGTCACACCTCCAATACTTTAAATGTGCCAGCTCTTTATGAAAAGCCCTCCAGGATGAGAAAAAAATAAAACCTTCTAAATAGCAGGACACCATGTTTGCAAGGAGAGTTGAGCTGTAAATTGCACTCTGTGATTTATGTTAATACATTTAAATAGATTAAAAAATTAGTCTTCAAAACGATGAATCTTTAATGGCTTTTTACTTAGAAAAAAACCAAGCTTCCAAGTGAAAAAAAAAAAAAATGAAGCTATTCAATAGAGTATTAAACCTTTGGGCAAAAGGTAAATTTTACATTCTTATAAGAATAAAACAAAATATGTGTAAATAACCTTGGAAAAGAAACTGGGTTGTTAATACATATTTAAACACTACTCCTGCTTTCAAGTCTAAGCCCTTAATTCAGAAATTTTGGCTGGGAAATGGGAACAATCTAACTTATGGCTTCGAGGCTCCTGCTAGTTCCAATTAAACATGAAGATCAGGCCAAATGATATGCAAATTAACATAAAGCTGAAAATTGGAAGTCACAAAGATTTTAAGAAACCTTCAGGACTAAGACTTGGAATCAAGGTTTAAAGAATTCCATTGCTCTGTAAAGCAAATAGAAGGAAGCCCTTGATCCCCTCTGCCAAGTGTCCTTTGTGGCGCCCTGGCATCCTCCCAGGGTCTGTGAATTGTGAGGCTTCCCTTGGCTGCTCTCATACAGGACACCACCATCCAGCTTGTATTTTACTGGAGACAGGTTCAGCATAGTCTGTATTTGAATTCTCTTGGGAACCCACACGCTCCCTCCTTTCCTCTCTAGAGTGCCCTTTTCCAAAGTAACTTGAACCTTGTTTAACTATGACAAGCTGGACTCAAATCACGGACATTGCTTTTCAACTTTTTAGTTTTAGCTCTTCAAGGGTGGTTTCCCACTTCTTTCCCACATGAAGGGAAACAGGCTACTGGTCTGCCTGAGAGTTCCGGATCCGCTTTAGAAGACTTGGGATGGAAGCGCTGGGATTTCCAAGACGCCAGGGTGAAAATGTGAACCACGCCCCTGGTGGTTGAGCTGATAGTGGCAGGCTAATGAGCAAACTCGGTTGCTGTTACATCCTGGAGGAGCTCTTAAGTGTCTGGCTGAGGGCTCACACTCCTTAATCAAACACCCGAGCACTTTCCAATCCCCACACAGCGCTGCTCTGCGGGTGAGAACCCTTCTACCTTCTCCTGCACACAAACACTTCAGGCAGTGAATCTCCGGAACGTTTCTCATGTTGCCGTTTCCTAAGGAAATATCTGGAACAACTTAGTTGTTTGATTTCTAAGAGAACAGTGTTGGTGTCTGCCAAGTCAGTATCTTGTATTTTAATGAGCTCAGCCTCCCCTGCAGCACAGGCCAAGGGTGTGTCTTCCAAGAAAGGAAGGAAGGGCCTTCACTTCCCAGCTCCCTGGTGTGGACCCACTACTGATTCTGTTCCAGCAACTCATACCCTCACCCTTGTGGAGTGTCCTCTGGATGTTGGTTTTTTTGACTGAAAGTCTTGCCAGAATCCTAACTTGTGGACCCTTGATCTCCATGGGTCTCTGAGAATCCTCATGCTCAGGAGGAAGAAAGCATTCTGGGTATGAATGTGCATTTCCTATGGTCCCTTGCAGTTTTAGAATTACTCTTAATAAGTGTAACAGAAGTCGTCAGGGCCAGAGTGGGGTTGGCTAGAACAGATGAGGTTATACAATTAGCTGCTGTTTGTGATTTGGAATTGGGGGAGGAAGGGAAAAGAAGGAAGTTATATCCTTCTAATATTGCCTGTTCATCATTTATCAGATAGGGTTCTGCTTTAGTTATTCCCCAGGTGTTTTGCAACAATGTGCCTTTTTCTACTAGGAGATCAACAGACATAAAATGGAACCACTTTATTTCATCAAAGCGGTTCTTTGTGCTGAAGTTAATCATAAACCTTTAATGACCCCTGTATGCCAGATTTCTTTTTTTTTTTAAATTTAGAGAGAGAGAAACATTGATCAGTGGCCTCCTGCACGCCCCCTCCTGGGGATCCACCCCGAAACCTGGTCATTTGTCCTGAAGGGGATTCGAATTGGCAACCTTTCCATGCACAAGACAACATCCCAGCCACTGGGCAACACCGGCCAGGTCTGTATGCTGGATTTTATATATATATATATATATATATATATATATATATATATATATATATATATTTATATTTATATTTCAGAGAGAGGAAAGGAAGGGAGAGGGCAAGAGAGATAGAAACATCAATGATGAGAGAGAATCATTGGTCGACTGCCCCCTTCACACCTCCAACTAGGGATCAGGCCTGCAATCCAGGCATGTGCCTTAGACTGGAATCAAACCTGGGACTCTTCAGTCCCCAGGCCAACGCTCTATCCACTGAGCCAAAGCAGCTAGGGCTGTATGCCAGATTTTATCTGTCAAAGAATTTAGGATTTATTGTAGCCAATTATGTGCAGACCTGTGGACTCTATCCTATGAGGAGTACTAGTTTTCACTGCTTAATTAGAATAACCCCTCCTAACACTTCACCCCCTTCCTTTCCCTAGTCTATTCCCTTCCCTTGTTCCTTACCTTTGTTTTATTCTTTGACAGTGAATTACATAACCTCAGTGCCTCAATTATTAAATTGGAGAAAAATAGAACTTACCTTATAGGGTTATTATGAGGGCTAAATGACTAAACATATAAAGTGCTTAGAACAATGGAGAACAATGAGTGCCTAATACATAGTAAGTACCCAATACATTAGAGTTATATTGTTATTACTATGTCAAAAAATTTCTTTATAGCTTGTGCTTTTTTTTTTTGTCTTAAGAAATACTTCCCCAGTCAATAGAGAGCTATTGTTAAAGTAAGTTGACAGGGCTTGGTGACTGCTTGGGTTTCTGGTGGGGTGGTGCAGGGAGGATTTATCTAACACAGCTCTGGTATTTCTGGTTCAATCAATCAGGGCTTCAAGGATATTTGTGAGAAGTATAAGACATGAAACTTCTCAACTGTGAAAATGCCAGCATCACATCTAATGACCTGGGAGAATTTCCTGGGCAAAGAATACAACTAGTAGTAAAATCTAGTCACAGAGAAGCAAGGTGTGATTATCAATGGTTTATTTCTTTAGATTATAACATTCATCAAGATTAAATTGCATTTTAAAGACGGTTACTGCTGACAGTGTGTAAAAGCATTGCTTTTTAATCACAGCGAAGTGTCGAGAGACTAGGGCAGTGGTTCTCAATCTTCTGGCCCTTTAAATACAGTTCCTCCTATTGTGACCCAACCATAAAAGTTATTTTCGTTGCTACTTCATAACTATAATGTTGCTACTGTTATGAATTGTAATGTAAATATCTGATATGCAGGATGGTCTTAGGTGACCCCTGTGAAAGGGTCGTTCGACCACCAAAGGGGTCCCGACCCACAGGTTGAGAACCGCTGGACTCGGGACTTATCTCAGAAGTAAGTGCATTTGCAGACAGGAAGCATACTTTTGTGGTCAGACCCAGAAGATCCCTTAGATGTCTCGGGGGATGTGAGCACTAACATAAGCCACACACGGACCCTGCGTCCCTCCCTTCCCAATACCCCATGCAGAACCAGGCACCAGGCAGGGCAAGGTTACAGCTCAGCAGGGAGGAGCCTCAGGACCAGGAGGCCAGGCAGCAGCAGAATGAATGCAGAACTTTCTTTCATTCCTGAAATGGGAGGAAGAGAAGGAAAGGTTTGGTTTTTCTATGGTGTTTCTTAAGACATGGGCCTCCCAGACTTTTCAAGCTTCCCCCAAGGCTCAAAACACCACCAGTGTGAGCCTGAGGAGTTCCTTTTACTTAGCCAGCAATTAGACTCTCCTTTTGCCTTTCAGGGGCTCCTGAAATACTCAGGAATACCAGAAAGGGAGAGGTCTGTGAGAACACATCCTTTTGGGTCTCTGAATTTAAGGTCACATTGAGTGGACTGAGTTCTCAGGTCTATGGGCCCCTCACACCCTCCCATCCCCACTTCTCAGGCCCCTGTGCTGCCAGCCACATGTGCCTCAGTAAGAAAGGCTTTCCCCACATGGGCCCTGCAGATCCCTGGCCACTGTGGGAGCCCCTCCATGTTTGTCTTTGTCCACGTAGGAATATGTTTCTGGGTCGGGACCTCATGAACATACATCTTTTGCAGCAACATATATACTCTAGTCTAGTGTTAATACGAGTTCAGTCTTTGGGTGGGATCTGGCCTCCTCTCCTGGGGTTCTCAGCTCAGTCTGCCTGAATCTGAATGAACATCAAGCACTGCGCCTGAGATGGGAGCGCAGCACCTTTCCTCTGCTGGATTGTTTTCCTGGTTGTCCTGTTTTTATTAGGCTTGATCCAAATTCAAAATTCTACAGGTAAAAGCTCAGTCTCCCAGTAATCACTCTCTGCAGTCCCTTTCTACTTCAAACTTTTCTCTTGTTTCCAGCAACCTTTCAGAGCATAACGACTAATTTGGTTGAAACTTGCTGGATACTCAGTCCCTCTGCAGCTCAGATCCACTTCTGGCTGGACCATGGCATCTCAACAAAACCTAACTTCCTTCAGCAACAACTATTGGAGCCCTGATTCAAGCCAGGCATTACTGAAGGCCCTGGGTGCAGGGGGAGCAGGAAGATAAAGTCTCTGGCACTAAAGAGATCACCAGACTGTAAACAAATTATTACCATAGAGATGGTGAATGTATGCCTCAGATGCATACAAGGTTCTCCATGGGGGCAAAAAAAAAAAAAAAAAAAGAGTATTTGTTAAGCAATACTGATGTCCTGGGCAATAATTTAAGAACTTCCTTAATTCTCACAGACACACTACTGAAGTATTACTATTTATATCCTCATTTTACAAATGAGGCAGTTGAAACATAGATTGCTCAGGTAACTTGTTCAAATTCACAGAACTAATGGTTGTTGAGCCTGGATTACCATTGAGGTTGACTGACCCCAGCTTATGGCATGGATCATGGTATTTAATTTTGCCTGAGAGTATCAAGGAAGGCTTATAATTAGAAGTGATATCTGAGCTAGTGAAAGATAGTGAAAGATAATTACTTTACTAAATGGATAGTGTCTTAGATTGGATGAAATATGACATGAAGTCAGAGATTTCGGCCAGAAGGAATGATAGGTTTAAATGCAAGGAAACTTGAGAGCCAGGACACCTTGGGAAAGGTTGGGTAAAGTGGAGGCAACCCTTGGTGGCACTTTCTCACCCATCACAGGGCTGGACAGGTAACAGCCTTCCAGCCACTACTGATATGTCTTCACTCATATGCCTTCACTGATGGTTTTACCATCTCTAACCTTCATCCGTCTAGGTATCATCCTGTGCATTGGGTCTACTATGTGGCCCATTGGTGCAAACTCTTTCAGTTCTTTGATTCCCTCAGCTCCAACACTGTTCACCTGCTCTTCAGTCTAACCAACCACTGCTATGGAAATGTCCTCCAGACAACTCACAACCTATAAACTATCCACACTGGAAATCTCAAGGCCCACCATCCTATTTTCTAACCATACTCCCCCTCCTCTCTTTCTTCTAGAATATCTCATAGACAACACCAGTTCCCCAGCTTCCCTTGATCCCCACAGCCCCCTGCTCAGTTCAGGCACCCTCATCTCCTGGCAGGATTACTGCAGTGGCTGTATTGTTCTGCCTGAGAACAGGTCTCCCAACTCTCCCAACCTTTCCTATACCCCCTGACATATTAGTTTCCAAACTTATGTTTCCTGGCGCCCAGCAGATCTTTCTGACCGTTTAGCACAGCAGGGACGT
The DNA here is from genome assembly GCF_014108235.1 of Myotis myotis. Classification (NCBI taxonomy): domain Eukaryota; kingdom Metazoa; phylum Chordata; class Mammalia; order Chiroptera; family Vespertilionidae; genus Myotis; species Myotis myotis. The sequence goes on from NW_023416314.1 coordinate 40,444,338, forward strand.
TAAGAGCATGGCCAGACGAGGAACTGCCTAAGCTGCTCTCTATTCCAGGATATCAGCCCTGTATTTTTAGGAACCTAATACTCATCAGCAATTGGTTGAAGGCCCATTGTTCTCTGCCCTGGTGGCCTCTGGTAGCAGAGAACTCCCTCTTCTATTTCAGGATGTCCCACTACTCCCACCTGGGACACAGTCCCAGACTCACCTGAGCTGTTGATATAGAAGCAATTGTAGTTACTCTTAGATATTTTGGGCCTGTCAAGTGAAACGTCATTGTTATTTTGGATGACTTTCTGATATTCTTCATAGCCTGGAATTAGCACTTCCTTTTGTGATGGAATGTAAGAGAACATTTCAATTTTAACACCCGAGCAGGTTTTGATGGTAACCAGGTTTCCCTTACGATTGTCAGTAAATTTTATAGCTTCTTCTTTAGAGAGAGATGATGAGGCAACTTGGCCAAAACGTACATTTCCTTTTCCAATGTAATTACACTCTGTCTTATAGCCTCTATAAACTGTATAACAATTCGTTGGCTTGAGAAGCTGAAGAGCTCTTGTCAAATAATAATGGAAGGCTTTAAACTGAAACTTATTTGTATTTTGACGGAAGTTTCTGACAGCTTTGTTAAATTCTGTTCCAATATCTCCAGTATAGGCGACTAGAGCTATTCCATGGGAATCATTGAGTCGTTTTGAAGAGTCTATTTTGTTCTTTATTTCCTCCCATTTTGTCTTTGCCTTTTTCCATTCTGCTCTTAAATTTCTATTCACTTTAAGTTCTTCTTCTAACAGCTGGGGTGCTTTTGCCTCCATTTCTTCAGTTCAGCCCACATACTGATCATCAAACGCATTTTCGGCCATGCCTAGCTCACATGAATTAGTTGGTCGTACCGGTCGGTCACCTGTAGAGAAGAGGTAGTGTTCTTGGACCCATTTGCAAGTACTGGATGCGCCCAGAGCCCACAGTCTGGACTTCTTGCTTAGCATGAAATGTGACATGTTCCTGTCATAGCACTCATGTATGGTACACACATGAAGACAATCTTATTATACCGTGAGTAGTGTAAAAAGAAAAAACTAGGCTTTGTTACTCTGTTTTGTTTCCAGATATTTAAAATAATCTTTTCAGACTCATGCTCTCTCAATGGCTTTAGCCTCAGATTCAACTGTGGGAACTCTATACTTTTAAAGATGTGAGGGCAAAGCAGATCAGCAGGATGCAGGTGGGAGGGGTTGATATATATTACCTGTTGTGTTAGCCATGGAGTTAGGATCAAAAAGCGAACTGCTGTGGCTAGAAGAGATGTCATCTCCAAGTACAAAACTAACTGCAAAAAAATATAAGATAATGAAAATGAGGTGTGAACATTAGTTCCACTGTGAGTGTGCTGATGACTCCATCCCTACTGCAAATCTGGAAGCCCCAGTCCTACATACTCTGCTTTCTGCACAGCTAACCAGGACTTCTGCCTGGGTCCTGCACACAGGGAGCAGTGAGTCAGTAGGGAGCTGGTAAAGAAACAGTTAATCCTGGTCATAGGCAGAGCAGGGTGTCACTCAGATGGCCAGTGAGAAAAACAGATCACAGTTTAGTGGATCCTTCACAAGCCCTGATGTTTTACTCCCTCTAAAAAATTACTATGAGTTATAACTTTTCTCTCTTGGGCTGTGACCAGCATGGTAGAGAGCAGATGAGTCCTGAATAGGGTTGGCTGGGGATTGAGATAAGGACAATAAAGAGACAGACACAAACACTTTAAGTAAAGCTGGGCCAGGTGGGACACTGCCCATGGATGGAGAGACAGTGACCCAGAGCTAGTGCAGTGTGTGTATTATATACAGCATGATACCAGGAAATTTTACTAGAGTTTAAGACAAAGGAAATTATACGAAATCATGGTTAAAGATCAAGCTGCAATTCTTCATTCTTGTGGCTTCTTTGTAATTGTCACTTCTGACTGAGCCCGGATAATTGTGTCCGTTCCTGGCGCCTGGCTGAACTTAGATAATGAAACCCACCCCTGGCGCCTGAGCTAAAGGTCAGGCTGACCACACACCTGCCTCTGGCAAGGTGTTTCCAGGATGTGGCTCTGCTGACAATCAGCTCATGCGCTCTCTACAATGAGTCCTTTCACAAATGTGTCAGTTGTTTGTGTTTTTTAAGATCGTCTCAAAGTTTTGTTAATCTGGGGCTCCAACTTAAGTCAATACTTCTGAACATCTCTCAGTGTTGTCAGCCTTTACTTCTATCATGGGAGCTAACATGCATGGAAGCTTTCAGGGGTTCTTGGTTTGAAGGAAAGGTAGAAGTTGGTGTGGGGAAGGAGGGAAATAAGTATATTCCTGTTCTGACCTGAAGATCTAGGCTTGACTAACCATAGGAAGGGGGAGGACACTTTTGCACAAGGGCCCATGAGACACAGGGACCAACAGTACTGCCTCAGGATTCTGGGATATAAATTGCTCAATCTAAGATTAAGGTTTTAAATTTAAGAGGAAAGAATAGACAGCATTATCTGTCCTTCCATATTGTTCCCTATTTGCCAGGTCTGACCTCTCCTCCCTATCTAGAATGTTTCTTACACAGAACTGACTTTGTGGCTTTGGCTCTTGATATAACTGCCACTATAGCAATCACCTCTGGCTTCAGATAGTCTTCTTCCAGTCCCATTCAAACACCAGTCTCTCCTTAGAGCCCCTCCTGGGGTCCTCACACTCAGAGACCCTTCCCCTTCAGAGAACAGAACTGAGTTATTAGGTACCTGATTTCCTGGAGATCCTTTGTGATTTGGTCCTGGTCCGTCTTTGATAGAAGTGCCTGAGAAGGCAGTGGTCTGGCTTTTTTATTTGGGGGAGAGATGTACTTTCAGTTTCAGATTATATTTGTGGGGTTTTTTTTGGTGGGGTTTTTTATGTGTGTATGTATGTGGTTTTTTGGTTTTGTTTTTTTACCCAGAACCCTGTGAAGGCTTTAGGAGCAGACTGCCCTACCTCAATGTGAGGGGGGGAAAAATGACACTTAAAAACTCAAATGGTTGCTGAAACCGGTTTGGCTCAGTGGATAGAGCGTCGGCCTGCAGACTGAAAGGTCCCAGGTTCGATTCCGGTCAAGGGCATGTACCTGGGTTGAGGGCACATCCCCAGTGGGAGATGTGCAGGAGGCAGCTGATCGATGTTTCTCTCTCATCGATGTTTCTAACTTTCTATCTCTCTCCCTTCCTCTCTGTGCAAAATCAATAAAATATATTTAAAAAAAAGAAAAAAAGAAAGAAAACCAATTCTATTCCTTTAAAAAAACAAACAAACAAACAAACAAAAAAAACTCAAATGGCTAAAGTCAATCATGCCTGATATCTCCCCTCTCGCCACTGCAGCTTTCTTTCCCTCCTTTCCTTCCTTTCTTCCTTCCTTCCTTCTTTCCTTTCCTTTCCTTTCCTTTCCTTTCCTTTCCCTTCCTTCCTTCCTTTTTTTTTTTAGAACATCTTAAATTTTTAATCCTTTCATTACAGGTTACCTAAAACCACTTTTGATTAAGACAACTGTAGAAAGTTAGTAACTGCCACAAGCAAATGCCAGGTGGTGGCCTGTGTCAATTTTCCACAGAGTCCTGCTTTGCAGGGTTTGTGAATGCACTGCTTGGAGTCTCTGCTCACACTCGCTGGAATGAATTGTGGCAGATTTTAGTCCACAGGTCGCTTTTCCACATATTTCTTTGTAAACTTTGCAGCATTCTTACAGAATTTTTTATGGTCTTTAGAGTATTTTTCAGCTAGGTCAGCCTGAAGGGGGTGTTCAGGCTGGGGGTCCTTCACCAGTGCTATGAGAGACTGGGTTACTTGGTTTTTGTTGCTGGCTTCCAGCTTTCAGCACTAATTACCAGCAGACAGACCTGTCCCTTTTCTTCGATGTTGGAGTGATAGATCTTTGTTTTAAATGTAATCTTCGGTGATTTGAATGGGCATTCTGCTGGAAAGTTGATTTCCATTCTGAAGGCCCCCTTATCATATGGAGGGTTGTCAGGAACAATAAGCCCTTGCCAAGTTAATAAATTGGCTTCATCAACCTGGACATTACTGAAGTTTTCATTCCACATTTGCAGATTTCTTCAAGCTCCTTCATCACCTCCTGCTGGCCGTTATCTTGTATCTGGTCACTTTCTTTTTTTATATATATATAATAAAATTTTTTATTGATTTCAAAGAGGAAGAGAGAGTGAAACACCAATGATGAGAGAGTATCATTGATGGGCTGCCTCCTGCACACCCCCTACTGGGAATTGAGGCTGCAACCCAGGCATGTGCCTTTGACCAGGATCAAACCTGGAACCCTTCAGTCTGCAGGCTGACGCTGTATCCTCTGAGCCAAACTGGTTAGGGCCCCCAGAGAGGAAGGGAGAGAGAGAGAGGGGGGAAGGGAGATAGAGAGTGCACGCCCCCCACTAGGGATTGAGCCCACAACCCGGGCATGTGCCCTGATCAGGAATCGAACCGTGACCTCCTGGTTCATAGGTCGAAGCTCAACCACTGAACCACGCCAGCCAGGCTCCCACTCCAGCTTTCTTAAAAGTTGTCAAGAACAAATGAAAAATCTTGCCTTCTCTACAATTACAAGTAATACTGTTTATATATATGGTAAAAATGCAGATATCTTTCCATGAGGGTCAATACAGGTTAATGGCTATCCCTAGTCCTAGCTCAGCTGCATGGATCTCAACTTCTCTTTCCAAGAGAGAGCTAGAGGAGAAAGATTGGGTTCAAGGGTGACTTCTTCAAATGGGATAGATGTAACATCAGCCACATTAGGCCCGCATGTGACCAGCGCTCAGATCTGGCGGGATTCTTTGCACCATCCTTCATTCCCACTACTCTTATCCACTGAAGAAGAATCTTTATCTCTGGCCTTGCTCCAGCAAAGCTATTCTATTGGAAGTAAGTGGCTTATTTCAGAAACCCGGATGTGTGCCCTGACCAGGAACTGAACCGTGCCTGGTTCATGATTCATGGGTCGGTGCTCAACCACTGAACCACACCAGAGAGGCCACAATGTACATTTATAAAGAAGTTTTGGTCCTCTTTCTCTTTGACGAGGCAATGGAGCAGCCTCTCAGGCAGAGGCAGAGCTGAAGATCTTTGTGAAGACCTTGACCGGCAAGACCATCACCCTCAAGGTGGAGCCAGTGACACCATTGAGTGTCAAAGCTAAAACCCAAGATAGGGAGGGCATCCTGTCTGACCAGCAGAGTCTGATTTTTGTGAGCAAAGAGCTGGAAGATGGCCGCACTCTCTCAGACTACACTATTCAGAAAGTGCCCACCCTGCATGTGGTGGCATCATGGAGCCCTCCCTCTGCTAGCTCACTGAGAAGTGCAACTGTGATAACATGATCGGCCACACCCTCCCCCCACCAGCACTGTCTTCTTGGGGCTACACCAACAATCTGGGCCTCAAGAAGATTAAATAAGACCCCTCTACCACCTTCTTGGCCCCTCAGGGCAGCCTTCTGCCTGAACCCTGAGACCCTGGGGCCTCAATAAAGTTTCCCTTTCATTGACTGGAACAGGAAAAAAAAGGGGGGGGGGAGAAGTTTTAATGTCATAGAGAGATGCTTACTTGAAAGTGAAGTGAGTGGGGTATACATTTTTATGGACCAGAGTAATAATAAGAGTAGCAGTTGCTGTTTACCGGGTGCTCTCCTAAGAGCTTCACTTGTATCAACTCTTTTTATCCTCACACAGCCTTAAAGGATAGGGACAGTTTTTGCTCCTATTTTATAGATGATAAAACAGAGGCTCAGAGCCCTGGCTAATTGGTTGGAGTGTCATCCTGTACACCAAAAGGTTTCCAGTTCGATTTCCAGTCAGGGCACATGCCTAGGTTTTGGGTTCGATCCTCTGTCTCTCACATCAGTGTCTCTCTCTCTCTCTCTCTCTCTCTCTCTCTCTCTCTCTCTCTCTCTCCCTCTCTCTCTCTCTCTCTCTCTCTCTCTCTCAAATCAATAAACATATCCTCGGGTGAGGATTGAAAACCAACCAAACAAACAGAGGCACAGAGAAGGTGGGCCTTGCCCAGTGTCACACAATGAATACGTGGAAGCAGGGGCTAGAATTCAAACCCAGGTTGTTTGGTTCCGGAGTCCATGCTTATAACCAAAAGCAGTTAGGACAAGGCACATGATCACTTTGTGGTTATCTCTATGAGTTAGGATTTTGTTATTTATCCTTACTTTACTACCCTTCCACTTTCTGACCATTAATGCCAAGTTGTTTCCCAGCCTCCAGGCCTTTCATTTCAATAGACCAGTGGTTCTCAACCTTCCTAATGCTGCGACCCTTTAATACAATTCCTCATGTTCTGGTGACCCCCAACCATAAAATTATTTGCGTTGCTACTTCATAACTGTAATGTTGCTACTGTTATGAATCGTAATGTAAATATCGGATGCGCAGGATGTATTTAGGCGACCCCTGTGAAAGGATGAGAGGACCTTACTGTGTAGCAGACCAGCAGAGCAGACAGGTTGGGAGGCGGCACAGCCTAGGGGTCCCTCTCTCTGTGTTCTGATATGGATGCAGTGGAAGGTGCTAGAATCAGAGAGGTAATTCTGAATTAAAATAGTGACTTGGCAAGCTGTGCAGACTTGGACTACAACCCTCACATTCTGAGATCTGCTTTCTCTTCCATATTATGGGGTTGATGATATTACCTCACACTTACTAGAGTGCATAAGTGACGCAAAGTAGGTACTTAGTAGTTAAATGGATTTGCTGAACATTTGGGGAAGAATTAAATGTGAATATTTTCAAATTTCTTACCTTCTCTGAGTCTGTTTTCTAATTTATTCCACGGGATAATAAATAAATGAATATATCTATTTTTATGGGATTCTTGTGAGAATTCAAGGAGATATTCTATACAGTGTACAGAACCCAATGACTGGCATAGAGTAAATGCTCAGTTAAGGTTAACTATGATTGATATTGTTATGGGTAAAGCACTTTCTGCAGTGCCTGGTGCACAGCAGGTACGCCGAGATAGAAGGTGTATAGTGTTATTGACTTGGCTTGGGCTAAGTTCCACCCAGTTCCCCCTAAAGCTGTGTCCTGGCCCTGGGTGCACTCCTGGGTTCCAGAGTTGGTATTGAATGGATATCACCCCTGGCTGCCATCAGCTACTGCAGCCTTGGCCTCAGATCATACCTTGCTCTAGGGTTGTTCCATCCAAACAGTAGAACACCCCTGTGCATTTCCTTAGGAGATCAGGAACAGTGGAGACTGAACAGAGGGACTAGATTTGAGAGATAATTCAAGAAGGTATAGTCAACAGGACTTTATGACTAGTTAGGTGTCCAGGAGCAAGGAGGTGGATGTGTCTAAAGTAGTGGTTCTTTTTTTTTATTTTATAAAATATATTTTATTGATTTTTTACAGAGAGGAAGGGAGAGAGATAGAGAGTTAGAAACATCGATGAGAGAGAAACACCGATCAGCTGCCTCCTGCACATCTCCCACTGGGGATGTGCCCACAACCCAGATACATGCCCTTGACCGGAATCAAACCTGGGACCTTTCAGTCCACAGGCCGACACTCCATCCACTGAGCCAAACCCGTTTTGGCTAAAGTAGTGGTTCTCAATAATCTCAGATTGTTGCACTGGCAAGCCTGATGGGCGTTTGTGCCCAACAGAGGACATTTGGCAATGTCTGGAGACATTTGTTGCAACTGGAGTTGGGGTGCTACTGGCATCTAGTGGGTAGAGACCAGGATTACTGCAAAATGTCCTACACTACACAAGGCAGCTCCTCACAATAAAGAATTACCCAACCCAAAATGTCAAGAGTGCAGAGGTCATCAATACATCCTGGTCTGCGATAATTTTCAGAGTTTTACCTGGGCATTCAGGGCATCAAGAAAAGCCGTGAAAAGCCTTCCACAGGAGCTGTTACTACCTGTACAGCTAAAGGATTAGCTAAGTCAGGAAAACCCTACCCAGGAACTAACACAGCCTATAGGATTCTCTAGTGATAGAAAGGGGCCCTGCTCCTGCCCCGCTATTTTGGGAGCTGACCAACTGACGTCTCCCACTTCCGGTTCAGGGATGGGTGCACAAAGGCATTCTGAAGTCTCAGGAAGCTGGCCCATTTAAATGTGCGCTGCCCAAGAGAAAGGCATCTAAGAAACCATGGCACTCCCTTTTGAAAACGACTTGGAGAAATATAAGAACATTGATGAAGATGAGCTTTTTGGAAAACTCTCAGAAGAGGAACTGAAACACTTGGAAAATGTTCTTGATGACCTAGATCCCAAGAGTGCCCTGCTACCAGCTGGATTCCGACAGAAAGACCAGACACAGAAAGCCGCCACCGGACCATTTGGCTGTGTGCACCTCCTCATGTACCTGGAGAAGGAGGCTTTGGAACAGAAAGACAGGGAAGACTTCGTGCCTTTCACTGGAGAAAAGAAAGAGAGAGTCTTTATCCCCAAAGAAAACCCCGTACAAATGCTTAAAGAAGACAAAGTAACCCTTGATCCAGAACTGGAAGAAACTTTGGCCAGTGCCCCCGACACTGAACTCTATGATCTTGCAGCTGTTCTTAGAGTACACAATTTGCTCAATAACCCAAAGTTTGATGAAGAATACCCAACACTAAAGATGGCAAAGGGCCCGTGAGAAATGTGGTCAAAGGTGAAAAGGTCAAGCCTGTATGTGAGGAACCACCCAACCCCACAAATGTGGAAGTAAGTCTGCAGCAGATGAAAGCCAACAATCCCAGCCTCCAAGAAGTTAATCTCAACAGCATTAAGAACATTCCAATTCCAACCCTGAAGAAATTTGCCAAGGCTCTATAGGCCAACACTCATGTCAAGAAGTTCAGCCTACCTGCCACCCGCAGCAATGACACTATGGCAACTGCTTTTGCAGATGTGCTGAAAGTAAACAAGACCTTGAAAAGTCTAAACATAGAATCCAATTTTAAAACTGGAGCCGGGATCCTAGCCCTGGTAGAGGCACTAAGAGGAAAATGACACCTTGACAGAAATCAAGATCGATAACCAGAGACAGCAGTTGGGAACAGCTGTAGAGATGGAATTTGCCCAGATGCTCAAAGATAATTCAAGGACCCTCAAATTTAGATATCAGTTTACCAAGCGAGGGCCACGAACAAGGGTGGCAGCTGCCATCACAAAGAATAATGACCTGGTTCGTAAAAAACGAGTGAAGGAGACTGAAAGTAAATTTCTATGAAAAGCTCTAGCCGGTTTGGCTCAGTGGATAGAGCATTAGCCTGTGGACTGAAGGGTCCCAGGTTCGATTCTGGTAAAGAGCACATGCCTGGGTTGCAGGCTTGGTCCCCAGTAGGGGGTGTGCAGGAGGCAGCCAATCAATGGTTCTCTCTCATCATGAATGTTTCTATCTCTCCCTCTCCCTTCCTTTCTGAAATCAATAAAAATATTTAAAAAAATTTCTATGAGAGGTGAAGTTTCATCATGGCGGCCATTTAAAAACAAACACAAGCTCTTCTCCTTCCCCACCGGGACTATTTTATCAAAGGTTGTTCATTTCTGTTAACCACAAAACTAATCTTTAATTTTTATTCTTCTTTAGCACTACTTATTTATTTGGGATTTTTAAAAATACGTACAGTGTTTTATTTGCTCGTGTGCACCTCTGGCAACTTGCACCGATGGACATAGGCAGAGCTTAGTGGGTGACAACAATTGAAAACAATTTAACCACTTTCATATTAGGTTGTCTCGCTTACATAAACTTTTTATAACCACTGAAAGGCATGTAGTATGTAAGTGTGTTTGTAACTGATTATGGCAGAGGCCTCTCTGTTTACATGCATAGCTTTGAGTTAGGCTAAATACATCACAAGTTTTCCGCTGACCACATAAGAAGCTAGTATTGCCCTGACTGGTTTGGCTCAGTGGATGGAGCGTTGGCCTGCGGACTGAGGGGTCCTGGGTTCGATTCCAGTCCGGGGCATGTACCTTGGTTGTGGGCGCGTCCCCAGTGGGGGGTGTGCAGGAGGCAGCTGATCGATGTTTCTCTCTCATTGATGTTTCTAGCTCTCTGTCCCTCTCCCTTCCTCTCTGTAAAAAATAAATAAAATATATATTAAAAAAAAAAAAAGAAGCTAGTATTGCCAGTCTTTCACTGGGTCAGAAATGGGACCCAACTTAGCACAAATTCTCTTAGTTCCAGAAATACCACTGAATGCACATGCCCCAGGTGATCAAAGATCAGTGGGGTCGTGTTCATAAAAACATTATGAGACTTTAACATAGCCTTAGTAAATAAGTATAAAATGTTTATTAGCCCACAAATATAACTTCAAGCCAGACTCATGGGTAGCAAAATGAATTGGCACAACTACCTTTACTAATTATTCACCATAAATTCAATCTTTAACCTGACTCTGGTGGATAACTTTTTACAAAGCTGTTTTAAAGTTTTCCAGACAGGATGGGATATTTTTGAATTTTAGTAAGAGGGAGGCTTTTAAAAAAGTACACGCCTAAATAAAATAATAATTGCAAATAAATAAAGTCACAGAAGGGGAAACATTATTATAGATCATTTATTTCTTTGAGTTATATATATTTTTAATATATTTTATTGATTTTTTACAGAGAGGAAGGGAGAGGGATAGAGAGTTAGAAACATTGATGAGAGGGAAACGTTGATCAGCTGCCTCCTGCACACCTCCCACTGGAGATGTGCCCCCAACCAAGGTACATGCCCTTGACCAGAATCGGACCTGGGACCTTTCAGTCCGCAGGCCGACACTCTATCCACTGAGCCAAACCAGTTAGGGTGAGTTATATTTTTAATTATTATGTACTAGTGGCCCAGTGCACGAAATTTGTGCACATTAAAGGGGAATTAATTAGAGGAAATATTTTAATATTGCTATTTGCCCTTTCTCTATAATAGAAATGTCAGAGATGAAATAAAATTAGTAAAATGTATATGAAAATCTTCCTCTTGTCAGAGATTTGGGGGTGCCGTGGGACCCAGAGTCAAGTCCCTGCTCACCCACGCGTGCCTCAAAATCACGCAAGACCCAGACCTGGCCAGCCCCACCCCCATCAAGCCCCACCAGGTGGGGGGCACAGTCTCAGGTCCCCAGCCCAGCACCGGTTGGGGGGCGCAGGCTCAGGGCCACTGTCAAGCCCTGCCAGGTGGGGGTGCAGCCTCAGGTCCCCCGGCGCACCCTCAGGTCCCCTGGCCCAGGGCGGGGTGTGGCCTCAGGTCCCCTGTCAAGTCCCACTGGGCAGGAGGGGTGCAGCCTGAGGTCCCCTGTCAAGCCCCACCAAGTGGGGAGCACGGCCTCAGGTCCCCCAGCCCAGTGCTGGGATAGGGGGTGCAGCCTGAGGTCCTGCAGCCTGGGCCGGGGCCAGGGGTGCGGCCTGAGGTCCCACGTCAAGCCCCGCCGGGCAGGGGGCGCAGCCTCAGGTCCCCCGCCCCAGCCCAGCACCACGCAGCCTCAGGTCCCTGCTGAATGTTTGTTCCGGCTCATCATGGAAGCCCCGCCTCCGCTGATGGTTCAGCCATCTTGTGTTATGGGAACCCCGCCCCTGCTGTGGACGCAGCCATCTTGTGACGGTGTGATGGCGTGAGGGTTAAATTTCATATTAGCTCTTTATTATATCAGATGTGTATATCTTTAATACTAGTGCTGACAGTGTGTACAGCTGTTAATCACACTGAAGGACTTAAACAGAATATATGTCATATTAGCTAGAAATTCTCAAAACAGATCACATAATCTTGTAGGACAACTCAGAGATCTGTTGGATTTCTATGTAGGAAAAAAAGCAGTAACTGTGAACCAAGGAAAAGATTCCACTTATGCCTCCTAATATTTGGCATAACAAAGGAAGCAGTCAGACCCCCACCCTTCCCTTTTATATAGACTCTACACTGAAGACAATGTAAAATCAGGAACCAGGTGAGGACTATTGTTCAGCAGGTCCAGGAAAGTGAACCAGGAAGAAGGACCTTCTCGTGTACCTGGAAAGGGAAGAAATGTTTGAGAACATGGGCCTCTTAGACCTTTCCAGCAACATACTTCAACCAGTAATTCAGGCAGAGGGGCTCTCAGGTCCACTCCTCTGGACTCCCAGCTGGAAACCCTCTCACCTACCAGGAAATCCTGCAACACCTTGGAAGATCCCAAGGACATTGTCCTTCGGTTCTTGTCCTCTCTATTGGAAGTTCCAACCTGAGAGTCTGATAGTTGCGCTGGCAAGCCTGATGCGCAACTTAGTCTCTCCTGCTAGGTCTTGGCTCTCCAGGCTGTAAGTCCTCAGCTCTGAGTGACTTGGCACCTTGAATGCAGCTCCCTGAAAGAGAGACCTTTCCTGTGGGGGCCTAGAGAGCCTCTGGCCATCATAGGGGTCCCTCTGTGCTTGTCTCTCTACCCATGAATGTGTCTCTGGCTCTGACCTCATGGAAATCCTATTATTTGCAACAAATTCTTTCTCTGACCAAAGTTGTGAACTATTTGTCCTACTCATATGCTAATTGTTTTTCTGACTCTTGATGAAATCTAGCTTCTTTACCAGTGTCTGGTGGGAATCATTACATTCAAATGTTGGGTAGCATCTCTCCTCTGCTGGCCTACTTACTTGTTCCCATTAAGGCCTGATGTGAATTTAAAAGACATTTTTTAGACTCCTTGCAAAAACTCACAGTTCCTCTAGAACTGAAAATAGTTTCTGAAACTGAAAGCTTTGATTTCTGTTTTTTTGTCTTTAGAATGCTTCTTCTCTTTTTTAATTGATTTCAGACAGGAAGTGAGAGAGAGAGAGAGAGAGAGAGAGAGAAATATCAATGATGAGAGAGACTTATTGATCAGCTGCCTCCTGCACGCCCCATGCTGGGGATCAAGCCCGCAACCTGAGCATGTGCCCCGACCAGGAATCAAACCATGACCTCCTGGTTCATAGATTGACGCTCAACCACTGAGCCACGCTGGCCGGGCAAAAGGCTTCTATTTTTTAGAGAAATTTCAGAGCACATTTCCATGGAGATATTCCAGAATCTAATCAAATTTTTTAATGATTCTACCTTTGAAATCTTGAGCTCCATCCTCTTGTTTTCTGACCATACTCCCCTCCCACCCGGCTCTCAGGTTCCTTCTCCTAGAACAACTCATAGAGAACACCAGTTCCCTGGCCTCCTTCAGTCACCACAGCACTGCTTCAGTTCAGGCACCGGCATGTTTGCCCAGGTTTTAACGCAGTAGCCACTCCATTCTGCCTGGATCCAGGTCTTCTGACCCCCCTGACTTTCCATTGCCACACATTCTGGTATTTTTCCATAACGCATGTTCCTTGGAACCCAGCAGATCATTCTGACCTTTTTGCACAGCAGGGAGGGTGAGAGCTTGGCTGGACTAGAAACTGCCCTAGCTGCTCTCTATTCCAGGATATCGGTCCTGTCTTTTTAGGAACCTAATACTCTCCAGCAGCTGGTTGAAGGACCTGTTGTTCTCTGCCCTGTGGCTTCTTCTATTTCATGAAGGCCTCAGCACTCCCATCCGGAACACAGTCCCAGACTCACCTGAGCCACTGGAGAAGCGGTTGAAATTACTGTCTGCATGGCCCCTTCCCAAGCTCCACCCCGTGGGAATATGATGAAGGCCGTCTGTAAGCAGACTGTGAGAACTTGGGAGCGTGTCCAGCTCCTCAATCAAGAAACGGCCCAATAGAAACTGCTTCTAGATGTGAGCCTGGACTGTAAACAACTGCAGAAAAACAGCTAGCGGTTTTTGGGGGTTTGGTTTTTTTTCTTTTTCTTTTTTTTTAATCCTCACTCAAGGATTTTTTTCCATTGATTTTTAGAGAGAGTGGAAGAGAGAGGGAAAGATAGAGAGAAATATCGATGTGAAAGAAACACATTGATTGATTGCCTCCTGCACGCACCCTGACCAGGGCCCAGTAGAAGCCTGCAACCGAGGTACGTGCCCTTGACCGGAATCGAACCCGGGACCATTTGGTCCACATATCGACACTCTACCCACTGAGCCAAACCAGCTAGGGCATAGCTAGCATTTTGATCTCACACAGCTCTTGCGCCAGTTTGTCTCCCCTGCCCCCCAAGCCCCCTGCATGCCTTGTTTTGTTTTTTTTTCTTTTTTTAAAAAATAATATTTTATTGATTTTTTATAGAGAGGAAAGGAGAGGGATAGAGAGTTAGAAACATCAATGAGTGAGAAACATTGATCAGCTGCCTCCCACACACTCCCCACTGGAGATGTGCCCGCAACCAAGGTACATGCCCTTGACCGGAATCGAACCTGGGACCCTTGAGTCCGCAGGCTGACGCTCTACCCATTGAGCCAAACTAGTTAGGGCTGATTTGTTTTCTGTACTCTATTTAACCTTGTACTGACAAAGCCTGAGGCACAGAAAACTTTACCAGCCAATCACCACTGGTGTGCATTAAGTCCTAATAAACCCATGTCTTTCACAGCCAGTCTTTCTGGTTATTTCTTTGGAATCAGCAAGCAATACACTGAGGTTTTCTCAGACCAGCTCTTTCCATAACTCTGTCATATGAAATAATATTTAAGGTTAATTTTTAAATTACTGTTTTTAAAGTTAACATTTAGTAGTATTTCTCTTTATCTTTTTTAAAAATGTTGACATTCCAACATTTGTAGCCTGGAATTTGCGCTTCATCTTCACGTGGATGAAAAGCATATTCTTTAATAGAAATTCTTAAGAAGGTTCTGATGTCAAAGAATGGATCCTGCCCTAACCGGTTTGGCTCAGCGGATAGAAAGTCGGCCTGCGGACTCAAGGGTCCCAGGTTCGATTCCGGTCAAGGGCATTTACCTTGGTTGCGGGCACATCCCCTGTGGGGAGTGTGCAGGAGGCAGCTGATCGATGTTTCTCTCTCATCGATGTTTCTAACTCTCTATCCTCTCCCTTCCTCTCTGTAAAAAAATCAATAAAATATTTTTTAAAAAGAATGGATCCTCTCCGCTAAAATAAGGTGGATGAGTAGCTATTTGTTGAGGAAAAGATGTGAGGCAAATGGCCCACAGTAATGAATATTCAGGCACCTTTGTGAGAGCCTCTATGAATTGTGTAACACTTCCCTCCCTGGATTGAGAAGCTCAATAGCTCTTGTGAGTTAATAATGGAAGGCTTTGCACTGAAAGTTAGGTGAATTATGATGGAATTCTAGTTCTGCTAAAGTTAGGCCAAAAAAGCTATTCCATGGTAATCACTGATTCACTTATTCTGTGTGTGTGTTTTTTCCTGCCATTTTACATTCAATTTAAATTTTTTTATTTGCTTCCAGTTCTTTTAACACCTGGGGTGACTTTTTCTCTATTTCTTCAGTACAGCCCACATACCAATCATCAACCATGTTGTTGGCCATGTCTGTACTCAGAACTCACAGAATAGGTTTCTTGCTCAGAATGAAATTTCATGCATTCCTGCCACAGAGCTCATATATGAAACATTTATCATGAACCCACACTAACTTCCCTATGAAGAATAAAATTGTATGGCTTTAATTTAGCCTTATGACTTAAAAAAATTCTTCCAATTTAGGATCCGTAATCACTAACAGACCCTAGTCAGACTCTACCCCAGGGGTCCTCTTGTTTCATAAGACATGAAGGGAGCTGTCTGGAGGATGCTAAAAGCTATGAATCCTCCCTGGAGAAGATTTCCATAGACAAAATATACATTCAATTTTCAGGTACACAAGAATGTTAGTTCTCCTATTCATAGACCCATACTTAAGAATCTATGCCGATCTAGACTGGGTAAATGTATTAAAAATATCTATAGAAAGAAAGTGTCCACCAGAAGATTTATTGGTTAGATATGCTTATAGAAAAAAAGGAACCACAAGGACACACACTATCAGTGTCCATCCAAATATCATCCATGGAAGAGAAGACTCTGGACCAAAAAATCCATCAAATGTTCTGGAAGAGTAGCTATTTGTTGAGAAAAAGATGTGAGGCAAGTGGCCCATGGTAATGAATATTCAGGCACCTTTGTGGGAGCCTCTATGAATTGTGTAACACTTCCCTCCCTGGATTGAGAAGCCGAATAGCTCTTGTCAAATAATATGGAAGGCTTTGAACTTAAAGTTATGTGAATTTTGATGGAATTCTAGCTCTGCTAAAGTAAGGCCATAAGGGCTGTTCCATGGAAATCACTGATTCACTTATTCTGTTTTTTTCTTTCCTTGAATTTTTCTTCTGCCCTTTCACATTCTATAGACACAAAATGTGCATTCAGGTTTCCTGGGAGCAGGGGAAGAGTGTCACCCCAACTTAATGTGAAGTCATTAACCTTTCAAATGATCAAATTCCCTTTGTTTTGAAGTCATGCATGCCAGGCAAATTTCTGATTATAATTTGACTCCTTGGGTAGCGTACCTATTGGGCAAAAGTGCCCTGACCAGAGAATATAAATATCCAGTCCCCTCTGCAGGAAGAGTTCCAGCTAAATTAACGAACCTAGTTATTCTGTGTGTTTTTAATACAGCATTCTCTGTGAAATTGACTAATAAGAGTCCACACATAAAAGATGATTCTATGTTTCTGAACTTTTGTAGCAAGAGAAATACCTCAATGAAAGATTGATCCATGTTTCTAAGCCTGCAAGGCAGGGGGCATATGATAGATTTTTCACATTTCTAATTTAAATCTCCCAAATGTGTTGTATTAGGACAAAGAGTCACTAACCTTATAAATTTTATTCTGGGCCTAAATGAGAAGAGTCGGATATGGAATTTTGAGTGTCTTCTGCACAACAAAGGGGTTTAGGCTATTTATATACTTTAGGAGTTACAGACACCAGTCACAGTTATGGAGTTTCCCATGACAACCAATTATTATGCAACCAGAGGCCCTGGTACACAAAAATTTGTGCACTGGCAGGGAGGGGGAGTGTCCTTTAGCCCGACCTGTGCCCTCTCACAGTCTGGGATCTCTCGGGAGATAACCACCTGCTGGCTTAGGCCCGCTCCCCAGGTGGCAGATGGCAGGCTCGATCCCTCGGTGCCTGCCCTGCCGCCTCGGGTCGCAGATGGCAGGCCCCGATCCTGCGCTGGGTCGCACACAGGAGGCCCCGATGGCCGGTGGGCGGGGAGGCGGATTGTGCTGTCCTGCCCAGGCTGCAGTATGCAAATTTAACGGCCATCTTTGTTGGGTTAATTTGCATACTCTTCTGATTGGCTGATGGGCATAGCGAAGGTACGATCAATGAGCATCTTTGTTTGTGTAGGTGCTTTTGTTAGTGTAGATGCTTTGAGATTTGTGGTTTCCTACCATAGGAAATAATATTAAAATTTTGAAGACCCAATGTGTTTTGTTAATCCTCACCTGAGGGTATGTTTTCCATTGCTTTTCAGAGAGAGAGGGAGGGAGGGCAAGAGAGAGAGAGAGAGAGAGAGAGAGAGACATCAATGTAGGAGAGACACATCCATTGGTTGCTTCCTGTACCCACCCCGCCCAGGGTAGGGAGCAAACCCGCTGGCTACCCAGGTATGTGCCCTTGACCCTTCTGTGCGCAGGCCGACACTCTAACCATTGAGCTAGGCCAGCCAGGGTAAAGATCCAGTGTTTTAAAAGAGACTTTCCAGATAACTTTACAAAGCAAGAAGATATTGAAAGGGATGGCTACAAATAAAATCCCGAGAGCTATGGTCTATTCATGAGAGCTATAGTCTTGTGACTGCTATTCTCAGCCTTCACTTTTCTCTAACAGGGTCTTGAGAATGGCTTCATCACTCTGAATTTCATCTCTGTGTTACACCTTAACAATATTTCTCTCTCTACAGTTTCTTTTTACAGGCAACTAATAGATATGAAGGCTGCAATCTCTGATTTCAGCATGATTTTATTAGCCAGAACTCCATGAGAACTGCAATATTTGTACAAACCTAGGAATTAATACATCAAATGTGAAAAAGTAAATATTAAGAAAAATACTCAAATATCACCCAGCGCATGAATGGTCTCCTTGGTCGAGTCTAACCTCTCAGTCTGGTCTCTAAGTCCTGAAACAGATTGTCCCCACTTCACTCATATATCCACTTTCCCCTCAATCCCAGACCAGTCTCTGTACCAGCCAGGCAAAGTGTCTCAGTGTGGGTTCCCTCAATGGCCAGACTACTGCAAGATCCCAGTGCAGGCAGTTTATTTGGGGGATGCAGGGGCCACCTACAGGGGAGACAGAGAAGTGACATAGGGAAGGGAAGGCAGCCAGAGAAGGGTGTGTTCCTAAGCCAACTTGTCAAAGACCAACTAGGAAAGGGTACAGAGCATACCTCAGACTCATCTCACTAGAGAGATGGGGGAGCTGGGGTATTTTACACCAGGTCTCAACAGTCATGGGCCCAGGGCTGATCCAGGAAGTGTTCATCCCCCAGCACTTCCAATTTGCTGAATGTGGGTGAGTGAGGCAGCTTTCTGTGGTTCTGGAACAGCCCACAGGTACAGAGATTGTTGTCTGAGGAAGATACAGGCAGGACACTGAGAGCATCCTATATAATAAAAGCCCAGTGACCATAACAGCTGACTGACCAGAATGACCGCTTGACCCGTCACCATGAGGTGCACTGACCACCTCTCTAATCCCTACACAACGCTGCTCTTCGGGTGAGAACCCCTCTACCTTCTCCTGCACACAAACACTTCAGGCAGTGTATCTCCGGAACATTTCTCATGTTGCTGTTTCCTAAGGAAATATCTGGAACAACTTAGTTGTTTGAATTCTAAGAGAACAGTGTTGGTGTCTGCCGAGTCAGTATCTTGTATGTTAACTAGAGGCCCAGTGCACGAAATTCATGCATTTGTGTGTGTGTGGGGGGGTGGTCCCTCAGTGTGGCCTGTGCCCTCTCACAGTATGGGAGCCCTGGGGGGATGTCCAACTGACAGCTTAGTGGGCTAGGAAGGCAGGTTTAGCCATCGCCCCGGAAAGGTTCAGTGCACTTCTGCTGCGGAGACGGCGCCACTGCTGTCAGGGAGGGGGTATTGGGGGAAATGAGTTTAACCCTGAGGGGCCACTTAGGCCTGCCTTCACCTGGGTCTGGAGTTGTAGGGAGGAGAGGTGTGCCTGGCCCCAGCGGGGGGGCCCAGCAGCAGCAGGCCACAGGCTTCGGGTGCCTCGGGAGCGCTGACGGGTTGTCGCAGGTATGCTATTGTTGTGGGCACCCCTGGCGGGGGTGGCAGGGGAAGAGATTGGGAGTCAGAGATACAGGCTGCAACTACTCCCAAGGCTGGGTCTTCTGTCTGGTCAGCCTCCCCGTCCCCCCGGGGGTATGGGGGCTGCGGTGGGGTGTCTGTGCAGGGGGATTGGAAGAGCTCCCTGTGGCTGCTTCCTCTTCATTCTTTGCAGTCCAGGCTCCGGTCAAGCACTCTCCTCAGACCCCCGGGAACTTGGCTCCGGCCGCTGCTCTGCCCCTCCATGGCTCCCTACAGCCTCTGCCCCACTCGGCTCTCCCTGCCGCCCTCCTGTCAGGAGGCTGCCAGGATGCCCTGCTGTGGGGCCACCAGGGAGTATCCTCTAAGCCTTAGCTAAGCCCCCAGCCCTGCGCGCACAGGCCAGCGGGCCCCCCTCTTGCTCTTCACTTGCCACACCAGCCTTTGCTCACTGCTCCTGCCTGGGGTCAGCCGGCTTCGCTCCATAGCTTAGCACCTACATATGCAAATTAACTGCCATCTTTGTTGGCAGTTAATTTGCATATAGCCCTGATTAGCCAATAGGAAGTGTAGCGGAGGTATGGGTAATTACCCTTTTTGTCTTTTATTAGATAGGATGAGCTCAGACTCCCCTGCAGCACAGACCAAGGGTATGTCTTCCAAGGAAGGAAAGAAGGGCCTTCACTTCCTAGCTCCCTGGTGTGGACCACCTACTGATTCTGTTCCAGCAGCTCATACCCTCACCCTTGGAGTGTCCTCTGGATGTTGGTTTAGTTTGACTGAAAGTCTTGCCAGAATCCTAACTTGTGGACCCTTGATCTCCGTGGGTCTCTGAGAATCCTCATGCTCAGGAGGAAGAAAGCATTCTGGGTATGAATGTGCATTTCCTATGGTCCCTTTCAGTTTTAGAATTACTCTTAACAAGAGTAACAGAAGTCATCAGGGCCAGAGTGGGGTTGGCTAGAACAGATGAGGTTTTGTAATTAGCTGCTGTTTGTGATTTGGAATTGGGGGAGGAAGGGGAAAGAAGGAAGTTATATCCTTCTAATATTGCCTGTTCATCGTTTATCAGATAGGGTTCTGCTTTATTTATTCCCCAGGTGTTTTGCAACAATGTGCCTTTTTCAACTAGGAGATCAACAGACATAAAATGGATGCTTTATTTCATCAAAGTGGTTCTTTCTGCTGAAGTTGATCATTAACTTTTAATGACCCCTGTATGCCAGATTTTCTTTTTTTTAATTTAGGAAGAGAGAGAGAAACATTGATCAGTGGCCTCCTGCAAACCCCCTCGAAACCTGGCCATGTGTCCTGAAGGGGAATCGAATTGGCAACCTTTCCATGCACAGGAGAACGCCCAAGCCACTGGGCAACACCGGCCAGGTCTGTATGCCAGATTTTTAAAAAATATATTTTTATTGATTTTAGAGAAAGAAGAAGGGAGAGGACGAGAGAGATAGAAACATCAATGATGAGAATCAGTGATCGGCTGCCCCCTGTACACCTCCAACTAGGGATTGAGCCCACAACCCAGGCATGTGCCTTACACTGGAAACAAACCTGGGATTCTTCTTTCTATCCACTGAGCCAAACCAGCTAGGGCTGTATGCCAGATTTTAACTGCAAAGAATTTAGGATTTATTGTA
Source organism: Myotis myotis (assembly GCF_014108235.1). NCBI lineage: Eukaryota > Metazoa > Chordata > Mammalia > Chiroptera > Vespertilionidae > Myotis > Myotis myotis. Next base: position 40,465,171 of record NW_023416314.1, read on the forward strand.
GCCAATTATGTGCAGACCTATGGACTCTATCCTATGAGGAGTACTAGTTTCCACTGCTTAATTAGAATAACCCCTCCTAACACTTCACCCCCTTCCTTTCCCTAGTCTATTCCCTTCCCTTGTTCCTTACCTTTGTTTTATTCTTTGACAGTGAATTACATAACCTCAGTGCCTCAAGTGTAAAATTGGAGAAAAATAGAACTTACCTTATAGGGTTATTATGAGGGCTAAATGACTAAACATATTAAGTGCTTAGAACAATGGAGAACAATGAGTGCCTAATACATAGTAAGTACCCAATACATTAGAGTTATATTGTTATTACTATGTCAAAAAATTTCTTTATAGCTTATGCTTTTTTTTTGTCTTAAGAAATACTTCCCCAATCAATAGAGAGCTATTGTTAAAGTAAGTTGACAGGGCTTGGTGACTGCTTGGGTTTCTGGTGGGGTGGTGCAGGGAGGATTTATCTAACACAGCTCTGGTATTTCTGGCTCAATCAATCAGGGCTTCAAGGATATTTGTGAGAAGTATAAGACATGAAACTTCTCAACTGTGAAAATGACAGCATTACTTCTAATGCCGGGGAGAATTTCCTGGGCAAAGAATACAACTAGTAGTAAAATCTAGTCACAGAGAAGCAAGGTGTGATTATCAGTGGTTTATTGCTTTAGATTATAACATTCATCAAGATTAAATTGCATTTTAAAGACGGTTACTGCTGACAGTGTGTAAAAGCATTGCTTTTTAATCACAGCGAAGTGTTGAGAGACTAGGGCAGTGGCTGTCAACCTTCTGGCCCTTTAAATACAGTTCCTCATGTGTGAGCCAATCATAAAATTATTTTTGTTGCTACTTCATAACTATAATGTTGCTACTATTATGAATCATAATGTAAATATCTGATATGCAGAATGGTCTTAGGAGACCCCTGTGAAAGGGTTGTTCGACTGCCAAAGAGGTTGCTACCCACAGGTTGAGAACCCCTGGACTAGGGACTTATCTCAGGTAGTAAGTGCATTTGCAGACAGGAAGCATACTTTTGCGGTCAGACCCAGAAGATCCCTTAGATGTCTCGGGGGATGTGAGCACTAACATAAGCCACACACGGACCCTGCGTCCCTCCCTTCCCAATACCCCATGCAGAACCAGGCACCAGGCAGGGCAAGGTTACAGCTCAGCAGGGAGGAGCCTCAGGACCAGGAGGCCAGGCAGCAGCAGAATGAATGCAGAACTTTCTTTTGTTCCTGCAATGGGAGGAAGAGAAGGAAAGGTTTGGTTTCTCTATGGTGTTTCTTAAGACATTGGCCTCCCAGACTTTTCAAGCTTCCCCCAAGGCTCAAAACACCACCAGTGTGAGCCCGAGGGGTTCCTTTTACTTAGCCAGCAATTAGACTCTCCTTTTGCCTTTCAGGGGCTCCTGAAATACTCAGGAATACCAGAAAGGGAGTGGACTGTGAGAACACATTCTTTTGGCTCTCTGAATTTAAGGTCACGTTGAGTGGACTGAGTTCTCAGGGCTATGGGCCCCTCACACTCTCCCATCCCCACTTCTCAGGCCCCTGTGCTCCCAGCCACATGTGCCTCAGTAAGAAAGGCTTTCCCCGCATGGGACCTGCAGATCCCTGGCTGCTAGAGACCATTTACTGTCTTCACTAACTGAATATAGACAGAGACACCCCCCCCCCCCCCCCGAAAGCTAGTAGCCTTCGAAAGTCCTAGCAAAAGGTCAGGGCTTGAAAGTCCTAGCAAAGGTCAGGGCTGTGCACCACCCAGTTAATTTAGACACCACCCAGTTAATCTAGATAATGGTAGCTAAAGCATTATCCCCAGCTTAGCTCACTGAATTCCTTAGATATTTGTGTAGATCCTCGTTGATTATTGTTGATCAGATCCCCTGCCTATTCTTGGAAATTGTCTACTACCGATGAGCTAATCAGATATTGTCTATTCCCAGAAACTGTCTGCTGATCTGTGTGTCATTGAAATCTCCTTACCTAAGGCTACCCCAACCTCAATAAAAGATCGGAGCGGCCTGAGCTTAGGTGGAAGTCCTTCTGGACTTGCCCGCCTGGTCCCCCATTATTGCAAAATTATCTTGTGTCATTTCTCTCTCATTTGTGTGCGGCCCCTCTTTCAAATCCCGAACCCTGATCCAACCAGGACGTGGAAGGAAACACTCAACACCTGGCCACTGTGGGAGCCCCTCCATGTTTGTCTTTGTCCACTTAGGAATATGTTTCTGGGTCGGGACCTCATGAACATACATCTTTTGCAGCAACATATATACTCTAGTCTAGTGTTAATACGAGTTCAGTCTTTGGGTGGGATCTGGCCTCCTCTCCTGGGGTTCTCAGCTCAGTCTGCCTGAATCTGAATGAACATCAAGCACTGCGCCTGAGATGGGAGCGCAGCACCTTTCCTCTGCTGGATTGTTTGCCTGCTTGTCCTGTTTTTTATTAGGCTTGAGCCAAATTCAAAATTCTCCAGGTAAAAGTTCAAAGTCTCCCAGTAATCCTTCTATGCAGTCCCTTTCTACCTCAAACTTTTCTCTTGTTTCCAGCAACCTTTCAGAGCATAACGACTAATTTGGTTAAAACTTGCTGGATACTCAGTCCCTCTGCAGCTCAGATCCACTTCTGGCTGGACCCTGGCATCTCAATGAAACCTAACTTCCTTCAGCAACAACTATTGGAGCCCTGATTCAAGCCAGGCATTACTGAAGGCCCTGGGTGCAGAGGGAGCAGGAAGACAAAGTCTCTGGCACTAAAGAGATCACCAGACTGTAAATAAATTATTACCATAGAGATGGTGAACGTATGGCTGAGATGCGCACAAGGTTCTCCATGGGGGCAAAAAAGGAATATTTGTTAAGCAATACCGATGTCTTGGGAAATAAGTTAAGGACTTCTTAAATTCTCACAGACACACTACTGAAGTATTACTATTTATATCCTCATTTTACAAATGAGGTAGTTGAAACATAGATTGCTCAGGTAACTTGTTCAAATTCACGGATCTAATGGTTGTTGAGCCTGGATTTCCATTAAGATTGTCTGCCCCCAAACTTATGGCATGGATCATGGTATTTAATTTTGCCTGAGAGTATCAAGGAAGCCTTATAATTAGAAGTGATATCTGAGCTAGTGAAATAATGAAAGATAGTGAAAGATAATTACTAAATTGATTGGATGAAATATGACATGAAGTCAGAGATTTCGGCCAGAAGGAATGATAGGTTTAAATGCTAGGAAACCTGAGAGCCAGAACACCTTGGGAAAGGTTGGGTAAAGTGGAGGCAACCCTTGGTGGCACTTTCTCACACATCATAGGGCTGGACAGGTAACAGCCTTCCAGCCACTACTGATATGTCTTCACTCATATGCCTTCACTGATGGTTTTACCATCTCTAACCTTCATCCGTCTAGGTATCATCCTGTGCATTGGGTCTACTATGTGGCCCATTGGTGCAAACTCTTTCAGTTCTTTGATTTCCTCAGCTCCAACACTATTCACCTGCTCTTCAGTCTAACCAACCACTGCTATGGAAATGTCCTCCAAACAACTCACAACCTGTAAACTATCCACACTGGAAATCTCAAGGCCCACCATCCTGTTTTCTAACCATACTCCCCATCCTCTCTTTCTCCTAGGATATCTCATAGACAACATCAGTTCCCCAGCTTCCCTTGGTCCCCACAGCCCCCTGCTCAGTTCAGGCACCCTCATCTCCTGGCAGGATTACTGCAGTGGCTGTATTGTTCTGCCTGAGAACAGGTCTCCCAACTCCCCAAACCTTTCCTATACCCCCTGACATATTAGTTTCCAAACTTATGTTTCCTGGTGCCCAGCAGATCTTTCTGACCGTTTTGCACAGCAGGGAAGTTAAGAGCATGGCCGGACGAGGAACTGCCTGAGCTGCTCTCTATTCCAGGATATCAGCCCTGTATTTTTAGGAACCTAATACTCCTCAGCAATTGGTTGAAGGCCCCATTGTGCTCTGCCCTGGTGGCCTCTGGTAGCAGAGAAATCCCACTTCTATTTCAGGATGTCCCCCCACTCCCACCTGGAACATAGTCCCAGACTCACCTGAGCTGTTGATATAGAAGCAATTGTAGTTACTCTTAAATTTTTGGGGCCTGTCAAGTGAAATGTCATTGTTATTTTGGATGACTTCCTGATACACTTCGTAGCCTGGAATTAGCACTTCCTTTTCTGATGTATAGTAAGAGAACCTTTCAATATAAACACCCAAGCAGGTTCTGATAGTAAATAGTGTTCCCTCATGTCCTGTAATAAACTCTCTAGCTTTATCTTCAAAGAGAGATGAAGAGGTAAATTGGCCAAAACGTACATTTCCTTTCCCACTGTAATCAAACTTTGTCTTACAGCCTCTATAAACTGTATAACACTCCCCTGTCATGAGAAGCTGAAGAGCTCTTGTCAAATAATAATGGAAGGCTTTGAACTGAAACTTATGTGTATTTTGTCGGAAGTTTCTGACAGCTTTGTTAAATTCTATTGCAATATTTCCAGTATAGGCGACTAGAGCTATTCCATGGGAATCATTGAGTCGTTTTGAAGAGTCTGCTTTATTCTTTATTTTCTCCCATTCTGTCTTTGCTTCTTCCCATTCTGCTCTTAAATTTCTATTCACTTTAAGTTCTTCTTCTAACAGCTGGGGTGCTTTTGCCTCCATTTCTTCAGTACAGCCCACATACTGATCATCAAACGCATTTTCAGCCATCCCTAGCTCACATGAATTAGTTGGTCGTACCCGGCCGGTCACCTGTAGAGAAGAGGTAGTGTTCTTGGACCCATTTGCAAGTACTGGATGCCGCCCAGAGCCCACAGTCTGGACTTCTTGCTTAGCATGAAATGTGACATGTTCTTGTCATAGCTCTCATGTATGGTACACACATGAAGACAATCTTATACCGTGAGTAATGTAAAAAGAATAAACTAGGCTTTGTTACTCTGTTTTGTTTTCCAATATTTAAACTATTCTTTTCAGACTCGTGCTCTCTACATGGCTTTAGCTTCAGACTCAACTGTGGGAACTCTACACTTTTTAAAAATATATATATTTTATTGATTTTTTACAGAGAGGAGAGGGATAGAGAGTTAGAAACATTGATGAGAGAGAAACATCAATCAGCTGCCTCCTGCAAACTCCCTACTGGGGATGTGCCTGCAACCAAGGTACATGCCCTTGACTGGAATCGAACCTGGGACCCTTCAGTCTGCAGGCCGACGCTCTATCCATTGAGCCAAACCAGTTAGGGTGGGAACTCTACACTTTTAAAGATGTGAGGGAAAAGCTGGTCAGCAGGATGTGGGTGGGAGAGGATGATATATATTACCTGTTGTGTTAGCCATTGAGTTAAGATCAAAAAGCGAACTGCTGTGGCTAGAAGAGAAGTCATCTCCAAGTTCAAAACTAACTGCAAAAAAATATAAGATAATGAAAGTGAGGTATGAACATTAGTTCCACTGTGAGTGTGCTGATGACTCAGTCCCTACTGCAAATCTGGAAGCCCCGGTCCTACATACTGTGCTTTCTGCACAGCTAACCAGGACTTCTGCCTGGGTCCTGCACACAGGGAGCAGTGAATCAGTAGGGAGCTGGTAAAGAAACAGTTAATCCTGGTCATAGGCAGAGCTGGGTGTCACTCAGATGGCCAGTGAGAAAAACAGATACATTTTAGTGGATCCTTCACAAGCCCTGACGTTTTACTCCCCCTAAAAAGTTACTATGAGTCCTTTTACAAATGTGTCGGTTGTTGGTGTTTTTTAAGATCGTCTCAAAGTTTTGTTAATCTGGGGCTCAAACTTAAGTCAATACTTCTGAACATCTCTCAGTGTTGTCAACCTTTACTTCTATCAGGGGAGCTAACATGCATGGAAGCTTTCAGGGGGTTCTTGGTTTGAAGGAAAGGTAGAAGTTGGTGTGGGGAAGGAGGGAAATACGTATATTCCTATTCTGACCTGAAGATGTAGGCTTGACTAACCATAGGAAGCAGGAGAGCCCTTTTGCACAAGGGCCCATGAGACACAGGGACCAACAGTACTGCATCAGGATTCTGGGATATAAATTGCACAATATAAGATTAAGGTTTTAAATTTAAGAGTGATGGATAGACAGCATGTCTGTCCTTCGATATGGTTCCCTATTTGCCAGGTCTGACTTCACCTCCCTATCTAGAATATTTCTTACACAGAACTGACTTTGTGGCTTTGGCTCTGGAATAACTGCCACTATAGCAATCACCACTGGCTTCAGATAGTCTTCCAGTGCCATCCAAACAGCAGTCTCTCCTCAGAGGCCCTCCTGGGGTCCTCACACTCAGAGACCCTTCCCCTTCAGAGACCAGAACCAAGTTATCAGGTACCTGATTTCCTGGAGATCCTTGGTGATTCGGTCCTGGTCTGTCTTTGATAGAAGTGCCTGAGAAGGCAGTGTAGTCTGGCCTTTTTATTTGGGGGAGAGATGTACTTTCAGTTTCAGATTAGATTTGTGTGTTTTTTGTTGCCCAGAACCTTGTGCATGCTTTAGGAGCAGATGGCCCCACCTCAATGTGAGGGGGAAAAATGACCCTTCAAAACTCAAGTGGCTAAAGTCAGTCATGCCTGATATCTCTTCTCTCCCCACTACAGCTTTCTTTTTTTTAGAACATCTTAAAGTTTTAATTCTTTCTTGACAGGTTACCTAAGACCTATTTTGATTAAGACAACTGTAGAAAGTTAGTAACGGCCACAAGCAAACGCCAGGTGGTGGCCTGTGGCAATTTTCCAGAGAGTCCTGCTTTGCGGGGTGTCTGAATGCTCTGCTCCGGGTCTCTGCTCACACTCCCTGGAATCAATTGTGGCAGATTTTAGTTCACAGGCGCTATTCTGCATATTTCTTTGTAAACTCTTCAGCATTCTTACAGAATTTTTTTATGGTCTCTGGAGTATTCTTCAGCTAGGTCAGCCCGAAGGGGGTGCTCAGGCTGGGGGTTATTCATTCACCAGTGCTATGAGAGTCTGGATTACTTGGTTTTCGTTGCTGGCTTCCAGTTTTCAGCACTAATTACCAGCAGGCAGACCTGTCCCTTTTCATCGATGTTGGGGTGATAGATGTTTGTTTTAAATGTAATCTTCGGTGATTTGAATGGGCATTCTGCTGGAAAGTGATTTCCATTCTGAAGGCCCCCTTAGCATATGGAGGGTTGTCAGGAACAATAAGCCCTTGCCAAGTTAATAAATTAGCTTCATCAACCTGGACGTTACTGAAGTTTTTCATTCCACATTTGCAGATTTCTTCAAGCTCCTTCATCAGCCTCCTCCTGGCCACCATCTTGGATCTGGTCGCTTTCTTTTTTTTTTTAATAATAAAATTTTTCATTGATTTTAAAGAGGAAGGGAGAGAGAGACAGAAACATCAATGATGAGAGAGTATCAGTGATCAGCTACCTCCTGCACACCCACTACTGGGGATTGAGCCTGCAACCTAGGCATGTGCCCTTGACCGGAATCAAACCCTTCAGTCTGCAGGCTGACGCTCTATCCTCTGAGCCAAACTGGCTAGGGCCTCACTCCAGCTTATCTATATTATGAAAAACCTGTGGTCCTAAGGACCAAAGACTGGCACAGGTGGGCGAGGCTGGGAGCTTGGCAAGAAGTTCGGGTGGGGGGGGGGCTGCAAGCAAGGCAAGGCTGCGTGGGTGGGCGGGGCTACGTGATTTCGTGTGCTGAGCTTCTAGTATATATATATGTATATGTATATATGTGTACACACACACACACACACACACACACACACACACATATTTGTTGATTAGACAGAGGAAGGGAGACAGAGAGTACACGTTCCCCACTGGGGATCGAGTCTGAAACCCATGCATGTGCCCTGATCAGGAATCGAACTGTGACCTCCTGGTTCATAGATCAAAGCTCAACCATGAGCCACACCAGCCGAGCTCCCACTCCAGCTTTCTTAAAACTTGTCATGGACAAATGAAAAATCTTGCCTTCTCTACAATTATGAGTAATACTGTTTATGTATGTGGTAAAAATAAATAAAACTGTCCCAAATGTTTTTTGTTTGTTTTTTAGTATCATGCGGTCAGGGAAAATATTTGATATTAAAGCTGGTTTAAATTTGGTTGATGTCTTTTAGAGTTATTAACATAAAATATATGTTTGTCTTGCCTGGGTTTAAAAAAGAGGGTTCACATATTTTGTTATGTCTCTTGAAAATATGAGTGTATTTGCCAATGAAAAAACCTGTTTCTAGAAGTTATAAAATGATTCATAAATTTGCCAATCTAAAGATTGCTAGTTGTCACTGAAAATTAAGGTTTCTACGAATTAAGAATTCTAATTCAATTTAAAAAACTATATGGTTTTGGTAATAAAAGGTATAAGGTATGGAGATATATTTTGATATATATGGAGACAATAGGGTATTCTAAAGTTGGTTATTTCTGAATGAGTTAAGAAGAGGCCAACTAAAAGGTAATAGGAAAGTTGTAGATTTGTGAAGAGGGAAGAAGCAAGAAGGGAAAGAACTAAGGAAGTGAAAAAAAAGAAAAAGTCAGAGGCATATGAAAGAAAAAGACCTCTAAGTGAGAGTCAGTGTGCATATTGCAGGGAGGAAGGGCATTGGAAAAAGGATTGTCCCAAACCCAGCAAGGGAACTGGAGATAGAAAAAAGAGAAATGAGAGAAAAGGAGAAGCATGTAGACAGATGGTAGAGCAGAGTGGTGTGTATGTGTGTGTGTGTTTTTTTTTATCCTCACCTGAGGATACTTTTTCCATTGATTTCTAGAGAGAGTGTAAGGGAGGGAGGTGGTAGAAATGGAGAGAGAGAGAGAGAGAGAGAAACATCAACATGAGAGAGACACATAGATTGATTGTCTGCCACACGCGACCCTACTTAAACACTGGGAAGGTTGATTGCCTGCCACTCGCGCCTACCTCAGTTGCAGGTTCCCCTGTTTAAACACTGCCACTGGGTAGTGTTTAAATAAGGGAACCTGCAACTGAGGTATGTGCCCTTGACTAGGAATCCAACCTGCAACCCTTGGGTCTGTGGGCTGATGCTCTAACAACTGAGCTAAACCAGTCAGGGCTAGACGGGTAATTCTGATGATGAGTGAGAGACCCAGGAGCTCCCCTTGATTTTTCAAAACCAATTGTTATTTCCCCACAGGCGCCCTGGGTACAATTGACAGTGGGGAGCAAATTATTTTGTTAGTTAATACCAGGGCTACTTATTTGGTTCTAAATATGAAAACGGACAAAAGAAGTCAGGTACTGTCTCAGTAGCAGGAGTTACCAAAAGGATGCAACAAAAAGCCTTTCTCCTACCTGCCAGTGTTTAAATTTTAAGACTCTTTTTAACCTAGAAATGGCTTTGAGTTATTCCAGTGGGTCCCTGGAATACATCAGAATTTGTTCCCTTCCTTATAAAACATAAATTTTAAATTAATTAGGCCTATTTAATATACTTGAAGTACATGGGAAGCTTTGTCAAATATAAAAATAATAGCTATGTTCTGTTTGTATACAGTAGATAAATGTTTTCCCCTTTCTTGCTTTTGATGGCTATAATTAGGTTGCATTTCATAAAGGTTCTAAGATGACTAGTCACTTGTGGTGGACAACTCAGTAATCCATCCCTGTGTTGGCTTCCCCATTTCCCCTCTTACACTCCCTCTATCACTCAGAAGGAGGCAGAATTCTGCAGCTGGGTCAAGGGCCTGTGTTTGGGTCCCAACTTCCAGAAGGGTCTATATATAACCCTTTGCTTCAAGCTTTGCTTTTAGGGAACTTGGATATGAGAGGTACAATTCCTTGCATGTCTGAAAATGTTTCTACTCTATTCCACACTTGATTTTGTTTGGCTGTATTAGGTCTGATCAAAGATTTGAATCAATACCCCTCCCCTGGGAACTGGCTTTTCAGGCCATTTCACTATGGCTATTCCCTTTGCTGAGACCACATTTCACTTGCTGCAACCACATCCCATTATCTCCCCTCCTGGTATGCACAAAGAATTCTCTGCACAGGAAAAGCCCGCCAAAAATCCTTTAAAAGCCACTGACTCCCGTCACTGGGTGCTGATCGAATAAATTCACAATCCCTCATCATTCTGGCCTCGTGTGTTCCTGCTTCGGGGACCTAACATTTGGTGCCGAAACCCGGAGGGTTCCATGGGGATGGGGAGCCATTGCCCCAGCTTCGGTCACCCTGAGTTTGCTACTTGGAGAGCAGTAGGCAGAGGCAGCTCTTGCTGGGCTTACCTCCGAATCCTACTCAGGTACTTGATTGCCAGCCTCAATCAGGCCTCCCACCCTTACGGGGTTCCCCCTTCACCCTCAGCCAGCCAGCCAGCCAGCCAAGGAGGACGCCAGACAGGAAATCTCTCCTTCTCCAATGCTGACCCTCCATCCCACACCAGCCAGTCTTCTCTAGGTGAGTGACATTCCACAATTGCCCTCATCCCGGGTCTTCTGCCCACTCTCTCTCACTGACTTCTCAGAAGTCTCTCATCTCAAAAGTCCTAGTGCTAGGCCAGAAGATTCATCAGCCATTTGGCTTTGGGTCCTTCTGGATTGGGGACACCCAGTCAAGAGGGTCACCTCTCATTTCTCATGGTGATTTGTTTAGTAGCAGGAACCCCTGCCCTAAACAGTCACCTTTGGATTTGTTGTCTGTCACTCACCTTTCCTCTCTCCACGCTACACTCCCTCTGCACACTCACGGGAGATCATGCCCAACCACCTCATTTTATTTTGTAACACTGTTTGGCCACAGCATAAACTAGATAATAAGTCTCAAAGACCTGCAAACAACACTTTCAATTTTAACACACTAAGCAATTTAGATCATTGCTGTCACTGCATTGGAAAACGGTCAGAGATTCCCTACGTCAGCCCTTTTTTCACCCTTCAGTCCCAATCCTCCCTCTCAGTCCTGCTCTACCTATCAGCTCTTTCTCCTTCACACAAAACATCTTACCCCTAACATTTCTAATTCTGAATCTACTTTTGACCCAGCAGACCACCGGCCTCCACTCTCTCCTCTCCCTCACCTGCAGTAGATTCCCAAATCCCAGACCCTCCTAACCAGCAACCACCTTCTCCCCCACTCCCTGAGAGCCCAAATCCTGAGAACATGAGCTCCAAAACAGCCTTTCCCATCTCACACTCGTTCTCAGGCCACCCAAAGTCTGCCTTCCTCAACAGCCTCTTCTATTCTCACGCCAATTCCACTCCTGAGGGAGGCAGCAGGAATTGAGGGCATCGTCTGAGTCCACATCCCATTCTCTATGTCCAGCCTCACTCAGATTGAGGCGTCTCAGGTCTTCTTCCACTAACCTGACCACCTTTACTAAGGAATTTGAGTGTCTGACCCAGCCCATGACCTGACCTGGCACCACATCTGTGTCCTCCTGTCCTCCTCTACAGAAATTTACCACCTTAGACCCCACCTTCCCAGTGGAAACCCTTCTTCTGAACACCCATTTTATATCCCAATTAGAGGCTCAATGCACAAAATTCATGCAAGGGGCTCCGAGGGCCGAGGCTGCCACCTTGGCTGCTGCCCTGGCCCTCAAAGCAACAGCCCCAGCTTCGTCTGGAAGGACATCGGAAGGACGTCTGGTCTAATTACACTTTTTTTTTTTTATTATAGATCAGCTCCTGACACACACCATAAACTTTGAAAAATAGACACAGGTCCACAAACCCCTCAAAAAGACCTCATTAACCTGACCTTTAAGGTCTTTAATAATAGAGACAAAGGGACCCAAATCCCAAAACAAAGACAAGATCAGGCCAAGGCTGAGGCCCAGAAGGAGGCCTTCCAGCTCCTAGCCACTACTCTCATGAACCCCAAACCAAGTGCCGGTCCTTCAACCAAGGGTAAGTCAGGGTCTAAACCTCCTCCAGGACCATGCTTGAAATGCAACAAGGAAGGACACTGAGCCAAGTCCTGCTCAAACCTGAGACACCCACCTAGGCTCTGCTCCAGGTGCGGAAGGGAAGGCCACTCTCCGAATTTATTCTGCCCTCTCCAAATTTCCTGGGACCATTGTTTACTCCTCAGTCTCTATTATGGGGTTGGTGGATTAGTCTCACAGCCATTAGCCGCCTCACCTCTACACTGCATCTTACTAAATACCTTCATTCACTCTTTTCTCATTATCACCCAAACCTTAGCATATTATCTCTAAGGAAAAGTTGACAGTTTTAAATCCAAGCCACTAGAGGCCTGGGAATAGGCTGCTGGGCCTGCTCTCTCCCCACCTCACCTTTTCTTCAGCCCCATATGCCTGTACATAATTTTCCAAAGTCTTGGATAACTTAAAGGCTTTGGAGCATTGCTGGGTTAAATGATAAATATCTAAAATAACAAAATATTGAAACATTAATTGCTAGACACATTTTAATTAGCTGGCTCTTAGTTTTTATTACAGAAGGTCTCTTACACTTTCTGAATGTATATTTTCCTGAAAGTAAGAGTGTGTTTAAAGTGTGTTGATAAATGTCAGTCTAAGAAATGTTGGCTGTTTACTTTTTGGTTATCATTGAAAAATTAAGGTTTCTAAGAGTGAAGAATTCTAATACATTTTAAAGAAAAAAGAAAGAAAAGTTGCTGAAGGTATGACAGAAAGACAGAATGTTAGAGTAGTTATGCATTTTTGAAGGACATGGAAGGTTTGAAGGCTAATTTGAAAGTGTGAAATTTGTGAAGGTTGCATATGTGATGAGAAGGAAAAGAGAAATGTTAAAAGAAAGAAATAAGTTCTAAAGTTAACTACTTACAAGAATTGTAAAAGGTTCATAAAAGTTCCAGGAAAGTTTAAACAAAGGCCAGGTCACTAGTTAATTTATAGCCTACCTGTAATAATAAATAAAGGCAAGACCACTAGTTTATAGCCTGCCAAGGACAGAGCAAATAGTTAATACAGAAAGGGAGGGGGAAAGGGGAAAATAAAATAAAAGGGGGCTACAGGCCATTTTTCTCTGAGCAAGAAAGCCTGAGGTTTCAGTCTCCACGCCTGGCAGGACAAGGTTGCTGGATAATTTTTAAGCTAAACCAGAATATTCAGCAGCGGAATTTTAAGATAAGAATGTACATAATGCCTCAGACCTCCACCCAGCCTGCTTTTCAAATTGGCTGGGGGTGTTGGGCAATCTGTACTTCATGGGTCAAATGTGTAAGTTTGCTTACTTTGCTTTTTCAATAAAGGAGCATACTTTAATTACTTGATAAGTTAGCTTTTCACGATATAATCAAGATCTCATATAAACTCATTCATATGAGAAGCCAATAGTTTATGAGCAACTGGTTCTAGTAAAGTCCTAAGTAAAATTTGCATATATATGCAAATGAGCACTAGCCAAAAAGAATGCTGTTTAGAAGTAAATTTAAGCTTAAAAAGAAGAAATTTGAGAAACCAAGATGGCGGCATAGGTAAACACCGGAGTTTGCTGCCTCGCACAACCACTTCAAAAATACAACTAAGATATGGAACGGACATCATCCAGAACCACAGGAAGGCTGGCTAAGTGTTCTACAACTAGAAGGAAAGAGAAAAGCATACTGAGACTCAGAGGAGGTGCGGTGCGGAAGTAAAATACTAAGGTAAAGAGGTGCACGTGGAGTGGGCTGGCGGCTGAGGGCGCGGTTGTCATTTTCAATCGGGAGGGAGTCTCAGGTTCTGAGCTCCAGTTCCCGGCGAGTCTCCCAGACTCAGATGGGAGAAGCTGGACTGTCTGGCATCGGTCGGAACTCGAGGGCAGCTTTCTCTCGGAGGTGCTTGAGTGATTACCGGGTCACTGAGAAGCAGAGCCTATGAGGGCAGGACTGAGAGCAGCCAAAAACTGCTCGCCTGTGGGACCCGCCCAGCCTAAGCCCTGCAGGGAGGCTTTTGCTGGGTAGCCTCAGGCAAAGGCTAGATTAGCACCTCTCTAGCGATCCAGGAGCCGGTGTGCCCGGTGGTCAGAGTGGGACCATCCAGTTTGCAGCTTCTCGGACCTTTAAAGGACACACTCAGGGGGCAGACCCAGTGAACACCAAAGCCCCATTGAAGCAAGTCTTGCCACGGAGGGGTGTCTCCAGCATAGAAGTTCTCCCACTGCAGACACAGATGATTCTCACAGACAATTGGCCTGGAGGTCATTCCCTCCCAGTGTTAACTACAACAAGCAAGGCTTAACTACAACAAGACTGTGCACAAAGACCACAAGGGGGTGCACCAAAAGTGTCCTCCTCAGGTAATTGGGGAGGCTGAGCCACTGGGCCCTAGAGGACACTTAGCACAGAAAACCACTTTATCAACACAGGCAAGCATAAAAAATGTGGAGACAAAGAAGCAAGACACAAATGACAGAAATGGAGGAAAGCAAACTACTGGATATAGAGTTCAAAACCACACTTTTAAGGTTTTTCAAGAATTTTCTAAAAACTGCCGATAAACTTAATGAGATCTACAAGAAATCTAATGAGACCCTCTAGGTTGTGATAAAGGACCAACTAGAAATTAAGTATACACTGACTGAAATAAACAATATGATACAGACTCCCAACAGCAGACTAGAGGATCGCAAGAATCAAGTCAAAGATTTGAAATACAAAGAAGCAAAAAACACCCAACCGGAAAAGCAAAATGAAAAAAGAATCTGAAAATACGAAGATAGTGTAAGGAGCATCTGGGACAGCTTCAAGCGTACCAACATCCGAATTATAGGGGTGCCAGAAGAAGAGAGAGAGCAAGATATTGAAAACCTCTTTGAAGAAATAATGACAGAAAACTTCCCCTACCTGGTGAAAGAAATAGACTTACAAGTCCAGGAAGCGCAGAGAACCCCAAACAAAAGGAATCCAAAGAGGACCACACCAAGACACATCATCATTAAAATGCCAAGAGCAAAAGACAAAGAGAGAATCTTAAAAGCAGCAAGAGAAAGACAGTCAGTTACCTACAAGGGAGTACCCATATGACTGTCAGCTGATTTCTCAACAGAAACTTTGCAGTCCAGAAGGGAGTGGCAAGAAATAT
Source organism: Myotis myotis (assembly GCF_014108235.1). Taxonomy (NCBI): domain Eukaryota; kingdom Metazoa; phylum Chordata; class Mammalia; order Chiroptera; family Vespertilionidae; genus Myotis; species Myotis myotis. The sequence continues at coordinate 40,480,226 of NW_023416314.1, forward strand.
TCAAAGTGATGAATGCTAAGAACCTGCAACCAAGATTACTTTATCCAGCAAAGCTATCATTCAGAATTGAAGGTCAGATAAAGAGCTTCACAGATAAGAAAAAGCTAACGGGGTTCATCGCCACCAAACCAGTATTATATGAAATGCTGAAAGGCATCCTTTAAGAAGAAGAAGAAAAAGAAAAAGGTAAAGATAAAAATTATGAACAACAAATACACATCTATCAACAAGTGAATATAAAAATCAAGTGAATAAAGAATCAGATGAACAGAATGAACTGGTTATTATAATAGAATCAGGGGCATAGAAAGGGAATGGACTGACTATTCTTGGGGGGGAAAGGGAAGAGGGGGATGCGGGAAGAGACTGAACAAAAATCGTGCATCTATGGATGAGGACAGTGGGTGGGGAATGAGGGTGGAGGATGGGGTGGGAACTGGGTGGAGGGGAGCTTAGGGGGGGGGTGAGGAAGAAATGTAATAATCTGAACAATAAAGATTTAATTTAAAAAAATAAAATTAAAAAAATTAAAAAAGAAATTTAAAAATTTCTTCCACTACTATTTACAGAGTAAACTAAAAGTTATTATTCAAGCATTAAATCTCACCATTAGTGAGACACCATAAGTAAAAAGCACATTACTTTTACGTGAGATGTATCCATTGCAGTAGCAACCAGCATGTTTCTCTCCCACCTATTTTTCTGGAAGGCAACCAAGTTGGTGCTCTGTTTGAAAGAAAGAAAAAGTCTTTAATGTAGCAATTTAAGGTTTAAAAGTAAAAACAGCAAAGATTAAAGTGCAGTAAAAAGAAGTTAAGCCAGTGAATGTGAGATTATAAGCTCAGGAAATTTAAAGTACTAAGTTTGGCTGGAAATAGATCCTACCCTTTCCCACACTGTTAATAAATAAAATCAGGCAGAAGAAAAAAAAACCCTTTAATAGCAACCCTAGGAAAAAAAAAAAAAGAAGAAATAGATAGAAAAAGATGGCGGATGGCAGGAAGGAGGTGAGGGATAGGAAGTGAGTGAGTGAGGGGATAAAAGGAGAGTGTGTGGATGTGTGTGTTGTGTGTGTGAGTGAGTGAGGGACAGTTAAATCCAGCAGGAGCAGCAGAGGCTGGCAGACCAGGCTCTCTGGGACAGGGAGAGACTACCACCGCTGCGGTACTCCCTGGACTGCGGGATTCGGGCATGGAGCCCACACCATCTTGAAGGGGAGAGCGGCCTCTTCTAGGAACTCAGCAGCACCACCACCCAGACAGGCCTTGAATACTGCCCTTGACCCAGCAGCCACTCCAGCCAAAACCCTGCTGCCCCACCCACAGACCCGCGGACCTGAGACTTCCACCTCCAAAGGTCCACCGCTCCCACAGCAGTAAGTGCAACTCCCCTTCCCCAGCTGCAGAACTTGGATGCCACATTCGGGTGTCTCAACATCCGCGGGTTTCCAGCGCACAGACTTCCAGGGCACACCACTCCATAGGCAGCTCTTGGATGCCTCTGTGAAACCCTGCTGGGTGTGATTTTGAACAGACAAGGGCGCGCTGCTTCGCAGTAGAAATTCTGAATTCCCTCTTCCTGAATAACTGCTCACAGACAACCAGCTGCGCATCTTTAGCACCAGGGCTCCTCAAAGTGTGTCAGAGCTCTGTGCCGGCAATCTCACCACCACAGTCGCGCATTTCCAAGGAGCAGGCACCCAGAGCCCATCTAACCACCAGGCGCTCCTGGGAGCTGCTGCGAGCCCTGGCTAGGTGCGATCTTGAACAAACAGTGACACACTCCCCCTGGCAGTAGATATTCTGAATTCAATCACTCTGGATACCTGCCCACAGATACCTCAATTATGTGGCTTCAGTGCCAGGGCCCTTCAAAGTGCTTCAGTAAGCCACGCTGGAAAACGCACCACTGGTGCCCCTGTGAGCCACCACTGGGAGCGCATGCCTATCCACCACAGGTGCAGCAGCAAAAACTGAGTCTTCCCACCCCTCAGCTGCAGAACTCTGGACATTACAGTTGTGTGCTTTTCCAGTGCCACTGTGAGTCCCCTCTGGGCACGCATGACTTCAAGGTCATAAGATAGCAAAAATTGGGACACCCCCCTCCACGGCTGCTGCAGACTTCTAGACACCGCAGTTGTGCATTTCCAGCTCACAGGCCTACACCAAGAGAACCCAAATAGCTCAAGTAGGGAGCTAAGCTAGATTACCAAGCCCAGGAGACCTGAGAGATCACACCAGTAGCACCATCCCCAAAAGAACCTGGGTAGCAAAGCAATCAGATCTACAATTAAAACATTACAGCAAAACATGGGGAGGCAAAAAAGCAATCCCCAAAGGAAAGAAAAAGAAGATCACCAGAAAGGGAGTTAAATGAAACTGAGGCTAGCAACTTATCAGAGAAAGAATTCAGAGTAATGGTTATAAGGATGCTCAAATGGCTGGATAACAAATACACACAACTCAATGAGAATTATAAGGAGCTGAATGAGAATGTCACCAACATGAAAAAGAACCAAGAGGAGATGAAGAATGACATAGTTGCAATGAAGAACACAATGGAAGGCTTAAACAGTAGACTACAAGAGGCTGAGGACTGCATCAGTGAATTAGAAGACAAGGTAGTAAAATACACACAAACGCAGCAGCAATTGGAAAGAAGATTTAAAAAGCAAGAGGAGAGCCTAAGGGAGCTTTGGGACAACACAAAATGAAACAATATTCGTATAATAGGGGTACCAGAAGGAGAGGAAGAGAAGCAAGGAATAGAAAACCTGTTTGAAGAAATAATGACAGAAAACTTCCCTGGTATTGGCAAGGAAAAAACTATGCAAGTCCAAGAAGCACATAGAGTCCCAAACAAGATGAACCCCAAAAGACCAACACCAAGACACATCATAATTAAATTGGCAAACACCAACGACAAAGTAAGAATCTTAAAGGCTGCCAGAGAGAGACAGAAAGTTACTTACAAGGGAGCTCCTATTAGAATATCAACTGATTTTTCAACAGAAACACACCAGGCCAGAAGGGAATGGAATGAAATATACAAAGTGATGCAAAGCAAGGGACTGAATCCAAGAATACTATACCCAGCAAGGCTATCATTCAAAATTGAAGGTGGAATCAGGAGCTTCACAGACAAAAAAGGCCTAAGAGAGTTTATTACTACCAAGCCAGCAATGCAAGAAATGCTAAAGGGACTGCTGTAAAAAGAAGAAACAGAAAGGCTAGAAGAAACACAAACATTAAGAATAAAAATGACAATAAACAAGTACTTATCAATAATAACATTAAATGTAAATGGATTAAATGCATCAATCAAAAGACATAGGGTAGCTGAATGGATAAGAAAACATGACCCATATATTTGCTGTCTGCAAGAGACCCACCTCAGAACAAAGGATTCACACAGACTGAGAGTGAAGGGATGGAAAAAATTTTTTCAGGCAAATAGAAATGAGAAAAAAGCTGGTGTTGCAATACTTATATCTGACAAAATAGACCTCAAAGTAAAGGCCATAACAAGAGATAAGGAAGGCCACTACATAATACTAAAGGGAGCAATTCAACAAGAAGATATAACTCTGGTAAACATATATGCACCCAATACAGAAGCACCCAAATACATAAAACAACTTCTGGAAGATATCAAGGGAGAGATCGATAGCAATACAGTCATAGTAGCGGACTTTAATACCCCACTGACACCACTGGATAAATCCTCTAAACAAAAAAGCAGCAAAGAAACAGCAATCCTAAATGACTCACTAGATCAGATGGACTTAATTGACATATTCAGAACATTTCACCCCAAAGCTACAGAATATACATTCTTCTCCAGTGCACACGGGACATTTCAAAGATAGACCACATATTAGGACACAGGCAGTCTCTTCAAATTCAAGAGGATAGAAATCATAACAAGCATCTTCTCAGATCACAATGGCATAAAACTGGAAATCAACTACAATAAAAACAATGAAAAAAATCAAACACTCGAAGGCTAAATAACATGCTATTAAACAATGATTGGGTTACCAAAGAGATCAAAGAAGAAATAAAAAGCATCCTGGAAACAAATGACAATGAAAACACAACAATCCAAAATCTATGGGACACAATGAAAGCAGTCCTGAGAGGGAAGTTCATAGCTCTACAGGCCGACCTCAAAAAACAAGAAAAACTGGTAATAAATAATCTAACCTTGCAACTTAAAGAATTAGAGCAACAAGAAAAGCCCACAGTATCCAGAAGGAAGGAAATAATAAAGACCAGAGCAGATATAAACAACATAGAGACCAAAAAAACAATACAAAAGATCAATGAAACCAAGAGCTGGTTCTTTGAAAGGATAAACAAGATTGATGAACCTCTCGCCAGGCTCACCAAGAAACAAAGAGAGAGGACCCAAATAGACAAAATCAGAAATGAAAGAGGTGAAGTAACAACTGACCCCACTGATATACAAAGGATTGTAAAAAAAATACTATGAACAACTCTACTCCAAAAAACTGGACAATCTTGATGAAATGGACACATTCCTAGAAAAATATAAGCTTCAAAACTCAATTAGGAAGAATAAAAAAACCTGAGTAGGCCGATAACTACTGATGAAATTGAAACAGTAATCAAAACACTTCCAGCAAACAAAAGCCCTGGACCAGATGGCTTCACAGGAGAGTTTTACCGAACATTCAAAGAAGAACTAAAACCAATCCTTCTCAGACTATTCCAAAAAATTCAAGAGGTAGGCACATTTCCAAGCTCTTTCTATGAAGCCAGCATTACCCTAATCCCAAAACCAGATAAAGACACCACAAAGAAAGAGAATTACAGGCCAATATCCCTGATGAACATAGATGCTAAAATCCTCAACAAAATTCTAGCAAACCAGATCCAGCATTACATTAGAAAAATTATACACCATGACCAAGTGGGATTTATTCCTGGGATGCAAGGCTGGTACAATATCCGCAAATCAATAAACGTGATACATCACATAAACAAATTGAGAGACAAAAATCACATAATCATATCAATTGATGCAGAAAAGGTATTTGGCAAAGTCCAGCATCCTTTTCTGATAAAAACACTCAGCAAAATGGGAATAGAAGGATCATACCTCAACATAATGAAAGCCTTATATGACAAACATACAGCCAACATCATACTCAATGGGCAAAAACTAAAACCATTTCTCTTAAGAACAGGAACAAGACAGGGATGCCCGCTTTCACCGCTCCTGTTCAACATAGTACTAGAAGTACTAGCCATAGTGATCAGACAAGAAGAAGAAATAAAAGGCATCCAAATTGGAAAAGAAGAAGTAAAATTGTCCTTATTCGCAGATGACATGATACTGTACATAGAAAACCCTAAAGACTCTATCAAAAAATTGCTAGACTTAATAAACGAATTTGGCAATGTAGCAGGATACAAAATCAATGCCAAGAAATCTATGGCATTTTTATACACCAATAGTGAATTTACAGAAAGAGAAATTACAAAAGCAATCCCATTTACCATTGCACAAAAAAATTAAGATACCTAGGAATAAACTTAACTAAGGAGGTAAAAGACCTGTACTCAGAAAACTACAACACGTTGAAAAAAGAGATAGAGGAAGACATAAACAGATAGAAGAACATACCGTGTTCATGGATTGGTAGAATCAACATCATTAAAATGTCCATACTACCCAAAGCAATCTATAAATTCAATGCACTCCCCATTAAAATACCAATGGCATACTTCACAGATCTAGAAAGAACTCTCCAAAAATTCATCTGGAATAAAAAAAAAAAAAAAAAAAAAAAAAAGACCCCGAATAGCTGCAGTGATCCTGAGAAAGGAGAACAAAGTAGGAGGGATCTCAATGCCAGATATCAAGATGTATTACAAAACCACTGTTCTCAAAACTGCCTGGTACTGGCACAAGAACAGACCTATAGATCAAGGGAATAGAATAGAGAACCCAGAAATTGACCCAAACCACTATGCTCAATTAATATTTGACAAAGGAGGCAAGAACATACAATGGAGTCAAGACAGTCTCTTCAATAAGTGGTGCTGGGAAACTTGGTCAGACACATGCAAAAAAACGAAGCTAGACCACCAACTTATACCATACACAAAAATAAACTCAAAATGGATAAAGGACTTAAATGTAAGACGGGAAACCATAAAAATATTAGAGGAATCCACAGGCAGCAAGATCTCAGATATGTGCTGAAGCAATATCTTCACTGACACAGCTCCTAGGGCAATGGAAACTAAAGGGAAAATAAACAAATGGGACTACATCAAAATAAAAAGCTTCTGCACAGCGAAAGAAATCATCAACAAAACAACAAGAAAATCCACTGCATGGGAGAACACATTTGCCAACAATATCTCCGATAAGGGTTTAATCTCCAGCATTTACAGGGAACTCATGCAACTTAACAAAAGGAAGACAAACAACCCAATCAAAAAATGGGAAATGGGAGAGTTGGAAGTGAGGAGGCCTGAAGGTCACAGGCGGAGGGAGCTGCGTCTGCCTTGGAGCTCGATGGGGAGCAGCGGTGCACTCTCTCAGCTACAAATTCACAGTCACTCCTAATGGACAACCATGGTGTGAAATTCAAGGCCAGGTCAATGGGAACACATTTCTTCATTATACCTGTGGTGGCGACAAGGTCAGACTCATCAGTGTTCTGGAGATGAATGCCACACAGGCCTGGAGTGAACAGAGAGACGCTTTGCAATACGTGGTGGAAGAGCTCAAGAAGACCCTGCTGGACATTAAAGCAGAGATTCCTGCAACCAGCGGTCCTCTCTCCCTGCAGGGCAGCATGATGTGTGAGCAGGAATCCAATGTACTCACCACTGCATCCTGGGAGTTTGGACTGGATGGACAGATATCTCTCTGCTTTGACTCAGAGAATGGACACTGGACAGTGCTGCACGGTGAAGGCAGACTGTTAAAGCAAACATTGGCAAGTGACAGAGCTACGACCAATCTCCTTATTAGGACCTAACTGGAGACTGTAGGAAGTGGCTTCAACAAGTTTTGTGTCCCCTAAGCACACAAGGTAATTCTACAGAGGAAATGAAGTTGTAGGTCCCTTGAAATGACAAAAAAAAAAAAAATGGGCAACGGATCTAAATAGATACTTTTCGAAAGAAGACATAAGGAAGGCCAAGAGACATCTGAAAACATGCTCAGAGTCACTAATCATCCGAGAGATGCAAATCAAAACGACAATGAGGTAACATCTCACACCTGTCAGAATGGCTATCATCAACAAATCAACAAATGACAAATGCTGGCGAGAATACGGAGAAAAAGGAACCCTCTTGCACTGCTGGTGGGAATGCAGACTGGTGCAGCCACTGTGGAGAACAGTATGGAGTTTCCTCAAAAAACTAAAAATGGAACTTCCATTTGACCCAGTGATCCCACTTCTAGGAATATATCCCAAGAAACCAGAAACACCCATCAGAAAGGATATATGCACCCCTATGTTTATAGCAGCACAATTTACAATAGCTAAGATTTGGAATCAGCCTAAGTGCCCATCAGCAGATGAGTGGATTAAAAAACTTTGGCACATCTATGCAATGGAATACTATGCCACAGTAAAAAGGAAGAAACTCCTACCATTTTCAACAGCATGGATGGAGCTGGAGAGCATTATGCTAAGTGAAATAAGTCAGTCAGAGAAAGATAAATATCACATGATCTCACTCATTTGTGGACTATAAAACTGATGAACAAAAACAGATTTAGAGACAGAGAAGCATGGGTCAGATGCTCAAACCTCAGAGTGAAGGTAGGGGAGGGTGGGGGTAAGGAGGAGAGATCAACCAAAGGACTTGCATGCATGCATATAAGCATAAGGGATGGTGAGGGCAAGACTGGGGGGATGAGGAGACAAAGGGGGGATAAAGACACATTTGTAATACCTTAATAAAAAGTTTTAAAAAAAGAAGAAGAAATAAATGAAAATGAAAAAAAAAAAATAGTAGTAACCCTAGCAAATAGCTAGTCAGGCAACTAACACTCCTAATCTTTTCCTCCCTAAAGATAACATCCAGGTCTCAGTTGTATTTTAGCTCCAGGCCCAGAAAAGCAGCGAAACTAGACAAGTGACGCTGTGGTAGCCTCAGGACCAGCTTTTACCTCCCAAGTCACTCAACAGGACCGTTTTTGAGCCTTCACCAACCAGTCTCTTGGGGAAATCATGCTGCTATGACAACTTGTCCAGCCCACTACTATCAACGTCCATCCATCCCCCTATAATCTCAATGTCCCCTCTCATCAGGAAGTAACTACGGATGACATGACTTTCGTCCTATTCCATAAAACAAAAAGGCTGGAATGTTAGGTCTGATCAAAGAATTGAATCAATACCCCTCCCCCGGGAACTTGGACATTTCACTATGGACATTCCCCTTTGCTAAGACCACATTTCACTTGCTATGACCACATCCCATTATCTCCCCTCCGGATATGCACAAAGAACTCTCCGCCCAGAAAAAGCCAGCCAAAGTCCTTTAAAAGCTGCCGACTCCTGTCACTGGGTGCTGGAGCTCAGCCACCTGGTATGCAGATGATCAAATAAATTTGTAATCCCTCACCATTCTGGCCTTGTGCATTCCTCCTTCGGCGACCTAACAGGCTGGATATAAAATTATGGATTCAAAGTATTCTTTGGAAAGCATTTGTTTCCCCTATTCTCCTTCCCCTCTGGAAGCTTTGAGAATATTCTCTTTATCCTGTTTTTTGAAATTTCACATTGATATGTCTACATGTGGGTTTCTTAATTCTTTATACTGAGAAATTGGTGGACCCTTTTAATCTGGAGACTTGGTCTTTAACATCCAGGAAAATGTTTCATCTTTATTTCTTTTTTTTTTTTTTTTAAATTAAATCTTTATTGTTCAGATTATTACATTTGTTCCTCTTTTTTTTCCCCCCATTACTCCCCTCCTCCCAGTTCCCGCCCCACCCTCCGCCCTCACTCCCCACCCACTGTCCTCATCTATAGGTGCACGATTTTTGTCCAGTCTCTTCCCGCATCTCCCACACCCCTTTCCCCCCAAGGAATAGTCAGTCCATTCCCTTTCTATGTCCCTGATTCTATTATAATCAACAGTTCATTCTGTTCATCAGATTATTTATTCACTTGATTCTTAGATTCACTTGTTGATAGATGCATATTTGTTGTTCATAATTTGTATCTTTACCTTTTTCTTCCTCTTCCTCTTCTTAAAGGATACCTTTTAGCATTTCATATAATCCTGGTTTGGTGGTGATGAACTCCTTTAGCTTTTCCTTATCTGTGAAGCTCTTTATCTGACCTTCAATTCTGAATGATAGCTTTGCTGGATAAAGTAATCTTGGTTGTAGGTTCTTGGTATTCATCACTTTGAATGTTTCTTGCCACTCCCTTCTGGCCTGCAAAGTTTCTGTTGAGAAATCAGCTGACAGTCGTATGGGTATTCCCTTGTAGGTAACTGAGTTTCTTTCTCTTGCTGTTTTTAAGATTCTCTCTTTATCTTTTGCTCTTGGCATTTTAATTATGATGTGTCTTGGTGTGGTCCTCTTTGGATTCCTTTTGTTTGGGGTTCTCCACGCTTCCTGGACCTGTAAGTCCATTTCTTTCACCAGATAGGGGAAGTTTTCTGTCATTATTTCTTCAAATAGGTTTTCAATATCTTGGTCTCTCTCATCCTCTGGCACTCCTATAATTCGGATGTTGGTAAGCTTGAAGCTGTCCCAGAGGCTCCTTACACTATCCTCGCATTTTTGGATTCTTTTTTCATTTTGCTTTTCCGGTTGGGTGTTTTTTGCTTCCTCGCATTTCAAATCATTGACTTGATTCTTGCGCTCCTCTGGTCTGCTGTCGGGAGTCTGTATAATATTCGTTATTTCAGTCCGTGTATGCTTAATTTCTAGTTGGTTCCCCAATATAAGATCGAGGGTCTCATTAGTTTTCTTGTAGATCTCATTAAGTTTATCGGCGGCTTCTAAACAGTTCTTGAGAGACCTTAAAAGTGTGGTTCTGAACTCTATATCTTCCATTGACAATTTTGTCCTGTTTCTTTGTCTCCGCATTTTGTTATGCTTCCTTGGTGCACCCCCTAGTGGTCTTTGTGCGCAGTCTTATAGTTAAATCTTGATTGTTGTAGCTAATTCCAGGGAGGGTTTGACCTCCAGGCCAAGTGGCTATGAGAATCAGCTGTGTCAGCAGTGAGAGAACTTCTGTCCTCTAGGGAGGTGCTAATCTAGCCTTTGCCTGAGGCTATCCGGCAAATGCCTGTGTGCAGGGCTTGGGCGGGGCGGGTCGCACAGGGTCAACAGGGTGGGCCGGAGAGAGCAGTTATGGCGGCTCTCAGTCCTGTCCCCAGGGGCTCTGCCTCTCTGAGTCCCAGCACCCGCTGCAAACCTTGGAGAGAAAGCTGCACTCGCTCTGACCGAAGCCAGACAGTCCTGCTTCTCCCGTTTGAGTCTGGGTCCCTAAAGACTCGCCCGGATCTGGAGCTCAGAGTCTGCGACTCCCTCCCGATTGAAAACACCAGCCGCGCCCTCTGCCGCTAGCCCGCTCCGCGCACTCCGCACCTCAGAATTTGACTTCAGCACTGCGCCTCCTCTGAGTGTCCGTATGCGTTTCTCTTTCCTCCTAGTTGTAGGACTTCCACTCAGCCAGCGTTCCTGTGGTTCTGGGTGATGTCCCTTCCGTTTTTTGGTTTCACTTTTGAAGTAGTTGTTCAAAGCAGCAAACTCCGGCGTTAACCTATGCCGCCATCTTGGTTCTCTGTCATCTTTATTTCTTAATTGTGAAAGAATACAGGGGGCAACCTGTACTTAGTTAACCAGTATCCTAATGCACATTCTTGTTAGCCAATAATTAAGTCACTGCCCCTTCCTTAGGCAATAATCTGTTTTCCTAAATACTCCCAGTTTACAAGGGCCATAAACCAAGAATTTAACAGCTTAGCCAGAGAAGAGGTCACTGACACCACCCAGACCAGGCCATTAGATGTAATCTTATCTCCCCATTCTAACTAATTTAGGCAGGTAACACCAGTGGTCTTAATCCAGCATCTAGAAGGTTTCAGCAATCTGGAGAAGAGCTGTGCGTAAAATAATAGTCCAGAGACGAATCATAATTTTGGAAGGCATTATGGGGAGTCAGAGAAGCTTGGCTAAAGAAACCAAGTTCTCCTTATCTCAAGACCCCTTGCTATTTATTAACACAAATTGTCCTAAGCAAGATGGAGATATACACATCAAAGGCCAGGGTTTCATTTACACCAGTGGTTCTCAACCTTCCTAATGCCGCAACCCTTTAATACAGTTCCTCATATTGTGGTGACCCCCAACCATAAAATTATTTTCGTTGCTACTTCATAACTGTAATTTATGAACTGTTATGAATCGTAATGTAAATATCTGATATGCAGGATGTATTTTCATTGTTACAAAGTGAACATAATTAGAGCATAGTGATTAATCACAAAAACAGTATGTAATTATATATGTGTTTTCCGATGGCCTTCGGGAACCCCTGTGAAAGGGTCATTCGACCCCCAAAGCGGTCGCGACCCACAGATTGGCAACCCACAGGTTGAGAACCGCTGGTATACACAATCCATTGTCAGATTGGGGGAAATTGCCTATGGCTGTTCAGGTATTTGGCCAATAGGAGGCAATAACATGTAGATTGAAATACCCTCAGCTGTCTGGCAGCAAGCGGTCATCCTTTTCAGGTTTGGCGAAATGCCCTCAGCCATCTTCAGATGATTCAGCCTTGCTGACATGCTGGAATTGGTTTCTAGCATCTCACCCTTTTTGATTTTTTAAATTTAACAAGAATGTATGTTTTAAGATTTTTAAATTCAATGGAAAGGACAGAGTTCTATCAAGTCCCTTTAAATTGCTGTCAGACATTAAAGGAATTAGCCTGCAGTAGTTTCTTTCTGAGCCAACAGTTCTTTGAATCCCAATTTCAATGTCCAAAAGTTCCTTATGTGTATATGTCAACAATGATATTTCAGTTCTGGATAATGGACGAACGGTGGCAATGCAGGTCCAACCTTCTCTGGTTTTGGTCCTGGCGACCTGCAGCAATGCACAGCTAATGACTGTTAGCATGGCCAGGCGTCTTCACTGTCTTCATTTCTGGACTGTTTCTCCTCTTATTTCATGGGGGCCACTGCTTATTTTGTGGCTGGAGCAGTCCGGTCAGGAATTGAACCGTGACCTCCTGCTGTGGTGTTATCCTGCATCTAGAAGGGTTCAGGAATTTGGAGAAGGGGCTGTGAGTAAATTAATAAAGAGACTAGATATGAAATATAAATTTGGAAGGCATTTTGGGGGAGTAAGAGGAAGCTTAGTTCTAGTGACTAAGTTTCACGAATCTCCATACCCAGAGCTTTTTATTCATACATTTTGCCCCATAGCAAAGCAGATATACATATGAAAGGTAAAGTTTTGGTAAACAGTAAAATTATCAGGTTGGGGGAAATGCGCTCAGCTGCCTGGCAGCAGGCAATAATATATGCAGATTTTCAGGTTTGGGAAAATGCTTTCAGCTATTTCAGCAGCAGGTAATATGATTCAGCTTTGCTGAAGCCTCAAGTTCCATCAACCTTTTGATGAACTTCTTACATTTATTATGACATGCTGGAATTAGCCTCCAGCACCTCCTGGCTCATGATTCATGGGTTGGTGCTCAACCACTGAACCACACCAGAGGGACCACAATGTACATTTATGAAGAAGTTTTGATCCTCTGTCTCTTCAATGAGGCAATGGAGCAGCCTCTCCAGCAGAGGCAGAGCTGAAGATCTTTGTGAAGACCTTGACCGGCAAGACCATCACCCTCAAGGTGGAGCCAGTGACACCATTGAGTGTCAAAGCTAAAACCCAAGATAGGGAGGGCATCCTGTCTGACCAGCAGAGTCTGATTTTTGTGAGCAAAGAGCTGGAAGATGGCTGCACTCTCTCAGACTATACTATTCAGAAAGAGCCCACCCTGCATGTGGTGGCATCATGGAGCCCTCCCTCTGCTAGCTCACTGAGAAGTGCAACTGTGATAACATGATCTGCCACACCCTCCCCCCACCAGCACTGTCTTCTTGGGGCTACACCAACAATCTGGGCCTCAAGAAGATTAAGACCCCTCTACTACCTTCTTGCCCCCCCTACCCCCCCCACCCCCCCGCCAAGGCAACCTTCTGCCTGAACCCTAAAACCCTGGGGCCTCAATAAAGTTTCCCTTTATGACTGGGAACAGGGGAAAAAAAAATAGAGAGATGCTTACTTGAAAGTGAATTGAAAGTAGGGTATACATTTTTATGTACCAGAGTAATAATAAGAGTAGCAGTTGCCGTTTACCACGTGCTCTCCTAATAGCTTTAATTGTATCAACTCTTTTGATCCTCATACAGCCTTAAAGGATTGGGGCAATTTTTGCTCCCATTTTATAGATGATAAAACAGAGGCTCAGAGGTCTGGCTAGTTGGTTGGAGTGTCATCCTGTACACCAAAAGGTTGCCAGTTCAATTCCCAGTCAGGGCACATACCTAGGTTTTGGGTTCAATCCCCGGTCTCTCACCTCTCTCTCTCTCTCTCTCTCTCTCTCTCTCTCTCTCTCTCTCTCTCTCATCAATAAACATATCCTCGGGTGAGGATTAAAAACCAAACAAAGCCAAAACCGGTTTGGCTCAGTGGATAGAGCGTCAGCCTGCGACTGAAAGGTCCCAGGTTTGATTCCGGTCGGGGGCGTGTGCCTGGGTTACGGGCACATCCCCAATAGGAGATGTGCAGGAGGCAGCTGATCGATGTTTCTCTCTCATCGATGTTTCTCACTATCTCTCTCCCTTCCTCTCTGTAAAAGTTCAATAAAATATATTAAAAAACAAAAACAAAAACAAAAAAAACAACAAAGAAACAGAAGCACAGAGAAGGTGGAACTTACCCAATGTCACACAATCAATACATGGGAGCAGAGGCTAGAATTCAAACCCAGGTCCTCTGGTTCCAGAGTCCATGCTTGTAACCAAAAGCAGTTAGGACAAGGCACATGATCACTTTGTGGTTATCTCTGTGAGTTAGGATTTTGTTATTTATCCTTACTTTACTACCCTTCCACTTTCTGACCATTAATGCCAAGTTGTTTCCCAGCCTCCAGGCCTTTTCATTCCAATAGATAGTTCCTCCCTGACTCACTGCTCTATTAACTGCTATTCAGTCTTCTAAAGGGTGTCCCAAAATTCACCTAAGAAGTAATTTTGATAGAAAACACAGGTTTATAATTAAAAATTGTAAATTTTTTATTGATTCATAAAGCATACAGTATAGGGTTATATATGGAATAGGATATCGGGTAAATGGATTATCATGTCGCGATAGCGAGCACCATTAACTGTTATTGCCTGAGCAGCCGCATTTTCGAAGAAGAATGGTCCGATGATGCCTCCAGCCCAAAATCCGCACCAAACAGTAACACGTTGTGGATGCATTTGTTTCTCAACAATCACTCGTGGATTTTCTGAACCCCAAATGTGAAATTTTGTCGACTGACCAAGCCATCAAGATAAAAATGAGCCTCATTGCTGAAGATGATTTTGTTAGAAAAATCAGCATCCACTTGTTGTTCCATAACCCATTCAACGAACTCTATTCGCTGTGCGTGGTCAGTAGGCTTCAGTTCTTGAGTCAATTGAACTTTGTAAGCATGAAGATGCAAACCTTTCATGAGAATACACTGTAGAGAGCTTCTCGAAATGTCCAATTCTTGACCACGGTGCCGAATTGATGTCCCTGGACTCTCAGCAATACTCTCACAAACTGCTGCGATGTTTTGTGTTGAACGACTTGTTGAAGGACAGCCAGAGTGTTTAAGATCACTAACTGATCCAGTCTCCCTAAATTTTTAAATTAATCTCTTCACAGTTGATGAAGTGAAATCACTATTCCGACCATATTTTGCACGAAAATTGCGACCCTGTAGCTGCCAAACCTTCATTATTTTTAAAATATTGCTCAACAATGAAAACGTGTTGTTACTTCATGTAGCGCTCCATTTTTAATAACCCTGAACTGTCAGCTGTCACGCTATCTTTTTTGTTCGTTGGCAACACTTTACGGCACAAATGGTGTAAAATTCAAACCTTGCGTGGATTTTGGGAACACCCCATACTATCAGCCTAAATGTCTCTTCACAGGAAGCCACCCTGAGCTCCGATGCAAGGCTGGCTTGTTCACAACTTTCTGTTTGTTTGTTTTTTAGCGTTGAGCACAGCTGTACTTAATGATTTCTGGAATAAGATTTTTAAACAACTGTCTTTCCTGCCATTCCTCTCCCCTTTTGCTGTAGGCTCCATGAAAGCCAGGCCTGGGTCTGTCTTTTTCACCTTCAGATGCCCAGAACAATGCCTGACCCACAGGAGATGCACGAGAGGATCTTACTGTGTAGCAGACCAGCAGAGCAGACAGGTTGGAAGGAGGCACAGCCTAGGGGTCCCTCTCTCTGTGTTCTGATATGGATGCAGTGGAAGGTGCTAGAATCAGAGAGGTAATTCTGAATTAAAATAGTGACTTAGTAAGCTGGGCAGACTTGGACTACAACCCTCACATTCTGAGATCTGCTTTCTCTTCCATAATATTGGGTTGATAATATTACCTCATACCTACTAGACTGCATAAGTGACACCAAGTAGGTACTTACTAATTAAATGGATTTATTGAACATTTGGGGAAGAACTAAATGTGAATATTTTCAAGTTTCTTAACTTCTCTGTGTCTGTTTTCTAATTTATAACATGGGATCTATAATAATAAAAGCATAATATGATAATTAGACCAGATGTCCTTCCTGACAACCTTCTGGACGAAGCTGGGGCTGCGAGGGAAGCCCAGGTCCGGGGTGTCAGAGGGAACCCGGTGCTGTCAGCCGGAGGAAGGAAGGTGTACTCTTGCACGAATTTCGTGCATTGGGCCTCTAGTAATAAATAAATGAATATATCTATTTTTATGGGATTTTTGTGAGCATTCAAGGAGATAATCTTGAATGCACAGAAGCCAATGACTGGCATAGAGTAAATGCTCAATTAAAGTTAACTATGATTGTTATTGTTATGGGTAAAGCATTTTCTGCAGTGCTTGGTGCACAGCAGGTACGCCTAGATAGAAGGTGCATAGTGTTATTGACTTGGCCTGGGCCAAGTTCCACTCACTTCCTCCTAAAGCTGTGTCCTAGCCCTGGGTGCACTCTTAGGTTCCAGAGTTGGTATTGAATGGATACCACCCCATGGCTGCCATCAGCTACTGCAGCCTCAGCCTCAGATTATACCGTGCTCTAGGGTTGTTCCATCCAAACAGTAGAACACCCCTGTGTATTTCCTTAAAAGACCAGGAACAGTGGAGACTGAACAGAGGGACTAGATTTGAGAGATAATTCAAGAAGGTATAGTCAACAGGACTTTATGATGAGTTAGGTGTCCAGGAGCAAGGAGGTGGAAGTATCTAAGGTAGTGGTTCTCAATAATCTCAGATTGTTGCACTGGCAAGCCTGATGGGCGATTTTGCCCCACAGGACATTTGGCAATGTCTGGAGACATTTGTTGCAACTGGAGTTGGGGTGCTACTGGCATCTAGTGGGTAGAGACCAGGATTACTGACAAATGCCCTATACTACACAAGGCAGCTCCCCACAATAAAGAATTACCCAACCCAAAATGTCAAGAGCACAGAGGTCATCAGTACATCCTGGTCTGGGATGATTTTCAGAGTTTTACCTGGGCATTCAGGGCATCAAGAAAAGCCGTGAAAAGCCTTCCACAGGAGCTGTTACTACCTGTACAGCTAAAGGATTAGCTAAGTCAGGAAAACCCTACCCAGGAACTAACACAGCCTATAGGATTCTCTAGTGACAGAAAGGGGACCTGCTCCTGGCCCCACTAAATTGGGAGCTGACCAACTGACGTCTCCCACTTCCGGTTCAGGGATGGGTGCACAAAGGCATTCTGAAGTCTCAGGAAGCTGGCCCATTTAAATGTGCGCTGCCCAAGAGAAAGGCATCTAAGAAACCATGGCACTCCCTTTCCAAAACGACTTGGAGAAATATAAGAACATTGATGAAGATGAGCTTTTTGGAAAACTCTCAGAAGAGGAACTGAAACACTTGGAAAATGTTCTTGATGACCTAGATCCCAAGAGTGCCCTGCTACCAGCTGGATTCCGACAGAAAGACCAGACACAGAAAGCTGCCACCGGACCATTTGGCTGTGAGCACCTCCTCATGTACCTGGAGAAGGAGGCTTTGGAACAGAAAGACAGGGAAGACTTTGTGCCTTTCACTGGAGAAAATAAAGAGAGAGTCTTTATCCCCAAAGAAAACCCCGTAGAAATGCGTAAAGAAGACAAAGTAACCCTTGATCCAGAACTGGAAGAAACTTTGGCCAGTGCCCCCGACACTGAACTCTACAATCTTGCAGCTGTTCTTAGAGTACACAATTTGCTCAATAACCCAAAGTTTGATGAAGAATACCCAACAGTAAAGGTGGCAAAGGGCCCGTGAGAAATGTGGTCAAAGGTGAAAAGGTCAAGCCTGTATGTGAGGACCACCCAGCCCCACAAATGTGGAAGTAAGTCTGCAGCAGATGAAAGCCAACGATCCCAGCTTCCAAGAAGTTAATCTCAACAACATTAAGAACATTCCAATTCCAACCCTGAAGGAATCTGCAAAGTCTCTAGCAGCGGATCTCAACCTGTGGGTTGCGACCCCTTTGGCGGTCAAATGACCCTTTCACAGGAGTCACCTAAGACCATCCTGCATATCAGATATTTACATTACAATTCATAACAGTAGCAACATTACAGTTATGAAGTAGCAACAAAAATAACTTTAATGGTTGGGTCACAACATGAGGAACTGTATTTAAAGGGCCAGAAGGTTGAGAACCACTGCTAGAGGCCAACACCCATGTCAGGAAGTTCAGCCTGGCTGAACTTGACATGACCCTATGGCAATTGCTTTTGTATTTAAGCTGAAAGTAAACAAGACCTTGAAAAGTCTAAACATTAAATCCAATTTTAAAACTGGAGCTGGGATCATGGCCCTGGTAGAGGCACTAAGAGGAAAACCACACCTTGACAGAAAGATCAATAACCAGAGACAGCAGCTGGGAACAGCTGTAGAGATGGAACTTGCCCAGATGCTCAAGGATAATTCAAGGATCCTTAAATTTGGACATCAGTTTACCAAGCAAGGGCCACGAACGAGGTGACAGCTGCCATCACAAAGCATAATGACCTGGTTAATAAAAAGCGAGTGAAGGAGACCGAAATTTCTATGAGAGCCCTAGCTGGTTTGGCTCAGTGGATAGAGCATCGGCCTGTGAACTGAAGGGTCCCAGGTTTGATTCTGGTCAGGAGCATATGCCCAGGTTGCGGGCTCGATCCCCAGTAGGGGGTGTGCAGGAGGTAGCCAATCAATGGTTCGTTCTCATTATTGATGTTTCTATCTCTCCCTCTCCCTTCCTCTCTAAAATCAATAAAAAAAAATTTAAAAAATTTTTCTATGAGAAGCCAAGTTTCAACATGGCGGCCATTTAAAAATGAACAAAAGCTCTTCTTCTTCCCCACCGGGACTATTTTATCAAAGGTTGTTCATTACTGTTAACCACAAAACTAATATTTAATTTTTATTCTTTTTTAGCACTACTTATTTATCTGGGATTTTTTAAATACATATGTTGTTTTATTTGCTCATGGGCACCTCTGGCAACTTGCACCAATGGACATAGGCAGGTCTTAGTAGATGACACCAATTGAAAACAATTTAACCACTTTCATATTAGGTTGTCTCGCTTACATAAACTTTTTATAACCACTGAAGGCATTTAGTATGTAAGCATGTTTTTAACTGATTATGGCAGAGGCCTATCTCTGTTTACATGCATAGCTTTGAGTTAGGCTAAATACATCACATGTCTTCCGCTGGCCACATAAGCTAGTATTGCCAATCTTTCACTGGGTGAGAAATGGGACCCAACTTAGCACAAATTCTCTTAGTTCCAGAAATACCACTGAATGCACATGCCCCCAGTGATCAAAGATCAGTGGGGTCATCTTCATAAAAACATTGAGACTTTAACATAGCCTTAGTAAATAAGTGTAAAATGTTTATTAGCCCACAAATATAACTTCAAGCCAGACTCATGGGTAGCAAAATGAATTGGCACAACTACCTTTACTAATTATTCACCATAAATTCAATCTTTAACCTGACTCTGATGGATAACTTTTTACAAAGCTGTTTTAATGTTTTCAAGACAGGATGGGATATTTTTGAATTTTAGTAAGAGGGAGGCTTTTAAAACAATATGCGCCTAAATAAAACAATAATAATTGCAAATAAATAAAGTCACAGAAGGGGAAACATTTTTATAGATCATTTATTTCTTTGAGTTATAATATTTATAATTATTTTATATATGTATATCTTTAATACTATTGCTGACAGTGTATACAGCTGTTAATCATTCTGAAGGACTTAAACAATATATGTTGTATTTGCTGGTAATTCTCAAAACAGATCACATAATCTTGTAGTACAACTCAGAGATCCGTTGGATTTCTATGTAGAAAAAAAAAAAAAGCAGTAACTGTGAACCAAGGAAAAGATTCTACTTATGCCTCCTAATATTTGGCATAACAAAGGAAGCAGTCAGACCCCCACCCTTCCCTTTTATATAGACTCTACACTGAAGACAATGTAAAATCAGGAACCAGGTGAGGACTATTGTTCAGCAGGTCCAGGAAAGTGAACCAGGAAGACAGGACCTTCTCGTGTACCTGGAAAGGGAAGAAATGTTTGAGAACATGGGCCTCTTAGACCTTTCCAGCAACATACTTCAACCAGTAATTCAGGCAGAGGGGCTCTCAGGTCCACTCCTCTGGACTCCCAGCTGGAAACCCTCTCACCTACCAGGAAATCCTGCAACACCTTGGAAGATCCCAAGGACATTGTCCTTCGGTTCTTGTCCTCTCTATTGGAAGTTCCAACCTGAGAGTCTGATAGTTGCGCTGGCAAGCCTGATGCGCAACTTAGTCTCTCCTGCTTCTAGGTCTTGGCTCTTCAGGCTGTAAGTCCTCAGCTCTGAGTGACTTGGCACCTTGAATGCAGCTCCCTGAAAGAGAGACCTTTCCTGTGGGGGCCTAGAGAGCCTCTGGCCATCATAGGGGTCCCTCTGTGCTTGTCTCTCTACCCATGAATGTGTCTCTGGCTCTGACCTCATGGAAATCCTATTATTTGCAACAAATTCTTTCTCTGACCAAAGTTGTGAACTATTTGTCCTACTCATATGCTAATTGTTTTTCTGACTCTTGATGAAATCTAGCTTCTTTACCAGTGTCTGGTGGTAATCATTACATTCAAATGTTGGGTAGCATCTCTCCTCTGCTGGCCTACTTACTTGTTCCCATTAAGGCCTGATGTGAATTTAAAAGACATTTTTTAGACTCCTTGCAAAAACTCACAGTCCCTCTAAAACTGAAAATAGTTTCTGAAACTGAAAGCTTTGATTTCTGTTTTTTTGTCTTTAGAATGCTTCTTCTCTTTATTAATTGATTTCAGAGAGGAAGTGAAAGGGGGGAAAAGGGGGGAGAGAAAGAGAGAGAGAGAGAAAGAGAGAGAGAGAGAGAGAGACGAAAGAGAGAGAGAAATGATAAGAGAGACTTATTGACCAGCTGCCTCCTGCACGCCCCATGCTGGGGATCAAGCCCGCAACCTGAGCATGTGCTTCGACCAGGAATCAAACCATGACCTCCTGGTTCATAGGTTGACGCTCAACCACTGAGCCACGCTGGCCGGGCAAAAGGCTTCTATTTTTTAGAGAAATTTCAGAGCACATTTCCATGGAGATATTCCAGAATCTAATCAAAGTTTTTAATGATTCTACCTTTGAAATCTTGAGCTCCATCCTCTTGTTTTCTGACCATACTCCCCTCCCACCCGGCTCTCAGGTTCTTTCTCCTAGAACAACTCATAGAGAACACCAGTTCCCTGACCTCCTTCAGTCACCACAGCACTGCTTCAGTTCAGGCACCGGCATGTTTGCCCAGGTTTTAACGCAGTAGCCACTCCATTCTGCCTGGATCCAGGTCTTCTGACCCCCCTGACTTTCCATTGCCACACATTCTGGTATTTTTCCATAACGCATGTTCCTTGGAACCCAGCAGATCATTCTGACCTTTTTGCACAGCAGGGAGGGTGAGAGCTTGGCTGGACTAGAAACTGCCCTAGCTGCTCTCTATTCCAGGATATCGGTCCTGTCTTTTTAGGAACCTAATACTCTTCAGCAGCTGGTTGAAGGACCTGTTGTTCTCTGCCCTCTGGCTTCTTCTATTTCATGAAGGCCTCACCACTCCCATCCGGAACACAGTCCAAGACTCACCTGAGCCACTGGAGAAGCAGTTGAAATTACTGTCTGTATGGCCCCTTCCCAAGCTCCACCCCGTGGGAATATGATGAAGGCCATCTGTAAGCAGACTGTGAGAACTTGGGAGTGTGGCCAGCTCCTCAATCAAGAAACGGCCCAATAGAAACTGCTTCTAGATGTGAGCCTGGACTGTAAACAACTGCAGAAAAACAGCTAGCGGGTTTTTGGGGTTTGTTTTTGTGTTTGTTTTTGTTTTGCTTTTTTTTAATCCTCACTCGAGGATATTTTTCAATTGATTTTTGGAGAGAGTGGAAGAGAGAAATATCGATATGAAAGAAACACATCGATTGGTTGCCTCCTGCACGCACCCTGACCAGGGCCTGGGAGAAGCCTGCAACCAAGGTACGTGCCCTTGACCGAAATCGAACCCGGGACCCTTTGGTCCACATATCGACACTCTATCCACTGAGGCAAACCAGCTAGGGCACAGCTAGCATTTTTATCTCACACAGCTCTTGTGCCAGCTTGTCCCCGCTGCCCCCCAAGTCCCCTGCATGCCTTGTTTTCTTTTGTTTTCTGTATTCTGTTTAACCTTGTACTGAGAAAGCCTGAGGCACAGAAAACTCTATCAGCCAACCGCCACTGGTGTGCATTAAGTCCTAATAAACCCATGTCTTTCACAGCCAGTCTTTCTGGTTATTTCTTTGGAATCAGCAAGCAATACACTGAGGTTTTCTCAGACCTCAGCTCTTTGCATAACTCTGTCATATAAAATAATATTTAAGGTTAATTTTTAAATTACTGTTTTTAAAGTTAACATTTAGTAGTATTTCTCTTTATCTTTTTAAAAAATGTTGACATTCCAACATTTGTAGCCTGGAATTTGCGCTTCATCTTCACGTGGATGAAAAGCATATTCTTTAATAGAAATTCTTAAGAAGGTTCTGATGTCAAAGAATGGATCCTCTCCGCTAAAATAAGGTGGATGAGTAGCTATTTGTTGAGAAAAAGATGTGAGGCAAATGGCCCACAGTAATGAATATTCAGGCACCTGGTGTGAGAGCCTCTATGAATTGTGTAACACTTCTCTGGATTGAGAAGCTCAATAGCTCTTGTCAGTTAATAATGGAAGGCTTTGAACTGAAAGTTATGTGAATTTTGATGGAATTCTAGTTCTGCTAAAGTTAGGCCAAAAAAGCTATTTCATGGAAATCACTGATTCACTTATTCTGTGTGTGTGTGTGTTTCCTGCCATTTTACATTCAATTTAAAAAATTTTTTATTTGCTTCCAGTTCTTTTAACACCTGGGGTGACTTTTTCTCTATTTCTTCAGTACAGCCCACATGCCAATCATCAACCGTGTTATTGGCCATGTCTGTACTCAGAACTCACAGAATAGGTTTCTTGCTCAGAATGAAATTTCATGCATTCCTGCCACAGAGCTCATATATGAAACATGTATCATGAACCCACACAAACTTCCCTATGAAGAATTAAATTTATGGCTTTGATTTAGCCTTATGATTAAAAAATATTCTTCCAATTTAGGATCCGTAATCACTAACAGACCCTAGTCAGACTCTACCCCAGGGGTCTTCTTGTTTCATGAGAGATGAAGGGAGTTATCTGGAGGATGATAAAAGCTATGAATCCTCCCTGGAGAAAATTTCCATAGACAAAATATGCATTCAATTTTCAGGAACCCAAGAATCTTAGTTCTCCTATTCATAGACCCATACTTAAGAATCTATGCCGATCTGGACTGGGTAAATGTATTAAAAATATCTATAGAAAGAAAGTGTCCACCAGAAGATTTATTGGTTAGATATGCTTATAGAAAAAAGGAACCACAAGGACAAACACTATCAGTGTCCATCCAAATATCATCCATGGAAGAGAAGACTCTGGACCAAAAAATCCATCAAATGTTCTGGATGAGTAGCTATTTGTTGAGAAAAAGATGTGAGGCAAATGGCCCACGGTAATGAATATTCAGGCACCTTTGTGGGAGCCTCTATGAATGGTGTAACACTTCCCTCCCTGGATTGAGAAGCCGAATAGCTCTTGTCAAATAATATGGAAGGCTTTGAACTGAAAGTTATGTGAATTTTGATGGAATTCTAGCTCTGCTAAACTTAGGCCATGAGGGCTGTTCCATGGAAATCATTGATTCACTTATTCTGGTTTATTCTTTTCCTTCAATTTTTCTTCTGCCCTTTCACATTCCATAGACACAAAATATGCATTCAGTTTTCCTGGGAGCAGGGGAAGAGTGTCACCCCAACTTAATGTGAAGTCATTAACCTTTCAAATGATCAAATTCCCTTTGTTTTGAAGTCATGCGTGCCAGGCAAATTTCTGATTGTAATTTGACTCCTTGGGTAGCCTACCTATTGGGCAAAAGTGCCCTGACCAGAGAATATAAATATCCAGTCCCCTCTGCAGAAAGAGTTCCAGCTAAATTAACGAACCTAGTTATTCTGTGTGTTTTTAATACAGCATTCCCTGTGAAATTGATTAATAAGAGTCCACACATAAAAGATGATTCTATGTTTCTGAACTTTTGTAGCAAGAGAAATACCTCAATAAAAGATTGATCCATGTTTCTAAGCCTGCAAGGCAGAGGGCATATGATAGATTTGTCAAATTTCTAATTTAAATCTCCCAAATGTGTTGTATTAGGACAAAGAGTCACTAACCTTATAAATTTTATTCTGGGCCTAAATGAGAAGAGCCAGATATGAAATTTTGAGTCCTTTCTGCACAACAAAGGGGTTTAGGCTATTTATATACTTTAGGAGTTACAGACACCAGTCACAGTTATGCAGTTTCCCATGACAACCAATTATTATGTGACTAGAGGCCCCGGTACACAAAAATTTGTGCACTGGCGGGGGTGAGGGGGGCGGAGTCCCTCAACCCGACCTGTGCCCTGTCACAGTCTGGGACCCCTCAGGAGAAAACCACCTGCTGGCTTAGGCCCACTCCCCGGGTTGCAGATGGCAGGCCCAGAACCCACGCTGGGTTGCACATTGCAGGCCTGGATGGCGGTGGGGTGGGTGGCCGATGGCGCTGTCTTGCCCATCTTTATTGGGTTAATTTGCATACTCTTCTGATTGGCTGATGGGCATAGCGAAGGTATGGTCAGTTAGCATCTTTGTCTTTTATTAGTGTAGATGCTTTGAGATTTGAGGTTTCCGACCATAGGAAATAATATTAAAATTTTGAAGACCCAATGTTTTTTGTTAATCCTCACCTGAGGATATTTTTTCCATTGCTTTTCAGAGAGAGAGGGAGGGAGGAGAAGAGAGAGAGAGAGAGAGAGAGAAACATCAATGTGGGAGAGACATATCTATTGGTTGCCTCCTGTACCCACCCCCGCAGGGTAGGCAGCGAACCCACTGGTAACCCAGGTATGTGCCCTAGACCCTTCTGTGCACAGGCCAACACTCTAACCATTGAGCTAGGCCAGCCAGGGTAAAGATCCAGTGTTTTTAAAGGGACTTTCCAGATAACTTTAAAAAGCAAGAATATATTGAAAAGGATGGCTATAAATAAAATCCCAAGAGCTATGGTCTATTCATGAGAGCTATAGTCTTGTGACTGCTATCCTCAGCCTTCACTTTTCTCTAACAGGGTCTTGAGAATGGCTTCATCGCTCTGAATTTCATCTTTGTGTTACACCTTAATAATATTTCTCTCTCTACAGTTTCTTTTGACAGCCAAATAATAGATACAAAGGCTGCAATCTCTGATTTCAGCATGATTTTATTAGCCAGAACTCAATGAGAACTGCAATGTTTGTAGAAACCTAGTAATTAATACATCAAATGTGAAAAAGTAAATTTTAGAAAAATACTCAAATATCACCCAGCGCATGAATGGTTTCCTTGCTTGAGTCTAACCTCTCAGTCTGGTCTCTAAGTCCTGAAACAGATTGTCCCCCCTCCACCCATGTATCCACTTTCCCTCAATTCCAGACCAGTCAGGCAAAGTGTCTCAGTGTGGGTTCCCTCAATGGCCAGCCTACTGCAAGATCCCAGTGCAGGCAGTTTATTTGGGAGATGCAGGGGCCACCTACAGGGGAGATAGAGAAGTGACATAGGGAAGGGAAGGCAGCCAGAGAAGGGTATGTTACTAAGCCAAAGACCAACTTGTCAAAGACCAACTAGAAAAGGGTACAAAGCATACCTCAGACTCATCTCACTAGGGAGATGGGGGAGCTGGGGTATTTTACACCAGGTCTCATCAGTCATGGGCCCAGGGCTGATCCAGGAAGTATTCATCCCCAGCACTTCCAGCTTGCTGAGTGTGGGTGAGTGAGACAGCTTTCTGTGGTTCTGGAACAGCCCTCAAGTATGGAGATATATCAGGTACAGAGATTGTTGTCTGAGGAAGATATAGGCAGGTTCTGAGAGCATCCTATATAATAAAAGCCCAGCGACCATAACAGCAGACTGACCAGAATGACCGCTTGACCCATCACCATGAGGTGCACTGACCACCTCTCCAATCCCTACACAACGCTGCTCTGCGGGTGAGAACCCCTCTACCTTCTCCTGCACACAAACACTTAGGCAGTGAATCTCCGGAACGTTTCTCATGTTGCCGTTTCCTAAGGAAATATCTGGAACAACTTAGTTGTTTGAATTCTAAGAGAATAGTGTTGGTGTCTGCTGAGTCAGTATCTTGTATTTTAATGAGCTCAGCCTCCCCTGCAGCACAGGCCAAGGGTGTGTCTTCCAAGGAAGGAAGGAAGGAAGGAAGGAAGGGCCTTCACTTCCCAGCTCCCTGGTGTGGACCAACTACTGATTCTGTTCCAGCAGCTCATACCCTCACCCTTGTGGAGTGTCCTCTGGATGTTGGTTTTGTTTGACTGAAAGTCTTGCCAGAATCCTAACTTGTGGACCCTTGATCTCCATGGGTCTCTGAGAATCCTCATGCTCAGAAGGAAGAAAGCATTCTGGGTATGAATGTGCATTTCCTATGGTCCCTTTCAGTTTTAGAATTACTCTTAACAAGAGTAATAACAGAAGTCGTCAGGGCCAGAGTGGGGTTGGCTAGAACAGATGAGGTTATACAATTAGCTGCTGTTTGTGATTTGGAATTGGGGGAGGAAGGGGAAAGAAGGAAGTTATATCCTTCTAATATTGCCTGTTCATCATTTATCACATAGGGTTCTGCTTTATTTATTCCCCAGGTGTTTTGCAACAATGTGCCTTTTTCAACTAGGAGATCAACAGACATAAAATGGATGCTTTATTTCATCAAAGTGGTTCTTTCTGCTGAGGTTGATCATAAACTTTTAATGACCCCTCTATGCCAGATTTTCTTTTTTTTTTTAATTTAGGGAGAGAGAGAGAAACATTGATCAGTGGCCTTCTGCACCCCCGCTCCTGGGGATCCATCTCGAAACCTGGTCATGTGTCCCGAAGGGGAACCAAATTGGCAACCTTTCCATGCACAGAAGAATGCCCAAGCCACTGGGAAACACCGGCCAGGACTGTATGCCGATTTTTTAAAAATATGTTCTTATTGATTTCACAGAGAGAGGAAGGGAGAGGGTGAGAGAGATAGAAACATCAATGATGAGAGAGAGTTATTGGTTGACTGCCCCCTGAACACCTCCAACTAGGGATCAAGCCCGAAATCCAGACATGTGCCTTAGACTGGAATCAAACCTGGGACTCTTCAGTCCGCAGGCTGACGCTCTATCCACTGAGCCAAACCAGCTAGGGCTGTATGCCAGATTTTAACTGCAAAGAATTTAGGATTTATTGTAGCCAATTATGTGCAGACCTATGGACTCTATCCTATGAGGAGTACTAGTTTTCACTGCTTAATTAGAATAACCCCTCCTAACACTTCACCCCCTTCCTCTCCCTAGTCTATTCCCTTCCCTTGTTCCTTACCTTTGTTTTATTCTTTGACAGTGAATTACATAACCTCAGTGCCTCAATTATTAAATTGGAGAAAAATACACCTTACCTTATAGGGTTATTATGAGGGCTAAATGACTAAACATATTAAGTGCTTAGAACAATGGAGAACAATGAGTGCCTAATACATAGTAAGTACCCAATACATTAGAGTTATATTGTTGTTATTATGTCAAAAAATTTCTTTATAGCTTATGCTTTTTTTTTGTCTTAAGAAATACTTCCCCAATCAATAGAGAGCTATTGTTAAGTTGACAGGGCTTGGTGACTGCTTGGGTTTCTGGTGGGGTGGTGCAGGGAGGATTTATCTAACACAGCTCTGGTATTTCTGGCTCAATCAATCAGGGCTTCAAGGATATTTGTGAGAAGTATAAGGCATGAAGCTTCTCAACTGTGAAAATGCCAGCATCACATCTAATGATCTGGGAGAATTTCCTGGGCAAAGAATACAGCTAGTAGTAATATCTAGTCATAGAAAAGCAAGGTGTGGTTATCAGTGGTTTATTGCTTTAGATTATAACATTCATCAAGATTAAGTTGCATTTTAAAGACCTTTCCTGCTGACAGTGTGTAAAAGCATTGCTTTTTAATCACAGCGAAGTGTCGAGAGACTAGGGACTTATCTCAGGTAGCAAGTGCATTTGGAGACAGGAAGCATACTTTTGTGTTTAGACCTAGAAGATCCCTTAGATGTCTTGGGGGATATGAGCACTAACATAAGCCACACACAGACCCTGCGTCCCTCCCTTCCCAATACCCCATGCTTCCTGGGTTCTTGTCCCAGCATCAAGAAGGGTTCAGGAATCTGGAGAAGAGGCTGTGCGCAGATGACATAGGAATCCAGAGACTGTAAAAGAGTCCGGAGATGAAATATAATTTTGAAAGGCATTGGGGGTCAGTGGAGCTTAGCTAAAGGAGCTAAGATCTAAGGTCTTAAGTCTAAGGTCTTAGGTTCTCCCTGTCCCCAGGACCCCATGCTTTTTATTAACACAATTTGTCCTGAGGTGGGGCAGAGATATACACTTCAAAGGGTCAGGGTTTAGTACAGAGTCCATTGTCAGAATGGGGGAATTAGCCTACAACTGTTCAGGTGTTTGGCCAGTAGGAGGCAATAACATGCAGATTAAGTTGCCCTTTAACTGTCCGGCAGCAACAATCAATTTAATGTATCCTTTCAAGTTTGGGGAAATGCCTTCAGCCATTCCCAACAGGTGACTACATGTGTGACTCAACCCTGTTGAGTCCCCAAGTCTCATCAACCTTTTGATGAAACTCTTGAAATTATGACATGCTGGAATTGGTCACTGGCACCATGTAGACCAAGGCACCAGGAAGGGCAAGGTTACAGCTCAGCAGGGAGGAACCTCAGAACCAGGAGGCCAGGCAGCAGCAGAATGAATGCAGAACTTTCTTTTGTTCCTGCAGTGGGAGGAAGAGAAGGAAAGATTTGGTTTCTCTATGGTGTTTCTTAAGACATGTGCCTCCCAGACTTTTCAAGCTTCCCCCCAGGATCAAAACACCACCAGTGTGAGCCTGAGGAGTTCCTTTTACTTAGCCAGCAATTAGAATCTCCTTTTGCCTTTCAGCAGCTCCTGAAATACCCAGGAATATCAGAGAGGGAGTGGACTGTGAGAACACATCCTTTTGGGTCTCTGAATTTAAGGTCACATTGAGTGGACTGAGTTCTCAGGGCTATGGGCCCCTCACACCCTCCCATCCCCACTTCTCAGGCCCCTGTGCTGCCAGCCACATGTGCCTCAGTAAGAAAGGCTTTCCCGACATGGGCCCTGCAGATCCCTGGCCACTGTGGGAGCCCCTCCATGTTTGTCTTTGTCCACTTAGGAATATGTTTCTGGGTCGGGACCTCATGAACATACATCTTTTGCAGCAACATATATACTCTAGTCTAGTGTTAATACGAGTTCTGTCTTTGGGTGGGATCTGGCCTCCTCTCCTGGGGTCTCAGCTCAGTCTGCCTGAATCTGAATGAACATCAAGCACTGCGCCTGAGATGGGAGCGCAGCACCTTTCCTCTGCAGGATTGTTTTCCTGGTTGTCCTGTTTGTATTAGGCTTGCTCCAAATTCAGAATTTCTACAGGTAAAAGCTCAGAGTCCCCCAGTAATCATTCTCTGCAGTCCCTTTCTACCTCAAACTTTTCTCTTGTTTCCAGCAACCTTTCAGAGCATAACGACTAATTTGGTTGAAACTTGCTGAATACTCAGTCCCTCTGCAGCTCAGATCCACTTCTGGCTGGACCCTGGCATCTCAATGAAACCTAACTTCCTTCAGCAACAACTACTGGAGCCCTGATTAAAGCCAGGCATTACTGACAGGCCCTGGGTGCAGAGGAAGCAGGAAGACAAAGTCTCTGGCACTAAAGAGATTACCAGACTGTAAACAAATTATTACCATAGAGATGGTGAACGTATGGCTGAGATGCATACAAGGTTCTCCATGGGGGCAAAAAAAAGAAGAGTATTTGTTAAGCAATACCGATGTCCCGGGAGATAAGTTAAGAACTTCTTTAATTCTCACAGACACTACTGAAGTATTACTATTTGTATCCTCATTTTACAGATGAGGTAGTTGAAACATAGATTGCTCAGGTAACTTGTTCAAATTCACAGAACTAATCTTTGTTGAGCCTGGATTACCAGTAAGGTTGTCTGACTCTGAACTTATGGCATGGAGCATGGTACAATATTTAATTTTGCCTGAGAGTATCAAGGAAGCCTTAGAATTAGAAGTGATATCTGAGCTAGTGAAAGATAATTACTTTACTAAATTGATAGTGTCTCAGATTGGATGAAATACGACATGAAGTCAGAGATCTCAGGCCAGAAGGAATGATAGGTGTAAATGCTAGGAAACCTGAGAGCCAGGACACCTTGGGAAAGGTTGGGTAAAGTGGAAGCAACCCTTGGTGGCACTTTCTCACCCATCACAGGGCTGGACAGGTAAACAGCCTTTCAGCCACTACTGTTATGTCTTCACTCATATGCCTTCACTGATGGTTTTACCATCTCTAACCTTCATAAGTCTAGGTATCATCCTGTGCATGTGGTCTACTATTGGTGCAAACTCTTTCAGTTCTTTGATTTCCTCAGCTCCAACACTATTCACCTGTTCTTCAATATAACCAACCTCTGCTATGGAAATGACCTACAAACAACTCACAACCTGAAAACTACCGACACTGGAAATCTCAAGGCCCACCATCCTATTTTCTAACCATACTGCCCCTCCTGTCTTTCTCCTAGAATATCTCATAGACAACACCAGTTCCCCAGCTTCCCTTGATCCCCACAGCCCCCTGCTCAGTTCAGGCACCCTCATCTCCTGGCAGGATTACTGCAGTGGCTGTATTGTCCTGCCTGAGAACAGGTCTCCCAACTCTCCCAACCTTTCCTATACCACCTGACATATTAGTTTCCAAAACTCATGTTTCCTGGTGTCCAGCAGTTCTTTCTGACCGTTTTGCACAGCAGGGACGTTAAGAGCATGGCCGGACGAGGAACTGCCTGAGCTGCTCTCTATTCCAGGATATCAGCCCTGTATTTTTAGGGACCTAATACTCATCAGCAATTGGTTGAAGGCCCCATTGTTCTCTGCCCTGGTAGCTTCTGGTAGCAGAGAACTCCCTCTTCTATTCCAGGATGTCCCCACCACTCCCACCTGGGACACAGTCCCAGACTCACCTGAGCTGTTGATATAGAAGCAATTGTAGTTACTCTTAGATATTTTGGGCCTGTCAAGTGAAACGTCATTGTTATTTTGGATGACATTCTGATATTCTTCATAGCCTGGAATTAGCACTTCCTTTTGTGATGGAATGTAAGAGAACATTTCAATTTTAACACCCAAACAGGTTCTGATGGTAAACAGTGTTCCCTTACGATTGTCAGTAAAATTTATAGCTACTTTTTCAGAGAGAGATGATGAGGCAACTTGGCCAAAACGTACATTTCCTTTTCCAATGTAATTACACTTTGTCTTATAGCCTCTATAAACTGTATAACAATTCGTTGGCTTGAGAAGCTGAAGAGCTCTTGTCAAATAATAATGGAAGGCTTTAAACTGAAACTTATTTGTATTTTGATGGAAGTTTCTGACAGCTTTGTTAAATTCTGTTCCAATATCTCCAGTATAGGCGACTAGAGCTATTCCATGGGAATCTTTGAGTTGTTTTGATGAGTCTATTTTGTTCTTTATTTCCTCCCATTTTGTCTTTGCCTTTTTCCATTCTGCATTTAAATTTCTATTCACTTTAAGTTCTTCTTCTAACAGCTGGGGTGCTTTAGCCTCCATTTCGTTAATACAGCCGTCATACTGATCATCAAACGCATCATCAGCCATGTCTAGCCAACATGTATTAGCTGGTTGTACCCGGCCGGTCACCTGTAGAGAAGAGGTAGTGTTCTTGGACCCATTTGCAAGTACTGGATGCGCCCAGAGCCCACAGTCTGGACTTCTTGCTTAGCATGAAATCGACATGTTCCTGTCATAGCTCTCATGTATGGTACACACATGAAGACAATCTTATACCGTGAGTAGTGTAAAAAGGAAAAACTAGGCTTTGTTACTCTGTTTTGTTTCTAGATATTTAAAATAATCTTTTCAGACTCATGCTCTCTAAATGGCTCTGCCCTCAGACTCAACTGTGGGAACTCTATACTTTTAAAGATGTGAGGGAAAAGCCGGTCAGCAGGATGCAGATTGGAGGGGGTGATATATATTACCTGTTGTGTTAGCCATGGAGTTAGGATCAAAAAGCGAACTGCTGTGGCTAGAAGAGAAGTCATCTCCAAGTTCAAAACTAACTGCAAAAAAATATAAGATAATGAAAGTGAGGTGTGAACATTAGTTCCACTGTGAGTGTGCTGATGACTCGGTCCCTACTGCAAATCTGGGAGCCCCAGTCCTGCATACTCTGCTTTCTGCACAGCTAACCAGGACTTCTGCCTGGGTCCTGCACACAGGGAGAAGTGAATCAGTAGGGAGCTGGTAAAGAAACAGTTAATCCTGGTCATAGGCAGAGCAGGGTGTCACTCAGATGGCCAGTGAGAAAAACAGACCACAGTTTAGTGGATCCTTCACAAGCCCTGACATTTTACTCCCCCTAAAAAATTTACTATGAGTCCTTTCACAAATGTGTCAGTTGTGTGTGTTTTTTAAGATCATCTCAAAGTTTTGTTAATCTGGGGCTCAAACTTAAGTCAATACTTCTGAACATCTCTCAATGTTGTCAGCCTTTACTTCTATCAGGGGAGCTAACATGCATGGAAGCTTTCGCGGGGGTTCTTGGTTTGAAGGAAAGGTAGAAGTTGGTGTGGGGAAGGGGGGAAATAAGTATATTCCTATTCTGACCTGGAGATCTAGGCTTGACTAACCATAGGAAGCAGGAGAGCCCTTTTGCACAAGTGACCATGAGACACAGGGACCAACAGTACTGCATCAGGATTCTGGGATATAAATTGCACAATCTAAGATTAAGGTTTTAAGTTAAAGAGGGATGGATAGACAGCATGTCTGTTCTTCGATATGGTTCCCTATTTGCCAGGTCTGACCTCACCTCCCTATCTAGAATGTTCCTTACACAGAACTGACTTTGTGGCTTTGGCTCTTGGAATAACTGCCACTGTAGGAATCACCTCTGGCTTCAGATAGTCTTCCAGTCCCATCCAAACACCATTCTCTCCTCAGTGCCCCTCTTGGGGTCCTCACACTCAGAGACCCTTCCCCTTCAGAGACCAGAACTGAGTTATCAGGTACCTGATTTCCTGGAGATCCTTGGTCCTGGTCTGTCTTTGATAGAAGTGCCTGAGAAGGCAGTGCTCTGGCCTTTTTATGTGGGAGAGAGATATACTTTCAGTTTCAGATTAGATTTGTGGTTTTGTATTGTTTTTGTTTTTGTTGTTGTTTTTATTGTGTGGTTTTTGTCCAGAACCTTGTGTAGGCTTTAGGAACAGATTGCCCTACTTCAATGTGAGGGGGGAAAATGACACTTAAAAACTCAAGTGGCTAAAGTCAATCATGCCTGATATCTATCTCCCCACTGTAGCTTTCTTTTCTTAAATTTTTAATCCTTTCATTACAGGTTACCTAAGACTACTTTTGATTAAGACAACTGTAGAAAGTTAGTAACTGCCACAAGCAAATGCCAGGTGGTGGCCTGTGTCTATTTTCCACAGAGTCCTGCTTTGCGGGGTGTCTGAATGCTCTGCTCGGGGTCTCTGCTCACACTCGCTGGAATGAATCGTGGCAGATTTTTTTTTTAAATATATTTCATTGATTTTTTACAGAGAGGAAGGGAGAAGGATAGAGAGTTAGAAACATCGATGAGAGAGGAACATCGATCAGCTGCCTCCTGCACACCCCCCACCGGTGATGTGCCCGCAACCAAGGCACATGCTCCTGACCGGAATCGAACCTGGGACCCCTCAGTCCGCAGGCTGACGCTCTATCCACTGAGCCAAACCAGTCGGGCGTTGTGGCAGATTTTAATCCACAGGTCACTTTTCCCCATATTTCTTTGTAAACTTTGCAGCATTCTTACAGAATTTTTTACGGTCTTTAGAGTATTCTTCAGCTAGGTCAGCCTGAAGGGGGTGCTCAGGCTGGTGGTCATTCATTCACCAGTGCTATGAGAGACTGGATTACTTGGTTTTTGTTGCTGGCTTCCAGTTTTCAGCACTAATTACCGGCAGACAGACCTGTCCCTTTTCATCGATGTTAGGGTGATAGATCTTTGTTTTAAATGTAATCTTCAGTTGTTTAAATGGGTAGTCTGTTGGAAAGTTGATTTCCATTCTGAAGTGCGGGAAGCCACCGCTTTCCTAATACTGTCATAAGAGTGCACGCAGGAACGTGGAAGGCCGATGGACCTTGGACATTAGCTGGGCTGTGTTGAGATATTGATGGCTCAAAGCAACTTCCTGGCCTAATAGCCTCAAAGTACCTGTTTGTCGTGCTTTACTGAGGGCAAGATGTGTATCTAAAACTGAATAAAAAGCAGATAAGGTCAGGTTTCAGTGTGCCTCTTGAAGAGAGAGGTCTCCACCTCGCCCCCCATGCCTTCTAAATTCATATTTCTTGTCTAATGTTTTCATTTGTGCATCGGCCCCTTCTTCAGATACTGAACCCCCGCCGCAAAAGGTTGTGGCATTGAAGGCCCCCTTAGCATATGGAGGGTTGTCAGGAACAATAAGCCCTTGCCAAGTTAATAAATTAGCTTCATCAAGCTGGATGTTACCGAAGTTTTTCATTCCACATTTGCAGATTTCTTTAAGCTCCTTCATCAGCCTCCTGCTGGCTAACATTTGGTGCCGAGACCCAGGAGGGTTCCATGGGGATGGGGAGCCATCGCCCCGGCTTTGGTCACCCCGAGTTTTCTACTTAGCAGTAGGCAGCGACAGCTTTTCTTGGGCTTACCTCTGAATCCTACTTGGGTGACTCAATTGCCGGCCTCAATCAGGCCTCCCTTCTTTATGGGGATCCCCCCTCAACCCCAGCCAGCCAGCCAAGGAAGACACCGGACAGGGAATCTCTCCTTCTCCAGTGCTGACCCTCCATCCCACACCAGCCAATCTTCTCTAGGTGAGTGACATTCCACAATTGCCCTCATCCCGGGTCTTCTGCCCACTCTCTCTCACTGACTTCTCAGAAGTCTCTCATCTCAAAAGTCCTAGTGTGCTAGGCCAGAAGATTCTTCAGCCATTTGGCTTTGGGTCCTTCTGGATTGGGGACGCCCAGTCCAGAGGGCCACCTCTCATTTCTCATGGTGATTTGTTTAGCAGCAGGAACCCCTGCCCTAAACAGTCACCTTTGGATTTGTGGTCTGTCACTCACCCTTCCTCTCTCCACGCTACACTCCCTCTGCACACTCACGGGAGATCATGCTCAGCCACCTCATTTTATTTTGTAACACTGTTTGGCCACAGCATAAACTAGATAAGCCTCAAAGACCTGCAAACAGCACTTTCAATTTTAACACACTAAGCAATTTAGATCATTGCTGTCACTGCATTGGAAAATGGTCAGAGATTCCCTACGTCAGCCCTTTTTTCACCCTTCAGTCCCAATCCTCCCTCTCAGTCCTGCTCTACCTATCAGCTCTTTCTCCTTCACACAAAACATCTTACCCCTAACATTTCTAATTCTGAATCTACTTTTGACCCAGCAGACCACTGGCCTCCACTCCCTCCTCTCCCTCACCTGCAGTAGATTCCCAAAATCCAGACCCTCCTAACCACCTTCTCCCCCACTCCCTGAGAGCCCAAATCCTGAGAACATGAGCTTCAAACAGCCTTTCCCATCTCACACTCGTTCTCAGGCCACCCAAAGTCTGCCTTCCTCAACAGCCTCTTCTATTCTCACGCCAATTCCACTCCCGAGGGAGGCAGCTGGAATTGAGGGCATCGTCTGAGTCCACATCCCATTCTCTATGTCCAGCCTCACACAGATTGAGTCAACTCAGGTCTTTTTCCACTGACCTGACCACCTTTACTAAGGAATTTGAGTGTCTGACCCAGCCCATGACCTGACCTGGCACCACATCTGTGTCCTCCTGTCCTCCTCTACAGAAATTTACCACCTTAGACCCCACCTCCCCAGTGGAAACCCTTCTTCTGAACACCCATTTTATATCCCAATTAGAGGCTCAATGCACAAAATTCATGCAAGGGGCTCCACGGGCTAAGGCTGCTGGTGCCCCAGCCCTGGCAGAGGCAACTCCGGCTTCATCCGGAAGGACGTCCGGTCTAATTAGCATATTATGCTTTTATTATAGTCAGCTCCTGACACACACCATAAACTTCAAAAAATAGACACAGGTCCACAAACCCCTCAAAAAGAGCCCATTAACCTGACCTTTAAGGTCTTTAATGATAGAGACAAAGGGACCCAAATCCCAAAACAAAGACAAGTCAGGCCAAGGCTGAGGCCCAGAAGGAGGCCTTCCAGCTCCTGGCCACTACTCTCATGAACCCCAAACCAAGTGCCGGTCCTCCAACCAAGGGTAAGTCAGGGTCTAAACCTCCTCCGGGCCCATGCTTGAAATGCAACAAGGAAGGACACTGAGCCAAGCCCTGCTCAAACCCGAGACCCCCTGCCCACGGTGCGGAAGGGAAGGCCACTGGGCCATTTATTCTGCCGTCTCCGAATTTGCTGGGACCCTTGTCCGCTCCTCAGTCTCTATTATGGGGTTGGTGGATTAGTCTCACAGCCATTAGCCACCTCACCTCTACACTGCATCTTACTAAATACCTTCATTCATTCTTTTCTCATTATCACCCAAACCTTAGCATATTATCTCTAAGGAAAAAGTCGACAGTTTTAAATCCAAGCCACTAGAGGCCTGGGAATGGGCTGCTGAGCCTGCTCTCTCCCCACCTCACCTTTTCTTCAGCCGCATATGCCTGTACATAATTTTCCAAAGTCTTGGATAACTTAAAGGCTTTGGAGCATTGCTGGGTTAAATGATAAATATTTAAAATAACATAAAATATTGAAACATTAATTGCTAGGTACATTTTAATTAACCTGCTCTTAGTTTTTATTACAGAAGATCTCTTATACTTCGTTGAATGTATATTTTCTTGAAAGTAAGAGTGTGGCCCTCACCGGCTTGGCTCAGTGGATAGAGCATCGGCCTGCGGACTCAAGGGTCCCGGGTTCGATTCCGGTCAAGGGCATGTACCTTGGTTGCGGGCATATTCCCAGTGGGGAGTGTGCAGGAGGCAGCTGATCGATGTTTCTCTCTCATCGATGTTTCTAACTCTCTATCCCTCTCCCTTCCTCTCTGTAAAAAATCAATAAAATATATTTTTTTTAAAAAGAAGGTAAGAGTGTGTTTAAAGTGTGTTGATAAATGTCAGTCTAAGAAATGTTGCCTGTTTACTTTTTGGTTATCATTGAAAAATTAAGGTTCCTAAGAGTGAAGAATTCTAATACATTTTAAAGAAAAAAGAAAGAAAAGGTCTGTACAAGTTGCTGAAGGTATGACAGAAAGATTATTAGAGTAGAAATAATTAATGGAAGGGCTGTGGAATGGTTATGCATTTTTAAAAAACATATATTTTATTGATTTTTTTACAGAGAGGAAGGAAGAGGGATAGAGAGTTAGAAACATCGATGAGAGAGAAACATCGATCAGCTGCCTCCTGCCCACCCCCTACTGGGGATGTGCCCGCAACCAAGGTACATGCCCTTGACCAGAATCAAACCCAGGACCCTTGAGTCCGCAGGCCGACGCTCTATCCACTGAGCCAAACCGGCTACGGCTGGTTATGCATTTTTGAAGGACATAGAAGGTTTGAAGGCTAATTTGAAAGTGTGAAATTTGTGAAGGTTGCATATGTGATGAGAAGGAAAAGAGAAATGTTAAAAGAGAAATAAGTTCTAAAGTTAACTATTTACAAAAATTGTAAAAGGGTCATAAAAGTCCCAAGAAAGTTTAAACAAAGGTCAGACCACTAGTTAATTTTTAGTCTGCCTGTAATAAAAAGCCCTTATCTCCCCCCTGCCTAGGACAGAGCAAATAGTTAATACAGAAAGGGAGGGGGAAGGGAGAAAAGAAAGAAGGGGGAGGCCCAGGGCCATTTTACTCTGAGCAAGAAAGCCTGAGGTTTCAGTCTCCAAGCCTGGCAGAACAAGGTTGCTGGATACTTCTTAAGCTAAACCAGAATATTCAGCAGCGGAATTTTAAGATAGAGGCACATATAATGCCTCAGACCCCCACCCAGCCTGCTCTGCAGAGTGGCTGGGGGAGGGGTGCATTTGTACTTCATGGGTCAAATGTGTAAGTTTGCTTACTTTGCTTTTTCAATAAAGGAGCATACTTTAATTACTTGATAAGTTAGCTTTTCACGATATAATCAAGGTCTCATATAAACTCATTCATATGACAAGCTAATATTTTATGAGCCACTGGTTCTAATAAAGTCCAAAGTAAAACTTGCATATATACACACAAATGAGCACTAGCCAAAAAGAATGGTGTTTAGAAGTAAATTTAAGCTTAAAAAGAAGAAATTTAAAAATTTCTTCCACTACTATTTACAGAGTAAACTAAAAGTTGTTATTGAAGCATTAAATCTCACCGTTAATGAGACATCCAAGGATATTTTTCCATTGATCTTTAGAGAGAATGGGAGAGGGAAAGATAGAGAGAAATATCAATGTGAAAGAAACACATTGATTGGTTGCCTCCTGCAAGCATCCAGACCAGGGCCAGGGAGGAGCCTGCAACCAAGGTAAGTGCCCTTGACCAGAATCGAACCCGGGACCCTTTGGTCCACATATTGACACTCTATCCACTGAGCCAAACCAGCTAGGGCACAGCTAGCATTTAGATCTCACACAGCTCTGGCACCAGCATGTCCCTCCTACCCCCAAGTCCCCTGCATGCCTTGTTTTCTTTTGTTTTCTGTATTCTATTTAACCTTGTACTGAGAAAGCCTGAGGCACAGAAAACTTTACCAGCCAACCGCCACTGGTGTGCATTTAAGTCCTAATAAACCCATGTCTTTCACAGCCAGTCTTTCTTGTTATTTCTTTGGTATCAGTAAGCAATACATTGAGGTTTTCTCAGACCTCAGCTCTTTGCATAACACTGTTATATCTATACTAGAGGCGCAGTGCACAAAATTCGTGCACTTGGAGGGGATCCCCCTGCCCAGCCTGTGCCCTCTCACAGTCTGGGACCCCTTGGGGGATGTCCAGGCCTAAGCCAGCAGTTGGACATCCTTAGCACTGCCATGGAGGCGGGAGAGCTCTCGTCACTGCCGCTACGCTTGCCAGCTGTGAGCCTGGCTCAGGGCTGCTGGCTGAGCGGTGCTCCCCCTTTGGGAGTGCACTGACCACCAGGGGGCAGCTCCTGCTTTGAGCATCTGCCCCCTAGTGGTCAGTGTGCATCATAGCGACCAGTTGTTCTGCTGTTCGGTTGATTTGCATATTAGCCTTTTATTATATAGGATATATAATGAAGGAATATGCAAAGTTGCCCTCGCAGTAACCAGATGGAGCATAGGATCAACTGGAGCAAGTGGGTGTGGCTGGGTGCGGCAGGAGGCCGGGGGATGTGAGACAGCATCAAATAAAATAAAATGTGTTTACATACCCTAAAGCACAAACATCCCAGCAGATAATTCAGTGCAGATAACAACGATTACACAATATTGATTATACAATAAACTTATTTTCATCGGAAAAAAAACACACCTTCACTTAAAGGTGCCCCAGTAAGGCTGCTGTGGCTTTCATCTGTCCCTTTCTACACCGAAGACAACAGGGTTGGAGGGGGAAGGGCTCCAGTTTCGTTTTCTCAGCACCCAGCTAGGAGGCCTCCCTGGGGCGGCTCTCCCCTCCGAGCTCTGCGCAGGACAGGTGCTCCACTCAGGCCCGGGGGCCCTGAAGGGAGGCGGAATGAAGTGCTTTGGATCCGGGACCCCACTCTCCCTGGGAGTCCGGCACGGAAGGTGCTCTCCCTGGGAACCCAGAAATCCACCTCCCGGGGCAACTGTGCAGCAGCAGGGCCTGGCGAGAGTCTCGCAGGAGGGACACCTACCCATGCGGATGTGTATGCTGGCGGAGGCCACGCAGCTGCCATGGTTGAAGCCTCCATGGAGGACGCCGGTTGTGGGTATCAGAGTTGGCCATGTCGGCAATGGAACCCCAGATCCCCAATGAATGACTAGAGCACATGAACCTCAACAGTCCTCAGTCACTTCCTGAGCAGCAGTCATCCCCGACCCGGGATCAAACCCAGAACCTAAGTAGCTGCCCTGACAGAATGAAACCCAAACCTTTGCTTTGGCAGAGGAGCTCCGACCCACAGCAGGGGCCAGGGCAGCCAGAGGGGTTTTGTTGAGGGGCCCCGACAGGCAGCCCCCAGCGCAGTGGGTTAGAACCTCCTCCTGATACAGCCAGGTTGCGGGTTGGATCCCTGGTCAAGGCACAGACGAGAAGCAACCAAAGAGAGCAAGATAAGTGGAACAACACACTAGTGTTTCTCTCGCTCCCTTCCTCTCTCTAAAATAATCAATAAAAAATTAAAATAAAAAATAAACCCTCTGGCTTGCAGAATTTCTGAAACAGTTAGAAAGCAAAGTCCCATCCCTTCCCGTTCAGTCAACAAATACTACACATGCTCCTTCAATAATCACAGTGGGGATGGGTGTTGGTTTGTTTGTTTGTTTTGGTTAATCCTCACCTGAGGACATTTTTGCAATGATTTTTTTTTTTTTTTTTTACAGAGAGTGGAAGGGAGGGAGAAAGACAGAAACTAATGTGAGAGACATCAATTGGTTGCCTCTTGCTGAATTCCTGACCAGGGCCCAGGATTGAGCCTGCAACCCAGGTATGTGCCCTTGATTGGAATCCAACCCACAGAAGCACTATCCACTGAACCAAACCAGCATTTTTTTGTCTTTTTAAGTCCTCCACTGAGGATATGTGTGTTTTTTGCATTGATTCTAGAGAGAGGAAGAGAGAGGGAAAGAGAAAGAGAAACGTTGATCAGTTGCCCAAGCAATCCGACAGGGATGGAACCCATGACCCTTTGGTGCGTGGAAGGACACTAACTCAGCGGTTCTCAACCTGTGGGTCACGACCCCTTTGGCGGTCGAACGACCCTTTCCCAGGGGTCGCCTAAGACCATCCTGCATATCAGATATTTACATTATGATTCATAACAGTAGCAACATTATAGTTATGAAGTAGCAACGAAAATAATTTTATGGTTGGGTCACAACATGAGGAACTGTATTTAATTGGCCAGAAGGTTGAGAACCACTGCTACTGATCCACACCAACCAGGGCCTGGAGGTACATTTAAAAATTATTTTTTAGATCTACCCTGGCCAGGTGGCTCAATTGATTGGAGTCTCAACCTGTACACCAAAGGATTTCCTGTTAGGTTCTAGGTTAGGGCACATACTTGGGTTTAGGTTAGATCCTGGTGGGTCAGCAGGTACAGAGGCAGCCTACTGGTATTTCTCTGTCACATGGATGTTTCTCTCTCTAAAAATCAATTTTAAAAACATCCTCATCCTAACCTGTATGGCTCAGTGGATAGAGCATCGGCCTGTGGACTGAAGGGTCCCAGGTTCGATTCTGGTCAAGGGCATGTACCTTGGTTGCGGGCACATCCCCAGGAGGGGGTGTACAGGAGGCAGCTGATCGATGATTCGCTCTCATTGATGTTTCTAACTCTCTATCCCTCTCCTTTTCTCTCTGTAAAAAATCAATAAAATATATTTAAAAACAAAACAAAACATCCTCAGTTGAGAATTAAAAATATATATATTAAAAATTTTTCAGGAGAGAACCAAGATGGCGGCATAGGTTAACACCGGAGTTTGCTGCCTTGAACAACTACTTCAAAAGTGAAACTAAAAAACGGAACGGACATCACCCAGAACCACAGGAACGCTGGCTGAGTGGAAGTCCTACAACTAGGAGGAAAGAGAAACGCATACGGACACTCAGAGGAGGCGCAGTGCTGAAGTCAAATTCTGAGGTGCGGAGTGCGCGGAGCGGAGCGGGCTGGCGGCGGAGGGCGCGGTTGGCGTTTTCAATCGGGAGGGAGTCGCAGACTCTGAGCTCCAGATACAGGTGAGTCTTTAGGGACCCAGACTCAAACGGGAGAAGCAGGACTGTCTGGCTTCGGTCAGAGCGAGTGCAGCTTTCTCTCCAAGGTTTGCAGCGGGTGCTGGGACTCAGAGAGGCAGAGCCCCTGGGGACAGGACTGAGAGCTTCCATAACTGCTCTCTCCTGCCCACCCTGTTGATCCTGTGCGACCCGCTCCACCCAAGCCCTGCACAGAGGCATTTGCCAGATAGCCTCAGGCAAAGGCTAGATTAGCACCTCCCTAGAGGACAGAAGTTCTCTCACTGCAGACACAGCTGATTCTCACAGCCACTTGGCCTGGAGGTCAAACCCTCCCTGGTATTAGCTACAACAATCAAGGTTTAACTATAAGACTGCGCACAAAGACCACTAGGGGGTGCACCAAGGAAGCATAACAAAATGCGGAGACAAAGAAACAGGACAAAATTGTCAATGGAAGATATAGAGTTCAGAACCACACTTTTAAGGTCTCTCAAGAACTGTTTAGAAGCCGCTGATAAACTTAATGAGATCTACAAGAAAACTAATGAGACCCTCGATGTTATATTGGGGAACCAACTAGAAATTAAGCATACACGGACTGAAATAAAGAATATTATACAGACTCCCGACAGCAGACCAGAGGAGCGCAAGAATCAAGTCAATGATTTGAAATGCGAGGAAGCAAAAAACACCCAACCAGAAAAGCAAAATGAAAAAAGAATCCAAAAATGTGAGGATAGTGTAGGGAGCCTCTGGGACAGCTTCAAGCGTACCAACATCAGAATTATAGGGGTGCCAGAAGATGAGAGAGACCAAGATATTGAAAACCTATTTGAAGAA
The DNA here is from genome assembly GCF_014108235.1 of Myotis myotis. NCBI lineage: Eukaryota > Metazoa > Chordata > Mammalia > Chiroptera > Vespertilionidae > Myotis > Myotis myotis. The sequence goes on from NW_023416314.1 coordinate 40,523,058, forward strand.
ATAATGACAGAAAACTTCGCCCACCTGGTGAAAGAAATGGACTTACAGGTCCAAGAAGCGCGGAGAACCCCAAACAAAAGGAATCCAAAGAGGACCACACCAAGACACATCATAATTAAAAGGCCAAGAGCAAAAGATAAAGAGAGAATCTTAAAAACACCAAGAGAAAGAAACTCAGTTACCTACAAGGGAATACCCATACGACTGTCAGCTGATTTCTCAACAGAAACTTTGCAGGCCAGAAGGGAGTGGCAAGAAATATTCAAAGTGATGAATACCAAGAACCTACAACCAAGATTACTTTATCCAGCAAAGCTATCATTCAGAATTGAAGGTCAGATAAAGAGCTTCACAGATAAGGAAAAGCTAAAGGAGTTCATCACCACCAAACCAGGATTATATGAAATGCTGAAAGGTATCCTTTAAGAAGAGGAAGAGGAAGAAAAAGGTAAAGATACAAATTATGAACAACAAATATGCATCTATCAACAAGTGAATCTAAGAATCAAGTGAATAAATAATCTGATGAACAGAATGAACTGGTGATTATAATAGAATCAGGGACATAGAAAGGGAATGGACTGACTATTCTTGGGGGGGAAAGGGGTGTGGGAGATGCGGGAAGAGACTGGACAAAAATCGTGCACCTATGGATGAGGACAGTGGGTGGGGAGTGAGGGTGGAGGGTGGGGCGGGAACTGGGAGGAGGGGAGCTATGGGGGGGAAAAAGAGGAACAAATGTAATAATCTGAACAATAAAGATTTAATTAAAAAAAAAAATTTTTCAGCTCTAAAATTATGCCGAAACCGGTTTGGCTCAGTGGATAGAGCGTCGGCCTGCGGACTGAAGGGTCCCGGGTTCGATTCCGGTCAAGGGCATGTACCTGGGTTGCGGGCACATCTCCAGTAGGAGATGTGCAGGAGGCAGCTGGTTGATGTTTCTCTCTCATCGATGTTTCTGACTCTCTATCTCTCTCCCTTCCTCTCTGTAAAAAATCAATAAAATATATTTTTAAAAAATTAAATAAATAAATAAGTAAATAAATAAAATAAAATAAAATAAAATAAAATAAAATTGTATTTGGTTCTTTTTAAATTTTATTTTTTACTTACAGTTCACATTCAATATCCTATCCTATCTAATAATAGAGAAGCATGGTAATTAACTGTAACTTCGCTACCCTTCCCATTGGCTAACCAGCAAGATATGCAAATTAATCACCAGCCAAGATGGTGGTTAACTGCCAACAAAGATGGCGGCTAATTTGCATACTGCAGGCAGGGGGGGACAGTGCCATCCCGCCTGCCCTGCTGCCATCCGGGCCTGCTATTTGCCACCCGGGTGGCAGGTGGCCCGTATGGGAACAGACCCAGGGCTGGCGGTGGATCGGCCACCAGCCACGCCCACAAATGACCCTCCAGCGGGGATCCCCGGACAGGTGCTAATGCACTGATCTGTCACTGGCCACGCCCACAAACAGCCCTCCAGGGGGGATACCCGGCCTACAGGTGCTAATGCACCAATCTGTCACTGACCATGCCCACAAACGGCCCTCTGCTGGGATCCCAGGCTGGCAGGTGCTAATGCACTGATTTGCCAAAATGCACACCCGGGCAGCCTTTGCCCTGCACAAACTATGCAGCTGGGAGAGGGGAGTGGGGCCGCTGGGAGCAGGGCGGGAACTTCCCCGGGTTGGCATCAGGCAGCTCAGAGCAGAGTGCGAACTATCCCCACTGGTAGCTGCTTGCTCATTCACTTACTCACTCATTCATTCACTCATTCACTCACTCATTATTCACTCACTCAGCAAACCCACTCAGGTCCATGGCACCAGGCCAGGCACTGAAGTTGAAGCAGGATAAGACAGAGCTATGTCCTCAAGATGTTAGTAATTCAGTATGCAGCTAGGAGAGGGGTGCCAGGCCACTGGGAGCAGGGCAGGAACTTTCCCGGGTAGCCGGGAGTGGGGCCGGAACTTCTGCCATGTTGCCGTGGCAACGAGGCAGAAGTTCCCACCCCTTAGCTGCTTGCTCATTCACTTACTCGCTCATTCATTCACTCATTCACTAACTCATTATTCACTCACTCAGCAAACCCTCTCAGGTCCATGGCACCAGGCCAGGCACTGAAGTTGAAGCAAGATAAGACAGAGCTATGTCTTTTTGTTTGTTTGTTTGTTTGTTTGTTTGTTTGTTTTGTTTTTTGTTTGTTTTTTTTTAAATTTTTATTGCTTAAAGTATTACAAAGGGTATTACATATGTGTCCATTTTATCCCCCCGCCCTAGACAGTCCCCTAGCCTCCCCTATCCCCCAATGTCTTATGTCCACTGGTTATGCTTATATGCATGCATACAAGTCCTTTAGTTGATCTCTTACCCCCCTACCTCCTGCCCCGCAACCCTCCCCGGCCTTCCTGCTGCAGTTTGACAATCTGTTTGAGGCAGCTCTGCCTCTGTATCTATTATTGTTCAAAAGTTTATAATGGTCTCTATTATCCATGAATGAGTGAGATCATGTGGTATTTTTCCTTCATTGACTGGCTTATTTCACTTAGCATAATGCTCTCCAGTTCCATCCATGACGTTGCAAATGGTAAGAGTTCCTTCCTTTTTAGAGCAGCATAGTATTCCATCGTGTAGATGTACCACAGTTTTCTAATCCATTCATCTACTGATGGGCACTTAGGCTGTTTCCAGATCTTAGCTATGGTGAATTGTGCTGCTATGAACATAGGGGTGCATATATCCTTTCTGATTGGTGTTTCTGGTTTCTTGGGATATATTCCTAGAAGTGGGATCACAGGGTCAAATGGGAGTTCCATTTTCAGTTTTTTAAGGAAACTCCATACTGTCTTCCATAGTGGCTGCACCAGTCTGCATTCCCACCAGCAGTGCACAAGTGTTCCTTTTTCTCCACATCCTCTCCAGCACTTGTCGTTTGTTGATTTGTTGATGATAGCCAGTCTGACAGGTGTGAGATGGTACCTCATTGTTGTTTTGATTTGCATCTCTCGGATGATTAGTGACTTTGAGCATGTTTTCATATGTCTCTTGGCTTTCTGAATGTCCTCTTTTGAAAGGTGTCTATTTAGGTCCTTTGCCCATTTTTTGATTGGATTGTTTATCTTCCTTTTGTTAAGTTGTATGAGTTCCCTATAAATTTTGGAGATTAGGCCCTTATCAGATATGACATTGGCAAATATGTTTTCCCACACAGTGGGTTTTCTCGTTGTTTTGTTGATGGTTTCTTTTGCTGTGCAGAAGCTTTTTATTTTGATGTAGTCCCATTTGTTCATTTTCTCTTTCGTTTCAAGTGCCCTAGGAGCTGTATCAGTGAAGAAATTGCTTCGGCATATGTCTGAGATTTTGTTGCCTTTGGATTCTTCTAGAATTTTTATGGTTTCCTGTCGTACATTTAAGTCCTTTATCCATTTTGAGTTTATTTTTGTGTATGGTGTAAGTTGGTGGTCTAGTTTCATTTTCTTGCATATATCTGAAGATAAGACAGAGCTATGTCTTGAAGATGTTAGTAATTCAGTAGGGCGAAGCAGGCACATGAACGAGGCAGTTGTATGCACAGATGCAGTGTACTAGGTTCTGTGAGGGTTGTAACTAACGCCAACTTTGTTCTCTTGATAAAATGGGGCCTCGGGAGCCAGGCTGCCCAAGCCTGGCCTGTGCCTAGGCCAGGAGTGGCCGGGGTCCCGGAACATGACAGAGGGTGCAGGTCGTGCTGAGGGGTCTGGCCCCACTCCTCATCCTCACCCCCGAGTGCACAAATTTTTGTGCACCGGGCTACTAGTCCTATATAATAAAACCCTAATATGCAAATCAACCAAACGGTGGAATGACTGGCCACTATGAACTGACCACCAGGGGGCAGACACTCAACATAGGCGCTGCCGCCTGGTGGTCAGTGAGCTCCCACAGAAGGAGGGCAGCTCAGCCAGAAGCCGAGCTCACAGCTGGCAAGTGCAGTGGTGGTGGCGGGAGCCTTCAAGGCAGCACTAAGGAGCAGCGAGCTGAGCAGTAGGGAGCAGCAAGAAAGCGGTTGGTAAAGAGTGAGGGGTCCTGGACTGCAAGAGGGCACAGGCCAGGCTGAGGGCCCTCCCCCCTCCACCCCCAGTGCATGAATTCCGTGCACTGGGCATATAGTAAAATAATATTTAAGGTTAATTTTTAAATTACTGTTTACATTTAGTAGTATTTCTCTTTATCTTTTAAAAAAATGTTGACATTCCAACATTTGTAGCCTGGAATTCGCACTTCATCTTCACATGGATGAAAAGCATATTCTTTAATAGAAATTCTCAAGAAGATTCTGATGTCAAACAATTGATCCTCTTCCCTAAAATAAGGTGGATGAGTAGCTATTTGTTGAGAAAAAGATTTGAGGCAAATGGCCCACTGTAATGAATATTCAGGCACCTGGTGTGAGAGCCTCTACGAATTGTGTAACACTTCCCTCCCTGGATTGAGAAGCCGAATAGCTCTTGTCAAATAATATGGAAGGCTTTGAACGGAAAGTTAATTTTGATGGAATTCTAGCTCTGCTAAAGTTAGGCCATGAGGGCTGTTCCATGGAAATCATTGATTCACTTATTCTGTTTGTGTGTTTTTTTCCTTCCATTTCTCTACTGCCCTTTCACATTCCATAGACACAAAATATGCATTCAATTTTCCTGGGAGCAGGGGAAGAGTGTCACCCCAACTTAATGTGAAGTCATTAACCTTTCAAATGATCAAATTCCCTTTGTTTTGAAGTCATGCGTGCCAGGCAATTTTCTGGTTGTAATTTGACTCCTTGGGTAGCCTACCTATTGGGCAAAAGTGCCCTGACCAGAGAATATAAATATCCAGTCCCCTCTGCAGAAAGAGTTCCAGCTGAATTAACGAACCGAGTTATTCTGTGTGTTTTTAATACAGCATTCTCTGTGAAATTGACTAATAAGAGTCCACACACAAAAGATGATTCTATGTCTCTGAACTTTTGTAGCAAGGGAAATACCTCAATAAAAGATTGATCCATGTTTCTAAGCCTGCAAAGCAGAGGGTATATGATAGATTTGTCAAATTTCTAATTTAAATCTCCCAAATGTGTTGTATTAGGACAAAGAGTCGCTGACTTTATAAATTTTATTCTGGGCCTAAATGAGAAGAGTCAAATATGAAATTTTGAGTCCTTTCTGCACAACAAAGGGGTTTAGGCTATTTATATACTTTAGGAGTTACAGACACCAGTCACAGTTATGCAGTTTCCCATGACAACCAATTATTATGCAATGCTTTGAGATTCAAGATTTTCTACCATAGGAAATTATATTAAAATTTTGAAGACCCAATGTTTTTGTTAATCCTCACCTGAGGATATTTTTTCCATTGCTTTTCAGAGAGAGAGGGAGGAAGGGAGGGAGAGAGAGAAACATCAATGTGGGAGAGACACATTGATTGGTTGCCTCCTGCACCTACCCCGCCCGGGGTGGGGAGCGAGCCCGAAGGCAACCCAGGTATGTGCCCTTGACCCTTCGGTGTGCAGGCCAACACTCCAACCCAGTGATTCTCCACCTTGGCTGCACATTAGAATCACCTGGGAATCTTTTTAAAATCCTGATTTTTGGGCCTCATCCTCCAGAAATTCTGTTTCTTTGTTACTAATGTTGTGGCCCCACCCCATAACAAAGAAACAGAATTTCCGGAGGATGAGGCCCAGAAATCAGGATTTTAAAAAGATTCCCAGGTGATTCTAATGTGCAGCCAAGGTTGAGAACCACTGCTCTAACCACTAAGCCAGGACAGCCAGGGTGAAGACCCAGTGTTTTTTTGTGTTTTGTTTTTGTTTAATAATTTTTATTTCTTGAAGTATTACAAAGAGCATTACATATGTCTCCTCCCCCCCCCCCCACCTTGACATTCCCCTGGCCCTACCCCCTAGTGTCTTGTGTCCATTGGTTATTCTTATATGCATGCATATAAGTCCTTTGGTTGATCTCTTAACCCACCCCCGCAAACCCTCCCCAGGCTTCCCACTGTAGTTTGACAGTCTGTTCAATGCTGCTCTGCCTCTGCATCTACCCCTGTTCATCAGTCTATACAGGTCCCCATTATCTGTTCCAACCTCACTGGGGCCGTTTCAACCTCACCGGGGCTGTCCCGACCTCACCAGGGCCGTTTCAACCTCACTGGGGCCGTCCCTACCTCACCGGGGCCATTTCAACCTCACCAGGGCTGTCCCGACCTCACCGGGGCCGTTTCAACCTCACTGGGGCCGTTCCGACCTCACCGAAGACCCAGTGTTTTTAAAGAGACTTTCCAGATAACTTTACAAAGCTAGAATATATTGAACAGGATGACTACAAATAAAAATCCCAAGAGCTATACAGTGGGGCCTTGACTTACAAGTGTCCTGACTAACAAGTTTTTTGAGATACCAGCTGTCTCTTGGCCAATTTTTTGCTTTGAGTTGACAGAGTAATTTGAGTTAACGAGCTCCTTAACAAGCTTGGTCTCGGAACGAATTAAACTCTTAAGTCAAGGCCCCATGGGAGTCTATTCATGAGAGCTATAGTCTATTCTCAGCCTTCACTTTTCTGTAACAAGGTCTTGGGAATGGCTTCATCGCTCTGAATTTCATCTCTGTTACACCTTATTAATATTTCTCTCTCTACAGTTTCTTTTTATAGGCAACTAATAGATATGAAGGCTGCAATCTCTGACTTCAGCATGATTTCATTAGCCAGAACTCAATGAGAACGGCAATACTTGTAGAAACCTAGGATTTAATACATCAAATGTGAAAAAATACATTTTAAGAAAAATATTCAAATATCACCCAGCGCATGAATGGTCTCCTTGGTCGAGTCTAACCTCTCAGTCTTGTCTCTAAGTCCTTAAACAGATTGCCCCTCCTCCACCCATGTATCCACTTTCCCCTCAATCCCAGACCAGTCTCTGTACCAGCCAGGCAAAGTTTCTCAGTGTGGGTTCCCTCAATAGCCAGCCTACTGCAAAATTCCAGTGCAGGTAGTTTATTTGGGGGATGCAGGGGCCACCTACAGGGGAGATAGAGAAGTGACACAGGGAAGGGAAGGCAGCCAGAGAAGGGTATGTTCCTAAGCCAACTTGTCAAAGACCAACTAGAAAAGGGTACAGAGCATACCTCAGACTCATCTCACTAGAGAGATGGGGGAGCTGGGGTATTTTACACCAGGTCTCATCAGTCATGGGCCCAGGGCTGATCCAGGAAGTATTCATCCCCAGCACTTCCAGCTTGCTGAGTGTGGGTGAGTGAGACAGCTTTCTGTGGTTCTGGAACAGCCCTCAGGTACAGAGATATATCAGGTACTGAGATGGTTGTCTGAGGAAGATATAGGCAGGGCACTGAGAGTATCTATATATAATCTTCTTTGAGCATCCTGTTCGTGACCTTTTATTTATTTTTTTAATCCTCACCCGAGGATATGTTTTTATTGATTTGAGAGAGGAAGGGAGAATATATATATATATATATCCTATCTAATAAAAGAGAAACATGGTAATTGGCGTACGACCGCTACCCTTCCCATTGGCTAATCAGGGAGATATGCAAATTAACTGCCAGCTAAGATGGCGGCTGGCAGTCAAGCAGCTTGAAACTAACATGAGGCTTGCTTGCTTCAGTGAGGGAGGAAACCAATGTTCCCCGCCTGCCACTGCAGGCCTCTGAGCCTACAGTTTGAGACATTGTAACAAATATAGAAGCTTAAAAAAAAACCCAGAAACCCGCTTTAGTCCGCCAGCAGGATCGCAACATTGTAAGCAAAGGCCAGAAACCTACTTTCAGCAGCGGAGGCCTAAGAGCTGGAGCCAAGCCTCAAAGCTAAAGCTGGCCCAGAATAAAAAAAGAAAAAAAGAAAAAAAGGAGCAGTTGGGAGCTTCAGTCACCCCCAGCCTGAAAACAGCCCTCAGCCCCTCACCCAGACTGGCCAGGCACCCCAGTGGGGACCTCCACCCTGATGGGTGTGTGACCAGCTGCAAACAGCCATCATCCCCTCACCCAGGCTGGCCAGGCACCCCAGTGGGGACCCCCACCCTGATCCAGGACACCCTTCAGGGCAAACCAGCCGGCACCCACCCGTGCACCAGGCCTCTACCCTATATAGTAAAAGGGTAATATGCCTCCCAGCACTGGGATCAGCGGAGCCGTGAGGCCTCCCGGCACCGGGATCAGCATGACAGGGGGCAGCGCCCAAACCCCCTGATTGCCCTGCGACTCTGTGTGTGACAGGGGGCGGGGCCACAACCTCCCTATCCACCCTGCTCTGTGTGTGACAGGGTGCAGCGCCCCCACACCCCCCCCCTCCACGGGCCCTGCTCTGTGTGTGACGGGGTAGAGCCATAACCTCCCCATCGGCCCTGCCCTGAGTGTGAGAGTGGTGGCACCCCAACCCCCAATTGGCCCTGCTCTGTGAGTGATAGAGGGCGGCGCCCCAATCCCCTGATTGGCCCTGCTCTGTGTGTGACAGGGGGTGGCGCTGCAACCTCCCCATTGACCCTGCCTTGAGTGTGACAGGGGGCGGTGCCCCAACCCCCCAATCGGCCCTACCCTGAGCGTGACTGAGGGTGGCATCACAACCTCCAGATCGCCCTGCTGTGTGCATGACACGGGGCGGCGCCCCAACTCCCCAATCGGCCCTGCTCTGAGCCTGACCAGGGGCTGCACCTAGGGATTGGGACTGCCCTCTGCCACCCGGGAGCAGGCCTAAGCCAGCAGGTCGTTGTCTCCCAAGGGATCCCAGACAGCGAGAGGGCACAGGCCGGGCTGAGGGACGCCCCCACCGGGCCCTCTCTCTCTCTCTCTCTCTCTCTCTCTCTCTCTCTCTATATATATATATATATATAGATAGAGAGAGAGAGAGAGAGAGAGAGAGAGAGAGAGAGAGACATCCACCAATTGCGTCCCATACATGCCCCAATCTGGGATTGAACCCGAAACCTAGGTATGTTCCCTGACTGGGAATTGAACCCACATTGCATGGGATGATGGTCCCACCAACTGAGCCATGTGGCCAGGGCTACAGTGACCTTTTAAATGAATCCAGAACCAGAGCCAACTTAAGTAAAACTGAAAAGTATGTCAACTCTAATAATTGTTCCTTCCCTTTTCCAAACTTTCTGTAACAGTAAATTTTAAGAAATTTTAAGAAAAATGTCACACTTATGAAGAATAAGGGCCCCTGCATCTCCCAAACAAACTACCTATTTTTAGCCTCCCAGACCCCGTCTCCCTGCAGCCAACAGTACTTAATGCTACCTGCATAATGTGTGCTCTAGTGGCCTGATCAAAAGGTATTTAAAAACAGCTCTAGCCCAATATGCACCTGATCCAGCAAACATCTGTCAAGCACCCAAGTATAACAGGGAATAGTGCTATACAACAGCAGCTCTCTGTGGCAAATATTCACTTTATTCTGGGTAAGAATACTTCATAAAGTTCTATCTGTCTGAAGGCTTGCATTTAAAATATATATTTTATTGATTTTTTACAGAGAGGAAGGGAGAGAGATAGAGAGTTAGAAACAGCGATGAGAGAGAAACATGGATCAGCTGCCTCCTGCACATCTCCTACTGGGGATGTGCCCGCAGCCCAGGTACATGCCCTTGACCGGAATCAAACCCGGGACCTTTCAGTCTGCAGGCTGACGCTCTATCCATTGAGCCAAACCGGTTTCGGCAAGGCTTGCATTTAAAAAGGTAAAGCGCCCTGGTCAGTGTGGCTCAGTTGGTTGAGTGAGGTCCCATGCACCAAGAGGTTGCCAGTGGATTCCTGGTCAGGACACATACCCAGGTTGTGGGCTCAATCCCAGTAGGAGGCGTGTAGGAGGCAGTAGATCCATGTTTCTCTCTCTCTCTCTCTCTCTCTCTCTCACTCTTTAAAATCAATAAAAACATTTCAAAATAAAAATTAAAAGGTGAAGCCAGTTTCATCCTATGTATGGGAATTTTTTCTTCAGATACTTTTCCTTTCCCTTAATAGAGAGGCAATGTCCCGAATCTAAATGATGAGTATGTTTTGCCTCGGAATGTATCAAGGATGAGAAATCATTTTGTATTCGTCAACATGATGCAGCCAGAAGTATATTCTAACTTACTAAACTTATGTCCTTAAGCAAAATTTAATCATTGAGACAAATGAATATCAGACCGTAACTAAATCTTAAGAGAAATAAACCAACGAATAATAGTAAGTGCCCCTGTTCTGATGTGAAATCTTTGGTAACGTTTAGGGAGAGGCGGATTCAGCTGGGATGTGCGAGAGTGCTGGGTGAGATGGAAGAGAGGCACGGGGCGGAATAGAGAGGGTCCTGTGAAATATCTGAGCCCTGGTCATCCTTGGATCAGTGTGATTGATTTCTATTGCATCCCTCCCATTAGGAAGACCCTTTCATCTCAACCACCTCCTGAGGGTTCCCCAGGACGGGGGAAAGGAGAGCTGCAGAGCTGAGCCTTGGCCCCGAGCAGCCTTTACCAGCATGTTCGGGTGAGTCGCATCCATCTTGAAGGGAGTATGCACAGGGTTTCCTGCTAAGAAGCCAGGCGGTACTGAATGGTTGGGGGTCCTTTTATAGTGTGCTCTTGCATAAAACAGAAATATTCTTACCTGGCATAGACTTTGTAATTTTATTTATTGATGTTTAACTTTCTGATTGACAGTTTTGCAGTGTTGGTGGGAAAATGGAAACATTAGCAGCTGAAAAAAGGGGTGAAGTTGGCTCATACTTTCTCAATAAGGAGGGGGGAAGCCAACAGGAAAAGGAAACTCTTCTATGGCATCAAAGTGGCCTGAGAAAACTCTAGTATCACTTGCCTTCTTCCGGCTGAGGGGGGGCACCAGCCAGGGTGCGCCCCTAGCTCCAGATTTTGACTCTAATACTTTTCTCCTGGAAGAAGAGCTAAGATTCTGGAAAGAAACAAACTGCTTCCATCTCTTGACGTAGGAAGCATTTCAGACTGAGCCTGGAAAATCCCGTCATTCATTCAAGAAAGCAAGAACGCATTTAGAGAGGTACCTGGGCAGCACTGACAAAGCCAAAAAGCCCAGCCTAAAAACAGGGCTGAGTGGCCAGAGAGGGACCTACATGAACCCCACAGAGGGAAACAATGGCCTCAGCGAATCAGAACTAGTCAAGTCTGTTAAAAGAACTGTGAGCTCTTTTATTAATCCTAAATTGTTAGAGGGGAGATTTCACAAAGGAACTAAAAGTTGGCGGTACAGGTGCACACTAGGGCCCTGGCTCTGCTTTCGAGAGAGGAGGTTGTGGTGTCCGCAGGTCCTAGGCGATTCGCGCTCCAGTCGGGATGATGACCGAGGTTTTCTGAAACAGCAGTCTGCGGAAGAAGGTCCGTGTGAAGTGCAACGCTGATGGCACCATGGGGACCTTGATTGCAGCACAAATTGGTACCCGTTGGAACAAGATCGCACTAAAGAAGTGGGACACGATTTTTAAGCACCACATTTCTCTGGGAACTATGAAATCCATGATGGGATGAACCTGGAGCTTTATTACCAATAGAGCAGAATTCCTTCCCCTTGTCCAGCCCTCTCCTCCCTTCACTCCCCCCGCTCCCCCCAGTATGGATGCTTGTTTTTAAAAAGTCATGTTAAGAAAAATGTAGAAGCAGGGACAAAAAGGTACACAGTAGTTTGCAATATTACGGATTTAAAGTTTTACATATTGATCAGCCCACACTTGCGAGTCAAGCGGTGGTATTTTGGCCAAACCCCAGAATATAAACTATAGGAATAGGCTTAGGGAAAAAAGAAATCCTAGAAAGACACAGGTAAAACATGGGAAATATTTATAAAAGGCAGGCAGATGTTTGTGGAAAGTGGGAAATAATGGTAGAAAGTGAGGGTAACTTGTTAGATGAGGCAGAAGTGCTGTGGGAGATGGAAAAATATAAGTAAAAGGTGGAGAAATGGTAGGTGGGCACTAGAGCAGAGAGGAAATCTATATTAGAAGGAGGATGGCATCAAGGTTAATTAATAGAGATAAAATGCAATGTCAGTAAACTCAGGTTATTGTGTATAAGTCCTTCTGACAGGAAGGAGAGAAATTTGTATACTGCTTGGGAAAAGTGGGAGCCAGGCTGAACAAGCTAAAAAAAAAAAAAAAAAGTACAAAGTCAGTTAAGGTAAAAGAAGGAGTCAGAGTAACAGAAAAAAGAGAACAGTGGGTAATTAAAAATAGACTCCTTCCAAAAGAGGATAAGGAATCAGAGTTATGTAAAATAGGTGCAGGAATGAAAAGAAATGGATGTGGAGGTTTGTCTAAGTTTCATGGTGTCTTAGAAGTACGTAGATATACACCAAATGCAAGCAAAGAAAACAGCCCTTACCAGAAGGCAGAACCACAGGACAGTGACAAAACAGACAGGTTGGCCTAACTTCAGCAGCTGCAAGATCTCACGGGAAGAGAACATCCAGTGCTCATATCATGGTGACCGGCAGGCGGCTAGTCCCCACTCAGCTGGAGTAAGAGGACATGTCTGTTCTCCTAAAGAACTCCCTGTCCACAGAAGTCACAAGGGAGGAGCTCGTGTGTTCAGAGCAGGACCCCATGCCTCCTTCAGTAGGGCCGAGTGGGAAGCCCAGATGTGCATGCTCTGAGCAAGAGCTCACATTCCTCTCTCCTGATCACTTGCAGCTGCTCATGACTCCCTGCCTTGGGCCTATCAGGATGAGTCTCAGCGGGCCCCTTTGCTTTCAGCATGCAGCCCGGTCACCCAAGTCCTCCTCATTCCCTGCTCTCATCCCCATTCAGCTGTACCTCGCCTTTTCTGACCCTATCTGCCATCACTCCTCATCTCCTGTGCCCTGGAGCTCAAGGTCATTTATCTAGAATATTCTGGATCCTCACTCTTTTTTTAGGAATGTGCTCTTCATCTTCTTGCTCTGGAGTGGAATTCTCGTCTGAGGATATTGCTTTCTTTGCAACCCTCTCAAGAGATAGTTGCTTGCTCTCCTACAGCCCTGGTATCCCTGGGCTTGGAGGAGAGTTCCATGTTCTCCTTGTTCCTCATTGCTTGTCCCCAATGCCCTCGCTTCCATAACATGAAGGGACCATATTATCCACAACCCTCTGGTAACTTGGGAGTAGCATTTCTACTCCCCTCCCCCATGCTTTGAAGATTTTAGCTCCTGGATCACTCTCTCCAACACTCCAACATCATTCTCGGGGACTTCCTTACCTACCTTGATGGTTATTCCAGTGCTCTGGGCTCTAAGTTCCTTCATATTTTCTTCTCCATGAACTTGTTGTCCATTTTTTTTTTAATTAAATCTTTATATTGTTCAGATTATTACATTAGTTACTCTTTTTTCCCACCATAATTCCCCTACACCCAGTTCCCACCTCACCCTCCGCCCTCACTCCCCACCCACTGTCCTCATCCATAGGTGCACGATCATTGTCCAATCTCTTCCCTCACCCCCACACCTCTTCCCCACTCCAAGAATAGTCAGTCCATTCCCTTTCTATGTCCCTGATTCTATTACTATCACCAGTTCATACTGTTCATCAGATTATTTGTTCACTTGATTTTTAGATTCACTTGTTGATAGATGTGTCTTTGTTGTTCATAATTTGTATCTTTACCTTTTTCTTCTTCTTCCTCTTCTTAAAGGATACCTTTCAGCATTTCATATAATACTGGTTTGGTGGTGATGAACTCCTTTAGCTTTTTCTTATCTGTGAAGCTCTTTATCTGGGCTTCACTTCTGAATGATAGCTTTGCTGGATAAAGTAGTCTTGGTTTTAGGCTCTTGGTATTCATCACTTTGAATATTTCTTGCCACTCCCTTCTGGCCTGCAAAGTTTCTGTTGAGAAATCAGCTGACAGTTGTATGGGTACTCCCTTGTAGGTAACTGATTTTCTTTCTCTTGCTGCTTTTAGGATTCTCTCTTTGTCTTTTGCTCTTGGCATTTTAATTATGATGTGTCTTGGTGTGGTCCTCTTTGGATTCCTTTTGTTTGGGGTTCTGTGCGCTTCCTGGACCTGTAAGTCTATTTCTTTCACCAGATAGGGGAAGTTTTCTGTCATTATTTCTTCAAATAGGTTTTCAATATCTTGGTCTCTCTCATCCTCTGGCACTCCTATAATTCGGATGTTGGTAAGCTTGAAGCTGTCCCAGAGGTTCCTTACACTATCTTCGTATTTTTGGATTCTTTTTTCATTTTGCTTTTCCGGTTGGGTGTTTTTTGCTTCTTCGTATTCCAAATCTTTGACTTGATTCTTGCGACCCTCTGGTCTGCTGTTGGGAGTCTGTATAATATTCTTTATTTCAGTCAGTGTATGCTTAATTTCTAGTTGGTTCTTTATCACAACATCGAGGGTCTCATTAGATTTCTTGAGGATCTCACTACATTTATCGGCGGTCTCACCAGTCTTTTCGAGGGCCTTATTAAATTTATTGGCGGCTTCTAGACAGTTCTTTAAAGACCTTAAAAGTTTGGTTTTGAACTCTATATCCAACAGTTTGCTTTCCTCCAATTCTATTGTTTGTGTCCTGTTTCTTTGTCTCGGCATTTTTTATGCTTCGCTGTGTCGATAGTGCGCCTTTCTGTGCTAAGTGTCCCAATTACCTGAGGTAGACACTCTTGGTGCACCCCCTTGTGGGATTTGTGCACAGTCTTGTTGTAGTTAAGCCTTGATTGTTGTAGTTATCACTGTGAGGAATTGATATCCAGGCCAATTGGCTGTGAGAATCAGCTGTGTCTGCAGTGGGAGAATTTCTGTGCTGGAGACACCCCTCTGGGGCTAGACTTGCTTCGATGGGGCTTTGGTGCTCACTGAGTCTGCCCCCTGAGTGTGTCTTTTATGGTTCCACGGAGCTGCAAACTGGATGGTCCCACTCTGACCTCTGGGCTTCCTGGCTCCTGGATCTCTAAGGAGGTGCTACTCTAGCCTTTGCCTGAGGCTATCCAGCAAAAGCCTCCCTGCAGGGCTTGGGTGGGGCGGGTCCCCCGGGATCAACAGGGCGGGGTTAGCAATTATGGCTGCTCTCAGTCTTGCCCTCAGAGGCTCTGCTTCTCAGTGTCCCAGTAATCGCTGCAAGCCCCACGGAGAGAAAGCTGCCCTAGGGTTCTGAGCGATGCCAGACAGTCCCGCTTCTCCCGTATGAGTCTGGGTCCCTAGAGACTCGCCCGGAACTGGAGCTCAGAGCCTGAGACTCCCTCCTGATTGAAAATGATAACTGCGCCCTCAGCCACCAGCCCGCTCCGCATGCACTCTGCACCTTAGTATTTTACTTCAGCACTGTGCCTCCTCTGAGTCTCGGTATGTTTTTCTCTTTCCTCCTAGTTGTAGAACTTCCACTCAGCCAGCCTTCCTGTGGTTCTGGATGATGTCCGTTCCGTCTTTTAGTTGTATTTTTGAAGTGGTTGTTCAAGGCAGCAAACTCCAGTGTTTACCTATGCCGCCATCTTGGTTTCTCCTGTGTTGGAGTGATTTGATGTCTGTCCATTCTATCTAAGCCATGCCCTTCCATGGTTATATTTGAGACCTTGTCATTACAATAACTTCAATCCCACCACAATTTCAATTTCAAATATTTTATTCATGTGCCCTGACCACACCTCCTTCCTAACCCAGAATTCCTAGAACACAGAGCCAGCCTGAGGCAAAGGCTATGTGCTGATCCCTTATTGGGAAGAAAGCAAAAGTGAGGGAAAAGGGGTGGTCAGGCAGGGAAGTCAGAAGAACACCTGCAAGGTGGTGCTTTACTGAGCTGGTACCTTCTTCACAAGAATATTCAGTGAGGTTGCTCAGAAAACCCCTCCATAGATGTGGAACCATCACATCTAAAAACAATTCATTAGGGGGAGAAGAAGAAAGCCATTTATCTGTGGAGAACTGCCCTTGTTCATTCTCTCATTGGTCAAAATCCTCTCCACTGGATAGTTATTCCTTATGACCTGCAGGTTGTATAATTGACCACTCTGGGAAGTCGCTAGAGAAGCCAGAGGCCCCTGTGTCCAGTCAGGTCAGACCTGGTGCTGGAGCTGCGGTGGCTGCTATGGCAGTGGATGTGATAGAAGCTGTGCTGATGCCTGAACCCAAACGGCAGGCTGAGGTCAGAGCTGGGAGATATGGCGGCCATGGCTATGACCACTGGAATGAAATAAGCCATTCCTGGAGCCAGTCTAGCCAGAAAATAGGGTAAGTAGCTGGGGTCCCCAAGAGAGGAGTGGGCAAGGCAGGCTGAGCATATCTGGGGTAAAATTAACTGGATCTTGTACAAACCTTACACCACTTAGATCTGTTTTGTCTATTTATATCTGGGTCTTATGTGAGAAAAAAATGTTCTCACTTATTCCCCAAGACGAAAAGTTTAAATCCAATTCTTCAAGCTGATGGCCAATTGCATAATTTTTTTTTTGCAGAGAGGCTATGAAATCAAGTTGCATCCCTTCGTTACAGCTTTGCCTAGGGTCATAGTTGGTATTCATCCTTTCTCTACTCTACCAACCATTCCAGGTTTTCCTCTCCCTCAGTCAGCACATTGGCTGATCTAGGTTACTTGCCTGGTGGGGTTGTCCAGACCTCAGCCCCCTAGTCTTGCTCTTGTCAGGCCATGGTTGCTGCAATTACCCATTAAAAGTTGTCACTGGGGCCCCGGCCGGTCTGGCTCAGTGGATAGAGCATCAGCCTGAGGACTGAAGGGTCCCAGGTTCGATTCTGGTCAAGGGCATGTACCTTGGTTGCAGGCACATCCCCAGTAGGGGGTGTGCCGGAGGCAGCTGATCGATGTTTCTCTCTCATCAATGTTTCTAACTCTCTATCTCTTTCCCTTTCTCTCTGTAAAAAAATCAATAATATATATATGTGTGTGTGTGTGTGTGTGTGTGTGTGTGTGTGTATGTGTGTGTGTGTGTGTGTGTGTGTGTGTGTATATATATATATATTTTTTTTTAAGTTGTCACTGGGCAGAGAAGCACCAACAGATGCCCCCATGAATCACCTAAATTCCAGACACTCTCTTTATCCATTATGAAATGGCAACCCTTACTATTCATGTGAATCAGGGTGGACTACCCTGCCAGGACTGCAATGTCTTTTTTGTCTGCTGGCCCACTAGCATGAGGGTCCCAGAGTGGCCAAACCACAGTCACAGCCTCAAGTTCCCCAGTGGAAATACACCACTGCACACACACGCACACCCCCACAGACACATGTGCGCACACAAATAGGAACTTGTCAAAGCCTAAGATTATGGGACAGGAAACATGAGTTCTACACGGGTCATTGGGAGTGATGGTGATCAGGGCTCCTACTTCTACCACCTTATGGTTGCCCAGACCTATGTCTTCCAGTTATTGAGGAAACAAAACCCTCCTCTTCACTTGCATCACCATAGTTAATGCATTCCTGAGGGAATTGCGTTAGCACTGCCAACAGAGCTTAAAAGATACAAGGTAGTTATTCCTCCTACAATCCCATTTAATTTGTCCTTTTGGCAGATGCAAAAGCTTAATGGATTTTGGAGAATGACTACGGGGTATTAGAAAGGTAATCAGGTACCGAATTCAATTTCAGCTGCAACCTGGATATGCTATCTTTATTGGAGCAAGTCAATATAAACCGGGGCATCTGGGAAATGTTTTCTTTTCAGCCCAAAAGCAATCTGCCTTTGTGTGGCATGACAGCTGTATTCCTTTATCCTCAGGGCTATGTCAACCTCCTGCTCTCTGGCATAATATTGCCTGAGGGGATCTTGAAAATTTTGATAGCCCTCAGAACATCATGTTGGACTATTACATTGATGACAATATGCTAATTGGACCTACGCAGGAAGTAGCAAGCATCCTAGATTTCTTGGTAAAACACATGCATTCCAGAGAATGGGAGATAAACCCTGTGTACATTCAGGGATCTGATGCACAGATGAAGTTTCTAGGGCTCCAATTGTCTAGGGCACGTTAAAATAGAGCCTTTGCTTTATTTTAAATTAAAAAAAATATTTTTATTGATCTCAGAGAGGAACAGAGAGGGAGATAGAAACACCAAAGATGAGAGAAAATCATTGATTGGCTGCCTCCTGCATGCCCCACAACCCAGGCATGTGCCCCGACCAAGAATCAAACTGTGACCTCCTGGTTCATAGGTCGACACTCAACCACTGAGACACACTGGCTGGGCTGAAATAGAGCTTTTGAAACAAGGGGCAGATTGCTTCACATTGCATTGACCATCTATACTAATAAAAGGGTAATATGCTAATTAGACTGGATAGACCGGACGTCATTCTGGACATCCTTCCTGACAAAGTTGGGGCCCAGCCCAGGGGAAGCCGCTCACAATTCTGGGTGCCTGCGGGCGGCCCGGAGGGAGGGAAGCCCGGGTCCCGGGTGCCTGCAGGTGGCAGGAGGATGGAAGCCTGGGTCCCAGGTGCCGGAGGAAAGCCAGTGCCGGCAGCCAGGGGAAGGAAGGCCTACTCTTGCACGAATTTTTGGTCATCGGGCCTCTAGTCATAAATAAAGAGGCACAAAGCTTGGTAGGCCTGTTTGGATTTTGGACATATACTACTTTGGGACTTGGTGGGGCTGTTTGGATTTTGGACATATACTACATTGGAGCATGTTGCTAAAACCCATTTACCAAGTGGTCCCAAGGCTGCCAGTTATGACTGGGCCCCAGAGCCAGAAAACACTGTGCAGCAGATCACAGTTGTTCATGCTGCCCTCCTGCTTAGGTCTGAGATCCAGCAGACTCAAGTGTAAGGGGCGTGTCTGCAGCAAAAGAGACTGGGAAGCCTCCCTCAAACCCAGTAGAAGAATCACAGTGCAAACCCATAGACGCCTGAAGTAAAACTATACCCCTTTCTGCTGCCTATTCTCCATTTGAAAAGCAAATCTTTGCCCCTGGGCTCTGGTAGAAACTAAATATAAAAAAACGAAAATATTAAATGATGATGTAAGCAGGTTCCTGCTTGAGGTGGGATGCTGTCATCTCAAGGTGAGTTCACAATCACAAAGAACTGTCAGCCACACTAATGGCTCAAATCAGAGGTAAGCTAAGGAGATGCAACACCCGGCACCATGGGCTCTGGGACAGTCACTCCTTCCACCACTGAGATCCCCTTGCATCCCACATTCTGTTAAAGATAGTAGCCAGTGCAACCTCGATAACAGATTTCATAGACAAGGATTATTGAAACAATCTACAATTCTGATAGTTGCCCTAAAATGGCAATTAGTATTATCTTTCTCCTCTATCTACCCCCATTCTAGGGCTTCCCCTTATCTAGTTTGCCTGCGTGGTAGGCCGACTCAGACCTTCATCCCTCAGGAGTCTGAGCTCTTGGTTGCTGCAATTGCTCATTCACCGTTATTACCAGGCATGCAAGCACCGAGAGACACCACTGAACCTCACTGTTAGATATTTTCATTGCCCTCATTTTGTGGCAGCTACTCTAGCTCAGCAGGATAATTAGGATCAATCATTCCCAACAATATAGTCATGTTTTCAGAGCCATTATTAATGTTCACAGGGTGTTTGTTTGTTTTGTTTGGGGGAACATAACTTTTCATTTCTTTTGGGAGTGGAACTGCTAAGTCTTATACTATATTTAAATGTATGGGAAACTGCCAAACTGTTTTCCAAAGTGCCTGTACCACAGCAAAGGGAATATAGTCAATGATATTGTGATAACTATGTTGGTGTGGGATGGGTACTAGACCTATCAGGGTGATCACTTAGTAAAGTATATAAATGTCTAACCACTATGTTGTACACCTGAAACGAATATAATAGTGTAGGTCAACTGTATTTATAAAATAGATTTTTTTAATAGCAGCATTATCTTAAAAATCCACAAGATGTCAGTGTTTCTATGTGAGAAAAAATAATGTGGCGGTCTGAGATTAGAAGTACTCCCAGTAACTGGTGCCAAAAATTAACCTAAAGTGAATTTGATATAGAAATAATAGAGATTGGTTGATTTAATTGAATAAGAAATATATGCACATGATACAAAATTCAAAATTATATACAGTGAAAAGAAAAACTTTCCCTCCCTCCCTACTTCTTTTCCTCATCTCTCAGTCCCATTTCATTCCCCCTTCCCCCAAGGACAGATATTTTTATTATCCTTCCAGAGCTATCCTAAATATATATGACAACAAAAATATAAATATGTATATGTTTTCAAATAATACCAGTGATTATATACAATACATGTGTTCTGTGCCTTGATAGTGTTTCTACCTGATATGCCTCAGAGTGACCCCTTCTGTGGCCTGTCTGTTCATTCTCTTAACAGAGGCTTCTGAGGCAAACGTTCTTTATTTTGATGAAGTGCAATTTGTCTTTTTTTTTTTTTTTTTTTTTGAGGTGGGCCTTACTCAAAGTCACAAAGATTTTTCTCTATATTTTTTTCTAGAATTTTAGGTTTTATATTTAGGTCTATAATTCATTTTGAAGTCATTTTTTGTATATAGTGCAAGATATGGATCATTACCATTTTAATTTGCACATTTGTTATTATAGATGTTGTTGAGCATATTTTCATATGTTTAAATATAATTTGTGTTGTGCTTGTTTGTTTGTTGTTTTCTTGTGAGCTCCTTGGTCAAGTCCCTTGCTGGGGGCTGCTAAGTTTGGACATGCAGTTTGTGGAGGTGGAAACTGAAACCTGGCTGCACACTGCTCACCGAGCCACAGATTCTGCACGGGGGCCCCTTTTTCTAATTCACCCCCTGCGAGCCCCATTCTTTACTGCGCACAAAGGTGTTGCCTTTGTCCATTATCTTCTGTATTCTAGGTCTTTTTCATATTTTATAGGAGTTCTCTGTATTTCTGCCCTTCACCACTGTGATGCAAATATATTTTTTCTTAGTCTATTGTATTCTTCACTGTTTATGACATTTTCCCATCAGAATTGTTTTTTGTAGAGTCAAATATACCAATCTTTTCTATTGTGGGTTCTGAGTTTTGTGTCATGCCTAGAAAGTTTCCCTACTTGTTATTTTTAAAAATTACTTTATGTTTTATTTTAGCATTTTTCTGGTCCCCCCACCCCCCCTACACACGCACACATTTAAATCTTCTGATTTAGTATGAATTTATTTTGGTGAAAGGTGTAAGATATAAATCCAATTTAATTTTTTCCCCAATTTGCCAACCAGCTGTCTCAACACTGTTTACTAAATAATTCATCTTTCCACCACTTACATAAAATGGCAGGTTTATCATAAATACAATTCTTATTCTTTTTTTAAAAAATATATTTTATTGATTTTTTTACAGAGAGGAAGGGAGAGAGATAGAGAGCCAGAAACATCGATGAGAGAGAAACATCGATCAGCTGCCTCCTGCACATCTCCCACTGGGGATGTGCCCACACCCCAGGCACATGCCCGTGACCGGAATCGAACCTGGGACCCTTCAGTCCACAGGCCGATGCTCTATCCACTGAGCCAAACCGGTTTCGGCTACAATTCTTATTCTTAATGTAAAAAGTAGCTATGTTGCTCTGCCCAGAGGCCACATGCTACACTCTGATTCTATGGGAAGGACACAG
The DNA here is from genome assembly GCF_014108235.1 of Myotis myotis. Taxonomy (NCBI): domain Eukaryota; kingdom Metazoa; phylum Chordata; class Mammalia; order Chiroptera; family Vespertilionidae; genus Myotis; species Myotis myotis. The sequence continues at coordinate 40,544,617 of NW_023416314.1, forward strand.
ATGACAAGAAAAGAAGGTGATAAGAGAATTTTTTAGCAAAATATTTTCCAAGCATGGTTTGGATTAGAGTCTAAGATTTCTACATTTGCAATATGATACCAAAAAAAAAAAATCTGTTGCAATAGCAATAACCTTGATCATCAGGAAAATATTAAATTAGATTCACTATTTTCTATTTGTTATGCAGGAAAGTGTGCAATGTTTTTGAGAAAAAAAATAATGCAGAATATTTTCCACACATACCCCAACACACATACACACACACGTTTCCTTCCTCCGAAAAGCAAACTGTGTAATGGCTAAACCTTTGGGCTCTGAGTCAGACAAAACTGTGAATACTAACAGTATCTAACTCAAGGGTTAATGTAAGGAGTAGGCGAGCTTGTTCAAAAAAGGTGCCTGCCTCAGAATAAACAGTCAATATTCAGTAGCTACTAACTTCTGTTTGTGTAAAGTGCTTGGATGAGTTTATACTGATACCCCTAATTCTAATCCAATACCAGAAGGTTCATTTTAGCATTCTCTCTTTTCCTTATTTATAACTTCTTCCTCCAAAAAAGGAAAACCCAGCTCTCATTATCTATGATTTAGTAATTTGTTTTAAAATGTGTGTTGTTTTGTTTTTCAGGGAAGTGTTTTCTTCAGAAGCCTACAGAATGACCTCTGACTCTACTCCAGAGGTGGGTAACCACAGAAACTGCATTCATTGACCCTTCACTTTCTGCCTTCTCCTAAACCCCACTCCAATATCCCCTAGTCACCTCATTATAAACTAAATGAAACTGGAGTTCTCTATCCCCCAACCCAAGTGCTAGAAGCTCAGGGCCAAGGTAGGGTAACTGAAACTTGATATAAATTCCTGCTTCCTATGTAAACCAAAAGGAAGTCACCCTGAGTTGAAGATCTTTTAAAATGTTAGCAATGTGACCTAGGGGTTTTTGAATTGGTTATTGAAGATCTAGAATCCACTCTGAGTCCTGGCTGATTCTAATAGTTATTCCCATACTTCCCACTCAGCCAGACACGGTCATTTAACCTCTCAGTATTCCCTACCAAATGCTGATAGTGATTTAACCCTGCCTTGCACCCTTTATAGATGTTATTTGTGAAAATCAAATGAGAGGATCAATGGGTCTGTACTTTGAAAATTATGCGGTACTAAGTAAACTGAAGGACCCCTAGAATGTGTCTTCAGCACATTATTACTGGTGACTTTTACCTAAATACTCAGATGCACTATCTTGACTCACCTGGTAGTGGTAGCTCAGAGACCACTCTTGCTGCTCTGACCAACCCTAAATTGGGAGGCAGAAGTATTCTAAGAATACAGGGAAAGTGAGGCTGGTATAGTGAATAGAGTGGCTAACAAGACAGGATATCTTGGGAATCTCTTAAAATAGGGAGGTCAAAATGCTTTGGCTATTAAATAATTATAAAATATGTATTCATTTATTCAACAGCTACTTGCTGAGTGTCTTACAAAGGGATGGAGAAATGAGAAACTCCATCCCTGCCCTCAAGAAGTTTAGAGTAGAGGCCCTGGCCAGTATTTCTCAGTGGTTGGAGTGTCAGCCGCGTTCAGAAGGGAGGAGGGTTAGGTTCCCCATCAAAGGTCAGAGGCACATATCTGGCTTTTGGGTTTGATCCCCAGCCCTGGTAAGGGCACATGCCAGAAGCAACCAATCTATGTGTTCTCTCTCACGTTGATTTCTCTCTCTGTCTCTCTCTTTCTCTCTCCTTCTCTCTCTCTCTCTCTCTCTCTCTCTCTCTCTCTCTCTCTCTCTCTCTCTCTCTCTCTCTCCCCTCCCTTCCACTCTCTCTAATAATCCATGGAAAAAATACCCTCGGGTCAGGATTAACAAAACAAAACAAAAGTTTAGAGTAGGGAATCCAGTGCACCCCTAGAGTAGGTAGTATGATAGTCACAATTTCTTGAAGACCTACTGTGAGCAAGGGATGGTGGTGGTCTACGTATTATCTCATTTAACATAGGTCTAACATGTTTTCTCATTTAATACATGCAACTGTCTTGAAGGTAGGTATTATCTTTGATAATAATGAGGAAATCAACAATCAGAAAGGTAAAGAAATTTGTCCAAAATCACACATGTAGTAAATGCAAGAGTCAAAATTGCAATCCAGGGCTGCCTGTACTCTAAATCTCATATTCATCCCCCCACGCTAATAAGGTAAGAGTAATCCATTCACTGACGGAATATTTATTGAGAACCTTTTTGTTCCAGCCATTGTTCTGGATGGAGTGATATGAATGAAAAAACAAAGTCCCTGTATCATGGATAAAGACAATAGAACAAATACATAGTATTTAGTACATCAGCTGGTAGATGCTGTGGAAAAAAATTAGGATAAGAAGGATAGGGGGAAGGGGATTGCTATTTTATTGTATTATATTTTTAATTAATTATTTTAAATTTTGGAATGCTTCATGAATTTGCGTGTCATCCTTGAGTAGGGGCCATGCTAATCTTCTCTGTATCGTTCCAATTTTAGTATATGTGCTGCCCAAGCGAGCACAGGGATTGCTATTTTATTTTTTAAATATATTTTATTGATTTTTTACAGAGAGAAGGGAGAGGAATAGAGAGTTAGAAACATTGATGAGAGAGAAACATCAATCAGCTGCCTCCTGCATACCCCCCACTGGGGATGTGCCTGCAACCAAGATACATGTCCTTGACCGGAATCGAACCTGGGACCCTTGAGTCTGCAGGTTGACGCTCTATCCACTGAGCCAAATGGGTCAGGGCAGGGATTGCTATTTGAAACAGAATCCTCAGGGAAGGCTCTGATAACGTGAGGTTTGGGTGGAGATCCACAGGAAGTGCCCGAGTAAGAGAAAAGACTGACAAGAAGAGTTTCCGCCTTTGCCTGCCTGTGAGTTCAGTCTGAAAAAAGAGGGCCAGGATGCACAGGAGGTGTTCATGGAGAGGATTAGGCTCAGAATCAGAAGACTTGAGCTTTATTTAATTTATTGACAAATTACTTCACTTTCGAGCCTAAATCCCCTTCCCTGTAGGTGGAAATAATCCTTGCCCCAGCTTCGCGCACGCAGCTGCCAAAGGATAAAATGTGATAGCCATGTGAAAGTCCGTTAACAAATAACACAAGTGAGAAAGCAAGACTAGGTGCCAACTTTTCAACCGAAAGGAAGTCTGTGTAGGAATATACTAACAGGAATTCCTAGTTCAAGTGGACCCATCACCCTAGACATCTTTTTGAAAAGCTATCTCAAAAACAGACTAAAATAAATAAGCATACGTTTCATAAAAAGTGTCTGCAGAAGATCCCTGTTCAAGTTACACTACTCAGAAGTTGAATTATGTGTTTGAACTATACTCTGGGATTCGCATCTTAATCCCACGCCCCACCTAGGTATTTGCTTTTTTTACCACGCCCCCCGCCAGAACTCCATTTCCCAGCATGCCCCGGGCTCCAGTAAATAGGCAGTCATTGTGACGCAAGTTCCACAGCTTTCTGGGAATTGTAGTCTATTCGTCCTCCAGTTGCGGAAAGCTATCGTAGAGCTGTGGACTACCACTCCCGTGAGGTAGTGCGGAATTCCACCCTGTTCGCGGCGTCTTCGAACGCGCCGCGGCAGCCATGTTGGACGTGGCCAGCACAGGGGCCGGCACCAGGGGGTTATCCAAGCAGCTGTCACGATGCTGGGGGCCCTGGTGTTAAGGAGAACAGCGCTGGCGCCGCGGCTCCTCCTCCATCTGCTTAGGTCTCCATCACTCGGGAGCCCCCGAGGTCCCTCCGGCCGGAGTGTGACCACCGGGGGCTGCGGGGAGCCGCAGTGGCTAAGGGCGGCCATCGGGGGGCGTCCTGGAACATCGCTGGCCTCGCTCACCCGAAGAGGGGCAGCCACCGGGGGGCGCCACGGAAGACGCACGGAGACCCAGTGCCTCGCAGCCGCCACATGGGGACGCCTTCCTGGCCCCGAAGACACACTCCCCGGACAGAACTGCTGGAATGGGGTCCCCACCAGAGGCAGACTGGGCATGTGGGCCCTGGCCACGGCGCTGGTGGTTCACTGTTACAGCAAGAGCCCGTCCAACAAGGGTGATTATCGGGACAACCTGGGGTCCAGGAAGGGAGAGGCGGGAGGAGTGCCTTGACTGTCTTTGGAGGGTGGGAGTTGCTTATAGCTTTAGAGCAGCGGAATCTCAGCCCTGGAGGGACCCAGACATTGTCACGGGGGTAGAGTTTGCACTGGGAGAGCTCGGTGCCTCCGAGTTGCATCATTTCCAGCGTAGTGCCGCCTCCCTTCTTGGGGCATCACTTTGTCCATCTGTATAAAGGGAGCATCGGACTAAACCTCTAAAATTAGAGCATGGTCATTTAATTCTCGAATATTCTGCCTGGCCCGATTCCTCTTTTGAGAGGTCTCGGGGAAACTGCGGTGTGTTTTGAGGGCAACCGCTAAATGGTTTAGAGAGGTTTACCCCCTCAGATGGCCTAAGAAGAAAAGACTTGGTTTCAGTTGCCAGCTTTGCCACCGCTCATCGCTTGCACCTCTCTGGCTTCAGTTTTCCCACTTATACAGCGAAGGGTTACTTCTCAGTACTTTTACAGTGCTGTTATTTTCTCTGTCTTGGCGTTCAGCAGCCTGGGTCTGTCCATCAGGGTTTTGCTATGCCTGGTCTCAGGCATGAAGAGATCTTGCCATGTGGGCCAGTTGGCAGGAGAAGGAAGACTAGGAAGTTGGCTCTGTAAGGGACCCAAAGTAACCATGGGGGCTGGCTGACCCAGGTGGGCATCTCACCTGGGTGCGTGGAGCTCAGCAGGTACTGGGAGAGCAGGCAGAGAGCCAGACATGAGTCCAACCACTCAGGGACTCAGTTGTTCCTCACGGGGGAGCCTGAGGCAGGGCGTCCATGGATTACATGCATTCCCAGCTCTGAGACTGGAGTAAGGGGGGCTGCCCTGACATCTGTTTACTCAGCAGCTGTAAAGGCAAGGCCTTGGGCTGGGAGTAAGCACAGCTGGGGCCTTGTTTTGGTTCTCCCTCTAACTCCCATTGTGACTTTGGGCTCTTGCTCCTCCTCACTGGTCCTCTGTTTCTTCATCCTACAGTATGAGGATGCTGACGTAGGGCTCTAAGGGCTCTTCTAGCTTAGGCATGCTATGATTCTATCACTTCCCGCAATTTTTTGGATACTCTCAGTGTATCTAGTTTTGGGCACAAAGTTAGTTAAGGAGACATTGCAGGCAGTTAGGCTTGTGGGTCTGGTGAGTGGTCTGACTATGTGTAGTTGGGGGATCAGAGGACCAACAGAGTCAGGAAAGCTTTCCTGGAAGATTGGAGATCCCTGGAGGATGGGGAATTTGAATTTGCATTCTGACGGCTGAGACAACAGATGAAAATGTCTCACTGTGACCTCCATGAGGTTTTTTCAGGTTGATACCAGCTCCTTTCTTTAATACCTTCACATTGTCCACCATAGTATTGGAACTTAGTAGGTACTCAGTAAGTGTATTCCATGCAGAGGCTTCAGGGAACAAGGATGTGGGAGTCGCACATTAGCATGGTGTGTGCAGGAGCTGGCAGAGTGGCCAGCCTGGCTGGAGAACAGGGGGTCTTTAGGGTGAAGTGAGAGCAGATGGAGTGGGGCCTGCATGTCATGCAGTGTGGTTTGGAATGTCTCCGTAGGCCTTGGAGAGCCATGAGCTCAGGGAATGTCCTGAGACCAGTATGTTTAGAAGTATTAGGGGGAGGTGTCCCAAGTCTTGCCTTTTAGAAGGGCTCTAGACTGGACTTTGTGGCATGTGAACCCCAGCAAGGAAACCAGAGTCCACTTACCAAAAGAGATAATGACCAAAACCACGATCATTTCCAACCATCTGACTTACTGGCTACCCTGTCCCCTGACGTGGAGTTGTAAACTCAGGCCCTCAGTGCAGTGTGATAGAAACTGTACCCTGTAGGAGCCAGGAGGCCTGGGTTCTAATCTCGCCTCATTCTTCTTTTCCTCTGTGACTTTGCAGAAGCCAATTCTTTCTGCAGAGGGAGGGAAGAGAAAATATAGCCATCTCTGAAGAAGGCTTGTTTCCCTTCCAGCTGGGGGCTGTCTGGGCATGTGCTTAGGGAAGATAACCAGGAAAGACCTGGCCCTGTAGTCTGTGGTTGGTGGGTGGAGGCACTAATGTCTGAACCACAGAACTGGTTTACATGTGCTCGTTCAGGTGGCTATATTATCTTTGTTGTATGGATAAGGAAACTGAAGCTCAGGAGGTTAGCTGAGTTGGCCAAGTGGTACAACAAGTAAATGGCAGAGGTGTGGTGGGAGCCCATGTCTGTGTATGTCCAGATCCCGTTTTCTCCCCTGCGCCAATGCCTCTTCCTGTTGCAGTGGGTCAGTCTCTTGGCTGGACTGAGAACTCTCTGAGGCAGGACTGGGCCTGAGTTCGTCCCGTGTTCAATAATGGATCTCAGAACCATGCTGGGCACAGAGGACTCCCCAGGCACTTGGTATTTGAAAAAAAGAAAGAAAGAAAGAAAGTGCTTCCGTTGTCTTTTGAGATTTGTTTCCAGCTAAACAAGTTTTCTTTGTGGCCACAAGGTGGTGCCAGCAGCCTGCAGGCTGCCCAGGGGAAGCCAGCTTAGCTTTTCTGCTAGGTAATTCCTAAAGATCTGAACCCTGTGCTTTGGGTCTCGCTTTGGTGGGCTTGGCACTGGGGAGTTTGCAGATTTTCCAACCATCATTTCATTTTCTCAGCATCCTGTGAGGCTGGCAGGGCAAGGGTTTTATTGCCTCTGCTTTACAGTCAGGGAGGCTGGGGTCGAGAGGGAAAGAGGCTGCCACAGCACATGGTGAGTAGGGGGCAGAGTGTGTAGAAGCCAGGCTTCCCGACTCCTGGTTGGCGCTCTCTCTGCTCTCAGAAGGGCCCACACCCCTTCCTGCTCCTCCCCATCCTGACCCTCCCTCTGGATGTGTGACCTATGACATCAAGATTCAAAACTAGGCTAAGAAATGAGTTAGAGAGAAAGTGGGCAAGGTAGGGGAATGACTGATAATGATAATCATGTAAAACAGAGAGCTTGATAGCTACTAGTAGAGGGGAGTGAAGGAATTCGCACAGTGAGCATTTATCATTCACTGGCAGCACTTGTGCTAGCCCTGTCCTGGGATCACCTGTGTGATGAGAGGAGGTAAGAGTTTGGCTCTGTTCCAAAGACTGAGAAATAGCGATCAGGCTATCAATCCCCAGAAGGAAAGTAGGGGAGGGCGGGGGTAAGGGGAAGAGATCAACCGAAGGACTTGTATACATGTATATAAGCCAAACCAATGGACATGGACAACAGGGGGATGGGAGCATGAGTGTGCGGGGCGGCGGTGGGGAGGTTGGGGGTTAATGGGGGGGATGAGGACACATTTGTAATACCTTAACTAATAATAATAATAAAAAAAAAGAGTTTGGCTCTGTAATAGATGTGGAAGACAAGTTAACATGTGGGCATGGGCTGATTAGCCTTCTCTGTACCTACAGGCATACCTTGTTTTATTGCACTCACTTTATTGTGCTTCAGATAAGTATTCATTACAAAAAAAGAGTACGGCTCACTTTATTGTGATGTGTGCTTTACTGCTGTGGTCTAGAACGGAACTCATAATATTTCTGAGGTATGCCTCTATCTTGGCATTATTTCTCTTGCTAAAGCCCATGTTTCTGAAGTGCTTCTACTTTCACTGTTTTACTGGGCCCTCTAAGCTGACCTGAGGAGTAGGTCTGACCAGCGCCCTGTCTCTCTACAGATGCAGCCCTGATGGAAGCTGCTCGAGCCAACAATGTTCAAGAAGTCAGCAGGTGAGTGTCAAACCCCAGGCCTGTTCTCCCCCACAGAAGATGGCTGCCTTGGAGGAATCTCACACTAAGCTGGGAATTAAATTCTGTAGTCGCCTAGTCACTTGGGCTTCCTTCTGGAGCTCTGTGTTTCCTTTCTTCTGACCCCAAACGCTCCTGAATCCTTCTACTGTTTTGTTCTTCACAGGGCATTGTTTGTAGTCCCCTTTGCATCCTATGGGTTCTTCACTGCATCTTCTACAGTAATTTGTTCTTGTTTCTTTGTAGAACTGGCCAGGTGTTAGTGCTTGTTGCCTTAATGGGGTGCAGGTGGGCACCCATGGAGAGGCTTGGGGATTTGGGAAGAAGCTGGAAGATACCTTTCTGACACGTTTTCTGGGGCTAGAAAAGCCTGGGGTGCACATGATGGGCCTCTGCTCATGGGCTGATTGCGTTTCTCCAGTCTCCCTGCTCAGCTGGGCCCCTAATGACCACTGGCCTGTTAGATCTGAGGCTTGTTCTTGGGCAGGGGCAGGACTCAACTTAGAGATCAGCCTGGTACCAGGAGCAGGGCAGAGTCTGTGTCCGGGATGGATGCTCAGATTGGGCCAGCATAGGGCATCAGTATGAGACTAGGGGGCAGGGGTTTTATTCTTGATGAAACTAGTGGCACTCACTGGACCTAATCTTGCCCCCCCCCTCCCTTGCATAGAATTAGATGGCCATAGGACACTCCCCCTTCCATACTGCCAAGTCCACATGTTAGACAGGAAGTCTGGTTCTTGGGGTGGCTAGCCCTGCACCCAGTTCCACATACTCTTCATGTCCTTCCCCACTCCAGCTGCCTGAACATACGAGAAAGTGTTGAAAGGCAACTACAGCCCCCACCAAGACTTACTGCTTTGATTCCCTTTCATTTTATCTGCAGCATTATTGATTCTCAAGGGTGCTTTTGAGTATTAATGTTCAAGGCTTAGTTTTTAATAAACCACTTTTGGAAGTATGGGCTGGGAGTTGTTTCGTAGCTTAATAAATATGATAGAGCAATAGTTTAATAAACATGCAATGATGCATCTTAAAAACCGAGCACAGATGTCAGCTTGTTGTTATAAGAGCCATTCATAACTGCAGGCTGTGCGTGGCATCTTCATTCCCCCAGAAACAGATGAGCCTCGCTTCCTTCTGCAGTACCAAGGAGGGGGTGGGTGTGGGACTGGCCAAGCCCCCTCCTCTCAGGCTTGTGCTGACCCTGGAATCACCTGTTGGTAACTGCTAAGGGCTGCCAGGCTTCTGCTTCTCTCTGGCAACCCACTGTAGGCAGCGCAATTGCAGAGCAGCTATGCTGTGACTCCACCTTTCTGCCATCAGCCAGGCAGACTGAGTTTGCCCTATCCCATTGAGCCCCCATGTGTTGATTATTTTAGCTCTTTCAACATTTTTCTAAAACAATTAATCACCTGCCCAAAGAAAAGAAAAAGTGATGGGATTTATGGTGCATGTGTGATTCAGCAACATTCATTCTTGTCTTTGTGGATTTGGCCTGTAGGGACCTTTCATGTGTGTCTCCAGTCTCTAGCCTGCTTTCCCCCTGCCTCCTCTTGCCCATCTCTCTTGGTTGTGATGACTCAGAATCTTTCTTCACCATTTGTGTGGAACCCTGCCCTTCAGCATGAGAGTCTCCCTCTCGCTCTCCCCCCTCCTTCCCAGAAGCAAAGAGCAGGGGACAAACGGAGCAAAGGCAGGGGAAGAAGATGCTGGCTGGCTGCTGGCCTGGTGTAATGCTGCTGCTAAGGTGGTGTTTGTGCAGAGTTGCAGGGTTGGGAAAGAGGGAGATGATTTGAGAGAAGCTGGAATGTACAAGCTCTGGAATGCCCATGAAGGAGTTTCGAATTTTTATCTTATGATCACTGGGGAGACATGGGAAGTTTAGAGCAGGGAAATTGCCCAGTTAGGGCCATTCAGAAGGGTGAAGGGTAAATTGAATTGGGCAAGGGCTAAAAGCAGATCTGTTAAAAGGCTGTTTTAGTAAGATAAATTCAAGGTGATGAAGGCCTGAATTAGGACATTCTTCTCCTTCTAACCCCAAGCAGTTCCTGCATATGAAAGAATGAGTGGACCTTTGCTAGGCACTAGAGATGGGTATGTGTGTGACCCTGGCCCTGGTTTCAAGGAAACAGACATGTAACCTACCAATTACAGTTATTCCTGCTAATAGAGCTAAGCCTAGAGGTGAGGGTGAGAGGCAGATCATCCTTGCTGGAAGGAAACTTTCTTGAATTCTTAAAGCAGGTCTTTATTCAACTTTTCTATGACCTAGACTTTGCATAGGTGCTTCACACTACTCTTAATTTCTTCCTCTGCCTGTCCTAGCCTTAGCTTTGCCCAACAGACCTGCCTATAGCAGGATAGAGTCATTCTCAATTAAAAACCAAAAACTTACACAGTTTATGCATGGTTGGGTCACCATGTGTATGATCAGTGTGGTCAGTGATATAGTATTTGGAATAAAACAGATCTGGTGAACAATATTGCCCTCTACCCTTCTTTCCCCCTTGACCTCTCTGTGGCTCTGTGCTGTGTGTGTTTCTGCCTTGATGTTCCCTTACCATCCCCAGACCCAGAGCCTTGGGAGAGCTCAGGATAATGAAGGGCAATAGCCTGAGGCTCTTCTGCTCAGGAGGAAGGTGCTTCATTCTCTTCTTAAGGGCATTCGAGAAGCTATAGATCTTGGACCCTCGGCCCTCCCTACTTTCTGTTCCTCATCCTCTGCTTAAATCTAGCCTTCTAGGTTCAGCTCAAGTGCTGCGTTCCTTGTGAGACCTTCCTTGACTCCTCTCAGCTGGGTATGATCACCGCTTCCTTTGCCCCACACCTCCTGGGCTGGGAGAAAATGAGTGTCATCTAGGAAAGGATGTGCCAGCATGTAGGAGAGAATCCTTTTCTAGAAGCGAAGTTGGAGGTTAGGTGAGAGAAGTAGGGCTGAATGTCAGGAAAACAGGAAAACCAGCGAGGTTCACATGCTGACTTAATTAGGAACAGGTCAGGAATCCTCATAGAGTTTGAGATGATCAAGCCAAGAGCTCTGGATAGATGCCCTGACCTGCAGGTACTATTGACCTGCTTTATGTGGAGCTAGGTAAATGTGTGTGGTTTGGGCTTGCCTGGCTAACGGGACCCGGCAGTATCTGCCACTTGCCATGCTCTGTTCTTTATATTAATAAGTTTGCAAGCCAGCCTTCACCTTAAGCCACTGTATTGTGTGCCTCCCCATGGCAGGGACAGTTAGTTCCCGTATTCTCTAACACAGCAGAACTCAGGGAAAGTTGCTTTTTACTGACTTTTCTGAAACAGGCAGCCCAGAGTCTAATTTCCATACTCCCATTGGCTATATGAGAGGGAGGCTGGATCCTTCCTCTTCCCTTCTTCTCTCTTCCTTTCTTCCTTCTCCAGGGGCACTTAAACCTTGTGTATTCAGCTCTTCAGAAGTGAAAACCGGTCCTGGATCCTGTTTCACCTGTCAGCAGCATGAGCAGGTGGCCTGTTCCTGGGCTTAGCCTAAACCTGAGCCTGGCTTCTAGACTGAGGAACTATTCACCCGAAACCAGGGCACAGGGTAGACTGAAGGCACATCTGTCCAGGCTCAGGCTGAGCCATGTGAGGAGCTATCAGGGCTGGGAGAAGTGAGGCCTCCTGTTCTTCCTCTTCTAAAGGAGATCACATTTCTTTCAGAACAAACTTGGGTGAAAGACAACACCCCTACCCATTTCCCTTCTCCCGGCAGGGAGCTGGGCCTCTGCTGAGTCCTTAACTCGGGTGTTTGTCAGCCCCAAAATTTTCATTTTATTTACTTATTTATTTAAATATATATATATATTTTTATTATTGATAGTATTACAGATGTCTCCCTTTTCCTCCCATTTACCCCTTCCTGAGCCCAAATATTTTCTAATGAAGAAGCCTGATGGTATAAAACCTGGACTTCAGACTGTCTGCCCTTTCTCTCCAGGATTTATTTGTTCATTTGACAAAATTTACTGAGCACTGGTCATGCTGGGTCATATGCTTGACACGCGACAACTGACCAGCCATGACTCCTGTCCTTGAAGAAGGAGACTAGGAAAGACTGTAACAACATAGTATAGTCAGTGCTGAGAGACAGGAGGCCACACCGTGCCCCTGACCAATCTGGGGGACCAGAGAAAGCGTCCTAGAGGAAATGGCACCTAGTTAGAGTCTTAAAATATCAGTTGGGCTTAGCAAATAGAAAAGGGAATGCATTCCAGGCAAAGGGGTCAGCATGAGTGGCATCACCAAGGTAAGAAACAGCCTAGGAGGTTGTGTGATGGAGAGGGGGAAATTACATACTGTTGCTGGATCACATTCTAGCCTAGGAGGGACTGAGGATAGGCAGGGACCTGGTCCTGGAGGGCATTGTCCATTTGTCCCACAGTTGCTCATCTGTCTAGCCTGCCCCTGTGCCTAGCCCTAAATTGAATTTGTTTCAATGGCAATAAAATGAGGAAGGAGAAGCAATCCCTGCCCTGGAGGAGCTCACTAACTCCCTTCCTAGGTGAGGAGGGAGCATCTGAGTAAAAAATTGAGAACCAGTAATACAAGGCACACATTGCCTAACTTCTATGAGCCTAAATAATTAAATAACATGGAAGATGATAATGCCTATAATGCATAGAACTGTAGAGTGTTTATTATTAATAATAAAATTATTATTTCAACCAATATTTATGAGTGCTTATTAGGAGCTAGACATTAGGCTGAGTGCTGGAGATATAGTAGTGAACAAGATTGGTTCAGTCCCTGCCCTCTTGGTACTTACAGTCTAACTGAGAGCTAGATGACTGATTATGCAGTTATAATATGTATTTCAAAATTAGTACAATTTGTCTTTTCAATAAGTGGTGCTGGGACAACTGGATATCAATGTACAAAAAAATGCAATTGGAGCCCTATCTCACCCATACACAAAAGTTAACTTAAAATGGATCATAGACCTAAACATAAGAGCTAAGAGTATAAAACGCTTAGAAGAAAACATAGGAATAGATAAGTTGGACTTCATTCAAATTAAAAAGTTCTGTGTTCAAAGGATACCTTCAAGAAAATGAAGACTGTTCTATAGAATGGGAGACAATATTTGCAAATCATATATCTCATAAGAGATTTGTTTCCAGAATATATAAAAAATGCTTAAAATTCAATAATAAAAAAGATAATCCAATTTAAAAATGGACAAAGGATCTGATTAGACATTTCTCCAAAGAAGATATTCAAATGACAAATAAGCATGTGAAAAGATGTTCAACATCATTAGTCATTAGGGAAATGCTAATTAAAACCACTTCATACCTATTTATGATGGTTATAATCAGAAAGACAGGTAATAGCAAGTGTATGAGGATGTGGAGAAATTGGAACCCTCATATATTGCTGGTGGGGGTGTGAAATGGTGTTGACTGCTTTAGAATTCAGTTGGTGTTTCCCCAAAATGTTAAACATAGAGTTACCTTATGACACAACAAGTCTGCTTCTAGTATACCAGTATATACCAGTACTTGTATATTAATGTTCATAGCAGCATTATTTTTTAGCTGCATTATTCATACCTAGAGGCCCGATGCATGAAATTCGTGCATGGGTAGGGTCCCTAGGCCTGGCTGGTGATCAGGGCCGATCTGTGGGACGACTGGCAGAGCGATTGCCAGGGCGGGGCCTGCTGGCACCTGCCTTGGCCAGCCTGGGGCCTGTGGGCTAGGGGCAGCTCCTGCATTGGGCATCTGCCCCCTGGTGGTCAGTGTGCATCATAGCGACCGGTCGTTCCAGTGGTCGTTCTGCTGTTTGGTCAATTTGCATATTAGGCGATTATTATATAGGATAGCCCAAAGAGGGAAATAATTCCAAAGTCCATTAACGAATGGATAAATAAAAAACATGATCTAGCTCTTCAGTGGAATATTATTCATCAATGCTAAGGAATAAAGCACTGATATATGCTACAATATGACTGAACTTTAAAGGCATGACGCTAAGTGAAAGAAGCCAGGCACAAAAGACCACATATTATATTATGTAATTTATATAAAATACCCAGATAGACAATCCATAGAGACACAAAATAGGTTAGTGATTGAAGGGACTGGAGAGGTTGTGTTTGGGAGGGACCATACCACATTGGTTCTGTAAGCCATGTTAATGATGTTTAGTTTTATTTTTACTAACAGCAGTGGGTAACCATTGAAGAATTTTAAGCCAGTGTGTGTGTGTGTGTGTGTGTGTGTGTGTGTGTGTGTGTGAGAGAGAGAGAGAGAGAGAGAGAGAGAGAGAGAGAGAGAGAGAGAAAGACATGGTGACATGATTTAGATCTGTAATTTTATTTATTTTTAATTTCATTTTTCTATTATAGTTTACATTTGATATTATTTTGTATTTGTTTCAGGGGTACAGCATGGTGGTTAGTTAATCATACTTTACAAAGTATCCTCCACCCCCCAATATTTCTAGTATCCACCTGGCACCATACATAGTTTATTACAATATTATTGACTATATTCCCTATGCTGTACTTTACATCCTGTGACTATTGTTACTACCAATTTGTACTTCTTAATTCCTTCATGTTTGTCACCCAGTCCCCTAAGCCACCACTCCTCTGGCAAACATTAGTCTGTTCTCTGTATCTATGAGGCTGTTTCTGTTTTGTTTGTTCGTTTATAAGAGAAATGTCAGAGCTTTTACTGCCTATGTTTTCTTCTAGGAGTTTTTTGATTTTGGGTCTTATATTTAAGTCTTTAATCCATTAAGTCTTTAGATTCCACATATAAGTGAAATCATATGGCATTTGTCTTTCTCTGACTGACTTATCTCAGCATAATACCCACTAGGTCCATCCATGCTATCACAAATGGTAAGATTTCATTCTTTTTTAATGGCCAGGTAATATTCCATTGTATATATGTACCACAGCTTTTTAATCTACTTGTCTATTGATGGGCACTTGGATTGCTTCCATATCTTGGCTATTGTAAATAACACTGTGATGGACATAGGGGTGTATATATTCTTTCCAGTTAATGTTTTGGGTTTCTTTGGATGTATAGCCAGAAGTAGAATTGCTGGATCATAAGGCAGTTCCATTTTTAATTTTTGAGGACCTTCCATACTGTTTTTATAGTGGCTGCACCAATCTGCATTCCCACCTACAGTGTACAAGCGTTCCCTTTTCTTCTCATCCTTGCTAACACTTGTTTGTTGATTTATTGATGATAGCCATTCTGACTGTTGTGACGTGATATTGCATATCTTAGTGACATTGAACATCTTTTCATATATCTATTGGTCAGCTGCATGTCCTCTTTGAAAAAATGTCTATTCAGGTCCTCTGCCCATTTTTAATTGGATTGTTTAGGGGTTTTTTTTGCTGTTGAGTTGTATAAGTTCTTCAATTTGGATATTAACTCCTTGTCAGATGTATTATTGACGAATATATTCTTCCATTCATTGGGTTGTCTTTTCATTTTATTGATGTTTTCCTTTGCTGTGCAAAAACTTTTTAGTTGGATGTATTTCCATTTGTTTATTTTTTTCTTTGTTTCCCTTGCCTGAGGAGAGATATATCAGAAAAAAATATTGTTAAGAGAAATGTCAGAGCTTTTACTGCCTATGTTTTCTTCTAGGAGTTTTATGATTTTGAGTCTTACATTTAAGTCTTTAATCCATTTTGAGTTCATTCTTATATACAATGTAAGATGGTGGTCTGGTTTATTTTTTGTATGTATCTGTCCAATTTTCCCAACACCATTTGTTGAATAGACCCCATTTATGTTCTTGCCTCCTTTGTCAAATATTAATTGACCAAATAGGCATGGTTTATTTCTGGGCTCTCTATTCTGTTTCATTGATCTATATGTTTGTTTTTATGCCAGTACCATGCTGTTTTGATTACTATGGCCTTGTAGTATAGTTTAATATCAGGTAGCATGATACCTCCAACTTTATTCTTAAGATTGCTTTGGCTATTTGGGGTCTTTTGTGGTTCCATATAAATTTCAGGATTATTTGTTCTAGTTCTTTGAAATACGCCATTGGTATTTTGGTAGGAATTGTGTTGAATCTATAGATTGCTTTGGGTAGTATGGACTTTTTAATTATGTTAATTCTTCCTATCCATGAGTATGGCATATAGTTCCATTTATTTGTGTCTTCTTCAATTTCTTCCGTATCTTATAATTTCTGAGTATGGGTCACTTACCTCCTTGGTTAAACTTATTCTTAGGTGGTTGTTTTTTTTTTTTGGTTTTTTTAATGCAATTGTAAATAGGATTGTTTTCTTAGTTTTCCTTTCTGATAGTTCATTGTTGGTGTATAAAAATCAATAGATTTCCAAATACTTATTTTGTATCCTGCAACTTTACTGAATTCATCTATCAGTCCTAGTAGTTTTTGGTGTTATCTTTAGGGTTCTTTATATATAGTATCGTGTTATTTGCATATAATGACAGTTTTACTTCTTCCTTTTCAATTTGGATGTCTTTTTTTTTCTTTTTCTTTTCTTTGTTTTAATCCCCAGGATCCAAGGATATTTTTTCCATTGATTTTTAGAGAGTGGAAGGGGAGGGGGGCCATGTCGGAGAGAAACATCAATGTGAGAGAGACACATCCTCCTGCACACACCCCGACAAGGCTGGGGTTGAATCGACAACTTGGGTGCATGCCCTTGACCGGGAATCAAACCTGTGACCCTATGGTGCACAGGCCGACACTCTTAACCACTGAACAACACTGGCCAGGCCTTTTTGTTTTTTTCTTTTTCTTGTCTGGTTTCTGTGGCTAGAACTTCCAATACTGTGTTAAGAGTGGTGGAAGTGGACATCCCTGTCTTGTTCCTGATCTTAAGGGAAACACTTTTAGTCTTTGCCCATTGGGTATGATGTTAACTGTGGGTTTGTCATATGTGGCCTTTATTATGTTGAGGTATGTTCCCTGTATTCCCACTTTGTTGATAATTTTATCATAAATGAGTGCTAGATTTTATCAAGTGCTTTTTCTGCATCTGTGGATTTGATCATATGATTTTTCTTCATTTTGTTTATGTGGTATATGACGTTAATTGATTTGCAGATACTGTACCAACCTGCATTCCAAGAATAAATCCCACTTGATCGCATATGATCTTTTTAATGTGTTGCTGGATTTGGTTTGCTAATATTTTACTGAGGAGTTTTGCGTTTGTGTTCAACAGGGATATTGCCTTATAATTTTCTTTGTAGTGTCTTCATTTGGTTTTGGAATTAGGATAATGCTGGCCTTGTAAAATGAGCTTGGGAGTCTTCCCTCCTCTTCAACTTTTTTGAATAGTTTGAGAAGGATTGGTGTTAGTTCTTTGAATGTAGGAGCCATCCAGTCTAGGACTTTTGTTTGTTTGGAGTTTTTTGTTCTGTAACTGCTTTGATTTCATTGGTTGTAATTGGCCTGTTCACGTTTTCTGACTCTTCCTGATTCAGTGTTGGAAGATTGTATGTTTCTAGGACTTGATCCACATCTCCCAGGTTGTTCAAATTTTTGGGATATAGTTGTTCGTAATTTATTTTTTTATTATTATTTTTAATCCTCACCCAAGGATTTTTTTCCCATTGATTTCTAGAGAGAGTGTAAGGGGGGGCGGGGCGGGAGAAACATCAACATGAGAGAGACACATTGATTGGTTGCCTCCTACACGAGCCCCTACAGGGGCTGGGGAACCTGCAACCGAGGTAGGTGCCCTTGACCAGGAATCGTACCTGAGACCCTTCCATCTGCGGCTGATGCTCTAACCACTAGGGTGATATTTTTAAATAATATTTTGTATTTCTGTGGTGTCAGTTTTTAACTTTCATTTCTGATTTTATTTATTTGAATCCTCTCTCTTTTTTTCTTGATAAGTGTGGTTAAAGGTTTATCAGTCTTGATTATTTTTTCACAGAATCAGCTCTTGGTTTCATTAATCTTTTGTATATTTTTAGACTATTTCTTTTTTAGAACTTATTGGGGCGACACTGGTTATCAAAATTATACAGGTTTCAGGTACACAATTCTACAACATATCATCTGTACACTGTATTGTGTATTCACCACCCCCAGTAAATTCTCTGTCCATCATCATAGACTCTATTTCTTTTCTTTCTGCTCTTATCTTTATTTCCTTCCTTCTACTCACTTTGGACTTTGTTTGTTGTTCTTTTTTTAGATTCTTTAGGTATAAGGTTAGGTTGTTTATTGAGATATTACTTGTTTCTTGAGGAAGGCCTGTAATGCTATGAATTTCCCCCTTAGGATTGCTTTTGCTTGTCCCATAGAATTTGGGTCATTGTATTTTCATTTTCATTTGTCTCGAGATATCTTTTGATTTCTTCCTTGATCTCATTGTTAACCCATTTATTACTTAGTAACATGTTATTTAACCTCCAGGTGTTGGTGTGTTTTTCAGTGTTGTTGTTTTTTATAACTGATTTCTAGTTTCATACCATCATGGTTAGAAAAGATGCTTGATATAATTTTAATCTTCTCAAATTTATTGGGACTTGTTTTATGTCCTAACATGTGGTTTACCCTAGAAAATGCTCCAGGTGCGCTTGGAAAGAATGTGTATTCTGCTGTTTTGGAGTGAAAATATCAATTTTATCTCTCTGGTCTAGTGTGTCATTTAAGGCTGCTGTTTCCTTGTTGATTTTCTGTCTGGAAGTAGATCTGTAATTTTAAAAGGTCATTCTGGTTGCTCCATGGAGAAGAGAACAAGACATGGTGACATGATCTAGGTCTGTAATTTTAAAAGATCACTCTGGTTGCTCCATGGAGAAAAGATTGATAGAGAGCTGTGGTAGGTGCAGAAAGACTGGAGTAGTACAGACTGGAGAGGATGATGGCAGGTGGTGACTTGGATTAAGATGTCAGTAGCAGAAATTGAGAAAGTAAGCTAGAGAGGACTTAGTGATGGGTTAGAACACTGTCAGGGCCTGCTACATAGTAGGTACTCAATATGGATGTTGACTGCATGAATAGCGTTGGATATGATTGATTAGGGAGAAGAAGGTTTTGAGAATGAATTTCCGTTATCTGGCTTGATCAGCTACCCAGATGCTATTGCCATTTACTGAGATGAAGATGTTGGAGGCAGACTGGGTTGGGGGAAGAATATTTTGAGTTCAGTTTTGAACATGCTGAATTTAATATGTCAGTGAGATATTCAAATGGAGATGTCAACTAGGCAGTTGAATGTATGGGTCTTTTTTACTTTTCTCACTATACATACCATGCTGCTTCTCAAAATCTGCATCAGTTTTAGAGTTTTTGTTTTTTAAATATGTTTTTATGTAAGAGATTTCAGTAAGAGAAGGGAGGGGGAGGGAGGGAGGGAGGGAAGGAGGGAGAAAGAGAGAGAGAGAGACAGACAGACAGACAGACAGACACACCAATGAGAGAGAAACATTAGACATCGATCGGCTGCCTCCTGCATACCCCCTACTGGAATCAAGCCCACAATTTTGGCAGGAGCCCTGACCAGGAATTGAACCAGTGACTTCCTGGTGGGTGGGATGACATTCAGCCATCTGAGCCACACTTGCTGGGCTAGAGATTGTTTTGATTTCTGGTTTGATGATTTCAGAAACTAAAGGACTTCATACCAGCTCAAACTTGTTTACTAGATGCCTTTGGAAAAAAGTCTGATTTGGTTTGTAGTTCAGGAAAGAAAAAAGGGTTGGGTTTTGTTGAAGGCTAAAACACATTTATTTTAGATTTGCAATAATGGCTTGGTTTGGTACTTGTCCCCCGATCCCTCAGCTTGGGGCTTGAGGCACTTGCTGTCCATGTGCCAGGATTAAGGTGTCCTGAATGTGCTTAGTTACGGCATAGGTAAATGTTCTGCACATTGATCCAGGGATTTTATCTAATTAACAAAAACCCTGGCTGCTAAATACATTTGGCTGTCTCGGGACCTTAGAGAGGCTGTCTGTTTATCGATTGTTGTATAATTTTGGTGGAATGGGAAGATATTAATGATGGCATCAGAGCAACCAAAACATCCAGTTTTCTTAACCAGTAAATATGTAAATGTGTCCTTGTGGGTTGCAGTAGATTGAAACAAAAGCTGTATCTTAGATCAGCCATTTTCAACCTTTTTCATCTCATGGCACACATAAAGTAATTATTAAAATTCTGCAGCACACCAAAAATATTTTTGCCTTTCTGACAAAATACAGTTTTGATTCATTCACACTAGACAGCTATTGTTGTGTTGGCTATTGTCATTTTTTTATTTGACAGCCAAAGGGAAAAGAGGTCAGTGCTCCTGACTATATAGTCAGGTATTGCTGGATTGCTCAGTTGGTTAGGGAGTTGTCCCAATATACCAAGGTTGCTGGTTCCATCTCTGGTCAGAGCACATACAAGAATCAACCAATGAATGCATCAATAAGTAGAACAACAAGTCTGTGTTTCTCTTTCTCCCTTACTCTTTCTCTCTAAAATCAATAAATAAATTTTTAAAATATTCTTGCAGCACACCGGTTGACAATTGCTGTCCTAGACCAAAGGTCAGGGCCTGTCTGGCATCACTCTTATAATTTGGTCCTTGTCTTGAGAGTCTTCTAAGATCATCACACCATTTTCTGAATGCTAGGGTGTAACCCACACAGGCTTTTTGAATGCTGGGATGCTGGAAGGCAGCATAATGTTACAGAAAGAATACAAGATTTTCAGGATTAGAAGACCTGGGTTCCACTTCTGACACAGTTACTAACTGGACCTATGCCCCTTAATAAGTCATGGAACCTCCCTTTTTTTTTTTTTTTTTTAATATATTTTATTGATTTCTCACAGAGAGGAAGGGAGAGGGATAGAGAGTTAGAAACATCGATGAGAGAGAAACACCGATCAGCTGCCTCCCGCACACTCCCCACTGGGGATGTGCCGGCAACCAAGGTACATGTCCCCGACCGGAATCAAACCCGGGACCCTTGAGTCCGCAGGCCGACGCTCTATCCACTGAGCCAGACCGGTCAGGGCGGAACCTCCCTTTTTGAGTCTTAGTTTTCAAATCTTATTAACGGGGTTCCCACTGAGAATTTTGAAATAGAGTTCCTAATGTTAAGCTCTGCAGAGAAAACTGAGTTCATGTAAAGGATTCAGATCACACACTGAATTACCAGGGCTTGCTCAAGTGGGCCTTCACCAGACAGACAGTTCTGTACTGTGGCCCAGGGCCTTGCACCTTTTCCATGGTCCCTGCTCGCTTGCTCCCTGGTGATGGAAGGCAAATGGGGGAGATGGGATTAGCAGTTTTTTCTGAACTTGATGGATAGGTGAGCTGTGGAAGCAGCCAGTCAACTGCCCAGAAACCCAGGAGAGTCATGTGATTGATTGGCCATGTCCAGGAGCAGAGAACAGTGGGGCCTACTGGATAGTTTTGGGGAGAGGAGACATGTCTCTGAAGTGGAGCCCAGCCCTGAGATTGAGCCTCTAGTTGACCCTACTGCTTCTTGACTGTGTGGCTTTGGACTAGTGGTTCCTTAACTTTCTCAGAGATCTCCACTATGAAGTATCTTTTTTTTTTTTTAATCCTCATCTGAGGACATGTTTATTTATTCTTTTTTAAAGAGGGAGAGGAAGGGAAAGAGAAAGAGAGAGCGGAACATCAATGTGAGGAAGAAACATATGCGTCCCAACCAGGGATTGAACCTGCTACCTAGGTATGTGCCCTGACTGGGAATGGAACCCACTACTTTTTGGTGTGTGGATGACACTCTAACCAACCAAAAGTTTACCAGTTCGATTCCCTCTCAGGACACATGCCCAGGTTGTGGGCTCAATCCCACGTAGGGAGCATGTAGGAAGCAGCCAATTGCTGTTTATAACTCTCACATGGATGTTTCTCCCTCTCTCTTCCTCTCTCTAAAAAGCAATAAAAATGTATTTGAAAGAGAAAACAGTTATCAATATAAGAAATGTCCATACCTGTAAGAATTCTTATGAGCTTATTCGAACCAAACTGAGGACAGTTGCCAGGAAACAAAATCACAACAGATTGGGAAAATGTCAGTTTTACCATTTATTTTATACATCAGAATCAAAGGGGAAGACATAAGAGGGTTATGAAATTCATTGGTGATAAATTAGGGAGGCAGGAGAAAGCAAAGAGGTGGGATCTCTGGGATTGGATGAAAAGTAAAATGAATAGACACATACTTCTTTTACATAGGTGGGTAAAGGATACTTAACAGTTAACACCATAACAATAAGAATAAGGGGCTTTGTGGTCTCTTGCTCTGATGGAAGATGGTACCCTGAGGGGTCTGGAAAAAGGAAGTTACTCTGACATTCCAAAGGTATGTTATTGTAAATGCAAAAAAGACTGTAGCTGATTTTAGTTAAGGTAAAGGTTGACCTTTGTCAAGAAAGATACAAGCCTAGGACAGGACTCCCTGCTATGACTTGCTTAAGTGGGAAAGTTTTCTTTTCAGACCATCCTCTGTGGGTACTTTCGGTCTCTGAGTTTGTTAGGCCACCATGCAGGCCTCCCTGAACTTGTCCAGTTTAATATGTGGCAGCTTTTTCATCCATAGTCAGGCTAATGTGGTAATGGGCTTACAACATTCAGTTTAGCTGCTTGCTTCACAGTTCCTGTCTGCCCCTGTCCTGTTTGAAAAGCCTTCTCTGAAAACCTCACTTTTGAACTTTTGAGACTCTTCTGCATCCTGTTTCCTTCCCTCTCCTCCTTTCTGAGCAAGGGTTCCAGTTCTTCTAAGTAAGACAGTAAGTGGTTCTTTCCTTGTGACTTTGTCAGTGGGTCTGCCCAATAGGCTTTTATATCACTGGCAGGAGTCCTGGTGGTAAGGACTTTGGAGTTTAAGAAAACAAGATGTGAATCCCAGCCATGCTATTTGCTAGCACCAAGATGTGAATCCCAGCCATGCTATTTGCTAGCACCATGACCTTGGGAAAGCTCCTAACCTCTTTAACCTTAGAGTCTTCATTTGCAAAGTGGGATGATGACTGATGTATCTCACACCATTGCTGTATTTTTTTTTTATTTTAGTAAATCTTTATTGTTCAGATTATTACATTTGTTCCTCTTTTTTCCCCCCATAGCTCCCCTCCACCCAGTTCCCACCCCACCCTCTGCCCTTACCCCCCCACTGTCCTCATCCCTAGGTGCACAATTTTTGTCCAGTCTCTTCCCGCATCTCCTACACCCCTTTCCCCACCAAGAATAGTGAGTCCATTCCCTTTCTATGCCCCTGATTCTATTATAATCACCAGTTTATTCTGGTCATCAGATTATTCACTTGATTCTTAGATTCACTTGTTGATAGATGCATATTTGTTGTTCATAATTAGTATCTTTACCTTTTTCTTCTTCTTCCTCTTCTTAAAGGATACCTTTCAGCATTTCATATAATCCTGGTTTGGTGGTGATGAACTCCTTTAGCTTTTCCTTATCTGTGAAGCTCTTTATCTGACCTTCAATTCTGAATGATAGCTTTGCTGGATAAAGTAATCTTGGTTGTAGGTTCTTGGCATTCATCACTTTGAATATTTCTTGCCACTCCCTTCTGGCCTGCAAAGTTTCTGTTGAGAAATCAGCTGACAGTCGTATGGGTATTCCCTTGTAGGTAACTGAGTTTCTTTCTCTTGCTGCTTTTAAGATTCTCTCTTTGTCTTTTGCTCTTGGCATTTTAATTATGATGTGTCTTGGTGTGGTCCTCTTTGAATTCCTTTTGTTTGGGGTTCTCTGCGCTTCCTGGAGTTGTAAGTCTATTTCTTTCACCAGGTAGGGGAAGTTTTCTGTCATTATTTCTTCAAATAGGTTTTCAATATCTTGGTCTCTCTCTCTTCTTCTGGCACCCCTATAATTCTGATGTTGGTACGCTTGAAGCTGTCCCAGATGCTCCTTACACTATCTTCGTATTTTCGGATTCTTTTTTCATTTTGCTTTTCTGGTTGGGTGTTTTTTGCTTCTTCGCATTTCAAATCTTTGCCTTGATTCTTGCGCTCCTCTGGTCTGCTGTTGGGAGTCTGTATAATATTCGTTATTTCAGTCCGTGTATGCTTAATTTCTAGTTGGTTCTTTATCACAACATTGAGGGTCTCATTAGATTTCTTGAGGATCTCAATAACTTTATCGGAGGCTTCTAGACAGTTCTTGAGAGACCTTAAAAGTGTGGTTCTGAACTCAATATCCTCCATTGACAGTTTTGTCCTGTTTCTTTGTCTCCGCATTTTTTATGCTTTCTTGGTGCACCCCCTAGTGGTCTTTGTGCACAGTCTTGTTGTAGTTAAGCCTTGATTGTTGTAGTTAATACTAGGGGTATTTGACCTCCAGGCCAACTGGCTCTGCTGTGAGTATTAAATGAGAAGATTACATTTTAAAAACCACTGAGTGCCCTAACCGGTTTGGCTCAGTGGATGGAGTGTCGGCCTGTGGACTGAAGGGTCCCGGGTTCGATTCCGGTCAAGGGCGTGTACCTTGGTTGCGGGCACATGCCCAGTGGAAGGTGTGTAGGAGGCAGCTGATCGATGTTTCTCTCTCATCGATGTTTCTAAATCTCTATCCCTCTTCCTTCCTCTCTGTAAAAAATCAATAAAATATATATATTTTTTTAAAAACCACTGAGTGCTGTACCTAGCACATATCTAATGCTCAGTATATCGTAGATATTGCTGTTGAGTGTTGCTAATTATATAAGGTTTTGGCCCCCTATTAGCAAAGTAAATTAAGGTAATGGAGAGAATTTTTTGAGTATTCAGTTTTTACTCTCCACATTTTCTTAAACTCTTATTGTGGGCATTCAGAGATCCCCAGACCGATGAACCACATGATAAATGTACAGTGAGTGGCCAGATTATTATGACCACCCCATCAGTACTTCGTTGGGCCACCTTTTACCTTCAATACTGCGGTGATTCTTCTTGGCATTGACTCCACGAGATGTTGAAAGGTGATGCGAGGAATCTGACACCGTGCCTGATGAATAACACTGTCCAGTTCTGTGAGATTTGATGGTTGTGGAACCAGCTGCCTGATGACTCTTTTAACTTCGTCCCACAAATGCTCAATTGGATTGAGATCTGGTGATTGTGGGGGCCACCTGAGCAAGGTAAAGTCTCCCTCATGTTCTTGAAACCACTCCTGCACAATATGAGCACTGTGGCATAGCGCATTGTCTTGTTGGAAGGAGCCATCTCCATTGGGATATGCCATCAACATGATAGGATGAACCTGATAAGCAACGATACTAAGGTATGTTGTGATATTCAGACATTGTTCCACACGAATTAAAGGGCCCAAATCATGCCAGGAAAACATGCCCCAAACCATAACACTGCCCCCACCAGCTTGAAGGGTTGTACTCATGCGTGTGGGGTGCATGCTTTCATGCTCTTTCCGCCAAATTCTCACTCTGACATCTGCATGATGCAACTGGAAACATGATTCACCGGACCACGTGATTTTTTTCCAATGCTCGACTGTCCAATCCTTGTGTTCCTGTGCGAATTGAAGACTTTTTATCTTGGTAACTGCAGACAGCAAAGGTTTTCGAACAGGCCTTGGGCTTCCATATCCTATACGATGCAGTGTACGGCTAATTTGCCTACAGACATCAGGTGGTCATAATAATCTGGCCACTCAGTGTATATTAAAGTGAAGCAAACAAAACACAAGCCTATTACGCTTAGTTTTATTTTTTTAAGAATCCACATATATCCAGAATTTTATTTAATGTTTATTAAAGTTTTGTATATTATTTTATATATATTATTTCTATGCATATATAATAAAATATTATAAAGAAATATATTAATAACTTAAATATTATTAGTGGCTGATGTTTATTGAATGCCTTTTTTGTGGCAAGCATTATGTGAGGCTCTAATAACTAAATCTTCACAACTTTGCAAGTAATATAATCCCATTTCACAGATGATGAAACAGAAAATCTGTTTCCTTAAGTAATTTGCCCACTTGGAAGTGGCCCACCACTTCTTTTCACAGATGAGGAGGCTGTGAGGTCAGAAACACAGAGAGGCTTGCCTGGGTCTCAATTTCCTTAGCACTCTTCCAGGCTCAGGGAGATGTTTTCTAGCTAAAGGGAGAACCATTTTTATTTGCCTTTTTGGAAATCCACAAGGTTCCTGAAAATAAACGGTCAAAACTAGATCCCTTATCTGTCCTCCCCCAACTCTCCTCTTCATTGACATTCCTGCTCCCACTTGCCAGCCAAGCCTGGCCTTTCCCCACTTCCCAAGAACCCCCATACCTGTCAAACTTGGCTTCTCACTGTCCATACATATCGCTTAGTAAATCATTCCTACCTGTGAGCCTTTGCAGTGTTTCCAACTCCACCCCTGTACTTCTGTCTGTCTAGATCCTATTTAGGCTTTATTGCCCTTTCTCTTCCAGAAAGCTCACCCTCACTAGTAGTAATAGCTGTATTTAATACCCACTCTGTGTGAGGCAGAGTATTAGATACTGCATTATCTTCATTCCTTGCTGCAGTATTGCAAAAGAGATTGTATTATGCCCCTTATCTAGATGAGACAACTTGAGGCTCAGACAGATTTAGTGCCCACATGAATTCAAGGTATGTGCTTTTTCTCACTGCAGTTCACAGCTTGTTCTAACCCATGTTGATCGATCTTATCAAAATTCCCGAGGCCTTAAAGTCTGAGCCACACAGTATCATGTTTAGTTTTTACCTCCTTGTCTTCTCCCTCACTTGCTTCATATCTGTGTCTCCTCACCTAGGCTGTGCTATCACAGGCTGAGTGGGCACCCAGAAGGCACATAGTACAGATAGAGTCTGGCCAGTTGATTGAGTGGGTAAATGAAATCCTGTTTGTTCCCCAGAGGCTACTCAGCATCAGGGTGCAGCAGCTGGGCAGGCTGTCTGGTCTCCAAGATTCTCCATTCATGTGGATGGGAGCCAGGAGGCTGCATAAGAATCCTCTCTGAGGCTGAGCTGAGGCTTCCATCTCAATGCCTTTTCTTTGGGGGGATAGCACCCAGGCCTCCTGGGAACTCTGTGTTTGGTCAGCCTTTGCAGATGTACAGTGAGCAGAAACAGGATATGAAGCAGATAATTAGGGGAGGCCCCTGGAATTTCCAGGGGTTGAGAGTCTAGCAGGCTGGGCAGGAACCTTCCCAGAACCCATTTGGGCTCAGTCACAGCCCCATCCATCCCCACCTTCCCAGTATGGGTCAGACAGGATCCAAGGCACTTTCGTCTCTGGCATCATTCAAGTTCCCTCTTTAGATTCTCTGATGGGCAACATCCTGCCAATAGCTGGGCACCTCTGGGTTTAAGGCACTTTCTGCCTCCTGAAGGATAAGAAAACTCTGATTGATCAAGCATGTATTCATTCATTTATTCTTTTTCCTTTTGAGAGAGAATTCACATAACCCTAAAATTCACCCTTTTAAAGTATACAGTTCAGTTTTTAGTTTTTTATAAGATTATGCAACCGTAACCACTAACTCTAGAACATTTTCATCACCTACCCCCCAAAAAACACTCCAGTCCCATTAGCAGACTCCTTACATTCACTGCTGTGAGAATGTAAAATGGTGTAGCCACTTTGGAAAACAGTCTGGCAGTTCCTCAAAATGTTAAACATAGAGTTACAATAGGACCCAGTAGTTCCACTTCTAGGTATCTGCCTCAGAAGTATGGAAACATACATTCACACACAAACCTGTACATGAATGTTCATAGGAATATAGGAATGTTCCCTTGTTTCCCCCTCCCCCAGACCCTGGCAACTACTAAGCAACTTTCTGTCTCTGGATTTGCCTATCTCAGCGGTTCTCATCCTGTGGGTTGTGACCCCTTTGGCGGTCGAACGACCCTTTCACAGGGGTCGCCTAAGACCATCCTGCATATCAGATATTTACATTACGATTCATAACAGTAGCAACATTACAGTTATGAAGTAGCAACGAAAATAATGTTATGGTTGGGTCACAACATGAGGAACTATATTTAAAAGGCCGGAAGGTTGAGAACCACTGGCCTATCTGAACATTTCATGTAAATAGAATCATCTGATATGTGGCCTTTTGTGTCAGGTATTCACTTAGCATGTTTTCAAGATTCATCATTATAGCAGGCATCTGTCCTTCATTCCTTTTTATGGCTGATAATATTCTCTGTATAGATATACCACATATACATTCATCAATTGATAGACATTTTTGTTTTCACATTTTGGCTATTACAACTAATGCTGCTGTGAACATTCCTGTGTTCCTATGACCATCTGTGTATAGGTTTTTGTGTGAAGGTATATTTCCATATCTTGAAAAGATACCTAGAGATATCTAGGAGTGGAACTGCTGGGTCCTATGGTAACTCTGTTTAACATTTTGAGGAACTGCCCAACTGTTTTCCAAAGTGGCTATACCATTTTATATTCTCACAGCAGTGAATGTGAGGGGTCTGATTTCTCCACATCTTTGCCAACATTTTTTAGTGTCTATCTTTTTTATTATAGCCATCCTAGTATATGTGAAGTGATATCTCATTGTGGTTTTGATTTGCATTTCCATGATGGCTAATGATGTTGAGCATCTTTTTACTAGTATATGCTGATTGGCCATTTCTGTATCTTCTTTGGCATATATTCATCCATAAGGCCCATTATGACCAGTATGCCCCATTCAGCATTAAGGAGCATAAAGTTTGTATCATGATGATCTTTGCCTTTCAAGGAACTTGCCAACTGGTAAGAAAATTGTAATTAGTACATATGAAAAGTTAAGGTTTCATAGACAAGGTGGCATTTAGTCTGGGCCTGGAGGTAGGTAATATTTGGATTCAAGGAGCTTGGCGGAAAGACATTCTGGGCAATTGGAATAATGTAAGCAAAGGCACTTTGTAATTAGAAAAATATTTTATCTTGTGATGAATTCTAAATCAATACAGAGTGGGGCAAAAGTAGGTTTACAGTTGTGAGTGCATGAAACAGTTTATTCTTATATTGTTATTTATTAATTATTATATTATTTTCCATACAAACAACTGTAAACGACTTTTGCCCCACCCTGTTTCTGTAAAAGCACCTGGCATGGCACTTGACACATGGTAGGCTGCTGTTATGTAGTTAGGTCCCTTTACAACTCCCTCTTTGGTCCCCACTCTGTCCTCTAGGACTACAACTGCTCCCTTTTCCTGTTCAGACCTTTCAATATTAGGAGACAGAGCTCCGAGCCAAATAAGCCTTGGTTCCCTGAACTGTGGTTTCAAGTCTTCTCACCATCCTACTCATTTTCTAATGAAATGGCCACAAAGTTTTGGTACCTCTTCTGAATTGCAGTGTGGCATGACCACACTGTGAGGAGTAGGACAGTGTTCCCTTTATTAGAGATTTTATGATGCTATTAATATGGTCTGAGCTTGCATTAGCTTTCTTGGCAGCTGCATTGTATTCCTGGATTTTGTTAAGTTTGCAGTCAGCCCAGGCTACTGAGAACCAGGGCTTCCTGTACTTCTGTAACCTCTTGGTTGGATTTGTTTAACCTAAAGGCAAGACCACTTTAAAGCATTGTATTGCCATGTGAGGAAGAGAGGAGGGGGAAACGGAGGGAGAGGAGGAGGAGGGATGGATTGGGCCTTTCTCATCTTGAGTCTAGGTGAAGGTCTCTTCAAGGGGAAGGTTCTAGAAAGCAGATCTAATCAAAGAATATCTCCGTTCCTCAGATAACTTTCTTTTCACTTAAGGCTTTTCCTCCTTTATCATTTTCTGTTAGTTGGTTAGTCCCATCAGATACATGTCACACGCTGGCCCCAAGCGTATATAGGAAAGAGGGAAGAAGATGGGATATGTGCCTTGGAAGGTAGTATGGTTCAGTAAAGGAAGCATGGGCTCCCGTTCTAGGCTGCCACTTACAGGCTATGTAATCTTAAGCAAATCAGTTACCCTGTGTAAGACTCAGCTCCTTCTCTAATCACAGGATCAGATGTGCTCACACATGTTAAGTGCCTGATGCATAGTAGGCTACTCAAGAAATGTGAGCTTTTTTTGAATTCCACCATTCAAAAGTTTTGCAAGACATGAAGAGCCAAACATGCTGTGTGCTCACTGACCCGGTGCAAGCAGCTCTCAGAGCATCTGTGATACTTAATAACTTAATTTGTGTACTTACTTGTCCCGTTTTCCTATCCCGAATTCTGGCTGGGAGCTCTTTGTAAGCTAGGACCGTATCCAGTTAATCTCAGTGACCAGCACAGAGGCTGGCTTCAAGAAGAGGCTACTTAAGTTTTGTTACTGGAATGAACCTGAATTAATGAAGGCCAAATCTTTGCCCCCACTGTGTAGGGGCCAGGTATTGTGGTTGACTTTGGACAATCTATTCTTTACTGAAAGTCTCATGAAATTCTGGAGCTCGGCAGTGGTGGCTCACATGCCAACCCTATTTGAGAATTTTGAGCCCCCTCTGTGTCTCAATGCCATAGTGTGACAAGCTTCCTGGTAGCTGCCCAGCTGCCCTGTACAGTAGCCTAGAGAGCCCTGCTTTGGAGCCAGTAGGTGGCGCCCATGGCCCTTTCCCACTCTCAGCTGCCTATGTAGGCTTTGCTTCTTGTCACCAAGGCAGCTGCTAACTGGGATGTGGCATGTAGCCCTGGGCAGAGGTACCCAGATGAGGGTGCTCTGGGCTACCCCCTCCACTTTCTGGCCTTATATTGTTGGTTTTCGTGTTTTATTGAATCTCAGCCATGGCACACACCGCTTGGGGAAGCAGAGATGTTTCCTAGAAGATCCCAGGAGATCATTAGGGCAATCTGCTTCTAGCCACCCTTTCTGGCACAGCTCATGCCTTTGACTCCAGGAAGTCGTCCCTGTGTCTCTGTTGCTCTGACCTACACTCATGGTACTTTCTTCCAGGGTCCTTGTTTGTATTTTAGCTGTTTGCCAGGTGTGTAGTTGTCCAGTGAACACCTTGAAGTCAAAGACACTGCAGAATTCATCGAAGTGCCCTTAGTATCCTGATCAGAGTCCTATAATAACCAGTCTCATGAAATGTTTGTGGAATGAATGGGTGAATAACAGGAAGTAGTTCTTCAAAAAATTGTTATTCCAATTGAAGGACATTCTACAAACTAGCCTTACTCTATAAAAATATCATTATTATGAAAATCAAAGAAAGCCTGAGGAATTATTCTAGATGAAAAAAACTGAAGACACATGCAATGTTTTATTCCAGTATTGATCCTGGCTTATATCTGGATCATGGGGCAGGGAGATTGCTATGAAGGATCTTATTAGGATTATTGGAAAAATTAAATATGGGCTGTATATTAGATAAACATTTTATCAATGTTAACTGTTCTGAATTTGATCATTATTGGTTAGTGATTGTATAAGAGAATGTCCTTGAACTAGGAAATACGTGCTGAAGTATTCAGAAGTAATGGGGGATAATATCTGAAACTAACCCTCACATGGTCCAGGAAAAAATAGGAAGGAGTTGGTAAAGCACATGAGGCCAAATGAACTAAGAATCTGAGTAAAGGGTATATGAGGAGTTTTTCGGTGCTATTTTTGTAATTGTTCTGTAAGTTTGAAATCATTTCAAAATAAGAAGCTAAAAAAATAATCTATACACTTTAGTGTGTGCCAAGTTCCTGCTAGAATCTATAAGAGAGATGGGACAAAGAATGGTTACACCAACACTGGACTTTATTCCATTTAATTCAGCAGTATTCATTGATGTTCTGTAGCTCCTCCTTGGCACCTTTGAACAGATAGAACAATAGTAACAGTGACAACTAACATTTGGAAAATGTAAGTGCTTTCACATACATTATTTCCCTTGGTCATCTCAACACCCTTGTTAGGTAAGTCTGGCAGGCTCATGAGGTTCAGAGGGGTTAACATGACCTGCCCACAGTCACCCAGCCTGGAAGAGACAGGTGCAGGCTCCTATCCGGAGCAGTCTATTCCAAGGCTGATGTTTTCTGAACCTCATCCATATTTGTATGTATAAAAGGAAGAGTTGGATTGGATTGGATTGATGGCTGCAGATCATTCTTCAAATCCAGAAAGTTTAAAGTGCACATTATACCCTGTGCCTGCACTCATAGGTGCTGCCAGTCCTTTCCCCCCTCACTGCCCACCCACTTCCCTTTCAAGTAGCCCAGGCATGACAGTACTGGGACAGGCCAACTCACTGGAGTGAGAACTTCTAGAGAGCTTCTTAGAGCAGCGGTTCTCAACCTGTGGGTCGCGACCCCTTTGGGGATTGAACGACCCTTTCACAGGGGTCGCCTAAGACCATCGGAAAACACATACATAATTACATATTGTTTTTGTGATTAATCACTATGCTTTAATTATGTTCAATTTGTAACAATGAAAATACATCCTGCATATCAAATATTTACATTACGATTAAAACAGTAGCAAAATTACAGTTATGAGGTAGCAACGAAAATAATTTTATGGTTGGGGGTCACCACAACATGAGGAACTGTATTAAAGGGTCGCGGCATTAGGAAGGTTGAGAACCACTGTTCTTAGAGGAAGGGTCTTGAGCTGAACCTTGAAGGAGAGATGCTCAGTTCAAGTAGCAAATGCAAAAGGTGCCTGAGAGGCCTTGTGTCTGTGGAGTTAGAGCCCCAGAACCCTGCCTGAAGTGGCTGGCCCAGGCTGGGGTCTGAAACCGCCTTTCCTACTTTGCCCGCCCCTCCCAGCCCAGCTGACTGGGTAGATGAGGCACAGATGGAGGCTCTGTGTGGATTCTAGCCCCAGGCGCCTTGCCTCTGCTCAGACAGCCTGGCCTGGTGCTGTTATTACTGTAAACAGGACCTTCTGCGAGGCTCCAGCCAGGGCCGTGTTGCCTAGATAGTGATCATGATTGAGTCTGCATGGCTCACTGCTTCCAGGCCTCTGATGCAGGTGGGACAAGGCTCCTAACCCATCAGCCCCCTCCCCAGCTGCAGCTGAGGGCCCATTGCGAAGGATCCGGAAATCAGTTGGAACAATGCACAATTGAAGTTCAGTGGCCGCTTTGTATTGATTGGTTGTAAAGGAGGAGGAAGAAAAATCAAGTGGTAACTCCCTCTCCAGAGTAAGCAAGCTGGTTAGCCAGAATAACTCAAAACTGCCCCATATCCTTTGTGGGACACTTCCCCTCCCTCCTCCATACAGCAAGCCTGAGGGGCTGTCTTTTCTTTGGAAGTCTTGCTGATGCCTATGTCTGCTAGGAATCCACTTCTCAATTTTTATGCTACACCTATTTAGAATCCTAAGATTTTAGAACCAGTAGGGACTTGAGGGACCATTTAATTCAGTTCCCTTATTTTACTGCAGAGAACAGTAAGGTTCAGAGAGAGTTATCCAGAATCATGTGGCTAGTTACTGAGAGGGTCGTGACTGGGCTTCTAGCCCAGGTTTATGTCTAAGTTTCCTCTGCCCTGAGAGTGAGAAGCTGCACCCGCACCTTCTACATATACACAGGCACCTAAGTTCTTTGGAAGAGTAAGACACGCAAGTATAAAACAAGTAACTTCCAACACAAGACAGACATATTGGTGGACCATGCTGCTACTGGGGGAGGGAGACAAGGAAACTGTGAGAACTGTTATACAGGTTAGCAGAGACACGGTGTCAGCATCAAGGCTGACTTAGGGAAGACTTCGTAGAGGAAGAAAGAATACATTTTATTTTTTTCCTAAGAAAGTTTTGTGTGTGTTTTTTTAAAGTAATAGTATGCTCATTGTTACAAAAAATAAAACTTAATACAGAAATCTTCATAGCAAGAAGTAAGTGTGGCTCCCTCATTCCCCCTCTCCCTCCCCAATCAGAGGTAATCACTATTGCCTGTTCGGTCTGTAGCCTTCAGAACTCTCTTGGATCTCAGAGATCGGAGCAGATTTGTTTTCCCTTTGATTTGTTACTCTTCTGTGGAAGTCCTCAGCTCTTGGGCTAACAAATCCTTATTCTACTGCAGCCCTTACCAGGGAATTTGAGACCATTATCAATCCACAGAAAAATATGAGGACTTATGTTCTAAGTTCTATGCATACCTTTCATATATCTATGTCCTTAAAATGGGTAGACACTAATTTGAAAACGATAATAGCATAGGCTCTTGTATTTGTACATTGCTTTATTGCATATCAAGTATTTTTACAGATTTTGTCTCATTGTCTCTTCATGGTACCCCTGTGTGAATATGGAGCAGTGTTGGCAGTCTTCTATGTTTTTCAACAGATGTGGAAACAAGCTCAGAGTGCCAGGAGCTGTTACTCAGATGAGGGGACTAAATGAGGGTCAGAAAGGCTAAGTCAGTCATTCATCCACAGCTACCCACCAGCAAGTGCCAGAGTCTGCATTTGAACTGGGGTCTCTCCTGCTTATTTTCCTGCCCTGCTCTACCACTTGCAAGCTGTACAAGAGTTGGAATTCAACTCTGGACTACTAGTGTGGTCTCTTTATCTACTGTCCTGGGTCACCCCTAGTTAGTGTCACCCACCCCTGCCCTGCCAAGCAGGAGACCTAGTTCATTAGGGAAGGGCCTTCTACAGTGCAGAAAAGCCTGCAGTGCCCACCCCCACTCCCAGCTCCTGGACACAAGCTGCTCTACCCTGAGTGGCAACCTGCATTAAGCATTCCACTCATCATCTCTGGGATGATGGAATCCTAACCTTTTCGGAGACACCGTGCTCTGTCACAAGCATTGCTCTTTTTAAAAGAGATTAATTCACTTGCCGCATTTTGTCCATTGGTGAAAATCATAGGGGAGACCAAGGGTGACTTTCTTAGGCCTCAGAGGCCCTTTCAGCCACTCTCAGCAGGCAGCCACCCGCCCAGCTGGCCCAGGACTTTGAAATAACTGCCTGCTGGGCATTCACTTGCAAAGCAACAAAATGAAATGGAGGAGACCTGGGTTTGGGAAATCCAAACTTTCGGGGCTACTGTATACCCGGAGGGGAAGTAGGGAGCAGGCCGAGGGGCCCACCCAGCTCCTAAACTGGAAAAGCTGTTTGTACTTGGGCTGATTCTTGGTGGAGTTTATGTTTGTTCTGATCCTTCCTTGATCGACCAGGTGCCATCATTCCTGCCTCTTTTAATCCCTACAACCACCTTGCACAATGGGGATTAATATCCCCCATTTCACAGCTAGTAAGTGACAGAGCCAGAATCTGAACTCCAGCTTTTAGACTTCAGGGTCATTGCTTTTTCTATTATGCCTCAGCCCCAAGAGGCTGCAAAAAATGATGCTCAATAAGGAAGCTGGGTAGGGCTCAAAAGCTGAGTCGCACTGAAGAACACTAAGATTTGTCGCCTTTGAATGATCCCTCAGGTTTGTGGAGCCCTTTCCCTCAGATTGAACTGTCACCTCCTAAAAACCTAGTGGACCCATGAAGAATTTGAAGCTTAGAGAGATGATATGACTCCCCTAGGTTGTAAGAGTAGAAGGTGGCAGAACTAGAACTAGAACCCAGGTCTCCTGACTCAGTCCTTTGCTCTTTCAGCTCTATTAATTGAAAGAATTAGCAAGTTTAGGGGAGCCCGCTCTCCCAGCAATTCCTCTTCCTAAAAGAACCCTGCAGTGTACAGAAAAGGAGACCCAAAAATGCTATTACGCATATAACAAGTAGCCCAGAATTGTCGGTAATCAGAGGCATGTAAATTAAAACAATAATATGAGATCCTTTACACCAGTTGGACTTGCAGTGCTAGGAAGCTTGCTACTTACAAGTGTTGGCTGGGAGAGTGGTACACAGGGGCACCCCTGTCCTGCTGATGGAAGGGTAGATGGAGCAGCTATCCTGTAAAGGATGTTGGCACAATTAGTCAAGCCAAGTAATGTAAACGCTATAACTCAGGCATCTCACTCTGAGTGCATGCTCCAGGGAAATACACATGTCCAAAGGGCACATGCAAGAGGATGTTCTTTGAGCATTACTCTTGTGGAGATGGGAAAGCAGAGAAGGAAAATCTGATAGGATGTGGCATGGAAAATTACTTAGCAGCTTAAAAAATGGAATTGTATACTTAGCAGTATGAGCATATCTTAAAGTGCAATTTGTGAAAAAAGTAATAAATACAGACACACACACATATATATACACACACACACACACACATATGTAGTCTTTTGTGTGTGTGTGTGAAACTTTCAGACTTTATTTATTTATTTATTTACTTATTTTTTTAATCCTCACCCAAGGGTATTTTTCCATTTTTTTTTAGGGAGAGTGGAAGAGAAAGAGTAAGACAGAAATATTGATATGAGAGAAACACATCAATCGGTTGCCTCCTGCACAAGCCCCGACCAGAGCCTGGGCTGGGGAGGAGCCTGCAAGCATGGTACATGCCCTTAACCAGAATCAAACCTGGGACCCTTTGGTCTGTAGGCTGACACTTTATCCACTGAGCCAAATTGGCTAGGACCATTCCTTTTTTTTTTTTTTTTTTTTTTTAGTATATTTATTGATTTTTTACAGATAGGAAGGGAGAGGGATAGAGAGTTAGAAACATCAATGAGAGAGAAACATCGATCAGCTGCCTCCTGCACACTCCCTACTGGGGATGTGCCTGCAACCAAGGTATATGCCCTTGACCGGAATCGAACCTGGGACCCTTGAGTCCGCAGGCTGACGCTCTATCCACTGAGCCAAACTGGTTAGGGCAAGGACTATTCTTTATATATATACTAGTGGCCTGGTGCACAAAATTCGTGCATTTTGTGGCGGGGGGAGTGTCCCTCAGCCTGGCCTGCACCCTCTCCAATCTGGGACATCCTTCTCGCAATCTGGGACCGCTGGCTCCTAACTGCTCGCCCGCCTGCCTGCCTGCCTGCCTGATTGCCCCCTAACCGCTCCCCTGCCAGCCTGATCGCCCATAACTGCCCTCTCCTGCCACGACCCGCCTCCTCTGCGTGAGGCGGCAGAGACGCCAGGACTGGCCTCCTCACTGTGCAGAGCCATGGGACCCCCAGGCCTCACCGCACAGAGCGGCGCTGGGCCCCATCTGCTGTGCGCATGGCCATCTTGTGGCGGCCACTTTGTGACGATGTCGTGTGCAAGGGCCACCTAGGCTTTTATTAGTATAGATTTAAAAGCCTGGTTGGGCCCTGACCGGTTTGGCTCAGTGGATAGAGCATCGGCCTGCGGGCGCAAGGGCCCCAGGTTCAATTCTGGTCAAGGGCATGTACCTTGGTTGCGGGCACATCCCCAGTAGGGAGTGTGCAGGAGGCAACTGATAGATGTTTCTCTCTCGTCGATGTTCCTAACTCTCTATCCTTCTCCCTTCCTCTCTGTAAAAAAATCAATAAAATATATTTTTTTAAAAAATAAAATAAAAGCCTGATTGGCTTAGGTCCTAAATAGCAAGAACCTCTGTTTTGTCTCCTTGTCAGTAGCTAGCATATGCTTGGACACAGAGCATGTCAGTGCACATGCTTGTTGTATAAATTAACACAGGAGTGCCTAGAGCCAGCCTGGTTGAATTATCTAGGTGGTCCTATGTGACCCTGTCTCAGAACCCCTGAGTACTGGCCAACTTCCCATTACTGGCTTGAGACCAGAACACCTTGTTCCCTCAGAGGACTAGAAGTAGAATAGGGTGGGAGGTAGAAATTACCTGTCAAGCTATATGCCAGGCATTATGCTGCAATCGCTGTAAATTAGAGTTTATCATCCCTAATTGATAGGTTAGAAAACTGAGACTCAGAATTGATTTGCTCAGGGTTATTCACCTGGACCAGAATTTGAATTCCGGTCTTTATTCAAAGCCCTTTATTCATCCTTTTTCTTTTTGTTACACTACACTCAGCCCTCAAGGGGCAGGAGGAGGAGGCATCTCAATCTTCTTTTTTAGGCTCTGTCTCCAGAGCAGTGCTGCTTTCAGAATTCTCTGAGCCCAGCCAGGCAGGGGAACACGGATCACTGGCCCACTAAAGGCATGAGGGATTCTGGCTGTGCTGTTTCTCCTAGCCATGTCCTGCTTTCTCATGTCTCTGCCCTAGCTCATCTCTTTAGGTCTGTATTAGAACAGTCTCCAAACTGGTCTACTTGTCCCCGTTTTCTACTCTCTTCCCTTTCAGATTCAGCCTGCTTAAGCTATTAGGGTAATTTTATAATTTCTTTTGCCCCAAAACCTTCAATGACAACCATACTCCCTATGTTGAGAGTCTAAGGTATAGCAAATAGGTTTCCTCTCTGTTGCCAGCTTCAGTTGATCGATGGTAGTTGATTGGAACCAATGTTGAGGATTCTGAGGGTCTTTCAGAGGCCCCACAGGAAAGAACTGCTTGGAGAGATTTGTGATTTCTGACTTAGATGCAGGAATGCAGGACAGTAGCACACATGTCAGGCATTTATCAACTCTTTAGGTTTTGTTTGTTTGTTTTAAATATATTTTATTGATTTTTTACAGAGAGGAAGGGAGAGGGATAGAGAGTTAGAAACATCGATGAGAGAGAAACATCGATCAGCTGCCTCCTGCACATCTCCTACTGGGGATGTGCCCGCAACCCAGGTACATGCCCCCGACCGGAATCGAACCCAGGACCTTTCAGTCCGCAGGCCGACGCTCTATCCACTGAGCCAAACCGGTTTCGGCAGCTCTTTAGGTTTTTAACCTAGAGTCCACTATTTCATGAGGACCTGTGAACCCCTGGACATTGTATGTAAAAAAATTGTGTGTGTGTGTGTGTGTGTGTGTGTGTGTGTGGTGGGGGTGGAGGGGTTGTACGCTCCTGTACACTTTTCTGGAGCCATCAGCTTTGATCATATTCTAAAAGAAGTGCATAACTCAAAAAAGGTTTATGCCCACGGCCTTGCCTCCTAGCTTGGGTTTGAGGCCCTGTTGTTGGCCCTGAATACCTCAGCAGCTGTTTCTCTACTGTGAACTGTCACCCAGATGGGTCTAACTGATTGTCTCTGAACATACCTTCACATTGCTTCCCTGCTTCTGAGTAGTATCCCATTCCTTGTGTCTTGACTGCCTTGCACTTCATCCCTTGTCTCTAAACTCTTCCGTTCTTCAAGGCACAGTTCAAGTCTTTCCCTTCACAGATCTCTGATTTGGTCCTAATAGTCTAGTCTTCTGGATTGAGGAGCAGAGAAGTGAGGCCATCTGATCAAAATCAAGGATCCAAGACTCCAGTCTTTTACTTCTCAGAACCCTGGGCTCTCCACAGCACCACGTAGCCTGCACACTAGGGAAGGTGTGTAAGTTAGGAAGGAAGCTTTGTACAAGAGTTGTTTCGTGTGTGGTTTTTTTTGTCTCATAGAAAATTCATCCCCAAGATTTCGCCTCTTTAGCATTCTTGGCCATAGAAAATTGTTCCTGCATAAAATAAGTTTAACAGTATATATGGTAAGAGGCCCAGAAGAAATCCTCCAAACTAGGCATGAGAGATGAGGGTTTCCCAGCCTCCTCTCCTGACACTCCCTCCTTACATTGCGTGCCCCAATAATGCCAAACCTCTTTCAGATCCTCATGTACCCCATGCTGTCTTCTCTGGGTTAGAGGCTTTACCTCTACCGGGAGCACTCCCTCCCCTCCCTCGTCTCCTTTTGTCTGGCTAGTGCTCTATGATCACCTCCAAAGAGAGACCTCTGGGTCACTAGACTGGGTTAGGTTCCCTGGTTGTGCACCTGCAACCTGCAGTCCCCATTCATAGCACTCATCTGATGTATACGTATGTGCTTGTTGGTCTGTCTTCCCTACTCAGGCTTTGTGTCACTTTATCCTCCCAAGCCTTAGTCACCTGCTTACTAAACCGCACCGAGTTTTTATTTGGCTTGATCCAGAGGATCATTTACTACACAAGAATGGTACCAGGACTCAACTCCAAGCTTCTGGATTCTGTCAGTGCCCTTTCATCTAGAACCCACTGAAGAGGAGTCAGCCTCCAGTTCCCCCAAATACCCTCCCCCCTTCCTCCTAAGCAGTCCCTGCCTTGTTGGTGAATCACTCTTGACTTTTGGTCCCCTCCTTCCTGGCCTCCTATAGCATTACTGGTGGGTTCCACACACTATAGGCTTTGGTTTCCTACTGTCTTGAGTCCTTCCCCACAACCAAATTGTATAGTTCCCTAGGGTAGACCCTCTGCCTTTTCCTCATCCCAGAATCTAGCATTGAATCCAGCACATATTGTGGATTTGCTGGAGTCAATTTAGTTTTTTGTCTAACATGTGACATGGAATCAGGTTTAGAATAGAGGAAGGGTGGTCAGGTGAGAAAGATTCAGGCTGTAGAGCCGTTGTTGACCTGGATTTCAGTCATTGTACTGCCCTTTTACTTGCTTTGTGACCTTCAGTGTGTCATTTCACCTCACTATTACGCCATCCATGAAAAGAGCTTAGTATCATCTCCTTAAGCTTGTGCAAAGAGTAAATGAGAGCATGTATGTAAAGTTCTGAAGGCAGTTCCTACTTGTAGTATGTGCTCAGGATTGAGTCTATTTATTCCCCTTCTCTCTATCCACTTCCACATTGTAGAGCCCCTCTGTTCCCAGGACCCAGGATTCAGGCTTTTAGTAGTATACTTATAGCCCTGTGTTAGTTAATTTATCCAACAGCTATTGAGCCCTTACTACATGTTAGGCACTGGCATATAGAGTCAAATAAGTTCTTGTGGACCTCCTAGAAACCTAATTTAGCATTTCTATCATTGTTTCCATCTTTCCTTGGGTTAAAAAATTTCCAAGTTTCAAACAGCCACCATACAGAGAAAGGAAGAGAGTGATCCTTTTTTAATCTAGGAACTACTTAGATAAGAAGTGTCCCTGGGCATTTGGTGCTAAGCACGGGGAAATTCTAAGGAAGGAAGAGAGATCTGTGGACTGAATGAGTCAAGGAAGCCTTCTCAGGGCGAGTCCTCAGTCAGGATTGTATCCCATGGCATGAAAGTGGGATTAGAACAGGCATAGAGGCAGCGGGAGAGAGCATTCTGGACTGAGGGAGGAGGAGTGT
This sequence comes from Myotis myotis, assembly GCF_014108235.1. Taxonomy (NCBI): domain Eukaryota; kingdom Metazoa; phylum Chordata; class Mammalia; order Chiroptera; family Vespertilionidae; genus Myotis; species Myotis myotis. Next base: position 40,585,401 of record NW_023416314.1, read on the forward strand.
CAGGGTACGAAGGTAGGGAAGGCAGATTTTTTTTCAGAAGGCTGGGAGAATAACAGCAAGGGGCAGGCTCCTTTAAGGGAAGAGAGAGAGAGAGAGAGAGAGAGAGAGAGAGAGAGAGAGAGAGAGAGAGAGAGAGAGAAAACCTGGAGTTGGGGAGACTGGCTAGAGGTGCTGGGATGGATATTGAATTCTCAAAAGCCTCTATTCCTGTTTGTTGGCTATCTCATTTCTTCACTCTTAGGTCCATGGGAAGCCGTACACTGAAAATATTTCTCTCTTTCTAGGCTGTTGTCGGAAGGTGCAGATGTCAACGCAAGGCACAAACTTGGCTGGACAGCACTTATGGTGGCAGCCATCAGCCGAAACGACAGGTAGGAGGTCTCCTTTTACACAGGGCTTCCTTAGCCAGATCTCTGCAGATCACATTACTGAATCCTCTCTCACCCTTGCCTGTCGTGCTGCTGTCTTCTCCAGAGGCAGGAAGGTGAACTCAGCTTAAGGAATTGATTTGTACCCAGTGCAATGGAAAATGTAGGAGATGTTGAGAGAGAAGATATAGCTGTGAATTCCAACTCACTGACTTTGTGACCTTAGATAAGTCATTTGCATTACTGAAATAACGAAATGTTTGAAAGCCTGTCAATAAATGTAATTTTAAAAAAAGAAAGAAAGCCTGTCATAAGCAATTAAGTTAAGTGTACTTGTGTGAGTTATCCACCATTTACCTGTGTTGAGAAGTCGACAATCTGTCCCCATTGAGGGCTTCTCTGGGCTATTTCTTTGGAGGTTCTTTGGAAATTGGAGAAGGTGGGGGCATTCCTGCCCTCCCATTGGAGGCATGCTATTTTCCTACCTGTTTGCCCATTCCTTTAGAATGTAGCTGTTGTGTAAAGATCTAAATAGTCTACTTTGTGTAGAGAGTTATCGCTAATTCTCACAACCACCCCCACAACATATATGTTATTCTCATTTTGGAGGTAAGAAAATTGAAGCCCAAAGAGATAAAATGATTTGTTTAAACATTGTTTGTGGGTAGTTTTTAATCGCGCGCTAACAGGTGGCGTGGGCCATTTTTGCTAATTTTTTGCGCAAATGGCAACGTTCGGTAAAATTACGATAACTTTAGTTTACGTATTTATACATTACCCGCATTCTACGGCTAGTCTATAAAAAACGTATTAATACGTGTCCCGTGCTCTACTACCAGTCAACGTAAAACGTATAAGTAAAACGTATAAATACGTTTCCCGTATACAATGTGTTAAGGTTACACAGACAGGATTTAGGACCTGGTCTGGCAGCCTACAAAGTCTGTGTGTTTTACTATATATACCTCACTGCTGCCTCCCTCTGCCAGATCCCAAGCTCGTGTTGAGTGCTGCCTTTCCATCCCACTATCTAACTGTGAATGTGCAAAATAATTGATTAAATAAGAGCAAAAATAAATGCTTTTAAAGAGAGTGATCTACTTTAGTAGTAGCCACTGTAATTGATAGTTGGAGGTACCAATTTTAATTTTCCCTTCCAGCAGACCTTTAAGGCTTTTATGTGCCGGTCTTAACCACCTTTGGAAAGGTCATAAATGTGATGGAAACCAACAAAACAGGAATTTTATAATATAGGGGTGGCACTGCCTCAGACTGCCTGAAAGACTTACCTGTACTTGAGATAGGTCTCTCTTCTCTGCTCTTCTGTTGTGAACTTGTTCTCAGCATGGGGAAATTCTTAGGCTCAAGATCAGCACTCCACTTCCTTATTTGCCTCTAGCTCCTAGCACTTAGTCTTTTAAAAGAAAAACTGATGTAAGTGGACTTTGCAATTGAGACCTGGAGTTTAGTCCTGGTTCTGACCCTTGGTTGAGTTTCAGAATTCTATGGACATCGTTTCTCCACCTGAAATTAATCATTTCTACAAACATTTGGTAAGTATTTACTCTGAGCCAAACTCTGTGCTAATCATTGGGTAATCAGAGACCTTGGGAGCTCATGGCCTAATGCAGGTAGAGAGAGTATAGTGTAACCAGTGGTGTCAGAGCAGTGTGAACAGGATATTATCGAAGCAGAGGGTGTGAGAGAACTGAATCTGGCAGCAGAGTAGATTCTCGCTATGTGCTCATGAGAATCAAATGAGATAATAATATATGTGCTCTAGGTTACAACTGGTGAGTTGCTATTCTCAGCTCACATAGACCTCTCTATGCAAAAATGCACGTTTATTCTACCACTGATACTCCACCTACCACCACTTCTACCCTACCCACTAGTCTTTCCCAGCTTGCAGGTGTCTCCATCTGTAAGAGACAGACAGTGGTGAAGAAAAGGGGTTGGGGAGGAGTGTGCCCTTATGTGTAGTATATTTTCAATATTGGAACAGAATTGCAAATACACTATACTTAAGAGTACTGTCAATCAGTGAACAGATAGCTAGTAGCAATGTGCTTTGGGGACACTTCTTTCTGAATCTAATGAGTTGTTGGTTTAACTGATGGCCTGTCTTTATCCAGGGCCATTAGCACATCAGTGATGTTCATTGAGCAAAGTGAGAGTGTTGGCTTGTATTTATTTGCTTTGGTTCCTAGAACTAATTATTGGTGTATTAAGTGTTCATTTTGTGCCCTCCTCGTTCTTCCAGTACCCAGAGAAGACAGATTTTTAGTGAAAATAGCATACTCTCAGGTTGGTTTATTTATTCATATCACAAATTTTGGGGGACACCTACTGTTTGCCAGGCACTGTTCTTGACAAAGATCCCCACCTTCATAGAGCTTATTTCTATACAGATGGTGGTCCCTGAATAGAGAGAGGCAGGGACAGACAATAAACAAATATAGTGCAAAGTAACCCACATAATATATTAGAAGGTAAGAAGTGCTATGGAAAAAAGGAAAAGTAGAATCTGGTAAAAGGGAATCTAAAGAGTACATTAATAAGAGTGAGTAGGCCCGTTGGTAAGGCGTCCTGGGAATAGTCCTGAAGAATTATCACTTCCATAACCAGCACAACCTACCAATAAAGTTTTTCTTTATTGGAGGTGTGCTGATGCTAATCTAACCAGTCACCAAACCCTCTGGAATCATATTGGCCAGGCCTGAAATGCCACCACCTTTTAATTGAGTTTGGATGAAGGGAAGGTAGAGGGGTAGCCCTTGATTCAAGGCTAAAAGCCGAGAATCGTCATCTTTAGAATATTGGCAGTCCAAGTTCAAGGGAGAGATCCTGAAAGTAGCCTAATCATTTCATCCTTAACTGCTTTATTGCCTTTAGTGATTACTTGCTTAATATGTTAAATCCTTAGGGACATAAAACAGAATAGTCTCTATTCTTAAGGAGACTAACTTCATGTGAACTTTTATTTATGTATGTATTTGTTATCTTATTTAATTTTGAATAGTACTATTTTATTTTAGTTTGAATAGAGGATACAGTGCTATAGAACAAAAATTTTAAAAGTCTATATGAGAATTTAATTTATAATTTATTTCTTCCTTTTATTTCCAAAAAGGGTTTGAGGTGACGTAAATTAAAATACAAATATAAATGTACACAGGAGGGTTAAACTGGATCAAGATCAGAAATCATATTGGTAAAAGGAAAGATAATTGTATCAGGATTGAACCAGAGATTTTCTTTTCCGAAAATAGGTTTATTGTTTTTGTAAAAATAATATAGAAGAAGAAAGTAGCAGTGAACTGAATTCCCTCTATCTAGAGACTGATCATTGTGTGTATGTGTAATTTTACAAAAATGGGACCATGCCACACTCACTGTAAATCAAATAATTAGTGAAATCAAGTATTAATTTAGATTGGAGTTCTCCAATGAGCATGGCAAACAAGGGACAGAGAGTTTGGTTCTTCAGGAGAGGGGAACTTTGTTCTGACATTCCTTCATATTATCATTTCATGCATCCAGTAATATTTTTCAAACTATACTGTGTCAGGTGCTAATGTGCCAGGCTATGAGGAGATTCAGATAATAAGCATTACAACCTTTGCCTTAAGCTTACTGGGACTGCTGACATCAAGGACTTGAATAATGTGATGGCCATTGTCTTCAGTAGCCATTCTGCCAAAGATTAACCAACCTTCTAACTAGGAAAATCCTTTTGCCAGCCCTCTCCATCCACAGTGCGCTCTCCATAAGCCTCATGCCACAGGCATTTATTTAACCTGAGTCTGGGTGCCTCATTCTGTGTTGTACTCTGACCCAGTCCAGCTAAAGGCTAAGCCACAGGGTCCCAGGATGATCACTGTGAATTAGCATAGCCTTTACCGGCTCGTGCAAATATACCCAGCCTTGAGTTAAATTCAATTAGTTTTTGTTTAAGAAGGGAAAGAAATCCAATTTTATCAAACATGGACAGACGGTGGAAGGCACTTTGATGTTACAACCTCTCAGTGATGCTTTACTTAGTCACAAGTTCATAAGCAAGAAGGCTTAATTACTTGGGAAAACACAGGATTAAAACTGGATACAATGGCTGAGTATCCGCTTTTGGGCGACTTGATTCGAACCCATGCACCCAGTTCGTGTGTGGTGCAAACTTTGATGTGCGCTATGGCAAGCTGAAAGTCATCACCCCCCTCAGGGAAGCTCCTTCATACGGCATTTGCAGGATGTATAGGCGGAGAGGCAGGGCCTGCCCAGGCCTGTTTGCTCAACTTTGATGTCCAAGCAGCCACAGGCTCCACTGTTTGCTCTTCCACTGAGGGATGGATTGGGAGCCTCCTACCTTTCCCAGTGGACAATGGCCAGCAATGGAGTGTGACGACTGTTGACCATTCCAGGAGCCTGGCAGACCAGAACAGGGCTTTGGGAGGTGCAGAGCCTGGGAGGTCAAAAGCTGTTTATAGGAGAGCCATTTCTCCAGATGTAGCTTTCCTTAAAACCTAATGTTGGTTGAGTTTATAGTGGAAGTAAAAATAGTCTCATGAGTTTTAGCAGGTACCGAATGTATTGTTTGATCCTCTGTCCAGTAGCACTAGGTATTTGTAAATTGAAAGTTTAAGTCTTTCCTATTCCCTTTATCCATGTATATGCAGGGGATAGTGGTTTAGAAAGAAAATGGTATGATTTAGATCCTTATAATTTCTAATTCCTCAAAAAAGAAGCTGTCAAAACACATTTGATAAAGGAATGATATCCAGAAGATATAAAGAACTCTTATAAATCAGTAAGAAAAGGACAAACAACTCAATTTTTTTTAATAGGCAAAAGATTTGTGCAGACACTAAAAAGAGAGATGGATGGTAAAGCACATGAAAAGATACTCAGCATTAGTCATTTAGGGAAATGCAAATTAAAATCATGAGATACCACTACATACCTATTAACTACAATGGCTAAAATTTAGAAAAATTGACAATACGAAGTGCTGACAACGTTGCAGAACAATTGTCATCATTGCTGATAGGGGTGCATGATGGTATAGCTACTTTGGAAAACACTTTGGCAGTTTCTTATAAAGGTAAAGGCAGTTTCTTACCTTACAATCCAGTAATACCAACTCCCAGGTACTTGTCCACAAGAAATAAAAACATACATCTACAGAAAGGCCTATATGTAAATATTTAAAGTAGCTTTATTCATAATCACCAAAAACTAGAAATCACCCATATATCCATCAACTGGTTAATGGGTGGACAAATTATGGTGCATCCATACAGTAAACTACTATGCAGCAATAAAAAACAAATGACTCATACATGCAACACATGGACAAATCTTAAAAGCTTTGTGTTAACTTAAAGCCAGACACAAAAAGTTACCTACTTTAATTCCAATTATATGACAGTCTGGAAAAGAAGTAGTTTAGGGACCGAAATCAGGTAAGTGTTTAGGAACGGGAGGAAGGGCCCAAAGTCTTTCCTATTGGAGTGATAAAAATATTATAAGTCTTGATTATGGTGGTGGCTATACAACCAAATCTCATCAAATTGTACATCTTAAAAGGGTAAGTTTTACTATGATAATTGATACTTTAATAGACTGACTTATAAAAAAACTTTTAAAAAGGTCATCCCTCTCTATTTTTCATTATTAATTGTGACTAGTGGCATACTGAAAATACATGTTGTAGTGTCAAAATGAATTCTGTTGTTTATGACCACCTGGAATTCTTGTTGCTGTATCTCACATTAGAGTACTGTATGTTTTGATTGTTAAGAGAGAATATTTGTGAATTCACACGATTCTTGGTGTCATGAAGTATAATTACTGATGAATAATGAAATGATAAATTCACTTTACACGTGGTATAGAGTAGGCTTGTATAAATTCACAAAGCGTAATATGATTCTTCTTTATAGTAAGGAGAAAGTGCAGGGTACAGGACTGAAAGCTTGCCTCCCATCCCACATCATTCTTGGGCAACTTGTCCCTGGACTGCCAAGCAGGGAGATCACCTAAACAGTGTGGCCATTATGGTACCTCAGGAACCAAACAACCCCAAAGAATGGGTGGCGGGAGATTCAGATTTGAGTCCACCTGGCCTTGCTGGTTGCTTTGAAAGCCCCTGCCTTAGAGAAGGTGAGACCCTGAGGCAGAGCACAAAGCTCCAGCAGAACTGTTTGAAATTCCCCACATGAGTCTCCCTCCCTCCTCCTGCCTTTTCTCCCGAAGTGCATTTCATCAGCATCGGAAGGACTGCTTCCCGGCACTGCCTTCCCTGCTTGGCCAACGTCCCTGAGGAGCTGAGCTAATGAGTGGATAACACGCATTTGCCAAGGCCTTCCTGGATGTGGTACCTGGGCTTTGTTAATTTTAAAATGCTACCATCCTTGGCTAAAGACCATTTAATTCCCTCGCACAGCAGTCATTTATTTTTAGCATTTGCTTATTTTCCCTCCACCTTACTAAGGGGAGGAGGGCATTAAACCCTATCTTTAAGAACCCAGCAGCCCAAGCCAGATTGCTGTCCTGCAGGAGAGGTTTTGCAGGCCTTTGTGCGACCAACTCCACAGGTGTTCTTAGAGCAAAGAGCCAGTGCTGGTCTTGCAAGCTGGACTAGGGGCAATCTCCCTGGAAGGCTCTCTGTCCTTGCTGCTGGCCAGAGACAGAGGAGGTAGAACACTCCTACACCTGTCTTTCAAGTTCTTAGGGGGCTTGATCACATAGAGGTCTCTCCTGCCTTAGTGGCCGATAGCCTCTTCCCAGGGTTCCCAGCCTATTTTTCGTCTGGCTGCTTGTTGCAGAGTGGTGCTTCCTTCAGCCTGAGGAGGCTGGGCTTTATGCTGTCTGATCACCTGGTGGTAGTAATGATGATGGCTGTGGATGATTGGGTGCCTTCTGTGTGCCAGGCCCATGTTAAGCACTTCCCATGTAGTCTGTAATTCTCACTGCAATCCTAAAAGGGAGGAATTATTATCCCTATTTTACAGATAGGGAAAATGAAGTTCAGAGATGCTCATAGTTGTCTAGTAAGTGAGTCAGGATTTGAATCCAGGTCTCTGAGTCCCAAGACCTTATTCTTTCCACTAGACTGGACTGCCTATGGAGGGAAGGGCAGGCAGCAAAACCATGGGATGGACCAACAGTTGCTGGGACCAGGAGTCAAATAATCTCAGTCAGAGTTTCTTGATGATAGCTATGTGTTGGATGATAATGAGAAATTTAAAAACAAACAAACCACTCTCCTTGTCTCAAAAAGCTGACAGTTAGAAAAGGGATAAAACAAGTCTCACTTTAAATGAGGCAGAATGTGGTCAGTGCCCCAGAGAAGATCACCTAGAGTGCTGAGGGGAGATCTTGAAAGGAGGCCCTTTCACAAGAGGTGGATCTTGAAAGATGAACATGATTTTGATCGTTAAAGGTGGAGGGTAAGAACAGCATTTCTGGAAGTTGGGCCATTGTGAGCATAGGTTCACAAAGGTGAGAAAGTAGGAGTGTACCAGAGCTAGTAGGAGAACTGACAGGGTCTGGAGACCAGAAGTGTGAAGGAAAGGCCTTGTCCATCATTGACCATGTTCCTCTCAGGCTGTGACAGTCTAGCACGTGGTACAGCTCTGAGCGCTAGAGCCAGATTACTTGGGTTCAAATCCAAGCTCTTTCTCTTACTAGTTAGGTACCTTGGCAAATTCTTTTACTTATCTGTGATTGTTTACTCAGCCATAAAATGGAAATGATAAATAGATCTACCTCAGTGGGCTATTTTGAGGTATAAATTTGTAAATATATGTAAGTGTTTAGAATAGTGCCTGTCATATAGGAATCATTTGGTAATGGTTTGCTACTTTAGTTAGTAGTAGTAGTGGTTTGCCTTTTATTATTATTTTTATTACTGCTGGAGGGCTTTGGAGATTCTTTTTTTAGTCCTCTTTATCTGAGAAGCTTGGCCCCTAGAACATGGGACCCCAGAGTAGGGCTTTTTGATGGGTGCTGGCTCTTGTCCCAGGTGGCCACCTGCCCAGTGCAGGACAGTGCCCAGTATTTCCCAGCAAGGGAGGGTGGGTGAGGGTGCTGGCCAGGTGCCTGGATGCCAGCACCATGCCCCCCAGAAAAGTGTGCCAAGCTTGACATTTCTCCTACCCACCGCTGCTGCTGTGGCTGATGATCTCTGAGTAACAAGGAGTCATTTCTAATCCCATTTGGAATCGTTGCTCAAGATAATCGTGTTTTGTAGTAATGATATTCCAATTCCAACATGCACCCAATTCTAGTTTGGCAGGCACATGCCTTGACCTCAGGCAACCCAAGACACTGCTCCCTGGAAAGCAGTGCCAGCTCATTTGCCTAACATGACAACTTCAGGGTGTGTTCCCCCTCCCCCACTTCTCCAATGCTGCATCCTGTCCTGGGGTTCTGTGTTCACCGCTCTCTCCATGGAGAGTATCAGTTGGGATCCAGGGTATCAGGAGAGCACCCAGTTCAGCTGCTTGGGGAAAGATCTTTCATTTCTAGGGACTGTGATATGATTCACCCCTGCATTATTCTTTAGAGACATCAGAGCCACGGGGCTCTGTCGTATTCAGTAGTTGTATCACTGATTCCATTGAGACCATGGATAAATGCCTATCAATTTGACAGATTAAATGAAGGTTAAAGAGGTAGCAATTATGTTGGATGAAAGAATTGGGGACATGAAAAAGAAGTCAGTAGGCTAGAGCAGTGGGTAAATCTATCCTGATAAAAATGAGCAGGGATGAGTGTTTTAGTCACAATTAAAACGAATATCCAACTGTAAAATTCAGATTGAGAGAGACCCAACTTAACAATACTAGCATGTAAAGCCTAGGAACTGACTGAAAACTCAACATGTGCATCAACAGTGCAGTGTTAAGGCCCCAGAAGTGAATTGATTGAACATATATATGTACTAGGCCCTGTGTGCAAGGAAACATGGTCAGGCACAGTCCCTGCTTTGGGGAGCACATCATCCAGTTGTGTGTGACATAGTAAGTAAGTAACAAGGGCTCTGGAAGGAGACTGCCTGAGTTTAAAACCTAACTTTACCTCTTATTAGCTCTGTTTCCTTATCTGCAAAATGAGAATAATAGCACTTACCTCAGTGTAGGTTGGTTGCTAAGATTAAAATACACACAAAACTACTTAGTGCAGTACCTAGCACATAGTACATATAGTAGGTATCTGCTGCTGATATTAGTATTTTGGGTTTTCTAAGAAAAGAGTTAAACCACAGGAAAAAAAAATTTTTTTTGTTCTCTTATTGTTGTTACTTTTGTCCAGTGTATAAGAGATAAACCAGCCCCATTATACTCAAGGGTCATTTGCCTAGAGAGACCCCAGTCTGGGCTCGTACTATAGTAAGAATCCCTAACAACCAGAGCTTAACCAAATTGGCCCATCAGGTGAAAGACATGGAAGGGTTTTTTTAACTACAGGTTGAAAGGGCATTTAGAACTAGGCTGAGGACGTGGAACTGGGGTTGTCCTGGAAATCCTGTGATGGTTGATCTTGATTTCGTGGCCCTCTGCTTAATGTGTCATGCCTTTCTTGAGCCTTACCCCAAATTATCTCATCTTGTCTGGGTCCATCATTGATTTTGATCTTCTCCATCTGAATTGGATTTCCTTTCATGGCTAGCTGTTATGCTCTGTTTTACTTTAACTACTATCTGAAAATATCATTGTCCCTGGCACATAGTAGGGGCTCAGTAACTATGGGTTAACACAACAGACCAATGGAAGATTGAATGGATGAAAGCCAGTGTGGTTTAGGGGAGTGTACACCAGATTTGGCCCCAGACAGACCTTAATTTGAATCTTGGTTCATGTGCTTATTTAAATATATTTTTATTGATTTCCGAGAGGAAGGGAGAGGGAGAGAGAGATAGAAACATCAGTGATGAGAGAGAATCATTGATCAGCTGCCTCTTGCACACGCCCTGTTGGGGATCGAGCCTGCAACCCGGGCATGTGCCCTGACCAGGAATCGAACCCATGACCTCCTGGTTCATAGGTCAATGCTCAACCACTGAGCAACACTAGCCAGGCCATGTGCTTATTTAATGTGTATACATGGGTAACTCATATTGTCTTGCTGAGCCTCAGTTTATTCATTTATAAAATAAGACTAGTACCTCATTGCAAGTGGTTGGTTATATGGATCTGAAATAGTGAATGTAAAGTGCTTAATATACTGTGGCTACTTTATTATGATTACTGATCTTTACCTTTTGAGGGAAGTAAACAAAAGATTATTATCCTCATTTAAGGAAATTTGGGCACATTTTCTACACAAGTACCTTGCCTTCCCCCTAATCTTTAGTTAGTTGCCTAAGGAAGCTGGCTTTAAAAAGAAAACTGCTTCACCCCCAGCTCATGCCCACTGCCGCAGGACCTCTATTTGTAATACATGCCATTTGTCTTTGGTCTGGCCACCCTGATTTCCTGACTAGCCAGTAGGCCAAATGAGACACAGCTCATTTGACTTTCCAGCAAACCTCCTGAGCTGTGACCTCTTTGCTTCCTCCCCTCATCGAAGTGTGCACTGGGCTGAGAATAGGTCAACTCTTTGTCTTCTCCTTGGGACCCATGACACTCATCACAGTGACCCTGTGCTTTGGATGTGGGGGGTAGAGGGAGGAGGAGTTGGCGGAGCTTCTCCTGAAGCTCAACATTGTGTGGAGATGACCTGGAGCTGGGATCACTGCCCTTCTTGCTTCACCAACTCCAGCTGCTCGCCAGCCGTCTTTGACACGCGCCTGGCCCAGCATAGGCCTCAGCTCACACCACAGGTTTCCTCACTCTTTCTTAAACAATGTGCTGACCCCAAACCCCTCCGGCCACTGAGAGCAGAAAGCCTTAACATCGATCAATGTAGCTGTCCTCCCATGCATTGTGACATCCCACTGCCCTAAAAGTGGGAGCTCATCAAGGTCAGTGTGAGCCAACCTTCCTACATGTGCTCCCGCCTCTAATCTCATTGACAGCCTGATCAGCAAATTAAAATGGGCTTCATGGGAGCTGTGGCTCCAGAGGGAGTTCCAGGATTCCCAGGAACTGCCATGTGGGGGCCACTGTCCTGTTCATTTCCTCGGCTCTGTCTGGGAATTGCCTGTAGCCCAGGAAGGGGCTGGTGCTCAGGAGAGGAAGATGGAGGTTTTCCACAGCTAAGCTGCCTGTGGCCTCGTTTGGTGGGAGAGGGCTGGGTAGGGCTGAGACAGTTGCTTTACACCTTTTTCCTCCATTTCCCACCAAATAAGTTAATGATTTTATTTATTCCTCCTTCATTTATTCATGCACTCATTCAGGAAACATCTATTGGGAGCTGGGAAAGAAGGTTGAGACATGGCCCTTACCTGATAGTCTAGTGAGAAAGGCAAATAAAAGTAAATAGGAAATGACAATATCCTGGGATGAGGGTCACCTGCCATAGGGGTGAGTACGGGGTTCTGTGCAGACAAAGAGTAAGGGGGTGGATCCAGCCTGGAAGACAGAGAAGGCTCAGTTGAGCTGGTGACAGTCACTGAGGAGCCCTGCCAGTGAATGAGGACTAGCCAGTTGAAGCAGAGGGACGCCCTCAGCAGGCGGAGTGGCACATCTGATAGCTAATGCTCGGGTAGTTCATTGTTTTCACTAGATCCTTAATTCTCCAAGATCACTATCAGCTTAGCAATCAAAAGTTCTGCAGTTGTGAGACTCCCTGAAGTAATAATCAGATTGCTAGGTTCAATTAATGATAATAGAAGGGGAAAGGGAATAGGGCCTTTTAAAAATCATCTATCCATGTTGCTGCACGTATATCCAGCCTGTTTCTTCTAACTGCTGCATCATGTTTCATAGTGTGTGCCTACCACATTTAACTTGGTGATTCAGTGATGGACACTTGATTGTCTGCAGCTCCCCACTACCACAGAATGCTGTGCTGAATGTCCTGTGTGTTGCCCTTTATGGACCTGTGTAAGAATTTCTCTGGGATATCTATACTCAGAAGGAGAAGTGCTGGGCTATAGGGTAAGGTACTTTGATTTGACAAAAGTATTATAAGATTAGCTTCCAGAATGGCTGCACCAGTCTCTCCCCTGACAGTGCATGAAGAGTCTCAGAACCCTATGTCCTCACCAACACTTGGCATTTTTCAGCTTTCTAACTTTTGTTAATATGATGAATTTGAAGTGATATCTCATTTTAAGTTGCATTTATCTAATAACTAATGAGCTTGAGGCTATCTCTTAATATACTTTTTGTTTGTTTGCTTTCTCCTCTGGGAATTGACTATAAGTTTGCCTAATTTTTCTCTTGGGTTGCTAAAAACTGAGTTGAGACAAAGTGCTTCTACAGACAGCTACCTGGGAGTCAATATAGAGAAGTGAGAGGCAATATAGCGGATGATAAGAACATGGACTTTGTAGAAAGACTGCCAGGTTTGTTTCCACCTCCACCTCTTACTATTGAATGACTTTGGACAAGTTACTTAACCTCTTAGTGCTTCAGTTTTATGTGTAACCTACCTCATAGGATTGTTGTGAAGATTAAATGTGTTAAAATATATATAGTGTTTAAAATAGCACCTGGCATATAACAAGTATATACAAATGTCAGCTTTCATTATTAGGTTACTGTCTTCCTCTTACTTAGCTATACACTATACCCTTGAGAAAATATTTACTTGTACCAGCAGGCAGTAGAAATAAGGCAGAGAGAAAAAAGCTCTCAGCCTAGAATCAAAGCCTACTGATCCTACTCACACATGTAACTTGCTGTGGTCTTGGGCTCTCTGGACCTGCATTCTCCTGCCTGCCTGTCCCCAGCTCCAGCATGGCTAGCTTTGTCCTGTTGCTGCTCTACTGTGAGCCTGTCAGCTTGGTGGTATCTATCCCCCACAAACTTCACCTTCAATGTTTGCATGGCTCAGTCCTTTTGGTGCGTCAATTCACTCATGGGGAGATAAGAACAGAACAGATTCTGATGGCCACACGAAGGCAAGCACTGTTGCTAGAGCCAAATCACTAAAGGACAAACCCCCATTCTCTTGGGCTACTATCAACATTTTTTGATTTCTCCATTTAGTAAGGGAAATAGTGCATCTGGATATTATCTCTAGCCTTTGAGGTTGATATTGGCATTGGTAGGCATCTTTTCACAGAGCACCAGAGCTGGCTGGAAGAAATTACTCTTAAGCCTTTGCTCAGTGAATACCTGTGGAGTAGTCAGTATAATTCCTTTGAGTGGAGATGTTTTCATGGTGTCCTCTGCCCCTTTAATGTTAAAACTATGACAGTCTAGCTCATACACCATAGCCCATTTGGTACCAGCTACTTAAATTTAAGGCATAGTGCCTAAAATACAAAATGTCAGCCAGTATGCCAGCACCAGAACAGAGGGGAGGCTGCAGTTGTCCTCTGGTGAATCACCTTGAATAGCAGGGCCTGCCTCCCTCTGTGATGTCAGATTCTAATTTTATGGCTAACCCTGTACTCCTCTTCTCATCCAGGTGGGCCAACTCCCCATCTCCCCATGGAATTCACCTTCTCCCAAAAGCAATTCTAAATTTGGGGATTTGTTTCTACTTCAGCAAAAAATGTCAGAGGCAGAAATCACTTCATTTCCAGTCTCCTCACTACTGCTCCAGGTTACTGCTTCGTTTGCCTTGCCCTGTGGTACCAGTGTATTCCTTGGTTTCTCGTTCCTTACTTTGTTTGTGGTTTACTATTTTTGCCTGTTTCCAGTCCTTGCCATCTGACTTGGCTTCTGACTCTCAGATTCACATCTCTGCTGCCTGGTTTTTGTCCCCGTGGTTCTATTTTGACTATGAAATTCTTGGCGCTTCTAGCCTTGCCTTAGCTTTCTCTCACCTGGCTAGTTTCCTACTCTGTTTCTGCCCTGTTGCAGCCCACAGGTCCATGAAGTTCTTTTGGTCACCAAAACTCATCATAGTCATGTAGCCCTCCAGCCTGATCTGGTCTGGCTTCTCCAAGAATGGCCTGATCCCTGTGGAGCTCTGGGTTGGATGTACGTGATGGCTGTTAAATGAAAAGCCTACTAGCCATCTGGCAAGGTGTTTGGTGCCGCTCTTGGCCACTGAGCAGCCACGGTTCCATTAATCCTTGCTCTATCCCACAGTGGGTCTGCTGTCTTTTGAGTTTTATTAAAAGTGAAGGGAATCTTCTCTGAGGTTGCAGAATGAGTTACTAGCTTAGATGCTTACCCTCTTTGGCCTTCAAGTTTGTGAAGTGAATTGCCCATTCCCTTTGATTGTATTAGCAGCCCCAGGGCTGAGTCTAGTCACTCTCCTCTCCCCATCCTGCCAGACCACTGTCTGCCCTCTGGGGCCAAGGACAGCATACTTGGTTGCTTGGACACGTCTTACAGCCTGCAAATTGGACAGATAGAATCAATACTCATGAACCTGAAGAGGCCCAGGTAGCACAGTTAGTGACACTAGCTGCCTGGAGGGACAGCCTGCCATGGAAGGGGGTGTGATTGAACAATGATTGGATACAACAGCTGAGGATTAACCAAATTATGTCCCTTTGAGTTTAGATCGACAAACCCTTCTGTCTTAGATTTTAAAGCAAGCTAACTTGTGCAGAATATAGAAGAGCTGCCTTCTTAATATAGGGCTATATCAGCATGAATCCTGGGGCTGGTCAAGTACAAATCTGGTGTGTACTTTGGCCCAGACTCAAGTTATTACCACTAGGATTATATGAACAAAGGGATGAGAGCTCATATTTGTGCAACTCCTTCTATGTGCTAGGCATCATGGAGTTTTACATACTTATCTCAACCTACAAGGGAGGCATCATTATCCCCATTATTCTGGTAAGGAAATGGGGTCTTCAGAGGTGTACTAAGTTGTCCAAAACCATAGTCAGTAAATGATAGAGCTTTGATTTGAACCCAAGTCTCTGTATGCTTATTATAAAATGGCATACTGTCTTCCCAATTTAAGTATCTTAGTTCATACTTCTCTTGATTTCCCCACAGCCTAACCACAGGGCCAGGTACATAGAAGTAATAACTAACATTTGTTGAGCACTTATTATATGTCAGTCCCTATTCTAAGCACTTTACGTAGATTAACACAGCCATGTGAACTAGATATTCTTGTTATCCCTGATAAAATGGCATTGCAAAATGATGATTTTCTAATTTCACCCTTCCGTCAACATTTATTACTTTCTACAGTAAGGAAGAGTTTTCCCTTCTCCCCCTTTGACTTATTATTTTCAATATGGACTCCTGAAATCTTATTTTACTCAGTGGGTTGTAATCCATTGCTGTCATTATTCATGTTGTTGCTTAGATTGCCCCAGATTTTAAAGCCAATGTTCTTAAACTCTGTACCACACTACCTCTTTATCAGATATTATTTCTCACTGCCTTCAGTTAGTTTACCTATCTGTAACAACCCTTTTGTACCCTCTTGGCTTTTAATCTTCTGGGAAACAGGAAGACTAATGCCAATCCTATCCAAATTGTGTGTAAACTAAGAGTAAATAGTCTCCATGTGAGAACCTGGCAGATTTTGCTATGAATTAAATATATGAGTTTTAGACATGGATTTTAGCTGCTTTAAAGACCCTTTTCATTTCTCTTTGGGATCTTAATCCATATCCTGAATAAATTACCTGTGACAGTTGCCCACCAGGAGATCCTTTTAGGTATGGTAAGTAGACATAGGAGACTCACCTGACCATGTTAGATCAGATGTGAAAGAACTCAGCTACGTGGGAGATGGATTCTGGTTCTCTACTTACTTCCGAGGACTGTGTTTGAATTACTGAAATTCATTCATCCATTCAGCAAATAAGTGAGCCAGCATTAGCCTAGCACCTGGAACATTGACTAGAACAGCAGTGGGCAAACTACGGCCCGCGGGCCGAATCCGGCCGGTTTGAAATGAATAAAACTATTGAAAAAAAAGACCATACCCTTTTATGTAATGATGTTTACTTTGAATTTATATTAGTTCACACAAACACTCCATCCATGCTTTTGTTCCGGCCCTCCGGTCCAGTTTAAGAACGCATTGTGGCCCTCGAGTCAAAAAGTTTGCCCACCCCTGGACTAGAACATAGCATTGGATAAGTAATGTTGAATAAACACTTTGTCTTTTATAGTTGTGGAAACTGAGCCTTAGAGAGGTGTTAAATAACTTGTCCAGAGCCTCTCAGCTAGTAAGTTTCAGGGCCAACTTTTCTAATTCTGCCTTTGACACTTGCAGAGTTAATGTTCTTTCCACTGTGTCATTCATGAGTAAAGGCAAAATCTAATCCTCAAACATGCTTCAGAATCATACTTCCTGGGTCTTTCCTGCTTTTGACACTGTGTCTTTCTGATTTCTTCCAGTGTGGTGCAGGTCCTGCTTGCTGCTGGTGCTGACCCAAACCTTGGAGACAATTTCAGCAGTGTTTACAAGACTGCCAAGGAGCAGGGAATCCATTCTTTGGAAGGTAAGGGCGGGCTACTCTGCTGTTCTGAGCATTCTCCTCCCTGTGGCTTCCAAGCAACCTTGCTCTGTGCCAGCTCTACCAGCAACTCAGAGAGGGCCTGCAAGTCCCTTATCCTCTGGAAACTCATGGAGAACCCAAAAATCTTGGAACAGATGGCTATCACAGCCCCTTTGGGCTCTATCATTTATGTCACTTAAGAAGTCTTAGGGAATAAATTAGAGGCCTGACTTCATGAATGAGTGTGAGGGGAACCTTCCACTGCTGTTTTCCCAAAAGCACCTCAGCCTGTGGAACCTCAGATGAGAGGACAGTGGAGCAGTTTTCCATAAAATAATTAAGGCAACTGCATGGAATGTGGATTTGTTCCTCCTCTATTTCCTGTAAACTTTCCCTCTCCCAGAACTAGAAAGCAGCCTTACTTGTTTCCTCAGCCTCAGAAATCCTTCAATACTACTGTGAATACTGCTTTTTTTCCTTCTCCTGTATGTAAAATACAATCCCCCAGAGGGCAGTGGCCCCTCAACTTACTGTGTGACCCAGGACAAATAGTGGACCTTCTCTGTGCCTCGATGCCTATGCTTATAGAATGGGGTAGTCATCGGTGTCTGCCTGGAGTGTTGTGTAGGTGGTTGTTTGGACTTCTTCAGAAGAAAGCAGCAGTGTGTACCTGTACCAGGGCTTGGTCATGTGTCTATTGGAGGGGACCTGGGCAAGTCAGTCTGTGTTGTCTCTGGTGAGTAGTTCTTCCAAAGTGGGGTCGAGAAAATGGCAGGTTGCTTTGGCTGCAGTCAGAAATGAATATTTTACATTTGAGTTTTTGCTTATCTAGACTGTCCCCCCACTTCCTGGCCATTACCCTGGACCACTCGCAGAGGCTGAAATTCCTCTCAGTTTCTAGCAACAGGGCAGCTGAGCAAGTGGCTGCTTTAAGGTTGGCAGTGATGCCAGGAGGACAGATATCCATGCTGACTGCCTAAGGATCAGAACATTGACCTGGAGGGAGGTTCTGCCAATGGGAGCAAGAGATGTCAGAGCTGATGTGGGTGTTCCTCAAATTGGCAGCATGAGGGGAATGTCAAGAGCATCAGAGCATTGCTGCCCAGATGAAGTGTGAAGTCGCCCTTCCCCGCCTCTTCACCTCTGCAATGCCACTACTTCTGTCAAACTCCATTCTGCAGCTAGTTCCTTCACAGAGCCTTTCCTGTCCTTGACAATAATTGCAACCTGCTCTCAGCTGCTCTTTTGAATATTCTTTAAATCTTGGCCTTTTGTATGGTTTTTGAACTCTCATCTGCCCATGTATTTTCTTTCCTCCTCAGCTGACAGTTCCATGTGTAGACCGTGACCTATGCCTCTTTGGAATCCCCACTGAACTGGAGGAATTATCTTCACTTTATGTTTCAAGCAGAGGAGAATTTCATGAGTGCCAAATTTGCCCTAAGTTGCAGTTTGATATGAGGGACTCCACTTATGGGCTGTCTTCTTCTCACTCAGACACAGCTTTGCTGCCTGCTTTAGCTCTGTCTTCTGTTCAGATGCTCTTACCAAAAAGCAAGAAGGAGCATTTGCTGAGAGGGAGGGCCAGGAAGAAGGGAAGGGATTATTTGAGTGCCTTCTCACATGTTCTCAGGATCCTAGCAGAGCTCAGTAAGCATTTTTTATTTCATAGAATATCAGAGCTGTGAAGCCATCTATTCCAACTTCTGCTGTTGTATGATCTCCACCCTCTGTCTTTGTTTTGTACCTTTGTGCTTTATAGTTCTGTCCTGGTTGGTACTACAATCAATATTGTAGATCAATGGTCAGCAAACTTTTTCTGCAAAAAGCCAGATAGTAAACATTTTAAGCTTTGTGAGCTCTTCATTGTGGTGCGGATGCAGCCATAGACAATGCACAATTGAATATGCATAGGTATGTTCCAATAAAACTTTATTTACAAAAATAGGCAACAGGCTGGATTTGCCCCATAGGCTGTAGTATGCCTGTTCTAGGTATTTTCTCCTTCCTTCCTCTTTTCCTCCATCCCCTTCTTCCCCCCTTTCCCTCTTTCTATTTGAATCAAAGACTAGTATATAAAATACATGATGGCAGGGATCCTGTTTAATTCAATAGTGCCTAGAACAATGCTTACTTCTTTTCCTCCCTCCTCCCTCTTTTCTTTTTTTTTTTTTTTTTTTTTTTTTTTGTCAACCTCCTGTACCTTTTCAGCTCTTATATGTTAGCTAGCCTACATTCTAGGTAGGTAGGTAGGTAGGTAGGTAGATAGATAGATAGATAGATAGATAGATAGACAGACAACAAAAATATTGGGAAAGGCTATTATAAATATCATGAAATAAAGCTAAAAAATTTAAGTATCTTAGCTTATTTTGTATGACCTACAAAATTAGTGAATAGGCTTCCTTTAAAAAAAATTTTTTTAATACTCACTCAAGGATATGTTTTTATTTATTTCATTGAGAGAGGGAGAGACAGACACACATCAATTGGTTGCCTCCTGTAAACTCCCTGACACTATGTGTCCTGACTGGGGATCAAACCCACATTCTAGGTATGTGTCCTGACCGGTAATCAAACCCACAACGTTTTTGGTGTATGGGATGATGATCCAATCAACTGAGCCACCTGGCCAGAGCCTAGTGAATAGGCTTTCTATGGACTTATTTATTCATTCAAAAATAGTTTAAATTTTTTTAAAAATATGTTTTTATTGATTTTAAAGAGAGGAAGGAAGAGAAAGAGAGATATAGAAACATCTATCAGCTGCCTCCTGCATACTCCCCGCCAGGGATCAAGCTCACAACCTGTGCATTTGCCCTGACGGAATGAACCAGTGACCCCTTGGTGTGTGGATGACACTCAGTCCACTGAAAATTTTTTATTAATTACATGTCTATCTAGCAGTCACTGTTTTAGGCACTTGAGTTAGGATTCCTGCCATCATGTACTTTACATGCTAGTCTTTGATTAAAATGTTTATAAGGACTATATTCAAGTATAGAACCCTAGAGCACTTGGTTAGGACAAATTTGAAGCATCATTTGACATTCACAACTATAAATCTTCCAAACTTTATTTTTTTCTAGCTTCATTTCTGTATCATGTCCACAAAAATTTAAAGAGATTTTCTCAGATTTCTTGCTAAAATAAAAATATGTTTGGCAATTGTCATATTTCTTGCCCAGGAACCCTTTCTCAGGAGGATGTTAGGTAATTCTGGCAATGTCTGGTCTCCTCCTTAGGGAACCCATACTGGTACTTAAGTGTTTAAGAACTGTTTTAAAAAAAAAAAAATACACTCTAGAAATTTTGTCAGGAATCATTGATAAACTCATTGTTCTGTAGCTTACAAGATTGACCCCTCTGTGCACTTTTTAAAAAAATTCCAGACTACCCTTGCCTACCACAGTTTTCTGGCCGCGCAGCTGATTTTCCCTGGCATGTCAGTTTGGATGTGTTCTGCTATCCAAATTCATGGACTCTATGGAGTGATAGTCCTTTCAAATCATCTCAGGGCCTTTAGTTCCTTCTTAGCCATATTTTCCTCTCCTTTTTCCATTTATAGATATTTCATTCTTTCATCCATTTAACCAGTATTTATTGGTTGCCTACTGTATGCAAGCACTATACCCAGCTTTTGGTCATTCTCTTTGATGAAATAGACAGAAACAAATGAATCCTCCTGTTCTCTTTTCTTCAGATGGGACTGACCTTTTCACAGGCAGTTACCTGACTTATGGGAATGTGGAAGAGGGTAGAGTAGAACAAGAGGTGCAAGCCCCTTGCCCAGAGTGTGTCTAGGCAAATTCACAGGAAGGTCACATGCTCAAGAAAGATGGACAGTCCTTCACTATTGGAGCATAGAGACAGTAACAGAGTCCATCAAATTTCTAAATGATATTTCTGTGGGCCTCAACCTGTGCTCAGTGCTAAAAGGAGGTGGTTAAGTTGTAATTTGTGACCTTGGCAAGACCTCCCTAAAACCCAATAATATATCCCTTGTCTATCATATCATATTGTGCAGATCAAGAGATAAATATGTGATGTGTGAATTGTAAAGTGTTTTACAGTTGTAATTGCTTATTAGTTTTATTTATTTATAATCCAGCATGCATTTACTGAGTATCAGGCACTCTGCCAAATGCTGGGAATACGAAAATGAATTTACATGGTCTAGCCCCTCAGTAGTGCTCGCAGTCAAGTAAGACAGACATAAACAAGGCACCACAGTGCAGAGTGGTAAATGCAAAGGTAGATGTACACAGGATGTAGGTAGCGCTGATATAGGTAGAGATAAGTTCTACCTCACAGCAGGCTGGTGTCTGGGAAGTGTCACAGGGTAAGTGACTTTGAATTGGCCTTAAGGATGAGTCGGAAGTTGCCAGGCAGACTAAGAGGGATGAACCTGCGAGGCAGAAGGAGCAACATATGCAGAGACATGGGATGGGTGAGTGACACAGGTAGACTCCTCTGTCACATTGCTGAGAAGAATAGCAAGAAGTAAGAGTGGAGAGGAAATTGGGGTTCCACATGGAAAGGATTTTGTAAGGCAGTTCTAAGAAGCTCATACTGTTTTCTGCCATCAAAGGATTTTAAGCAGGTTATGCTCAGTTTACATTTGCATTTTAGATGGGCCATCCTGACTAGATGGGTGATGAATTGGAGGAGAGAGATTAGCAGTGACTCTTGACCTTTATGGGATGATGAACCCCTTTGAGAATTGGATGAGATGCTAAGCTCCTCTCCCCCAAAATGCACCTATCATTTCTGGGGATTTTCTAAAAGTGATCTTTGGGAATGGAAAAATAGATTTTAGAAAAATATTAGGAGGAGCTTGAGTTCTCGGTAGAATGTGGGAATTGATGGAAAAGGAAGCCTCCATGGTGACACCTCAACTTCTGATTTGGGTAAATAGTTGGATGTATGGATCTGGAGTTTAGAGAAGTCTGGCAGAAGATAGGGATTTAGGAGTCACCAGCATTTGCTGGAGAGTTAAAACAATAGATGTGATTGAAACTGCCCAAGGAAAGAAGTCTGTCACTCAGGGGACCAGCATTTAAGGTGTGAAGAGGAAATATATTTGGTCCCCAGATAAGGGTACCAAAGGGCATTGGAGAAGTTGTCTTATATTCTCTCAAAGAGGCTCTATATCTGTTCTGCCTGTTCAGAATAGGTATAGCCTGGAGAGAAAAGAAACTTGTGCCCTCTTTGCTGAGACTTTGTAACTGATTGCCCCATTCCTTGTGAAATGCTTCTGTTTTACATATGGCCATTGCTCTTTAATAAGGAGCCTGCTCAGCTAGGCACATCACAGTATCTTCCACCCTGTCAGTGTTCATATTTCTGGGTAGGTTTGCTGGTCTAGGCAATGCAGAACTGTTTGGCATAGAAATCTTGTTGGCCTGGCTGTTTTGTTCCTTTCTCCAGCCCTTAAAGTGGCATATTCAGAGGCACAATGGTGTTCTGGAGAAAGGTTGGGCTTTGGTGCCAGGCAGTCATCTAAGCTGTCCCTAGCTATGTGATCTTCAGCGAGAGAATTTCAGTTTTCTCATTTGTATCATAGGGATAACAATACCTATGTTGTAGGGTTGTTAGGATGACTAGAAATAATCACATATAAAGCATAGCGACCTTTAATGAAGAATTTCTTGATGGAGGTAGGTTTTGGCTCAGTGTACTGCAGGCTCAGTACCTGCCTTAGAGGTACTGAGCAGCTCACCACTCAAGGGGGCACTGACAGAGGCTAGATGTCTATACATCAGGGATTCTGTACAGCAGCGGTTCTCAACCTGTGGGTCGTGACCCCTTTGGTGGTCGAACGACCCTTTCACAGGGGTCGCCTAAGACCATCCTGCATATCAGATATTTACATTATGATTCATAAGAGTAGCAAAATTACAGTTATGAAGTAGAAACGAAAATTTTATGGTTGGGTCACAACATGAGGAACTATATTTAAAGGGCCAGAAGGTTGAGAACCACTGCTTGTAGAGGGTATTCTTGTCCTGAAACATTGGGTTATATGGCCTCCAAGGTCCATGTCAGCCATGTGACTTTAGGATTTTAGAAACTGTAGGCTCACCTTCAGAGCAAGTAATGTACTTAAAAGTAGTGGGATTTGACCTGAGCTTTGGAAGGTGATGAGGAGGGGAAAAAAGAAGATTCTAAGCAGGTGACACAGCTTGAGCAAAGGCACACAGAGAGGACACGTGGAGGGGAGCATGGAGATCACAGCTGCTGCTTTACCAACTCATTCCTTGATCTTGGCCTCAAACCACTCAGTGCCTGAGCCCCACGCATGCCCACTTCAGGAGAGTTCCACTTGTGGCTGGCTGATGGGTGGTGGACCGCAATCCTCAGGTAGACAAGGCAGTAAATTAGTGGTAACAGAAAACAAGTCGCCCAGCCAGGGATGCCGCTGGCTGCTTGTAAGTAACTGTTATAAACATTGGATGTCTGGGGCTGTCAGAAATGCAAGCGAGCACTCTGAGTGCCTCTCATATGTACAATTAAAACAATAAAACACGGCAGAAACGTGGCCAGAGCAGACTATAAATCAGATTCTCTTCTCAGCTTCAAGTGGCAGCTGAATAAAGATGAGTTGTACAGAAACTGGGTTGGCATAGGGCCCTTCTGGGCTAGAGGGCCTGGCTTTCCAGGCTGGACCTGCCATAATCATCCCTATCAGCCCAAGTGGCCTCCTTCCCACAGCTCCAGGGGCTGGAGGTCCTCACCTGCTGTGGCTGACCTCCCATCTCTGTGTCTTTAGATGGGGGACAGGACGGTGCAAGCTGGAGCATCACAAACCAGTGGACAGGTGCCCTGGAATTCAGGAGTTGGCTAAGAGTCCCCACTGGCGGTAATGGAACTGCTCTCTAATATTTCTTCCCCTCTCAGAACATGCCAAGGAGTGGTCTCATTCTAGCTCATCTATTTAGTATTAAGTTAACCACCTAGCACCCACTGCATGCCCAGCCTACTCAGTCACAGTAGAGAAAATGTACACCCTGGGAGAGTACAAACTCAGATGGGAGTAATACGGCTTCCAAGAAAATAAGAGTCATCTAGAGAGCTTGTTAAAAGAGATTCCTGGGCCCAACGCCCAGAAATTCTGATTTAGTAGGTCTGGGGTGGGACCTGAGGTTTTGCATTTCTAACAAGTCCCCACTCTTTGAGTAGTGTGAGCTAGGCTATAGATGTTAATTGTGGCCTTGTGCTTGAAAAGCTTTAAAAACTCATCTGTACCTTCTCTTCCCTGGAAGAGACCTTATTTTGCCACTTAAGCTTTACTCCTAGAGAGGCTCTATGCTTATGCCTTGTATTATGGGTGTATAGAACACAATAGCTGCGAACCTGGAGCAATTTTGTGTACCTCTCAGAGACTCTGTCCCCTTATTTGTAAAATAAAGGTTGTTGGGAAAGTTAGAGATAATATATTTATGCCTAGCCTAAAACCAGAGCATAGAAGGAATCATTGTAAATTTCTGTTTTTACATCATCATCATTATCCTTATCATACACTCATGGAACTTCATGAGAACTTCAGAGTCTTTGGCACAGCCTTCCAAATGCTTTTCAGTGGTAACAACCTATTATTCAGAAAGAGGCCAACATTATTTAGAGTCCAAGGAATGGCTGTTCATCGCCTGACTGTGTGACCTTGGGTAATTCTCTTTATCCATCTGAACCTTGATTATCTCATCTGTAGAGAATATTTCCTATACCACAGGTTTATTGTAAAGATCAAATTGAAGTACTTATGAAAGAATTTGAGAAAATACAAGGTATTATGCAAATGTAAGGTGCTAGCAAGAACAGTGATTAACAATAATTAAGATTAATGACATGACCGAGACATTATTCAGCAAGGATTCAGTCAGAGGTACAGATAACAAGAACGACTAGAATTTAGAGAAGACAATCTCTGGCTGAAGCAGTCAAGAAAATAAAATGGTATTTGAGTCTTGAAGTATAAGAAGGTTTTATGGAGGGCCTGCAGGTGGGTGCAGTTGGGTGTGACCAGAGAAGAGGTGTGGATGTCCAAAACATTCAAAGGCAGGAAACAGAAAAATTGTTTCAGGCCAGCAAGTGAACTTGTTAGGGTGAAGCATCCACACAGCAAAAGATTCATTTTAGGGAGTAAGGAGCAGTTAGTAAACTGGGACCAGATCAAATGCTTAGACTTTGTGTCCTTCAGATAGAAAGAGCCTCGGAGGTCCTATAGGATAGGGCACCATGGGCACTGATTCCTTCCAGGGTGGAGAATTGGGGAGGTGATCGTACAGTGACGCTGATGGTGATAGCTTTAGCAGCAACAGCAACATTTAGTAAGACCAAGTGCTACAACCCTATGATGTAGGCGCCAAAGGACACTGAGGCCCAGAGATAATGTCAAACATCAGCAGAACTGTCTCCTGCTCTTGTCTCCAGCAACCATATCAGTCTGTTCTCCCCCCACCACCACCCCCCCGCCGCCCCACCCACCCCCCCCTATTCGTAGTCAACTCCGGCTTGTCCAAAGCTTGGGTATCTGCCAGGCCAAAAGCTGTTTGGGCAAGTTATTATTTTTTATAATGTCCCTGACTCTTCCTCATCATTGTCATAGCCTTGTTGCACCTCCAGGGCCATGGTTCTACATGTCATTTCTCAGCAGTGCTGTCCACTAGAGAGTCACCAAGATGAACACTGTCAATCCATCAGGCCTTTTGGCCAACTACAAGATTAAGTGTATCAGTGAGTAGGTTAATTGTGTTCATCCTTCTAGCCCTCCAAACCTGTATATTTGACTAGGAGAGGGAAATAGACTAGTTGACATGTTTTATTAAAAAGAATAAATTTGATGCATTTATAAAAATAAGAAAACGTGGGATGGGGTAGCAAAGAACTAGTCTTGTGATTTTTAACTGATTTACATATTTTGTGTATAAATATTTTTTCATCAAAAGTTCCAAATCAAGGATGGGTCCCACATACCACACAAAATATATTAGAGACATTTATATGGATAGCAGGAAGGGAGACAGAGGGCTGAAATTTTCCAGGCACCCAATGATTGATGGGGGCTGAGGCTCCCCCTGACGCTTTATTGAGTTTCCGATGATTATCTCTCGCTGAGACATTTTTTACAGATGACGGTCGAGCTGTCACAATGGACCATGGGGGAAAAAAACCCAACAATAATAACACTTTAATCTTTTTACTGCACTGCTCCCTAGTATCTCAGATTCATCTTCCCTGACGCACGCAGTTCATTATTCTGCCCCTCCCTGGATGGGAAATAAAGGGAAATAAATATATATGTACACACACTTACCACATACATACACACACACACACACACACACACACTCACACACACAGAGTGTATAAAAGAGACCACCTCAGAACCAGAGAGGGACAGAATTTATTGTTCTTTTTGCAAGTGTTGAGGTTTATTAGTAAAGATGCTGGGTTGGCTTGGAATTGGCTATTAATTACAGCATTTTGTATTTGTTTTTTATTGTAAGTTTTTAACATCTTGAAGAAAAGGCAGAAGGAGAGGTAAGCAGGTGTAGAGAAGGAAGCGCAGAGGGACCTAGTTTGGCCAACCAAGTAACAGAGCTGGCTGAGAGGCAAAGAGAGCAGGCTCCTTTCTCTTGTTGCCAGCCCTGCCTAGAGGATCCCTGGAGTGGAAATAATACTGCTTTGGATGGGGGGGGGGGGGGGGGGGTGTTCTGGAGCAGGGATAGTGAGGAGAATGTGAGCTTAGAGTAATTATAGGACATATCAAAGGCAATTCTAGCATGTTACCTCTCTGTTAGGAGAGATGGGAAGTAGAAGAGGTTCAAATGGGGTGTTGATGGGTCTATAGTTAATGGAGTAACACTTTGCCTTATCTTTGGATTTTTAAAAATGTAGTCAGAATGGTATAAAAGAATTCCCATGTACTATCATTCCCTTTAACAATTAGCACATGGCCAATGTTGTTTCCGCTATACTCCCCATCCACTTCTCCCCACCTCCCATATATATGTGTGTGTGAGTGTGTTTGCTTGTTTTTGTTTTTGTTTTTTTCAAGAGGAAGGGGGAGAGAGATAGAAACATCAATGATGAGAGAATCATTGATCGGCTGCCTCCCACACGCCCCTTACTGGGGGTTGAGCCTGCAACCCAGGCGTGTGCCCTGACCAGGAATCAAACTGTGACCTCCTGGTTAATAGGGCCATGCTCAACCACTGAACCACACTGGCCCGGCTATATATATTGTTAATCCTCACTTGAGGATATTGCTTTTCATTAATTTTTAGAGAGAGTAGAAGGGAGGGGAGGGAGGGAGGGAAGGAGGGAGGGAGGGAGGGAGGGAGGGAGGGAGGGAGGGAGGAGAGAGAGAGAGGGAGAGAAACATTGATGTGAGAGAGACACATTGATCAGTTACCTCTCGTACACAACCCCAGGGATCAAACCTACTACCTGTGTATGTGCCCAGACTGGGAATAAAACCCACAACTTTTCTGAGCCACACTGGCCAGGGCATATTTTTACTATCTCTGAGACATATCAATAGCAATAATAGAATCTGATTTAGATACTGATTCAAACAAACTATAAAATTGCAATTTTAAGACAATTCGAAATTTGAACATCTTTGAATTTGATGGTGTGAAGGTGAAACGTGGGTTCTGGAAAGCTCCACCTACGTCTGTGGTCAAAAGAGGGTTCTGGGTCCGTGAGGATGCCAGGACCACAGACAGGGTCAACAGCCTATCCGTTAAAATTCTAGGTCAGTCTTCTGCTCTCCTCCTTCCCTTTTATGAGAATGAGAGAAGACAGGCTTGGGGTTCTTATGGAAAAGCTGTACTTGTATCTCCGCTGGAGTAAGTGTTGAGCCAGTCTTCTCTTCAACTCATCAAATCTTTGAGCTCCTACTATGCCACCTCATTATTACCTTATCATAGTGTGCCACCTCCCATGCTACATTATGATAAGGTAATAATGAGGTGAGCAGGGTCCTCTTCTTAAGGAGAAACCTTCCAGTCCATTGGCAAGAGAGCATGGTGTCTGTAAGAACCATTTTCAAGCAAGGTCTGGTCTTCCAGCCATAGGCCAGCCTAGTTGACCACAAGTGCCTTCTCTGTATGAAGGATAAGGAGATCTGTAAGACACAGTATCTATCCTTCCAGAACCTGTTTTCTGCTTGGGGAGACAGCTTAATAACCATTCACTAAAGTATTTATTGAACACCTGCCATGTTCAAGAGTATACACATGAAGCAATCTGAGAACACTTAAGACTATGTAAAAGAAAATGTTAACTAATTTGATGTAGACTATACATTACCTGGATGTATACAGAAGAGGGAGATCAGTAAAAGTCAGGCTGCTTGAATTGTAAAGGATGGGTAAAACATAGATAAATAAAAGGAAGGAATAGTGAAACTGTATAGAAAAAAGAGTACAAGCCTTGGGTTGAACAGACCAGCTCTGTCATTAACTACTGATGTGACGTGAGACAAGCTGCATAACCTCTCCAAGTCCTGGTTTCTTCATTAATAGGAATAATGACATGTATGGTTCTTGTGAGGAAAATAGTTGTGAAGTTCCTAGCACAATACCTGTCACATAATAAGTGTTCAATAAATTCAGGCCATATGGGTATTGGAGGAAGACTCTTAGTCCTTGGGCTATTAGCCTTCAGGACTCACCTGTGACCTCTGCTGAGTATGAAATGTGCTTCCTGCAGTGAGCCTGCCATATTCTACAGTGTTAGTGTTAGTGGTGATTCTGGCCAGAGTTAGAGTGGCATCAGGAAGAGGGAAGGGCACAATAATAAATGTATTACCATTTATTGAATCCTTACTACATGCCAAGTAATTTTCTGAGTTCCTTATATACATTTTTTCATGTAACAGCTTTATTGAAATTTAACTCACAAGCTATACAATTCAGTCACTTAAAGTGTATAATGCAGTGGTTTATAGTATATTCACAAGAGTCGTGCAGCTATCACCACAATTAGTTTTAGAACATTTTCATTACCCCATAAATGAATCCCATACCCATTATTAATCATTCCCCATTTTATCTCTCAACTTCCCTAGAACTTGACAATCACTAACTAATCTACTTTCTGTCTCCATAGATTTGCCTGCTTTGGACATTTCATATAAATGGAATCATACAGCATGTGTTCTTTTGTGACTGGCTTCTTTCTTTAGCATGTGTTCAAGGTCCATCAATGTTATAGCACATGCCCTAGCCAACCTGGCTCAGTGGATAGAGCATCGGCCTATAGAGTGGAGAGTTTCAGGTTCAATTCTGGTCAAGGGCATGTTTCTCAGTTGCAGGCGTGTGCGGGAGGCAGCCTTGATCAGGCGTGTGCGGGAGGCAGCCAATCAATGTGTCTCTCTGACATGGATGTTTCTCTCTCTTTCTCTCTCCCTCCCACTCCCTTTAAAAATCAATGGAAAATATCCTCAGGTGAGGATTAACAGCAAAGAAAAAATGTTGTGGCATGTATTAGTACTTTATTCCTTTTTCATAGTCAAATAATATTCCATTAATGGCTATGCTACATTTTATTTATCCATTCATCAGTCGAGGGACATCTGGGTTGTTTCTACTTTTGGCTATTATGAATAATGCTGCTATGAATGTTTGTGTACAAGTTTTTGTGTGGACATAATGTTTTCATTTGGGGGGGTGCGTTATATCTGGGAGTAGAATTGCTGGATTATATATTGTAAGTCTGTGTTTAACCTTTTGAGGAACTGCCAGACTGTTTTCCAAAGTGGCTGCACCATTTTACATTCCCACCAGCCATGTATGAGGAATCCAGTTTCTCTGCATCCTTACCAGTACCTGTTATTGCCTGTCTTTTTTACTTTAGCCACCCTAATGGATGTGAAATGGTATATTGTGGTTTTGAATTGCATTTCCCTGTTGGCTAATGATGTTGGGCTTCTTTTTGTGGGTTATGTGTGGTTTTTTTGGCCATTTGTATTTTCCAAAAATACCTTTGGAAAAATATCTGCTCAGATCCTGTGTGCATTTCTTAATTGGGTTTATCATTGAATGTTATTAGGTTGGTGATATTACTTATTTTGCTGGTGAGGAAACAAAGTCTCACAGATGTTAAGGATTTTGATCAGAGTCACACAGTTGGTGAGTTTTGCTTCCCAGGCTGACTGACTGTGACCTCTCTGCTCTTTCTAATAACACAGTGCTGCCCACTGAGGACTCACTGAAGGATCACCACAGTCCTCTTTTGGGAGCCTCAACCAGCAGGAGGGGAGGAATTGAAAGTCTATATTGAGAAATTAACTGGGACCAGGAATGAGAAGCTTCTGAAAGTCAAACAGAAGAATGTGGATATTATGGGTTCCAGGACAGGAGAGATACGTTAATTTGAAAATTGCCATTTCCTAGGTGCCAATTACTTCCTGTTCCCCTCACTATAGTCCATCATTTCTAATTTTCACAGTAACCCAATTAATGGATACTAATGTCCTGATTTTACCAATAAGAAATTTGAGGCCCAGAGGGATGGAGTAATTTTCCAAAGTCATCAGAATTAGAATCCATGTCTCTCTGACTCGAAATTCTGAATTCTTTCCTTTCAGAGATACTTTATAAAAGAAAGATTATTTTATACTATTTGTAGCATTTACATGCTCTTGAGGGTAGAGCCCATTCTCTATCCCCATGGCCCAGCCTGTACAAAGTACTTAATAAAATGTTTAGTGGGTGAATGAGGAAACAGACTGCAGTGTATTGTGTAGAAGGACCTAATTCCACCTGGGATTTTTGGAGGGAGATGAGCTAATAAGTGAGATATTGGAGGTCTCATCGCAAGGCTTGGTGTCCTGGGAGCTTGGGTCTAACTTTGTAAACATGGGGCTTGGGAAGAATGTTCTGGTGCCCAGACGTCCTTTGCTTTCTTAGAACAGGATCAGGCAGGTTTGGCCAGTCTTACATCTGTTTAGTGTTCCTCACAGAACATTAGAGTCTTGGGGGAACAACACAATGGGCTTTTTAAAATGTGTATTCCCAGGTGCTGCCTGCTGAATCTAAATTGTTGAAGTGGGGGCCCAAGATTCAGTGTTTTGTTACAAGTTACCCAAGTGGTTGTGTTTGTTTTTTAATATAGTTTTGTTGATTTCAGAGTGGATGGGAGAGGGGGAGAGAGAAAGAAACATCAATGAGAGAGAATTATTGATTGTCTGCCTCCTGCATTCCCCACACTGGGGACTGAGCCCACTACCTGGACATGTGCTCTGACCAGGAATTGAACCGTGACCTTCTGGTTCATAGGTCAATGCTCAACCCCTGAGCCACATCAGCTGGGTCCCACAAAAGTTTGAGAAACACTGGTGTAGAAAAACTCCATTTTAAAAATAGGGAATCACAGAGGGATTGGGACACATACCAAATTAGTGAAAGCCATTTTTAAACCCAGTTCTCTTGTCTCCTGGTTTATTGTTCTTGTTCCCCATGTTGCTTAATTTGTTAACAAAAACAATTGTATGCCCATAGCTTTCCGGATAGAGTCCGAACCCCTCTCAAGATCAGGCCTCTGCCTTCCTGGGCAACCTCATCTCTGCCTAATGCTCCACCCACCTTCACTCAGCTTTCCAGGCTCACCGAAGGACTCCCAGTTTCTTGAATGAATGAACGAACAGGCAATACCGTCTTTACCCTCTGGTCTTTGCAAATGATACTTCCTGTCCTGGAATGCTTTTCTTCCCCTCGCCACCTGTCAAGCTCCCCTTCATCCTTAGAACAGTTCTCCTGGGAGATTCCTCCCCAAGCCACATGACACGTGTGCCATCTGTGCTGCCATCAGACCCTGTGCATGCATGCCTCTCATAGCACTTTCTGTATTGCGGTGCCAGGGGTGGTGTGCCTATAGGCAGGTAGATGAATGAAGTCTCAAGCTGCATGAAGAACTGAAGTGATGCTGCCTGAAGTACATACAAAAAATGTTGTGCTAGTTACTGTCATCAATGAGGAGCCTTGGGGAGTCAAAACAGAAGGAAAATTTTAACACAATAAAATATTACAAGAGGTGTTGTAAGATAATATATAATTAACTGGTAGATGAGTACACATAATTAAGGTGACAGTTATCCAGGGCAGTGCTGGGGGGAGAGGACTTCCTGGAAGAGGAGGCCTTGAATTGGGCTTTAAATAACAGGTAGAATTTGGAGAGGAAAGCAGGCTGGCTAGGCTTTACACTCTCCAAGGATGGTTTCATGTTGACCCAACACAGGGAATCTCCCTCTTGCCCCATCCTCTGGCTGATGACAAATGCAACATGCAGAGCTGACAGTGCCCACAGAGGGTGAGGAAGCAGCCTGCAATGTGGACAGTAGGGTGGCCATCTCTCAGGTTGTAGTGAGGATTGAATGTGGTTGTAGATACAAAACACCTTGTAGATACTCAAGACTCAATTTCACAGACCTAGAACGAACGCTCCAAAAATTCATCTGGAATAAAAAAAGACCCTGAATAGCTGCAGCGATCCTGAGAAAGAACAAAGCAGGTGGGATCTCAATACCAGATATCAAGCTGTATTACAAAGCCACTGTTCTCAAAACTGCCTGGTACTGGCACAGGAACAGACATATAGATCAATGGAATAGAATAGAGAGCCCAGAAATCGGCCTGAACCAATATGCTCAATTAATATTTGACAAAGGAGAGAAACCAAGATGGCGGCATAGGTAAACACCGGAAATTGCTGCCTCCCACAACAAATTCAAAAATACAACTAAAAGACAAAACGGACATCATCCAGAACCACAGGAAGGCTGGCTGAGTGGAAATTCTACAACTAGAAGGAAAGAGAAAAGCACACTGAGACTCAGAGAAGGTGCAGAAGTGCAGAGGTACAGAGGCGCAGATGGCAAGGGCTGGCAACTGAGGACGCAACTGTCTTTTTGAATCGGGAGGGAGTCACAAGCCCCCAACTGCTCTGAACTCAAGTTCCAGGTGAGTCCCTGGGGACCCAGACTCATACAGGGAGAAACTGGACTGTCTGGCAGCGGGCAGAAGTCGGAACTCGAGAGTGGCTTTCTCTCAAAGGTGCTTGCAGCGATTACCGGGACACTGAGACACATGGCCCCTTAGGGCAGGGCTGAGGATCAGCCATAGCTGCTTGCTCCAGCCTGTTGATTCCCTGAGACCCTGCCCCACCCAGGCTGCAGCAGAGGCTTTTGCATATGAATGCCCTGGCCCTTTGCAATCTGAAAATTACCTAACAAACTGCAGCTTGGCCAGACAGACCCAGAACTTCCAAGAGAAGGCCCAAGGCCCCACAGCAGCTTGCATTGTTTCACAGCTGGGCCTCATCTGAGCACCTCCAAACCCCAAACAAGGAAGGGGAATCTGCAGATCTCTTCGTAGCTCCTGCTGTGTAGCCGCAGGCAGAGGCTAAATTAGCACCTCCTTAGATCCAAGAGCCAGTGTACCCAGTGGTCAGAGTGGGACCATCCAGATTACAACTCCTCAGATCCATAAGGGACACACTCAGGGGGCAGACTCAGTGAGCACCAAAGCCCCACTGAAGCAAGTCTTGCCCCATAAGGGTGTCTCCAGCACAGTTCTCCCACTGTAGACACAGCTGACTCTCACAGCCAATTGGCCTGGAGGTCAATTCCTCCCAGTGATACCTACAACAATCAAGGCTTAACTTCAACAAGACTGTGCGCAAAGCCCACAAAGGGGTGCACCAAGAGTGTCCACCTCAAGTAATTGGGGAGGCTGAGCCACTGGGCCCTATAGGACACCTAGCACACAAAGCCACTCTATCAACACAGGGAAGCATAAAAAATGCGGAGACAAAGAAACAGGTCACAAATGGCAGAAATGGAGGAAAGCAAACTACTGGATATAGAGTTCAAAACCACACTTTTAAGGTTTTTCAAGAACTTCCTAGAAACCGCCGATAAATTTAGTAAGACCCTCAAAAAGACTGGTGAGACCGCCGATAAATGTAGTGATACCCTCAAGAAATCTAGTGAGACCCTAGAGCAGCCGTGGGCAAACTACGGCCCGCGGGCCGGATACGGCCCATTCGGCTGTTCTATCCAGCCTGCGGAGCCGAAAGAGCGGAGGGTTTCTTGCTCTCCCCTCTGCTCCTTCACCAGCAGCAGTGTTAACATGGCAACGTCGGGAAACACAGCCGCAGCTCCTTCTTCTGAGTCCAGTTTAAGAACCCATTGTGGCCCTCGAGTCAAAAAGTTTGCCCACCCCTGCCCTAGAGGATATGAAAAAGGACCAAGTAGAAATTAAGCATACACTGACTGAAATAAAGGATATTATGCAGAGTTCCAACAGCAGACTAGAGGATCGCAAGAATCAAGTCAAAGATTTGAAATACGAAGAAGCAAGAAACACCCAACCAGAAAAGCAAAATGAAAAAAGAATCCAAAAACACAAAGATAGTGTAAGGAGCCCCTGGAACAGCTTCAAGTGTACAACATCTGAATTATAGGGGTACCAGAAGAAGAGAGAGAGAGCAAGATATTGAAAACCTATTTAAAGAAATAATGACAGAAAACTTCCCCTACCTGGTGAAAGAAATAGACTTACAAGTCCAGGAAACGCAGAGAACCCCAAACAAAAGGAATCCAAAGAGGACTACACCAAGACACATCATAATTAAAATGCCAAGAGCAAAAGACAAAGAGGGAATCTAAAAAGCAGCAAGAAAAAGACAGTCAGTTACCTACAAGGGAGTACCCATACGACTGTCAGCTGATTTCTCAACAGAAACTTTGCAGGCCAGAAGGGAGTGGCAGAAATATTCAAAGTGATGAATGCCAAGAACCTACAACCAAGATTTCTTTACCCAGCAAAGCTATCATTCAGAATTGAAGGTCAGATAAAGAGCTTCACAGATAAGAAAAAGCTAAAGGAGTTCACCACCACCAAACCAGTATTATATGAAGTGCTGAAAGGTATCCTTTAAGAAGAGGAAGAAGAAGAAGGTAAAGATACAAATTATGAACAACAAATACACATCTATCAACAAGTGAATCTAAAAATCAATTGAATAATCTGATGACCAGAATAAACTGGTGATTATAATAGAATCAGGGGCATAGAAAGGGAGTGGACTTACTACTCTTGCAGGGGAAAGGGGTGTGGGGGATGCGGGAAGAGACTGGACAAAAATTGTGCACCTATGGATGAGAACAGTGGCGGGGGGGGGGTGAGGGCGGAGGGTGGGAGGAGAACCGGGTGGAGGGGAGCTATGGGGGGAAAAAGAGGAACAACTGTAATAATCTGAACAATAAAGATTTAATTTAAAAAAAATATTTGACAAAGGAGGCAAGAACATACATTGGAGTCAAGATAGTCTCTTCAATAAATGGTGTTGGGAAAATTGGACAGATACATGCAAGAAAATGAAACTAGACCACCAACTTACACCATACACAAAAATAAACTCAAAATGGGTAAAGGACTTAAATATACGACGGGAAACCATAAAAATACTAGAAGAATCCAAAGGCAACAAAATCTCAGACATATGCTGAAGCAATTTCTTCATTGATACAGCTCCTAGGGCATTGGAAACTAAAGTGAAAATAAACAAATGGGACTACATCAAAATAAAAAGCTTCTGCACAGCAAAAGAAACCGTCAACAAAACAACAAGAAAGCCCACTGCATGGGAGAACATATTTGCCAATGTTATCACCGATAAGGGTTTAATCTCCAACATTTATAGGGAACTCATACAACTTAACAAAAGGAAGATAAACAATCCAATCAAAAAATGGGCAAAGGACCTAAATAGACACCTTTCAAAAGAGGACATTCAGAAACCCAAGAGACATATGAAAACATGCTCAAAGTCACTAATCATCCGAGAGATGCAAATCAAAACAACAATGAGGTACCATCTCACACCTGTCATAATGTCTATTAACAAACGACAAGTGCTGGAGAGGATGTGGAGAAAAAGGAACACTCGTGCACTGCTGGTGGGAATGCAGACTGGTGCAGCCACTATGGAAGACAGTATGGAGTTTCCTCAAAAAGCTACAAATGGAACTCCCATTTGACCCTGTGATCCCACTTCTAGGAATATATCCCAAGAAACCAGAAACACCAATCAGAAAGGATATAAGCACCCATATGTTCATAGCAGCATAATTCACCATAGCTAAGATCCGGAAACAGCCTAAGTGCCCATCTGTAGATGAATGGATCAGAAAACTGTGGTACATCTACACAATGGAATACTATGCTGCTATAAAAAAGAAGGAACTCTTACCATTTGTAACAGCATGGATGGATCTGGAGAGCATTATGCTAAGTGAAATAAGCCAGTCAGTGAAGGAGAAATACCACATGATCTCACTCATTTATGGATAATAAAGACCATTATAAACTTATGAACAAAAATAGATACAGAGGCAGAGCTGCCTCTAACAAACTGTCCAACTACAGCGGGAAGGCTGGGGAAGGTTGGGGGGCAGGAAGTGGGGGTAAGAGATCAACCGAAGGACTTGTATGCATGCATATAAGCATAACCAATGGACATAAGACACTTGGGGGTAGGGGAGGCCAGGGGATTGTCAAGGGCGGGGGGAAAAAAGGAGACGTATGTAATACTCTTTGTAATACTTTAAGCAATAAAATGATAATAATAATTTAAAAAAAAAAACACCTTGTAGATACTCAAGACTCAAGAATTTAGCTTAGTCCCTTAGCTTCAAGCCAGCTTAGGTGACCCTGGGTTATGTGAGGTTTGACTTTGTGGACACTTGCAGAAACTATGCAGAATGGAGGACGGAGCCAGGTAGGATTGAGGTCTAGTCCTAGTTCACCACCCACTAGCAGTGCGAGTTGGGCAGGCCGCCTAACTTCTTTACCTCTATCTCTTGCTCAATAGAGAATAGAACTTGGCCCATCTGCCCTAGATTGTCATGAGGGTAGGGAATGATTGCATTGTAGTACGCACTAAACTGTAAAATGCTGCACAAATGTAAGGGGTTATTCTTGAGTTTGTCATATTAGTTGTAGAGGTTCCCTCACAAAGATACGTGCTCACATCTTTAAAGACAGGGCACTGTTGGACACTCCATGACATTAGATTGCACAGCCCCTGGGAGTGGCAGGTAGAGACTGAGCTGAGAGAATGGGACTTGTATCTAGGGTTGCCTTTCCTCTGCACAAGGCAGCAGTAAGTAATAAATGTTTTGTTATCTGGAGACCACCCGTCTTGCCTCATATACCTTTTATCAGAATTTCCCCCAATAGACTTAGCAGTGCGAGGACAGGAGCCATGTCTGAGTCATCTCCGTGTCCCTAGTGTCTAACCCAAGGGAGAAAGCAGCATTAATAAATGTTTTGGTAATGTTTTTTAAGCCTATCATCACATTTGACTCTCATAATATTTAAATATTTAGTGTTCCTCAAATTATTGCTTATCATACCCATTGTATCATACCCAAAGTAAATGGCAAAACTAAGAGTCAGGAGTCCATGACTCCTTTACTTTAAATCACTGTTTCTCATCGTGGGAGGTAGTGGGGTTGGTTGGTTGGTTGGTTGGTTTTGGTTTTAGTGTTGTTGTTGTTTTTTGCGGGGCGGGGGGCGGGGGGAGTGGGGGGTGCAGTTTCAGCTCAGGAATGGCCAGGGCTGCATGAAGGGCTTCAGGTACTACTTTCACTTCTGCTGACTCTTGGCACTGCTGAGGCTAAGGAATCCTACAGAGTATTTCTCAGGCACATACTTGCCATGGCACCTAGGCATAGACTTTGCAACATCAAAAAGTCAGAAGTGAGGAGAAACCAAGATGGCGGCATAGGTTAACGCCGGAGATTGCTGCCTCAAACAACCAATTCAAATTACACCTAAAAGACGGAACGGACATCATCCAGAACCACAGGAAGGCTGGCTGAGTGGAAATTCTACAACTAGGAGGAAAGAGAATATCATACCCAGACTCAGAGGAGGCGCAGTGCTGAAGTGAAATACTCAGGTGCGGAGTGCGCGGAGCGGGCTGGCAGAGTTGTTGTTTTCAATCGGGAGGGAGCTTCAGACTCCGAGTTCCAGAGCCGGGCGAGTCTCTAGGGACCCAGACTCAAACGGGAGAAGCGGGACTGTCTGGCTTCGGTCGGAACTCGAAGGCAGCTTTCTCTCCGAGGTTTGCAGCGGTTGCTGGGACTCGGTGAGGCAGAGCCTCTGGGGACGGAACTGAGAGCAGCCATAACTGCTCGCTCCGGCCCGCCCTGTAGACCCCCGGGGACCCGCCCCGCCCAAGCCCTGCGCAGAGCCATTTGCGGGATAGCCTCAGGCAAACGCTAGATTAGCACCGCCCTAGAGATCCAGCTCAGAAGCTCTCCCATTGCAGACACAGCTGACTCTCATAGCCAGTTAGCCTGGAGGTCAAATCACCACCACCCCCCCCCCGTATTGACAACAATCAAGGCTTAACTACAACAAGACTGCACACAAAGACCACTAGGGGGTGCACCAAGAAAAGATAAAAAAATGCGGAGACAAAGAAACAGGACGCAAATGTCAGAAATGGAAGATATAGAGCTCAAAACCACACTTTTACAGTCTCTCAAGAACTGTCTAGAAGCTGCCGATAAACTTAGTAAGGCCCTCGAAAAGACTGGTGAGACCGCCGATAAATGTAGTGAGATCCTCAAGAAATCTAATGAGACCCTCAATGTTGTGATAAAGAACCAACTAGAAATTAAGCATACACTGACTGAAATAAAGAATATTATACAGACACCCAACAGCAAACCAGAGGAGCGCAAGAATCAAGTCAAAGATTCGAAATGCGAAGAAGCAAAAAACACCCAACTGGAAAAGCAAAATGAAAAAAGAATCCGAAAATACGAAGATAGTGTAAGGAGCCTCTGGGACAGCTTCAGGTGTACCAACATCCGAATTATAGGGGTACCAGAAGAAGAGAGAGAGAGCAAGATATTGAAAACCTATTTGAAGAAATAATGACAGAAAACTTCCCCCACCTGGTGAAAGAAATAGACTTACAGGTCCAGGAAGCGCAGAGAACCCCAAACAAAAGGAATCCAAAGAGGACCACACCAAGACACATCATAATTAAAATGCCAAGAGCAAAAGACAAAGAGAGACTCTTAAGAGCAGCAAAAGAAAGAAACTCAGTTACCTACAAGGGAATACCCATACGACTGTCAGCTGATTTCTCAACATAAACTTTGCAGGCCAGAAGGGAATGGCAAGAAATATTCAAAGTGATGAATACCAAGAACCTACAACCAAGATTACTTTATCCAGCAAAGCTATCATTCAGAATTGAAGGTCAGATAAAGAGCTTCACAGATAAGGAAAAGCTAAAGGAGTTCATCACCAACAAACCAGTATTATATGAAATTCTGAAAGGTATCCTTTAAGAAGAGGAAGAAGAAGAAAAAGGTAAAGATACAAATTATGAACTTCAAACATGCATCTATCAACAAGTGAATCTAAGAATCAAGTGAATAAATAATCTGGTGATCATAATAGAATCAGGGACATAGAAAGGGAATGGACTGACTATTCTTGGGGGGGAAGGGGGTGTGGGAGATGCGGGAAGAGACTGGACAAAAATTGTGCATCTATGGATGAGGACAGTGGGTGGGGAGTGAGGGCGGAGGGTGGGGCGGGAACTGGGAGGAGGGGAGTTATGGGGGGAAAAAAGAGGAACAAATGTAATAATCTGAACAATAAAGATTTAATTAAAAAAAAAGAAAAGAGAAAAAATTAAAAAATAAATAAAAAATTTAAAAAAAAGTCAGAAGTGAGAGCAGAAGGATAACAAAGTGATGGTTTGTCACTCTCCCTGTGGCTTGGAGGGGAAGCAGGAGCCTAAGCCCATCTTCCCAGTGCTGGAGACAGGCTAGTAGATGTCTTTGTTGGGAAGGGTATGATTCACTGGCTGAGGACCACCTGTAAACTCGGGGCCACAAAATACGACCGTGGTGGCCAGCTGGTGAGCCAGTCTTGAATGAGTCACTTTAGTTTCCGTGGATTTGTGTACTTTTCTTCAGTGGAGGGGGTAAGCGTGTGAGGGTGTGTGCTGTACCTACTTCTCCCCACAACTTTCCACCTTTGAAAGAATAGAATATGAAATCTAATGAGCTGGGGATTTCAGCAAGATGATGTGGGACAAATTGGGGGAGAGAGATTATTATTGATAAGAGCATGAAACGGGCCTTGCTCGACCACCAGCTGATTGTGGCCCTTCTCAACTTCAGTTCCTTACTTGTAAAATGGGGAGAGTAAACTTACTCCTCACAGATTATTCTGAAATAAATAAGTGAAAATACTTACAGGTTTTAATGTATTACTCAGTTCCAAAGAGTGTTCTGTGGAACACCAGCATTGCAGGATTTTAATAAGGGTTAGGTGGAGAGAGGCTGTCAAAACCAGGAACTGCTGAGTGACACCAAATTGAACAGATGGTTCTTAACTAAGAACTGTGCCTTTCTGAGGGGAATGGTGTGTGCAGGATTCCCCAAATGGACCTCTTTCACAGAGAGAATACACTTTGGAAGCACAAGATTAGACAGTAAAGATAATAGCTGACATTTACTGAGAGGTACTGTATGCCAGGGGCTGCTCCAAGCCCCTTTACTCATAGTGTCTCATTTAATCCTTACAGTATCCCTGGGAGAGTACTGGTATCATCTCCATTTACAGATAAAGAAATTTGGCACAGAGAGGGTAGGTAGTTACCCAATATTACAGTCAGCAAATTCAGGACTGAGATCCAAACATAGGTGGTCTGGTTCCAGAGCTCACCTATTTAACAACCACACGCTAGTGCAGCGGTTCTCAACCTGTGGGTCGCGACCCCTTTGGCGGTTGAACGACCCTTTCACAGGGGTCGCCTAAGACCATCCTGCATATCAGATATTTACATTACGATTCATAACAGTAGCAACATTACAGTTATGAAGTAGCAACGAAAATAATTTTATGGTTGGGTCACAACATGAGGAACTGTATTTAAAGGGCCAGAAGGTTGAGAACCACTACACTAGTGCCTCCACTAAATACTTGTTGGCTGACGTTATTATCATCCCAAAACAAGGTAACATCAGAACTTGTTTATGAATTATGTATTTAATTTGCTAGTTCAACAAATATTTATCAAGCACGTATTTATGACCAGATACCGTACTGGGGACACAACTGTAGAGAAAATGGTCACACTTCTGTTTTCATGAGCTTTTTGCCTAGTGGAGAACATAGTCAAGAAAACAGGTGATTACAATAGAATGTAATAAATACTTAATCGGAAGATGTCTAAGGTGCTGGGTAGCTCTTAGGAGTAGTAACTATCTCGAACTTGGGAAGAATCACTAGAAGAACTGATTTTTAATCAGAGG
Organism: Myotis myotis; assembly: GCF_014108235.1. Classification (NCBI taxonomy): domain Eukaryota; kingdom Metazoa; phylum Chordata; class Mammalia; order Chiroptera; family Vespertilionidae; genus Myotis; species Myotis myotis. The sequence goes on from NW_023416314.1 coordinate 40,626,622, forward strand.
CCTAAAAATGAATTGGAGTTAGCCAACTGAAGGTATGGAAGAGGAGAAGATGTTCCAGTAGGTGGAATGGTAATTGCAAAAGCTCAGAGGCAAAAAAAAAAAAAAAAATTAGAAAGGGATGGTGAGAAATGAGACCTCAGAGGTGAGCAAGGGCCCTCCTATGATTTATTCCTTCCTTCCTTCCTTCCTTCCTTCCTTCCTTCCTTCCTTCCTTCCTTCCTTCCTTTTTTTTTTGTGGAGGTCAGAGCTTCTTTATTGGCAGCAGGGGCCACGGGCCAGCTGGGCAGCGTCACCAGTAGAGGTAGTCAGCCTGGATGTTGGCGGCGATCTCGGCCTCCCACTTGTCCCCATTGTTCACCAGCTTCTCCTTGTTGTACAGCAGCTCCTCATGCGTCTCCATGGAGAACTCAAAGTTGGGGCCCTCGACAATGGCATCCACAGGGCAGGCCTCCTGGCAGAAGCCACAGTAGATGCACTTGGTCATGTTGATGTCATAGCGAGTGGTCCGGCGGCTGCTATCGGCTCACTGCTCAGCCTCGATGGTGATGGCCGGGGCCCGAGCAGACAGCCTCGCAAGGTTTGCATGCGATGCAGTGCTCCTCCCCGGATGGGTATAGGCGCAGCGCATACTCCCCATGGAAGCATGGGCTCAGCGGGCCCTTCTCAAAGGGGTAGTTTATGGTGGCTGGCTCCCGGAAAAGGTAGCTCAGGGTCATGCCCAGTCCTCGGATGAGTTCAGTCCACAGAAGGGTTTGAGCTGCCCCGTCAGTCACTGACTTCATGCCCATCAAGGGCTCTCGCAAGTTCACGTACTTGTAGGTGGCTGCCACTGTGCTGCTGTGGAGGCTCCGGGCACTGGGATGCCCTGCAGGAACAGCCTGGGCCAGGCCTGAAGCTCTGAGGGTGTGTCAGGCGTGCATCTTGAAGCATTGCCACTCCTTCCCCTACTGATCGGCCTGCTCGCCGAGAGGCAGAGCCTACCCCCTGGATGCTGCCATTCCCTCCTATGATTTCTTAATAGTCAGGCTATGAGTCAGCACTCTGGTGACGTTTGTCTCTGAACTGAATAATCCAGCTGTGTTTCCTAAATTTGTCTGCTTTTTATGGTAAGCACCCTAAGTATGGCTCTATAATTGCACTTGTGAAAATATTATATAATTTGTTCAGTGGTATGATTCTTGCATTAGACTCTCTTTTTTTTAATTAAATCTTTATTGTTCAGATTATTACAGTTGTTTCTCTTTTTTCCCCCCATAGCTCCCCTCCACCCAGTTCCCACACCACCCTCAGCCCTTACCCCTCCTCCACTGTCCTCACCCATAGGTGTACGATTTTTGTCCAGTCTCTTCCCGCACCCCCCACACCCCTTCCCCACCCCCGCCCCGCCTGAAAATAGTCAGTCCACTTCCTTTCTATGCCTCTGATTCTATTATATTCACCAGTTTATTCTGTTCATCAGATTATTAATTCACTTGATTTTTAGATACACTTGTTGATAGATGTGTATTTGTTGTTCATAATTTGTATCTTTACCTTTTTCTTCTTCTTCCTCTTCTTAAAAGATACCTTTCAGCATTTCATATAATACTGGTTTGGTGGTGATGAACTCCTTTAGCTTTTTCTTATCTGTGAAGCTCTTTATCTGACCTTCAATTCTGAATGATAGCTTTGCTGGGTAAAGTAATCTTGGTTGTAGGTTTTTGCTATTCATCACTTTGAATATTTCTTGCCACTCCCTTCTGGCCTGCATAGTTTCTGTTGAGAAATCAGCTGACAATGGTATGGGTACTCCCTTGTAGGTAACTAACTGTTTTTCTCTTGCTGCTTTTAAGATTCTCTCTTTGTCTTTTGCCCTTAGCGTTTTAATTATGATGTGTCTTGGTGTGGTCCTCTTTGGATTCCTTTTGTTTGGGGTTCTCTGTGCTTCCTGGACTTGTAAGTCTATTTCTTTCACCAGGTAGGGGAAGTTTTCTCTCATTATTTCTTCAAATAGGTTTCCAGTATCTTGCTCTCTCTCTTCTGGCACCCCCATAATTCGGCTTAGTACGCTTGAAGTTGTCCCAGAAGCTCCTTACACTATCTTCATATTTTTGGATTCTTTTTTCTTTTTGTTTTTCCGGTTGGGTGTTTTTTGCTTCTTCGTATTTCAGATCTTTGACTTGATTCTTGGCGATCCTCTAGTCTGCTGTTGGAACTCTGTATAATATTCTTTATTTCAGTCAGTGTATGCTTAATTTCTACTTGGTCCTTTTTCATATCCTCTAGGGCAGGGGTGGGCAAACTTTTTGACTCGAGGGCCACAATGGGTTCTTAAACTGGACCGGAGGGCCGGAACAAAAGCATGGATGGAGTGTTTGTGTGAACTAATATAAATTCAAAGTAAACATCATTACATAAAAGGGTACGGTCTTTTTTTTTTTTAGTTTTATTCATTTCAAGCGGGCCGGATCCAGCCCACGGGCCGTAGTTTGTTTTGAGGGTCTCACTAAATTTATCAGCAGTTTCAAGAAAATTCTTGAAAAACCTTATAAGTGTGGTTTTGAACTCTATATCCAGTAGTTTGCTTTCTTCCATTTCTGTCATTTGTGACCTGTTTCTTTGTCTCCGCATTTTTTATGCTTCCCTGTGTTGGTAGAGTGGCTTTGTGTGCTAGGTGTCCTATAGGGCCCAGTGGCTTAGCCTCCCCAATTACTTGAGGTGAACACTCTTGGTGCACCCCTTTGTGGGCTTTGTGCACAGTCTTATTGTAGTTAAGCCTTGATTGTTATAGGTATCACTGGGAGGAATTGACCTCCAGGCCAATTGGCTGTGAGAGTCAGCTGTGTCTACAGTGGGAGAACTGTGCTGGAGACACCCTTATGGGGCAAGACTTGCTTCAGTGGGGCTTTGGTGCTCACTGAGTCTGCCCCCTGAGTGTGTCCCTTATGGATCTGAGGAGTTGTAATCTGGATGGTCCCACTCTGACCACTGGGTACACTGGCTCTTGGATCTCTAAGGAGGTGCTAATTTAGCCTCTGCCTGAGGCTACCCAGCAGGAGCTATGGAAAGATCTGCAGATTCCTCTTCTTTGGGGTTTGGAGGTGCTCAGATGAGGCCCAGCTGTGAAACAATGCAAGCTGCTGTGGGGCCTTGGGCCTTCTTTTGGAAGTGCTGGGTCTCTGACTCAGCTGCAGTTTGTTAGGTAATTTTCAGATTGCAAAGGGCCAGGGCATTCATATGCAAAAGCCTCTGCTCACAGCTTGGGTGGAGTGGGGTCTCAGGGAATCAACAAGGCGGAGCAAACAGCTGTGGCTGATCCTCAGTCCTACCCTAAGAGCCCCCCCCCCCCCCAGGGTCCCGGTAATCGCTGCAAGCACCTCTGAGAGAAAGCCACCCTCGAGTTCCAACCGATGCCAGAAAGTCCAGTTTCTCCCCGTATGAGTCTGGGTCCCCAGAGACTCACCCGGAACTGGAGTTCAGAGCAGTCAGGAGCTTGAGACTCCCTCCAGATTGAAAAAGACAACCGTGTCCTCAGTTACTAACCTGTTCCACGTGCGACTCCGTAACTCTGCACTTTACTTCCGCACCTCCTCTGAGACTCAGTGTGCTTTTTTCTCTTTCCTTCTAGTTGTAGAATTTCCACTCAGCCAGCCTTCCTGTGGTTCTGGATGATGTCCATTTTGTCTTTTAGTTGTATTTTTGAAGTGGTTGTGCAAGGCAGCAATTTCCAGTGTTTACCTATGCTGCCATCTTGGTTTCCTCAGTTACAGTTCACTTCAGTTGGAGAATACAGACTTAAATAAACCAGTCACGGGAAAAGGCACACAGAGCTATCTAGAAAAGTACTAAATGTGGAGCTTCTAGTTGCTCTTTTCTCATGGAGTCAGGTACAGCTTTGCTTTCCCAGTACCGATGCTTGACAGTGTGCACAGAGCATTGCCAGCTGAAGAAGCTTGCTTGAGCTTTGGTGTCCAGTTTGCATTACACTCTTATTCATTAGTATACCTCCAGCAGCTACCACCATGCATTGGTGCTCATTAAGTGTTGTTTGTTGAATGAATGGTGTGTTTTCTTTGTAAAATGGATTATACCCTTCCTGCTTTCTTGAACCAACTATCACTTTTCTTCAGGTTCATTATTGTATCCAGCAGTTGATGTCCTATGGGCAATTCAGTGGTGCCCTTAGGGGTTTTTCAGGTGCAGTATTCTGTGGATTTCTTTTTAGCTTTTTATTGTTCTTTTCCCTCCTTGCCTGGCCACCACTTGATTGTAATCAGTCTGCTTGATTATGAAGCCTCCTCCCCAGCCTTATTGTTTTCTTCTCCTAATCTGCAGAGAGCTGGAAACAAGATCACTTACTATTATTTGATAAGACTGTTTGCCACTAAGAGTTGGTAATCTCTCTGAGTTAGGTCTCTAAAGGGCTCTCTTATGGGAAAAATGCATATGCGACTTATGTGTTAGCTGCTCAGAGGCCTTCTTCCTGTTCTCTCTACTCCAGGAAAGGTCAGATAACACTGCAGGTGTGGAGGGGAGGAAGTTATCGGTCTGGAAGCCTCTGTCTGGTGCAGAATTGCTGATTGACTATTGAGTCCATAGGCCACAAGGAAGTGTGGTCTAGTCTCAGCTGCATACTCCACCAACTTCATTTTGGCCAAACATTTGAAATACTCCCACCTAAGCTAGCTACAAATCTCAGGCCATTCCCTGTTAAGGCAAGTTCTGCAGAAAGTATGGTGCACCTTCACCTGAGCAGGAAAAGGAGGGAGAATAAGAGTCAAGGCTGGGTCAAGACATCTAGGCTCTGAGCTCCTTTCTTTGGGATCTGATTTGCTCATTTGCAAAATTAGGATGCCAGCATGATATGGTGGAGAGAAAGAGTAAAGACTCAGATTAGACATGGGTTCTAATCCTCACTCAACCATGTACAAGGGCGGGCAAAAGTAGGTTTATAATTGCAAGTACATGAAACACAGATTTTATTCTTGTACTAGTATTTATTAATTATTATATGATTTATTTGTATTATAACTCTAAACCTACTTTTGCTCACCCCTGTATTAGCTGTGTGACCTCTGTGTTTCAGTTTTCTCATCTATAAAATGAGAATGATAATACCCACTATATAAGATAGTTATGAGAATTAAATAGATTGTGTGAAGCTACCTTGCCAGACACAGAGTAGAAAAAGGTCAGTAAATGAGATCCGTTAGTATTAGGAGAAGGCATGACAGTCTTTGGCTTTTTGAACTTTAAATAGGAAGGGAGGGAAAAATGCATGGACACTATTCTAATACCACTTACTTGGAAAAGAATGGTTCAGGAATTGTCTGATGCTTTTAACTACCTAGGCAAGGTTACCTGTTGGCTGAATTACACCCCCTTACCCAGTTGGGAGGTGAGAGGAACCTACCTCTTGAAGACCCTGTGCTCTGGGCTAGAGAAGGGGGTTCAGGTAGGTAGGACCCAAATTCCACTTCCAATGAAATCAGTTCAGGAGGGAACATAACAGTTACTCTGATAATTGGGGCAGAAAGAAACCCCATCACCTAAGTATTATAGTTGTTTTATTGGGTCTCAGGTCCCAAGGGAGGACCTCAGAGGTGGAGTAACCTTCCCATTTATTTTCCAGACTGGGACTGTCCAGGACAACAGGCATAAACCAGGTTCGTCCCGGATGTGTGTGGTCACCCAACCCATAGGGTCCTATAAAAGTGACAGAACTGGTTTTAGGTTATTTAGTATGAAGTTGGAGAGGGAGAGTCATGAATACTAGCACTAGAGTGAGCCTAGGATTTTTGGTTCTTTGATCACATGAAATACTTTTTAATCTTACCTTTAAAAACATGTTCACAGTGCATTTATTAAGGGTAAAAAAGCATATTACAAAATTGCAATGTAGTAAATTCCAATTCTATAGGATATATATGCATATATGTGTGTGTGTGTGTGTGTGTGTGTGTGTGTGTGTATAGATATAGATATATAGATATATACCAAAATATTAAGTGCAGTTTTTCAAGTTGCAGAAATATTGATCCCTTCTTTGTATTTTTCTGTAGTTTCAAAATTTTAATGGCTTTTATAAATTATAAAAGGTCATCACAAAATAATATCAAACACTCACTAGGTTGTAAACATCTTCAGAGCAGAGGGATATGTTACTGTTCTGCAAAGAACAGCCTCTGTCTCCTGCCCCACTGGTTCCCTCTCTTACCCCAGCCTTCTTTCTTCACCTGGATGGCTCCTCTTCACCCTTCAAGATTCTGGACATCTGAGATCCTCTCTTCATTCCCAAATTGAGCTAATTTCCCCTCTGGCTTTCTATATCATCCTGTTATACTTCTAACATAGTATTTATCTCAAATAATACAATAAACATGTGTTTGTTCTCTGTCTCCTTCTTCAGATTAGGTCAGAGACCATGTCTGATTCACTCTGTGTCCCCAAATGAATCCTACTACGTAATAAATGTCAGTAAATGTTTGTGGAACTAACTGAGCTCTGCTTTACTTTCTCTTGCCTGGCACAGATTGCCATGCACATAATAGGTGTCATTGCATATTTAGCAAGTAGATAAATGGGTGAGTGAGTAAATTAAAATGCCAAGAGAAAGATGGTGAAATTGGTGGCTCAGAGCATTTGTTGCTAATAGAAGGGTTTGTGTTACTCTCCCCACCCAGTTCTGGTCACCCGAGAAGATGACTTCAACAACCGGCTGAACAACCGCGCCAGCTTCAAGGGCTGCACAGCCCTGCACTATGCTGCTCTTGCGGACGACTACCGCACCGTCAAGGAGCTGCTTGATGGAGGTAAGAGCATGGATGAATGGGGTGGGGGTTGGCAGAGAGAGACACTTGACAACCTCTCCACTCTGGAAATGCCATGCTTGCCCATAGCCCTGTTACCCTCCCAGGGCTGGAATTGCTTTGAGGGTAGCAGTACTTAATGAGAGGGGCAGTGTGTACATGTGGTTTGACCTCGTGTGGGTGGAACATCTTTGCCTACCTGTGTTTTGTACCAGACCATCCTGCCTGTCTGCACATGCTCTGCGAGTCTTGTTTGTTGCAATTTCCAAAAGTGTCCTTTCTTCTCCACTATGACCTCTAACGCAGGGCTAGTAGACAAAGGGGAGGACTTTCACATCCCTGTTAACCCAGGTCTCAAAGACATCCTCCTTGATTCTACCCCCACCCCAGTCTAAACTCATACTTGTCACAATCTGACATTGTTCTTATGTTTTCAGTAGTCTTCTCCCTAATTTGACTCTGAGCTCCCTGAAGTCAGCAAACCCAGCACCTAGCACAGTACCCAGCACACAGCCAGCACTCAATAAGCATTTGCTGAATGATTGAATACCCTCCCTTGAGAGAGCATTGATTTAAATGGAGGGACAGTATGTGTAATCTCCAGATTCAGGCTGGTCTGCTCCTATCCAAATCTGGTGCAGTGTTATCTTCCACCCTGCCTGATACTTCACAAGCAGTCACTTTTCATACTACTTTCTTTTATCCCACTGCAGTCTCTTTTCATGATAGGGAGCTATGCATGTTGCCAGGATGTGTGGTGCCCAGGCCCCTGAGTATGGCACATGACTGCCTGTTTATGCTCTCAATGCCACTTTTTGTGGGGCTAGAGACCATCTTTGGGGCTAGACACCCACACAAGGGACTACTTGTCAGGGATCATTCTTCATAGAACTTACAAGCTGCAAGGGTCCTCAGAGGTCATCAGGGCTACTCACTCTCCTCCTGGCACAAACCTCTCCAGTATTTGGCTGGATGGCATTTCCTTGGATTTTGTCAAGAACTGGGAGAATTCTGTTTCTTCCCTGGGGGGTCCATTTCATTTTAGGTATCCATTTAGTTCATTTCTTTGACTGCTTGAACTATCTTTAAATGAGCTGTGATTTTCTTTTCTGTAACTTCTGCCAACTGTCCTCTTCAGCCCAATCACTTTCAAAATTCAGTTTTCAAATACAGTTCTGTTCGTCCCAGAGACTTTACCCTGCTGGCCCAACACCCCCAAATCCAACCACACTGGCTTAATACCCAGGCCTGGCCCAAACCCCCAGCCTACAAGGGACCTACCCCATGATGTGCCTTGGTCTGGGGCATATACATTGTGGTAACAGTGCCTGGGATGATTGAAGCTTTTGGAGCAAAAACTTAGTGCTCTCAGAAGCAGAAAACATCCCCAAGCAGGATGCTACTCACTTTGTCCTTTGGAAAGCTCTCTGGCGAGACATTTGTAGCTAAGAATTGGAGCATTCACTGTGGGGCTTCCCTCTGCCATGCTTTAAAATTAATCAATACCCCCAGCCATTGTCCAGTGGTTTACATTTCCCGCTTGCCTTCAGCCCCCAAACAGACAGGGATTCACTCTAAAAAGAGACCCTCTCTCCAGCCTTCCAGATCGAATACCTTTGAAATGAAGAGGCCGGGCCTTTTATGAAGTGTCCCCCTTTCCCCCCAGGCCAAGGCTGGCCCTTTGAATCATTTCAAGGGCATGGTTCCTGCCTGTTGACTTGGAACAGATGCCTGTTGCCCCCACTTTTACAGTTTGCCCACCTGCCTTTTTACCCAGCTTCCATTTACACCCCCTGCACTAGCCTCCCAGCCTCAAGGGCCAAAACCATTAACCCACTCATTTCTCCCTTCCTGATCTGAACAAGTGGCCATCACTCAGGGCTACAGGCCTGCCAACTTATGACCTCCCTCCCCCCTTGACCTCTCTTGGTTAGCCTGTGTGTGTGACCAGCCAACCGAGAGGGAGGATCCTACCCCCTTGTCCTGGGGGCTGTTGCCAGTAACATTTCTAAAGTCTTATGACCTCAGTTGACCTTCTCCAAGGGTTTCAGGGAAAGCAGGAGAATTTCCTTCCTGACCATCCACTTTTCTTAACCTATATTTGCCACCGGCTTTGCTGCAGCAAATGAGATGGACGTGCTCTCTGGGAGATCAGCCTGTGTTTACCAAGTCTACACAGAACCCTTGTCCTTGAAATTGCTTAGTCCACAGGGATTTAGGGTCCCCGGATTTTAGAGAGTTAGAGCTGGAGGGGCAGCTTTTCTTGACCAACTCTGACTTAGCAGTACCCATGAGAGAGCTGGGAGGAGATCCATTCAGCAGTGTGATAATGTGGGAAGTTCTCTGACCCCTTTGGAGGCCATGTAGAGTAATAGAAAGGGTGTCTTCAGAGTCAGGCCAACCTGGGTTTGAATCCCAGCTCCCACACCCTACCACAGGTATTGCCTTGGACATATTACCTTAACTCTTTAGGCCTCAGTTTTCTTGTCTGTAAGATAACACCTGAGAAGTATGATGGTGATAGCATGAGGGTTAGTGATAACGACTGTAAAAGCCTCTGCTCCATGCTCCATCCTATATAATAAAAAGCTAATATGCAAATCAACCAAACAGCAGAACAATCGGTCACTATGACATGCACTGACCACCAGGAGGCAGATGCTCAATGCAGGAGCTGCCCCCTGGTGGTCAGTGCACTCCCACATGGGGAGCGCCGCTCAGCCAGAAGCCCTGAGCCAGTTCATGGTTGGCAAGGACAGCGGTTGTGATGGGAGCCTCTCCCGCCTCTGCAGCAGCACTAAAGATGTCTGACTGCCATGGGGAGCAGGCCTAGCCATCAGTTGGACATCCCCCGAGGGCTCCCAGACTGTGAGAGGGCAATGCCAGGCTGAGGGGAACACCACCCCCAAGTGCACGATTTCATGCACTGGGCCTATAGTGATTATATAAAAAAAATCAGACTGGCCTGACTGGTGTGGTTCAGTGGTTGAGCATTGACCTATGAACCAGGAGGTCACAGTTCAATTTCCAGGCAGGGCACATGCCCAGGTTGCAAGCTCAATCCCCAGTAGAGGGTATGCAGGAGGCAGCTGATCAGTGATTCTCTCTTATCATTGATGTTTCTATCTCTCTCTCCCTCTCCCTTCCTCTCTGAAATCAATAAAAATATATTTAATAAAAAAAAGAAAGAAAAAGAAATCAGACTGTCACCCTGGCAGCTATGATACCATTTCTCCTCCTTGAAGCCTATAATCCTACCTGAAGGCTTCTTAATTCTGTTTCTGCCCACAACCTCCCTCCCCACCCCCTACTTAAGTCACCTTTATGTTCTCTCTCTTCTCATCTAGAGCCTCTGACTCCTGAGGCCTCTTCTGGTGGTCTGTCCACTCTGAGAGCACCGCCTCTGAATCTTAGTGTTGGGCCAGGCGCTTAGCACTTCCTCTTCAGAAGGCCCCTAATATAGTGAAAAGAACACAGCTTGGGAGTCAGACTCACCTGGGCTTCAGTCTCAGCACTGTGATGTGACTCTGGGTAAGCTAGTTGCCATCTCTGAGACCGTGTACCTCAGGGCATCCTAAGATGGATCAAGCAAACTGTCGTGAGAGACTGAGACTGGTGGAGAAGACAGATACAGAAACAGCCAGTGACACTGGAGAGGGGGCTGGTAGGGGGCTGGACAAGGGCTCTGGGGACATAGAGGAGGAAATACCTCCTGGTGCGCCTGCCTGGTGAGCAGGGAGGTAGAGTCAGTTACAGAAAGCTTCTCAGAGGAGGGGATGCTTAGTTTTATCTGGAAGTGTAATGGGAGGTTGCCAGATGATTTTTATGGAAGGGTTCTGAATTCACTAGTGCCGGTTTTCTACCCCTGACCTCCATAGAAACGTGGGTGCACAGGCCCCTTTGGTTTTCAGCTCTGAAGATGCTGCTTCTATTTGTGTTGCTGGCTTAGAGCAGGAAGGCTGTGCTTTAGCACTTGACTGCCAGGTACAAGAAAATGTTGGAGGGGATAGAGGAGGGAGAGAAGACGCAGGATGGTTGGGAAGGTGGGGAGGAACTCATCCTAATAATTCCAGAGCTGTTAAGGTGCATGGGACCCCACTGCCAGATCCATCTTCCTAAAACATATCACTAATCATGACAGCCTTTTTGGCCAGGGTTCCCCCAAAGAATTGAGCTATAAAGCATCCATTGTATACAAGGAATTAACTTTTCTCCCAGGCATTGAGATGGTACTACTTATGTATCATTCTCGGGAGAATTGAGAAAATCATTATTCAAATAGTTTATCATATGTAGTTCAAAGGAGAAATCCCAGTTGAGAAAGACTGCCGGGAAAGAGCATGAACTGTGAAGGTAGGGTCTAAATACCAGCCCTGCCTCTTCACAGCTTTGTGGTCCTGGGCAAGCCAGGACTGCTTTGAGGTTCTCTTTCTTCATCTGGAAATGGAGTGATACCACCTACCTTCTAAGGTTTTGTCAGGATTAGGACATATATAGGTTCTACAGAGTAGGAATTTTATATGAAATATCTGTTATTAACTTCAAAACACTCAGTGCTCACTTGTTTAAAAAAAAAAAAATGAATACTGCCCATCCTAACTTTTTAACCTGGTTTTAGAGTTGTCCTAGTCTGACCCTCACCTGACTTTTTCCCTACTGCTGCCCTGATACTCCTGCCCCACTGTAATGTCAATTCAGTGTCCTCACCTCAGTACCTTTACTCCCCAGGTCCTTCTGCCTCTCATTTCCCTTTAAGACTGTTTCTCAGCCTGGTGGAGTTTTTTCTGCCCGTCAGTCCCCAGCTGTAATTCCAGTTGACATCTGAAGTCTTCCCTGTTCCATGGGATTTGGATCTAGTCCCCCTCTACTGAACTGAGGTAGATTCAGGGCCAGAACTGTCTTTTTGTCCCTACCTCCTTTGCCACAATGCCCTGCACATAGCTTAGTACATGTCTGGATACACTGATACATCTCTTAGCCACTGGAGATTTGGATATCACTGGAAGTGTGGTATCTTTGCTTCCCAGCCCACTTGCTCTTAGTGTCAGTGTACCCTGCTTTTTAAGAGCTTCACCTCTTTGCTGCTAGATTCCTTTTCTTTATAGTCACATTGATGCTGCCTTTTCAGCCATCAGTGCTCATCACCTCAGAAAAACTTAAGATTTATGAAACCTAATACCACTTTTCCCAGGGCATCCCTTAATCCTCTTTCCTGCCTACTTTTCATGGCTCTTCCTTGCCCCCCTTCCTTGCACATGGCTCAATTGTCAGTGTTAACCAGCCATCATCAAATGAGTGCTTAAATTCCTCATCATCCCTGCCTCTGGGGCAAAGATCCTTTCCAGTGCTGACATCTCCTTTAACAGCCTGTTAGTTTGTTGTCCGGCTGCAAACTTAGAATTCCATTTCTTGTTCCACTTCACTGTCTGTCCATCTGGCTGCACTGCCAGATGTTGAGGGAATTGGCTTGCCTCCGTCTGTCCTCTGTGGAAACTTCAAATCTCTGATTCTTGCCAGTAGTGCAGAAGTGGGGAATGAGCCCTGGGCTGAAAATACAAAGTTTTGACTTTGCCACCAATAAATCTTTTTTCTTTCGACAAATCCTTTCTCTTCATCAGTAAAATAGAGAAGTTGGAGTAGCTGATTCCAAGAACGCCTTCCAGCTCCAGCATCCTTTATAGCCCCTGGGCAAGTCTTTTCATTCATTTTTCAAATACTTACTGACCATCTTTCCTGTCATAGGCCCCACACTAGGCACCAGGGAAATAAAGATGATCCAGACATGGTCTTTGCCCTTAAGGAACTCATAGTTCACTGAGGAAATCAGACACTTGAACAAAGAATTGCTATCTGGTGTGTTAATGGAGATGTATAGAAGGTACTGAGGGATCACAAAGAAATCCCTTTTAAATCTCTGGGGAGGGCAGGGAAGCATGATGTAGGAGATGATATGTGCACTAGGATCTAAAGGATGATTGTGAGTTTACCAATAGGTGAGGGAGAAAGGTAAAGGGAACAGCATGCTCAAGAGGTATGGAGTATGAAGTAGCGCACTTTATTCAACACATTACAGGCAGTTCAGAAGAGCTAGGTTAGAAGGGTCAGAAAGAAAGAATGGAAAGCAAGAGCCAATAATGAAGGTCTGTAATACAAGCTCAACTAAGGATATTGGACCTAATCCTACAGTGGGAGCCATTAAGATTAAGGAAAGCTTAGAAGTTTCAAAATTGTTGATCAGTATTTGAATAGATAATAAATTATGGAATGCTCATACATGGAATAATAAATTGAGTGAATGAGAGAACAAACGAACTCTTGCTCTGTACAGCATGGATGAATCTCACAAACCTGATGTTCTGGACACAAGCTAGACATGGAAGCCTAACTGCACCTAAATGTGAAGTTCAAAATAGACAAAACTAACCAGTGGTGTAAGAAGTCACAGTAGTGACTTGGAGGGGTTTCCAGAGTGCTTTAATGTTCTGTTTCTTTATCCAGGTGCTGGTTATGCGGGTATATCCATCTTGTGAAAATTCATTGAGCTGTCGCCTTATGTATATTTTGTACTTTTCTGTATATATGTTATACTTGAAAGAAAATACAAAAAAAAAATGGGTTAGAAGGGGCATGATTGGAGAAAGGGAAAATACTTAGTTTAAAGCTATTATAATTGTTTAAATGAGGTCTAAAACAAGACAGTGGGAAAGGAGAGAAGAGTTATGGTCTCAGAAAGATTTAAGCATAGAATCAGTAGGGTCAGATGGTGATAGAGAAGGAGTAGTCAAGAAGAGACCCAGGTTCTGGATTGGATGGCTATGTAGATGGCATGTGCCTGTACTGAGGTAAGGAGTGTTGGGAGGAGGTATGGGTAGAATGAAGGTACAGGGAAATGACCAGTTCTGTTTTGAACATTCTTTCCCTCCCTCCCTCCCTCTTTTAGATTCCATGGTCTAGCATTCTAACTACTCCCTTGCTTCTTTCTCTTTCCTTTGTACACACCTGATGAAATGCTTACTCTGCTTAAACTCATTTTCTTTTTTACTTCATGTCTGTATCTGAAAAGCTGAATATTGCTGGAGAAAGAAAATCACACAACCATACTAACTAAACTCACTTTGCATTTATGTCCATGAATCTCAGCACTGCCAACCATAGCACTACACTTTTTGAGTAAGATCACTCTCTTATTTTGGACCAAGACAGTTTTTTAATACCTTCTCTCTCCTCAAATCTCCAGTATTCTCCTTCCCCAACTCCCAAGCTAATATCACCTCATACTTGATAGAGAAAAAGATTACAATCAGAAGGGAACAACCTCACCTTCCCACCCTCACCTCCATCAGCCTACCTGCATTTATACTCTGTATTCTGCCTTCCTCCTCCACAGGAAAAAGTTCCTAAGACCAACCCTGCATTTGGGCTTGAGCTCCTGTTTCCTCTGGCTTCTCAAGGACTTTGCTCCTCCAGTTAACCCCCATCTCTCCTCATTATCTATTCTCTCCTCTCTGTTGGCTCATTCCCTTCAGCATAAAACATGCTTCAATATCACCCATCTTAAACAACAAAGTAAATTAAAAACTTCCTTTGAATCCATATGCGCTTCCAGCTGCTCCTCATCCTTTTATGGTAAAAGTCTTCAAAAAGAATGGTTGTTATCCACTTAATTCACTTCCCCAGCTCCTGTTCTTTCCTCAGTCTCATTGTAAACATGGCCAAAATATACTTCTGTTTTCCCCCCAAAATTGACATCTCCCAAGTCTTCTCCACATCTGTACTGGTAAATGATACTATCATCTCCCTAGTTTTTCAGCCCACAAATCTTGAGCCATCCGTGAATTCTCTTTTTCCCTTATACTCCCACTCAAGTCCTTCAGTAAGTCTTGTCGGTTGTACCTCTAACGTACATGTTGAACCCATGTCCTTCTTGGCACTTCCATTGCCCTAACTCTCATGCAGTTCAGGATGATGATCCAGTTCTCCTGGATGATCACCACAGCCTCCTGGCTAGTCTCATCATCTCCACGCTTGTCTCCCTATATCCATCCTCCAAATAACAGCCACAGGGATCTTTTTAAAACATAAATGCTATCATTCTTCTACTTAAAACCTTCTATTGGCTTCCCAATGAAACTAAAATGGTTCATACTCCTTACAAGAGCCTACCAAGCTCTTTGTAACCTAGATCCTGCCTGTCTCTGCAACCTTACCTCTAGCCACTCTTCCCCGTGTCTTCTATTTTCCAGTAACACTGTCCTTCTCTTGTCCCTCCGACACACTGAGCTCCTTCCCATCGGAGGGCCTTTGTACTTACCTCTCCCATCGGTGGGTACATTCTCTCCCCGTTGGGAATTTGGGTTTCAACTCAAATGTCGCCTTCTCAATGAGGCCTTTCCTGACCGCCCTAATAAAAGTACCTCCCCCAGTCAAATTTATATCGTGTTACCCTATTTATCTTCTTCATAGTACTGATCAGTCCCTAAAATTATCATATTTATTTGTTTACATGTTTATCATCTATCTCTCCCCTACTGGGATGTAAGCCTATGAGCACAGAGACCTTGTCTCTTTATTTCATTGCTGTATTTTTTGTTTCGTTTTTTTAATATATTTTTATTGATTTCAGAGAGAGGAAGGGAGAAGGAGAGAGATAGAAACATCAATGATGAAAGAGAATCATTGATTGTCTGCTTCCTGCATGCCCCCTTCTGCGGATCGAGCCTGCAGCCCGGGCATGTGCCCTTGACCGGAATCGAACCCAGGACCCTTCACTCTGCAGGCCGATGCTCTACCCACTGAGCAAAACCAGCTAGGGCTTTACTGCTGTATTCACAGCTTCTAGAACAGAATTCACAGCTGGCATGTAGCAGGTGATTAATAAATAGCCATTGACCACCTGACCTGTGTGATTCGGTGGTTTAGCATCATCTCATCAATCAGGAGGTCAGGGTTCAATTCCCAGTGAGGGCACATGCCCAGGTTGTGGGCTTGATGCCCAGGTTGTGGGCTCGATCCCCAGTAGGGGGCATGGAGGAGGCAGTCCATTTATGATTTTCTCTCATCAATGTTTCTGTCTCATTCTCTCTCTCCCCTCCTCTGTGAAATCAATAAAAACATATTTTTTAAATAAATATAAAAGTAAATAGCCATTGACCAATCCAGGAACCTGTTGGACACTTATGTAGAGATGTGTAGCAGGCAGTTGGGTAAAGGGTCTGAAGCCCAGGAAAGAAGGGACTCTAAGTTAGGCATGAAAATTCAAGAGTTATCAGTCACTTGGGGGTGGAGGAAGCTGGCAGAGTCTGTGAGTGGTCCGCAGAGTGGGTAGAGCTGAAGCAGCCCAAGCACACAGTGAGAGAAGGTACATTTCAGATGTAAGCATGAGTGGAGGAACCAGCGCAAAAGATGTAAGGAAACAGAGAGGAAAAAGGAGACACAAAAGAGAGTGGGGAATGGATTGCTTTAAGGCAGTGGTCGGCAAACTCATTAGTCAACATAACCAAATATCAACAGTACAACGATTGAAATTTCTTTTGAGAGCCAAATTTTTTAAACTTAAACTATATAGGTAGGTACATTGTTATTAACTTAATTAGGGTACCCCTAAGGCTTAGGAAGAGCCACACTCAAGGGGCCAAAGAGCCGCATGTGGCTCACGAGCCGCAGTTTGCTGACCACGGCTTTAAGGCATGCTTCTCAAACAATCTGTGAAAGACCTGTATCTTTTGCTGCTGTTTGAATTTGCAGTCTATTATGAACCAACCCTTCCTAAATAATAAAAGTATAATATGCTAAGTGTCTGACCAATTGGTCGACCACTTGACCAGTCACTATGACATGCATTGACCACCAGGGGGCAGATGCTCCAACCGGTAGGTTAGCTTGCTGCTGAGGTCCGGCCAATCCGAACTGGGCAAGAGGGCCGGACACAGCCTGGAGCCCTCCTGCAGTTCCTTCCCCCGGCAGGTCGGCCCCCATTGGCCAATCACTGGCTTGGCCGAGGGCTCCCCCCCCACCCACCCATGCACAAATTCATACACCAGGCCTCTAGGACTTTTATAAAATCCAATAAAAATTAATTAGAAAAATTATATATTAAAAAGGCATACAAAATACAGGCCCAAATATATCATTAGGTTCAATGATATAAAATTACTCTAAGTCACTATAAAAGTTTTCAAACACTTACTTACTTTTCTTATCTCATCAAGGACTGGTAGCAAAGTTCACAAACTGGCACCAGAACACAGACCACAGTTTAAGCATCACTGCAATAATGGTACTTCTGGGCAGGGAGGGAAGACAAATGCGTAGAATATATCTTCTGCCCTCAAGTAGCTTAAAGTCCAGTGGGTATATAGTTTGGGCACATAGTCATGCTGCATGGCAGAGAGGTCAAAGCACTACCATTAGGATGCAGTATTGGGGACTGTGATCTTCCCCCCTCTGGTATCACTTTTTTCATCTATTTGATGAGGAGATCATGTCAGATGATTGAACACTAAAGATTTTCTCCTATTGTTTGGATACAGAGCTAAAAACTCTTCATGCTAGTGGTTGTCTGTTGTGATGATGGGAAGTGACTGCTAATGGGTACAAGGTTGCTTTTGGGAATGATGAAAATATTCTAAAATTAGAGTATGTTGATGATGGCTTTACAACTCTGAAAAAATACTAAAAGAAATTAAATTGTGTACTTTAAATGGGTGTATTTTATGGTATGTAAATTATATCTCAGTATAGCTGTTAAAAAGAAAAAGAAACACTTCCGCTTCCGGTTCTTTATTCCAGAAGTGGCTCCGAGGGAGCGTGCGGCTTAGTGTGGTCTTTGTTAGCTTCCACCATGGCGTACCGTGGCCAGGGCCAAAAGGTGCAGAAGGTGATGGTGCAGTCCATCAACCTCATCTTCAGATACTTGCAAAATAGATCTCGGATTCAGGTGTGGCTTTATGAGCAAGTGTATATGCGGATAGAAGGCTGTATCATTGGTTTTGATGAATATATGAACCTCGTATTAGATGATGCAGAAGAGATTCATTCGAAAACAAAGTCAAGAAAACAACTAGGTCGGATCATGCTGAAAGGAGATAATATTACTCTGCTCCAAAGTGTCTCCACCTAGAAATGACTTGATGAAGTGAGGAATTACTGAGAAGCAATACAGTTTGTGTTTTTTGGTGTCCTTTGTTGGGAGAATATTTCTTACCCATTTATTCATATTGGCCTACAATATCCTTGAGTTACCACCAGATGACAATAAATGATGTTGAATTGTTTTTGTTAAAAAAAGAAAAGTAAAAGAAAAACATTCTTCCTGCCACTCCAAACCAGAAAAGGTTGGTTTGGAAGGATCACTAGTTGCAGGCTGTAAAGCCAGGAGGACTTTAGACCACATAGCTAAGGTGGCAGATAAGAGGAATCCTTCTGTTGTATATTAGTTCCCATTTAAAGAAAACTACTTAAAACCTATCTGTAAAACTTTCTCTTACCCATATTGGTCTTTTTATTGATTACCTGTTTTTACTTTAACAAGTATTTATTGTACTATTTGTATAGCTTAAAGTCTGGCAGAGTATAGACATTAGACAAATAAATACAATTTTATTAGCTAATTACCATTTAGACAAATATTAAGGAAGAGTAGAGTCTTCCCTGAGCAAATGGCATATATGTTGAGACCTATAGATGTTAGCATATCACTTAACTTGAGAAAATCCCAGGGAGAGGGATGGCCAATAGTCATTTGACCCAGCAATCCATTTGGGAACATTGTGGGGAATGGAGAGGTTCTATGGTGTTTAATTGCAGTCCATGCAGTAGGTCCAGGCTAAAAGGGGCCCTTAGTGACCTGAGTTTTATCCTCTGCCCTTGGCCTAAGTTAGCCCTTTACCCAGTGCAGATTGAAAACTGTCCTTGCTAACCCCCAGGGAAAGGCATTTCTGTGTTCCAGATACTGTAGACATAGATGAGTCACTGCTTGGTTGAGTTAGAGATGAGTGCCTGGTCACCAGAGCCCAAGCTCTCCAGAGCCTCCTGCCATCCAGGCACCCACATTTCATCAAGGCTTTAATCGGCTCCAAGCAGTCCTCAGATGAGCTGCCTGTATCCGGCATGACCTCATCACCGCCAAACAGTAGCAGCTGGAGGCCAAGTTTCCCCTGGGTGAGGGAGAGGTCAGCATCATCTGGGCCAGGTCTGTTCTGTGTCCTTCGCTCTCCTCCACCTGCACTGGGCCTGGAAACAGAGCTGAAAAGGATTCAGATTTCCCAAGGCAGGACCAGCTGCCCTTTGCCAGCCCACTCATGCCCCTCCAGAGCATGTGCTCCTCGGTAGAATGCACGTAGAAAGGGCAACACCGTAGCTTAAAGGAGGGGAGCATCAGTCTGAAGGTCTGGGCTTGCAAATAGCAGCAAAGGCCCATCCCAGGGTTAGATGGGCCAGAACCCTTCTCAAAAGGAGTTTGTTTCTAGCATATATGTGCTCTCTTCCTCTACACAGAGACCTGGCAGTGTCCTGGTTGGAACACAGCAGAGGTGCTCTCTGTAGGTTTATGCCACAGGCCCCTTCCTGAACATCATTTTAGAAATGAATTATTTGAGAAGAGGGCTTGCTACCTCAGGAATCTTTCAGACTCCCTTGAAGTAATGAACCCGCTGTGGAGGGAAGTGCTGGCCAGACGACCTGGGTCGGCTGAAAAAGTGCACTGTCCAAGACTGTATTTGAACTTGGCCTCAGTCAGGCTGGACTAGAAACCCACTGAACTGATGGGTACAACAGGTATGGATCAGAGGTTTGGGTGTCTTCTGGAAGTAGGAACTTGGATTGACTTCTCAGGTTGATCAGAGCCCGTTTCACTGTTTTTCCAGGGTGGATGTTTCTGCTGAAGTCAACTAGCAGTGCCGTTGGGTCCCTGGGACTCTGTTCTCTCTGGAAAGGTGTTTTGTACTTTTTGAAAAAATCTTTTCTTTTCTGGCTTTCTGCAAAGTTTTCTTTTCCATAATGCTATATAAGTAGGCAGTAGGCATCGTGGAAAAGAAAAAGATACAGGTCCTTCTTTCAGTGAGCTAGTTTGGTGAAGAGACCCATACACATAGCACACTGAGAACAGCGCTGGATGGTAGGTAACAGGACTCTAAATTAAATGTAAGCAAAGGACAGAATAAGCAAGTGTAATGAATGAGGAGAAAGATCAGTGTAGATGTTGTAGAAGGCTTCATGGAGGAAGGGGACTGAAGGCAGACCCCGAAAGGGAGAGAATTCAAACAGGCAGAGGGAAGAAGGAAAGCTTTCAGGTGAAAAGCAACAGAAATGAGCCTTGCACATTAGAGACCTGGAAGGAACTGGCCACCTACTGGAATGTGGATAGTGAGGCCTGAGTGTGGAGGGCCTTGGGGATGAGACAAAGGACTTATGCTTAACTTTGAAGTGAATAGAGAGCTCCTGAAGTGACTGTTTAGTGACTTAGTGATTTTTACTTTAAAATATGTACAAGATAAAAAAGTTTTTCAAGCAATACAGAGGATAATATAGTGGAAAGGAAGTCTTCATTCCACATTCCTGGTTCTCCTTCTCAGAGGCAACCACTGTAAATTTTTTAGGTGTCTTCCCTATTACTACTGTAAACAGATTATCACAAACTTAGTAGCTTACAGCAACCCAAATTTATTATCTTACAATTCTGGAGGTAAGTCTGAAGTAGGTCTAACTGGACTAAAATCAAGGTGCCTACAGAGTTGCATTCCTTTTTGGAAACTCAGAATCTGTTTTCTTGCCTTTTCCAGCTTCTAGCGGCTGCCCACATTCATCTCATAGCCCTCTTCCATTTACAAGCCATCAATAGTTGTGAAGTCTTTCTCACATTTCATCACTCTGACACTGATTCTTTTGCCTCCCTCTTTCACTTAGAAGGACCCTTGTAATTACATTGTCCCTCCTGGATAATCCAAGGTAATCTTCCCATCTCAGAGTCAGCTAATAAGCAACCTTAATTCTGTCTGTAACTTTTAATTCCCCTTTGCCGAGTAGTTTAACATATTCATAGGTTCCAGGACTTAGAATGTGGATATATTTGGGGGAGCCATTATTCTGCTTACTACACTCTCAGAGATATTTTATAAACGTTTTCCTTTCTGTTTTGAATAGTTAATACTTGTACCTAGTACAAAATTCAAAAGGGTTTTCAGGCCCTAGCCAGTTTGGCTCAGCGGATAGAGAGACACCTGCGGACTGAAGGGTCACGGGTTCGATTCTGGTCAAGGGCACATGCCCAGGTGTGGGCTTGATCCCCATTGGGGGGCATGCAGGAGGCAGCCAACCAGTGATTCTCTCTCATCATTAATGTTTCTATCTCTCTCCCTCTCCCTTCCTCTCTGAAATCAGTAAAAATATATTTTAAATAAAGGGGGGTTTTGGGCGAAAGGTCTTATTCCCACCCTCCATCTCTAACCTAAATATTGTCTAGTTTCTCCATTGTACCAGTATTATTACTTTTTCCCTTGAAATTAATGAATAGTCTGTGGGGAGACACTCTTAAAGCCATGCAAATATCCTGCTCCTCATTAAAATGTCTCCCTGAACCCAGCATCCATTAATGGTTCCTTCCTGAACCAACCTTTATATAATTGTTGGAAGATGAATATTTTATAACTTTCCAAACCCCAGCACTCACTTCACAATGATCAGTTAACACCTGACATCTGTAGTAAGCAAGAACCCGTCTTCCCTATTTATCTATTTAATGTCAATGTGCCCGTGAATACTCTTGCTTTAATGTTCTATAATTCATCACTGTGCCTTGTTATGGTGGTGCTAAAATTATCTCATATTTGGCCAGTGAAGCTTACCCTTCCCTATCATTTTTTTTTAGCATTTCCATATTTTTTAGCATAACAAAATGTTTCAATCTTATCTCATATCCACCTTGCTGCTCCCCTGGAATCAGTCATTTCTCTGAGGATCCCTAAAACATTTAAGTGGTCAGTTGTATTACCCTGAAACCTAAGTACCAAGTATGGTCATTACCCCTTCTGTTGACAGAGCCAAGAAATATATACAGGCATACATACATACTAGAGGCCCAATGCACGAAATTTGTGCAAGAGTAGGCCTTCCTTCCCCCAGCTGCCAGCACCGGCTTCCCTCTGGCACTCGGGACCCGGGCTTCCCTCCAGCCACAGGCAGGCACCCGGTTCCCAGGCTTCCCTCCAGTCCCAGCTTCATCCAGAAGGTCGTCCGGAAGGATGTCCAGAAGGACATCTGGTCTAATTAGCATCTTACACTTTTATTATAATAGATGTATCCACATCCATCACAGGGTACACATACCTGGATAAACATATACACACATATGCATATGCGCATACATATTTTAGCATGAATACCTCCCATTCCAGTCCATCCCTACAGGGTTCTTGTTTGTCTTCACACATTCCGTATTATGTCCCTTCTTCCATAGTGAAAATGCTGACTGCATACAGCAACTGATTCATTTACCCATTTGCTTAATTTCATAATACATCTAAAAAAACTTCACACTTGCTTCACCCATAGAAAACAAACCTTCTAAAGAGTTCAGGTCATCCTGGCTGGTTTGGCTCGGTGGATAGAGTGTTGGCCTGCAGACTGAAAGGTCCCAGGTTCGATTCCGGTCAAGAGCATATGCCCAAGGTGAGGTCTCAATCCCCAGTAGGGGGCGTACAGGAGGCAGCCAATCAGTGATTCTCTCTCATCATTGATGTTTCTGTCTCTCTCACATCTTCTCTAAAATCAATAAAGGTATATTTTAAAAATAAAAACAGTTCAGGTCAGAATTTGTTTGCAGTCCTCATCTTTACTGTGTCGAAGGTTATATATACTCAAATACTAGGTTCATAAGTTACTTAGGTGGTTTTTCCCCTCCTTTGGTGTGTTTATGTTATTCATGTGAAATACACTTGGGTTAAATTTGTTAATTTGCTTTCAGTTTTAGAATTTCTCTCCCCTGCCTATCCTTGTTTTAATTTTGTTGTTTGAATATGTAGAACATTAATTTTTACTAAAAACTACAGAAGATATACTCAGAGAAGTAAGACTTCCTCTTATATTCCTTTCAACTTTTTTCTGCTCCCCTCAGTGAGCCCTAACCCCTTGTGATAACAGTTTTACTGTTTTCTGGTTTATCCTCCTATGTTTCTTTGTATAAGCAAATGTATGTTTTCTTGTTTTCCCTTTCTTCCTACACAGAAGGTAACCTGTATATGCTATTTTGAAGTTTACCTTTTTTTTTCACTTAACCATGTTTTTTGGAAATCACTCAATATCAGTTCACAGATCTTTCTTATTCTTGTTCACAGGTGCATAGTACTCCATTTTGTGTATGTGCTATATGTCCTATGCTTGGACATTGAGGTTTCCAATATTTTGCAGTTACAAATTGTGATAAATTAATAACCTCTTATATGTATACTAGAGGCCCGGTGCACAAAAATTTGTGCACTCGGGGGCGGGAGGTCCCTCAGCCCGGCCTGTGCCCTCTCGCAGTCTGGGACCCCTCGGGAGATAACGACCTGCTGGCTTAGGCCTGCTCCCGGGTGGCAGAGGGCAGGCCCAATCCCTAGGTGCAGCCCCTGGTCGGGCTCAGAGAAGGGCCAATTGGGAAGTGGGGGCGCCGCCCCCTGTCATACACAGAGCAGGGAGGATTGGGAGGTTGCGATGCCACCCTCAGTCACACTCAGGGTAGGGCCGATTGGGGGGTTGGGGCACTGCCCCCTGTCACGCACAGAGCAGGGCCCATCAGGGGGTTGAGGAGCTCCCCCCTGTCACTCACAGAGTAGGGCCAATAGGGGAGTTGGGGCACCGCCCTGTCACACACAGAGCAGAGCGGATCAGGGGGTTGGGGTGCTGCCCCTGTCACGCACAGAGGAGGGACGATCAGGGGGTTGGGGCACCTTCCCTTGTCACAAACAGAGCAGGGCGGATAGGGAGGTTGTGGCCCCGCCCCCTGTCACACACAGAGCTGCAGGGCGATCAGGGGGTTTGGGCGCTGCCCCCTGTCATGCTGATCCCGGTGCCGGGAGGCCTCACGGCTCCGCTGATCCCGGTGCTGGGAGGCATATTACCCTTTTACTATATAGGATAGAGGCCTGGTGCACGGGTGGGGGCTGGCTGGTTTGCCCTGAAGGGTGTCCTGGATCAGGGTGGGGGTCCCCACTGGGGTGCCTGGCCAGCCTGGATGAGGGGATGATGGCTGTTTGCAGCTGGTCACACACCCTTCAGGGTGGGGGTCCCCACTGGGGTGCCTGGCCAGTCTGGGTGAGGGGCTGAGGGCTGTTTTCAGGCTGGGGGTGACTGAAGCTCCCAACTTCTCCTTTTTATCTTTTTTTTTTATTCTGGACCAGCTTTAGCTCTGGCTCCAGCTCTTAGGCCTCGGCTGCTGAAAGCAGGTATCTGGTTTGTTTGGGTTCTATAATAGAAACACTGTATCAACTCCAGCTCTGAGATCCCAGCTGGCTGAAAGCAGGTTTCTGGGGTTTTTTTAGCTTCTATATTTGTAACAATGTTTCAGACTGCAAGCTAAGAGGCCAGCAAGGCAGGCGGGGAACGTTGGAGTCCTCCGTCACTGAAGCAAGCAAGCCTCATGTTAGCTTCAAGCTGCCGGCCGCCATCTTGGCTGGCAGTTAATTTGCATATTGCCCTGATTAGCCAATGGGAAGGGTAGCGGATGTACGGCTAATTACCATGTTTCTCTTTTATTAGATAGGATTTGGGGATTATTGGACATGTGTCTTCACTGTTAAGGTCAGAGGGTAAATGCATATGTCCTTTGGTTAGATACTGTGAATTTCTCCTCCATAGAAATTGTTCCATTTTGCATTCCCACTAGCAATGTATGAAAGTCCCTGTTTTCTCACAGCCTCTTCAATAGAGTGTATTGTCAAGCTTTTGGATTTTTGTAATCTTATAGGTGAGATGTAGTATCTTTTTTTTTTTTAATAATATATTTTATTGACTTTTTTACAGAGAGGAAGGGAGAGGGATAGAGAGTTAGAAACACCGATGAGAGAGACACATATCGATCAGCTGCCTCCTGCACATTCCCTACTGGGGATGTGCCCACAACCAAGGTACATGCCCTTGACCGGAATCGAACCTGGGACCCTTCAGTCCGCAGGCCGACGCTCTATCCACTGAGCCAAACCAGTCAGGGTGAGATGTAGTATCTTTTTTTTTTTTTTAATGTCCTCGGATAGAGGACGTATCAGATATTAAACTGATAAGAACAGATACTACACTTGATCTTAGCCAAAAGGCCGAGAAGCCATCGAGATGTAGTATCTTAATGTAGTTTTAGTTTGATTCTATTATTATGAGTGAAATTGAACATCATTTCATATATTTAAGAGCCATTTTATATTTCCTTTTGTGGTCATGTTTTTTGCCCATTTCTCTAGGACTTCTGGTCTTTGTTTTTCTCTTGATTTTTTAAAAGTTTTTCACATGTTAAGGATATTAGCCCTCCATCTGTGATATACATTGCAACTATTTTTCTCCCACTTTGGATTGATATAGTTTTAACACTTCCCATATAATCCTAGTACACAGTTAGGATTGAGAACCATTAGAGTAGTTTAAACTGTACAAATTGGAACTACTTTTTAAAGGAGAACACGTACAGAGAGGGATGGCCTGAGGACTCAGTCGTGGGTATCACCCATAAATTGGGACAGAAGAATGAATAGGAACCTGCAAAGGAGACAAAGTCATAGGTAGTGTATATAATGGAAACCAAGGTAGAAAAGAATTAATAGGAGGCAGGATTGGTCAGCAGCACTGATTACTGCAGCCATGAGGAAAAGGAAGAAGAGGTTGCTGGGTGTGGTAATGAGGTCCATACCCTTCTCACCAAACACCACTTCCTCTCTGCTCATTCAGGCTGAAAGAAGATTCTCCTGATCTCCGAGTGATTTTGTCCAGTAGTATTGCCAGGGACAATAGAAGGCCTCTCCTGGCAAACAAATTGACAGAACACAGCCCAGCCGCATCACAACTGGGGCATAATTATTCAGCCAGCAAATATTTAGTAAACTCCTATGAGTGACAGACACTGTTCTAGGCACAGGCTATCACAACAAAGACCTCATTCTTAACTTGTGCTTTTTTTCTTACCAATGTCTAAAAAATTGGAGGTTTCTTTTACCCAAGTCTGTTTATCTGGTTTGTGATGCAGCCACAACTCTGAGACAAACATGGTAAAGTCCTTAGAATTATTTAGGGAAAAACACTCTTGGGGGGGAAAAAAGGAATCATTAGCACCAGCAAGAAGCTCTGGGTGAAAAATGGTCCTCTTGGTATAGACTACAAGTCTATTCCCTGTCCTCTTCTTTCTCCTAATCTCCCACTACTCTTCCACTTTTATTTTTGGTGACTGGTGGCTGTGGTTGGGCATAAAGCATTGATTGAAGGAGTCCTTCTTAGCAGTGGCCTCTGGTGTTTTTTTAAAAAAAGCAACAGTCTTATGAGGGAGGGGAACAGTTCCTTCAACCTTGATGGGGTTTGAAAAGAAGACATCAGCAGATGAACAGTTCCTGTGCCCAGAACTGTCACCTGTGGCATTTGATATCATAGTTAAAGATACTCCTGATTCTCTCTATACTAGGAAGTGCAGTTAGCAAATATATTTTGTTGGTTTCTGTTTCTGTAAGCGTTCTCAAAGCCAACTGTAAATAAGACCTGCTGTCCTCCTTAAGGTCCAAGTGAAAGTCTGTATATGTTAGTATTCCAATGAGCCTGGCTCAACCACTGCTTTAATGTTCTTCTTATCCAAGCAGAAGGCTTTATGTAACTTTGGGAATAGACATGTAAGTAGAAGCATAAGCCATCTCTTGATAACTCTTCTTCCCTGCTTATGGACATTAGGCTAGGATTGGTCAACAGAAGCTAAAACATCTGGTCAGCTCAGTCCTTTGGGGTGGCTGGTGTTTTATAGACAACCCATCAAGATTGATTGGGCTTGTAACTGAATTAGCCAGATGTGTGGGCATTGTGTGCCCTTTTCTCAGCCTCCCTTCAATGTTGTTAGGTGGAAGCAGACATGAGATTAGCATGTTTGAAGATGCTGTGTTTTTAGTGCATGAACAAAAGCTGTCGCCTTCTGCAGAGACTGTGGCTCTGCCCCAGACGTCAGCAGTATAATTATGACTGCTAAATTCAGCCCAGACCCCAGGCTCTGCTGCCTTGGTCTCAGCTGTCATTTGTAGGAGGGGGTGGGGGATTACTGAAGCCCAGGGACCCAGGCACTTATTATAGTCCACTTTGAACTCTGCTTTATTCAGAGCCTTTCCCTTGCTACTAACAATTGTTCCAGTTGCTTTCTGGTCACAGAGCCTGCTGCCACCTCTGGGGACAGTCTGTGCTGGATTGTGGGGAGAGGGAGAAATGGGGCTGGCCTTCTGAAAGCCCATGACTTCCAGGAAACTTGCCCAAAATGAAACTGAGCTGATAATCCTCATACTCGCAGTGCCTGTGTCACTTACTATTTAGAGCATTATCCCTCATCTAGGAGGCCCTACCTTAGGTTTGCATTGAACAGAAATCCTTGGCAGGAATTTTTGCTTTTGCCCTTTTCCCCACCTAATTCTGTATGTGAAGTATCTTTGAATGTTTATTCCCCATCTCTTTTCTAACTAGACTGGCCTGCATATTTGTCGTAGAGCAAACTGGTCATTTTCATGTCTCCAGTACTCTGCTGGTGCTTAATATTCTGTAGACATCTCATACTCAGTGTATCCAAACCCAGCCCTCCTCAGTCTTTCTTCCAATGGCACCATCATCTATAGTCACCCAAACAAAAATCCTAATAATAAAAGGCTAATATGCAAATCGACCAAATGACCAGTTGCCCTGACGTGCACTGACCACCAGGGGGCAGACGCTCAATGCAGGAGCTGCCCCCTGGCGGTCAGTGCGCTCCCACAGGGGGAGTGCCACTCAGCCAGAAGCCGGGCTCACGGCTAGCAAGGCTAGCAAGGGCAGCCGGGTGGCAGGGAGCCTCTCCTGCCTCTGCAGCAGCACTAAGGATGTCCGACTGACAGTTTAGGCCCGCTCCCTGTGGTGCACGAATTTCATTTACTGGGCCTCTAGAGTATTAGAAGTAAGTCAGTTGACTTTGCCTTCTCTTTCCATTAAGTCCATCTTTCTTAGACTTTTCTCCCAAGTCCAACCTCTTTCCTCGGTCCCCACCACAGAGGACACCAAATTCAGACTTGATCATCTCATCTGGACTAGTGTTAACAGCCTTCTAGTTGATCTCCCTATCTCCAGGCTGTCCTTCAAACCAGCCTCTAGCCTGTAAAACCCTGTCTCCCTTGTTTGAAAACCCTCAGCAGTTCCCAGTACCTGTGAGATGAGGCCAGTTGTCTAACCCAGCATGCAAGTCTCTTCAGCCCGCCATGGATCTTTCACCATCCTTTCTCCAAGTGGGCCTGGGGAGACAAGAACTGTCTGCTAGATAGGGTGGCTGGCTCTTTGCTCAGTACCTCATTTTTACACATATACTATTGGTGAGACACTGTAGGAAGGAATGCTTAATAATGGCAAATATAGTAAAAATAACAATAGCTATCATTTATTGAGTTCTTACTATATGTATCAAGCTCTGCACTAAAGCTTTTGTGTCTTTTAATACTTAAAATGACTCTGAGTTCGATACTCTTTTTACCTATAAACAAATGCACACTAGGCTATTAAGTAACTTGCCCAAGTTCCACAACTGGTAAGTAGTGGAGCTCTCATGGTATATCTGTGACTGTGAACAGAATTTAAGAGCAGAATTCCAGTCGGTATCCCCAGAGCCTACACAGGATCTGGCATAAAACAGGTGCTCCAGAATGTTGGTTGGCTGGTTGAATGAATGAATGAATGAATCCGTGTTCTTCCATTGAACTTGACTTCAGGCTTAAGGGGAACTGGCTGAGCATCTGTAGCTTATGCCAAGAAAAATGGATTTTGTCTCATCTCCTAATGCCCAGCTGTACACAGACATGTTCCCTCCCACTCAGTAACAAACTGCCTGGAACTCTTTCCTGGCTCATATTTACAAGAGAATGTGATAAATTTCGTATTGATCTCTCCTGTTCCACTGTAAATTTTGCAAAAGATGATTAAATAGAGCAATAGAGTCTGCAGGCATTGTGGCTCAATATGTTGTGGAGTGGCGTATCGACCTCCTCCATCCAAAGGCAGCCAGCGCCTATCCCTGCTGCCCCAGACCAGTAATTAAAATCCTGTGAGACTGGGATTTAAAATCCAATCATATCCCTGAATCAAGCCTTCTAGCCTCCCCATGTGACGAGTGCAATAAGGTAACGGCAGGAGCATGTTTATGTCTGTGCTGAAGCAGTCCCCATAGGGTGGGTAAGAAATGGAGAGTTGGGTAGCCCTGCTGGCTAAATCACTTCACCCTGACACCACAGCCACTTGTTTATGTACCTACAGATTGTCTTACAAGTCCCAGCCAAAGACCAAATTCAGACAGAGCAAAATATCATGCACAAAAAAATCACAAACTGTGTTTCAGTGTACACTTCTATCCCCACAGCCAATCGTTGGTTTAAACACGTAATTTGGCTTTGATTAAACTCTTTATGGCCTTTAATAGCCAAATATATGTTTGAATTTCCACAAGAATGCTTTAACCTAAACTGAAGCCAACCTTCTCTGTGCTGAGGCCTGTAATCAAGGTACAGGCCTTGAAATAAACTTTTCCATCTCCTCCCAGCAGGATCAGGAGCTACTCAAGAGCAGGAACAGTGTCTTCTTTTTTTTTTTTAATCCCTAGCTCCTAGCACGGTACCAGATGCATAGCGGGATCTCAAAAGGTATCTTTGAATGAATGAACAAACACAAATTAATAATCTTGGAAAACCTCTGATGTATAAGTAGCAGACCTACCAAGTGATCGTCCACTCAGTGCTGGGGCATTCATTTGTTCCTGAGGTTGCTGAGCTGCTATCTTTGGATGTTCTCATGGTTAGAAATTTCTTACATTCCACCAAAATCTGCCTCCCAGGGTCTTAATTTTATCATTGAGCTTAATGTAGAATGAATCTAATCCCTATTCCACATTCCATTGGCTCTTCGAGTACCTGAAAATGCAGTCATGTTCTCCTGAGCTATCTTTTCTCCAGCCTGCAGCTCCAGTTCCTTAAGCCATTGTTCTCACATGGCTCTAAACTCTTTTCTATCTTGATCACTCTTCCCAAAACAATCTTTACTTTGTCTCTCTTCCAAAGCCCATTTATCTCCATTAATTTTCATCTCATTGGTTTCAGCTTTTAATGTCAATCTTCCACCAGGTTTACTTGGTACCCTTCCCACCTTAATCTGATATCTGCAGATCATATGGAACAGAACATCACTGTGAAAATCTGTGTCAGGGATAAACAAGCTAAACAGGACCAAGCGTATTTGTTGCCACTGGAAACTTCCTTCCAGATCACCTCTGGTCTGTCAGTCACTACACCCCACTGCCACTGCCTCTACTCCCCCTGCTGTTCCCTCCACCTGCTCCCTACCCTGGCCCCAGGTCTGGTTAGTCCACTAGTCACTCACTCACCCTTCACACTGTCCTAGCATCCAGCTCACTTTTCTCCATCGTGTTTTCAGGGTTGTCCTGAGACATTCCATGAAATGTCTGATGAAGCCCACATTTGCCCTAACTGCACCTGATTGCGCCAATGGGTAATCCTGATAAACAAAGGAAATGAGTTTAGTCTGACATGACTTGGTTTCTGTAAAACCATCCTGATGCCTAGTCATCATCACCATTTCCTTTCCTAGGCATTCACAAAGCATCTTTAGTCACACTCTGATTCTGGAGACAAGACACATATGTATGAAAAGTGTGTTGTCATATAAGTGCTTTAGTGGTTCAAAGGAGGAATTGATCCATATAGACAGGTGTGGTCTAAAAGAACTTAAAGGTATGGGAATTGGAGCTGGGCTTTGCAGAATGTAGGGTCTGAGTGGTGGGCAAAGGGGAGTTTGGCACCACTGAAGAGAACAGTAATAGCCCAGTGTAGCCCAGTCCTCAGGTCAGCACTGGAACTGAAAGCTCGGAAGGGTGGCCCAGGACAGTGCAGATGGATGGGAAGAGCCCTGGATTGGAAGGCATGGGTTCTAGTTCATGCTCTTCCATAGACTCTATGACTTTGGTCTTTAACCTTCCCTGCCCCAGGCGTCCCCAGTCTTTTTGTCTTAGTGCTTGCTTCTGCTCTTCTCCAGGTAATGCTATGATTTCCCATCTCCTCAACTACACAATCTGTGGCTCTCTTATGGTAGTGGTGGGTCATCATCCTTATCTTCTTGTCCCCCTACATCACACTGTTTTATCATTGTTTGTCCCTGTCTGTTTCCCACCAGTCTGGGCTCTGCTCAAGGGCAAGAACCAGTCTGATTCCACAGTGTATCCAGCTCCTGGCCCAGCCTCAGTGTTCAGTGGGTTTTTATGAGATGACTGGATCCAGCCAGGAGGCAGTAGCTCTCTGTTCCATGAACTTTAGAAATCTGCCTACCTGGAGGCAATTGATCCTACCCTACTATGTCCATTGGAGAGTTAGGACTTTGGGTGACTTTCTGAGAGTTCAATATATGTGGGTCACAATTCATCTGGCCCCAGAAAGGGAAGCTCTGATGGGAGGAAAAGGAGTTCCATTTTGTACCCTTTCTACTGTCTATCCCAAAATTACCTCTAGAAACCCCCCTATCTTGGCTTTGGAGCATCTGAGCACCCTGGAAGATAAAGATTATTTTCCCCTCTTTTTGAGTCATTAAGCCTTTGGAAGATAGCATTATGTAGTGGAAAGCCAGACCTGGCTTCTTTTTAAAAAGCAAACAACTTTTTATTATGTAAAATTCCAAGCATCTACAAAAAGAATAGTATAATAAATTCCTGCTTTAAATCTCAGCTTTGCTACTTATTTGCTGTGTGACTGTGGGCAAATTATTTAAGGTCTTTGAACCTCTATTTTCTCAGAGTCTTTGTATGATGAATAATTCAGACACTGTGTATAAAAGCCTTATACCCATGCCCTAACCAGTTTGGTTCAGTGGATAGAGCATCGGCCTGCCGACTCAAGGGTCCCAGATTCGATTCCGGTCAAGGGCATGTACCTTGGTTGTGGGCACATCCCCAGTAGGGGCTGTGCAGGAGGCAGCTGATTGATGTTTCTAACTCTCTATCTTTCTCCCTTCCTCTCTATAAAAAATCAATAAAGTATATTTAAAAAAAATAAAAGCCTATACCCAACAAATGTTAGCCCATTTCCTTTCACCTTACTTTTCTCCCAGACTCAGTTAAATCATCTGTAAAGTGGAAAAAATAATACCTTTGTTCACCAAATTAAGAATTAAATGCATGGAAGTAGTTGGCACAGGGTATGGCACATAAACTGCCCAGTAAAGGTTATTGGTTACCATGAGGCATGACTTGGTACAGGTGCACATGTACCTGTGTGTACATATATTAAGACTGCTCAGTGGTGTGGTCTATGATAAAAGTTCAGGATAAGCCATCAGGACACTGGGCTTCCCAGTTCCCAATATTCCCAGTTCTGCTGTGCTTCTTGCAGCATTATGGTCAGAGCTCTTCTCTCTCACCTTCAGACTCTGGGAATACAGAGGGAAATTGGTCCGTCTCTGACCTGAGGAGCTAACGTATAGACTAACTATAAACTGGGATGAATTCCCAGGAAAGGGAAGTAACAGGAAGGACAACAGGAGCCCAGGGACAGATGTAGAACACTGAGAGCTGAAGGCATGGGGGAGGCTTCTCAGAGAGGGGCCCTTGAAGAATACGTAATCAGGAGACAGGGGATGGGGTTCCAGGCATGAGGGGTAGCCCAAACAACAGTGTGAGGACAGGGCAGGTGCATGGCTTCTCTGATGTGGTGGGTTATTGACTCTGACTGCTTCCTTGATGAGAGCTCACAACCAAAAAGAATAGCTTGCTCTGCACCTCTAATCATAGGAAAGATTTCCCTTATATTCAATAAAAACATCTAATTGGAGATAGTAAGCAGATTGTTGAAATAGTGAAAATCAGAATGAAGGTGGTAAAGGAGCTAGCAGTCAAAATAGAAAGGGAGAGTGGGTGATTACAAAGGACATTGTACAGCCCATACGATCCTTTTTTTTCAATCATTTTTGAGCTTTTTATCTTATTCAGTCCAAAGGAAACCCCTAGAGGTGGGCAGGGCAGCAATCATTACCACCAGAGAAGAGAAGCAATACCCTAGATCACACAGCCAGGGAGTAGTGACCCTACCCCCACCGGCTCCCTGCCCAGTCCTCTTTTATAGGGCTGGGAGCCAGCTGCATGTAGGGGCAGGTGAGTCGTGGAAACTGCATTAGAACCGTGGGGTGGGAGGACAGAGTCAGGGAGGAGATAACAAAGCTGTGGGGGGTGAGTATGTCAATATTATTGATAATAATGGCCTAAGATATTTGTATAAGGCAGTTTCTGTTGTGTGTGTTTTTAAAGCCCTCTTATACAGATTATCATCTTTGATATTCACAGAGGTAGACAGAGGGCCTGGATAGGGTAGTGTCAAGGGAGGAGGGCGTAGCAGGCCTCCTCTCCCACCCTGCCCCCAGCTTAGCACTAAGAAGATGTGAAACCTTCCTCTTCCCCCACCCCGTGCCCCCCCCCCCCCCGCCCCCCGCCAATTTCACCACTCTTGTCAGGAAGGGCAAGTGGGCCTCTCTCTCCAACCATTTCCCACCCACAGAGCATCAAGAATGTTAGAGTCTAACCCAGGGGTGGGCAAACTTTTTGACTCGAGGGCCACAATGGGTTCTTAAACTGGGCCGGAGGACCGGAACAAAAGCATGGATGGAGTGTTTGTGTGAACTAATATAAATTCAAAGTAAACATCATTACATAAAAGGGTATGGTCTTTTTTTTCAATAGTTTTATTCATTTCAAACAGGGCCGGATCTGGCCCGCGGGCCGTAGTTTGCCCACGGCTGGTCTAACCTGACCTAATCTGCCACCCAGGCAGAGAGGTATCTAGGACCAGTAAAGAGACTGGGGATTTTGGCATGGTCACACACTTGCAGTCAGAAAGCTTTTCTGGGGCAGAAAGAACAGCCATGTTGTGTGTGGCCTCAGAAGATAACACCTATAAAAAGTCCATTGGTTTGGTAAATGTTACGGAATCCTGTTATGTGCTGGGTAGCAAGGATAAGCAGTGGATCAGACATGGTCCCTAGCTTCTGAGAGCTCCAAGTCTTGGTTGCAGACAGACAATTTTAACACAGCATGATTAGTGCAGTAAGATAGAGGCAGAAGGGCCCATGGAAGCACAAAGGATGGTTCCAAACCTGGGGTAGTAGGAAGACAAGGAAACTTTCCTGGAGGAGAAACCTGACTGGGTCTTAAAAAATGAATAGGTATTTACAGGAAGACCAAGGTGGGAGTGGGGCTGGAGAGAGAGGTTAGGGCTCATATGAAAAGGATATACCCTTAGTTTAGTGGAGAAACTCCTTGAAGGACCATGAGCTTGGAACTTGGTTCTAGGCACATTCAGGGAAGCCAGGTGACCACCTGTTTGGATGTAAGAGGGGAGTCACTTCTTACGGAGCTGGGAGAGCTCACTATTAATGTCTTTTTCCTCTTGGGAAGTCTGTGATTGTGTCAAATCAAAGGCAGGTGCTGTGCCAGAGAAGAGCACTGGGCTTGCTGGGCCCCAGCGGGCCAGCCTTCTCTCTCACTCACACAATTTCCACTGCCTTACCCTGCCCTGGGTGATAAGACCCAAGCCAGTCACCCTGCCAGCCAGGACCCATGAGCACCCACACCACACCCTACCTTTCTGGCTCAAGCCCTATTGACAGATCCCCCAGAATCTGAAGGAATTCAAGACAAATGGTTAAGAGGATGGAGTTAATAAAATTTGAAAAATTGAGGCCTGTCACTCCACTAAACTTTTTTCAATACCACTGACAGAAACATATTTCCCCAATGAGTGACCTTCCACAGCTGTAGCGGGCAGCGCAGCCGCAGCAGTGCTGCCAAGAAGCCAGTCTGCTATTTATCAAATATTATAAGCTGGGACACACTAATCTAGAGCGGGGAGGGGAGGGGAGGGGGTCCTGCACTAGACTGCCTGGGGTGCTCCAGGTGTTGGCCCCAACCCCAGACAGCCAGTGGGAGGTGACGGATGGCCTGCGATTAGCACTCCCCACCTCCATCCAGCCCTTTCACTTGCTCCCAGAGGCCTGACCCTCTAGACCAGCTGCTCAGCCTGGAGAGGCCCTGGGTGGGAGGCAAGGGGAGGTCAGGCCAGGGCACGGGCCATCCTGATGCCCCCAGAGAGGGCAGGCGGGTGAGGCCCAACGTGGTTATTTATTGGAGTGTAATGGTTTGTGGCCGTTGGTCGTGAAGGTGAAATCGATCAGTTGTAGAAGTCAGGTTCTATCAATTATTACAGCAATTAGTCAAGTCAGAGCATCAGAGCAAGGGTGTGGGGGCTGGGGGCTAATATTAGATGGACATTATCCATGGTGCCCCTGCCTCAGCCTTCCTAAAGTGGGAGCAGACGCACTACCCTGAGGCTCCAGAACCTTGGGGAAACTCTACTGGCTTCCCTCCTCGGAAGTGGCTGGGGTGGAGCCTGGCTGAGAGCTTCCTGGTCTAGGGACAGGCCCAGCACCGCTTTCAAAGGCATCTCTGTGCCGGCGGCCCAGGTGCAGGGATGTCCTACCTGTCCCCATCCCATTCTCTATGAGAAGTGACACCGCTCTACTAGAAATTACTCGGTGGCCAATGTTTATGGCTCACATTTTTCATTCTGTAAGCAAATATAGATCACTGACAGCACTTGTTTGAAGCGGTTAATCTCACCCTCAGTTCTCCCACTGTCTTCCTCTCTCCCCTTGTCTTTCTTTCCCTCTCCCCTTCTCTTTCCCATTTTTTCCCCCTCTTCCATTTCTCTTCTCTTTGCCCCTCTTGTCTTTTTCTTCTCGGCCTCTCCCTCATCACCCTTCCACTCCAGCCCATATCTAGTGACAGAGCCTCCCCTTGAGGCTGCCGAAAACACTCTCCTCACTAGGAAGGCTGTACTTTATCCTGTAAGGAGTGAAAAGCCACTGAAGGATTTTTCAGCAGGGATGTGTCCTGGCCGCCCAGATGGCAGAGTGGAGAATTGGAGTTAAAAAAAAAAAATTCTGGAGGGGGTTTGACTCCTGGACTAAGGAAATAACCAACTTTGTGACCTATTTCAGTTCTCTGTACCCAGTTTCCATGTCTTTAGCATTTTAATTTCTAACCCTCAGGATGGTTGTTAGGATTAAATGATATAATATATATAAAGTGCAGAGCACAGTGCCTGGCATACAGTAAGTGCTTAGTAAATACCAGCGGCTATTATTACCACTTCTAGATATGTATCCAAAAGACATAAAAACATATATCCATGTAAAGACTTTGTACACAGATGTTCATAGCAGCATTCATAATGGCTAAAAGGGGGAAACAACCCAGATGTCCATTGGCTAGTGAATGGATAAGCAAAATGTGGTACATACACACAGTGGAATATTATTCAGGTATAAAAAGGAATGGAGTACATACTACATTCATGTGGTAGCGTGAGTAATACATGCTACAACATGGATGGACCTTGAAAACATTATGCTAAGTGAAAGAAACCAGATACAGAGGCCACACATTGTATGATTCTATTTATATGAAAGATCAAGTATGGGCAAACCTATAGAGACAGTAGACACTGTTTGTTGGGGATGAGGGAGATGGGGAGAAGGGGGTAGCCTTTGATAATGATTACGAGGTTTATTTTTGAGATAATGAAAATGATCTGGAATTAGATAGTGGTAATGGTTTTACAACTTCGTAAATATATTTCAAATCACTGAATTGTATACTTTAAAAATGTATGTGAATTATATCTCAGTTTAAAATTATGAATATTCTGTAACAATTCCTATTAGAAAATAGGATTGTGTATAAAAGTATTAATTGTGTTATTGATAATAAGTTTCCTTGGCCTGGATTTTACTTCCTGCACTCTGCCCCTTTCCCCTCTTCCTCTAAACCTCTTCCTCTGCAGCCCAGGCAGACAGCCACATGTAAATGCTTAATAAATGTTTGCTGTTGCTAATAAGTACATAGGATTTTAAGAAGCAGAGAGCTTCCATAGGAATGGTTTTATATTATGATATAAATGTTTCCACAGTCTGGGATTGAGAAAGGGTGATTTTTTTTTTAATATATTTTATTGATTTTTTACAGAGAGGAAGGGAGAGAGATAGAGAGCTAGAAACATCGATGAGAGAGAAACGTCGATCAGCTGCCTCCCGCACATCCCCCACTGGGGATATGCCCGCAACCCAGGCACATGCCCTTGACCGGAATCGAACCCGGGACCCTTCAGTCCGCAGGCCGACGCTCTATCCACTGAGCCAAACCGGTTTCGGCGAGAAAGGGTGATTTTTAACAAACAGTGGCAGTACACACTGACAGCCTTACCTGGGTATTTAGTGTCCCCAGCCAGCCAGTTCCATTCTTATGGCAGAGACTGCGTCTTAACCTTTCTTTACTTCTTAGACAACACTTCCCTACCAAGAAAGATCAAGGAATGTTCCATTTAACACATAGTTCTTAACCATCTGCTGTGCTCAAGGCACAGCTTTCTTCTCATGTTTCTCTCTTCCTGCCTTGAGAGGAGTGCCTTTGGAGCAGGGCCAGTGATTCTTCTGTGTCCCCAAGCCCCACTCATTTAAAGTTTGCCAAATTGAATGGAATGAACAGTTTTTGAAGAGGAGAGTAAGGTGCTCAGACCTGGGCTTTGGAAAAGAGCTTCTGACAGCCTCGGGGTGGAGTTGCCTTTCCTCCATAACTGCCAAGCCTTGCACACAGTAAACACTGTATACAGGTTTGACAGCTGCTGGCACTTAAAAGAGGGAGAAGGTAGATGGATGGCCCCAGGCAAGCAGCTTCTTTTTGTCATACTTTGTCTTCAAATCACAGGAACTAATGATTGGAAGGAAGCTTGCCTATAAGCACACACTCACCAACAGCTAGTATTGGTAAGAGTCTCGAACTGAACCTGGGCTGGCACAGCCAGGTTGCTGGGGATGGCCACACCCTTCCAGAGGACTCTGCTGACTCTGGCAGGCAGGAAATGCCAGAGAGAAAAGAGCATTGAGAGAGAGAGAGAGGCCCACCAGCTGGTGTGGCTCACCTATTGAGCATCGACCCAGGAACCAAGATGTCATTGGTTCGATTTCCAGTCAGGGCACATGCCCAGGTTTCAGGCTCCATCCCCAGTGGGGATCAGTGATGTTTCTCATCTCATCAAAGTTTCTTTTCTTTTTTAAAAAAATCCTCACCCGAGGATTTTCCCATTGATTTTTGGAGAATGGGAGGGAGGGAGGAGACAGAGAGAGAGATACCTTGATGTGGGAAGAGACATCGATTAGCTGCCTCCTGCATGCACTCTGACCAGGGACAGGGATCGAACCTGCAACCTAGGTATGTGCCCTTAACCAGAATCAAACCTGGGACCCTTTAGTCCGCAGCCTGATTCTCTATTTACTGAGCCAAACCAGCGTGGGCATCTCATCAAGGTTTCTATCCCTTTATCCTTCTCCCTTCCTCTCTCTAAAAGTCAATAAAATATAAAATAAATACAACCTAAA
This sequence comes from Myotis myotis, assembly GCF_014108235.1. NCBI lineage: Eukaryota > Metazoa > Chordata > Mammalia > Chiroptera > Vespertilionidae > Myotis > Myotis myotis. Next base: position 40,665,102 of record NW_023416314.1, read on the forward strand.
AAGTAAAACGTTTAAAAAAGGGGAGCGGGCCGAAACCGGTTTGGCTCAGTGGATAGAGCGTCGGCCTACGGACTGAAAGGTCTCAGGTTCGATTCCGGTCAAGGGCATGTACCTGGGTTGCGGGCACATCCCCAGTAGGAGATGTGCAGGAGGCAGCTGATCGATGTTTCTCTCTCATTGATGTTTCTAACTCTCTATCTCTCTCCCTTCCTCTCTGTAAAAAATCAATAAAATATATTAAAAAAAAAAAAAAAAAAAAAGGGGGAGCGGGGGAGCAGAGAGCAGAAAGAAGGGAGCCTTTTAATTGTTTTTTGGGACATCCTGTGCTCTAGAAAGGAACCCTTTTACATGATTTTTGTGAATGACTATTCATCTGTATATGAATGTGTTGGATAACATGAGGATTTTATTTATTGATTTTCAGAGAGAAACATTGTTTTGTTCCACTTATTTATGCATTCATTGGTTGCTTCTTCGTATGTACCCTGACCAGGGATTGAACCCGCAACCTTGGTCTATCAGGACGATACTCTAACCAGCTGAGCTACCCAACTAGGACATAATGGGAGTATTTTAATGACTAAGGCCATTGGGGTAAAGTAATCTATATGTTTGGTACATTTGTTGGCATATTCAGTTGGTGTATTTGTATGTGCACAGCACACCTGTGTGTTACACCTGTGTGTAACACATCTGTATGTGTAGTAGTGTGTGTGGTATGTTTCTGTACACGTGGGAGCCCCAATACTCTGACCTCTGTGTCAGAGAAGGCTAAGAACTCTCCTCTCAGAGGAACTTGACATGTTCTTCCCACCATTCTACAGTGTCTTAAGTTTTTGTTGCTCTACATTTCCACAGGCATTCCTGACAATAAAATCAGGGTTCAATCTCACTGATTGCTCACAGAGCTTCTGACCACCTCTGACAACCTCTTTCTCCTCCTCCTGCCAGGAGCCAACCCCCTACAGAGGAATGAAATGGGACACACACCCTTGGACTATGCCCGAGAAGGGGAAGTGATGAAGCTTCTAAGGACTTCTGAGGCCAAGGTAAGTCTCAGAGAAAGGAGAAGGCCTGTGGGCACTCTGAGGCATTTAATCTTTCACTCATTAAATTATGTCAGGCTTCACACTTCCTTAGGTGATTATTGTCTGTTGAAAACAAATCCAACCCCTAGTCTCATCAAGAATAGGAAACTGTTCCTATTGTAACCAGGAAGAAGCCTGAACCACTTTTTGCTTCTGAGGATTAACCATCAAATTTAATTTTTGAGATGACGGACCTCCTCGTTCCTCTTCATGGGAGGGGAGCTAGTGAGACAAACCCTTCAGCCCAGGCCTCATGTACTCTATAGCCTCATCAGGCAATCCTCTCCTTACCCCTCCTCTAGAACCATTCTCTGACCCTCCTCTTCACACACACTCTAGAGAACCATATACAGTCTGAGACCTCCCCGCAAACCTTCATCTTAATTTCATCCTCTCACCCAAACTTTCTAACTCCCTAAAGACTCTTCCCAGCCGTAACCAGTTTGGCTCAGTGGATAGAGCATCGGCCTGCGGACTGAAAGGTCCCCGATTCGATTCCAGTCAAGGGCATGTACCTTGGTTGCGGGCACATCCCCAGTGAGGGGTGTGCAGGAGGCAGCTGATCGATGTTTCTCTCTCATCAATGTTTCTGACTCTCTGTCCCTCTCCCTTCTTCTCTGTAAAAAAATCAATAAAATATATTTTTAAAAAAATAAAATAAAATAAAGACTCTTCCCAGCCACCAAGCTGTAGCTTAGGAACTACTTGGCACAATCCAAGAACTGGAATCACAAATCTCAGAGTTGGCAGGGACCTCAGAAATCATCAAGTCCAGTGATGGGAAATCATGCCAAAGCCAAACCAAATAAGTCAGAGGAAAATAGAGCTGTTCTGGTTGAAAGAGAGGCAGACCTACTCCTTTCCTGGCCTATCCCTCCCCTCCTGAGCAGCCTCCTTGGAGGCTCTGCTGTGGGGCAAACATTTTAAACTCTGAAATCAAATGACTCATTTTACTTCTAGAGAAATTGGAGCCCAGGGGTGTGATGTGGCTTGCCTTTGGTCCCAGAGTAAGTTAGCATCAAAACTGAAATTAATAGACTTGGACAAAGTAAGTTTAGTGACCGGACTGGAACTGGAAGACCTGGTTCCTGACCCTGTCTTATGCTCTTTCCAGCATCATGGAGTCTCTTGTTGGCAAAGTGCCCTGAGATGATTCAGTGTAGCAGGTCCCACCTAGTGGCAAATACTCTCTGCCTTGAGAAAAAGCACTTAGGTCACTGCACTGAGACAGGATGTAGGCTGTGATCCCAGCTCCATCACTTACTGACTGGGTGACCTTGGGCTAGCACTTTCCCTCACTAAAGCTTGGTTTACCTCTGTGAAATGAAAACATTGGAATAAATTGTTTTTAAAGTTCCATTCAATATACGATTGTCTGTCTGCCAGTCAGGATAAACATATGCTGTTGTAACAACCCCAAATTTCAGTTGTCTAAAAGAACAAAGATTTATTTTTGCCTCACACTGCATGTTCATTGTGGGTCGGGAGGAGAGGGGGGAGGGAGTATGTGCTCTGCTCATTACAGGCACTCAGGGACCCGAGTGCAGAGCATCCATCCTGTGGAACGATGCTGATTGCATGGGAAAAGAATTTTCTGGAAGATCTTGCACTGCAGCTAAATGCACAGTCTGGAAATAGGACCCTCTACTTCCACTCACAACTCACTGGACATACTAATCCCATGTTCCTGCCCAATCGAAAGGAGACAAGAGTGAACTTACCATGTGCCTAGAAGGGGGAGAACTGGAAATACTTGGTAACCAGCATTAACCACAGCTTATCTCCTTGGAATCCTTAGGAGACCATCTTGCAATGTTCCCTCCGGAGAATGAGAGGAGTTAGGAAGGTGGACTGGCTTTCACGGCACATTCCAAGGGGCACTTGGGACCAGCAAAGAGCAGAAATTCCATAGAGCAAATGCTTCCTTCCCTTTGTTCAGATTTCCTACCCCTAGGAGCAGCCCCTGAAGTCAAGTCAGCTTTCCCATGTGCCTTAAGGAAATCCCTAAGCATGTTTCAGATAACCTTGGGGACTACGTCCCAGTCATAATTTCCCCTTTCAGGCCTAATTATTGTCCCCTGAGAGCAAGCACTGCACTTGGCTAAGAATACAAATTATTTGTCAGGTGATGTGATACAGGTCAGGCTCTGTTCTGGTCATGTAAGGCAAGAGAATGGGCCGCTTGGTGCCAGCATATGTGGACGGGTTAGAGCTGCTGAGGCACTCTTAACAGAATTTGGCTGACCAAGAAATGGCTTGATGTCAGCCACAAGGCAGTTAACAAATGGCAGTTGCATTGCTCTGCCAATCAGACTCTTCTGGACCACAGAGAGCAACTGCAGACACTACCTTCTGAGTAGACTGAGTTCTTAGAGTCTCTGTAAGGAGGGCAGTAAGGGGGCAAGAGGAACTGCCTGAAAAAATGCTGAAGGCAATAGGGTCATCTGGCCCTGAAGACAGATTGCACTTAGGCACGGGAACGGCTGTGGGTGGGAGGGGAGGAGATTCATTCAGCAGCAAAGCTAGGACAGAGCCAAGCTTAGTGGGTGGCAGCTGCAAAGAGGAGCTCCCTAACAGAGCTGCCCGGTAGAGGCTAGACAACCATTTAGAGCCAGCCCTCGGCTTCTGCAGCCTCTCAACTGGAAGACTGTTTTTTGTCACCTCTCTGTACTTGATCCCTTCATCCGGTCCGGACTTCCTACATCTGGAATGTCTAGCTGTCCGCTCAACATTTCCACCTGATTGCTCTGCTCTCCAATCAGATCCTAACCAGCTGAACTAGCCTTCAGCTCTCCCTGGATGTCGGCATCATTGTCTTTCTCTCAGTTGCTTAGCATCTATGTGGTCACCCATTCTTTCTGCTCTGGTTTTTTCCTCCAAGCTGCAAAAACTACCTCTTCAAAACTGTGAGGCAGAGTTTCTGGGGAAGAGCACTACGTTAGACCTGGGTTCTGTCTCCCTCTGCCAGTAAGAGCAGCATCTGCTCCTGAGTTCAGGCCCTATATTTGTAACGTAATGACTCAGGCCTAGAGCTTGCTGAGGCTCCAGCCTGAGACTGCATCTCCTGGCTCTTTGTCTAAACATGAGTTACCACCACTCTGACCTTATCTTACTCCTCTTCTATCCATCCAGTATCCTCTGCCACCCAGCTCAGCCTCTTCCACCTTCACCTACCACTGTGTAGTCAAATATGGGCTCCTTACAGAAAATGTGAATTATAAAAGCTATCTGTCCCATCATAGAAAATTAGAAAGGTAAAATAAGAGAATTAAATAATTCTGCCGGAACGGTTTGGCTCAGTGGATAGAGCGTCGGCCTGCGGACTGAGAGGTCCCAGGTTCGATACCGGTCAAGGGCATGTACCTGGGTTGCGGGCACATCCCCAGTAGGAGATGTGCAGGAGGCAGCTGATCGATGTTTCTCTCTCATCGATGTTTCTAACTATCTCTCTCCCTTCCTCTCTGTAAAAAATCAATAAAATATATTTTAAAAAAATAATAATAATAATTCGGTACATATTTATAAGTGACATCTGCATGCCACGCTCTGGGCTATGTGGGAAGAAGACAGATGGTGAAACACTGAAGGAGCTCACAGTCTGACAAAGAGACAGGCAAGCGAACCATGACACCACTGAAAACCCAGAGGTGGCCTCTGATCCTGCCTGGGAGACCAAGGGAGGCCTCCTGGAAGAGATGTCAACTAGCTAAATTTCAATTAAAAGCATTCTAGTCCTTCTACCTATTTGTAACCATTATTAATATTTTAAATTATTTTTAATAATAGTGAGTACCATTTATCAATGTATCCAGGCACTATGCCAGGTGCTCTAATATATATTTTTTCTAACCCTATAACAAATATATGAAGCAGCTCTTATTATTCCATTTTACAGATGGGAAACTGAAGCTGAAAGAAAGCAAGCAGGTGACTTAGAGAAAATCAAGTTGTTACAAATAATTATTGAAATATAAATAAGAGATTTCCTCTTATGATACTATACCTTTTCTGGACCATACCTATATATATTTATATAGGTGGACTTTTTGTATATACCAAGGATCTCAAACTGGCAGCCATATTTTATTTTGCCAGCTAGAATTTTTTTAAATGTCAATGTAATGCTTTAGAGCAGCAGTTCTCAACCTGTGGGTCGTGGCCCCTTTGGCGGTCGAATGACCCTTTCGCAGGGGTCACCTCAGACCATCCTGCATATCAGATATTTACATTACGATTCATAACAGTAGCAACATTACAGTTATGAAGTAGCAACGAAAATAATTTTATGGTTGGGTCACAGCATGAGGAACTGTATTTAAAGGGCCAGAAGGTTGAGAACCACTGCTTTAGAGGTTGGAGTGTGGACTCTCTAGCCACAGGCCTTCCCATTCCCTATTGTATGTGCTTGTCTGTCAAATATGTATATTTTCTACGTGACTCTCAAGGTGTTTGAGTTATGATCTAGTTCCTCATTTGGGATCTTGCTTTTTTCACTTAATGTTATTTCTTGATGACTTTCCTATTTTAAAATTATCCATTAGCCTATTTTTTTTTTTATTCTGCCTTTCAAAAGGTGTTGCTTATCTAAAATTTCTGTGACCTTAATTGGTCCAAATGAGTTACTCCTCACTGTTAGTTTACTTAGTTCTCTTGGCCTCTTTGGGACCCCCAAGAAGATCCAGAGGTAGATGAAGCCCAGCTCCTGTCCCCTGAGTGGGCCATGTGAGGAACATGGGGAGAGGCGGGAACTCCCAGCTCTAATACCCACAGACTGATTTATGCCTTAGGGGAGGGGGTCTACACAGATTTTGTGGGGCTCCAAGAAAGCATGGGTCTCCTCCAGGCAGAATGAGCATGTCAGGCTTCATAGAGAAGGTAGCCTGTGATCTCACTAGATCAGGGGTGGGGAACATCCAGCCTGCAAAATCATTTGGTCTGGCCCTGCCAAGGCATTAGGGGTGAGTTAATTAAATGTTTGACCAAATACAGCAGGCTGATTTTTAAGTTAATAATTTTGTATGGCCCACAAATGATGTTTAAATATCCAAATGGCCCTTGGGAGAAAAAAGGTTCCCCACCCCTGCACTAGATGGAGAGTTTAATACTTAAAGCGTAGACCATTTTCATGTCTTAACTAAGTGACGAAGGAGAGGTAGAAATATATCTCTGTGCACATGATGGCAGATAAAACAAAAATATGGGGAGCTATTCCATGATGAATATTCAGCTGAGGGGGACGTGCTGGTGCCAGCCCGCATCTCTACTCCCAGATCCTCACTCCACCGAGACTCACGAGGAATTTATTGCTCATTTTAATCACACCCAGAGAATGAATTGGCAGGAATATTAGGCAGATAGACCTATCATATATATTTTATTTGCATATCCCAGTGACAGAAGCACAAGCACATTTCCTATGTCTATATTTTTTCATTTGCTTCAGGGGTAGCTTGGGATGCAATGCTCCCCTGGGCCCCCCATTCAAGGCTTCGAGCCTGGGTGCTCCCATCAGAGCTGAAGAAAGCTTTCCAGGAGGGAAGGGGTGAGGTATGCAGGAGGGTAGGAGGGTTATGTTCCTTCTGGTTTAGGGTGAAAAGGGATTTCTTCCCTTCCTTTTCCAGCTTGCTCCCTGCTACGCATCTCACTTTGAGTGCTGGTGCCTGGCCCTGTGCTTAGTCCTGTGGGGATGAAAACACTATCTGACCTTCATTACAGGTTTACTATGGGCCAGACAGTGCTTTGCTTTATGGGGACAGGCTTTGTCCTTCCTTTGTTTTTAACTTCTTAAAAACTTTTTATTGAAATATACTCGTATAAGGTACCCATAATATTAGTGTAATAGTCAAGAAATAAACTATTACAAGCACGCAGAAGCTCACTTTCTACTCCCTTCCAGTACTCCCCATTCCCCAAGGGTAAAATTATACTGGGCTCTTTTTCTTTTATTTTTACATGATTTCAAAAAAAGAGTACAATGACTTACTATAATACTTCATGCAGATTACCAATCATTAACATTTATTACACTTGCTTTATTACTTAAATATGCATAAATATATAGAGAGAGCTATATCTCTTTTCTGAATCATTTGAGAGTAAATAATACATTTTAAGCCCCTTTATCCTTAAATACTTATATGAATTTTCAAAAAAACAAGTAGCCGAAACCGGTTTGGCTCAGTGGATAGAGCATCGGCCTGCGGACTGAGAGGTCCCAGGTTCGATTCCGGTCAAGGGCATGTACCTGGGTTGCGGGCATATCCCCAGTGGGAGATGTGCAGGAGGCAGCTGATCGATGATTCTCTCTCATCGATGTTTCTAACTCTCTATCTCTCTCCCTTCCTCTCTGTAAAGAATCAATAAAATATATTAATTAAAAAAAAAACAAAAAAAAAAACAAGTACATTTTCTTACATAACCTCAGTACAAGCCTCAGAATCAGAGCATTATATTGATCCCAACTACTCTACAGATATTATTCAGATTTCTCCAGTTGTTCCAATAATTCTCTTTACAAGAAAATAAAATTTGCCTAGCTGGTGTGGCTCAGTGGTTGAGTATTGACCCATGAACCGAAAGGTCACCGGTTCAATTCCTGATCTGGGCACATGCCTGGGTTGCAGGCTCAATCCCCAGTAGGGGGCATAGAGGAAGCAGCCAGTCGATGTTTCTCTCTCATTGATGTTTCTATCTCTCCAAAATCAATAAAAACATATGTAAAGAAAAGAAAATCCTGGGTCCCAAGTTGGATTCAGTTGTCAGTGTCTCTTTAGTCTTCTTTGATCTGGAACGGTTCCTCAGTCTTTCATTACTTTGACATTCTAACAAGTACAAACCGATTATTTTGTAGGCTGTCCCTCAATTAGGGTTTATCTAAGGTTTCCTTATAATTAACTCAGATTATGCATTTTTGGCAAGAATACCGTCTGGTGTTTGTTTTCAATAAATTCATTAGGAAGTCCTGTGTTAAAAGTAGAGGTAGGAAATTTGTGTTTTAAGTCTCATTTCCCTGAATAGACTCTGAACTCCCTGAAGGCAGGGAACAGGTCTTATCTCCAGGATGAAAGTGCAGGAGCTGGAGTCAGGCTACAACCGTTAGTGTTCTGTCTCTATTATTTGCTACCAGTGGAACCTTGCTTTAATTTACTTTACCTCCTTTTTTTTTTTTTTTTTTTTTTTTTTTTTTTTTTTTTTTTTTTGAGGGATGAAATCCTCTGAACTTCATAGGGCTGCAAGGTTAGAACAGCTGGTCCCAAGTCAGGCAAGATCACCAATGGATGCTAAAACTAGTGAATGGAAGTTTGAGGAATAACAGAATATTTACATTGCCTCAGATTTTTACCCCACAAGATACTTATTAATTACAAAGGGAAAAATGATAGAGGAGAAACCTGGCACCAACCACACCAAGTGATCAAAGTTAACGTCACCAGTTATAGGATACAGAGTATCAGGTGCCTCCTGGTTTGATGCACTGAGAAGAACACAACTCATTTTCTCACTTGCCCCTTTTAACCTTCTCTCACCAGTCTTGTCTCTGGATCAACCCAGCTATTTGCAGAGGAGTGATATGACCCGATTTACATGTTACTATTGCTCTGGCAGCAACAGGAGGATGGTCTGGAAGAGAGGAGAATGGAGTCCGAGATACTGATGGTAGTGATGACCAAGTCTGATGGGACTGATGCCTGCTCTGTGCCCAGTCTTCCTCTCCAGGAATGTGTCCTTTATGAGCCAGTTCAAGAAACTTTCATTCCCGTCTCCTTTCATCTGCTGTGCATCCCTTAGGCTCCTTTGTTGGATCCCCTGAGTTCACCTTGTCGTCATTCCTCCCACTCAGGGTTCTTTACATCATCACCCTCCCTAGTCTCATCTGTTGCCCCTTGGTCCCTTTTGTTGACCTCCCCACCCAACTCTCTGTGATGGGCATAGCTATGATGTGAGCTGGTGTTGGAGTCAAGGAGCCAGGAGGATAGGGCATATCTGAGTCTGTGAGCAGCCAGTATGTTCTGTGGCCCTGAACTCTCATGAGCGGCAAACTGCAGCTTGGCCTCTCTTCTCTTCCCTCCACCATACCTATCCCATTCTTGCCCAGAGTCTCATTATGCCTGCCACCCCCGCCCCAGCTACCCTCTCAGTGAACACACTGCCAGGTTCATTATCAGACCTTTTCTCTAAGGGATGTCCAACAGTAATGGTGCCTGACATACCCCCTCTCCCTGTAACACTCCCCACCTCTGAGCGAGCCCAACTAGGCTTTGCCTCGGCCTCCCAGCCCTTTCCTGTAAATGCACTCACAGCCAGGAGGGGTGCCATGTTAAATCAAGAGTGATGGAAACCAGTGGCAGCAAATATCCAGCCAAGATGCAGCATAGGGAGCTGGTTGCTTCTGGCTCCAGGTGAGGGCTTCTGAAGCTAATTGCATATGGCTTTTATTAAGAAGATGATCACTCCCCCACTCCTGCGCTCCTGGGTGGCTTCTTCCTAGTGCCTCTCAGCCCAGTACCCTCTGCTTCTGTAGGCTGGGTCACCTACTTATCTTCTCTTGTGGAGCCCTGTCAAAGCACGGCCTTGACCTTAGTCCCTTCCTCCCCATTTCCTCAAAAAGCCAAGAACAATAGTAGTCCCTATTTATGGAACCCTTCCCAAGTGCCTTTTCCCCTCTCTCCTCTTTCCCAAGAAGAGTATATGCAAACCAAGTATTTTCCTTTCCTAGGTTCTTCCACTGGCTAGCTTTTCACAAGCCTGGGCTCATATAGTTAACAAGTCATTCATTCAGTACATTTTTTTATACAAAGCCTGTGCTAAGCATTAGGAAAAGAGAATGAATCTGTAACCTATCTGGTTTAATCTCAGTATCCTGTACATTTTTATCCAAAATTCTGCATTTTCAAAAGTTTTTCTGAATAGATATTTAGGAGTTCATATATCTCCACCAGGCTGGTGGAGAATTGAGACATGCTTAGATTTAGGCTGTAGGTTAACTCTTTCCCAGGACTATCTGGAAAGCTCCTGAGAAACCACCCAAATCACAGTGTAACTTTTCCCCACTCTGACCCCCGTAGAAGTTAAGGACCCTTTCTCCTTGCCCAAGAAAATAACAGGAATTCTAAGATAGCCTAAAATCATGACTCTGAAGAAGAGTTACAGGAAGTAGAAATGTTTCCCTGGAGAAGACAAGGAGGCCATGAACAGTGTACCCAAATCAACAAAGTGGTGACAAAGTCATGTTAGGCTTGGCATGCAGCAAAGGAAAAAGATATGTTCTCTGAGGCCCCACAGATCAATGGAGGAATTCTGTACCACGTAACGAAAACTGATAGGCAGAGATGAGCCATATAGTAGGTGTCCTCGGACCCCTGTTGTTGTTGGGACTTTGCCCTGTCGGGCTCCTAGGGGAAGGAGTCAGGGGCCACTTCCAGGGCAGTGGGGGCATCCAAGTGGACTTAGCTCCTGGCTTCTACTTGAGCCAGAGCAACCATTCTCTTTATGTATGGAGCTCCACACAGATTACATTATTTTAAAGAGTTTTGGTAAATAAAGAGTTCAAATAAATAAATAAATGGCACTGGGTTACATAATTAGTTATCAAAATGCAGTGAAGGAGAAGTAGCATTTATCAAAGGCCTTCCAAGGGCCAGCTACTGTGCTCTCCTCCCCTTGAGTCTCTTACATACCACTTCCACATACACATTCACTGTGTGCCAGAGACTCTGCCAGGTGCTTTGTATACACTATCTCATTTAATCTCCACCAACATCCCCAAGGATCCTGCAAGTTAGGTATGAATACCAGCACCATGTTATAAATGAGGAAAATAAAATTCAAGGAGGTAAATTAACTGCCCCAGGGTCAGCTAGCTAGTAGGTAGGTGAGGTGAGGTTTGAATTCAGGTCTGCCTGGAGCAAAGTTTCTTTGCGCCACATGCCTTGCGCCACTGTGAGCCAAAGGAGGAGCCAAACTTCAGATGGGGACAACTGTAAGGATTAAATATGATGCTATGACCAATCAGAAAGAATATATGGCCCTAGCCAATTTGGCTCAGTGGATACAGCATCGGCTTGCTGAAAGGTCCCAGGTTCAATTCCTGTCAAGGGCACTTACCTTAGTTGCAGGCTCGATCCCCAGTCAGGGTGCAAGGGTGCATGTAGGAGGCAACCAACCAGTGTGTCTCTCTCACACTGATGTTTCTCTTTCTCTCTTTCTCCTTCCCTCCCTCCCCCTTCCACTCTCTAAAATCAATCGAAAACTATCCTCAGGTGAGGATTAACAAAAAAAGAAGAGCCCTGGCTAGTTTGGCTCAGTGGATAGAGTGTTGACCTGCAGGCTGAAGGGTCCCAGGTTCATTTCCAGTCAGGGCACATGCCTGGGTTGCATGCTCAATCCCCAGTAGGGAGTGTGCAGGAGTCAATTGATCAATGATTCTCTCTCATCATTGATGTTTCTATCTCTCTCTCCCTCTCCCTTCCTCTCTGAAATCAATAAAGAAAATACTTTTTTTAAAAAAAAGAAGAATGAATATATGCACCCCTATGTTCATAGCAGCACAGTTTACAATAGCTAAGATTGTAAATCTTAGCCCAAGTGCCCATCAGTAGATGAGTGGATTTTAAAAAGCTGTGCTATTGACACCAGGGAATATTATGCAGCTGTAAAAAAGAAAGGATCTCTTACCCTTTGAGACAGCATAGAGGGACCTGAAGAGGATTATACTAAACAAAATAAACCAGTCAGAGAAAGATAAGTATCACATGATCTCACTCATATGGAATCTAATGAACAAAATAAACTGATAAACAAAATTGATCCAGAGACATAGAAGCATGGAACAGGCTGACAGATCTCAGAGGGAAGGTGAGGGTGGGGATGGGGAGAGATTAACTGAGGAACTTATATGTGTATGTATGCATACCCCATGGACACAGACAATAGTGTGGTGAAGGCCTGGGAGGGGCGGGGGTGGGGTGGCAGGGATCAATGGGGGGAAAAGGCATATCTGTAATACTTTCAACAATAAAGATAAATTTTTTAAAGAATAAAATAGAGGAAACAAAAATATGATGCTGTGTATAAAACACTGAGTACAGTGCCTGGCATGCAGAAGCTAGTCCACAAATGGTTGCTGTCTCATTAGTTGGCAACATGTATTGACTCTTTCTGTGAGCCCGGCCCTGTGCTAGGTGCTGGAGCTATAGAGAAGAATACAACTTAGTCTTTGTCACTAAGAACTTTATGGATTAGAAAAGAGAGAAACGGGCAGTCAAATAAGTGCTCCACAGGGCCTGCGGCAGGCAGGAAGTCTTACAAGAGGGTTCTTAGACAATACAGTATTGAAGCTGAGATCACCAAGGCACTTGGAGGTGGGTGTGAGTGGAGAGACTTCTGTGGTGAGGGAGCAGAGTGAGCAAAAGGCCTAGAGGTGGGGATACCCATCACTGAGGAGAAGTGAGAAAACACCCAACAAACCAGTGGAGACCAGTTTCCATCGCTTCGAGCTCCTTCCATGGTCTGCCTGACTGACTGTAAGCCGGCCAGTGCACCAGCTGGAGCTGTACCAGCCGGCCTGTGTATTTCTCACCATCAGAGCCTTCTAGCCTAGTGGACCGCGTGCTGAGAGGGACTGGGTGGGCAGGGAGGAGGAGGAGGAGGCAGATATATGACTGGAGTCGTCAGAGCCAGGTGATGTATGTGGCGCCTGAGGGAGCTGCACAGTGACACTCTGGATTCCAACCGGCAAGCGTCGCTCCACTGGGATCGGCGCCGAATTATTGCTCCACATGAAACCCCAGGACTGATGGGAGCTTTCAGTTACAGACTGATAGCAACAACCAAAATTGGATTGTTTGCTATTTATTTTTTTTAACTTCTGTCAAGGTCACTACCGTAACAGGAAAACACTGCCCAAGCAGCAGGTATTTTTCATCCACTCTGCCCGCAAGAGCAATCTGCAACCACAACTTTTGTGACAGGGCCTTACCTTGGCAGCATGCTTTCTGGAAATCTGTCAGTGTTTAGAGGTCTGAGGGAAAGAGAGCCTCCTGAATTCTCTACTCCAAGACCTGCTTTCTTCCCCTGCCCCCAGCTGCCATAAGTGCTTTCTCATGGTACCCATGCACTCGCCCTTCCCCGCTGGTCTCCATAGAGTCCCACAACTTCCACCTAGCCCACTACTCCAGCTTCTGCAAGCTTCCCGTCTCCCAGGAAGCCTACACCCAAAAAAATGTTCCATACTTTGTGTATCCTTCACTTCTTTTTCTGTACTCCTACACCACCCAGTCTAGCTGTTAGGTCCTCTTTATATTGTCATGTATGCATACCCCATGGACACAGACAATAGTGTGGTGAAGGCCTGGGAGAGGCGGGTTCAATTCATTTTTGCAGTCATTCACTAGATGCCTCTACTGTGCCAGGACTTGTGCTAGAAATAGTGAAAAATAGTGCCTTCCCTCAGGGAGCTCATCACTGATTTTAGAATACAGGCTTATACAACAAACTTGTTTTCAAGTAGTTGGAGGTTTTTTTTGTTTTTTGGGGGTGGTGGTGGAGGAGGTGGTAGTGATAGGCACAGGGCTAGGAATGGGCATGCATGCTTTAGAACTGTGAGGAAATTGGATGGTTCTGCCTGAGCAATATTTGTGCACAGACCCTGCCTCACCTCCCCGGCCCGCCTTTGAGCTCCTTGAGGGCAAGTCCTTGCTCTCCTCTTCTTCCTCGCAGTGTGACCAAGCTCAGGAGCTTCTGCCTTTACTGAGATGGACCACGCCCAGGGCCAGCACATGCCAAATATTCAGCATCACTAGAACCTCCCAGGGGGCAGAGCACAGTTCTCTTCCTTCTCCCCGCCCCACCTTCCCATCATGGGGCCCAGCACATAGCAATTGCTGGATAATTGTGTTTAATTGAAATGCAGTATCGCCGAAACCGGTTTGGCTCAGTGGATAGAGCGTTGGCCTGCGGACTGAAAGGTCCCAGGTTCGATTTCGGTCAAGGGCATGTACCTGGGTTGCGGTCATATCCCCAGTAGGAGATGTGCAGGAGGCAGCTGATCGATGTTTCTCTCTCATCGATGTTTCTAGCTGTCTATCTCTCTCCCTTCCTCTCTGTAAAAAATCAATAAAAAAATATATTTAAAAAAAAAAGAAAGAAAGAAATGCGAAATGCAGTATCATTGAAGTGGAGGGTGTTCATAGCTCTGGTTTGAAAACCAAAAAGGTTTTCAAGAGAGTAAGTGGAAAGAATACTTGCTGAGCCTTGCTACATGCCGGCCATGATGCTAGGCACATTGTATATATCATCATGTTTAATCCCTCATTAATAGATAAAACTGAGGTGAAGTAACTTGCTTCAGGTGATAAGCATATTTTGTCAGTGATAAATCTAGCATTCAAACCCAGGTCTTTTGTCAGACTTCAGAGTCAAGGTTTAATTTAGTAGTAGTACTTATTTTACTAGCAGAGTTAGCCAGCACTCTGAGCAGTGGCCACCTGAGGTAAGGAGATGGGGTGAGGGGTAGAATGAGAGGACTGAGGGAGGACTGGGCCTCCAGGGGTCATGAGCCAGGGCTGTGAATCCTGACCCCTGGGGAGCCAGGCCTGTGTTTTATCCCCTAGGTCAGGGATAGAATAAAACTAGGATGCTGCTGGGCCCGGACTCCTGAGCACCTTGCTCTCTCCCCACAGTACCAGGAGAAGCAGCGGAAGCGTGAAGCTGAGGAGCGGCGCCGATTCCCACTGGAGCAGCGGCTGAAGGAGCACATCATTGGCCAGGAGAGTGCCATTGCCACAGTGGGTGCAGGTGAGCATGGAAGATGCTGGCAATGAAGTGTACATCCTGATGTCACCATAACCATATTGCATATTATAACTTAACACTTTTCGACATACTTTCTATGTGCCAGGCATTGTAATAAGCTCTTTGCATGTGTTCTGTCATTTAATCCTCCCTTCCTGTGAGGTTGGTACCATTAAGTCCCCATTTTACAGATTGGGAAGCTGAGACACAGAGCACTTAAATAATTGCTCAAGGCTGCTTTTCCTGTGTTTACAACTTAACTCTGACCTTCATCTGGTCCACTGTTCCCCATGCCCCCACTTTTCAGGTGAGGAAACAGACCTAGAGAGGAATGAGAGCTTGTCCATCACTAGTAATGTAGCAGCTGAGCCAGAACCAGAACTTTCGTCTTTTGCCACTGCCTCAGTTGTAGATAAAACATCCTGAACAAGTCTTGAGTGCTTTCTTCTTCACCTCAGAAGTCTTATGTCCCATACTTTGACCCCTGGGAGCCAGACTACCCACTGGTATAACCCCTAATCTAATAGCCCTCCTGCCCATGCCGAACCCACTGGAAAGAAATATAGGACTAGGGTCTGCTAAAGATGGTGGCCTCTCCATTGTTTTCTGACCCAGATACATGACTCCCTGAGGGTGATCTCGAAGGCAGCAAGGGCAGCAGAACCCATGCCCAGCTTAGAAAAGGGGACATCCCCAAAGGCAGGCTCTCAAAGCATGGTCTCTAAATCAGTATCATCAACATCCTCTGGGACCTTGTGAGAAATGCAGATCTCAGGCCTCACCCCAGACCTATGGAATCAGAAACTGGGAATGGAGCATAGCAACCCATGTTTTAACAGTCCCTGCTGGTAATTCTGATGCTCAGCTCAAGTTTAAAAAACTCTGCTCTGCTCTGTTTCAGTCAGTCCCACTCATGTGTTGCTGCCTCTTCTCTCCAAGTATTTGTTGGCAGCAACTGCCAAAGAAAGTACCAGGTTCTTCTCACTGAGAAAGGAGACATCAGGCTGAACTTGTGGTGCTCCTCTGGGATATTCTAGGGTGGCATTTTCAGTGCTAGGAAACCAATTAGAGGAGTAATTGAAAAGTGAAGGTGGTTGTCCCTGTGACACACAGAGCCCAGCCTGATCTTCATCATTCTCACATATACCAGTGGGACTCATGTAGCTGCCATGAGCCCCTCGTCAGGGGCCTGACCTGATCAGCAGATAAAAGTGTCTACTGCCTGGCCAGTGTTGCTCAATGGTTAAGCATCAACACATGAGCCAATAGGTCCAAGGTTCGATTCCTAGTCAGGGCATATGCCCAGGTTGCAGCTCAATCCCCAGTAGGGGGCCTGCAGGAGGCAGCCATCAATGGTTCTCTCTCATCATTGATGTTTCTTTTTATATATTTTTTTTATTGATTTTTGAGAGGAAGGGAGAGGGAGAGAAAGATAGAAGCATCAATGATGAGAGAATCATTGATTGGCTGCCTCCTGAACGCCCCCTACAGGAGATTGAGCCCACAACCTGGGCATGTGCCCTTGAGCGGAATCAAACCTGGGACCCTTTAGTCAGTGGGCCAGTGATCTATCCACTGAGCCAAACTGGCTAGGGCAATCATCATTGATGTTTCTCCCTCTCCCTTTCTCTCTGAAATCAATAAAAACATTTTTTTAAAAAAATAATAATAAAGTTACCTTTAAAAAAAAAAGGGTGTCCCAATGATCAGAGCTGCCTCACAACTAGAGGTCAGAAGGCTTCCTGCTGACACAGGAGCCAGGGAAAGAGTTTTTGAATATACAAGGCCCCACTGCTCAGGCCCAAACCTCACCAAGCTGCCCTCCACCTTCAGCTACCACCTTAGAGGTGGCAACCTCCCACTTCTTTGTCAACATTGTGTCTGAAGTGGCAGGACGGGAGATGCTGGGAGCTCTCAGGGTTTGGAGAGACAAGGATTAGCCCATGGAGAGATAGATTACCTGGGCAGAGATCTAAGAGAGCATCTCCTGCTGGAGTCTCCTGTGCATTTGGGCCAGAACTGCCACTGCCATCATAGTATTTTCCCTCTGCTTCTGACACGGCCCTTTACCAGCATGCTGCCTGCTCCTCTGACCTCTTGCTTCTCAAGCCTATAAGATATGAAGCTCCCAGAAGTAAGAGTTGGGGGGAGAGGAGAAGGACATTGAGATAGGAAGACTTCGCACTACCGGTGTGGCTCAGTGGGTAAGTGTCAGCCTACGACCCAGGAGATCAAAGTTCATTTCCCGGTCAGGGCACATGCCCGGGTTGCAGGATAGATCCCCAGCAGGAGGCAGGCAGGAGGCAGCCAACCAGTGATTCTCTCTCCTCATTGATGTTTCTATCTCTCCTTCTCCCTTCCTCTCTGAAATCAATACAAATACTAAAAAAAAAAAAAAAGAGAGAGAGAGAGATGGGAAGACTTCAACCAACCTGGGCTTGAATAGCAAGGTCAGCAGTTACCAGCTGTGTCACTCAGGCCAGTCACTTTGCTTCTCTGAGCATCAGTTTCCTCGCCTGTGTCCTGGGGAGCAGATCCAGACGGCCTGATTCTAAAGCTCTTTCCAGTGTGCCAGGCAGCACTGAATAAAAACCTAGTCCCTGTCCTTAAGATGTTGACCGTCTAGGGATGGGCACTGTGCTCTGTAGGTCAGGCCCACAGCTGTTTCCTTCAAGCTGGGACTGACCCTTAGTCCCAGCCCCAGACTGGTGTCGTTCCCTAGTCCTACAGACCTCTGCTGCCCACCCCTCTGCCTCCCCTTGAGTGGACCCAAGCAAGAGTAGATGATTCAGCTTCCCACCTCCCAAGGGCTATTAGAATGTCTGCCCTCAGTGCTTTCTTCTATCCAAAGCTCCATTCTGTCACCTAAAATCTGCCTCAGATCAGGGAGGCCCTGCTCCTTATCCTGTGGTATGTAAGTTGACCCTGTCATGGTCCTACTGACTCCGGAAAGGCCAGAGGCAATTGGATCCTGGGCTCTGGGGCTGGTAAGCCATCATCACCTCCATTTGTAAGGCAGTAACTATGTGCGCACCTTGCTAGAAGCCCTAAAGCTGGGGATCACACTGATAATGGCCAGATAATGCCCAGCTACCCACCCAGGTGGAGCCTGAGGCACTCTCTGGGTCAGGGTTTGTGGTAGGCAGGCAGCAGCCAGTGCCTCAGGACCTCTAGACTGAAGGAGGTACAAGAATGGGAGGCAGATGTAGAGGCTAGGCCAGGCCTCACTGGTCCTTTAGGCTAGTGTCAGATGTGTGCTAGGGACTAGCTGGGTGGACCCTGGCACCCAGGGGTACCATGAGGATGGGCAGCCAGAGAAGTGCCGCAGAATGAATTGATTTGATAAATGGCCATTTATTACCCTCTCGAATTGGCTGAAACCAATTTCGGTCACATCAACCCCTGGTAAGTGCTGGGATATTGATTTGTGCAAAGTAATACAGTGAATTTATCAGTGTGATCCCCAGCTGCAGGGCTTTTCTAGCAAGGCTGGCGCGCAGTTACCACCTTACAAATGGTGGAGATAACGCACCAGCCCCACAGACCAGGCCCCTGTGGCCTCTCTGGTCTTCTTGGGTCACTGGAGCCAAAGCAGGGCCAACCTACATACCATAAGCCAGAGGCTTCGCATTGAAAGCAAGGCTTTCCTTCCAGAATCCAGAGCTGTTCCTGGTCATGGGGTAGGTGGGGATGCCCTATCGGGCAGACCTCCTGGGAGTTCCAGAGCCTCTGTTTCCCACCATCCTCTTCAGAAAGGCAACTAGCTGTCTGTTCAGCACATTCAGCGCTAGACTCTGCTCCCCTCCTTCAACCTGCCCACTTCCTGTGTTCCTGTCTCAGTAAAAGCACCGCCTAAATAAAAACTTAGATGTTTTGTTGGCCCCTCCCTCCCTCATCAAATATTAAGTTCTATCATTCTGCCTCTTACATGCATCTTAAATCTGGCCTCTCTCCTCTGTTCTTAATACCACTGCTCCAGCTCAGCATTTGAACCACACAGTAGCTGCCTCACTGGCCTCTCTGCTTCCTTTTCTTCCAGTATAATTGCTTCTTCGCAGCTGGAGTGAGCTTTGTAACAAACCCCCCTGTTTAAAACCCTTGAGTGGCCCTTGTTGCCCTAGCCCAGCACACAAGACCCACCCCTGCTGTTGCCCCACTTTGCCCTGCATCCACCAGTGATGCCACCAGCCACCCTAGCCGCTTTTGCTTTCCTGCACATGCTTTGTTGATCTGCCTTCATTTGTTGATGCTGCCATCTGTGTGGAATTCCTTTTCTTTTGGTTCTTTCCCCACCCCAGCCCTGCCTCTCTCCCACACTCTGGCTGGCTTTTACTCAGTTCAGGAGCAATAATAGACTGTAGACTTCTGAAGGCAGAGACCATGGCTGAATTGTTTTTGTTTTCACAATTTCTGGCACAGCACCCTGTTCAAAGTAGATGCTTAGTGCAGTTTGTTGAATTAATTAATTTGATATGGCCCTTTGTCCATCTCTGTGACGTGCTTTGAGAAAGGAGAAGCTGTACACCTGCTCTCTAGTAGTTCACAAGCATACTGGGAATGTGACTGTGGTGAAATAGTTCATTACAACACCCATACTACTTGACCTTCAACCCCTCCGGTGGTCATGCTATTCCCCAAACTTGCTCTGAACAGCCTTCTCTGGGCAGCAGATGAGCCAGCACACTTGGAAGCTTCCCTGTAGCTCCCTCTTTCCGGATGCCTGTCCCCAGTACCTATTGCACTTGGTCGCAGTTGACTCTGAAGCCCTTGAACTCTCTCAGGGAAGCACTACTATCCCAACTGCTCTTCTGTGCTGAGGCTGGGCCAGAACTCAGAATCTCAGCATCAGCCACTTGGCACACAGTAGGTGCACCCTCCTATCTCATGCTTCACTTCCCTCTTTGACTAATCCAAAACATAATCTGCCCAAGCCCTGGGGCCTCCCTTGGAGTCCTATTTCTGAATTGAGAACTATCCAGGTCATTTCTGAGCTGTGGGGTGGTAGTGACTACTTTAGAAACTGCTTATAGTTCCACCTCCACACTCAGCGGTTAGAGTGTCAGCTGCTCACTGAAGGGTCGTGGGTTTGATTCCCAGTCAAGGGCATGTACCTGGGTTGTAAGTTCGATCCTTAGCCCTGTTCCGGGCACATGCAGGAGGCAACCAATCGATGTGTGTCTCTCACATCCATGTGTGTCTCTCTCTCCCCCTTCCTTTCTCTCTCTCTAAAAATCAATGGGGAGGGGTCGGGAGGCGGGTATCCTCAGTTGAGAATTTACAAAACAAAAAAAGACACAGACCTTATTTTAGGTTTCTTTGTAGGTGCCCCAGCACCCATCGCAGAGTTTATTTTCTGAACAAATGGATAAGCTCCCAGAGAGGGATTAAGAAGAGAGCAGGAGCCTTTTCACCCAGGGGTAGTAATAACTACTTGAAGCCATAGGAGACTCTTAGATCCAAGCTCACTCTTCTATGTAAAGTGGGCATAAAGTACCTATTCTTTCCCTCTTGTAGCTCCAGAAAGAGCAAGGATTAATTTGTTTAGTCCTCAAGCATTATGCCACTGTTAGGCTATTCCCAAACATCCCTTTGGAAATGTGACTCCTGGTACTGCTCCCATGGAATGCACAGTGAGATTGGAGCACACCCTACCCCTGGATATGAAGGCACAGGTAATGAAACCCCTTACACTGCCCCTCTCTGAGCCCATTCTCCTCTTCTGCAAAATGGAGATAATACCTGCTTCTCCTTATTCTAAGGAGGAAAGAGATATCTATAAAATACTAAAGCTGTAGTGGCTACTTCCGCTGCTGCGCTATGACTACCATTATTTTTACTCTTATTCCACTTCTTGCAATTTACAGAATGCTTTCATAATCATTAACTTGTTTAATTTTCGTGTGGGGTTGACTATGTATTGTATTCCCATTTTATAGATTTTAAAAAAAAATGAGGCTTTAAGGGACTGTTTTACTCAAAGTCAATCAACTAGTTAAGTGGCAGAGTCAAGGCTCCAAACTAGTTCCTGTAACTCCTACCTTCTCCACCTGCCACCCCATAGATCAGTGGTTCTCAACCTTCTGGCCCTTTAAATACAGTTCCTCATGTTGTGAACCATAAAATTATTTTCGTTGCTACTTCATCACTGTAATGTTGCTACTGTTATGAATCGTAATGTAAATATCTAATATGCAGGATGGTCTTAGGCGACCCCTGTGAAAGGGTCATTCGACCGCCAAAGGGGTCGCGACCCACAGGTTGAGAACTGCTGCCCTAGATGAACACAGATCAGAGAATACAGACCCTAGGAGTAAGGTGGCCAATGTGGGTGGGTGGAGTTCATCAAAAAGAGTTGTTGCAGGTAAGTTTTAAGAGGGTCCAGTAGTAGTGGACATGGCCAGGAGCAGGTGATCTGGTAGGAAGAACCCAGCAAGGAGGCACTGGCACTGGTCCTGCTTGCAGGGATGAGACCAGCCAATAAAGGGGACCCTGGCATCATCTCATGCCCAGGAGCAGAGGTCAGGGGACAGAGGCTCATGAAACCCTGTGTTGAATGGCTGCTCGAGCCAGACAGTTTTCCAGGTGAGGCAAGGGTATGAGGAGATGCTGTGGCTGAGGCAAGCCAACTGCTTTCCCTCAACTCCTCAAAAGATAGCCAGAGCTGGGGGTAAAGCCCAAGGTCTTCATTTATTTACCTGTGTAACTTCTTTGTACATATTAACTCATCTATAGAGTTCCCTGCTTTGCCTGCCTCATAGGTTCATAAGGAGGCTCAAATGAAGTTGTCTACAGAAGTTCTTTAAAGATCATGAAGTGTTGGCAGAGTGAGATGCTGCCTTCGCTGGTTCACAGTGAGAGTGCCAGTACCTATGGCCGCATCCTACATGGGCCTGTTCAGGTCTCTGTCTGTCCCAGCCTTGTCCTCAGCCACCCTGCCTACCACACCTCCTGGCGCCCACCTTCCTCAGTCCTTCCTAGCTGCTTCCATTTTTCATTCTGTCGGACACCATCTGCTTGGCCGTTTTTCTCTTCAGATATTATTAGAAATATCCAGAGTTGTAATTGTTTAATGGTTGGCATTTCTCCTGTTTCACAGGAGGCCCAGATCAAGTCCACCCCAGACTCATGCCCTGGGTCTGGCAGAATTGACCAGTGACAGCTGTGCAGGGGTCTGCCTGGCATTATAAAGAGCTTTCTCCCAGGTGCATTATTAGAAAAGAAGGAGGAAAGAAGGCCGCAGGCACAATCCAATTGCACATTCTCCTCGGTGTGTTAGAACTGCATCGCCCTGTAGTGTGCAGTTCTCGGCGGGCTGGACAGCTTCCCTGAAAGAAGTCCAGATCAGAACCTCAGGTGCATGACACCTGGGGAGCCCCAGGCCACCTAAGTCATACCTGGACACTTCTTCCTCTCCAGATACCTCATGAAGCCTGAACCCAGTTTATGCTCAGCTTCTTTTCAACCTAGATTCTCAGTTCAGCCATTTTTTAGAAGAATTTGACTCCTTTCAGATGATCCCTTTCACCACCACCCCAACAGACATCAACACCTAGTGTTTGCAAAAGTCTAGCCTTGCCATTTTATAATATCTCTACCTCTCCAAATAGCCCCACCCCTGGGTTCTTGTTTTATTCAGGACACTTGGGGACTCCCTCTCAGCCAAGCTTGGACTCCTCCCCTTCATCCTCAGCCTTCAGGTACCTGTGAGGCTCTGGGGTCCCTGGAGAGCCAGGCCTTACAGAACATGGGGCCAGTTAGTTTAGTGATGCCTTGGACCCAGCCCAGGGGAGAGGTCGGATGGTGTTTTCTCGGGCCCCTCGGGATTTTTCAGGGAGCATCTCCCAGGCAGGCAAAGTGGTTAGTCTGATTTCCATAAGTCACACAGTTTCCACCTGTTTCTGCTGAGGCCAGAACTAGAAAGTATTTGAAGTAGCAGCATTAGAGATTGACATGAAAAAGACCACAGAAAAAAAAAAAGAAAAAGTAAAAAGAAAGAAAGACCACAGCATGGACCTGAGCTCCTAGTATTTGAGACCTTTGTAATCTGACCCCACCCACTGCTGCTCATGTGTGTTCCTGTCTCCACTTCTGTCATGCTGGCCACCTTTGCTCTCCAGATCCTACCCAGCCTCCATGGTACATCATCAGTCCCACTTCTTCCAAAAGCCTTCCTTGGCTTCTGCAGTCTCTTCTTTGAAACCCAACCATATGGATCATACATACCATACATATAGTATTTAGGATCTTTACACCTCAAGACTGGCAGACACATCCCTAAAGCCATCAACTCTTTTTTCAGTTGACTTAGATTCTGGGCCTTGTCCTCTGACATATATCCCTTTGCTAATCTCCCCCTGTCTCTCTGGGGACCAGACCATACATGCTGTTCCATCTGCAAACTGACCTTGACATTGCATAGCACTCTATCCCCTCCTGCTCTGACTGCCATGTAACCATTAATGTAACCCAAAGTGATGCTTGCTTCTTTAAGCAGCTCTATGTGACGCAAAAGGACCAGTTTAAGAGAGAGAAGCAAGTCTTCCATCTCTGCCAGTCAACTAGTAATCTAGTTGTGTACCATAGGCAGATCTCTTTCTCTCTTACCTCAGTTTCCTGTTGAGAATAATAGAGCTGATAATTTCCTCTTGGAAATTCTTTATGTAGGTTTTGAGTAATAAAATGTTGATTTTTTCCAACTGTGCCTAGTAGATAGTCTGTTCAATAATTGTTCATCCTCTGATAGTTCTGCCTCCTGCTTTTATACTTGAGGATACTTCTGAGTCTGATTCTCCCACTCTATACTTGGGCATGTAATTTCCTTACCCTTAAATACTTCCTCCTGGAGAGGAGAGGTCAGGTCTGGTTCTAGCAGAGCTGCGCCCCTAGGGAACCTGGTACAGATCTATTCCATTCCCCCCATCTCTGTCCCACCCCAAACCCCTGGAGGCCATGGTTAGTGGAGATGTTAACCAGATGGCTCACCCTTTCATGCCCTGAGCTCCACTACTTAACTGGCTTCCAGAAAGTGCGTTTGACTGTATTTCCAGACAGCAGACCAGACCTTGGTTTTCCCAAATGGGAAAGAGTCCAGAGCTCACACCCCAGATCCCCAGGGGCCTGCTGTGGGCTCCTGCCTCTCCCATTTGCACTGGAGGCAGGCGAGTCTCCCACCAGTGGTTATAGATGGGTAACCAGCTGAGAGCTAAAGTTCCTCTCAAATTCTCCGTCACCAACCCCAGCCCCCTCACCTCCATTCACCCGCCTTTCAGTTTCCCTGGCAACGCTGAGTGCTCATCCTGGAAAACTTTATCCGAAATCTGCTCTGGGCAGCTTTCCAAATCCATGCTAACCTGATTAGGTATCTCTAGGGGCCTTGCCAGCTAATCAGATTAGGCAGCACTAATGGTAGTGAGGACTTTGAGTGGGCGCAGAGCAGTAAAACATATTGTATACTTAGTGATAATTATCCTGCCTTTTGTGTCATTGATTTATCTGCCTCCCTCCCCGTCCCCTGTCTTGTGTGTTGGCCCTAGCGATCCGGAGGAAGGAGAATGGCTGGTATGACGAAGAACACCCTCTGGTCTTCCTCTTCTTGGGATCATCTGGAATAGGTAATGGGAGCAGATCAGCCAGGGGGGAGAGGAACTGAGGGAGCCTCAGCTGCTGTGGGCCAGGGTCAGGCCACCCACCTCTAGTTCAACTCCAGCTCCCCATACAACTGCCTCCAAATTACAGAGCCCACAAGAGGGTCATCTGTCACAGCAGGAATAGCTGGAAGGATGCCCCTCCCTTTGGAAGCTAGGGTGCGGGGCCTAATTCACCTGGAGGGCCAGGCTCTGTGGGGCCTGGTAGCCCTGCTCCAACCACTCTACATCCCCTGAGGCTGGCCTTTGGGTACAATTAAACCAGCTTCACTGCCCAGCACATCAATCTTATTCAATATAACCTGAGACATAACCTGCTAGGAAGCTAAAGAAAGTCCCCGAGGACCAATACAGTGCTAGGTGCATAGCAAAATTGGATACAGTAAAACGGGTTGGGTATTTTTCTAGCCAGTTAGGCTAAGGCATTCTCACCCCTTACTCCCTAGCTCCACTACCTTCTGCATTGACTTGGGGAATTTCATGCATTTTGTTGCCACTGCCGCCTCTTTCCCTCAGCATTTTTGTGGGCTTACATCTCCCTCAGATATAGGGTCCAAAAAAGGTTACCACCACCTCACCACGATACTATAGAACAGTGGTTCTCAACCTGTGGGTCGCGACCCCTTCAGCAGTCGAACGACCCTTTCACAGGGGTCGCCTAAGACCATCCTGCATATCAGATATTTACATTACGATTCATAACAGTAGCAACATTACAGTTATGAAGTAGCAACGAAAATAATTTTATGGTTGGATCACAACATGAGGAACTGTATTTAAAGGGCCAGAAGGTTGAGAACCACTGCTATAGAACTTGACTTTCTATCTAGACAGTGACTTCCAAAGGCTTGACCATCCTACCAAATGGCCCTTCAGAGCCACCACTTGGGTAGTGTCATTCTTTCTTTATATTACAAAGTCTGTGAAGCTAAGGAGAGGTGCCCTCCCTACCTCTAGTTGGTCGGTGGCTCCAGGCCTGCTGGCAAGATCATGGGTGTCTAGAGAACATGCAGTGCAGTGAGCCAGGAGGCAGGGTGCTCCTGGAGGAGCAAGGTTTGTGCTGAGCTTCAAAGGACGAGTTGGCTCTGAATTATAAGAGTCAACCTCCCACTCTTAGGATGTTGCTCTAGAGAAAAAGCCTCAGTCCTCATCCACTGGAAAATCAAGGTGCAATTCACACTTTGATTCTGGTCCCAGCTTCATTCACCTTTAATTCCCTTGGTGACTTTGTAAGAGTCACTGACCCTCTCCAAGGGTCAACATTTCCATCCATAAAACATATGATTTTCAGTGTCCATACTTTTCTAACATTTCATTCCAGGAGATAGTTATCTGGTCCTAACCCAATTCCTCTCCCTTCTTTCTTACTAGGAAAAACAGAGCTGGCCAAGCAGACAGCCAAATACATGCACAAAGATGCCAAAAAGGTAAGGACTGGGACCTAGGCCTGATCTTCAGGCCTTTGAGACCTTGTCACTCCTGCTAGCCCAAAAAACCCTAGACTCCCTGAATCTGACAATAGCCAATCAGAGATAGGCTCTGGTCCTGGCCGGTGTGACTCAGTTGGTCGGAGTGTCTTCCCATATACGGTTCTCTCTCGCTCCTTCTCTCTCTCTCTCTCTCTCTCTCTCTCTCTCTCTCTCTCTCTCTTTCTCTCTTCCCCCCCCCTCCCTTCCCCTCTCTCTAAAATTAATAAGCATATTCTCAGGTGAGGATTTTCTAAAAAAAAAAAAAAAAAAAAAAAAGGGGCTCTGGAATGTGAAGCAGGCCTCACCTCTGGCCCCAACTCAGCCACCAATTGCTCCAGGAATTTGGGCAAGTGATCCAACTTTTTTATACCTCAGTTTCTTCATCTATGAAATAAAAAGACTACTCCTTGCCCTGCCCTGACTCTTGGGGCACATGGGAGAACCCAGTGAGATTCATCCATACAATATTTTCAAGCATCTACTCTGTGCCAGGTATTATACTAGTTCCTTAAAAAAAGCGTTAATTTTGACATTTTCCCTGCCCTGAGGAACTCGGTCTGGAGAAGGAAACAGCTGTAGAAACATACCATTACTGTGCATCAAGGCCACGCCAGAGGGAGTCCTGGGGCCTGTAGGAGAAAACAAGTAGGAACAAGGGGGTGTCTTATTGCTTCTCTCCATCCCACATGAGCTTTTAGATAGGATTTCTTTTTTTTTCTTTTTTAAGAATTTTTTTTTTAAGGTTTTTTATTGATTTTTACAGAGAATAAGGGAGAGAAAGAGAGAGAAACATCAATGTGAAAGCAGAACATCGGCCGCTGCCTCCTGCACTCCCCCTACTGGAGATTAAGCCTGCAACCTCATCCTGTGCCTTGACCAGAAATGGAACCAGCAGTTTTTCCGTGCATGGGATGACGTCCAACCCACTGAGCCATACTGGCCAGGGCAAATCAGATTTCTTATGTCTCAGCTGTGGGGTTGTCACAATCCCCTTTCCCCAGCCCTGGATTCTCCACAGGAGAGGACCACCGCATCCCTTACTCATTCAGACTCTGGCTTCCCAGGCCTGCTCAGTTTGACTTTCTGTGCTGACAGGCAGTACGTTCATGCAGAGAGAAATGCCAGAGAGAGCGATTCTTGGAGACTGCAGGAACATTTTAATGAAGGCCAAACCTCCTTTCTTCTACCAGCCTTCCCAGTGTGGAGGCTAAGGTCCCCCTGCCCACCACTGGTGGGTGCCCACGACCCCAGGTGCCCTTGCTTCATTTCTGTGGAACGCCTCCCCAGCTGAAGTGATAAGAATTGCTCAGACCTTGCCAGCCAAACTACCCCAGCAGCAGAGCCCTGGGCACCTCCTGTCCTGCTTCTGACCTAGTTGCCCCTTTGCCACCTTCCTGAGGGCCTGGCAGCCACAGAAACAAGGTAACTCAGGCTGTGTCCTGAGCTGCATCCATGGCCTCCTTCTACCTAATAACTGGCTGAAGCCTTCTAAGCCTCCCTGCCTCTGCTAGTAGCTATGCTTTGCCTCAGCCAAACCCAGAGCGGACCCACTTGACAGGCAGGCAGGCAAGACGCAGCACATGACATGCTAGTGTGCTCCAACTGAAATAGCATTTTTAAGACAATTCATCAGGTTGGCAGCGATTGAAACAATTAGCACTCTGGAAAGGGCCATAAACTAGCAAGACTATTAGGGAAGATGCAGTTACAGGCAGGAACCACCTGATTAGGGATGAAGAATTCTGAGTGTTTTAATTTTAATACTGTCAGAAAGGTTAATATTTAATTACAAATTATAATCTCCTTATCCGAGCTGTCTTAATGTGTCTTCATACACAGTGGAAGTAGAAGGAAAGTATCTGCTGACTTGCTGGTGTAGAAAGGCGAGGGGGCTTGTGGAAAGACTGATGATGCAAGTCATTTTTCACTTGGAGCATCACTTCAGTTGGAGGCATGTTTGCAACAGTGCAGGGTGTTCTGATGGCACGTTCAACGCATGCCTCACCCAGGAGACTGAAGTAACGCCATCACCCCTTGGAGGCAGTGGGCTGGGTGGTCCAGGTTCTGGAGCCAGTCATTTCTTGGCACAGGTTCCAATTCTGTTTTGTCAGGTTACTTTATCCCTATACAATTCAGCTCTCTTGTCTCAGAGTGAGACTGTCTAGTATTTTGTCTGAGGTTGTCAGAGCATCAAATGAGCTCAGGCTCTAGCACATAGTAAATGCCTGTTCCCTTGTCTTGTATTTATTCATCACCTCATATTTTCCACATCAGTCCCCTATTGACTGTCTTATTTGATCTTATGAGGAAAACAGCATAGATGCTAAATCAGACCCACTTTTCAGATGCAAAAACTGACCTATAGCATTAAGGGGTCTGTCCAAGATCAGTTGTTAAAGGAAGAAGTAAAATCAGAATCCAGTCTCTCAACTCTGTTTGTTTATTTGTTAATCCTCACCTGAGGGTATTTTTCCCTATGATTTTTTAAAATATATATATTTTTTGCCCTAACCGGTTTGGCTCAGTGGATAGAGCGTCAGCCTGCGGACTGAAAGGTCCCGGGTTTGATTCCAGTCAAGGGCATGTACCTTGGTTGCAGGCACATCCCCGGGGGGTGGCGGGGATGGGGTGCAGGAGGCAGCTGATCAATGTTTCTCTCTCATGTTTCTAACTCTCTATCCCTCTCCCTTCCTCTCTGTAAAAAAAATCAATAAAATATATTTTAAAAATATATTTATATATATACATATATATTTTTTTTTTTTTTAAATTTCAGAGAGGAAAGAGAGGGAGAGAGAGAAACATCAATGATGAGAGAGAATTATTGATTGGTTGCCTCCTGCACACCCCCACCAGGGATCAAGCTGGAAACCCGGCGTGTGGCCTAAGAATTGAACCGTGACCTCCTAGTTCATAGGTCAATGCCCAACTACTGAGCCACACCAGCCTGGCCCCTATGATGTTTTTAGAGAGAGTAGGAGGAGGGGTGGACATCAATGTGAGAAAGACAGATCTATTGGCCGCCTCCTGCACATGCCCCGATTTGGGTCAGGGATTGAACCTGTAACCCAGGTATGTGCCCTTGACTGGGAATCAAACCTGCTACCCTTTGGTACACAGGCTAATGCTTTAACCACCGAGCAACACTGGCCAGGGCCAGTCTCTCAGCTCTTCTCTCAATATCATTGTTCTCACGTGCAATAGGAGGCTAAAGTGTAAACTTTTCAGTTTGTCCCTATGATGCATAGGGAGATGAGAGGCATGAGAATCCTATCATATTCTTGTGTTTTATTTTTAAATCACAGGTAGTGCTTCTGCAGAACCCCTGATTACAGATTCTGCATTTAGCATAGACATTCTATGGCCAGGTAATAGGCATGTTTGAGACCTTCAAAATCCAAGAGCCCTGGACCCTAAGCTATCTGATACCTCCAGAATCCAACGAGTGGTGTGTAGGAAGTGTCACTATAGGGTCCAGTGTTAAAGTGGCCTAACAAAATGAAATGAGCACTGGCTTAGGAGTCGGTGACTTGAATTCAAGTTCTGGCTTTCAGATCCTTAGTTGCCTCATTTATAAAAAGTCACTCATAGCTCTAGACCTGGCTGCCTCGCAAGGCATTGTTCGCACATTTTTATAATTTTTTATCAGATCCATGAGCTTATTTTTTCATTAGCGTCTACTATGCCTCCCAAACTGAGCAGCTTTATTAACTCCCATTATTAGGGTTAATAATCCTTGAGAGAGAAAAAACCTTAATGCTTTTCTGTGATCTCATCCTGAAATAGAGTGGTGGAGCCGTAAAGATGTGCAGTTATAGGGCAGAATGACAAAGGGGTCAGAGCATGAATCTGAGTCCAGCTGCCTGTGTTCAAATCCCAATTCTAAACTGCTCTGTGGAGTTGGCCAGGATCTCAGTTTACATCAGTTTTCTCATCTGCAAAATGGGTTTTAAAATGGTGCCTATCTCATTGGATTATTATGAATGTTAATGAGATGAAATAAAATGATAAACAACATTCTTAGCACCTGGTAAGCAATCAATACAGGTTGGATATTACTGTCATTATCCTTGCCTCACTTCTAGATAACCCTAAGCTAAGCTCATATGAAACCAAAATTATTTCAATCAAGAAAATCAAGCCCTGAGGCTTGTTCAAATTTACTTAACAATTTAGTAGAATCCAGATCACTTGACATAAGTAAGCCCTAGTCCAGCCATGGGCAAACTACGGCCCGTTTGAAATGAATAAAACTATTGAAAAAAAAGACCGTACCCTTTTATGAAATGATGTTTACTTTGAATTTATATTAGTTCACACAAACACTCCATCCATGCTTTTGTTCCGGCCCTCCAGTCCAGTTTAAGAACCCATTGTGACCCTCAAGTCAAAAAGTTTGCCCACCCCTGCCCTAGTCTATACTCCCAGTATCCTGGGACATTGATATCTGGGCACAAAACTCAGAACCCTTCAGATGAAGACTGCCAACAGCCCAACTGATTGACAGAGCCAGAAATATGAGGCAGTAGAATAAATGGCTAAGGGTGTAAACTTGGAGCCAAATTGTCAAGCTTGAGTAACCTTGGGCAAGTTACTTAAATCTGTGACTCAGTTTTATCATCTGTAAGATGGGGATGATAATAGTGCTTACCTCACAGACTTGAAAATGTTATGAGCCCTTTATAACTTGCCAGGCACATAGTAAGCACCCATAGTAAATGACTGTGAGCTATTATCAGATACCCATCTCATGGCTTCCGGCCCATTGCTCCCTCTGGGCAGCACTCCCAGCTTCCCCATGTCCATCTTCCCACCCTTCCTGAAGCCTGTTTCTCTTGGCTGAGCTGTCTGGGCCTTCTGAAAATGCTTGCTGGCTAAGTCCCATGTGCTTAGATAGCAGGGATCACCCCCACATGACCTTAATAACTCTCCCAGGCCTTTCCCGCCTCTGGGTTAGGTCCTCTCCTCAGGCCCCTGGCAAGACTAGGAGAGGAAACAGGGTCTGTGTTACACAGGAAAAACTATAGCACAGAAAGGGGAGGCAGTGTACCTAAGGCCACACAGATAGTGGCAGGACTGAGACTAGAAGCAGGCCCCTGGCTGCCAGCCTGGGGCTCTTTCTGCCACCCCGTACCTTGGGTACAGAGTGACAGGACAGAGAAAAAACTAGAAGTACATCACTGAGTGAATTTGAGACCAAAGACTGAGCTAGAATAGGCCTGCATTTCAAATATAGCTACCACCCTCCCAGGGCCTTGGCACCCGTCATCCCCAGCTCTCAAGAGACATGAGGTTAATGAGTGTGCTCTCTCAGACAGGAGCATGTGCCAGCAAGAGAGGAGCCTGGGGAGAGAGTGGGGTACCCTGTATGGGTGGATGGACGGCACCCATGAATGCCTTTATAACTCCCTAAAGTCTTCATGAAAAGGGGTGTGTTCTCTGCCTGTGTTGGCTCACAAATGCCACACTACCCAGTGTTCTCTTCCAGGGCTAATCATGGTCAGGCCTCACCCCAGGGGACCACTTCCTTGGAAATCACCCCTAGCCCAGCAGTGGTGAGAGAAAGGCTGCAAGCTACATTATGGGTGCCTTTAGATGAAATAAAGAAATGTAAATAAATAAAAAGGTTTATTTGTTTAAAAGAAAAGTAAACTAAAAGGGCATGTGCCTACAATGACTGGCAAATGTGAGGGCACCATGCAGCCCTCTGGTCGCTCCCCTCCATGTCATCATGATCCACGCTGATTGTGACTGACTTTGTCCATGTCTGCCCACCCTACTCAACGGGTGCCCCTCAAGGACAGAGACCAAGTCTTGTTTAAACTGTTGTAGTTCCAGTGCTCAGCACACACGGATGCCTTCAGGAAATGTGGAATGGATGGCAGAACGGGAGGTTGGGTGGATGATGTGGTAATCAGACCAGTAGAGGCCTGCCTGAGAAAGGAGACATTCTGGGCCCAATTTAGAAGGACAGGGACATGACTTGGTTCGTTATGGTAAGGAATGGAATCATGTAGGGACTGAGTGGACAGAAAAAGAGGCAAGGAGCCAGAAAGAACATACAAGAATGGGATGGAAGGTCCTGAGTTGGTGTGGTCTGAAAGCTTGTGGGTATTTGCC
Organism: Myotis myotis; assembly: GCF_014108235.1. NCBI lineage: Eukaryota > Metazoa > Chordata > Mammalia > Chiroptera > Vespertilionidae > Myotis > Myotis myotis. Next base: position 40,697,214 of record NW_023416314.1, read on the forward strand.
TTCCTGCCGATTGGACTCGTGCTTGTTTCCACACAGGGCTTCATCAGGCTGGACATGTCTGAGTTCCAGGAGCGGCATGAGGTGAGTGAGAGTCCTCGGTGAAGTGTGGTTTGCAGGGCTGAGAATTTTGATGTGGCTTGTCATTTGAGCCTGAGATAATTCCAGCAGCCTTGGGATTTGTCCTTTGAGGACATATGTGTACAGCAGGGTCACTGGCCTATTTGCATAAGATTTGCTCTGAAGAACAAGCATAGGAAAGATCTATTTGCTCTCCCATCATAGCAGGATTCCTGCCACCCCAGGATTCAGCCTGACACTCCTTGTTGAGATAGGCAGTCTTAACATTGTATGTAAAGCCATCTTCTTATGCTTGCCCCAAATTGGAAACTCAAAGCATGGAAAGGCCTTTGTAACATGTTTCCTTCCTTCCCCTAGGTGGCCAAGTTTATTGGGTCCCCACCAGGCTACATCGGCCACGAGGAGGGTGGCCAGCTGACCAAGAAGCTGAAACAATGCCCCAATGCCGTGGTGCTCTTTGACGAGGTGGACAAGGCCCATCCAGATGTGCTTACCATCATGCTACAGCTGTTTGATGAGGTGAAATGGGCCGGAATGGAGGAAGGGACACCCTTAGGTATGAGGGTCTATGAGCAGTAGGAACCAAGGGCCTAGAGGCCTGTCAGATCATTCCTCATCTTGCTGCTCCCCCATGTGTACATTTGGGCACTTAGCAGATGTGGTTTCACTCCCTCTCTGGACGAAGGCCCAGGCTACCTTCCAGAGAAACAGAATGGGGCAGAGGTGCCAGGAGAGAAAGACCTGAACTTGTAGTTCCAGCTGTTTCATCTTCAGGCATCAGGAACCTCATGTGACATACAGGAAGGCTGAATCCAAAGTAAGCTCAAGAACCTTTCTGGCTCATGGACCTCTTCCAAGGAGCTCCAGGCTCATCACAAATGAGACAGCATCTCCCTCCCACTACACACACACACACACACACACACACACACACACACACATGCACACATACACGTGGAGTAAATTCTAAATGAGAAGAAGAAGCCCTTTTATTCAGCACATTCTATATACCAGGCTGTGCTAAAGACTTTACAGATGGTATCACTAATCATCACAATAGCCATGCAAGGTAGAAACAATCTCAGTTTTCACAGATGAAGAAATCGAGGTTCAGCAGTTATAAATGACTTGCCCAAGGCCACAGAGCTACTGTGTGGAGGAGCCAGGATTGAGCTGCAAATACATCTGACCCTAGAGCCCCAGTTCTCCCCTCTGTACCGCTCCTTACCTTGAGGGAGAGCTTATCTGAAGGGGATGACCTCCACCTTTTCCAGGGACTGCAGACCAGGATGAGCCTTCTCTTCTCCCTCACGTAAGCTCTATTAGCCAGCATGTTGCCACATGGAGTTCTACCCACCTTTTCTACTTAGCCCTAGGGAAACAGGAAAGAGTTTTGCTTCCCCTGTCACAACTGCACTAGATGAGGTACATGAAGGAACTCCCCCTGGACCAAATAGTAGATCAGGTACCAAGTCAAGAAGACCCACATTCAAATGTCCCCACAGCTTCCCACCACCTTCCCCACCTGGCCTAGCATCCTTGCCCCTGCCCGAGTTTTGTTGAGGTCTTCCTAGCTTCTCAGCTACTCCCTATCCCCAGACTTCTGCTGTTGAATGAAGACCAGTCCTTCAAATGTCACAAATTCAGTTATGCCTGTGCCCTAAAACCTTCTGCTCTGTTCCAGACTCAATGGGATTCAGATAGTCAGCTGTGCACCAAACCTGCCCTCCAGGAGCTCCCTGCCTGGTAGACAGGTGGAAAGGACATGTGATAATAGTTGATATTTTTGTACTTTGTATGCCAGGCACTGTTCTGAAAATGTACATGTATCAATTCCTTTAATCCTCCCAACAACCTTAGGAAGATAGATATTATTACTGCCTCCATGTAACAAATGGGGAAACTGAAGTAAAGTGAGATAAGTAATTCACCCATGGTCACACAGCTGGAAAGAGGGAATCCAGGTTCGAACCCAAGCAGTTCAGTTCCTGCAGCTTAAATAATAACTTCCATGCCACTGGGACCGAAAGAAAGAGGTAGATCAGCAGTGAAGCATTCACAGGAAGGGAGAATCCAGCAGCCGGTTTGGCCTCTGCCATCCCTGGAGAGGTACCTCTGATGGCCTCCTTGGCCCAGAAAGACAGAAGGCAACTGCAGACTGAAATACAATTGGCCCCACATGGAAACCCTGTCCACCCCTCCCCTGCTGTCACTCCACAACGGCCTTTTGGGAGTTGATAATTCCTTTCTGCAGCCTCTACTAGCCCACTGCAGTTTCTGATATTTATGCCCTTGGTGCCATTGACCAAAGCTGCCATCCGAGTTTGCTTAGCCAGATATATGCATTGTGCCCCTTGAGGACAGGGACCTTGTCCTACTCCAACCATTGCCAGAGCCCACAACATCACGGGAAATGCTTTGTGACTAACGTGATTAAGCAAACCTTCTAAGGATGAATAAGTGTTTGCCAGATGAACATAGGTGAGAAGGGCCAGCAGCAGACATCAGATGTGCAGAAGCATAGGGAGCATGAGGCAGCCTGCTATACCCAGGGACCGGCAGTTCATACTGCTTGACTGCAGAGGAAAGTGAGAACAGAATAGTAGACATGAGGTGGGTTAGATAGACTGGGGCCAGTTAAAATGCCAGGCAAAGGAACATAGTTTTATTTGGTGGATCATAGGGAGCCTTTAAAAACTTTAAGCAAGAGAGAAACATGGTCAGGTTTTCACTTTATGAAGTTCTTATTGATAGCTGTGAGAGGAAGGAAAGAAGAAGGGGGCAGCGAGGAGACTATTGAAGAGTTCAGAGCTGGGAGGCCTGTCTAAAGCAGGACCCTGGGATGGGGAGAATTACCAGGAGGTCACTGTGCAGGGCTCAGTGATTGGATGGGAAGAGAGAAGGCGGAGCTAAGGAGATCAGTGGCTGGATTTCTGGCCTGGATGACTGGACTGCTGCTGCTACTATCATCTGAGGCAGGAAATGCAGGAAAATGAGCTGTAAATTGGAGAGGAAGGTGGAGAGCTGAGTTTAGTACTGTTAAAAGGCAATGCCTGAGGAACAGCCAGATAGAGATGTCTAAGTGGTCATTCATCAGTTGGAGAGGTTTGGAGCAGTGGTTGCCAACCTTTTGGACCTCACGGACCACCAGTTGGCGACCATTGCTCCAAAGGTTTCCTTAAACCAGCGGTCACCAACCTTTCGGACCTCACAGTCCACCAGTGGTCCACGGACCACCAGTTGTTAACCGCTGGTCTGGAGCATAGGAGAGGTATGTACTAGACATAGAGATTCAGGAATAGTCCAGCACAGACAGGGTAATGGAAACTAAGGGAAGGGATGAGATCTCTCAACTAGGGAGAATACAGTGTGCAGAGAAGAGGAAAGGGCTAAAACAGAGCCTGCACCTACCAGGAAGAGTCAAAGGGGGAATTGATAGAGCAAAACAAGAGACTGTGGTTCATTATGGGGCAGAAGGGACACAGATCAAACACAGTCCCTGCCTCGGTATTCATGAATGAGTGGGGGAGACGAGCAACAAAAGGCAGTTCAGGGAACTATGATGAGTGCTGCACTACGAGAAGCAAGTGCTGTGAGTTGTAAGGGCACCTAATCCAGTCTGGGGGCATGAGGGAAACCCCCCATTCCTACCCTGCCAGTTCTCCCAAGCCTGGGCCTAGAAAAGCAGAATTTATTGTTCTCTTCAAAGCACCAAGCAGGACTAATCTGGTCACATCCCACGTGACCCCTATGGCACAGAGCCACAGTCCCAGGAAGAGACTGGCCCTCAAAAAGCCCACCCTCTGCTCCTCCCTTCAAAGAGACAAGCAGTGGAAAAACCACCCCTGGAGCCCTGGGATGAGCATTCATACCCCACCCAGGGTGTGAGCGTTCCAGTCATTGCTGAAAGGTGGGACAGTGACAGCTCCCTCTTTGGGACACATCTTTATTGCCAAGGACTCTGAGGACAGAGACATGAAGTCACCCTTGGGTCAGTCATACACTGCACCTGCTCCCCTGATCCACCTGGGACCCATCTTCAGGCCCAGTTATGAGCACAGCTTTGATCTCAGAATGAAATCATCGCTGGTTATTGCTCTGGCCAGTGCAGCAGTGTGTGCACTCAGTCCTCAGGAATGACTGTGAACATATAGTGTCGTATGCATGCACCTGGGCATGTCACATACTCATGCAGACCTGGTCCCCACTAAGGAGTGGATTCTCTCGTATTATAACCTATAAGCAATAAAACTAATGGCAAAAGCTCAAGAATATCCATTTGTTCCCTTGCCTTCCCCTTGTCCCATCCAAAGGCAGGGACAGGAGAGTGAGCAGGGACTTAGATCACAAGGCCCCTTTTGAATAGACCCCCTTGGAAATAACACTTTCTGAGAGGCCTGTTCCAAGGGCTAGTGTAAAGTGAGGCTGAAAAGCACCCAATACCATGGCCAGCATGCAATAGGTGCTCAGGCAATGCACATTCCTTCCCATATTGCCTATGAGGACCATTGCTTTGGGGTTCTTTGTTTTTGTTTTTTAATATTTCTATTTTATTTTATTACTAGGGGCCCGGTGCACGAAATTCGTGCACTAGGGGGGGGGGAGTGTCCCTCAGCCCAGCCTGCCCCCTCTCACATACTGGGAACCCACAGGCGTTGACCCCCATCACTCTCCAATCACAGGATCAGCCCCTTGCCCAAGCCTGACGCCTCTGCCAGATGTCAGGCCTGGGCAGGGGACCCTCATTTCCCCCCATCACTGGTTCTGCCCCCAGCCCAGGCCTGATGCCTCTGGCCCAGGATTCAGGCCTGGGCAGGGGACCCCCAGCCCACTCCGATTGCTGGCTCCGCCCCCCGCCCAGGCCTGATGCCTCAGCCAGAGGAGTTGACCCTCATCACCCTCTGATCGCCGATCACCGGATCGGCCCCTTGCCCAGGCCTAAGGCCTCTGGCAGAGGTGTCAGGCCTGGGCAGGGGACCCCCAGCTCCCCGCGATCTCCCACTCTGCCCCTGCCCAGGCCTAACGCCTCTGGCCAAGGCATTAGGCCTGGGCAGGGGACTCCCAACTCCCCGCGATCTCCCGCTCTGCCCCTGCCCAGGCCTAACGCCTCTGGCTGAGGCATTAGGCCTGGGCAGGGGACCCCCAGCTCCCCGCAGTTGCAGGGTCTGCCCCTGCCCAGGCCTAACGCCTCTGGCTGAGGCGTCCGTCCCGGGCAGCGGGGACCCGCAGCTGCAGCAGCCCCGCTATCACAGGCTCCGCTCTAGGCCCAGGCAAGGGACCCCTAGCTCCCGGGACTGCCAGCTTCGACCGTGCCCAGCTCCCATCGCTGGCTCCACCCCTACTTCCTACTATCACTGGCCAGGGCGGCAAAGGCTCCCAATTCTCCGATCATGGCTGGGGGGCAGGGCAAAGGTGGCCCCCAGGCCCGCCTTTGCCCTGCCCCCCGGCTCTTAGCTCCCCCCTGGGTTTCCGATCACTGTCAGTGGCAGGGGGCTTCTTCCTGCTTTCCCTTTCGCCTCCCTGCATTGTGCCTACATATGCAAATTAACCGCCATCTTTGTTGGCGGTTAACCGCCATCTTAGTTGGCAGTTAATTTGCATATCACCCTGATTAGCCGATGAAAAGGGTAGCGGTCATACGCCAATTACCATGTTTCTCTTTTATTAGTGTAGATTTTCTATTTTTTAGTAATTTCAGAGAGGAAAGGAGAGAGAAAGAGATAATAGAAACATCAGTGATGAGAGAAAATCATTGATCGGCTGCCTCCTGCACGCCCCCTTCTGGGGATTGAGCCTGAAACCCAGGCATCAAACCTGGGACCTTTCAGTTCACATGCTGACACTCTATCCATTAAGCCAAACCAGCTAGGGCACCATTGCTTTGGTTTTAGAAGCAGGGGCTGACTTTGAGTCAGGGCAACAGGGAAAGGAAAATGCTTGAGGATTGGTTTCCAGCTGAGGCTGGGTCAGGCAGGAGCCCACAGACCTGTCTGTCCTCTTGAGTCATGTTATCTGGCCTGGTAGGAGCTACGTTCTGTCTGTAACCCAGAGGAAATCCCAGGCAGGTCTCCTTCTTCCCACACTTGTCTCAGTTGTTTCTCTCCAGCAAGGATCAAAGGATGCAAACTAAATTTGGCAGAATTCTGAGAAAATTTTACTTAGGGAAAGAAAATTTCATGGAGCCTCATTTATCCAGCACTGTTCGTATGACCTCAGTAGACTGGTGCAGAAGGAAGGGCGTGTCTCTGTGATCACATAGTTTGAGCCTCAGCTGTAGAGTTTACTAATGTGAGACCTTGAATGAGTTACCTAACCTCCCTGAGCCTCAGTTGCTCTGTAGGGGTTGTGAGGATTCAGGCATTTCACACACAGGCACTGAACACTTAACTATGCACCAAACACTGTTCTAGGACCCAGCGAGAACAAGATCCAGCCTCTGCCTTCTTGGAGCTTCTGGTGGGTGGAGTGCAATAGTACACAGGAAACATTAAGCAGGTCCCTATGGCAGAAATGCCCATCAGTGCCTCTCAGTGAGATCCTGATCATTGCTTTTGTTCTACTGCAAAGTGCTGCTTACGGTGATAGATGTGAGGTTTGCTGAGTGGGTGGAGCTCCTTGCCCTTGAACTAAATGACCGATACTTTCCTTATTCTTCTGTCTCTTCCTCTGATGTTGCTCCTTTTCTCTTTCCTTGGTGCATCTGTCTCCAGTACAGATGCTCTCTTTTATGTCACTTCTAGAAAGAAAGATTCCAAGGAAACTTCCCATGTTGGTTAAAGGAAGAACATTATTTTCTATTCCTCTCTGTTTCTATTCATTTTGATTCAACAAATATATATGTGTTTGCTACAGTAATAACATTTCACAACATTTGCACAGTTTTAATAAAGACAGATGTGGGTAAAGTGAAAAATAAATTTGCACGGCTTGGTTAACTAAGGAATATTCTTCAGTATGACCATATCTCATCTTCACAGTGGCCCAGTGAAATACCCTCCTCTGAACTACAGCAACTTGGGCTTTCCCTGTGATGACACTTAATGCACTGACTTGTCATTACTGGTTTCCTAAGTGTCACTCCTCTAGACTGGGAGCATGTCAAAGGCTCAGTGGGTCCCCAGTGCCCCAACACAGAGCCTGGACTAGAGTGGGCTTCCAGAACAGTGTGTTGGATGGGTGCATGTGAAATCAAGCTGACTTCTGGGTGCCAGGGATAATTAGGTACCCTGACTGTTGACACAGCAAATGGCGTCTCACTGCAGGTGCTCAGTACGTGAAGCAGTTGCAGCCCAGGGTAGTGAGCACTGCAACCGAGGGCGAGAACAGTGCTCAGAGAATCCAGGGAGCAAGCAGCTGACTCTGCCAGGGGTAGGGGAGACATGGGTTCTGGAGAGACCTCCTGGAAGAGGTGCTCGGTCTTGTAGCTCCCTAACTGTACAGTCACTGTTCATTCCCAGGGCCGGCTGACAGATGGAAAAGGGAAAACCATCGACTGCAAGGACGCCATCTTCATTATGACCTCCAATGTGGCCAGTGATGAGATCGCACAGCACGCACTGCAGCTGAGGCAGGAAGCTTTGGAGATGAGCCGTAACCGTATCGCCGAGAACCTTGGTATGGCACATAGCCTGGGCTATCTAGGCAACTGGGCAAGTGCCCAGATCACCAGCACATCTCTTGGGGGCAAGGATGGCATTGGGGTCCTAGGCCTTGGTGAGGATCCTGGTAGCTGGCAGTGACCAGATTCCAAGCACCATACCAGATATAGAGGGAGACAGACAATGCCCTTACTTCCTCTATAAAGCCCCAGGTCTCAGGTGACAGGAGGGTCCCAGACAGAGGAATGGATGGAGCACCCCAGGTGAAGGACCAGGAAGAGGCCAGGGTCTTGGGGAACTGAAGGGACCCTTAGTTAACAGAAACTATGGAGATGGACACAAACTTTTTCAGCCGAGGAGCCTTCCTGGGTAGGTAGGCTGGAGAGTGCTGGAAAGGAAGAGTGTACCAGACAGAAGTCACCTTTCCATTTGGAATTGAACCCTCCTGCCCCCCTTCTTCTAAGTCAAAACTAAAATCTTGATCCTGACTCTCTTCTTCCCTCCCTTTGTCACACAACTTTCACGGTAAGAACCCCAGGCTTTGTGGTACATAAGAGCTGGTAGGGCCTCAGAAAGCACCCAGACCAGTCCTCTCACTGTTCAAGTAAGAAGACCAGGCCAAGGCCCAGAGAGCCTGAGGCATTGACCAGGATCACACAGCTCATCAGGGACAGGACCGGGGCTCTTTTCATGGACGAGGTCAAGGGGCTGGCACATCTCCCAAAGCCCCTGGGTGTGGGGAGTAGTCAGTTTATGATTCTGTTTCTACAGGGGATGTCCAAATTAGTGACAAGATCACCATATCAAAGAATTTCAAAGAGAACGTGATTCGGCCCATCCTGAAAGTAAGAGGCCTTTGTCCTTCCCACTGGAGCCTTGGGTGGGGGATCCCCTTGGCCTAAGCTATGGAAGCCCCCATATCTTCTCCACTGGAGTCCAGTAATTGCCTTTACCCCCATCTCTGTCACTGACCTCACTCCTTATCTGGCTCTGCAGGCTCACTTCCGGAGGGATGAGTTTTTGGGACGAATCAATGAAATCGTCTACTTCCTCCCCTTCTGCCACTCGGAGCTCATCCAGCTAGTCAACAAGGAACTGAACTTCTGGGCCAAGAGAGTAAGAGTGGGGACTGCCCATGGGTTGGGATGGGATATCTTCCCACTGGGAGCACCACCTCCCAAAAGGTGGTATGTGGCCAGTGGCCCTGGGGCACATAGTCTCTCACAGGCACAGGCCTCAGGCATGAGAGATGGAAAGCCCTCGGCCACATGCAGACATACTCCTGTCGGACCTTTCTCAGGCCAAGCAAAGGCACAATATCACACTGCTCTGGGACCGAGAGGTGGCAGACGTGTTGGTTGATGGCTACAATGTGCACTATGGCGCCCGCTCCATCAAGCATGAGGTGAGCACAGGTGCCTCCACACTTCCCTCCCCGGTACCCCTAGACCCAGTCCCTGGGCTCCCAGCCTGGAATTGTTCCTACCCAGAACAGATGCCCTTATGGAATAAAAAACACAGGATGATCAAGTCAAACCCTGTTTTGGAGGGTAACCCCTACAGGGATGGGGAACTGTATTGGGAACCTTAGAAACTGACATTGAGTTTTTAGCACAATCCTGCAAGCTGTGGTGTTAGCCCTTTGCAGATGAGAAAACTGAAGCTCAGCATAAGTGCTTGTCCTAGCAGTAATGATAGAGGCTGGCCTTCATGCCAAGCAAAGGCACAATAGTAAGCGATAGAGCCTGACCTTCAGGCTCAGGCCACAGGCCTGCCCAGGCCTCAGCAGTGACGACCACTTCACCTGCGACCTGCAGGTAGAACGCCGTGTGGTGAACCAGTTGGCAGCCGCCTATGAACAGGACCTGCTGCCAGGGGGCTGTACTCTGCGTATCACTGTGGAGGACTCAGACAAGCAGCTACTCAAGAGCCCTGATCTGCCCTCACCCCAGGCTGAGAAGCGCTCACCCACACTGCGGTTGGAGATCATCGATAAGGACAGCAAGACCCACAAACTGGACATCCGGGCACCACTACACCCTGAGAAGGTGTGCCACACCCTCTAGCATCTACCTACCTGCCTAGTGCCCTCAACGTCCAATAAAGGCCCCTCAGCTGTGGCATGACAACTGACCTACCTTCCCCTCATACCTCCTACTCCTCTCCCCCCAGCCTCTTACCTCCTCACAGCCCCTGCAAGACCCCTCCCCTGCCCCCTTTGTTGTGGGTCCAAAGCTTGCTAACAGTCTCCAGGAGGAGCTGCCCCTGCACCTCCTTCAAGCAGAGAGGAGAGGAGGTCCCTTATCTCTGTCCTTCAGCATGATCTCCATGCCCCATAGTCTCTGGAACTTGATCGTGTTCTCTGGAAGCTCAGAGTATGGCAGCTAAGAACAGATCTGGCTGGAAGAAGACAGGGGCAGACTATGACCTGCCACCCTCTGCTGGCCCTCAGAATGTCTCCACAGAGCGTGGAGAAAGAGTACAGAGGCTCAGGCACAGAGGTTCTTCAGTTGAGGCTGTAACTACCTCTTTTCCATGCCCTAAAATTCCAAGGGAAAGGGACCCTTAGAACCCTTCCCCCTTCCACTGCCATATCATAGCTACTGTTCCTTCTCACCCTGTGTTCTGGGGTCAGGCCAGACCAGGTTTTTCCAGCCTTGGAACTAGCCGATGTAGAGCACTTCTAGGAGGAAGGCTGACTGGGTCACCACACTGGCCTGCTCTGGGACTCTAATGCCAAATGATCCAAGTAAGCTCAACTCTCTGAGACCTCCTTCAGGAGACTAACAACATAGACCCTAGGGAGCTCTAGGGGAAAAGCTAGAGATCATGGGGTCTGCCTCAGCCCTATCTACACTGCTGTCCCAGCTAAGTTAGCCTGGAATAAACAGCTCCCCCGTGCAGTCTGCATGTTAGGCACTAAGCAGAAGGGCTGCAAACTGTCCCCTTTGTTTCAGCCTCAGCTTAGCGGAGCACAGCAAGGCCTGCTGTGTCCTTGGGCATCATCTGCGTCCCCATTGGTGGTCACCCTCTCCCTGCAGGGCCGTTTGGAACCCTCCTTTGGTGTTAGCGCGTCTCTTTCAGGAAGCAGAAAATGGGGGCAGGAAGCAAAGTCCCTCGTGTGATGGAAGAATGTCATAACAATATGGTGGGTAGAAGACAGTCATAAGCCAGGATGTGAGCTCTAACAATCATTATCTAGCCCCTCAAGGAGCTATGTCTGCTGCTCCCTACCTCAGTGACTGCTGTCCTTTTTTTTTCCCTTCCTTAAAATATTTTTAGAATTACAGAAAGTTGCAAAAATAATAGAATTAATGTATAACCTTCACCTAGCTTCTCCTAATATTAAGATCTTATAAAACCATGGTATAATTATTAAAATCAGGAAATTAACATTGATACAGTTCTACTAACTAATCTGTGGACATTCAAATTTTTCCAATTCTGCTACTGATGTTCTTTTTCTGGTTCAGGATCTAAGGCATGTTCAGGGTCCTGCCTTGCATTTTGTTGTCATGTTTCCTTCATCTATTTCGACCTATGATAGTTCCTCTGTCTTTCTTTGACTTTCATGACCTTGACACTTTTGAAATGTCCAGGTCAGTTATTTTGAGGAATGTCCCTCAATTTGGTTAATCTACTGTTTTCACATGATTAGATTGAGGGTCTACATTTTTGGCAAGACAAGGACCCCAGGAAGAGTGCGCCCTTCTCAGTGCCTTCCAGCAGGGGATAAAGTTAACTTTGATCACATGGCTGAGGTGGTATGCATCAAGTTTCTCCACTGTAAAATTACAGATTCTCTTTTGAAATTAGGAAGGGTGTTCTGAGGGGATACTTTGAAGCCATGCAAATGCCTTATTTACCCTTAGAATTTTCCCTCCTGATTTTAGCATCCATTGATGTTTCTTATTGTTTAAATATATTTTTATTGATTTCAGAGAGGAAGGGAGAGGGAGAAAGAGATAGAAACGTCAATCATGAGAGAGAATCACTGATCAGCTGCCTCCTGCATGCCTTACACTGGGGATTGAGCCCGCAACCCAAGCATGTGCCCTGACCAGAATCGAACTGTGACCTGGTTCATGGGTCGACATTCGGCCATGCCAGCAGGGCCCATCGATGGTTCTTGCTTACAGCAAGTATTAATGTTCTATTTGCCTAATGATGACTTCCTGTTTCCTTATTAATATATTTCCTTATTAATATATTTATTAATTGGCATTCTACTATAAGGAAGAGCTGTCTCTTTCCTCCCATTTATTCAATAATTTATAACAGTATAAACTAATAGATATTTGTTTTTTTCTATGGTTTATAATCTAATACAAAGTTTCTTTTGTTGCTCTTTTAGGCCTAGATTTGGCCATTGAACTCTGTAAAGTTGGATCCTGTGTTGTTTCAGCATTGCCCCCATCATTTTTTTTTTTTTTTTTTTTTTTTTTAGCACTTCCTTACTTTCTGGCACCACAAGATATTTCAAGTTCACTCATATTTTTCTTGTCCCAGCCCTAACATCAGCCATTTCTCCAAGCAGCACCTGGTTCCTTTTATTCGAGAATGATACTTAAAAACCAAGATCTGGGCATTAGGTGTATTCATTGCTACTGGAGTGTCGTCGCTTCTAGGCCCTTTCAGCACACAGAACTATGAAATAAATGTATGTATGTTAACACATGCATCACACACATCTGATTTTATTGCCATGTCTCTGTATCTGTATATTATTTAAAAAACATGAATTCATATTGATACCTACAGTTCCAATCCAATATCACATAGTTTGTGACTGCCATTATTATGACTTTACTATTCTTATTCTGCTTTTCCTCTCCTGCTATCTCTGTTTCTTCTCTTTTCATTCTGTTTTGTGTTAGATAAAATTATTTTGCTTGACTGTCAGTCCCTTGGTTCAATGAACTATGGCCATGAGCAGCAGGCATATAACTCAAAATCAAGTAACTTTTAAAATGTTTTTATTTATTTTTAGAGAGAGAGGAAGGGAGAAGGATAGAGAGATGGAAACATCGATGAGAGAGGAACATCATCAGTTGACTGCCTCCTGCATGGCCCCTACTAGGGATAGAGCCTGCAACCGAGTGAGGTACATGCCCTTGACCAGAATCGAACCCGGGACCCTTCAGTCCACAGGCCAATGCTCTATCCACTAAGCCAAACTGGCTAGGGCAAAACCAGGTAACTTTTATACAAGAAAACCCAATGGCCACCTTTCTGAAAAGAGGATCGGGGACAGAGTAGACCAGGGGTGGGCAAACTTTTTGACTCGAGGACCACAATGGGTTCTTAAACTGGACCGGAGGGCCAGAACAAAAGCATGGATGGAGTGTTTGTGTGAACTAATATAAATTCAAAGTAAACATCATTACATAAAAGGGTACGGTCTTTTTTTTTTTTTTTAGTTTTTTTCATTCCAAACGGGCCGGATCCGGCCCGCGGGCCGTAGTTTGCCCACGGCTGGAGTAGACCCTCAGTTTCTGAGGAACTTAAGTAACACTTCTAGGGATTCTTAGTTAGACCTCCTTGGTGATGTTGGACCCTATCTTATGCTTCCTTGGCATCCTATGCAGTATTCAGCTCCCTTACTTGTCTTATGTCTCTTTGTCACCAGAATGTGAGGTCCAAGAGGGCAGACACTAGTTGTTCAGCTCACTGTCCTATTCATAGCCCCTGGCACAGTGTCAGCATGTGATGGATGCTCCAGGTATTTGGGCGAATGGTGGACCCTGTGGCAGGCACAGGTCTTATAGTAGGTTGCAGGACAGAACAGTGTTATTTGTTCACTGAGCACACAATTATTTGGCATGTGCTTGTGGCCAGGCAGTAGGACTTGCCAGGATGGACCCCCAGAACAAATGGGGCAAATTAAGACCCAGATACCTTATTTGCAGGGGTCCTCAAACTTTTTAAACAGGGTCCAGTTCACTGTCCCTCAGACCGTTGGAGGGCCGGACTATAGTTTAAAAAAAAACTATGAACAAATTCCTATGCACACTGCACGTATCTTATTTTGAAGTAAAAAAACAAAACAGGAACAAATACAATATTTGTATTTGCATGTGGCCCGCGGGCCGTAGTTTGAGGACCCCTGCCTTATTGACTATCCTGAAATGCATAAGGCTGGACTGGGAGATGAAAATGTAACACCAGCACCTTTATTCAAAAAAGAAAAGCTCGGAACCAAGATGGCGGCATAGGTTAACGCCGGAGTTTGCTGCTTTGAACAACTACTTCAAAAGTGAAACCAAAAAACGGAAGGGACATCACCCAGAACCACAGGAACGCTGGCTGAGTGGAAGTCCTACAACTAGGAGGAAAGAGAAACGCATACGGACACTCAGAGGAGGCGCAGTGCTGAAGGCAAATTCTGAGGTGTGGAGTGCGCGAGCGGGCTGGCGGCGGAGGGCGCGGTTGGCGTTTTCAATCGGGAGGGAGTCGCAGACTCTGAGCTCCAGATCCGGGCGAGTCTTTAGCGACCCAGACTCAAACGGGAGAAGCGGGACTGTCTGACTTCGGTCAGAGCGAGTGCAGCTTTCTCTCTGAGCTTTGCAGCGGGTGCTGGGACTCAGAGAGGCAGAGCCCCTGGGGACAGGACTGAGAGCCGCCATAACTGCTCTCTCCGGCCCACCCTGTTGATCCTGTGCGACCGGATAGCCTCAGGCAAAGGCTAGATTAGCACCTCCCTAGAGGACAGAAGTTCTCTCACTGCTGACACAGCTGATTCTCATAGCCACTTGGCCTGGAGGTCAAACCCTCCCTGGAATTAGCTACAACAATCAAGATTTAACTATAAGACTGCGAACAAAGACCACTAGGGGGTGCACCAAGGAAGCATAACAAAATGCGGAGACAAAGAAACAGGACAAAATTGTCAATGGAAGATATAGAGTTCAGAACCACACTTTTAAGGTCTCTCAAGAACTGTTTAGAAGCTGCCGATAAACTTAATGAGATCTACAAGAAAACTAATAAGACCCTCGATCTTATATTGGGGAACCAACTAGAAATTAAGCATACACGGACTGAAATAACGAATATTATACAGACTCCAGACAGCAGACCAGAGGAGCGCAAGAATCAAGTCAATGATTTGAAATGCGAGGAAGCAAAAAACACCCAACCGGAAAAGCAAAATGAAAAAAGAATCCAAAAATGCGAGCATAGTGTAAGGAGCCTCTGGGACAGCTTCAAGCGTACCAACATCAGAATTATAGGGGTGCCAGAAGATGAGAGAGAGCAAGATATTGAAAACCTATTTGAAGAAATAATGACAGAAAACTTCCCCCACCTGGTGAAAGAAATGGACTTACAGGTCCAAGAAGCGCGGAGAACCCCAAACAAAAGGAATCCAAAGAGGACCACACCAAGACACATCATCATTAAAATGCCAAGAGCAAAAGATAAAGAGAGAATCTTAAAAACAGCAAGAGAAAGAAACTTAGTTACCTACAAGGGAATACCCATACGACTGTCAGCTGATTTCTCAACAGAAACTTTGCAGGCCAGAAAGGAGTGGCAAGAAATATTCAAAGTGATGAATACCAAGAACCTACAACCAAGATTACTTTATCCAGCAAAGCTATCATTCAGAATTGAAGGTCAGATAAAGAGCTTCACAGATAAGGAAACGCTAAAGGAGTTCATCACCACCAAACCAGGATTATATGAAATGCTGAAAGGTATCCTTTAAGAAGAGGAAGAGGAAGAAAAAGGTAAAGATACAAATTATGAACAACGAATATGCATTTATCAACAAGTGAATCTAAGAATCAAGTGAATAAATAATCTGATGAACAGAATGAACTGTTGATTATAATAGAATCAGGGACATAGAAAGGGAATGGACTGACTATTCCTGGGGGGGAAAGGGGTGTGGGAGATGCGGGAAGAGACCGGACAAAAATCGTGCACCTATGGATGAGGACAGTGGGTGGGGAGTGAGGGCGGAGGGTGGGGCGGGAACTGGGAGGAGGGGAGTTATGGGGGAAAAAAAAGAGGAACAAATGTAATAATCTGAACAATAAAGATTTAATTAAAAAAAAAAAAAAAAAAAAAAAAAAAAAAAAAAAAGAAAAGCTCAAAGCTGTGTAGTGATAGTTTTAGAAATTTAGAAAAAAAACATTTAAACCACAATAATATAGGAAATAGAGTAATAAAGATAAAACCTGAAGTTAATGAAGTAGGAAACTATAAGTAATAATAAAAGATAAATAGAAAAATGATTCTTTGAAAACACCAGTAAAATAGATAAAACTGTCTTAGCCTAATAAAGGGGAAAAGAACAAAAGAATAAAACAGGATTAGGAATGAGAAATCAGACATAACCATATATATATATGGAAGAATTTTAAATAATTGTAGGAGTGTTCTATGGCAACAAATGTAAAACAGGGCAAACAGATAATTTTCTAGCAAACACTGGCCCAAGGTATTGTTTGAATGGACAAATTACCAAAGAAGAAATTGGAAAGGTGATTAAAATTTTATCCTTTTTGTCTTCTTATTTTAAACTTTTTTATTGATATATATGGAAAAGTGCATAGATCACAAGTATACAGTTCAATTAATTATCACAAAGTGAACACCAAAAAAAATAGATAATTTGCAGTTTTTAATTAATATGTAAACTGCTTCAAACCATGGGAAAATATGAAAAAATATTCCATATATTTTTTCTTTTTTAATTTTTTTTTAATCCTCACCTGAGGATATTTTTCCATTGATTTTTAGAGAGAGTGGAAGGGATCAGGAGAGACAGAGAGAGAGAAACATAAATGTGAGAGAGATACATCAGATTGATTACCTCCTGCGCGAGCCCCGACCGGAAGTACGTGCAGGAGGCAAACTAAAGTACATGCCCTTGACCAGAATTGAACCCAGGACCCTTCAGTTTTTGGGCTGACCCTCTGTCCACTGAATCAATCCAACTAGGGCTCATCATTGATGTTTCTATCCCCCTTTCTCTTCCTCTCTAAAGTCAATAAAAATATTTTTTAAAAACAACAGCAAACATTATCCTTAACTATAAATACTAAAGCTAATTCTGTTAAAGTCTGAAATAAGACAAGATTCAACATTGCTTTGAAAATGCATGTAAAAGCAATTAGCTAAGAAATCTAATTGGTAAAAAAAAAAATCTAATTGGTATAAATATTGGAAAATAATAAATTATATTTAGGAAATCCAAAAGACTACAGTAAAACTTATTAGAATTACTAAGGAAATGTTGTAGGTATCTAAATAAAAGATAACTACATAAAAATCAGTAGCTTTTTTCTATCCTAGCAATAATCAACCAGAAACAGTACAAAAGAAAGTATTCCATTCATAATAATTGTAACAAATAGGTATATATATTTGCTCATATATACATAAAGTGCCTCTGGAAGAGAGGAGAGTTGGGTAGAGAGGGGATAGCAATGGAAGGGAAAATTCACTGAATTCATTTTTACACTATTAAATTTTGAATCCTATTAATGTGTTACCTATTCAAAATTATGTAATACTTAATAACTTTAACAAAGAAAATCATATTGAAGGGCATAAAACAAGATCTGAAGAATGAAAAGACATACCAGGTTCTTGGAAAAGATGACAATATCATTACAGTGTCAATCTTTGAATTGATATATAGTTCAATGCAAACCCAATTAGACTCAACAGCATTTTTAATTTAATAAAATTAAAGTCATGTTACAGTACAATGTTAGGTGAACCCATATGGAGCTGTTGTTTTCTGGATATAGACTCTGCAGATACAAGGTACTACTGTCAGTAACTATAATCTCATCTTGATAGTATGCAAACTAGAGATAAGTAAATTTAGCTGCCGTCAACACACACCCTAACTTTTGGGGTTCCCATTCATGTCTGGCACCTTGGGATTTCCCATATTTTTGTTTCAAGCCCAGCTGTGTCGAACTTTCTTTTTCTTGGTTCCATATTCAATATTTTCATATTTGAGGTAGAAAGGGAGTTTATACCTGGAACTATTCAGTTTTATATAAATCAGATGTCACCCCAAACCATTGTGCATAATGCAATGCTGCTTTTATGGTCAGACCCAGGAAGAGAGTCCCCCACTGCTTCTCTGTGATTCTCTTACTTTCCACTTTAAAAAAAAAAAAAAAAGTCAGCAGTTTGATTCTTCAGCTCTTTTGATGCTCTATCAGTGACTGTCACTCATTCAAGAAAGATTTTATAGTCTCGTATCACTTTCTCTCTTCCCTAACACGTCATCATTCCTGTGGCTTCAACTTTCCACAAATGACTTATCCAACACCCTGCTCTACTATTTCTCTGTCCCTGTCCACTTCAGTCACCTATGTCGTGGTCATATCCTAAATCTTAACAACAGTAAGTGCACTTCCTCCAAAACCCCCATCTTCCTCTGGCCAGTCTAGTATCCAGAGTAAAGAATCTTACAAGTTGACAATAAAAAAACAACCTAATTTTAAAAAGGGGAAAATCTCTGAATAAACATTTCTCCAAAGAAGATATACAAATGGCCAGTAAGCCATCAGTTAGCCAACAGGGAAATGCAAATCAAATCACAATGAGATATCACTACACACCCAATAGAATGGCTATAATAAAAAAGATAGACAGTAAGCCCTGGCCAGTGTGGCTCAGTTGATTGGACATTGTCCCATGCACCAAAAGGTTGCTGGTTTGATTCCTTGTCAGGGCACATGCCTGGATTTCAAGGTTCAAACCCCAGTAGGGGGCATGCAGGAGGCAGCTGATCAATGTTTCTCTCACATTGATGTTTCTTTTCCTCTCTCTAAAAATCAATTTAAAAAAAAAAAAAAGACATAAGTATTAGTGAGGATGTGGAGAATGTGGGAATGTAAAATGATGCAACACTTTGGAAAAGAGTCTAGCAGTTCCTGAAAAGATTAAACAGTTTCCTTATGTCTCAGCAACGGACATATAATTGCACTCCTAAGTATATACCTGAGGACATGAAAACATACATCCACACAAAAACTTGCTACACAAATGGTTTAAAAAAATAAAGTGGAAACAACTCAAATGTTCATCAGACTGAGGAATAAATACACAAAATATGGTATATCCATACAATGGAATATTATTCAGCCATAAAAAGAAGGGGAATACTGATTCATGAACAACATGGATGAACCCTGAAAACATGCTGAGTGAAAGAAGCCAATTACCAAAGAGCACATATTGTAATTTCATTTGTATGAAAATGTCCAGATTCGTAAATCCATACAGGAAGAGAGAAGATTAGTGGTTGCCACAGACTGGGGGAAGAAGGAAGTGGGAATGACTGATAATGGGTCGGGAGGTTCTTTCTGGAATAATGAAAATGTTCTGGAAGTACAGAGTACTGGTTATACAACTTTGTGCAACCACTGAATTGTACACATTTTTATATCTCAATTTAAAGAAAAAATCTTTTAGAAAGTAGTTACTTTTTTAATGTATTGAAGATAATGTTAAGAGAATGAGAAGACAATCCAGGACTGGAAGAAAATATTTGTAAAACACATGTCTGATAAAGGACTGGTATCCAAAATATACAAAGAACTCTTAAAACTCAACGATAAGAAAAAGAACAGCCAGATTACAAAATGGGCAAAAGATTTGAACGGATACCTCTTCAAAGAAGAGATACAGATGGTAATAAGCATATGAAAAGATGCTTTTAACATCATATGTCATTAGGGAATTGCAAACTAAAACAACAGTGAGATACCACTGCACACCTACTGGAAAGGCCAAACTCCCAAAACACTGACAACACAAATGCTGGCGAGGACATGGAACAACAGGAACTCTTCATTCGTTGCTGGTGGGAATGCAAGATAATATAGCCATTTTGGAAAACAGTTTGACAGTCAGTTTCTTAGAGCACTAAACATTTACCATCTGATCTGCAAGCATGCTCTTTGGTATTTACCCAAATATGTTGAAAATTCACATTCACACAAACACCTGCATACAAATATTTATAGAGCAGCTTTATTCACAATTGGAAACAGCCTAGATATTGTTCAATAAGCAAATGGTGGTGCATCCAGACAATGGAATATTATGCAGTGCTACAAAGAAATGAGCTATCAAACCGTGAAAAGACATGGAGAGACTGTAAATTCCTATTACTAAGTGAAAGAAGCCAATCTGAAAGGGCTACATTCTATAGGATTCCAACTGTATGATTCTGGAAAAGGCAAAACTATGAAGACAGTAAGATAACAGCAGTTGCCAGGAGCCTGATGGGGTACAGATGTATAGGTGGAGCACAGAGGATTTGGGGGGCAGGGAAACCATTCTGTACAACAGATAATAGTAGGTATGTGTCATACATTTGTCAAAATCCATGGAATGTACAACACAGAGCAGAGTGAACCCTACTGTAAATTATGGACTTCAGTTGATAATGATGTCAATATTGGTTCATCAAATTGAAATAAATGTACCTCTTTGATGCTGATGTTGATATTAGGGAGGGTGTGGGATGATTATGGGAGCTCTATACTTTCCACTCAGTTTTGCTGTGAACCTAAAGCTGCTCTAAAAACAACAAAACAAGTTTAACTACATTCTAATAGAGCTGTATCAAAAAAAGTCATATTTTAACAGTTAAAATTACAAAACTGGTTACCTGGGCATACTTAGACATAGATGTTTACCAAGTGTTTGCTGGAAAAGCAAATTACTCAATAAACTTCCTATGGCATAATTTATGGTTTGGTTTTTATCCCTGACTAGAGGCCCAGTGCACGAATTCATGCACCAGTGGTGTCCCTCAGCTTAGCCTGCAGGATCAGGCCGAAACCAGCTTTCTGACATCCCCTGAGGGGTCCCGGATTGCAATAGGGCACAGGCTAGGCCAAGGGACCCCACCAGTGCACGATTGGGGCCAAGGAGGGATGCGGAAAGTTGGCCAGCCCAGGAGGGCTCCAGAGTGTGTCCAGCCCGTCTCTCTCAGTCCCAATCAGCCAGAACCCAGCAGTAAACTAACCTACCAGTCAGAACATCTGCACCCTGGTGGTCGGTGCACGTCATAGCAAGCAGTTGAGCGGCCTTAGCATATCATTAGCATATTACGCTTTGGTTGAAGAGATGACTGGACACTTAGCATATTAGGCTTTTATTATATAGGATATTTAATTGCCAGGAAAAGCCAGCTGGATGCAAAGTTACTGTAATGGGAAGAAACTATCCTATATAATAAGAATTTTTCATGCAGTACGCTTAAAACTCAACAAGAAAACCTGATTTTAAAATAGACTAAAGATCTAAACATATCCCTCACCAAAGAAGATATATAGATGGAAAATAAGCATATGAAAAGATGCTCCACATCATATGTAATAAGGGAATTATGAACTAAGACAACGAGATACCGCTGCACACATACCAGAATGGCTAAAATCCCAAACATTGACCAGGCCAACTGACTAAGATATTCAGGGTACCTGATACTTCCTGCTTTTTAGGTTTTGTCAGCATTTTATCATAATTACTAGGGGCCCGGTGCACGAAATTCGTGCACTGGGTGGGGGGGGGGAGTGTCCCTCAGCTCAGCCTGCCCCCTCTCACATACTGGGAGCCCTCAGGAGTTGACCCCCATCACCCTCCAATCGCAGGATCGGCCCCTTGCCCAGGCCTGATGCCTTGGCCAGAGGCGTCGACCCCCATCACCCTCCGATCGCCTGATCGGCCCCTTGCCCAGGCCTGACGCCTCCGCCAGAGGTGTCAGGCTTGGACAGGGGACCCCCATTTCCCCCCGATCACTGGCTCTGACCCCCGCCCAGGCCTGAGGCCTCTGGCCCAGGAATCATGCCTGGGCAGGGGACCCCCATCTCCCTCTGATCGCTTGCTCCACCCCCCGCCCAAGCCTGACGCCTCTGACCCAGGCTTCAGGCCTGGGCAAGGGGACCATCATATCCCTCCAATCCCCGGCTCCGCCCCCCGCCCAGGCCTGATGCCTCAGCCAGAGGAGTTGACCCTCATCACGCTCCGATCACCAATCACCGGATTGGCCCCTTGACCAGGCCTGAGGCCTCCGGCAGAGGTGTCAGGCCTGGGCAGGGGATCCCCAGCTCCCCGTGGTTGCAGGCTCTGCCCCTGCCCAGGCCTAACGCCTCTGGCAGAGGCGTCCAGCCCGGGCAGCGGGGACCCGCAGTGGCAGCGGCCCCACAATCGTGGGCTCCGCTTTAGGCCCAGGCAAGGGACCCCTAGCTCCCGGGACTGCCAGCTTCGACTGTGCCCAGCTCCCATCGCTGGCTCCACCCCTACTTCCTGCTATCACTGGCCAGGGCGGCAAGGGCACCTGATTCTCCGATCATGGCTGGGGGGAAGGGCAAAGGCGGCCCCAGGGCCGCCTTTGCCCTGCCCCCTACCTCTTAGCTCCCCCCTGGTTTTCCGATCACTGTCAGCGGCAGGGGGCTTCTTCCTGCTTTCCCTTTCGCCTCCCTGCATTGTGCCTACATATGCAAATTAGCTGCCATCTTTGTTGGCAGTTAACTGCCATCTCAGTTGGCAGTTAATTTGCATATAGCCCTGATTAGCCAATGAAAAGGGTAGCGCCGTACACCAATTACCATTTTTCTCTTTTATTAGTGTAGATAATGGGACTGTGTTAATGACTTATGGTATGCTAAGATTATCAAAGTCCCTGTGGAATAAATTGTGGCACAGAGGCAGAGAGTTAACATGGTCCTGAGGCAAAATGATGTAGGTGTACTTCTGCCCTTGCCAGGTTAAACAAGACTACCTCTGGCTTTCTTTGCTTATTGAAATAAAGAAAAAACATTTGCAAGTTAACTTTATTATAGGTGGCAGACACTTGTTTTACTCTCTCTGGAACAGCAGTATCATTGGAGTCATCACATGTCTTAACCTTTCAATAATCCACTGTCATTCTCCAACCCTTCTGACTTATGCATGAGCCAGACAGATGAGTTAAGTTGGTAACAGGAATCACCTCCTCTGAATTTTCAGCTCTTTGATGGTTATGCTAGTCTTGCATTTCCCCCAGCAATACATTGGTTTTGTTTGTAATTCTGTTAGTAAGGAAGCCTTTTCAACCATAATAGTCCCATTCTGTGGATTAGAGTCATATTCTGCCACTTGTTGAATATTCCTAGTCTAATTATATAATCCAAAACTGGAGAAATCATGGGGAAATGGGTTTAAGGACTGTACTGTGAGGTCAATTGGAATCAAAAAGTCTATCACTTAACTCCATAAGCCTCCACTGTACCAACTACAACTCGGGCATTAGAGCCAATGTCAACAATCCCCAAGGGCACAGTTATTCTATTAGGGCTGCCGTATCGAAGTACTACAAACTAGGTGACTTCAAACAATGGAAATGTATTCTCATGGTCTAGAAAACACGTCCAAAGTCAAGGTGTTGGCAGGGTTGGTTTCTTCTGGAGGCTCTTAAGGGAGACTCTATTCCATTCCTCTCTTCGACCCGCTGAGGCTACCAGTAATCCTTGACATTCTTTGTCTTGCAGTTGCATCACTCCCACCTCTGCCTCCATCCTCACATGGTGTTTTCTCTGTGTGTCCATGGCCTAATTTCCCTCTTCTTATAAGGACTCCAGTCATTGGGTTAGGGCCTATAATAATCCAGTATAATCTGCAAAGAACCTATTTTCAAATAAGGTCTCTATTTCACAGGTACCTGGGGCAAGGACTTCAACATATCTTTTTGGGAAACATAATTGCCCTGGAAAATGACTACAGGTCCCGTTGGGGAAGCTTGAAAGGAATATATTAACATTTATCCTTCCTCAAGTGAACCTGCCTTCATTCAAGGAACTCTGTGAACTAACGCAGGCCTGGAACTTGAGTAAGAGACCCTAACTCTCTATTTTGTCTTAAGTTAGTCCACTGTTCACCAGCTCCTGAAGACTTTTGGTTCTATAAGTCAGTTAGGATCTTAGAAAACTTCCCATATTGTTTAGTCATATCTCCCCTCAACATCCCTGGCCTCCAGAAACCAGTTACTACAGTACTTTCCAAATATGTCATCACGCTCACAAACATATGTCTCAATGCCTTGGTGAGTCATCTGGACACTCTCAGGGGATGGAGTTGGGAGTGGGTGAATCACACTTAGAAATCTAGAAGGAAAGGTTTATAAAACAACATTCTCCTTATGTGTTTAGATTCTTATAAATAATACCAAAGGATCCTTGGCATCTCAATCTCATTTAACTTCATCAATGAACCCAGTTTTCATTCAATCAAGTGAAAACAAATCAACTATACACCCACCAGGATGGATAAAATTTAAACTTTTTGACACTGATGAGGATGATTGTAAAGCAACCAGAATTTACATACATTATTGGTGGGAGTATAAAATGGCACAACCACTTTAGGAAACAATCTGGCAGTTTCTTATAAAACTAAACACACATCTACCCTGCGACCCAACATTTCCAAGAGAAATGAAAACATATATCCACACAAAACAGACTTGTACATAAGTGTTCATAGCAGCATTATTCATAATAGTCCACAACTAGAAGCCACCCATAAATCCATCAACAGAATGGCTTAACAAGCTGCAGTATTATATTAGTGTTCTATTGCCATGTAAAAAATAATCCCAAACTTAACAGCCTAAAACAATATTCATTTACTCACAATCCTGTAAGTCAGAGTCTGGCATGGTTCTATGCTCAGAACATGACTTAGTTCTCATCTCAAGATTTCAGTGTCAGCCAGGCTGCATTCCTTTCTGGGGACCCTAAGGAAGAATTCACTCCCAAGTTTATTCAGCTACTTAGCTGAGTTCGATTGCTTGTGGTTGTAGGACTGAGGTCCTGTTTTCCTACTGGCTGTCAACTGGAAATCACTCTCAGTTCCTAGAGGTCACTGCTTGCTTTGCCATGTAGCCCCTCCACCTAATAATGAAAAATCTTCCTGTTGAGTCTCTCATGCTTCAAATCTGACTTCACTGTTTCTGATCTCTTGACCCAAATGTAAAGGGTTCATGTCATTAGGTCAGATCCACCCAAATAATTACCCTTTTTAAAAGCCATCTGTGAGCCCTAGTTGGTTTGGCTCAGTGGATAGAGCATCAGCCTATGGACCAAAGGGTCCAGGGTTCGATTCCAGTCAAGGGCACATACCTTGGTTGCAGGCTTCTCCCCGGCCCAGGCCCTGGTGGCCCAGACCCTGGTAGGAGCTTGTGCAGGAAGCAACCAATCTATGTGTTTCTCTCACATCCATATTTCTCTCTTTCCCTCTCTCTTCCACTCCCTCTCAAAATCAATGGAAACATATCCTCGGGTGAGAATTTAAAAAGAAAAGCTATGTGTGATATAAGACATAACCTAATCACAGCAGTGCTAGTCTCTCATAGTCACAAGGCTGGAGAGTGTGCAGGGCCTATACACCAGGAGGCAGGAATCTTGGGGGACATCTTAGAATTCTGCCTATACAGGTATACACTCAGCAATATACTGAGCAATATAAAGGAATGAACTATTGATACAACATTGATGAATCTCAAAAACATACTGAATAAAAGAAGGCTCACACAGAGTGCCCAGAGGAAATCAAGAAAAGACAACATTAATCTATAGTGGAAAAGAATCAAAAGAGTGGTTACCGCCCTAACCAGTTTGGCTCAGTGGATAGAGCATCAGCCTGTGGACTGAAGGGTCCCAGGTTCGATTCCGGTCAAGGGCATGTACCTTGGTTGCGGGCACATCCCCAGTAGGGAGTGTGCAGGAGGCAGCTGATCGATGTTTCTCTCTCATTGATGTTTCTAACTCTCTATCCCTCTCCCTTCCTCTCTGTAAAAAAATCAATAAAAAATATTAAAAAAAAAAAAAAAGAGTGGTTACCTCTGGGGGAGTGGGGTTGGTATTGATTTGGGAGAGGCATGAAAGAAGTTTCTGGGATGATGATAAGAGATTGGGTCACACATGTGTCTAACTCACTGAATGGTACACTTAAGATTTATGCATTTCACCCTAGCTGGTTTGGCTCAGTGGATAGAGCAGCCTGCGGGCTAAAGGGTCCCGGTTCAATTCCAGTCAAGGGCACATGCCCAGGTTATGGGCTACATCCCCAGTGGGGGGCGTGCAGGAGGCAGCCAATCAATGATTCTCTCTCATCATTGATGTTTCTATGTCTCCCTCTCTCTTCCTCTCTGAAATCAATAAAAATATTTTTTTTAAATATTTATGCATTTCACTATATGAAAATTTTACTTAAAAATTAACAAATAATATTTTTCTCTGCCTAATGATATGGATCTTGGGGCCAAGTATATGGATGTCTGCCACTTACTGTGAATGCATCTAAAAATACAATGGATTGACAAATGAATAGAAGAATGAATAGGTGAGTGGATAGGTGATCAAGTGAATATAATGTTATTTTGGACTCTAGGAAAAGATTAATTTTCTTTAAAAAAAGGAATGAGAACTCCCAGCTATTAGAATTGGCACATGGAATCCAGGCTCTATGGCAGCCGTGGGCAAACTACGGCCCGTGGGCCGAATCCGGCCCGTTTGAAATGAAAAAAACTAAAAAAAAAAAAGACCGTACCCTTTTATGTAATGATGTTTACTTTGAATTTATATTAGTTTACACAAACACTCCATCCATGCTTTTGTTCCGGGCCTCCGGTCCAGTTTACGAACCCATTGTGGCCCTCGAGTCAAAAAGTTTGCCCACCCCTGCTCTATGGTCATGCACTCATACTGATCAGTTTGGCCTGATTTTAAATTATGTTCCTCCTTCCTCGCCCAACACCCCCAGAATCCATTCCCACATGTATTTGCCAGATTTTATGAATATAAATTTGAAAAATCTTTTAATTCTTTTAGTGGGAAAGCTTTTTTGGAATTTGACCTCCTATTTGACCCCGAGGAATGTTAGAGTCTGATTCTAGTTATGAGTGTGGAGACAATGAAGTCAGTGGGATGGGGCATGAGGAGACTTGGCTTTCTCTTACCAGATAATTCCCCATGGGAAAGCCTGTACATGGTCTTCAAATAAGAGGAAGGCAATCCCTTTAGACAGAGAGAGGGTGCTATCATAGCTGGCTATTTTCAGGGGGAAGTTGGGGTTGTGGCAGAGATTGCTAATTGCAGGCTGTGGTAGATATCTCCTGACACGACTCCCAGTGATCCCTGCCTCCTGATGCTCATGCCTTTGTGTAATCCCCTCTTTGAGTGTGAGCAGGGCCTAGTAACTTCTCTTTATGTTTTTAAACGTTCTTTTAATTGATTTCGGAAAGGAAAGAGGAGAGAGAGAGAGAGAGAGAGAGAGAGAGAGACATCAATGATGAGAAAGAATCATCAGCTGCCTCCTGCACGCCCCACATGGGGGATCGAGCCCGCAACCCGGGCATATGCCCTGACGAGGAATCGAATAGCAACTTCGTTCATAGGTCGATGCTCAACCACTGAGCCATGCCAGCCGGGCTCTAGTAACTTGTTTCTAAGCAACAGAATATAGAATGTCATTCCTGGGATTAGGTTATAAAAAAGACTGACTTCTATCTTGCTGGCATTCTCTCTGGATCTTACATGCTTGACTTTATGAAGAGGCCCATATGGCAAGACACTGAGGGCAACCTCTGGCCAACACCTGGTAAGGACTGAGCCCTTCAGTCCAACAGCCCTGGAGGAACTGAGTCCTGGCAAGAACCATGTGAGTTAGCATGGAATCAATCTTTCCTTGGTCAGGACTTGGAGACTGCAGACGGAGCACCCTGAATGCAGCCTGATTGAAGACTGCAATGTAAGCCATGCCCGGATTCCTGACCCACAGAAACTATGAGATTTATTTTGTTACATTATTGTTATTTTGGATTTTCCCTTATGTATACCCAACCTGACTCTAACTACTAGAGGGCTTAAGTGTTCCACACCTCCTCACAATCCTTGCATTCCTCATTCCCTTTATACTGATCTCTGATACCCCCCCCCCCCACACAAAACTCTGCTTTTAATGGACACTTCATTCCAGGTGACCACTGGCAATAAATTGATGAACTGGTTTTGTTGTTGTTTTTTAAATATACTTTTATTGATTTCAAAGAGGAAGAGAGAGGGAAAGGGAGATAGAAACATCAATGGTGAGAGAGAATCACTGCCCAGATGCTTCCTGCACACCCCCTACTGGAGGTCGACCCTGCAACCCAGGCATATGCCATGACCGGGAATCGAACCATGACCTCCTGGTTCATAGGTTGACACTCATCCACTGAGCCACACTGGCCAGGCTGATGAATTGGTTTTTTTGTTTGTTTGTTTTTACCACTGAATGCCTCTCCATCTCTGAGTTTTCATTGCCTTTAATCCCAATCAGGTCACACAACTATTCCCAGAATCCAACCAATTCTCTGAGAGTCTGATGTGCTCAGCCAGCCTAGTACCAATTTCTATATCAGAGTCATTAGGTATAAGAAATAGAAATCAATTCCATCTTACTTGAGCAAAAAATAATGTTATTAAATTCATAAAATATATTAGATGTCTTGGAGAATTATTGGAATGACTGGGGGACCAGATACAGAGCACAGAACTAGAAACAATGCTCTAAATTAAGCTGCATTGCTGTCTCCATGAGGGACACCTGTCCCTTGCACAACTGACATGGTTGCCACTCAACCCACAATGCTTCCAAGATCAAGCTCTGTAGTGGCCCTGCTACACCTAGAACTGATATTGCTACAACCTCATTGACCTGGGGATAATTCTTAAGGTTCCTGAGTCCTCACTGCCTTACCTAGATTCCTTAGCTTAGACTGTGATCAGTGTACATGATTGGCTGATACTAGGTTAAGTGTCTGAATTTTGGTTGTAAGGGAAATTCAGAAAGTGAATTTCTGGCATCCATCAGGTGGGGATTTCCCCTAACTTAGAAAGTGGTTTCAGATGCCAGATGCCAAAAAAGAATAATAAATGTCAACTCTTTCCTGCTGTCAGGCCAGGGTACCAGGGAAGACGGGGAGAAACACACTTCCCTAATTCCTCTATCTTCCCAAATTTCATTTCACCTGTCAGACATTCACTATTTCCTAATCAATGTGGCAGAGAACATGGCTAAAGCCAATCAGCAAAGCACTTGATTATCCTGTTGCAATCTCAGATTGCTGGCCATAGTCAGAGGTTTCCTTACCAGAGTTACATCTGCTCCTCATCTTCTTGTGCCCCGCCCCCTTGAAGCACTTTCCTGAGGTTGCCAAATATAGGCAGTATACCCCAATATTTACCATTTTTCTATTTAATCCTCTGAAGTTGCAACCCCAGGGCAAGGGGGAAAGTTGAGGTCGAGTTCTAAGAGACAATATGCAGTAGAATTCCCAGCTACTTCATTATCACCTAACAAAGATATTTCATTTCCAGGCTCAATGGAGAGATTTTCACTGCATCCCACCCTACATCAACAGGGCCAGTTCCATATTTTAGGGTCTGTCATTTGCATTGCTACAGGCCTTAAATCAAATTTTTAGTTAAATCTTCTTGTTTGGAAGTGGTAGAAATCCAACTTGAAGTAGATTAAACATAGAGAAGAATGGCAGGGACACGACTGCACCTTTCTCCTCCCCCTTCTCCTCTTCATTCCCCAGAGGATCCATGCATCGCCTAACCTCTTAGAGACCCCATAAGGATTGGAACCAGGGAGGACAGCAATGGGCAGTGGCAGTTCATCCTGGCCAACCTCTTGAACCTGTCCCCAAAGCCCCCTTTTCTCTGACTTCTTAGTGAGCCAAAGCAGCCCAGCCCAGGTTCATTTCCCCACCTTGTCCTTCTCCTGTTATCCTAGGCCAGTGATGGCGAACCTATGACACGCGTGTCAGAGGTGACATGTGAACTCATATTTTTGGTTGATTTTTGTTAAATGGCATTTAAATATATAAAATAAATATCAAAAATATAAATCTTTGTTTTACTATGGTTGCAAATATCAAAAAATTTCTATATGTGACACGGCACCAGAGTTAAGTTAGGGTTTTTCAAAATGCTGACACGCCGAGCTCAAAAGGTTCGCCATCACTGTCCTAGGCCCCTTCTTGTTTCACTGTCCCCAGCTTTAATAAACATCCTCTAAAATTAAGAAGGAGGAGGAGGAGGAAAGGTAGGGGGAAGAAGGGGAGGGGGAGGAGGAGGAGGAGGAAGAGAAAGTACTGGATAATAAAACCCAGCAAAGGGCTGAACAACTAATTTGAATAAGGATGTCTCAGGAATAACTAGAACTAGGCTTTTAAATTCTAGCATGAGTCTATATTTGCTTCAACTTCTTATTCATTCTTTATATATTTTATTTTTGTTGTTGTTCATCCTCACGCAAGGATATTTTCCCATTAATTTTCGGAGAGAGTGGAAGGGAAGGGGAGAGAGAGAGAGAGAGAGAGAAGAATCGATGTGAGAGAAACATTGATTGGCCACCTCCTGCATGCTTCCCACTGGGAGCTGGATCGAACCTGCAACCTAAGCAAGTGCCCTTGACCCTTCGGTCCCCAGGCCGAAACTCTATCCACTGAGCAAACCGGCCAAGATTTCATTCTTTCTTCATTGAAGACGACCTTCCTTGTTTTGATGATAGGGAACATGGCTATAAACATTTCTTGAATTTCATATGTATAGCTTTCAGCATTCTAAAGAAAATAACATGTTTCTCAATTTAAATAAGAAAAGAAAAGATTAAGGATTTTATTGACCTACACGTACACACACCTGAACCAATTATAGCTGAGGGGTGGATTATGTAAGAACAATAGTTCCCTGGGTAGCCATGTGGATGGAGGAGACAGCTCCCAAAAGAAAAGGTGTGCTGGGCTGGCCACACCACACATGTCCACTATGGCAGCCCTTAGGCAGGCCCCTTCCCACCCACAAAAACTTGAATAAGCTTGTCAATGTATGGCATGGTTGGTAGGATCAAACCCCCCCCCCCCCCCCGCCCCGACCCACCCACCCCCACCCACCCTTTGTTTTGTAAAGGAGACAACTCACTTCACCCCCTATGTGCCATTCTCTTGCACAGACAATGAAAACATTCTGGACAGAACCTCCCTATAGATAAGTGCTCATCTGCCCACCAGATTGGGAGATCCTTAAAGAAAGCATGCAGGACTAGTTTATCCTCATGTGTCTGGTGCCCTACGAAGTTCCATCATAGATCAGACATTCAAAAAATATTTGTAGAACTAAATAAAGACCTTTCCTCATTCTTCAGGGATCCATGAAGGCTGAACACTTTTGGCCCGGGAAAGGCTTCAAACTAGAAGCTCAAAATAAAAATAGAAATTAGCCTGACTGGATGGTTCATTTGGTTGTAGTGTCCCGTACACCAAAAGGTTGCAGGTTTGAACCTGGTTAGGTCACATTCCTAGGTTGTGGTTTGATCCCCAGATATTCAAGTAAGGGAGACAACTAATCGATGTTTCATATCTCTCTCTCTCTCTCCCTCCCTCCCTCCCTCCCTCCCTCCCTCCCTCCCTCCCTCCCTCCCTCCCTCCCTTATTCTCTCTAAATATATCCTCAGGTGAAAATTAAAAAAAAAAAAAAAAAAAGAGGAAAGGAAATTACTTGACAACTGGGCAGCCGTATTAGTGGGAAGAGTTGTTCCCATAACAGAGAGACTATAGGATCTGATAGACGGGTTGGGAGACTATATAGTTAATGTGCTTGCCTTCAACCCTCCCTGGACCAGAAAGTCCTAGCAGGAGAGAATAGAGATTTGAGAATAGGGGCAGGGGAGGGGTGTATTCTGTTTATGAAGTTGGTAGATAAATAGGGTTGACAGTTCTAGGATCTTTAAGCAGAACCAGACAATGCTAATGTTTCACTGATAGATAAGCTTCATCCCTTATTAGAAGTTAGACATGGATGTCTGATCAAGCTTGGCTTCCAATCATAGTTGTACAATGATGACACTGAAGACATTGCTTCAGAGCGTGAGAAGATGCACTCCAGGGAGGAGCCGCTGCTCCATGCTCTCCCCTCACAGGAGAGCACTGCCTAGGAGTACATTGGGTTAATAAGTCAGCATGGTGGCCACGCCCTGGGGCCAGGAGATCCTTGCTCAGAGTTCTGAGGGGAGGCTAACTTCAGTGGCTGCTCTTAGAAGTGGGAATAAGGTGGTAGTCTCAGGCTACCATTCTCGAAAAGACTGCAGGCAGAAAGAGTTCTCCAGCGCATGGGTCCTTCCTCATCCATTCTCATGATGCTTCTACTAGCCAGGCTCACAGAATAAGTATCAAAGTTGGGATAAGAGCAGACAAAAAAAGGAACCTCCCCACGTTCCTTTTTGCATTGCTGCTCTCTCTGTGGGGGCAGGGGATGTCTTTCTACCTTGAAACACTCCCACTGTTTTTACTTCCACTCTTCCTACAGGACCCCTCTCTGGGCCTCAATCTCTTCATCTGCAAAAATTAATTAAAGGGCCAGGCTGGGTAACTCTGCAGGACCTAATATCTTCTGAAATCTTCAGGGAAGAGGTGATGCTGCCACCCATGCAAAGATAGGGTTCTGTGTCCAGATACATATCTAGGTGTCAGGTGTAACGGAGTGGAGGAGCCCGGCCAGTGTGGTCTGGGTCTAGTCCAGGGGTGGGCAAACTTTTTGACCCGAGGGCCACAATGGGTTCGTAAACTGGACCAGAGGGCCAGAACAAAAGCATGGATGGAGTGTTTGTGTGAACTAATATAAATTCAAAGTAAACATCATTACATAAAAGGGTACGGTCTTTTTTTTTTTTTTTTTTTTTTTTTTTAGTTTTATTGATTTCAAACGGGCCGGATCCAGCCCGTGGGCCGTAGTTTGCCCACAGCTGGTCTAGTCACACAGGGCTCAGTCACTTGGTGACAGGAAAGGGGGTTGTGGTGGTGATAGTAGCTAATTTATCTATATGTTTACCAGGTGCCAGGCACTATTTAGAGTGAGGGCTTGGATTTTATCCTGAGGGCAATGGATAGCCATGGGAAGTCTAAAGAGAGAGGTGGCACCATCTGATTTCCCAATTCTGAGATCCCTTGGGCGTCCGGTAGAGCAGTGGTTCCCAAGGTGGGGCACATGCCCCTCAGGGGGGGCAATTTGATTTTTAAGGGGGGCAATTTGAGAATGAATTATTAACAATGATTTTTTTTGCATTTCTTATGGTTCTTGAGGCCTCATATACAGTATATAAATATATATTGTGACATATTTATGCATTTCAGTTCTCATATGTTTTGAAACTTTATTTGCTATTTTTCATATCACTTCATATTATTATTATTATTTAACAATTTCTTAGTGATTTCTTTCTCAGTACTTCAACGGTCCTTTCATTCTTTTTGTTTTTCTCTTTCATGGATGCCATGTTCTTTGAAAGCATGTTTAGATTAAGTTAATGGCCTTTTAGGCTTCCTCCACATGAATAGGAATTCACTTTTTGAATAAGAATTATATGTCATGGGGGCGGGGGCATCAGGGTTTTAGAGATGCTTAGGTGGGGCGTGGCCAAAAAAAGGTTGGGAACCCCTGCTGTAGAGGATGTGTCAAGGGAGAGAGGTGAACCTCACACTTCAGTGGGGAGAATTTTTAAAGCAGTTTTACTGTAAGTTTTAAAAGTTCAGACCTAAAAAATAGTGAAAACATTTCAAAGAACCCCCCTGGCATGGAGATGTCCTTGTGTGAAGCAAGGAATGGGTGGCCAGAGAAGTGGGTGATCTGAGGGTGCGCATGCTCCCCATTGAGCTAGTAAACCGGGACAGGGGATGTATTCTGGGAGCCCTTCCCTTATCCCCAAGGACTTTGGTAAGAAAGGCGCCTCCTCCCCTGGCTTCTTGCTGGGTCTCCACTCCCCCATCTGCAGGACCAAAATTTGGGTAGAGGAGGCTGGGGGCTGGGTGAGGCAACTGTCCATTTACATAAGGTGAGCTGCTGAGGCAGAAGAGTTCTCTATTCTGTTCCCCTGGAAAGGGTTCTATGTCCCACCACCCCACGGTGTAGATGCGGTGGCTGAGTCTGCCAAAGGCCAGAGTGTCTGTGGCCAAGTCCAGAGTAAGTCTAGGACCTAGAGGTGGTTTTCCTGGAGGAGAAAAGATTCTCTGGAGAAGGGAGGTTAGAGGTTAAGGGAGAGGAAAGGTGCCACTGGGTTACTCCCTGTCCTGACATTCCTCATACACTTTGTGACGAAGGTGCAGGGAACCAGAGGGTCACATGCGATGGCAGTGGGAAGGAGGACTGAGATGGGGGAACTGGAAGGGGAGAGGCCGATCCGGCCATGCAGGTTCAGGACAAGGTTGTGGGGCCTTCAGGACAAGTCAGGAGGACAGAGGGACCTCGGCACCTGCGACCCTCCCCCTGAGCTGCAGATGGTTCAGTGGTCAGTCTTTGCAGGTAGGGAGGGGAGGGCCTGGTGAGGGCCTGGGACTCAACCGGCTGTTTCCTTGACCCTACCAGTGTGGGATCCGGATGTGGCAGCTGGGAAGGATGAGAGTGGGAGGCTCGGCGCTGCCTAGGTTAACCCCGTCTTACAGGGGGACTGAGGGTCCAGCGGGGCATGGGAGGGTCTGGCCGGGGCAGAGATGGTGGCGGCTGTGGGGGACTGTCTCAGTCACTGGAGGGGCAGGGAAGGGGCTGGGGGTTCCGCAGGATTTGGAGCGAGCGGTGCCTACACCACAATCCTTACTCTGGGCCCTCCAGCTCTGAGTCTCAGCTCGCCCAAGGCTCTTTCTCTCCGCCTCTCAGCCTCGGTTCCTCCTCTGTGTGGCTCCCTGGCCTCGTCTTTCTGAAACTGTCCCTCCGTTTGTGTCTGTCGCACTATCACTGCCCTGGTTCGTCTCATCTCTTTGCTGATCTCCATCACAATCCCTGTCTCATTCCTCGGCCTTCTGTCTCCGTGCCGCTGCCTTCCTTTCTCTGTCCCCCTCTCTGTCTCTGCCTTGTCCCCATCCCCACCCCTGCTCTTCTCAAGTCCATGTTTCACCTTTGTCTCCATCGCTGTCCCTGTCTTCCTCTTGCCCCGTCTCCAACCTTCCTCTCTCGTCCAGGTCTCATCCTTGTCTCCATCTGTGTACCTGTATCTGTCTTGTCCCTTTCGCTCCGTGCTTGTCTCCGTCTCCTCTCCTCATCCACGCCCCCGTCCCAGGCTCCGTCTCTTCCTCGGGCCTGTCCCCCTCCCCCTTCCAGGGCTGCCTCCTTGGTCCCCGCCGGGAAGGAACTCGCGGGGGGCGGGGCCGAGGGGCTGGATCGGAATAACTCGGTTATCTGGACGAATTGAATTAACTTCACACGAGCGCTGCCGGCCCGTCTCCCCTCCCTTCTGCGGGGCCGCAGGTGGAGCAGCCGGGGAAAGGGGTCGGGACCTTCTGGGCTGGCACGATGCGTACAGACCAAGGCCTGGGCTGGATTGGGGCGGGATGGGGACTCCCGTGAGGGGGCCTCGCGCAGCCCCGCCCTGAACCTCCGGAGCCTTCGGAAGGCGGCGGGTACCTTTTGGGCTGGAGGTGGGGTCGGGGGCAGCTGGGGCGGGGTCTGGCCCGTCTAGGCCCCGCCCCGAGGAGCTCGCTCCGCCCCCTCGGCGGGGTCCTGCGCGTTAAAAGGCACGCGGGCGAGCAGGGCTGCACTTGCGCTGCACCGGGGTGGAGCGCGGCCGCGACGGGGCGGGCGGGCTCGCGGGCGTTCAGAGCCGGACTCGGGTCCTTGGCGCCTGGCACTCGAACTCCCACCCCGACCCGCACCCGGCCCGGGACCCCGACCCCGACTTGGCCCGGCCCGGCCCCCGTCCTCGCCCCCCGGGCCGATGGACTACTCCTACCTCAATTCGTACGACTCCTGCGTGGCGGCCATGGAGGCGTCCGCCTACGGCGACTTCGGCGCCTGCAGCCAGCCCGGAGGCTTCCAGTACAGCCCGCTCCGGCCCGCCTTCCCCGCGGCCGGGCCGCCCTGCCCCGCGCTCGGCTCCTCCAACTGCGCGCTTGGCGCCCTACGCGACCACCAGCCCGCGCCCTACTCGGCAGGTGAGCCTCGCCCCAGCCCAATCCTCGCTCCAAATCCTGCGGAACCCCCAGCCCCTTCCCTGCCCCTCCAGTGACTGAGACAGTCCCCCACAGCCGCCACCATCTCTGCCCCCCCCCCCCCAGACCCTCCCATGCCCCGCTGGACCCTCAGTCCCCCTGTAAGACGGGGTTAACCTAGGCAGCGCCGAGCCTCCCACTCTCATCCTTCCCAGCCGCCACATCCCCATCCCACACCCTTAGGGTCAAGGAAACAGCCGGTCCAGCCCCAGGCCCCTCTCCAGGCCCTCCCCTCCCTACCTGCAAAGACTGACCACCGAACCTCTCAATCCCTGTATTCTTGGAAGATGCTCTGGGCTCAGTTTAACAGGCCCCCATCCTTAGCATCACCACCCACTTCATGCCCGACCCCCAGCAAGGACCCTTCCAGCAACGGAGCTGCCCAGATGAAAACCTTCCTAGAGCCCAGAGCCATCAGGCCCCTCCTGCCTGGCTTTGGACCCATCCTGCCTGTACCCACACCCTCTTCCACCACTGCATCCCATTCCATGCCCTGAGAAAAGGGTGCCCAGGTCATTAAGCCACTCTCATGTCCCTATTCCCCCTGGGGACTCTCCCAACTAGAGTCCCGCAGAACCCAGAAGCTGCCCCTACAACCCTTGGGACCCTTGATCCAAGTCCCCATCTGAACCCCAAGTCTCATGGAGCCTCTCAGCCATCCCCAGCCCCCCAATTACAGTCCAAGCTGCCCCACCCGATCTCCTTATCTCCTTCCTTCCGGGGAAGACCCCTAGGAACCAACTAGAAGATTGGGGCCTAGGGGTGGGGGTGAGGAGGATGGTAAGATAGGGACCTGGATTTGGAGAAATGAAATTCAGAGAGAAGAAGTCAGAAACTGGAACAGGGCTGGGGAGATTGGGTGCTCTGGGCCTCATGCGGATGGGGCCTGGAAAATGGAGAAAGGAAATGGGGAGATGGGCCCCAGAAAGATGGAGTTCTGAGCTGGGGGAGATAGGGACTGGATAGAGGTATGAGCCAGATGGAAGATTGGGGACCTAGGAGAATAGGGACCCAGGGTTGGGGAGATGGAGATAAGAGCCAGGTGGTGGAGACAGAAGTATGGGAGATGGGGAGGAAGGAAGATCAAACAGATGAGGAAGACTCGGGGACTGGATGGGGTGTTAGAGACAGGGATTCAGGGAGAGAACTAGGGTGATAGGACAACGATGAAGAATATTGGGGGGCCCTGGAAAATATGGAGACCTAAGTGGGAGTTGGAGAGAGGGATGGGGAGACAGTGTCAGAACACTGTCTATGGGACAGTGGGGACTGGGATGGGATAGATGGGAGACCCGGATGGGAAGAGAGTGAGGGGGAAGGGTGGGACCAGCACTGGGGGAGTTGGGACACAGAGCGGGGTGCCTGCGAGGAGGACGAGGGGCAAAGAGAAGATGGAGGAACCTAGATGGGGAGAAGCAAGGACACTTCCCAAAGGGCACCAAGAGAATGGTCCGCAAGAGGAAAGTTAGACGGAGGTTTGGATGGAGAGGAGGAAGAGAAGGGGCGCCTGGAAGATGTGAGATGCAGCTGAGGACATGGGGCCTGGGGAGGAGGGAGATGGCGGGGTAGGGCCAGATCGGGCACTGCCGAGGGGCTGTGGCAGGATTGAAAGTAGACCCGAGCAGGGGAGTCTCCCGGCCCTGCCGAGGTGCAGGACTGGTTCCTGGGGAGATTCTCAGTGCAGATGAGCCCTGAAAGCCAGCCAGGGCTCGGGGGGACCGAGCGGGACCTGCCGCCAGGCGGGCAGAATGGCTGAGGCAGAGACACGCTGATGGGAGGGTGGGAGCGGGTGGTGGACTGGCGGGAGGTGAGGGAACAGGGCGAAGGCCGACCGCAGGTAAGGGGCTTGGACGGGAGGGGCAGATTCTCGTTCCCTCGCGGCTGCTTTTGGGTCTCACTGCGCCATGTCCGCTGTGACCCCCGCCGGCCCCAGCGAGCCATAGAGAAGGCGCTCGATCCGAGGCCGAGGGGCCAGGCCAGGGACGGGGGACGGGAGCGACCCCCGCAGGGGCAGGACGCAGCCGGCTGAGCGCGGCCCCTCACGCTCCCCCGGTCGCCCCCGCTCCGCGCACACCGCAGTGCCCTACAAGTTCTTCCCGGAGCCGTCGGGCCTGCACGAGAAGCGCAAGCAGCGGCGCATACGGACCACGTTCACGAGCGCGCAGCTCAAGGAGCTGGAGCGTGTCTTCGCGGAAACCCACTACCCGGACATTTACACGCGGGAGGAACTGGCGCTCAAGATTGACCTCACCGAGGCTCGCGTGCAGGTGCGTGTTTGCGCGCGTGTGTGCGGGAGTGTGTGCTCGGAGGGGGCCGGGACGGAGGGGCCTCGCCTGGCGGGGGGCAGGTGTAGCCGCCAGGCGGAGGGCCAGGGCCCAGGTGCAGGGGGGGTAACCGGGCAGGAGAGGACGGGCAGCCTGGAGAGGCGCCTGGACCAGGGCCTGGCCGACCTGAGGCCTCGGGAGACGGAGCTGGCCCGGCCCGCGATTTCCCTGTAGTCCCCCTGGTAGGGCCGGGCACGCCGCGCGGTGCTGGGGGAGCGAGCACGGAGGCCGAGTGGGTAGAGGGGGTGCCCCAGGCGGCCTCAGGTCCCCGCATGGGGGAAGGGGGCGAGGGGAGCCGGGCAGCGAAGGTCC
Organism: Myotis myotis; assembly: GCF_014108235.1. Classification (NCBI taxonomy): domain Eukaryota; kingdom Metazoa; phylum Chordata; class Mammalia; order Chiroptera; family Vespertilionidae; genus Myotis; species Myotis myotis. Next base: position 40,735,574 of record NW_023416314.1, read on the forward strand.
CCTCCCGGGCTCTGCAGCTGCGAAGCTCGGAGCCTGGAAACCCAGGCGGGCGCAGAGCCGGGCCAGGGCGGACGCCGATGTCTGTTACAAATCCGAGTGCACAGGGCCAGCTGGTCCGCGTTAACTGGAGACAAAAGGTTTCTCCTGGGGTCCTAAGCCGCGCTCGGCCGCCCCGGAGCACTCTAGGCGGGTCTCGGAGCGTCTTGCGGGAGGGAATTGGGGGGCAGGGCCTTTGGGTGCTGAGGGGAGGAAGGCGGAGTTCCCCCAGCGGGGTCTGCGCGGGGAGCTGACCCCAAGGACCTGGAGAGAGGGGCCAGCCGACGAGGAGAGGCGAGGAGGCCAGCGGGCGGGGGCGGAGGGGCCTCGCGGGGAAGCCTGCGGACCGTCCCGGCCCGGCCCTGCCCTTCCGGACGGAAGCCTCCCTCGCGCCTGGCGGCCCCGGGTTGACCGGCCCCTGTGCCCGCAGGTCTGGTTCCAGAACCGCCGGGCCAAGTTCCGAAAACAGGAGCGCGCGGCCAGCTCCAAGGGCGCGGCGGGCGTGGCGGGCGCCAAAAAGGGCGAGGCGCGCTGCTCGTCCGAGGACGACGACTCCAAGGAGTCCACGTGCAGCCCGACGCCCGACAGCACCGCGTCGCTGCCGCCGCCCGCGCCCGGCCTGGCCAGCCCGCGCCTGAGCCCCAGCCCGCTGCCGGCCGCCCTGGGCTCCGGGCCCGGGCCGGGCCCGGGGCCACAACCGCTCAAGGGCCCCTTGTGGGCCGGCGTGGCGGGCGGCGGGGGCGGCGGGCCCGGCGCGGGCGCCGCGGAGCTGCTGAAGGCCTGGCAGCCAGCAGAGCCGGGGCCAGGGCCCTTCTCCGGGGTCCTGTCCTCCTTCCACCGGAAGCCCGGCCCCACCCTGAAGACCAATCTCTTCTAGCCGCTGGACTCCGGAGGCTCCGGGCCGGGCCCCAGAGACGCCCCAGCCCCTCCAAGGCCTGACAGAGCCCCTCCCCACCCCGGCCGCCTGCCTGGAAGTCCCCACCTCCCAGTGTCTGACCCCTAGGAGCCCCCTCCCTAGTTTTGGAGACAAAGTTAGAGCCACTCCTGTCCTCACCCACCCCACCCGGCAGAGCGGGGTACTTTCCCTGGGACCCCCTGCCCCCTAGGAGAGCCCAGAGGCGCGTCTAGCTTGGCTTTCTTTGGAACCGGGATCAGATAACTGCCGGTCCCCAACAGGGTTCCAACGTGAGGTCCTCCGGGAGGACAGCCGGCCCCTCCCCTCCCTGCAGCAGGCTGGGCCAGTCCCCTCCTCGGTGAGCAGCCAGCGGCCCCAGCCCTCAGGCTCACCGTAATCAGCAGCCTGAAGGGCCCCACCAGCTTGTCCCCCGGCGTTTCCTCCCGGCCCAGAGGGTAGGCCCTTTAGAGAAGTGCAGGGGCTGCCAGGCCAATGGGGCAGAGGGGTTTCCTCTTGATTTTTTTTGTTTTGTTTTATTGTTGTTCTTTGAAAAACTTGTAATTTATTGAGGTGAGTTTTGCTCAATCCAAATAAAACTTAATTTATTGAAGACATCATGCTGCTAACCCCTCTGAGTGCCCAGGATGGGGACAGGCTGGCTGCTGGTAAGAGCTGGGTCTCCCTTGCTCCCAGAGGCTGCTACGCATGCAAAGACCAGGAGACAGTGAGAACTAAGCAAACTGGCACTTTATGGCAGAGATTCATCCCCTATTCCCAACTGCCCCGATAATATTAAAGTCCCTGCCCTCCCCAAACCCACACAGAACATCTTAAATTAAACCCAGCCCGGTACTTGGACTGTTCCTTCATTTCCGGATGGACACCCCAGATGGGTGTTGGGGAGAGGTCCCAACCAAGCCCCGCCCGCTGTGCTACAGGCCCAAGAACAGTGGTGAAAGTGAGGGTCCAGACATACCCAAATGGACCCCTCAGACACTCCTTAGGTCTGAGAGGAGGGGGCCAGAAAGGGAGGGCAGCACCAGAATAACCAAGGTCCTTGGTAACCATGGCAACTGATCTCTGGTGCCCTTGGTATAAAAGTAGGGGCAGGATGTCCTAATTAGGGCATTCCAAACGATCGGGTAGTGGGGAACACAGATTCCAAATAAATAGGTAGAGAGGTGCTGCCCACCCCTCATAAATTTTCAACTGTGGGGGGGGGGCATGGCTGGGTCTTCGTGGGGTTAGGAAGGGGCGCTGAATTCGCAGCTTCACAGTGCCACCGCTATCACTTGCTGAGCTGCAGGGTGTCCAGAAGGAGGCGCTTGTGAGCCGGGTCCTGCACCCCAGCCTCCTCCAGGTCCTCCTCGGTGATGTCGCTGTAGGAAGGGGTAAGGGAGGCTGAGAGCTGGGCGAGGTAGTCCAGACTCTGGACTGCAGAGGATCCGTGGCTCCACCCCAGGGCAAGCCCCACCCATCTGCCTCCAGCCCCAACCCCACCTGAGAAACTCCAGGTCGTCCCAGCCATTGTGCACCAGGCCCTCCTCATAGCGCTCCAAGCCGATGGCCCGCAGCCAGGCGCCCATGCCCGCCTCACCCAGCCCACCGGCCCGCCCGCTCTGCGGGCACGGGCACGGGCACGGAGCCTGAAGAAATAGGGCATGTCAGGGAGAGCATTGAAAGACAGCCACATTCTACCACATGTCCTGGGGTGGAGGGAAGGGAGGCAAGGACTGGGGCTAACCCATGTCTCCCAGCTCCCCAGTGCCCAGCTCAGGGTAGAGGGGACACCGCTGAGTGTTGAACGGCGTAAAAGGACACTGCAGGCCAGGGACAAGCACACACCTCCGGCACACAGCCAGCCACCCCTGGTCCACACACCTCCTCCGCCAGGTCCTCCTGGATGCTCTCTCGGATGCGAGGTGGAGGGAAGCTGAGCGGCCGGCCATAGTCTGAGGGCAGTCCCCTGGGTGGCTGCAGCTCCAGGGGGCCTGGCAGGAGCACTGAGCGGCCAGGCCCAGCAGGCGCGTAGTCCACCTCACTCAGTGTCTTGGCCATCTGCAGCACCGAGCAGGAGCGATCGTCCCCACTGGCTACCTCACCCAGGAAAGTGCTAGTGGGTGAGGGACCCGGGGGCAGTGGGGGTCTTGGATGGGCCTTAGGGGGTGGTGGGCCACGGGCCTCACCCCCACTGCGACCCCGGACCACTGGCCCTGGCAAAGGATCCAGGCTTGGAGGCAGGAAGATGGCCGAGTCTGGCAGTGGTGGGGGTGGAAAGTCTGGAGGGGGCAGTGTACCCCCAGGCTCCTCATCCGATGAGCTCCCCTCTCCCACACGGGGAGGCCGGTGGCGACCAAGCTGTGGAGCAGGCACTGTGATGGCCACCTTGTTCTTGGTGGCAGGTGGGACAAGAGCCCTGGCAGGCGGAGGTGGCTCTGGGGGCAGCAGCTGGTGTGGGACCCCTTCAAGGACGTAGTAGGCAGGGTTATTGAAGCTGTTCTTGGGCGGAGGAGCCGCCACCCCTTCGGGCTCTGGAGCCCCCTCTGGCTTCAACCTGGGTTAGGGAGCAGGATAACTAAGTCAGGACCCAGAAACCCAAAGTGAAGGTAGTGGGTGAGGTAGAAGGAAAACCAGACTGGGAGTCAGGAGACATGTGACCTTGAGCATATCACTTTCCCTCTCCTGAGGCATCAGAGACTGACCTACTGAGGACTCTTGCTCAGGAATTCAAGTTGGTTTTACACAAACCTGGCAATAAAACCAAGATGACTGACAACAGCTGAAGATGAGTGAAAAAGCACCCCCTGGACCTAGGAGTTTTTAGTTAAATGCAAGCAACAATTGGATGTAACCACTTTCCCAAGGTATGATCCACAGAACTCTGTAGATATTAATAGTTATTGTGTGGAAAAGAAGTTTCCTGGCCTGTTAAGTTTGGGAAACTATATTCAACGAAGTTGAAAAAGGGTTTCCTTCCTGTCTACATGCTCAGAGCTTTGGCTAATACTAATGTGCACTGGGAATATCTAAGAAAAGAATCTAGCAAGAACCGTTTCTCAAACTCATTTGATCACAAACCCGTTTCCAGGGGGCACTACAGAACAGTGAGTGCTCCACAGAGCGCGCAGAGGGAAACCCCGAGCTGGGACTGTGCCTTCTCCGCACGAGGCTCAGACGAGCTCTGTTTACGTGGAGGGAGCTGTTGCAGAAACCATTTCTCAGGCAGAATTGAGAGGAAAGGCTGACTGTGCTCCCTTTGACTCAGAGCCACACCTAAGGGAGGCCTGGCTGGCCAGTGGCCGTGGCGTAGGCCATGGGGCAGCAGAGCACCCAGGCAGCAGACAGTCCCCAGGCTGGTGCTGAAAGCCAAGCACAGTGATGGATGAAGTTCTCTCACCTGGGGGTCAAGGGCTCCTCCCGGGGAGTAGCTCGAGGAGGGGCTGGTGGCCTCCCAGTGGGTGGTGGTTTCTCTGGTTCTTCGAATAACTTGGACAGTGGGCAGAAGGCCTCTGTGGGGCCTGGCTTTCGGCTCCCTGACCTGCCAGGGGTGCACAGGGCAGGAGAGATGAAGTAGGGGCTGACCAAAAGCCCCCAGGCACCCCTTCACATGACACCGCACACAGCCCCAGCTCACCTGGGCTCTTGGCTGCCTCGGGACACAGAGGGGGCTTTGCCCTTTGTTCCTGCCTCATCCTTATCAATGCTGATCCACTCTGGGGGAGAAAGGGAGCGGGGACTCAGAGGGGACTTGGGGTCCTGGCACCCATTGACCTCCCAGCCTCTACCCAGCTGCTCCTCAGGGCAGGCCCTCTCCCAGCCATGGCTGCAGAACTTCCAAACACTATTCCAGGGATTCCAACATGCTCTCCCCACACCCCTGGTCCTTTCCTCCTAGGCCTACCCACACCACCTCATCTCATGCCCCACACCCCTCCCCATGGAGCCCCCACCGTAGAGTCGCTCACGGGTGCCCAGGCGCTCTGTGGGCACCCGCACCTTCATGGAGCCACGGATGTTGCCTGTCTCCTCGCCACGGTGGGACAGGAAGGTCAGGAACTGCTGGGCCGTGCTGCCAATCATGGACTTGAGCGCCACCACACACTCCCCTGAAAGGGCAAACCAACAAATCGCCAAACCTTTCTAGGGCCCCGTGTGGCTTCCTATGCTCCTTGGCACCCCTCCCCCCTCACCATAGGATTCATAGCCATCCATGGACTTCACTGTGAGCAGCAGGTGCTGGTCCTGCAGGTACTCGATGTCAGCCAGAATGGGCTTGAGCTGCGGAGCGGAGAGGCCCGGTGAGGAACAAAGCCCCCCCCCCCCCCCCCCCCCTGCCTGGCACCACTCACCCCTACCCTCAGGCTTACGCATGATCACCGCAACTCAACTCTTACGGAAAGAACCCAAATCCTTAATGTAGAAGACACAGCCCTAAACGGGCCTTTCCAGCACTTAAAAGCATTGTAACTAATTAATTTTCTGCATCCTCAATGGCCAAATTAGGACCTGACATTTAGCAAAGGTTCAAAAAGTAATGATTAAACAAATGAACAAACTGTAACTTGGCCCCAAATGAAGCAAACACCCTCTCCTCACTCATGCCCACCCCTGACCCGCTGACATGCACACAGACGCATGTGCTCTGCAGGCTCTGCCTGCCCTCCCAGGCCGGCCCTGAATGCGCTCCACTGCACCCTCTCTGTGCCCTCACCCATGAGCCCAGGCCCTGCCTGCAGCCTTACCGTGGGCAGCTGGCGTGAAGACCACTGCACTTTGAGGAAGTTGATGTTATCACTGCTCTGGGCATCGTTCTCAAAGCTCTTCTTGTATTCTGGGGTAGAGGTGGGGAACACCCATTAAGTACCACTTCCCGGCTACCCTTCCCCCTAACTAGGGTAGGGGGCTAACTGCTCTGGGCACATCTGGCCTCCTATGCCCCTTGGCCCACTCCAGCCCTGGGCCCCTTCTGACCCTCCAGGCAGGTGGAGTAGAACTCAATGAAGAACTTGGTGCGGCTGGCCGTTTTCACAATGGCCTCGATGCTCTCAAACTCAATGTAGGCCTGGTCTGAAGTCTTTGAGAGCCCTGAGGGGCAGAGAGCGGAGGGAAGACAGGAGGGCTGAGAAGGTGACTGGAGGAAAAGGACAGAGACTGAGCCCTGGGATAGGAAGTCAGGGGCCCTGGCAGGGCAGGAGGAGAGGCCAGGAGGTGCCTCCCCAGTCCCAACAAGCCAATAGGGAGTGAGACCCTAATGCCCAGACCCTAGATCAGAGCAGACACAACTCAAGGATGAGAGGTCATCTAAGAGGTGCTGGGGACCAGAATGCCTCAGGGATTGCCCACCAATAATCCACCACACCATCAGGCACACTCAGGGGCACACACGTGGCCCCAGGCAGATAGCTACTCACACATATACACACATACTCATGGGCATGTACCTCTTACAATGACCCAGGGAGACAGACACTCTCACACATCATATTCAGAAACATTCCACATGTACGTGTACACACACACATATATTCGAGCCCATGCACATCCCAGGTCTCCACCTGTGCCCCCCAGACGTGTGCAACAGCCACAAGCATATCCAGAATAGTCACCTTTCTTGGAAATGAACTGAGAGGTAACTCCAACTTCAAATGTCCCAAACACGGGGGAGTGGTCGCTGGTGACAATGTCATCAGTGCAACCTGGGGAGGGGGATAGGAATGGGGGCTCAGAGAAAACCTGTGTTCCCACTTCCCAAAGCTGGAGCAGAGTCAGGACAGTGACTACCCAGGATCGCCCATCACCCTCTCCGTGAGGCTCTGACCATAGGAATTGCAGATGATGTGGGTCTCAGGGTAAGATTTCCAGAGAATCCGGTCACACCATGAAGGCACGTTGGTCCGGACCTGGGCAGGGGATGGCAGGATGGTCAGGGCCAACAGCTAGGAAATGCTCAGCACAAGCCCCCCCCACCCCCCAACTCCCAGAGCTGATGAGGCCCCACATCCTTCCCCTTGGATCCTCACAAGACCTAGTATTACCCCTCCGGCCTCAGAGGGAACAGAGCACTGGAGTGATAACTGCAGATGCCTACGCCCTTGACCCCACAAGCACTCTTGGTTCACTGCAGCCCTAGGGTCCTAAGGCACACCTGTTCTCCTCACTCACCCCAGTTGGCTTCTGCTTATGCCAGGCATATGTGTCCCGGGAACCTCGCTCGTAGCGGTAGGTGGGCGGGAAGGAGATCTCCTCTTCACCTGGGGAAGGCAGGGAACAGGCTGGGGTCAGGGCTCAGGGATATCACAGACCTCTGGCCCTCAGACTTGGCCCACACTCACTGAATCGGAGGAAGACCTTGTGCTTCTCCCGCTCCAAGTTGAGCTGGTCCACCCTGAGCAGAGGCTCAAACTCCTTTCTGCTGATATAGTTCAGGATCTCCTGGGGTGGGGACACAAAGGCTGAAGACTGTCCCTCTGAGCCAGAGCCAGAGGTGAGAGCCCACCTGACCCCCAGCCCAGCCACCTGCTCGCACCTGGATATCCATGTCCAGACGGTAGTTGAGGTCCCCAAACCAGAAGAGGTGAGTGAAACGCAGAGAGATGTCAAAGGCACTGAGTTGGCGGTCGCCCAGAGAGAGCAGCCGCAGGATGTCCAGGTAGTTCTGGTTCCGCCTACAGTGAGGATGGGAGGAGGTCCCCAGGGTCAGGACTCAGGGACAGGCAGAAAGGTAAGAAGTCTCTGGGTTCAGGGATGGGGTAGGGATTAGGGTCCCTGAGGAAAGGGGGGGTCTTGAGTTGGGATAAGGGAGAAGGTGGTCTCTTGGGACAGGGACATAAGTAGGTCATGGACTGGGATATGGGAGAGGGAATAGACCTCAGGTGAATTAAGGGATGGGGGTGAAGGCACCCGCTCACCGGGCAGTCTTCTCATTTCCTGAGGTGAGGTGGCAATTCACAAAGCCAAATGAAGTGCCATTGAACATGAAGGAGACGCCCACAGCCCCCTTGTTTCCTGTCATGACACCAAGAAAAAAAGGCCTGAGTCACCCTTAGAGGACTCCCAGCTCCCCCCTTGAAGCAGCAGTGAGAAGGTTCTCCCAACACGCCCCACCCACACATTTGAGGAGGTAGGCAGGCCTCTGAGCACACACCCACACCTTCCCTGGAGATCCACGTGGGGCACACACAAGGATGGACTGAGTCTGTCTGCATGTGTGAGCAGAGCCCCTGGAGATCACAGGTGATTCCAAGGGTGAAGCTGCAAGGACCTACAGATTCTGGGCAGAATCTACCCTGGAGGAGCACTGCACTGCAAACCAACAGACCTGGGCACTATGCCAGGCTCCACCGCATGCAACCTTGAACAGATCACTCAACCACTCTGGGCCTGAGTTTTATCATCTACTAGAGGCCCTGTGCATGAATTCATGCACAGGTGGGGGGGGGGGGTCCCTTGGCCTGGCCAGTGATTGGGGGGGGCATCTGCCCCCTAGTGGTCAGTGCGTGTCATAGCAACCGGTCAACTAGTCGCTTAGGCTTTTATATATATAGGTGAAATGGAGGTAATTATCCTGGCCTGCCTTCCTGGTGGGGCCAGATGAGATTTAGAATAGGAACATACTTTACAAAGTTCAAAGAGTTCCATATAAGGAAAAGCTGAGACCACCCCAAAGGGGAAGATCCGGGGCTGGAGAGGAAGCAGGAGGTCCACGCTGCTCACCCAGGGTGTTGGCAATGCCAGTCTTCACGCTGGAGGTACTGACATGGCTGATGCGGTTCTCGTGCTCTGGCTTGACCAGCACAGCCACCTTGATGTTCCACAGGGACTGCATGGCAATCTGGGTGGAGAGTACAGAGTCACCTCTGTCCTGAGCTGGGCCACTGTCCACTACCCCCTCCCAAACAGCCCATACTGTATCAATTGTTCTGGCAGGCACAGGACAGGAAAACTTGCTATTTTTTTTCTGAGGGGCAGAAGAGAATCAGAGCCTCCCATATCATGAAGGACTCGGGTTAAATCTCATGAAGGATATGCCCAGAGGCCAGAAGAACAGCCAGTCAAGTTGTGTTCCCAGGGTCACCATAAGGTCAAGCAGGATCGTTTGGGATGGTTGTGAGGAGAGGGGATTGGACAAGATGACCCCCCTCACCGGGCGGTAATCCAGATCTGTGAGCTCCTTGAGGCCCCCGCGTAGCAGGTCCAGCCATTCTCGGTCACACACCGAGTTCTCCTGGGTCCCAAAAACATAGATGTCATGGGGTATGGCAACTGTGACCTCATCCAGGGTCTTCCCCAGTCCCTTCGATGTGAACCAAGATGTCACATTTTTCGGAGGAGGCACACTTCCTGGAGGTGGAGGGGATGGGAGTGGTCAGGCCCCTGTTCTGGGGCCATTTCTCCCTCCCACCTTGGCCCCTGCCCGCAGGCCTCACCCATGTTCCAGGTGCCTATGAAGACAGAGATCATGTCGGGCTCATCCTGCTTTGAGTGCTTGTTCTTCATGAGCTGTAGCAGCTGGCAGAAGGCCTCCCGCTTCTGGGGGAACAGCAGCCAGTAAGAAGCAGGTGAGCAGCCAGGGAACCCCTCCTTCCAGGGATACCCTGCTAGGTAGCAGGTACCGGGAGCGGAGGGTCATGCCTGTCTGGTGCACCACTATATAGTCCGTGCATAGAATAGGTGCTCGATAAATGTTCATTGAATGAGTATTTAAATCTACCCTCAGGCCACCCACTCTCCATACATGTACTCTCTGCCCTGTCAGACCCACCCGGCCAGGAGGGATGACAGGCCTATATCATGTGTTCCTTCTCTTCCCATTCCATGGAGACTCCTGCAGCCCCCAATGGCCTGGCCCAATCTGCTGCTCACCCGGGCACTGACAAAGATGAAGTCCTTGCGCTGTGTCCGGTCCTTCTCCTTCTCAAACACGACACCCAGCTTGTTCTGGACACGCTGAGACTTAATGAGCTGGCGGACTAGGGGATGGAGAATGAGTCACACTGGCCTATGTACTGAGGCCTGGGGTTGCCCTGTCCACCCCTCCCAGTTTAGGCCCTGGCTCACTGCGGTCATGTGTGAAGGTTGTCCAGTCCTCCTGTGAGTCTCGCTGTCTCCGCAGCAACACCAGCCGCCCGCCCTCGACATCCACGCTCAGCGTGAACTTCTGTGATTTCCCAATCTTGGTCAGATCGCCCAGGGTCACATCCAGCTTCACCTGCAGGCCAAGAGGTAAGGAGATGCTGAAAAGACCTCGGGGCAGGCAGCAACCCCTTCACCTCCAACTGTCCTTTGACCCATGAGACCCCACCTGGCACCCCCTGCAATGTACCTCAAAGGCCTGCACAGGGATGGTCTTGGCCTTACGTGTGCATGGCTGCAGTGGAGCCGGGGGGGCCGTGGAACTTATGTCCTGAAGGGCCTTCAGGGCCTGGAGAGGGCAAGGGCAGGACAAGGTCAGGGAACATAAGAGGACAGAGGACAAGGTCAGAGGGCTGCTCCTGAGAGGGGCATGATAGAGGTGCCCCTAAACTGTAATTTCAGGCTTCAGATCAATTAGGCCAATGGGACTGGTAAGGGACTGGTGGGTGAGGGGTCAGAGGTCAGGAGTCAGGCCACCTTCTTCTGGATGCCTGACAGGAAGTCCTTTAACACTGACAGTTTCAGCACCAGGCTCTCTAGTTCCTGCTCCCCCGTCTGTGGTGAGTTCTGCATTGAGAAGGAATAAGTCTTGTACATGAGGCCACCATGCAGGAGGTCCCCAACTCAGCCCCAGAACATGAACCCATTCCCCAAAGATGTTCCCACAACCCCACCTGTTGCTGCAAAAGGCGGGTCACCATGGGTGAGCTCTGCTGGTCAAACACCTTGGACAGAATTTCCAGGCCAGACAGGACCTTATCCACCTCACTAGGGGAGACATCAGGTCAGAAGAACTGCCCACCCCGATTCAGGTACAGGGAAGGGGGGCTTCAGCCTCCACCATGAGGATGCAAGGGTTCAGGTGAGGAAAAGTCAGGAGGCAATGACTGGTTCCCTGTTCAGGGCCAGAGGTCAGAGGTCAGGGCATCTGTGCAGCAGAGGAGAGCAGGTGAGGACAGGTCAGAGGGGTAAAGGTGCGATGCATGGTGTTGGATGTCCCAGGTACCTGTGTAGCCTCCGGCATGAGGTGGCAAGAGTGCGGGTGAGGTGGGGCAGGTTGCTGGCTCCACTCCGAACAGCTTCCAGGTCCAGCCCGTAGCTGCCCTTCAGGTACTCATGCGAGACAGTGCTCAACCCATTGGGAGCACTTGGAGGAGGGGTTAAGAAGTCAATAGAGGCCTTGCTGACCCTGTCCCGGCACCCCTCCCCTATCCTTACAGGAGACAGTACTATTGACGATCAGAGTACCATGGATCAGTACTGTCTCTGGGGCTGAGATGGGATGGGGGCCCCTGGGGGTGAGGCCTAGAAGGTCTCCCCACCTTTAATGAGAACATAGTTCTCAGAGGAAAAAGGGACTTCCTGCTCAGTGGAGGGGATTGGGGTCTTACCTCTCAGCAGCCGGAGTTGTGGGGGTCTCAGGGGCTGGTGGGGGGCTGCTGGGCCCCACAGAGGCACAAATGCTGGTGGAGCCAGAGCGTGGGGGCAGCGGGGGCTTCTCATCCTCCCCATCTGTGGACAGGGGTCAGTGGGGCATCCATCTGGGCCTCCCACCCTCAGTGAAGTATGGGGGAATGCCATGGTGATCAGAAACTTCCGTGGAAAGGGGGTATAGGTCCCTGGCATCATGGTTAGGGCTGGGGCTTTAAAGAAGGCAGGTTGAGAAAATGGGACGGAAAGAAGCAGGTAGTATTTGAACGCGAGGCAGGGCAGGCATTTGCACACTGCACACCGGGTGGCACCTGAGGCATCGCGGTCGTCTTGCGGGTCTGGCTCTCGCTCTCGCTCCACAGGCAGCAGCAGGGCGCACACCAGGCCCTGATTGGGCTGGGCATACAGGCCAATGAGCTCGCCCAGGGTCTGGAAGCGGCGCACAGGCACACCCTGCGAGGTCTGCAGCCAACAAGGGTGGGAGAAGGGTCAACAAACTAGTCCCAGGCCAAGGCTGGAATCAAGGTCAGGGGTCAGGGTCTAAGCCCTTACCTGCACAGCCAGGAAGTCTTCTCCATCAGGCAGAATTCGATATGTGTGCACATGCTTCTGGTACCTGATAGCAAGGTGGAGGTCAGAATCTGTCACTCCCAGGCTAGAGTCTAAGCCCCAAGGTTCCCTCTCCTCCTGCCACTGGACTCAACACCAGCCCTTTCAGCTTGGCTTCCCTATAACCATTTGCCCAAGCTGTATAGGGTTAATGATGGAGGCAGTCCACGTCCATCCTGCTAGTGTCACCAACAAGCAGGATCCCCCCCACCTCCCCCCGCCAGACCTACATAGTCTCCCCACCCACCACAGGGCCCGGGAAGTAACAGACAGCTCTTTTGTGGCCTCCACAGCTGTCTAAACAGCCCCTCTGGGCTGTGGTACCAGTCTGGGCCCCCCGCCAGATTAAGAGTCCTCAGAAGCCTGGGTAACCGCTGTTTGCATGCATGGGCAATGTGCTAACACACATGTGCCTGCTGTCTGTGTTTATGTTGGTGTCCAGCTCTGCTGAAGTTGGGTGTGTCTGGGGCAGTTTTGCTGGGGAGTATAGGGGTATCATCCTGGGGATTTCTACCCCCTTCCCCAGACACCAGGAAATTGGGATGACCTAAGGGGGCCTCCCCATGGTAGACCCAGGCCACTAGGAGCCCCAAACTGAGGAGGGGCAATAGGGGTGCTGACAGATGACAGCAACAGGTGACAGATGACAGAGCAGGTGACAGCTGAGCCAGGCCTGGGTGGCGAAGGCCACACTCAGTGGGGCTGGGAGACTCCCTCTGCAGCCATACCTCAGGGTAGTCTTGCCCAAGGGAGTCACCCAGACTGTGTATTAGGCAGGAGGGGGTGTTGGCTCCAGAGAGGACCAAATGCCTATATGAGAAGACCCTTTACCTTGGCCACGGGGCCATTCCCTTCCCTCAGGTGGGCCCCGTTTGAGGGCTCTCTTGGCTGCCAACCAGACACAAGCCATGCTGGTGTCTGTATGTGACTGGGTGTGTTGGTTTGTGGACTGTGGGCCTCTGTTTATAACAATAATAACATCCCATTAACTGAGCCCTGTCTCTGTGTACTTAGCACAGACATGATCTCATTAATCTTCACCTTTTGAGGCAGATATCATTATTATCTCCATTCTTTAGAAGAGGAAACTGAGACTCACAGATGAAACACAAAGCAAGTAAAAGGCAGAGCTGGGATTTAAAGCCAGGGCAGAGGCCAAGGCCTTATATCCTGGCCTGCTGATCGGATCGCCTGTGCCTGCTGAGGCAGGGAAGTGTCCTGTATACATGTGGGTGTGTACACAGGTAAGCAAGTATGTTTCTGATCGCCCACCCCCAGGCTCCTGAAATGCTAGGAGTAGCCAGAGTCAGCTGGCAAAGCTGAACTATCTCCCCACAGACCCTCACCCCACCCATCTCCTCTCCTGGCAATGGAGCCCGGATTCTCCCCTCCTGGGACAATAACTTCCTCACCCAGACACGGGCCCAGCTGTCCTCCTCTCACTCAACAGCTGACCCAACACCTGCCTCCCGCCCCTCCCTAATTAAGGGTTATGCCTCAGAGGGGGCTGGGAGGCAGGGCTCAAGGATATGCATCTGCTTAGTCTGCTCCTCTGTAGTCTTCCAGGCTGAGCCTCAGACTTAGGGCATAAGCTGAGACCCAGAGCACCCCTTTCTCTTCAGGTCCACTGCCTGCCTCAGGGTTTCTCGGCCTCAGCACTACTGCGGTTGAGACTGCATAATTCTTTGTTGTGAGGGGCTGCCCCATGCTTGTAGGATGCTTAGCAGCATCCCTAGCTTCTACCCACTAGATGCCAGTAGCATCATCCCAGTTGTGACAACCAAAAAATGTCTCTAGACATTGCCAAAGGTCCCGGAGGGTTCAAGTCAACCCCAGTTGAGAACCACTAGCCTGGGCCAATGCACCCCCGCCCCCCGCCCTCCAAAAGATGTGAAGAGAACAGAGAGGGAAGGGACAGAGGGATGGAGGTTTGGGAGAGCTCATGGGGCCAAGGAGAAACATAACTAGATCTAAACAAAGCAGCCGTGTGGCTCCCCATTCACCACCTCCCACCCCTGAGGCCCATAGGAGCCTACCCAGTGTCAGACCGAGTGGTGTGGGGGCAGCTCAGGGAGAAGAGTCCAAAAACTAAAAGTGCAAACTCACCCCAACACCACCGCCACCTACGGCGGATGGGTACAGCCACAGGGCCAGGCCCACCCAGAGAGGTGCCAAGTCTAGCCCCACACTCAGCACCCACAGTTCAAGGCTAGGGCAGCCGGGAGCCAGAGCACACACACTCACTCATTGATTCATGAAATAATGGCATGGCCCCACACAGCCTCACCCTCTTCTTCTGGACACCACCCTGCCCCCTAGCCCCAGCCATACAAGGCCAGGCAGGCCCCAACCTCAGTCTGGGGGCACAGCAACGCCCCCTAAGGGAGCTGCTGACCATCCTCACACACCCCATCAGTCCCTCTGCCCCCAACTCCAACTACACCTCTGCCTACCTCTCAGACACCCCATCTCTGTAAGCAGCCCTGCACACAACCATGCAATGCACATCCTCATCCTCCAGCTCCTTCTCTCTGGAGGGTGCCTGAGGGGGTCGGACAGAGACACCCCCCCCCCCCCCGCATTTTCCTCCCTTAGAGCCACCCTGGCAGCGGGTGGGCACTTGCTCTGCTTCTTCGCCCCAGAAAGTGCCCCCAGACACACAGCAGGAAGGAAGTGCGCCCGGCATCCTTCCTCGGCCTCAGCATACAGCCAAGGCCCCACTCTGGGGGGCGCTGGCGTCCACCGTCCCGAGCCCTCCCCACACAATCAAGGAACCCCAGCCCGCGCCCCCGCCCGCCGACAGCCCCAGCGCCACTCACAGGACGCAGAGCGCGAAGGCGCCCGCCACGCTCTCGCTGTCTCGGACCAGGAAGCTGCCATCGCGGCCTGCCCGGGCCAGCAGTTCCTCGGCAGCAGCGCGGCTCAGGTCTCGGTGGTACCAGGCAGGGGCCGGGCTGCCCAGCGCGCCCCCCGGCCCGGCGCCTCCGGGGCCCAGCGCCCCGCCAGCCGAGGCCATGGCTCGCGCTGGGCTTAGCGCCGCCCGCGCCCACCGCCCCGCGCCATAGCCTCGGCGCGCAAGGGGCTGAGGCTGGGGCCGCGCCCGGGCCCCGGGCCTGAGGATCGGCGGGCAGCCGGGTCGGGGATCGGGGCACCGCGCTTCGCCGCGCAGGCCGCCTGGTGTGCTGTGCAGCCGCCGCCGCCTGCAGCGCCGGCCTCAACTTGAAGAGAAAGAAAAGTTTGTTCAGAAGCGGCGGGAGGGGCCGGAGCGCAGCGCGCAGGGCCCGCGGCCGCCCCTCCCCCGCCGCGGGCCCCCCGCCCCCGCCCCCCGCATTCCCGCAGGACCCGGGACTTCCCAAACCGCACAATGGTCCGCCCCGCCATCACCATCCCGGGGAGATCTAGCCAACCCCCACGGGAAGCCCAAGTCCCTCCATCCTGTGCCCCGACAGAGTGGGGCCCCGGTCCCCTCCCCTGAGAGCGAGTCCCCTTTAATCATCGCCATATGACCCCCGGCTCCTACAGCCGTCTGATTCCGCCCCAGATCCTTTCCATTCCGCCCCCCATAACCTTGCAGAATCGAGTTCCCCAAACCCGTGGACCCCACGATGAACTTCCTTCCATCCCTCTCCCCATCATCCGAGCGGCCCCAACCCCCAACTCCCGTGTAATCCAACTCCCCCCTTAGACACGAGCCCCTAAACCACACTGGGTCCAGCTCCATACAAATTCCGCGAGGGAATCCCCTTCACAGAGATCCGATCCCCTACAAACCCCCTGACGAGGTTCGGTGTCCTCGAAACCCCACGCACGGTCCCTGGCAGCCCCTCTCGGCCCGGGCAGAGCCCTTCCCCCGTCTTGGCCAAGTTCCCTGGCACCATCCACCATCCCCGCAGGCCCTGGCCTCGAGGGGTTCAGCAGCCCGAACCCAGGCCTCCCTTTGCCCGTCTAGGAGGAAGTTCCCGCAAACCCGTGGGCTCCCGACCTCTCCCCAGGGCCGCGGCCGCCGCGCGCAGACCCCCACCTCCTGGGCTGCTCCGGGGCGCCCTTCCCGGGGGAAGCGGCCCTAGACTCTCCGCGGCCACTTAAGATGGCCAGCCGCCGCGCAACCCCCTTCGCCTTCCGCCCCGCCCGCCGCTCCGCCCCCGGGCAGCACCGCGCCCCGCCTCCCCGGCCCCGCGTCTGGATCCCGGAGCCGCCGACCCGCCTAGGGACCTCGGGAGAGTCTCGGCCCCACGCCGAGCGGAGCCTTCCCGCCCTGTAAGGTGGGGACGAGGTGATGAGGACAGACTCCATGGGGCTGCGCTCGGAAAGGTCTGGGCACCGGGCCTGGCACCCGGGAGGCGCTCCCACACGGCGGCTGTGTTTATGGTGAAGGAAGGAGTCCCGAGGTGACAGCTGTGTAAACTGCACAGCGCGGCGGCCGAGCGGACGAGTATTCTTAGCACCCGCCCCCGCCCCGGCCACTCTCTCCAAGTCAACAAACTTGAGCCTTTGTGGGCGGGATGCCGAGTGAGGAGCCCCCCCAAACCCGGGCTGATCCGACACCCCCGGCCCCCTTCCCTCCCCTCCCGCCTGGGGAGGGCCAGGCACCTGGAGGTCGGAAGCGGGGCGGGGCCCATGGCCCGGCTGCCCGCCCCATCCCAAAAAAGACCTAGCCCGTGGCGCCGCCGGGGAGTCCGCTTCCTGCCCCGCCCTCCGCCCCCTGGCTCCTTAAAGGCGCAGGCCTGCAGCCTGGCTCCCGCGGCTGCCAACTCCGGGACGGCTGCCTCAGGTGCCCCTTTAACCTGGGAGAGAACTTTCATTTTGCCGAATGGAGTGTCTGAGTCCCGACCAGCTCCTTACTCTACCGCATTTCAAATACGCGTTGACTTACTCTCGCTAGAGCAAAGCCTGGGACGCGGAGGGGGCTCGGTGGGACCTCCCCAACTTGGTAAATAGAGTCACTGAGAGACCCTCCCACGAACCCAGCAGTGCCGCCAGGCCCCTACAGGGACCCACTAACTCGTCCGCCAGTCTGTGCCCGACTTCTCTCACCGAGTCAGTCTCCTCTTGGTGTGAGGGAAGGTGAGTCTGCCAGGAGGGGGCAGCCAGGGCGGCAGGGAGAGACCTGGACTAGGAGCACTCAGGCCTCATTCTGGTTCTAGCTTGATCACCCGCCTGCCTGATGGTGTCAGACAGGTCTCGGTGCCTCTCTAGGGATAACTGCAGTCTGAGTTCGGAGACTCGGAAGGAAGGGGGAAGTGAGAGCCCCAGAAAGCAACCGAGGCCCAGTTCCTGGGGACTGTGCAAAGACAGAACCACCACCACCCAGGTAGGCGTCTCTACCGTTGCCAGGTGGGGACAAAGGTAAGAGTTCCCATCCCTCTTCCAGCCACACCTCCAGAATACAGCCTGACGGAACCAGCTCAAGGCACTTGAGTATTTGCTCCAGGAACCTCCCCGATTGCCCTCCTCCTACACTCTCTTCCTACAATGAGGGTCCCAAGCCCCAACTCTGGCCCTTTAGTCCACATCAGTTGTGAATTATTTTTTCACCTCTGGACCCCCATCCCTAGCTTTCTCGTTGCAGACCTGAGCACAGAGGCAGACAGACAAGGCCTGGGTGAAAGGGGATATTTACAGACCAATATAAATAATGAAGGCCTGGACCTGACTCTTACTTGGGGCTACAAGAGCAACAGGATCCCTCAGAACTGTTAATGTGCAGACACTGGGCTCACATACTTTCTCGGCAACAGCTCCTTTATATTTCACAACCCTGAGGGAGGGAAGGATTGTTAGCCCCATTTTAATGAGGAGAAAGATTGAGAGCAGTCAAGCAACGGCTTCCTTTCACATAGTGAGTAGGTGAGCTGATGTTGAAACCCAGGTTTCATTTCTCTAATCTGAAGGAATCCAAAAACTGCCCCAGCTGGTTTGGCTCAGTGGATAGAGCATTGGCCTGTGGACAGAAGGGTCCCAGGTTCGATTCTAGTCAAGGGCACATGCCCGGGTTGCCAGCTCAATTCCCAGTAGGGGGCGTGCAGGAGGCAGCTGATTAATGGTTCTCATGAATGTTTCTCTCTCTCTCTCTCTACCTCTCCCTTCCTCTCTGAAATCTATATATATGGATCCTATATAATAAAAGGCTAATATGCAAATCAACTGAATGGCGGAACAACCAGTTGCTATGATGCACAATGACCACCAGGGGGCAGACGTTCAATGAAGGAGCTGCCTCCTGGTGGTCAGTGCGCTCCTGCAGGGGGAGCGCTGCTCAGCCAGAAGCCCTGAGCTGGGCTAAAGTCTGGGGAGCCCCGTGGCAGTGGCGGGAGCCTCTCCTGCTGCTTCCACAGCAGTCAGACATCCCCCAAGGGCTCCCGGACTGCGAGAGGGCACAGGCCAGGCTGAGGGACCCCACCCCCAGTGCACAAATTTCATGCACCAGGCTTGCATATGCATATATATATATATATATATATATATGCAGGAATCCCAAAACTATGGAATCTCTCCACTGTGCACCCACAAACTCACAACCAAAATAATTCATCAGACACAAATATGTCTGTCTGTTTATTAGAACTGGCTGTCAGAGGAACCCCAAGCCCCACATGAGGAACTGGTTGACAGAGGGATGGGTAATGCATGGAGGCAAGCTTAGGGCTTCATTTGTGGACCTGTGCTGAGTCAAAACTGATCCTTGTGCCTCAAAGCTGGGGACAGACAGAGGGGACCTCTGGGAAGAGCTGGACTCAGTCAAGGAGCCAGAGTTGCAGCATCAGAGCCAGGCTGAGCAGAAGAGGCCCAGTCCCATGGAGCATGGCCCCAGAAGTCATGGCCAAGGCATAGAACCTCGCCACCTCTTCATTGGGGTTGCCCTGGGCCGGCTCAAACCACATCTGGATGCAGCGGCCACTCCCTCGGCTGTATTGGCTGACCCGGTAGGAGTGACTCCAGAGGCCCTCACACAGGGCCGCAGGAGTGGGGAAGTAGGACTCGAATGTGCGACAGACGGCCTCAGCTGGACACTTGTTAGATCCTGCAGGGGGAGAGAGGATAGACACGGACCTCCAGCCCTGCTTACCTGAGAGAGATTCAGGCAATCCCAATCCTCACACCGCCTTTGCCCAAACCCCACCTCCATCTCCCCACCCACCCAGCCCTCACCTGAGGTCCAGTTCCAGCCCTTGTGCCAGTCACTCTTGCAGGTGTAGGAGGTGCGGCAGTCTTCCCACCAGCTCTCACAGTCCTCTTTGCACAGGGGCACGTTCCGGAAACGCTCTCTGCGCCAGCTGTCGTTCACCTGGGTGGGAGGTAATATGAGAAGGTTCCTCAGCCAGGCCTGTTGGCAGCCACAGCTTTGACTGAGCTGGAGGGCAGCCTGCTGGGGCGGGGCGGGGTGGGGTGGGGTGAGGACACCCCTGTACCTGCTGGATCCAGGGCCCCAGGTTGGGGGAGCACTCATAGAGACAGGTGTCCTGGATGAAGTGGCGCTTGCAGGCGGGCTCCATCTTGCCACAGTGGTCCCAGTTGAAGTTATACAGGAGGGAGGTGTCCTTGTGCAGCTCCTGGCTGGTGCTGACAGAGCAGCAGGCATTCTTCCTCCAGGGAGTGCACTGGGGGGGAGGACACAGCACTGAGTGCCCCCTGCCGCCAACCTCTGCCACCTCCAGCCTCTCCCCACTTGGTTCCTGCTCTCCAGCCCCAGGCAGGTTGTTCTGGAAACACTCACTGTGAGGACCTCTCTGTTCTTAGCCTCCAGGAACTCTTATCTTAGAGGACACTCAATTGCAACAGTGTGATTAGGGGGTTGTGGGAGCCTGGGAGAAACCCTGTCTTGGGAGGACAAAAAAATTATCCTATACAATAAAGAGGTGATATGCAAATTTACTGTCACGCCCTCGCACAAGATGCCCCCCCCCATGTGGCCAAAGATGGCTGCCCCCATGTGGTCACAAGATGGCTGGCAGGGGAGGGCAGTTGTGGGCTATCAGGCCAGCAGGGGAGGGAGGGCAGTTGGGGGTGACCGGGCCAGCAGAGGAGGGAAGTTAGGGGTGACCAGGCTGGCAGGGGAGGGTAGTTGGGGGCGACTGGGCCAGCAGGGGAGGGCAATTAAGGACGACCAGGCTGGCAGGGGAGGGCAGTTGGGGGCAGTCGGCCTGGCAGGGGAGCAGTTAGGTGTTGATCAGGCTGGCAGGGTCAGTGGTTAGGGGGTGATCAGGCTGGCAGGCAGAAGTGGTTAGGGGCAATCAGGCAGGCAGGCAGACGAGCGGTTGGGAGCCAGCAGTCCTGGATTATGAGAGGGATGTCCCACAGGGATCAGGCTAAACCGGCAGTCGGACATCCCCTGAGAGGTCCCAGATTGGAGAGGGTGCAGGCTGGGCTGAGGGACAACACCCTCCTCCCCCCGCCCCCCCCCCCCGCCCCGCCCCATGCACAAATTTCATGCACTGGGCCTCTAGTCATTTATAAAGGCCTTAACACTTTATAAAAAGTTCTTAAATCTATTCATGAAAAAATTATTACTGAGTAGCTATTCTATGCCATCCACTGTTGTAGACAGAGTACAGCACACAAGGAAACAGAGAGAAATATGTGTTCATGGATCTTACATTCTGGTCAGGGGAGACAGACAGTAAGACACTAAAAGGGGAAAATGTGATATGGAAGGATATGATCAATTATATAGGGACGTTTACAGCAGGGAATGAGTCTGTGGAGAATGGGGTGATTGTTGAAATTTAAAATACTAGTAAGGTGGTTTGAAAAGCCTCATTGCAAGGTGACATTTTCAGTAAAGAAGGAAAGAGCCCTGACCAGGTAGCTCAGTTTGGTTAGAGCATCACCCTGATATGCCAAGGTTGTGGGTTTGAACCCAGTCAGGGCACATATAAGAATCAACCAATTAATGCATATGTAAGTGAAAAAACAAATAAATGTTTCTCTCTCTCTCACTTACTGTGTCTCTCCCTTTCTCTCTCTAACATCAATAATTTTTTTAAAAAAAAAAAAAAAGGGAGGAAAGAAAGTGAGCAATACAGTAATCTATTGTTGAATGACCATATTCTCAGCAAGTATTAAGATCTGTGTCTCTCCCCCCCCCCCCCATGGAAAGGACAGTATCAGAAACACAGAAACATTTGCTTAATAACGTGAAAAACGTATTTATGATT
Source organism: Myotis myotis (assembly GCF_014108235.1). Classification (NCBI taxonomy): domain Eukaryota; kingdom Metazoa; phylum Chordata; class Mammalia; order Chiroptera; family Vespertilionidae; genus Myotis; species Myotis myotis. Next base: position 40,756,832 of record NW_023416314.1, read on the forward strand.
TCCTGATCTAAACTGAATTACATCTTTCATGTGAACACACCTTAGTTACCCGATTTTCCAGGACAACACAAACCATGAGATGGAAGGCTGTACTATATGTTTTATATTACTAGAGTTAATCCTATTGTAGAAAATTGTCTCCTCAATGGCAACACTGCTTGCAGTGGTTCTCAACCTTCCTAATGCCGCGACCCTTTAATACAGTTCCTCATGTTGTGGTGACCCCCAACCATAAAATTATTTTCGTTGCTACTTCATAACTGTAATTTTGCTACTGTTATGAATTGTAATGTAAATATCTGATATGCAGGATGTATTTTCATTGTTCGCGACCCACAGGTATTTAAGTTGCCAATAGAGTACACTTGTATAAATCTTCATTTGAGGCTGCCCCATTCATGTGCTGTTTCACAAGGACTTCTAATGTAGCCATACCAGAGAATTGACATATGAAATGTAGTTGGGGTGTGTTTTTTTTTTTTTTTTTTTTTTTTATGAATTGCTTTCTTTTTGCTTCTCCTTTGCATTATAGGTAATTATGTTGATATTTTTAAATTAATAGATTCTAGTAGCTTTGAACTTCATTCCAGGATAGAAAAGAGAGTCTAAACAATATTTTTCCTAAAAAGGAACTAGGGAAACTAATAGGGTGCAACCAAATGGCATAATTTTTTAAAGAATGTGTGAAGGTACTGCACCTCTGCCTCATGTTGCAGTCATAAGAGGCCTTCTCCTTTGCCCCTAGCACTCCATGGGACGGGCACATAGTCAGAGTAGGAAAACCATCCTCCCCCAAACCCCTGGAGGTGTCCGCCCGTCCTACCCCACCACGAGGGCTAGTCATGTCCAGGTTCTCTGTGTGTCCATAGGCTCCTCTGGGCCTCAGTTTCCACATTTGTGTCATGAGGAAAATGTCATCTGCCTACCTCAGAGGACCACCGCAAAAGTGAGATCATGGACAGAAAGCACATGACACCTGGTAGGTAGGTACTCATTAAGTGATCATTGCATGTGATTGCTGATATGGTATCCTGTTCTGAGGAGGCCACCCCGAAAATCTCCTAAACCACTCCCGACCTTTACCTTCTCAGCAGTAATCAGAACATGGGGTGTCTGGCCCCTCAACCCTTCCCGCACCACCCTCAGGTCCTCTTCCCTGTCAGAACCAGTCCCCTCCCCAACCACAGCCCCACTGCAGCCATACCTGGCCATGCAGCTTGTCCTCAGGGCCTGGCTTTGTCTTGTGGTGTTTGGCGTCCATGCAGACGTTGAGCAGGTCTGTCCTGTCTCTGGCACTGCACACGGGGGCTGAAAACCAGGCCAGCAGCAGCAGAGGCGGCATCAGTTTCCAGGCCATGTCTTTCTGTCCCTGCAGAGGAAGCTGTGGTTAGGGAAGGGAGGCCTGAGGAGAGAGCCCATGCCGCGTGCTCCCTTCACCCCCTCCTCAGTCTCCCCATCTGCATAGTGAAGGATGGGGCCAGACCCTGTTCCTTCAGTGCTGGGTCCTGACACTGAGATAGATGAGGATGGCAAAGGGGGCTCCCTCACCCCATTCTTGGAGGGTTCAGAGGTAGATCTGGGGTTTGTAGGTGGGTCCTCAGGGACAGCACCCAAGTTGGAGAAGAATGCTTGAACCCACTCATTCTCTCTGGATTTTACCTTTTTAAAAAAAGTAATTAAATGGTTTAGGTCCCTACTTCCTGGAAAGGGCCAGGGACCCACAGCACCCTTATGCTGTGTTCTGCAAGGGCCCTGCCATTAGACCCTGGATCACCTGGGTTCCCATGGCAGCTTAGGAACCCTGTTTGCCTGGGGAAGGCAGTGGCCCAGCTCTGCTGAGTTCTCCACATCAGCCTGAGGATCAAAGGATGTAACACAAACAGGACTGGTTTAATGATACAGAAGTGGAAATGGTCTTTTTTTTTTATCTTTAAAAAAGGAAAGTTTTTATTGATTGTTAGAAAGAGGAAGGGAGAGGGAGAGAGAGAAACATCAATGAGCTGCCTGCTGCACAACCCCTACTGGGGATCGATCCCACAACCCGGGCGTGTGCCCTGACCAGGATCATGCAGCAACCTCTTGGTGCATGGGATGATGCCCAACCAAATGAGCCACACCAGCCAGGGCAAGAGCGGTGGCTTTCAAACAGCTTTGCTCCCTCATATTTCTTCCCCATTTCCTGAAAGCCTTTCCTCCCTCCACCCCATCAGGACTCTGGCCCCTCAGCTCTCTGAGAGCTGGACTAATGCCCCAGATCGCCACCTGACTCCTCAGAAAACAAATGCAGACACCCTTGGACTGAGCAGAAGGACAACATAAAAGTCTCCCGTGTTAAAGGAGCCTACCCGACAGGCACTGAGTGGCATGGGCGGCACCCGGAAAAAGTGACAGCCCCTTGTCTGTCCAAGACTGCCCGCCACCCACCCCACCCATTACAGATCTGTTTCTTTGGGCTTAGTCGCTGAAGTACTAAGAGTTGATAGTGAAGACCCATTCCTCTCCCTCACCATTCCCTCACGCAGTTGATCACCAAGCCCTGGCAAGGGTCCCTCCAAATACCTTTCCAGAATTCACTTCCCTGGCTCTGTGTTTGGGGTCAGTTCACTCCTCCAATTTCATCCCCTTCAAGTCATCTTTCCCACAGGAGCCAGGGTGGTCTTTCTAAAGAAAGACGTGCCCCTCCCCTACCCACACACCCACCAAGTCCCCCCAGTGCCCTGTCACCCTTCCCTCCTGAGGGCATCTTGCCTGAGCCTCCTCTGCTGCTGGGAGCACACACAGCTGTGTCTGGACTGGCCTCTCTCGGGGCTGCAACAGCTCCAGGACCCTGGACTCCCCAGTGGTCTCTGTCCTCAGGGCAGGATGACTGTAGAGCTCTGAATGTGCTTACGCAGAATGTACCCTGCGGTTAGCAATTTCTGCTTCCACCTCCTTCCTTCTTTTCCAGACCCCTCTGTGTTCCAGGCTTCCTTAGTCTGTCAAATTAGCTAATTTTATATGATTTCATCTCTTTATTTGTTAATTTACTTATTCCAGGATCCACACATTCAACATTCATGACAATATAGAGAAACACTCACCTTCTCGGGGAATCTGATTTTTTGTACCTTTTTTTTAAAAAATATATTTTTTATTGATTTCAGAGAGGAAGGGAGAAGAAGAGAGAGATAGAAATATCAATGATGAGAGAGAATTATCAATGGGCTGCCTCCTGCACGCCTCCCACTGGGGATCAGGCCTAAAACCCAGGTATGTGCCCTTGATCAGAACCATACTGGGACTCTTCAGTCCACAGGCCAACGCTCTATCCACTGAGCCAAACCGGCTCGGGCGGGAATCTGATTTTTTAGGTTCCCCAACTGGCTGTTAGGATAAAGCTAACTTGAGGGGAATGAGGCAAGGAGGGGAAAAACCCAGGCTTTAGGGTCAGGCCTTGGGATCCAGTAATAGCTCCATCCCTCTCATAACCTTGGTAAATATCACTAAACCTTGCTGAGCTTTTGCTGGCTCATCAGAAAATTGTTGAGAATTTAACTGGAAAAGCCTGCCACATACCAGGTAGGCTTAAATGACAACTATCATGTTAATTTGTGCGCAGTGAAGTAGACAGAGGTAGAAGTTGAGGTTCAGAAGTCTAGGTACACAGAGAAAAGTTGTATCATATCTGATCAAATATACTATCTCACCAGATAACATTTCTTCAAACATAAATAAGGAATTTTTTATAATCTTTTGAAAATTGTGGTAGAATACATATTATATAAAATATACCGTCTTCACCATTTTTATGTGTCCAGTTCTGTTAAGTACATTCATGTTGTTGTGCAACCAGTCTCTGGTAAACTCATTTTGTAACACTGAAACGATTCCCATTAAGCAACTACTCCTGATTTCCTCCTTCCGCCAATCCTTAGCAACCATCGTTTGACTTTCTGTCTCTATGAATGTGACTACTCCGGATACCTTCTTTAAGTGGAAACATGTTCTTTTGTAACTAGCCTCTTTGACTACATTACAGTCATAAAGTTCATCCATTTATCAGAATGTCAGTCCATTTTATAGCTGAATAATATTTCATTCTATGGATATACCACATTTTACTTATGGATACTTGCGTTGCTTCCAACTTTTGGTATTGTGAAGAACACTGCTATGAGCAGGGGTGTACAAATATCTCTACAGGACCCTGCCTGCTGTTCTTTTGGGTACATACCCAGAAGTGGAAGAGCTGGATCATATGATAATTCTATTTTTAACATTTGAGGAACTGTCATACTATTTTCCATAGCAGCTGGAGAATTTTACATTCCCATCAACAGTGTACAAGAGTTCCAATTTCTTCCCATTCTTGACAACACTTGTTATTTTCTGTTGGATTTTTTTCAAAAAATAGAAGCCATCCTAATAGATGTCAGGTGAAATCTCATTGTAGTTTTGATTTGCATTTCCCTAATGATTAGTGACATTGAATAACTTTTCATATACCTATTGGTCATTTGTACATCTTCTTTGGACTTCATTTTCAAGTCCTTTTCCCATTTTTAAATCAGGTTATATGTGTTGTTGTTTTTTTGTTGAGTTGAAGGATTAGCTCCTTGTTAAATATATGATTTGCAAATATTTTCTCCTGTTCTGTAGGTTTCCTTTTCACTCTAATTGTTCACTGATGCACAGAAGTTTTTAATTTTGATGGAATTCAATTTAATTCTTTTTTTCTTCAGTTGCCTATACTTTCATTCTTCTATCCAAGAAGTCATTGCCTAATACAATGTCATAAAGCTCTTGCCCTGTGCTTTCTTAAGGAGTTTTAATGGTTTTGGCTTTTATAATTAGGTCTTTGATCCATTTTGAGTTAAATTTTGTAGATAGAGTACAATAAGGGCTGAAAGTAATTTTTTTTTTTTGCATGTGAATATCCAGGTGTGTGCCAGCATCATATTTTGAAAGTGCTACTCTTTGAATTGTTATTTATTGCATTGAATTGTCTTGACACCATTGTCAAAAATCTGGACTCAGGCCCTAACCGGTTTGGCTCAGTGGATAGAGCATCGGCCTGCAGACTGAAGCGTCCCGGGTTCAATTCCAGTCAAGGGCATGTCCCTTGGTTGCGGGCACATCCCCAGTGGAGGATGTGCAGGAAGCGGCTGATCAATGTTTCTCTCTCATCATCAATGTTTCTAACTCTCTATCTCTCTCCATTCCTCTCTGTAAAAAAATCAATAAAATATATTTTTTTAAAAACCTGGACTCTACGTTCTGTTCCATTGATGTGACATCTATCCTCATGCTACTACCACACTGTCCTGGTTATTGCGGTTTTGTAATAAGTTTTGAAATTGGAAAGTGTGCGTCTTCCAATCTGGTGCTGTCTTAAGATTGTTTGAGCTATTCTGGGTCTCTGGCATGTCCATATAGATTTTAGGTTCATATTGTCTATTTCTCAAAAAAAGTCAGCTGGAATTTTGGTAAGGGTTGATTTGAATCTATAGAGCAACTTGGGGAGAATTGCCTTTTAACAAAAGTGCCATCTGATTGATGAATATGGAATGACTTTCCATTTATTAGCTTTTTAATTTCTTTCAACAATGTGTAGTTTTCAGTGTACAAGTCTTTTAGTTTCTTAAATGTATTTTGATGTGTTTTGTTCTTTTTTATACTATTTGAATGGAACTCTAATCTTTTTTTTTTTTATTTTTTTTATATATTTTTTTTTATTGCTTAAAGTATTACAAAGGGTATTACATATGTGTCCATTTTATCCCCCCACCCTAGACAATCCCCTAGCCTCCCCTATCCCCCAATGTCTTATGTCCACTGGTTATGCTTATATGCATGCATACAAGTCCTTTAGTTGATCTCTTACCCCCCTACCTCCTGCCCCCCAACCCTCCCCGGCCTTCCTGCTGCAGTTTGACAATCTGTTTGAGGCAGCTCTGCCTCTGTATCTATTATTGTTCAAAAGTTTATAATGGTCTCTATTATCCATGAATGAGTGAGATCATGTGGTATTTTTCCTTCATTGACTGGCTTATTTCACTTAGCATAATGCTCTCCAGTTCCATCCATGACGTTGCAAATGGTAAGAGTTCCTTCCTTTTTAGAGCAGCGTAGTATTCCATCGTGTAGATGTACCATAGTTTTCTAATCCATTCATCTACTGATGGGCACTTAGGCTGTTTCCAGATCTTAGCTATGGTGAATTGTGCTGCTATGAACATAGGGGTGCATATATCCTTTCTGATTGGTGTTTCTGGTTTCTTGGGATATATTCCTAGAAGTGGGATCACAGGGTCAAATGGGAGTTCCATTTTCAGTTTTTTAAGGAAACTCCATACTGTCTTCCATAGTGGCTGCACCAGTCTGCATTCCCACCAGCAGTGCACAAGTGTTCCTTTTTCTCCACATCCTCTCCAGCACTTGTCGTTTGTTGATTTGTTGATGATAGCCAGTCTGACAGGTGTGAGATGGTACCTCATTGTTGTTTTGATTTGCATCTCTCGGATGATTAGTGACTTTGAGCATGTTTTCATATGTCTCTTGGCTTTCTGAATGTCCTCTTTTGAAAGGTGTCTATTTAGGTCCTTTGCCCATTTTTTGATTGGATTGTTTATCTTCCTTTTGTTAAGTTGTATGAGTTCCCTATAAATTTTGGAGATTAGGCCCTTATCAGATATGACATTGGCAAATATGTTTTCCCACACAGTGGGTTTTCTCGTTGTTTTGTTGATGGTTTCTTTTGCTGTGCAGAAGCTTTTTATTTTGATGTAGTCCCATTTGTTCATTTTCTCTTTCGTTTCAAGTGCCCTAGGAGCTGTATCAGTGAAGAAATTGCTTCGGCATATGTCTGAGATTTTGTTGCCTTTGGAATCTTCTAGAATTTTTATGGTTTCCTGTCGTACATTTAAGTCCTTTATCCATTTTGAGTTTATTTTTGTGTATGGTGTAAGTTGGTGGTCTAGTTTCATTTTATTGCATATATCTGTCCAATTTTCCCAACACCATTTATTGAAGAGACTATCTTGGCTCCATTGTATGTTCTTGCCTCCTTTGTCAAATATTAATTGAGCATATTGGTTCGGGCCGATTTCTGGGCTCTCTATTCTATTCCATTGATCTATATGCCTATTCTTGTGCCAGTACCAGGCAGTTTTGAGAACAGTGGCTTTGTAATACAACTTGATATCTGGTATTGAGATCCCACCTACTTTGGTCTTTTTCAGGATTGCTGCAGCTATTCGGGGTCTTTTTTTATTCCAGATGAATTTTTGGAGAGTTCGTTCCAGGTCTGTGAAATATTCCGTTGGTATTTTAATGGGAAGTGCGTTGAATTTATAGATTGCTTTGGGTAGTATGGACATTTTAATGATGTTGATTCTACCAATCCATGAACATGGTATGTTCTTCCATCTGTTTATGTCTTCCTCTATATCTTTTTTCAACGTCCTGTAGTTTTCTGAGTAGAGGTCTTTTACCTCTTTAGTTAAGTTTATTCCTAGGTAGCTTAATTTTTTTGGTGCGATGGTAAACGGGATTGTTTTTATAATCTCTCTTTCTGAAAGTTCACTATTGGTGTATAGAAATGCCTTGGATTTCTTGGGGTTAATTTTGTATCCTGCTACATTGCCAAATTCATGTATTAAGTCCAGTAGCTTTTTGATGGACTCTCTAGGGTTTTGTATGTATAATATCATGTCGTCTGCAAATAAGGACAGTTTTACTTCCTCTTTTCCAATTTGGATGCCTTTTATTTCTTCTTCTTGCCGAATTGCAATGGCTAACACTTCCAGTACTATGTTGAACAGGAGTGGTGAGAGGGGGCAACCCTGTCTTGTTCCTGTTCTTAGGGCAAATGGTGTTAGTTTTTGTCCATTGAGTATGATGTTGGCTGTGGGCCTGTCATATATGGCTTTTATTATGTTGAGGTATGATCCTTCTACTCCCACCTTGCTGAGAGCTTTTATCAAAAATGGGTGTTGAATTTTGTCAAATGCTTTTTCTGCATCAATTGATATGACCATGTGGTTTCTTTCTTTCAATTTGTTTATGTGATGTATCACGTTTATTGATTTGCGGATATTGTACCATCCTTGCATCCCTGGGATAAATCCTACTTGGTCATGGTGTATGATCTTTCTGATGTACTGCTGGATCCGATTTGCTAAGATTTTGTTGAGGATTTTGGCATCTATGTTCATGAGGGATATTGGCCTGTAATTCTCTTTCATTGTGTTGTCTTTACCTGGTTTTGGTATTAGGGTGATGCTGGCTTCATAGAATGAGCTTGGAAGTGTTCCTTCCTCTTGAATTTTTTGTAGTAGTCTGAGGAGGATAGGTTTTAGTTCTTCCTTGAATGTTTGGTAAAACTCCCCTGTGAAGCCGTCTGGTCCTGGGCTTTTGTTTGATGGAAGCTTTTTGATGACTGCTTCAATTTCTTCCATAGTTATTGGCCTGTTGAGATTTTTAGATTCTTCCTGATTGAGTTTTGGAATGTTGTATTTTTCTAGGAATTTGTCCATTTCCTCCAGGTTGTCTAGTTTGTTGGAGTAGAGCTGTCCATAGTATTTTTTAACAATCATTTGTATTTCTGTGGGGTCTGTTGTTATTTCGCCTCTATCGTTTCTGATTTTGTTTATTGGGGTCCTCTCTCTTTGCTTCTTGGTGAGTCTGACTAGAGGTTTGTCAATCTTGTTTATCCTTTCAAAGAACCAGCTCTTGGTTTCATTGATTTTCTGTATTGTTTTTTTGGTCTCTATGTCATTTATTTCTGCTCTAATCTTTATTATCTCCTTCCTTCTGCTCACTCTGGGGTTTTCTTGTTGGTCACTTTCTAATGTCACTTGCTCTCTTTCTAATTCTTTGAGTTGTAGAGTTAGATGATTTACTACCATTTTTTCTTGTTTTTTGAGATAGGCCTGTAGAGCTATAAACTTCCCTCTCAGTACTGCTTTCATTGTGTCCCATAGGTTTTGGATTGTTGTGTTTTCATTGTCATTATTTTCCAGGATGTTTCGAATTTCTTCTTTGATTTCATTGGTAACCCAATCAATATTTAATAGCATGCCATTCAGCTTCCAGGTGTTTGAGTATTTTGGGTTGTTTTTATTGTAGTTTATTTCTAATGTTATGCCATCGTGGTCTGCGAAGACGCTTTTTATGATTTCAATTTTCTTGAATTTGGGGATACTTTGCTTGTGACCCAATATATGGTCTATTTTTGAATATGTCTTATGAGCATTTGAGTAGAATGTATATTCCCTGGCTTTCGGGTGAAGTGTTCTGAAGATGTCTATTAAGTCCATCTGATCTAGTGAGTCATTTAGGATTGCTGTATCTTTGCTGATTGTTTGTCTAGAGGACTTATCCAGTGCTGTCAGTGGTGTATTAAAGTCCCCTACTATGATTGTATTGTTGTCAATCTCTCCTTTGATATCTTCCAGGAGCTTTTTTATGAATTTGGGTGCTCCTGCATTGGGTGCATATATGTTTACCAGGGTTATATCTTCTTGTTGTATTGATCCCTTTAGTATTATGAAGTGGCCTTCCTTATCTCTTGTTATGGCCTTCACTTTGAGGTCTATTTTGTCCGATATAAGTATTGCTACCCCAGCTTTCTTTTCCTTTCCATTTGCCTGAAAGATATTTTTCTATCCTTTCACTTTCAGTCTGTGTGAGTCCCTTCTAATGAGGTGGGTTTCTTGTAGACAGCAGATGTATGGGTCATGTTTTTTTATCCATTCAGCCACTCGATGTCTTTTGTTTGGAGCATTTAGTCCGTTTACGTTTAAAGTTATTATTGAAAGGTACTTGTTTGTAGGCATTTCTGTTTTTGTGTGGCTGTTTTCTTTCTGAGCTTTTTATTTCTTATTTTTATACCAGTCCCTTTAGCATTCCTTGCATTGCTGGCTTGGTGGTGATAAACTCCCTTAGCCTTTTTTTGTCTGTGAAGCTTCTTATATCCCCTTCAAGTTTGAATGATAGCCTTGCTGGATAGAGTATTCTTGGATTCAGTCCTTTGCTTGGCATCACTTTGTAAATTTCCGTCCATTCTTTTCTGGCCTGATGTGTTTCTGTTGAGAAATCATTTGATAATCTAATGGGAGATCCCTTGTATGTAACTTTCTGTCTCTCTCTTGCAGCCTGTAAGATTCTCTCTTTGTCCTGAACATTTGCCATGGTAATTATGATGTGTCTTGGTGTGGGTCTTTTCGGGTTCACCTTGTTTGGGACTCTCTGGGCTTGTGTGACTTTTTTCTTCCCCACCTCAGGGAAGTTTTCTGATATTATTTCTTCTAATAGGTTTTCTAATCCTTGTTCATCCTTCTGTTGTTCTGGTACCCCTATTATTCGTATGTTGTTTCGTTTCATGTTGTCCCAAAGCTCCCTTAGGCTCTCCTCCTGTCTTTTCATTTTTTTCTCCAATTGCAGTACATTTTGGGTGTGTTTTGCTTCCTTGTCTTCTAATTCACTAATTCGGTCCTCTGCTTCTCCTAGTCTACTGTTGATACTTTCAATGGAGTTTTTCATTGCAGCTATATCACTCTTCATTTCTTCTTGGGTCTTACTTAGTTTGTTGATTTTTTCATCTGTTTCTTCTAGCTTCTTCCATATGTTATCGATTTTTTCATCTGTTTCTTCCTGCTTCTTGCAGAGGTTGTCGATTTTTTCCTCCATCCGGTTTATGCACTCTAGGACCCTTATTCTGAATTCTTTTTCTGTCATGTTGCATGCCTCTGTATTACTTAGCTGCTTTTCTGGAGAGTCCTCCTTCTCTTTCCTTTGGGGGTTTCTTTGTCTACCCATGTTTGATCTCACTGACATATCTAGACGTTGAGTCGTTCAGTGGCTGCTCCCTTGGTGGCAGTGACTCCTTGGTCTGTGGTTGCTCTTCGGGCGGTTGCGGTAGCAGCTGCTCTTCAGTTGGCAGCAGCTCCTCTGGTGGGTGCTGTTCACAGCTGTGGTGGCTCTTCTGACTGGTGGGGCGAGGTTTCACGTACAGCTGCTGTTCCTCAGCAGAGGGTGTGGTGCTCAGGAGGTTGCTGTTGCTTGGATCTGCTGCGTTGATTTAAAGGCACAAAATACAACACAACAAGGCACCACGTACCAGGCACTATACACAAATATATTCACGATATTAATAACCCCAAATAAAGGTGACCACCTGAATTGAGAGAATTAGGGGATAAGGAAGAAGGAAGAGAAAAAGATAAAAGAGAAAAAAGAAAAGAAAAGTAGGGACCAAAAAAAGGAGTGCAAAAATGAAATTGGGAAAAAGGAGGGGGGAAAATAAAAGCGAGAAAGAAAGAAAGAAAGAAAAGAAAGAAAGAAAAAAAAAAGAGCGAAAAGAGAGAATGAAGTGGAAGAGGGGAAGAGACTTTTTTATATGAGGCGAATACTCCTATAGAACAGCCATTAATCCCAACAAATTCCAGCAACAGCTTCCTGGAGATGAATGCAAACTAGAAACAACCAATAATATAACGATGAAAATAGAATGGAGAAGACTAATCCCAAAATAAAATAAAGAGAAAATAAAATGGCACTTAAAAAAAAATGGTAAAATGGTAGCAGTAATAATACTGGTTAAAAATAAGAAGGTAGTTATTAAAAGGGTAAAATCAGGTGATGGAAAAAAGAAGAAAAAAAAAGAAGAAGAGAAAAAAAAAAGAAAAAAAATTGGTTTCTTAGTTAAAAGGTGAAAAAAGAAAAAAATATTGCAGTAGTGAAGGTCCTTCGGTTCTTCTATTCTTCAGTGTGGCTCGCCTTAGACCTGCCAGGTATTCAGGAGAGTGTTGAGTTTCCCTGCGATACACTGTTCCTCTGTATTGTAAACCACAGTCCTTATTTTAAAGCACGCCGCATTTGTTTCCCAGACTGCCTTATTTTGTGTTTAGCAAAGAGTCAGTTTGTGGGTCAGCCTCTGGGTGGCTGTGTTCTGGGGTTGGCCTCTGAGGCTATAGGGCCTCTCTGTCCAGTGGAAGTTCACTGCCCAGAGCTGGCTACGTAATAGTTACCGGTGCTGTGTTGTTGCTGGGATTCGGAACTCTAATCTTAAATTCATTGTTGTATTGTTCACTGATAGTGTACAGAAATACAGGGTTTTTTTTCTTAATATTCATTGGAGGATATTTTTCCCATCGATTTTAGAGAGAGTGGAATGGAGGCAGGAAAAGAGGGAGGAAGGGAGAGAGAGAGAGAGACATGGATGTGAGAGACACACATCGATTGGTTGCCTCACGCAAGGGCTCTGACCAGGGGCCTGGAATCTAACCTGCAACCAGGTCTTTTGCTATTCTGAGTCTTTTGTTTTCTGTTCCCTTGACAGAGAATCGATCCAGAAACCCTTTGGTGCATGGGCTGGTGCTCTAACCACAGAGTATACCGGCTAGGGCCAATTTATTTATTTATTTATTTATTTATTTATTTATTTATTTATTTATATTATACACTAGAGGCCCGGTGCATGAAATTCATGCACTGGAGGGGGGGCGGGTCCCTCAGCCTGGCCTACCCCGTCTCACAGTCCGGGAGCCCTCAGGGGCAGGAGGCGACCCAGCGATCAGGGGAAGGCGACACCCCATCACACCTCTGCTGCTGCCACTGCCAGCAGCACAAGCCTCAGCCAGCCCTGGTTACCTGCGCCTCGGGCCGGCCCTGGGCGGCTGGTCAGCCACCATCTGAGGGGTGGTGGACTCCGGAGGCAGGCGCACAGAGTGGCCAGGCCTGCCCCCAGGCTGCGTGCCTGCTGCCCCGGTAGGGCTGAGGGGACTGGGCGCCGCCATCTTGTGGCTGTGGGCGCCGCCATCTTTAAGAGCAGGGCAGTCAATTAGCATATTCCCTCCTTCTTGGCTGTGGGCACCTCATCTTTGCAACAATGTGAGGGTCAATTAGCATATTCCCTCTTGATTAGATAGGATTTTTTATTCATTTCAGAGAGGAAGGGAGAGGGAGAGAGAGCTAGAAACATCAATGATGAGAGAGAATCATTGATTGGCTGCCTCCTGCATGCCCCACACTGGGGATTGAGCCCACAACCCAGGCATGTACCCTGACCGGGAATTAAACCGTGATCTCCTGGTTGACACTTAACCTCTGAGCCATGCCGGCTGGGCAGGCCAATTTATTTTTATATATAGATCTGGTGTCTTATAAATTTGCTGAATTCACCTATTAGTAATACAATGTTTTATAGATTCCTTAGGATTTTTTATATACAATGTCATACCATCTGTGAATAGAAATAGTTTTATTTTTTGTTTGCAATCTGGATGACTTTTATTTCTTTTTCTTAAAAATATATTTTTATTGATTTCAGAGAGGAAGAGAGAGGGAGAGAGAGATAGAAACATCAATCATGAGAAAGAATCATTGATTGGCTGCCTCCTGCACACCCCCCTCTGGGGATCGAGCCCACAACCCAGGGAATGTGCCCTTGACTGGAATCAAACCTGGGACCCTTTCGTCTGCAGGCTAACACTCTATCCACTGAACCAAACCAGCTAGGGCGATTTCTTTTTCTTGACTGACAGCCCTAGCTAAAACCTTCAGTAAAATGTTGAATAAACATGATAAGAGTAAAAACAAAACAAAAATAAAACATGATGAGAGTGGCTATTCATGTCATTCCTGATCTTAGAGGGAAAGTCTTTTGGCACTAAGTGTGACGTTAACAGTGGGTTTTTCATAGATGTTCTTTATAAGGTTGGGAAATTTACCTTTTTTTCAAACTTATTTTTTTTTTAAATATATTTTATTGATTTTTTACAGAGAGGAAGGGAGAGAGATAGAGAGTTAGAAACATCGATGAGAGAGAAACATCGATCAGCTGCCTCCTGCACATCCCCCACTGGGGATATGCCCGCAACCCAGGTACATGCCCTTCACTGGAATCGAACCTGGGACCCCTCAGTCCGCAGGCCGACGCTCTATCCACTGAGCCAAACCGGTTTCGGCTCAAACTTATTTATTGTTTGTTTTGGTGTGTTTTTGTTTTGTTTTTGTCATGAAAGGACTTTATATTTTGTCAAATGATATTTCTGCCTCAATTGAGATGATCATGTGGGTTTTGCCCTTCATTCTAGTCATATGGTGTTTTATTAAATCAACTGTCTTTTGGATGTTAAACCAACTTGCATTCCTGAGGTTACTCCTGCTTGGTTATGGTGTGTAATATCTTTGACATGTTGCTAAATTCAGTTCACTAGTATTTTGTAGAGGAGAGTTATGACTTTATTTAAAATGGATATTGGGGTGTAGTTTTCTTCAATATGGATCTGCTTTTGGGCTCTCCATTCTGTTCCATTAATCTATTTGTTTATTCTTTGCCAATACCCACTATTTTGATGACTGTCTTTATAGTAAGTCTTGAAGTCAGGTAATATCAGTTCTCCAACTTTGTTTTTCTCTTTCAATATTGTGTTGGCTATTCTGAGTCTTTTGTTTCTCCATATAAACTGTAGGATCTGTTAATATCTACAAAATAACTTAATGGAATTTTGATTAGATTACTTGAATCTATAGATCAAATTGGGAATAACTGGCATCATGACAATATTGAATCTTCTTATTTATGAACATGAACTATCTCTCTATTTATTTAGTCCTTGTATTTTGTTCATCAGAGTTTTGTAGTTTTCTTTATATAGATCTTGTACATATTTGGTTAGGTTTATACATAAATATTTCATTTTTCTGGATGCTAATGTAAATTATGTTTTTTGTGTTTTTTATTTCAAATTCCACTTGTTTGTTGCTAGTATACGGAAAGGCAATTGACTTTTTAAAAAATATATTTTTATTAATTTCAGAGAGGAAGGACGAGGGAGAGAGATATAGAAACATCAATGATGAGAGAGAATCATTGATTGGCTGCCTCCTGCACGCTCCCCACTGGGGATCGAGCCCGCAACCTGGGCATGTGCCCTTGACTGGAATTGAACTTGGGACCCCCCGCCCGAGTCCACAGGTCCACGCACTATCCACTGAGCCAAACAAGCTAGGGCAGCAATTGAATTTTGTTTATTAATCTGTATCCTGCAATCTTGCTATAATCACTTATTATTTCCAGGAAATTTTTTGTCAGATTTTTTGCATTTTCTACATAGAAGAACAAGCCATCTATGAACAAAGATAATTTTATTTTTTCCTTCCCAAACTGTGTATTTTTTATGTCCTTTCCTTATTTTATTGCATTATCTGGAACTTCTAGTATGATGTTGAAGGGGAGTGGGAGAGGGAAAATCCTTGCCTTGTACCTGATCTTAGTGGGAAAGCTCCCAGTTTCTTACCATTAATTATGATTAGGATTTTTAAAATATCAAGTTGAAGTTCTAGTAAATTTTTAAGTTTAATTATTATACTCCAGGTTTTCTATTTGATTTTTTTTTAAATAATTTATATCTCGTCCTGGCTGGTGTTCCTCAGTGGTTAGGGTGTAAGCCCACACACCAAAGGGTCATGGGTTCAATTCCCCATCAAGGGAATGTACCTGGGTTTCAGGTTCACTCCCCTCCCCTGGTAGGGAGTGGGGCACGTGTGGGAGGCAACCAATCGATGTGTGTTTCTCACATTGTCCCTGTTTCTCTCTCTCTCCCTCCCTCCCCTCCTCTCTCCCTCCCTGCCTTCCACTCTCTGAAATGCAATAGAAAAAAATGTCCTCAGGACAGGATTAACAACAACAACAAAAATTTATATCTCTTTATTGATAGTCTCCTTTTGGTTAGACATCATTTTTATATTTTTCCTGACTCCTTTAGACATAGTTGCCTCTAGTTCATTTTTATAATAGACTAGAGGCCCAGTGCACAAAAATTTGTGCACTCGGGGGGGGGGGGGGTGGAGAGGAGGTCCCTCAGCCCGGCCTGTGCCCTCTTGCAGTCTGGGAACCCTCGGGAGATAACGACCTGCTGGCTTAGGCCTGCTCCCGGGTGGCAGAGGGCAGGCCCAATCCCTAGGTGCAGCCCCTGGTCGGGCTCAGAGCAGGGCCGATTGGGGAGTTGGGGTGCCGCCCCCTGTCATGCACAGAGCAGGACCGATCGGGAGGTTGCAATGCCACCCCTAGTCATGCTCAGGGTAGGGCCGATTGGGGGGTTGGGGCACTGCCCCCTGTCACACTCAAAGCAGGGTCGATAGGAGGTTGCGGCGCCACCCCCTGTCATGAACAGAGCAGGGCCGATCAGGGGGTTGGGGCACTGCCCCCTGTCACGCACAGAGCAGGGCCAATCAGGGGGTTGAGGAGCTCCCCCCTGTCACTCACAGAACAGGGCCGATAGGGGAGTTGGGGCACCGCCCCCTGTCACACACAGAGCAGGGCAGATCAGGGGGTTGGGGTGCCGCCACTGTCACACTCAGGGCAGGGCCGATGGGGGGGGGGGGGGGGTTGGGGCGCCGCACCCTGTCACACACAGAGCCACAGGGCAATCAGGGGGTTGGGGAGCTCCCCGCTGTCAAGCACAGAGCAGGGCTGATCAGGGGGTTGAGGAGCTCCCCCCTGTCACGAACAGAGCAGGGCGGATAGGGAGGATGTGGCCCCGCCCCCTGTCACACACAGAGCCGCAGGGCGATCAGGGGGTTTGGTCGCTACCCCCTGTCACGCTGATCCCGGTTCTGGGAGGCCTCGCAGCTCCGCTGATCCCGGTGCTGAGAGGCATATTACCCTTTTACTATATAGGATAGAAGCCTGGTGCGCGGGTGGGGGCCAGCTGGTTTGCCCTGAAGGGTGTCCTGGATCAGGGTGGGGCTCCCGCTTGGGTGCCTGGCCAGCCTGGGTGAGGGGATGATGGCTGTTTGCATCTGGTCACACACCCTTTAGGGTGGGGGTCCCCACTGGGGTGCCTGGCCAGCCTGGGTGAGGGGCTGAGGGCCGTTTTCAGGCTGACGGGTGACTGAAGCTCCCAACCTGTCCTTTTTTCCTTTTTTTTTATTCTGGGCCAGCTTTAGCTCTGAGGCTCGGCTCCAGCTATGAGACCTCCGCTGCTGAAAGCAGGTTTCTGGCCTTTGTTTACCTTCTGTATTTGAAACAATGTTGCGGTCCTGCTGGCTGAAGCCCGGGGGTTTTGTTTAGCTTCTATATTTGTTACAGTGTTGCTTAGAGTGCAGCTGAGAGGCCGGCAAGGCAGGTGGGGAAGCTTGGCTTCCTCCGTCACTGAAGCAAGCAAGCCTCCCTGTTCGCGTCAGCTGCCTGGCTGCCGGCCACCATCTTGGCTGGCAGTTAATTTGCATATCGCCCTGATTAGCCAATGGGAAGGGTAGCGGTCGTATGCTAATTACCATGTTTCTCTTTTATTAGATAGGATGATTTAAAAACTGTCTAATAAGTTCAACATAAGGGACAATAGCTGTTGACTGCTTTTTTTCTCCTTATATAGGTCATACTCTCCCATTTCTTTGCATGTCTTATCGTGTTGGGGAACAGTGTAAAAACTGGTAATTTTAAATGATATAATATGGCATCTTTGGAAATTAGATACTCCCAAGGCTCATATTTGTTCCTGTTTGTTTGTTGATTGATGTTCAAGGACTAAATCTGTAAAGCCTGTTTTCTTTGTCATGTGTGGTCACTGTCATTTCTGCCATTTAGCTTAGTGGTCAGCTAATGAGTGGACAGAGATTTCCTTAAATGTCTTCCACTCTTTGCCAAGGGATTCTGTGTGTTGCTTCAGGCAAGCCTTCAAAGCTCTGAAAGTTTACTCTTCCTTATCCCTCATTTCCTGCTTCACCCAGGCCTTAAGGTTATTAGAATTGAGAGACTGGGGCCTTTTCATGTGTTTCCTGGGTTTACATACAGTTTTGCAAACACATATGGATTTCTAGACCCCCAGGTATGTCAGAGCTTTTCAAAGCCTTCTATCTACATGTCCTTCCTAATATTTCTTTTAAGTTTTTTGGCCAGCTTCTGGTTTGTCTCAATTGGTTTTCCTGCCCCAGGGAGTTGGGATGTCTAACAGTTTGCTGATGATTGTTTGGACAAACACCTAGGGATGGGCCTTCTCACTGTGTGAGCTCTGAGTCAGTCAATAAGACTAGCACTATGAATGGGGCTCTTACCAGGTCCTGCCAGACAAATCAGTGACATTTCTCTAGAGATGGGGCTTTTGGAGGAATTCCACACCCACTCTGCCCCCTCTAGTGGCTACTAGGCTTCTCTTTTTCACAGTTACGATAGTCCTGAGACAACTGGTTTTGAAGGCTACCAGAGTTTGGGAGAGGAGGATGGGGGGAAAGCAAGTCAAAATGCCAAGAGCTTGCTGTTTCCTACTCAGATTCAGCCATTTTTCTGAAATAAGTGCTCCTTAGATTTAGAAAGTTTGGGTTAATTTTCAGACTTCTGGGAAAGTTGAGTTTGATGTCTTGCCAGTGTTCTTGCTTTCATGGAGGAATGGATTTTCATATGCCATCCTCTGCCATTTCAGGAGTGCATATTTAGGTTACTTTTACTTTAAGAGGCATAAAGCTTTTAGAAATGTTGGCCACTCTTATGAAGAAGTGGTCTTTGAGTATACATTCTGCACTTAACATGAAGAAATAAGTTCTTTTTTGTTTCCAGTGTTTTCCCTTATAGCAGTGTTAAGATCCTTACCCAACCGGACTGTGAACGTTTACTTTGCAGGAAACACATTAATTTTCATTTTATTTTGTGCTGGCTCACTCATGTCGTGCTCTTAGGTCATGATACAAGACAGTATGTTTCCTCACTTCTAGAGAAGTTAAAACTCTTAATGACAATGTTATAAGATAGAGTTCTCTTATTAATGAGACAGCCAAGACTCAGGCTATTTCCTGCCAACACTTCCTACAGTGGTCTTCTCTAAATCAGGCCCTACATTCAGGACAATAAAACTTATCAAGGCGTATTTTACACCGAAATCACCCTGGCACTTCCCGAACAGCTGCTAGAATACACCAAAAATGTGCTCTCTAATAAAGAAGTATTCAAGAAGGAATGCTAAAAATAATCAAATGTAATTGGTATGCTCCACGTTTGTAAAATTAGCTTCTCAGTATTATAAGAGCTGCCCTGTTCATAGTGTCCACAATGTGGAGGAAGATGACAGCAAAGGGAGGAGCTCATTTCTTTGAGATGAGTTTTATACAAGGTAAAGGGTTCTGACCGAATGGTCAGTTATTGTGGACTTTTTCAAATGGGTAAAATCACACTCATGTTCACAGGCAAGGGCTTGCATGATCACTGCCAACAAGTTTATTTTCAAGATGATTTGATGCCTTTATTTAAAATCACCTTTTAGCCCGGCCAGTGTGGCTCAGTGGTTGAACATTGACCTATGAACCAGGAGGTCACAGTTCAATTCCCGGTCAGGGCACATGCCTGGGTTGCGGGTTTAATACCCAGCAGGGAGCATGCAGGAGACAGCTGATCAATGATTCTCTCTCATTATTGATGTTTGTATCTCTCTCTCTCCCTCTCCCTTCCTCTCTGAAATCAGTAAAAAATAGTATATAAAATAAAATCACCTTTTATTATTGATAGGAATCTGGGTGCACATCTTACAAAATAGACTGTAAGGCACTCAAGATTTCCAAATATCTATCACCCACAGAGCTCTGGCAAATAGAGGAGATAAATGGAATTATCAAAAATAAGTTAGGTAGCCCAGCTAGCATGGCTCAATGGTTGAGCATTGACCTATTAACCAGGAGGTCACGGTTTGATTTCCAGTCAGGGTTGTGGGCTCAATCCCCAGTAGGGGGCGTGTAGGAGGCAGCTGATCAGTGATTCTCAGTATTGATGTTCCTATCTCTCTCTCCCTCTCCCTTTGTCTCTGAAATCAATAACAATATATGTTTAAAAATAAGTTGGGTAAAGTGGTTGAGAAAACTAACTCTCCTTGTCTACTTCTCCTTCCTCAGGTTCTATAATATGTTCTCTTGAAAGTAGCCATCAACTGAGACCTCATGAATCCCTTCCTCAGGAGGTTCATGCTCTGTTCTCTCTTTCATTCTGCTGTTGGAAATGAATACGTTGATCAGATCATTTGGTCCTTTTAACAAGTGGTTTCTATTCTCTCCTTTTGTTTCCCTACAGATCCTGCCATAATTGACTGATGGAAAAATAGACTCATGGGTCTGACATCACCCCCATAAACCAACACTTGAATAATTCAACCTATCAGAGCCCTGGTTCTTGTCCAGAAAAATTCCAGCCCCAAAGCAAAAGATTTCTCTGGAGGGAAATGCTCACCCACAAACAGGTAAAAAGAAATAGTGAAGTTGACAAAGGATATGATTGTGCTTATTATGTCGGTATTTTTGGTAATGTGCTTCATGTTCTTTTTTTAATTAGTCATATGATGCAGCCCTTTTCTTTCCCCTGGCTCTGATCGCTAACCCTCAATTTAGCAGACCACACTTATGCCAACTGGGATAAACACTCCTTCTAAAAAATTTTTTTGGTCAGGGGCTACGTTTTTAAATGTCTCAACTGGTATTGTCAACTTCCAGAGGTTCTCAACCTGTGGGTCGCGACCCCTTTGGGGGTCGAACGACCCTTTCACAGGGGTTGCCCAAGACCATTGGAAAACACATTTATAATTACATATTGTTTTTGTGATTAATCACTATGCTTTAACTATGTTCAATTTGTAACAATGAAATTGGGGGTCATCACAACATGAAGAACTGTATTAAAGGGTTGCGGCATTAGGAAGGTTGAGAACCACTGATCTACACCAAGAACAGACTCCCTCCTTGATTGCGATATCGATCCAACCAATGCCTCAAAGTTCATAATCAAATAGAAATTGCCTCAGCCCTAGCCAGGTGGCTCAGTTGGTTGGAGTGTAGTCCCCTGCACAAAAGATTGCAGGTTAGATTCTGGTCAGGGCACATACCTAGGTTGTGGGTTCAATCCTGGTCAGGGAACATATGGGAGGCAACTGATGTTTCTCTCTCTCTCCCTTCCTCTCTCTAAAATCAATAAACATAAACTCAAGGTGAGGATTCAAAAAAATTGTCTCAGATAATAGATTGTATGGAGCCAGATGACAAACTCCTTAGAATACAACCCTCAAGGGTGCAACCCACAGAAATCAGAATCATATGCTACCATTGCAAGAGAAAATACCCTATAGGCAATCATTTATTTATTCATTCATTTCACATGTCATAGAATTTACTTATTTAAAGTTTATAATGATTTTGCCAAGTGGTGCAACCTTACTGTAAAAGAGTTTTATTGTTTTTTGTTTTTTTACTTTTAATTTTTATTGAATTTATTGGGGTGACACTGGTTAACGAAATTATGCAAGTTTCAGGTGCACAATTACACAACACATCATCTATCTGTACACTGTATTGTGTTCACCACCCCAAGTCAAGTCTCCTTCCATCACCCTATACCTTCCTCTACCTCCCCCCAACCCCGTAGCATTTAGAACATTTTCATTCCTTCTCATACACATTTATAGTTAATCCCTGTTCCCAAATCCAGTCCCAGGCAATCACTAATCTACTTTCTGTCTCTATAAATTTGCCTTTTCTGGACTTTTTATACAAATGGACTTTCACTTGGCATAATGTTTTTGAAGTTCATCCATGACATAGCATGTGTCAGTAGCTCATTAGCTTTTCTTGCTAAAAAGTATTCCATTCTATAGATACAACACATTTTGTCTATTCATTCACCAGTTGATGGACATTTAGGTTATTTCCAGTTTGGGGCTTTCATAAATATGCTGTTATGAACATTCAAATGTAAGTTTTTGTGTGATATATATTCTCATTTCTCTTGATTTGCTGGGTTATAAGACTTTTACAATTAATTTTTGAGAAACTGACACTGTTTTCCAAAAGGCAGAACCATTTACATTCCCATCAGCAATGTATGAGGATTCCAATTTTTCCACATCCTTGCCAACATTTGTTATTGGCACTCTTATATATCATAGTCAGTCTAATGGGATGAAATGGTGTATTATTATGGTTTTAATTTCCATTTCCAAGCATCTTTTCATGTGCTTGTTAGCCACTCATGTACTTTCTTTGATGAAATTTCCATTTATTTATTTTGCCCATTATTGACAGGGCTGTTTGTTTTTATTATTGAATTAGTGGCCCAGTGCACGAAATTCATGCACTCGCGGCGGGGGGGGACACACACTCCCTCAGCCTAGCCTGTGCCCTCTCACAGTCTGGGAACCCTCGGGGGATGTCTGATTGCCACAGAGGCAGGAGAGGCTCCCACCACCACCGCTAGGCTTGCCAGCCGTGAGCCCAGCTTCTGGGGGAGCACACTGACCACCAGGGGCAGCTCCTGCATTGAGTGTCTGCCCCCTGGTGGTCAGTGCACATCATAGCAACCAGTCATTCAGCTGTTTGGTCAATTTACATATTAGCCTTTTATTATATAGGACTAGTGGCCCAGGGCACGAAATTCATGCAGGGGGTGGTGTCCCTCAGTCTGACATGCACCCTTTCCAACCTGGGACCTCTCAGGGGATATCTGGCTGCAGGATCGGGCCTAAACCGGCATCGGACATTCCTCTCACTATCTGGGACTGCTGGCTCCTAACCGCTCACCTGCCTGCCTGCCTGATCACCCCTAACCACTCGGCCTTCCAGCCTGATTGTCCCTAACTGCCCCCCCTTCCAGCCTGATCACACCCAACTGCCTCCCCCTGCCGGCCTGCTCATTCCCAACTGTCCCCCTTAGCTGGCCTGCTCACCCCCAACTGCCTCCCCCCGCCGGCCTGATGGCCTCCAACTGCCCTCCCCTGCCAGCCTGATCACCCCTAACAGCCTCTGCCTCAGCCCCGCCACCATGGCTTTGTCCGGAAGGACATCCAGAAGGTCTCCCAGTCTAATTAGCATATTACCCTTTTATTAGTATAGATTGTTGCCATTCTTTGCATAGTATGGATACGAATCCTTTATCAGACTTGTGTTTGGCAAATATTTCCTCCAATCTGTTGCCTTTTAAATTACTCAGTGGTTGAGCATTGACCCATGAACCAAGCGGTCACTGATTCTATTCCCAGTCCAGGTACATGTCTGTGTTTGGGCTCGATACCCAGTAGGAGGCATGCAGGAGGCAACTGATGGATGTTTCTCTCTCATCGATATTTCTCTCTAGTCCTCTCCCTTCTTCTAACTCTAAAAATTAATAAAAACATGCTTTAAATTACTCAATAGTATATTTTAAAGTGGAAAAATTTTGAATTTTGATGATGTCCTATTTATCAGTTTTTTCAGTTATACACTATGCTTTTAGTTGAAAAATAACTAGGAAAATATGGTAGAAGTTTTGATCTCAGAAAACTTTGCCTAACACTGGATCTAGAAAATGGTTTTCTAAGATATTTATTGTTTTAGCTGTTACACTTAAGTCTATGATCCATTTTGTGTTGATTTTGTTTTGTAGGTTATTTTTGTGTGGTTTTTTTTTTTTCTTGAGTTGATTTTGTGTATGGCATGAGTTGTAGGTCTAAGTTCATCTTTTTGCATGTGGGTACTCAATTGTCCCAGTACATTGTTGAATAATTGCCTTAGCAACTTTGTCAAAAATCAATTAACTATAAATACAATATTTATTTCTGGCTCTGATTCTGTTTCATTAATCTATGTATTTATCCTTATGCCAGGACCATTGCTCTAGATCTTGATATGAAAAATTATTAATACTTTCTGTAAGCCAATGACTCCTAAGAACTTGAAAATGATAGCTACAGAGGTAGGATTCAGACAAGTACTTTTATTTTATTTATTTTTTAATCCTTATCTGAGAATATTTTTCCATTGATTTTTAGAGAGAGTGGAAGAGAGAGGAAAATACAGAGAGAAATATCGATGTGGGAGAAACACATCCATTGATTGCCTCCTGCACGTGTCCCGACCAGGGTCTGGGCCAGGGAGGAGCCTGCAACCGCAGTATGTGCCCTTGACTGGAATCTAACCCAGAACCCTTCAGTCCACAGGCCACTGCTATATCCACTGAGCCAAAATGGCTAAGGCCAAGCATTTTTATAAATGATTCATAATCAGCACAGTAGACCTTTGATAAGGTATGTTGGATTGAGGTGATTCTAATCTTAAATTTCAGTAATTCTAATCTATAATAATAAAAGCATAATATGCTAATTAGACCAGACAGCCGAACAACCTTCCAGATGTCCTTCTGGATGACCTTCTGGGTGAAGCTGGGACTGGGAGGGCCGAGCCCCTTGCACGAATTTTGTGCATTGGGCCTCTATTACATCTATAAACATGCCATATTTGTAGTGTCACAAATTCTGTAGCAAATATGAAACATTAATTGACTGTCTTCACAAGACTATTTAGGGTGGTAGCCAGTAGATTGCACCACTTTTCATTTAAAGTTGGTCCTCCTCCTTCTTACCAAAACCAAGCCCAAAAAATACATTTGTAACCATGACCATGCCAGAAATATACTGACCATAGCGTAACAGTCTTTGTAGTAGTCATTAGGTCTGTTGACAAACATTCTGATCCCCCTCTCCTTCCAGGCACATGTAGGATTGTACTTCCCTGGTCTCCTTGAAGTTAGTCATGGTCATAACTTGAACTGGCCAACAAAATAAGTGATAGGTGGGTGCCACGCCAGTGTGGCTCCGTGGTTGACTATTGACCTATGAACCAAGGGGTCATGGTTTAATTCCTGATTAGGGTGCATGCCCTGGTTGCTAGCTCAATCCCCAGGAGCGGGTATGCAAGAGGCAGCTGATAAATGATTCTCTCTCAACATTGATACTTCTCTCTCTCCCTCTCCCTTCCTCTTTGAAATATATATAAGTGATGGGTGGAAGTTTTAACTGCCGGGGTGGATTTCACCAAGTTCCCTATTCCTGTCTCATAAAAGTGTGACCAGATGGAGCCTCCATCAACCTGCCTTGCTGAGTGCCCAGCAGTATCCCCCTGACAACCCACTTTAATCACTGTAGCTTGAGCAAGAAATGTTAGTTGTGTTAAGCCACTGAGATCTCAGGGATGGTACTGTAACATAACCCAGCTTATTACAACTGCTACAAACTATACTTTTTTTTAAAAATTGTTTTATTGCTTAAAGTATTACAAAGAGTATTGCATATGTCTCCTTTCTTTTTTCCGCCCTTGACAATCCCCTGGCCTCCCCTACCCCCCAGTGTCTTATGTCCATTGGTTATGCTTGTATGCATGCATACAAGTCCTTCGGTTGATCTCTTACCCCCCCCCCCCTTGCCCCCCAACCCTTCCCAGCCTTCCCGCTGTAGTTTGACAGTTTGTTCGAGGCAGCTCTGCCTCTGTATCTATTTTTGTTCATAAGTTTATAATGGTCTTTATTATCCATAAATGAGTGAGATCATGTGGTATTTTTCCTTCATTGACTGGCTTATTTCACTTAGCATAATGCTCTCCAGTTCCATCCATGCTGTTGCAAATGGTTAGAGTTCCTTCTTTTTTACAGCATACAAACTATACTTAATGTGAGATCACTGCCTACATATCTGTCAAATCATTGGTTTGGAACCTGTTCTAGGATTGGGATCCAGTCCAGCTCTGCCAGAGCAGCTCAGGCCCAGCTCCTCTGGTCTGGTGTGGGTCCAGTATACCTTTAAGATGCACACATTTACCCACTTCACAAAGGAAAGAATGTGTTCTCAACAGCCAGATTGCCTGGAGTGCAAGCCCAGCTCTTATGCAGGGGATGGCTTTGACCATGTCTCTTAATTTATGGGCCTGTTTTCACATATGTAATATACAAACCATAGTATCTACACCCTATGGGAATAAATATAAAGCATTTAGGACAATGCCTGGCAGGTAGTGTTTTGAGGGTTTTAGCTGTAGAGAGGTATGGCTCTTGCTGGCCCCATTCACCTCTTCCCAGCCAGCATCCAGAACATGCTGGTCACTCCCATTCCCTCTCTTCTACTGAAGAGCTGAGCTCAGGACAGAATAGTCAACCCTGGAAGGCTTTGGTCCAATTCAAATGACAAAGTCCTGGGCCTGACTCTACAGTGAAAAATGAAATTGAAAGCTGTGAATATGTCCTTGATTAGAAGAATAGTTAAGTGTCTGGCAAATTCCTAGCAAGTGTCAGAGCTGGGAACTGACCAAGTCTCAGTCAATGGAAACAGGGAAGCAGAAGTCACATTCCTATTCAGATCCAAATAATTTGCAAGTCACCTGCGGGGTAACTAGTTTATTCAAACTGTTGGACAGAGCTCTGGCCATGGGAGCTGAGCCATGGGGCTGAACTGGGTGGGGATGACCAGGTATCAGAAGGTAAAAGGAGCTCAGCTGAGCAGCAGGAGCAGCATTAGGGCCAGGCCAAGCAGGAGAGGCCAGGCCCCATAGAGCCCAGCTCCATTCATGGTCTCAGCATAGAACCTGGCCACCTCCTCGTTGGGGTTGCCCTGTGCCGGGTCAAACCACATCTGGATGCAGCGGCCACTGCCTCGGCTGTAGTTGCTGACTTTGTAGGAGTGACTCCAGATTTCATTGCACAGAGCAGCAGGCGTGGGGAAGTAGAAATCAAAGCGGTGGCAGGCAGCCTTCACCGGGCACTCATTAGACCCTGTGGGAGGATGGAAGGCCTTTAGCCATTGGGCCCAGAACTCTCTCTGGTTCTGCCAACTTCACAACTCTATCCCTTCACATACCCATCTCACACCCGCACTTTCCCCCTCTCGCCCCACCCACCAGGCTCTCACCTGAGGTCCAGTTCCAGCCCTTGTGCCAGTTACTCTTGCAGGTGTAGGAGGTGCGGCAGTCTTCCCACCAGCTCTCACAGTCCTCTTTGCACAGGGGCACGTCCAGGATCCGCTCTCTGCGCCAGCTCTGGTCCACCTGGGAGATGTCAGTAGGGGAAAAGGACTCAGGCTCAGGATTCTCAGTAGCTCAGCCCTAAAGGCAGGACGAAGAGATGTCTAGGAAGCAGGCATGGGGAGGAACTCATACCTCCTGGATCCAGGGCCCCAGGTTGGGGGAGCACTCATACAGGCAGGTGTCCTGGATGAAGTGGCGCTTGCAGGCGGGTTTCATCGGGCCGCAGTGGTCCCAGTTGAATCTGTACAGGTAGGAGACATCCTTATGGGCTTCCTGGCTGGTGTTGACAGAGCAGCAGGCGTTCTTCTTCCAGGGACTGCACTGGGTAGGGAAGACACAGGACAGTCCCAGGCCCAGCACAAAATATCTTCACAGGCAGCTTCTCCCATTTGAACCCTTAGTCTCCCAGTGCAGCTGGTCTTTCAGGGAAATAGTTGGGGGGCCCTCTCTTGGGGAGATGTAGTCATTACAAAATTAATTCAAATCTTTATTTTTTAAATATATTTTATTGATTTTTTACAGAGAGGAAGGGAGAGAGATAGAGAGTTAGAAACATCGATGAGAGAGAAACATCGATCAGCCGCCTCCTGCACATCTCCTACTGGGGATGTGCCCACAACCCAGGTACATGCCTTGACCGGAATCGAACCCAGGACCCTTCAGTCCGCAGGCCGACGCTCTATCCACTGAGCCAAACTGGTTTCGGCTAAACTTTCTTATATAAAGTACATGTCTAATGTACTGCTTAATCTATAAACATTTCTTTTCTAAAATTTATCAAACCACCCCCTCTTGCACACCCTTAGCAACATCAGCACTACTTTTTTTTTTTTTTTTATATATTTTATTGATTTTTCACAGAGAGGAAAGGAGAAGGATAGAGAGTTAGAAATATCGATGAGAGAGAAACATCAATCAGCTGCCTCCTGCACACCTCCCACTGGGGATGTGCCCGCTGCCAAGGCACATGGTCTTGGCCGGAATTGAACCTGGGACCCTTCAGTCCGCAGGCCGACGCTCTATCCACTGAGCCAAACCGGTTAGGGCAGCACTACTTTTTTTAATTTAATTTTTTTGGCCCTAACCGGTTTGGCTCAGTGGATAGAGCCTTGGCCTGCGGACTGAAAGGTCCCAAGTTCGATTCCGGCCAAGGGCACGTACGTTGGTTGTGGGTACATCCTCAGTGGAAGATGTGCAGGCGGCAGCTGACCAATGTTTCTAACTCTCTATCCCTCTCCCTTCCTCTCTGTGAAAAATTAATAAAATATATTTTAAAAAATAAAAAAAAATAATTTAATTTTTTTGTTGTTAATCCTCACCCCAGGATATTTTTCCTATTATTTTTTTTAATTTTATTGTTTAAAGTATTACAAATAGTAGTACATATGTCTCCTTTTTTCCCCCATTGACCTCCCCCCTGGCCTCCCCTACCCCCCATCCTCCACCCCCCTACCTCTGGCACATGCCCTCCCCTCCCCTCCCCTCCCCCAGCCCCAGTGTCTTGTATCTATTGGTTATGCTTATATGTATATATAAGCATATATGTATATATAAGAATATATGTATATATATTCTTTGGTTGAACTCTTACCTGCACCCCCAACCCTCCCCTGCCTTCCCACTGGGAGTTTGACAGTCTGTTCGATGCTTCTTTGCCCCTGTATCTATTTTTGTTCATCAGTTTATAATGTTCTTTATATTCCACAAATGCTGAGAAATAAGCCAGTCAGTGAAAGATAAATACCACATGATCTCACCCATTAGTTTTTAGAGAGAGTGGAAGGGAAGGAGAGAGACAGAATGAGAGAGACCCATTGATTGGTTGCCTCCCACACGTGCCCCAACCAGGGCTGGGATCAAGCCTGCAACCATGGTCCCAGCCCTAGATCTGGAATTGAAGCTGGGACCCTTCAGTCCCTGCCTACCCCAGCCAAGCCAGCTAGGGCTGCATTAGCATTGTTGATGGCCTTTTTATGTTTTAAAATTATGCTAATCATCATTTTCCGCCAGCAACAAAAGCATTCTTCTCTCCTTTGTTTGTTGCCTGAGAGCTGCTTTTTGACAAGCTGAGGTATCAGCATGAAAGGGTTGTCAGGTCTCAAACTGAAGTTTGGTTCAACAACGGAGACATATTTTCAGTTGGTCTAAAACCGAATTGTTCAAGATGGGAGACGTTTGGGAAACAAAGTTTGACCGTACTCAATACATTCTTATTGAATGAATAGAACCGATGGCCTAGAATGTAGTATAAACAAAATAATAAAATGTGCTCTTAAAGTATATATATAGGCTGAAAAAGTTCATGTCAATGCTGCTAGAAGTACCCAAGTTACACCACTACTGTAGTCAGTCTGCACTGCCAGCTATTGCTCAGTCACTCACAAGCACAACTGGGACTGAGATAATTACCTGTGGATGAGATCCAAATGGACATTTACATATTGGAATGCATATTACAAGTGACTTCCCTTTGTTTTGTTTTTGTTTTTTAAATATATTTTTATTGATTTCAGAGAGGAATAGAGAGGGAGAGAGCTATAGAAACATCAATGATGAGAGAGTACCATTGATTGGCTGCCTCCTGCACACCCACTGGGGATCAAGCCCGCAACCCAGGTATGTGCCCCTGACCAGAATCGAACTTGAGACCATTCAGTCCAAAGGCTGATGCTCTATCCACTGAGCCAAACCAGCTATGGCCCAACCTAAACATTTTTTTAAAAAATCAATATGATGCCAACATTATAAAGAAAAAAAAACAGCCCTGGTTGGTTTGGCTCAGTGGATAGAGTGTTGGCCTTCGGACTGAAGGGTCTCAGGTTCGATTCTGGTCAGGGGCACATGCCTGGGCTGTGGGCTTGATCCCCAGTGGGGAGCGTGCAGGAGGCAGCTAATTGATGATTCTCTCTCATCATTAATGTTCCTATCTCTCTCTCTCCCTCTTCCTTCCTCGTTGAAATTAATCCTATATAATAAAAAGGTAATATGCAAATTGACCATCATGCCCTCGCACAAGATGGCCACCCCCATGTGGTCACAAGATGGCTGCCACAAGATGTCCAGCAGGGGAGGGCAGTTAGGGGCACTCAGGCAAGCAGGGGAGGGCAGTTGGGGGTGATTGGGCCGGCAGGGGAGCAGCTAGGCATCAATCAGGCTGGCAGGGGAGTGGTTAGGGGGTGATCAGACTGGCAGGCAGAAGCAGTTAGGAGCAATCAGGCAGGCGAGCAGTTGGGATCCAGCAGTCCTGGATTGTGAGAGGGATCCCAGATTGGAGAGGGTGCAAGCTGGACTGAGGGACAGCACCCCCCCCCCCTCAGTGCACGAATTTCACACACCAGGCCTCTAGTAAAAATATATTTAAAAAATGTTTAGGTTGGTTCTGGTTATTAAAGGGGTGTAACATAATAATTGTCATAGGTAGACCTCCCCAGCGGAAATGTTTGCTAGATACATGAATCAAGGTGCCTCATTCCCAGCCTCACCACTGGGAGACGCTCTTTTCTTGAGCTGTTTGGGGCCGGCAGAAGTCACTATGTGCAGTGTACACTTCATCCTCTCAGATCCTTGGAGAGGTCGTTCCCGGTCTAAACTGAAATCAAAATCAACCTCTGAGCTCTAGCCATTTTTGGCTCAATGAGCAGAGCATTGTGGGCTCTGGACTGAAGTGTTCCAGGCTTGATTCTGGTCAAGGACACGTACTTTGGTTGCAGACTCAATCCCTGGCCCTAGTCAGGCACATGCAGGAGGCAACCAATCGATGTGTCTCTCTTGCATAGATGTTTCTCTCGGTCTCTCCCCCTCCCTTCCACTCCTTCTAAAAATCAATGGGAAAATATTCTCAGGGGAGGAAAAACAACAACAAAAATCAACCCCTAGGAGGGGTCTCCCCAGTGTCACTTCCCAGGCTCCTCTCTGGGCCTGCTTCCTGATTTGTGTAAGACAGAAAACCAACAGCCTAAGAAGCTGAGCTGTTGACAATGTATTGGCAACACAGACGCAAAGTTTATGTTAAACAAATAGCTGCCAGATTAGTTTTTTTAGATTTTTAAAAAATAGATCTCTCAGATTGCTAGTCTTTTTGTTTTTTAAAGGGGGGGGGGGAGCGAGAGATTTGTTATTCCACTTATTTACACATTCAACTGGTTGATTCTTGTATGTGCCCTGACTGAGGATCGAACTCCAAACCTTGGCATAGTATGGGGACAATGCTCCAACCAACTGTGCTACCCGGTCAGAGATTAGATTTTTATTCTGATGACAAAAATCACACAGGGAGCCCAGCCGGCATGGCTCAGTGGCTGAGCATCAACCTGTGAACCACGAGGTCACAGTTCGATTCCTGGTCAGGGCACATGTCTGGGTTGTGGGCTTGATCCCCAGTAGGGGACATGCAGGAAGCAGCCAATCGATGATTCTCTGTCATCACTGATGTTTCTATCTCTCTCCCTCTCCTTTCCTTTCTGAAATCAACAAAAAAACTATATTTAAAAAATCACACAGGGAAGAACAAATTACAAAATGGGGAGTGAGATGTGGGCTGGGAAATGTGGCAAATGGGTGCCCACAGTCCTTGGGATGCTTAGAATCTTAGGTTTCCTCCCAGGTCTCCCAAGTACCCTGACTGCCTCTTTAAGTCTCCCAGGGGTCCCCTGGAGCAGAGTTTAAGAACCAGCACTATAGCCTGGCCAGTTGCTCAGTGGTTGAGCATCGACCTATGAACCAGGAGGTCACGGTTGGATTCCTGGTCAGGACATATGCCCAGGTTGCGGGCTCGATCTCCATCCGGTGTGAGGAATGCAGAAAGCAGCCGATCAATGAGTCTCTCCCATCACTGATGTTTCTATCTCTCTCTCTCCCTCTCCTTCCTCTCTGAAATCAATAATATATTAATGATAGAAGCTTGAAATTTAAAAAAAAAAGAACCGTCACTATAGACCAAAGTCTGTCTAGGTCCGAAAATCTGTCTCCTCGGGCATAGGGAGCGTTTAACCTTTCATTTCCGGCTTTTTTTCAACTGAGTCAGTTCCTCCCCACAGACCACCCCTCCTCCACCTCGGTCCACCTGCTCATGCAGCTTGTCCTCCGGGCTTGGCTTTTCCTTGTGGTGCTTGGCATTCATGCAGACATTGAGAAGCTCAGTCCTGGGCCCGGCTGCCCATACTTCGGCCCCACACACCAGAAGGAGCCACAGCTGTGTTGTCATCGTCCGAGCCATGTCAGTCCCTAAAGGAAGAGCTGTAGTCAGTGACACCAAGTAAAGTGGAGGTGGGGCCTCAAGGTATATGAACAGATCCAGGTAGGTGGAGCCTCCAGGAAGTTTACACCCTACCCCCACTCCTCAGTCTTCCCGGCCTCAATGAGGGGTGGGACCAGACGCCATCTTCTGGGAGAGTTCTGGGTGGGGCCTCCCTGACTTCTCCATGTGGTCATGAGAAACAAGTGATACATACACTAAGGGGTGGATTGGGAAATATGCAGAAATAGCCAGGAGATAACATAGGTCCCCAATCCCTTGTTCACAAT
This sequence comes from Myotis myotis, assembly GCF_014108235.1. Classification (NCBI taxonomy): domain Eukaryota; kingdom Metazoa; phylum Chordata; class Mammalia; order Chiroptera; family Vespertilionidae; genus Myotis; species Myotis myotis. The sequence continues at coordinate 40,789,130 of NW_023416314.1, forward strand.
CTTTTTTAGGATTTTATAAAAGGTAACACAAAATCAGGTAATAGGATTTACATACACTCAGCAATCAGGCACTCACTCTGGTGAAATAGTTACACCGGTGGGATAAATAAAAACTATTGTAACCTCACATTAATTTTCAGGACAGATTTTTTTTACACCAAATGACTTTGTGTAAAAGTTTACAATATCTTCATTTTAGGGCTCCAGATAAACTGCAGACCTATGTGTTGTTTTTTTAAACAAAGCCTCAGTTCCACCTGGCCAGGTAGCTCAGATAATTAGAGCATAGTCTCCATATGCCAAGGTTGCGGATTCCATTCCGGTCAGGGCACATATAAGAACCAACCAATGAATGCACAAATAACTGGAATGACAAATCAATGTTTCTCTTTCTTTCTCTCTCAAATAATAATAATATTATTAAAAAGTTTGGTTCTAGCTCCTTCCAGCCTATCATTTGGCCTCTCCCAGAGCCCATGTAGCCTGAGGGAGGTCGCAGGGTACAGAGGCTTGGTGGGTGGGCATTGGCAGCCAGCTGGACAGTCCCTGGGGGAGGCTCCTGAGCCTCCGACCACAGAGGTGGCCTCCACTCAGCCTTTGTGGCACCTCAGTCCTCTAGCCTCAGACACTGAGCTTTGGGAGGTAACTGTTCCCTCACCCTCCTGGTCAGCAGATGCCTGGCCCTCCTAAAACACTCATTTCCCACAGCTCCTAAAGCTTATGCGTCCCCTGCTCACCAAGTTGCCTCGCCTCCACATTACACCCATCTCCTGTAGAACTCGGGTGTCATGCCTGGGCCTCATGGACAGGACCTGAGTTGAGTAGCCTCTAGGCCAGGGGTGGGCAACCTTTTTGTGAGTGTGTGCCAAAACCAGCAAAATCTCTGACTCAAAATTCTTCTGCGTGCCAACCCTAATTTTTTGAGAACATGTTACGCCTACTTGATATCTCTTAAGGTATACGTATGTGAAGAACCTTGAAGAAATAATAAAATTCATTCAAGCGACAAAAACACAGTATATGATGATGAAAAATACATGTTTTTTTAAAAATATATTTTATTGATTTTTTTACAGAGAGGAAGGGAGAGGGATAGAGAGTTAGAAACATCGATGAGAGAGAAACATCGATCAGCTGCCTCCTGCACACCTCCTACTGGGGATGTGCCCGCAACCAAGGTACATGCCCCTGACCGGAATCAAACCTGGGACCCTTCAGTCCGCAGGCTGACACTCTATCCACTGAGCCAAACCGGTTAGGGCAATACATGTATTTTTTTTTTTTTTTTAATATATTTTATTGATTTTTTACAGAGAGGAAGGGAGAGGGATAGAGAGCCAGAAACATGGATGAGAGAGAAACATCGATCAGCTGCCTCATGCACACCCCCTACTGGGGATGTGCCCGCAACCAAGGTACATGCCCTTGACCGGAATCAAACCTGGGACCCTTCAGTCCGCAGGCTGACACTCTATCCACTGAGCCAAACCGGTTAGGGCAATACATGTATTTTTTAATGTATACATGTACACTGATAGTCCGACAGAAAACTTTATGACTCCGTTTGATATTATCAGTGGGACTTTTGCTTCTGCATCACTGATGACAGAGATTTTACATCAGGTTTATATTTCGTGACCTTCAGAGATATGCACGAGCTACTACTTTCATCTGTCAGGTACTCCTATTACGAGACTTAACAAAATTCATCACTGAGAACAAAGATTCACAAGCGTATGTGGATGAAATCAAAACACTGATCGGATCTAGGAAGGCAGGGAGAGTTAAGGCAGAGGCGTAGAAATTGCTCTTCCCCTCTCTCGTCAATCCACGTCTATGGTCTTTAAGATAACTTGTTATGTAAAATTATTTATTTATCTAAGATGCACCTACACGGAATTTATCCGAAAAATAAAAAAGTCGATATTAAGAAAAAAAAATTGTAAATGGAAGATTATAAGAGAGGGTTTCGCGTGCCAGCAAAAGTTACTGGCGTGCCATGTTTGGCACGTGTGCCAGGGGTTGCCCACCCCTGCTTTGGCTGACTCTGCCCAGCAGGGCTCTGGGAAACTTGGAACTGACTTCCCACCTAGCTCTCCTCCTTCTCCTCCTCCCCACTCCTTCCCTCTGTCGACCTAAGAAACATCCAAACCTGTTGAGAATTTTGTAAGAGTTCATTTGAGTCAGAGGATACGCCTAGAAGCAAGATCTCAACAGAATGAAAAAAAAATGCTTTGAAAAATAAATTCGAAGTCTTTTATGATTAAGGTGGGAAGGTAAGAAAGGTTACATGAAGGTGGAAGAAGGCAAGGTGGCGATCAGATTACCTCTTACAAACTTTAGAAGGGGGGTCTGAAAGAATTGTCAGGTATTATTAGAAGGAGGGGTCTGAAAAGTGCATTCCAGAAGGTGTTAATCTAGTTACACAGAAACAAGGAACAGATTTGCTAAGGCAAAGATAATCTTTTTAGTAAAGAAGTTATATATGACCTGCCTAGTTAGGAATTCATCAGGTCACCCTGTGAAGTTACTTTCCATAGAACCCCCCTGTTTTGTCCACACCCCATACCCTTCCACAACCATATTCTGCTACTCTATTTGTTCCAGTGTTCATTCATGCTATCATTTGCTAACTCATTCATTCAGGACCCAATCTGTACTCTTGAGGACCGCCAGGTGATTCTTCCAATCAGGCTCCTTGGGGAAACAAAGTCTAGCAATTTAGGGCTCAGGGTTTCCGATCAGCCTGCCCACAATCCCAGCCCTCACACTGACCTCCTACTTGATCTTAGGGGGAAATAACTCAATTATCTTGAGGCTTAGTTTTCTCATCTGAGGATTACATGTCTGGGGAGGGGGCACTACGGGGAGGAGACCCCCAACTCAAGATAGCCAGCTGAGCACAGATTGAGGCATCAGTTGGGCACAGTTTGAAAGATATGCTCCAAGTCTGGGACCACCCAAGACTGACTCTGGGATCCTCAGGTCCAGAGCTCCTTCAGCTTGGAGCCCCTGTGCCTTCTCTGTGCTGAGGCCTTCATGGGTGCAACTGATGTAGAGTCCTGGCAGGGGGGTGAGAAAGCCCTTTCTCCAGGTTCTGTTGGATCCCACCTGGTCAATCAGTAGCTTTTCTTACTGTGGCTGCTTTCCAGAGCCAGAGGCCTCTTCCTCTCTGAGCCTGCTCCGTCCCTCCACAAACCCTCCCTCACTTTCCTAGGCTCAGCTTCAGCTCTCGGATCAGGTGTAACCCCACCAACAACAACCATCACCCTCAACACACACACACACACACACACACACACACACACACACACACACACACACACACCAGGGCCCCAGACTTAAAGCACTGAGAGCTCGGTGCTCTGCTGAAAGGCAAGAGCTCCGGGTTCTAGTTCAGGGATGGACACTAACTTGTACTTTAACCTTGGGCAGGCCCTGCTCTGCTCTGGGCCTCCGTCTCCACTGCCAGAATCTTAGCACTTTAGGCAAAGTGGACCCTCCCAGTCTAGCAAATCCTTTAACTCATGCTGGGAGTACCTGTGATGGGTGGGGAGTGGCATACCTGGGAGTGGAGGTGGCTCTCGGTGCCGCTCAGGCGTCTGCTCTGCTTTCCAGTTCCTTGCCCTTGCCTTACTTCAGGAATGGCTGGGGTTTAGTAGCCTAGGAGACGGCAGTCGGTCAGGCAGTGGGAATGTGGCCCAGGAGCGGAGCCTGGGATCGGGCGAAGGCCACTCAGCAGTTAATTATTGTCACCAGCCAGGCCTCCATGGGGGTGGGGGAGAAATAATAATAATAATAATAATAATAATAATAATAATAATCCTATATAATAAAAGGCTAATATGCAAATTGTCCCCTCGATGTGAGTTTGACAGGGAGTTTGACCAGGGGGCAGTGCCCGCCCACCAACCACCCTCGGCCCCTCCCCCCTGCCGGATGATGGGCCCCAATCAGGGCAGGCTGGCTGGACCCCACCCATGCATGAATTCATGCACTGGGCCTCTAGTAACAACAACAACAGTAATAATAATAATAATAATAATAATAATAATAATAATAATGGCCTAAGGCCATTCCCCAAGCCCCACTTACCCCATTTTCTTCCAAAAACTCAGATTTGATAAAACTGTGCAGCAGAGTTGCTGGGAACCTTTAACAGGGGTGGGGATCATCTGGTCCATGGGCCATATAAGACCCAAAAAAATCATTTGGTCTGGCTCTTACCAAGGCATTAGGAGTGAGTTAATTAAATGTTTGACCAAATATAGCAGGCTAATTTTTTAGTTGATAATTTTGTTTGGTCCGCAAATGATGTTATAAATATCCAAATGGGCTTTGGCAGAAAAAAAGGTTCCCAGGACAGAACCAGTTGCAGGGCAAGGGCTGGAGTGCAGGCTTCTGACCTCACAGTCAGCTGTACAGAGCAAAGAGCTCCCATGTCCCCAACTTAGCCACCAACTCCTCCAACCTCATCAACCCCATACATCCTTCACCTCCAGTTGCAGAATCACAGGTGTTCACTTGATAGCCAGAGCCTCAGTTGTTCCAAAATTCCAGCTCTCCTGCTATGTCCTACTCACTCACCCACCTACACAGGTACCCCTTAAAGATTTTTTTATAATGATTTGAGGAGAGAGAGAGAGAGAGAGAGAGAGAGAGAGAGAGAGAGAGAGAGAGATATCAATTTTGTTGTTTCACTTATTTATGCATTCATTGGTTGCTTCTTATAAGTGCCCTGACCTGGGATCAAACCAGGTCAAAATACCTTAGTGTATTGGGACAATGCTCTAACCAACTGAGCTTCCTGGCCAGGGTTACACAGGTATCCTTTCTACAGCATCAAAGAGTCTGGTCTAATTTAGATCCCACCATTCCCAGCCAAGGAGAGAAGCCTTCCCTTTTTCACTCCCTTAGGCTGTGGTGATACCACTGGTGGGGGAAGAGAAGAGGGAGGAGCAGACTTGGGCAGGAGGAAATACTGAGCTTGGTTTTGTCAAGGTGCCTGCGGGCCACCCAGGGGAGGGTGATTGCAGAGGCAAAAGCCCAAGGGAAGAGTCCAGCTTGGATGCAGATGTGGGAGCCATCAGCCTGTGGATAGCAGCGGAAGTTTAGGAAAGATGGAATCCCAATACCTTCTGGAAGGTCACAAGTCTGGGTCCCTGGAGCAGGAGGGGGCCGGAGAATCAGAGGAGGCAGATGGATTTGAAAGGACTTAGCTCAGGGGTGGGCAAACTTTTTGACTCGAGGGCCACAATGGGTTCTTAAACTGGACCGGAGGGCCGGAACAAAAGCATGGATGGAGTGTTTGTGTGAACTAATATAAATTCAAAGTAAACATCATTACATAAAAGGGTATGGTCTTTTTTTTTTTTTTTTAGTTTTATTCATTTCAAACGGGCCGAATCTGGCCCGCAGGCCGTAGTTTGCCCACGGCTGACTTAGCTTGACACGCAGGCAGGCAGGGTAGGGGTCCAGTGGAAAACAAAGGCAGGTGGAACATAGGCAGGGGCAGACACAGCAGTTTGAGCAGCCTAATCACAGAAACCAACCATGCAGGAATAACAAAATGTTTTTAGACTGGGAGTGGGAGGTATATGGAACTAGGGAGGGGTTGCAACAATAAAGTGAACTAATGCATAGGAACAGGGAAAGTTCAGGTCCATTGCTGGGCAAGCACAATGGAAGGAATCATTCAGGTGGCTACACTACAGGAGTAGATATAGAGCAGGCTTGTAGCAAAAATATACCCCTAGACGACAAGGCTTCATGGGCAACCCATTATTGGGCCCCCTTCCCGTGTGAGGAGTCTGAATCTGCTTGCAATAAATTTTCCACGTTTTTGCTTAAATCTTCTGGTCTGAGATCTCATTCTTTGGCTTCAAGAGATATGACCCCAGGACAAAAACCTCGGCTGGCCATTCCAGTTATCAGATTGTTGGAGGAAAATCAGCCAAGCTGATTTTTTTGTCCAGCCAGCCTTATCTGAATCCTGTGACAGCAGCCTGGGAGGGTTAAGCTCTCTGAAGACCTCAGCAGGCAGAGGGCCACTGGAGCCCTCAGGCTCCCTCCTGACTTCATAAGCCCAGCTCAGCCTGCTCCTGATTAGAGAATGACCAGTGAAAAGACCTCAGGATGGGACTTGCTCCTGCTCCTCACCCTCCATTCCGGCCCAAGAACTGATCATTTATGGGCTTTAAGCTCCTCCACCCCAGGCATGAGGTTTGAGCCAGGCCCTGGGCCCTGAGGGCTTCAGAAGTGACCAGCCAATGGATGATGAGTTGAAGTGGAGCTCTTATCTGTGGGTAGTCCCTGCCCTTGTTGAGCCTCAGGCCCTTGTTCAAGGTAAGAAACATCCAAACCTGTAAAGAATTTGTTTGGGTTTATTTGAGCCAAAACAGACAACAATTGCTCTGCGGAATGACAGTTTTGCAGTTTCCATTATGCATTTGAAATTAAGGAGGGAAGTAAAGATGATTACGTGAAGGTGAGAGAAAGCAAGGTGGGACAGAATTACAGGACAATTAAAATAGAATTGCAGGACAGATAAGTGGGTGGTTACCACTTATTTCAAAGGTGTATTAACCCAGTTACACAAAAACAATGGACAGAGCTTGCTTAAGGCAAAGATAAACCTTTTACTAAAATGTTATAGGCCTGGGCACAAATATCCACCATGACCCCCCCGCCCCCCAAGTTAGGAATTTATAATCAGATCACTCTGTGAGGTTACTTTCCATAGAATCCTTTTTTCCTTCCACACTCTGCTCGGAATCTGGGGTTTGGGTGCTGGGGCCATCTGGACAGCAGGGGGGAACAGGTCAAGCAGTCACCTTGGAGCCAATCCCAAGAATGTCCACCTAAACTGGAAGCTTAATACCAGCAAGATTAGTCACACAAAGATAACAGGAAGTTGCTTGACCTGCACAGCTCTGGGCTCTGGGCTGGCGGGAGTGGGGGTGGGACAAACCAGAGCTTTTCCTGAGTGCCAGCCCACCACATAGGCAATGGCTGCTCACTCATCCTCAAGCTGTGGGAACGGCATTCCCAGGCAGCAAGGAGGGGCTAGGATTCAGATCTGAGTGTGATTGCAAACCTGGCTTCCTCACAAAGAAAGGAGAGCTCTGTGAGGGACTCGGCATCAGCCTCAGGACTGCAGATCCAGTGCTTCTTCTCCAGGCCCGTTTCTTACCCTGGCCCTCTCAACTTCCTTCTTAGCCACCTAGAAATTCTGCTTGGGCCTCTGTTACCTTTGAGCCTTTGCACTTGCTGAACCCTCTTCCTGGAGTGCTGTTCCTCCCACCGTCTTCTGCTTGGCAAACATTACTCCTCTGGAAGCCTTTCCCTCACCTCTCTGGGCTTCCACAGAACTACACCACACTCTGGGCTTCCCAATAGCAAAGCCTTAGCAACTTGTTTTCTAATGCCTGGCCACCATGGCTCAGTGGTTGAGCGCTGACCCATGAACCAGGAGGTTACAGTTCAATTCCTGGTCAGGGCACATGCCCAGGTTGTGGGCTTGATTCTCGGTATGGGGCGTGCAGGACCCAGCTGATCAATGATTCTCTCTCATTTCTATCTCTCTTTCCCTCTCCCTTTCTCTCTGAAATCAATTATATATATATATATATATACATATATATATATATATACATATATATATATATATATATATATATATACACACATACACACACACACACACACACACACACACACATATATATATATATATATATATATATTTTTTTTTTTTTTTAAATAAGAGTTATTGGTTCTCAGGTCTACCTGCCCCCACCAGACTGTGCAAGGTACTCAGTTTCCTCCCTGTTGATAGAGACAAGCAGACTGGATGCTCAGAAAGCCTCTGTTGACTGACAGTATGAGTGCACGGATTCCTTAACGTCCTGAATACCTCCTCTCTGCAGGCACTGACTCAGGCTCAGGCATCTGTCACAAATGACACAGACATGGCCCCTGCTTTCAGATGTATGTTTTGTTAAGGAAAAGCCAGACACTAAACACAGCAGGTATATATCTGTACAAGGGGACTAAAGGGTTGTGATAGCCCTGACCGGTTTGGCTTAGTGGATAGAGCCTGTGGACTGAAGGGTCCCAGGTTTGATTCCGGTCAAGGGCATATACCTTGGTTGCGGGCACATCCCCAGTTGGGGGCGTGCAGGAGGCAGCTGATCGATGTTTCTCTCTCATCGATGTTTCTAACTCTCTATCCCTCTCCCTTCCTCTCTGTAAAAAAAATCAATAAAATATATATATATATTTTTTTAAAAAGGGTTGTGATAAGAAGGTGCCTCACCGTCCCTTTGCTGGTCTCTTCTGAAGCCCTGAGGGCCCAGGGCCCTGGCTCAGGGGCCAAACCTCATGCCTGGGGTGGAGGAGCTTAAAGGTGTTCAGAAGTCATTTTAGGAGGAAACTATAGGTTGAAATCTAACTGACTAGAGGGGAAAAGGCTGCAGAGGATAAAAGAACATTCTAGGAACACAAGGAGGGAATTGCTGAAGTTAAGGCCCCAAATGAAAAGTGTGAATGGAGCTCATATACGGAGGTAGAAGGGGAAATAATTTGACATGTAACCTAAGTAGAGGGATGGCCAAGGCCTCCTATGCCATTAGAGAAGTTTGGTTTTTACAACAGATACCATCAGAAAGCGTTAAAGGGTTGGTGAGGAGCTGTCATATAAATAGACCTTTTAGGTGTGTGTTTTTACTTTTTAAAAAAATGTCCATTGCATAGTAAAACTGATGGCTGAAAGTGTACTGATGAAGAGGATATCTGCAATTCTCAAAGTATCTCCCTACAACATACATATTAATTATAAGGGGGGGGGTAGTAAAGAAACCTGGAAGATGCAATATTAACTAAAAGATCAGTTAACATCATCAGATGGGCAAACCTGACACCATGTGGCTCCTGTTATGATGCACCAAGAAGGACAGAGTATTTATTGCTTTTGGGATATTTGTATCCAAAATGCTCAGCCTCAATCTAGTGATGAGGAAACAGATAAATTCAAAATGAGGGATATTCTACAAAATAACTGGCCAGGCCCCAGCCGGTTGCTCAGTGGATAGAGCATCGACCTGTGGACTGAAGGGTCCTGGGTTTGATTCCAGTCAAGGGCACATGCCTGGGTTGCAGGCTCAATCCCCACTAGGGGGTGTGCAGGAGGCAGCCAATCAATGATTCTCTCTCATCATTGATGTTTCTATCTCTCTCCCTCTCCCTTCCTCTCTGAAATCAATAAACAATAAAATAAATAAATAACTGGCCTGTGCTTTGCAAAATTGTCAGTGTCACAAAAGAACCTCCCTTGCTGAATTATCCATCAGTAGGTGACAGAATTAAAGGTAACATATACATAGAATAGAATATTGTACAGCAATTAAAAAGTTTGAACTAGATCTCAACAGATTAATATGGAAATATTTCAGAAACCATGTTCTCATGGTAAGGCACATGGCATATGACAACTACACCTATCAACTTAGCAGAAAATAAAAAGTTCGATGCCATACTGTGTTGACAAGGCTATGAGGAAATGGACACTCATATTTTGCTGGTGGGGGCTACATTGACACAACCCCTGTAAAGTTAAAATCCATATTAGAAAATTAGAAATCCACATACTCCTCTTCTGGAATTCAAGTATAATATTCTACTATGTACAAGATTATTCATTGTAACATTTGTCATTTTATTTATTTATTTATTTTTAAATATATTTTATTGATTTTTTACAGAGAAGAAGGGAGAGAGATAGAGAGTTAGAAACATCGATGAGAGAGATCGATCAGCTGCCTCCTGCACGCCCCCCACTAGGGATGTGCTCGAAACCAGGGTACATGCCCTTGACCGGAATCGAACCCGGGACCCTTGAGTCTGCAGGCCGACGCTCTATCCACTGAGCCAAACCGGTTCGGCAACATTTGTCATTTTAAAAAATATATTTTTATTGATTGCAGAGAGGAAGCGAGAGGGAGAGAGAGATAGAAATGTCAATGATGAGAGAGAATCATGGATCGGCTGCCTCCTGCACACGCGCTACTGGGGAGCCAGCCTGCAACTGGGGCATGTGCCCTGACCCCTGACAATGGGGAATCTAACCATGATCACTGGCTCATAGGTCGATGCTCAACCTTTGAGCAACACCGGCTGGGGTATTTGTTGTTTTTAAAAAAAGGAAACAATGCAGGTGTTCATCATTGAGACCCCTCCACCAATATTTCCATCCCACACCACATCTGGTAAGAGAAGGAAGGGGAAAGAAACTTGTTTCCCACCAGAAGCCTGATAAGGTCATCCATCAATTTCTGCCCACCTTCCCTCCACCAATCCCCTGGTCCCCTTGTGATGCAAGAATGATGAATTTAGCCCCAGACTAAGGGATTGATTTATACTCCCTGCTTGCTGGTGAACTTCAAGCTAGTCCCAGTCCTTCTCTGGTTCTCTCAACAGGAATGATGAATCAATGAGGCATGTCCCCCTACCGCCCCCTCTACCCCAGGACTGACTCACCCCACCCTCCGCAACCCACTCATCCCCAAATTATTTACAAGACACAGGACACATGTGGATCTCTCTATTTGAATAGACTGTCACCGCATAAGAACCAGGGCATTGTGAAGTCTACTAATTGAGAGAGCTGAGCTGGACTGAGCCCAGGTCACCCAGGGTGGGTGCAGGTAAGGAAAATGTCCAGGGATCAGTAGTGGAAGCAGTTCAGTCAAGGAGCCAGAGTTGCAGCATCAGAGCCAGGCTGAGCAGGAGAGGCCCAGTCCCATGGGGCATGGCCCTAGAAGTCATGGCCAAGGCATAGAACCTCGCCACCTCTTCATTGGGGTTGCCCTGGGCCGGCTCAAACCACATCTGGATGCAGCGGCCACTCCCTCGGCTGTATTGGCTGACCCGGTAGGAGTGACTCCAGAGGCCCTCACACAGGGCCGCAGGAGTGGGGAAGTAGGACTCGAATGTGCGACAGACGGCCTCAGCTGGACACTTGTTAGATCCTGCAGGGGGAGAGAGGATAGACACGGACCTCCAGCCCTGCTTACCTGAGAGAGATTCAGGCAATCCCAATCCTCACACCGCCTTTGCCCAAACCCCACCTCCATCTCCCCACCCACCCAGCCCTCACCTGAGGTCCAGTTCCAGCCCTTGTGCCAGTCACTCTTGCAGGTGTAGGAGGTGCAGCAGTCTTCCCACCAGCTCTCACAGTCCTCTTTGCACAGGGGCACGTTCCGGAAACGCTCTCTGCGCCAGCTGTCGTTCACCTGGGTGGGAGGTAATATGAGAAGGTTCCTCAGCCAGGCCTGTTGGCAGCCACAGCTTTGACTGAGCTGGAGGGCAGCCTGCTGGGGCGGGGCGGGGTGGGGTGGGGTGAGGACACCCCTGTACCTGCTGGATCCAGGGCCCCAGGTTGGGGGAGCACTCATAGAGACAGGTGTCCTGGATGAAGTGGCGCTTGCAGGCGGGCTCCATCTTGCCACAGTGGTCCCAGTTGAAGTTATACAGGAGGGAGGTGTCCTTGTGCAGCTCCTGGCTGGTGCTGACAGAGCAGCAGGCATTCTTCCTCCAGGGAGTGCACTGGGGGGGAGGACACAGCACTGAGTGCCCCCTGCCGCCAACCTCTGCCACCTCCAGCCTCTCCCCACTTGGTTCCTGCTCTCCAGCCCCAGGCAGGTTGTTCTGGAAACGCTCACTGTGAGGACCTCTCTGTTCTTGGCCTCCAGGAACTCTTATCGTGGAGGACACTCAATTGCAACTGTGTGATTAGGGGGTTGTGGGAGCCTGGGAGAAACTCTGTCTTGGGAGGACAAAAAACTTTCATTTATACAGGCCTTAACACTTTTAAAAGTTCTTAAATTTATTCATTAAAAATGTATTACTGAGTAGCTATTCTATGCCAGCCACTGTTGTAAACCGAGTATAGCAGACAAGAAAACAGACAGAAATATGTGTTCATGGATCTTATATTCTAGTCAGGGGAGACAGACAGGAAGTCACTAAAAGGGAAAAAATATGATATGAAAGGATATGATCAATTATATAGGGATGTTTACAGCAGGGAATGAGTATGTGGAGAACGAGGTGATTGTTGAAATTTAAAATACTAGTAAGGTGGTTTGAAAAGCCTCATTGCAAGGTGACCTTTTCAGTAAAGGAGGAAAGACAGTGAGCAATGCAAATATATATATATATAGTTGTTAATCCTTACCTAAGGATATATTTTCTATTGATTTTTAGAGAGAGTGGAAGGGAGGGGGAGAGACAGAGAATGAGAAACATTGATGTGAGAGAGACACATGGATTGGTTGCCTTCCACATGGGCCCAGACTCAGGATGGAGCCTGCAACCGAGATACGTGCCCTTGATCAGAATTGAACCCGGGACCCTTCAGTTCACAGGAATAAAATATATTTTTGAATAACCATATTCTTGGCAATAAATAAGACCTGTGTCCCTGCTGTGGTTAGGCCAGTACCAGACATAATGGGCCCACAGAAACATTTGCTAAAAGAAGCAAATGAAAGACATTTATGATTTCCTAATCTAAACTGAACTTCATCTTAGAAACAGACACATCATAGTTTAGCATGTTTTTAATATAAATCCGATTTTCCAGGTCAAGAAAACCATGAAATGGAAGGCTGTACTATATGTTTTGCATTATTGGAGCTAATTACCATTTTAGAAAATGGCCGCCGCTGGTGTGGCTCAGTTGACTATGGTTATTCAAAAATATATTTTATTCCTGTGAACTGAAGGGTCCCGGGTTCATTTCTGATCAAGGGCACGTATCTCGGTTGCAGGCTCCATCCTGAGTCTGGGCCCGTGTGGAAGGCAACCAATCCGTGTGTCTCTCCCATGCACCAAAAGGTCACCAGTTGGATTCCTAGTCAGGGCACATATCTGGATTGTTGTGGGCTCAACCCCATAGGGATGTGCAGGAGACAGCAATCAATGTTCTCTCTCTCTCTTTCTCTCTCTCTCTCTCTCTCTCTCTCTCTCTCTCTCTCTCTTTCCCTTCCTTTCTCTCTAAAATCAATAAAAACATGTAGGAAATAGTCATCAATGGCAACACGTCATAGTCTTTAAGTTGCCAATAGAATACACCTGCAAAAATCTTCATTTGCAGCTGCCCCATTCAGAGTGATTTTGTGAATAAAGAAACATATCCTATTTCACAATGACTTCTAATGTAGCCATACCAGAGAATTGACATATGAAATGTCGGTGGTTTTTTTTGTTTGTTTGTTTTTAATAAATTGCTTTCTAATTGCTGCTTCTTCGCATTACAGGTAATCACGTTGGTATTTTTATTTTTATTTTTTTAAGTTATTTATTTATTTATTTATTATTTATTTATTTATTTTTATTGTTTTATTGCTTAAAGTATTACAAAGAGTATTACATATGTCTCCTTTTTTTTCCCCGCCCTTGACAATCCCCTGGCCTCCCCTACTCCCCAGTGTCTTATGTCCATTGGTTATGCTTATATGCATGCATACAAGTCCTTCGGTTGATCTCTTACCTCCGCACCCCCCCCCGCCGCACCCCAACCCTCCCCAGCCTTCCCACTGTAGTTTGATAGTCTGTTAGAGGCAGCTCTGCCTCTGTATCTATTTTTGTTCATAAGTTTATAATGGCCTTTATTATCCATAAATGAGTGAGATCATGTGGTATTTTTCCTTCATTGACTGGCTTATTTCACTTAGCATAATGCTCTCCAGTTCCATCCATGCTGTTGCAAATGGTAAGAGTTCCTTCTTTTTTACAGCAGCATAGTATTCCATCGTGTAGATGTACCACAGTTTTCTAATCCATTCATCTACTGATGGGCACTTAGGCTGTTTCCAGATCTTAGCTATGGTGAATTGTGCTGCTATGAACATAGGAGTGCATATATCCTTTCTGATTGGTGTTTCTGGTTTCTTGAGATATATTCCTAGAAGTGGGATCACAGAGTCAAATGGGAGTTCCAATTTTAGTTTTTTGAGGAAACTCCATACTGTCTTCCATAGTGGCTGCACCAGTCTGAATTCCCACCAGCAGTGCAGAAGTGTTCCTTTTTCTCCACATCCTCTCTAGCACTTGTCGTTTGTTGATTTGTTGATGATAGCCAGTCTGACAGGTGTGAGATGGTACCTCATTGTTGTTTTGATTTGCATTTCTCGGATGATTAGTGACTTTAAGCATGTTTTTATATGTCTCTTGGCTTTCTGAATATCCTCTTTTGAAAGGTGTCTATTTAGGTCCTTTGCCCATTTTTTGATTGGATTGTTTATCTTTTGTTAAGTTGTATGAGTTCCCTATAAATGTTGGAGATTAAACCCTTATCGGTGATAACATTGGCAAATATGTTCTCCCATGCAATGGGCTTTCTTGTTGTTTTGTTGATGGTTTCTTTTGCTGTACAGAAGCTTTTTATTTTGATGTAGTCCCATTTGTTTATTTTCTCTTTAGTTTCCAATGCCCTAGGAGCTGTATCAGTGAAGAAATTGCTTCGGCATACGTCTGAGATTTTGTTGCCTTTGGATTCTTCTAGTATTTTTATGGTTTCCCGTCGTATATTTAAGTCCTTTATCCATTTTGAGTTTATTTTTGTGTATGGTGTAAGTTGGTGGTCTAGTTTCATTTTCTTGCATGTATCTGTCCAATTTTCCCAACACCATTTATTGAAGAGACTATCTTGGCTCCATTGTATGTTCTTGCCTCCTTTGTCAAATATTAATTGAGTATATTGGTTCGGGCCGATTTCTGGGCTCTCTATTCTATTCCATTGATCTATATGTCTGTTCTTGTGCCAGTACCAGGCTGTTTTGAGAACAGTGGCTTTGTAATACAGCTTGATATCTGGTATTGAGATCCCACCTACTTTGTTCTTTCTCAGGATCACTGCAGCTATTCGGGGTCTTTTTTTTATTCCAGATGAATTTTTGGAGAGTTCGTTCTAGGTCTGTGAAATATTCCGTTGGTATTTTAATGGGAAGTGCGTTGAATTTATAGATTGCTTTGGGTAGTATGGACGTTTTAATGATGTTGATTCTACCAATCCAAGAACATGGTATGTTCTTCCATCTGTTTATGTCTTCCTCTATCTCTTTTTTCAACGTCCTGTAGTTTTCTGAGTAGAGGTCTTTTACCTCTTTAGTTAAGTTTATTCCTAGGTAGCTTAATTTTTTTGGTGCGATGGTAAATGGGATTGTTTTTTTAGTCTCTCTTTCTGCAAGTTCACTATTGGTGTATAGAAAGGCCATAGATTTCTTGGCGTTAATTTTGTATCCTGCTACATTGCCGAATTCATTTATTAAGTCTAGTAGTTTTTTGATGGAGTCTTTAGTAGGGTTTTTTATGTATAATATCATGTCATCTGCAAATAAGGACAGTTTTACTTCTTCTTTTCCAATTTGGATGCCTTTTATTTCTTCTTCTTGTCTAATTGCAATGACATTGATATTTTTAAATTAAATGTGCAAATAGATTCTAGTAGCTTTGAACTTCATTCCAGGATAGAAAAGAAAGTCTAAAAAATATTTTTTTCTAAAAAGGAACTGTGGAAACTAATAGGGATGCAACCAAGTGGCATAATTTTTTATAGAATGTGTGAAGGTACTGCACCTCTGTCCTGTGTCGCAGTCATAAGAGGCCTTCTCCTTTGCCCCTAGCAGTCCATGGGACGGGCACATAGTCAGAGTAGGAAAACCATCCTCCCCCAACCCCCTGGAGGTGTCCGCCCGTCCTACCCCACCACGAGGGCTAGTCATGTCCAGGTCCTCTGTGTGTCCATAGGCTCCTCTGGGCCTCAGTTTCCACATTTGTGTCATGAGGAAAATGTCATCTGCCTACCTCAGAGGACCACTGCACAAATGAGATCATGGACAGAAAGCACATGACATCTGGTAGGTAGGTACTCAGTAAGTGATCATTGCATGTGATTGCTGACATGGTATCCTGTTCTGAGGAGGCCACCCCGAAAATCTCCTAAACCACTCCCGACCTTTACCTTCTCAGCAGTAATCAGAACATGGGGTGTCTGGCCCCTCAACCCTTCCTGCACCACCCTCAGGTCCTATTCCCTGTCAGAACCAGTCCCTTCCCCAACCACAGCCCCACTGCAGCCATACCTGGCCATGCAGCTTGTCCTCGGGGCCTGGCTTTGTCTTGTGGTGTTTGGCGTCCATGCAGACGTTGAGCAGGTCTGTCCTGTCTCTGGCACTGCACACGGAGGCTGAAAACCAGGCCAGCAGCAGCAGAGGCGGCATCAGTTTCCAGGCCATGTCTTTCTGTCCCTGCAGAGGAAGCTGTGGTTAGGGAGAGCGAGGCCTGAGGAAGAGAGCCCATGCCGGGTGCTCCCTTCACCCCCTCCTCAGTCTCCCCATCTGCACAGTGAAGGATGGGGCCAGACCCTGTTCCTTCAGTGCTGGGTCCTGGGGCTGCCTGACACTGAGATAGATGGGTGCTCCTTACCCCATTCGTGGAGGGTTCAGAAGGGGATCTGGGGTTAGTAGGTGGGTCCTCAGGGACAGCACCCAAGTTGGAGTAGAATGCTTGAACCCACTCATTCTCTCTGGATTTTACCTTTAAAAAAAAGTAATTAAATAGTTTAGGTCCCTACTTCCTGGAAAGGGCCAGGGACCCACAGCACCCTTATGCTGTGTTCAGCAAGTGCCCTGCCATTAGGCCCTGGATCACCTGGGTTCCCATGGCAGCTTAGGAACCCTGTTTGCCTGGGGAAGGCAGTGGCCCAGCTCTGCTGAGTTCTTCACAGCAGCCGGAGGATCAAGGGATGTAACACAAACAGGACTGGTTTAATGATACAGAAGAGGAAGTGGTGTTTTTTTTTATCTTTAAAAAAGGAAAGTTTTTATTGATTGTTAGAAAGAGGAAGGGAGAGGGAGAGAGAGAAACATCAATGAGCTGCCTGCTGCACAACCCCTACTGGGGATCGATCCCACAACCCGGGCGTGTGCCCTGACCAGGATCATGCAGCAACCTCTTGGTGCATGGGATGATGCCCAACCAAATGAGCCACACCAGCCAGGGCAAGAGTGGTGGCTTTCAAACAGCTTTGCCCCCTCATATTTCTTCCCCATTTCCTGAAAGCCTTTCCTCCCTCCACCCCATCAGGACTCTGGCCCCTCAGCTCTCTGAGAGCTGGACTAATGCCCCAGATCGCCACCTGACTCCTCAGAAAACAATGCAGAGACCCTTGGACTGAGGAGAAGGACAACATAAAAGTCTCCCGTGTTAAAGGAGCCTACCCGACAGGCACTGAGTGGCATGGGTGGCCCCTGGAAAAAGTGACAGCCCCTTGTCTGTCCAAGACTGCCCGCCACCCACCCCACCCATTACAGATCTGTTTCTTTGGGCTTAGTCGCTGAAGTACTAAGAATTAATAGTAAAGACCCATTCCTCTCCCTCACCATTCCCTCACGCAGTTGATCACCAAGCCCTGGCAAGGGTCTTTCCAAAAACCTTTCCAGAATTCACTTCCCCTGGCTCTGTGTTTGGGGTCAGTTCACTCCTCCAATTTCTCCCCCTTCTAGTCATCTTTCCCACAGGAGCCAGGGTGGTCTTTCTAAAGAAAGACGTGCTCCTCCCCTACCCACACACCCACCAAGTCCCCCAGTGCCCTGTCACCCTTCCCTCCTAAGGGCATCTTGCCTGAGCCTCCTCTGCTGCTGGGAGCACACACAGCTGTGTCTGGACTGGCCTCTCTCGGGGCTGCAACAGCTCCAGGACCCTGGACTCCCCAGTGGTCTCTGTCCTCAGGGCAGGATGACTGTAGAGCTCTGAATGTGCTTATGCAGAATGTACCCTGCGGTTAGCAATTTCTGCTTCCACCTCCTTCCTTCCTTTCCAGATCCCACTGTCTTCAAGGCTCCTTTAGTCTGACAAGTTAGCCAATATTGTTTGATTTCATCTCCCTTTTCTTTTTTTAATAAAGACTTTTAAAAAAATATTATTTTATTGATTTCTGAGAGGAAGGAAGAGGGAAAGAGAGATAGAAACATCAATGATGAGAGAGAATCATTGATTGACTGCCTCCAGCACATCTCCTCCTGGGTATTGAGCCCACAACCCATGCATGTGTCCTTGATGGGAATAGAATCTGGGACCCTTTAGTCTGCAGGCCGACGCTCTATCCACTGAGCCAAACCGGCCAGGGCTGATTTCATGTCTTTATTTTTTAATTTGCTCATTCCAGGATCCACACATTCAGCATTATGAAAATTTAGAGAAACACTCACCTCCTTGGGGAATCTGACTTTTGAGGTTCCACAAGTGGTTTTAGGATAAAGCTAACTTGAGGGGCATGAGGCAAGGTGGGGAAGAACCCAGGCTTTAGGGTGAGGCCATGGGATCCAATAACAGCTCCAGCCCTCTCACAACCTTGGAAATGTCACTAAACCTTGCCGAGCTCTTGTTGGCTCACCAGAAAATGGTTGAGAATATATCTGGAAAAGCCGGACACGTACGAAGTAGGCTTAAATGCCAACTCTCATGTTAATTTGTGAGCCTCGAGGTGGACATAAGTAGAAGGTGAGGTACAGAAGTCAAGGGTCACAGAAAAAATTGTCTGGGATCTGATTAAATATAATATTTCACCATATAACATTACTTTAAAAATAATTAAGCAATTTTTTAAAATATATTTTATTGATTTTTTACAGAGAGGAAGGGAGAGAGATAGAGAGTTAGAAACATCGATGGGAGAGAAACATCGATCAGCCGCCTCCTGCACATCTCCCACTGGGGATGTACCCGCAACCCAGGTACATGCCCTTGACCGGAATCGAACCTGGGACCCCTCAGTCCACAGGCCGACGCTCTATCCACTGAGCCAAACCGGTTTTGGCAGCAATTTTTTAAAAATATGTTTTTATTGAATTTTGAGAGAGGAAGGGAGAGGGAAAGAGAGGGGGAGAGAGAGAGAGAGAGAGAGAGAGAGAGAGAGAGAGAGAGAGAGAGAGAAACATCGATGTGAAAGAGAAACATTGATCAGATGCCTCCTGCAGGAGCCCCTGACATTTTGGTGCATGGGATGATGCTCAACCAACTAAGCCACACTGGCTAGGGCAGGGGTGGGCAAACTTTTTGACTCGAGGGCCACAACGGGTTCTTAAACTGGACCGGAGGGCCGGAACAAAAGCATGGATGGAGTGTTTGTGTGAACTAATATAAATTCAAAGTAAACATCATTACATAAAAGGGTAAGGTCTTTTATTTTTTTTTAGTTTTATTCATTTCAAACGGGCCGGATCCGGCCCGCGGGCTGTAGTTTGCCCACAGCTGGACTAGGGCCATAATTAAGCAAGTTTTGATAACCTTTAAAAATTGTGGTAAAATACACATTATGTAAAATGTACTATCTTAACCATTTTTAAGTGTACAGTTCAGTATTGTTAAGTACATTCATATTGTCGTGCAACCAATCTCTGGGACTTTTTCATCTTGTAACACTAGAACTCTATTCCCACTAAGCAACTACCCATTGCCTCCTTCCCCCAGTCCTTGGCAACCACCATTTGACTTTCTGTCTCTATGAACTTGACTACTTTAGATATCTTCTATAAGTGACATCATACAGTATTTGTCATTTTGTGAGTGGCTTCTTTGACTTACCATAACATCCTCAAAGTTTATTCATGTGTTAGAATTTCATTCTTTTTTTAAAAAAATGTATTTTATTGATTTTTTTACAGAGAGGAAGGGAGAAGGATAGAGAGTTAGAAACATCGATGAGAGAGAAACATCCATCAGCTGCCTCCTGCGCATCCCCTACTGGAGATGTGCCTGCAACCCAGGTACATGCCCTTGACCAGAATCGAACCTGGGACCCTTGAGTCCGCAGGCTGAAGCTCTATCCACTGAGCCAAACCGGTTAGGGCAGAATTTCATTCTTTTTTTATAGATGAATAGTATTTAATTGTATGTATATAATGTATTTATCCACTTATTCATAAATGTAGACTTGGGTTGCTCCCACCTCTTTGTATTGTGAAGAATGCTGCTATAGGCATGGGTGTACAAATATCTCTACAGGACCTTCTGGGTGTATACATAGAAGTGGAAGAGCTGGATCATGTGCTAATTATGTTTTTAACATTGAGGAACTCTCAGACTGCTGCAGACTTTTACATTTCCGTCAATAGTGTGAAGAGTTCCAATTTCTTTTCATCTTCACCAACACTTGTTATTTTCTGTTGAACTGGGGGGGGGGGGGGGGAAATAGAAGCCACCCTAGTATGTGTGAGGTAAAATCTCATTGTGCTTCTGATTTGCATTTTCCTAATGATTAGTGGCGTCCAACAGATTTTCATATGCTTTTTGGTCGTTTGTGTATCTTCTTTTAAGCAATGTTGTTTCCCCATTTTATTTATTTATTTATTTTTATTTTTATTTTTTAAAATATATTTTATTGATTTTTTACAGAGAGGAAGGGAGAGGGATAGAGAGTTAGAAACATCGATGAGAGAGAAACATCGACCAGCTGCCTCCTGCACACCTCCTACTGGGGATGTGCCTGCAACCAAGGTACGTGCCCTTGACCGGAATCGAACCTGGGACCTTTCAGTCCGAAGGCAGACGCTCTATCCACTGAGCCAAACCAGTTTGGCTGTTTCCCCATTTTATTTTATTTTATTTTTTAAATATGGAACGCTTCACGAATTTGCGTGTCATCCTTGCGCAGGGGCCATGCTAATCTTCTCTGTATCGTTCCAGTTTTAGTATATGTGCTGCCGAAGCGAGCACTGTTTCCCCATTTCAAAATTGGGTTCTATGTTTTTTGTTATTGAGTCGAAGGATTAGGCTCTTATCAGATAAATGATCTGCAGTATTTTCTCCTGTTCTGTAGGTTGCCTTTTCATTCTAATTGTTCACTGATGCACAGAAATTTTTAATTTTGATGTACTTCAATTTAACTCTTTTTTGTTGTTGTTGCCTGTGGTTTTGCTCTCATATCCAAGAAATCAATGACTAATACCATGCCATAAAGCTCTTGCCCTATATTTTCTTAAGGAGTTTTAATGGTTTGGGCTTTTATAATGAGGTTTTTTGATCCATTTTGAGTTAAATTTTGTAGATAGAGTAAAATAAGGGCTGAAAGTAATTTTTTTTTTTGCATGTGAATATCCAGGTGTGTGCCAGCATCATATTTTGAAAATACTATTCTTTGAATTGTCATTTATTCCATTGAATTGTTTTAACACCATTGTCAAAAACCTGGACTCTCAGTTCTATTCCATTGATGTGCATATCTATCCTCATGCTACTACCACACTGTCCTGACTATTGAAGTTTTGTAATAAGTTTTGAAATTGGAAAGTGTGCGTCATCCAGTTTGGTGCTTTCTTAAGATTGCTTGAGCTATCATGGGTCTCTGGCATGTCCATATAGATTTTAGGCTCATATTGTCTATTTCTCAAAAAAAAAAAAAAGTCAGCTGGAAAGGATTAATTTGAATCTATAGAATAATTTGAGGAGAATTGCCTCTTAACAAAAGTGTTCTCTGATTAATAAACATGGAATGGCCGAAGCCGGTTTGGCTCAGTGGATAGAGCGTCCGCCTGCGGACTGAAGAGTCCCAGGTTCGATTCCGGTCAAGGGCATGTACCTGGGTTGTGGGCAAATCCCCAGTGGGGGGTGTGCAAGAAGCAGCTGATCGATGTTTCTCTCTCATCGATGTTTCTAACTATCTCTCTCCCTTCCTCTCTGTAAAAAATCAATAAAATATATTTTTTAAAAAAAAAAAATAAATAAATAAACATGGAATGTCTTTCCATTTATTAGGTTTTTAACTTCTTTTAACAATGTTATTAGTTTTCAGTGTACAATCTTTTACTTTGTCAAATGTATTTCAATGTGTTTTGTTCTTTTTTATGCTATTGTAAATGGGATTCTAAAATTTATTGTTGTATTTTTCATTGCTAGTATAGAGATATACAATTTATTTTTTTATATAGATCTGGTGTCCTATAAACTTGCTAAACTCACCTTTTAGTAATACAATGTTTTGTAGGTTCCTTAGGGTTTTTTATATATAATGTCATTCTATCTGTGAATAGAAATAGTTTTATTTCTGGTTTTCAATCTGGATGACTTTTATTTCTTTTTCTTGACTAATAGCCCTAGCTAGAACCTTCAGTAAAATGCTGAATAAACATGATGAGAGTGGATATATGGGTCTTATTCCTGATCTCAGGGGGAAAGCCTTTTGGTATTAAGTATGATGTTAGTGGTGGCTTTTTGTTTGTTGGTTGGTTGGGTTTTAGAGAGAGAGAGAAGGGAGAGGGAGAAAGAAACATGGATGTAAGAGCAAAACATCAATCAGCTGCCTCCTGCATGCCCCCTAATGGGGATTGAACCCGCAACCTAGGCATGTGCCCTTGGCCAGAATCGAACCTGGGACCTTTCAGTCCACAGGCCGATGCTCTATCCACTGAGCCAAACTGGCTAGGGTCCTCCTCTCCTTTTTTAAAGATAAGTTTGTGAATGATTGGTATTATTTTTTAATTTTATTGTTCAATTGTCATTTCCATTCAATATTATTTTGCATTAGTTTCAGTTTTATAGCATAGTGGTTAGGTAATCACATACTTTACAAAGTGTTCCCCCTCATAGTTCCAGTACCCACCTGGCAGCATACATAGTATAGTATTATTTACCATATTTTCTATCTGCATGACTATTCTGTGGCTACCAATTTGTACTTCTGAATCCCTTTACCTTTTTACCCAGACCCCAACCCCACTCCCCTCTGGCAACCATCAGTCTGTTTCCTGTGCCTATAAGTCGGTTTCAATTTTGTTTATTCATTTCTTTTGTTCTTTAGATTCCACATATAAGTGAAATCATATGGTATTTGTCTTTCTCTGACTGGTTTATTTTACTCCACATGATACTCTCTAGGTCCACCATGTCGTTGCAAATGGTAAGATTACATTCTTTTTTGTGACCAAGTAATATTCCATTTATATATGTACCACAATTTTTTTTATCAACTCTTTTATTAATGGGCACTTGCATTAGTTCCATATCTTGGCTTTAAAAATAACACTGCAGTTAACATAGCAGAGCATATATTTTTTCAAATTACTGTTTTTGGTTTCTTTGGATATATACCTAAGAGTGGAATTGCTGGGTCAAAGGCAGTTCCATTTTTTATTTTTTGAGGACCCTCCATACTGTTTTCTATGTCCTCTTTGGAGAAGTGTCTATTCAGGTATATGTATATGTATATGTATATGTATATGTATATGTATATGTATATGTATATGTATATGTATATATATATGTATATGTATATACGTGTATATATATATATAAATTTTTTTTTATTGATTTCAGAGGGGAAGGGAGGAGAGATAGAAACATCAATGATGAGAGCAAATCCTTGATCAGCTGCCTCCTGCACGACCCCTACTGGCAGCCCAAAACCCGGGCATATGCCCTGACCAGGAATTGCACCGGATCTCCTGGTTCATACGTTGATGCTCAACCACTGAGCGATGCTGGCCAAGCCTCTGCCCATTTTTAAATTGGATTATTTAGGAGTTTTTTTATGTTAAGTTGCGTGAGTTCTTTATACATTTTGGATATTAACCCATTTTCAGATCTATCATTGGTGACTATCTTCTTCCATTCAGTGAGCTGTCTTTTCACTTTGCCACTGATTTCCTTTGCTGTACAAAAACTTTTAGCTTAATGTAGTCCCAGTTGTTTATTTTTTCTTTTGTTTCCCTTGATATATCAGGGAAAAATATTGCTAAGAGAAATGTCAGAGATTTTATTGCCAATGTTTTATTCTAGGAGTTTTATGGTTTTGAGTCTTACATTTAAGTATTTTTTCCTTTTTATTGATTTATTGGTGTGATACTGGATAACAAAATTATACAGGTTTCAGATGCACAATTCTAAAACACATCGTCTGTACACTGGGTTGTGTGTTTACTACCCCACGTCAAGTCTCCTTCCATCACCATTTATCCCCCCTCTACCCTCCTCATCTCCCCCACTCCCCACATTTAAGTCTTTAATCCATTTTGAGTTTATTCTTATATATGGTGTAAGAAAGTGGTCTAGTTTTATTTTTCTGCATGTATCTGTCCAATTTTCCCAGCACCATTTTTGAATAGACTGTCTTTATCCCATTGTATGTTGTTGCCTCCTTTGTCAAATATTAATTGACCATATTGGTGTGAGTTTGTTTTTGGGCTCTCTATTCTCTTCTATTTTTTTAGAACTTTTAAAAAAATATTTTTATTGCCCTAGTCCAGTGGTCGGCAAACTGCGGCTCGGCAAACTGTGACTCTCGAGCCACATGCAGCTCTTTGGCCCCTTGAGTGTGGCTCTTCCACAAAATACCGGCTCTTCCACAAAATACCGACTTCTGCGCATGGGCCACGAAGTTTCAATCACACTGTACGTGCGCGTCCATACTGATATTTTGTGGAAGAGCCACACTCAAGGGGCCAAAGAGCCGCATGTGGCTCACGAGCCGCAGTTTGCCGACCACGGCCCTAGTCAGTTGGGCTCAGTGAATAGAATGTAGGCCTGTGGACCAAAGGGTCCTGGGTTCAATTACGGTCAAGGGTGCGTACCTTGGTTGCAGGCTCCTCCCCAGCCCTGGCCCTCCCCAGCCAGGGCATGTGCAGGAGGCAACCAATTGATGTGTTTCTCTCATATCAATGTTTCTCTCTGTCTTTTCCTCTCTCTTCCACCCTCTCTAAAAGATTCAATGGGAAAATATCCTCTGGTGAGGATTAACAACAAAAAAATAGAATAAAATAAAATAAAAATATTTTTATTGATTTCAGAGAGGGAGGGAGAGGGAGAGAGAAACATCAATGATGAGAGAGAATTATTTGTTGGCTGTCTCCTGCATTCCCCCCACGGGGATTGAGCCCACAACCTGGGCATGTGCCTTGACCAGAATCAAACCATGACCTCCTGGTTCACAGGTAGACGCTCAACCACTGAGAAATATCCGCCAAGCACTCCATATAAATTTTAGAATTAGTTTGTGAATATCCACAAAATAACTTAATGGGATTTTGATTGGGATCACATTGAATCAATAGATCAGGGTGGGAACAACTGATATCATGACAATATTTAATTTCCTTATTCACGAGCTTAAAATATCTCTCCACTTATTTAGTTTTTTGGTAGGGACACTAAATGCTTTATTTACAATGAAATTCAATTAATAATTGCAAATGCTATAATTGGCAAAAATCTAAAGGCAAAATATTTCTTTTTAGCCATAAAGTGCTTTAAAGAGCATTGGAGCACTATTAAGAATTACTCTTTTCATGTATTTAGTTTTTCATGTATTTAGTTTTTCTTGTATTTTGTTCATCAGAATTTTGTAGTTTTCCTCATATTGATCTTTACAGGTTTTGTTAGATTTACACTTGAGTGTTTCATTTTTCTGGATGCTAATGTAAATAATATTGTTTTGTTTTTAAGCTGAAATTCCACTTGTTTGTTGCTAGCATGTAGAAAGGCAATTGCTTTTTATAGTAACCTTGTATTTTACAATCTGATAAATCACTTATTAGTACTAAAAGTTTTTTCCTTGTTTTTTTGGATAAAAAAGAAATACATATTACCTATAAACAAAGATGCGTGTATTTCTTCTTCCTGATCTGTTTGTTGAATTTTTCCTTTCATTGTCTTATTGCATTAGCTGGACCTTCCAGTACAAAGTTAAAGGGGAGTAGTGAGAGGAGACATTCTTGCCTTGTATATAATCTTTTTCTCCCCAATATGTTTTTATTGATTTCAGAGAAGAAGGGAGAAGGAGAAAGATAGAAACATCAATGATGAGCCCTAGCCAGTTTGGCTCAGTGGATAGAGCGTCGGCTTACAGACCGAAGGGTCCCAGGTTCATTTCATTCAAGGGCAGGTACCATGGTTGCAGGCTCCTCCCCAGCCTGGGCCCTGGTCATGGCTGGTGCAGGAGGCAACAATCAATGCGTTTTTCTCACATTGATGTTTCGCTCTCTTTCCTCTCTCTTCCACTCTCTCTAAAAGATCAATGGAAAAATATCCTTGGGTGAGGATTAACAACAACAACCAAAAAAGAAACATCAATGATGAGAGAGAATCATTGATCGGCTACTTCCTGCATGCCCCCCACCGGGGATGGACCCCAAAGCCCATGCATATGCCCTGACCAGGAATTGAACTGTGATCTCATTCATAGGTCATTGCTCAACTACTGAGTCACACTGGCCAGGTGCTTTTTATCTAATCTTAATGGGAAAGCTTAGATTTTCTTACCATTAAGTATGGTCTTAGCTCTGGGATGTTTTATAGATCAATTTTAGGAAGTTTTAGTAAAATATGAATTTCCGTTCAACTCCAAAATTTCCAGTTGACTTTTTAAACTAATTTCTATTTCTTTATTGATATTCTCTATTTGGTCAGACATCATTTTTATATTTTCCTTGAATCCTTTAGACATAGTTTCATTTCCTTCTTTTTTATACTAGCTGATTTTAAAACTTTATGTAATTAAGTTCAACATCCATGTTTTCTCAGGGACAGTTTCTATTGACTACTTTACTTTCTTCTGCATATGGTGATACTCTCCTGTTTCTTTATATGTCTCATTTTGTTGGAGGGATGTAAAAAATGGCATTTTTTTTTTTAAAGGTGACAGCTCAGGTTGTTAAATATATTTTTGGTGCCTTAGCCAGTTTGGCTTAGTGGATAGAGCATCAGCCTGCAGACTGAAGGGTCCTCCCGGGTTTGATTCTGGTCAAAGGCACATGCCTGGGTTTCGGGCTCAATCCCCAGTGGGGGGGGGTGCAGGAGGCAGCCAATCAATGATTCTCTCTCATCACTGATGTTTCTATCTCTCCCTCTCCCTTCCTCTCTGAAATCAATAAAAAAAAATTTTTTTTAAATATATATTTGGTGGTTTGCTGAAGTGTTTTCTTCTTGTTTTGTTTTTTTTTTGTTTTTTTTTTTATTATTATTGTTGACAGTATTACAGATGTTCCCCAACCTCCTTTTTAAAAAACAAAAATAACATAATATGGCATCTTTGGAAATTAGACTCTCCCAGGGCTCATTTTTGATGCTTTTTATTAGTTTATTAACGACTTTCAAGATCTAATTCTGTAGCTCCTATTTTCATAAATGTTTGCCCTTTTAGCTTAGCAGTCACCTAGTGACTACACTTATTGCCTTGGAGCCATAAGTCTCCTATTCTTTGCCAAGGGACTCTGTGTGCTGGTTCAGGCATGATGTCAGTGCTCTGGCAGTTTACTCTGCCCCATCCCTCACTTCCTGCTTGAGCAGGGCCTCAAAGTTAATAGAATTGAAAGACTGGGGCCTTCTCAGGTATTTCCTGGATTTACATACAGTTCTGCAGAAGCATGTGGATTTCTAGACCCCGGGGTATGTGTAAGAGCCCTCTAGTTTGTCTCAACTGGTTTTCCAGCCTCAGGGAGTTGGCATGTCAAACAACTTGCTGCTGATTACAGGGGTGAGGAACCTTTTTTCTGTCAAGGGCCATTTGGATATTTATAACATCACTTGCAGGCCATACAAACCTATCAACTTAAAAATCAGCCTGCTGTATTTGGTCAAACATTTAATTAGCTCACGCCTAATGCCTTGGCAGGGTGAGACCAAATGATATCTCGGGCCTCATATGGCCCACTGGCTAGCTAGAAGTTCCCCACCTCTGGTTAAGACAAACACCTAGGGATGGGCCTTCTCACTGTGTGAGCTCTGAGTCAGGTCAAATAAGACTAACCTTGTGAATGGGGTTCTTACCAGCGGCTGCCAGACAAATCAGTGACATTTCTTGAGGGGTAGGGCATTGCATTTTGGGGAATTCCACACCCACTCTGCCCCCTCTAGTGGCTACTAAGCTGCTGTTGTTCACAGCTACTGCAGTTGTGAGACAGCTGGTTTTAAAGGCTACCATCGCATTTGGGAGAGGAGGATGGGAAAAAAAGTCAGGCCCTAGCTGGTTTGGCTCAGTGGATAGAGTGTCGGCCTGCTGACTGAAGGGTTCCAGGTTCAATTCTGGCCAAGGGCACATGCAGGGGCTTTGGGCTGGAACCCCAGTAGGGGCTGTGCAGGAGGCAGCCAATCAATGATTCTCTCTCATCATTGATGTTTCTCTCTCTCTCTCCCCTCCCTTCCTCTCTGAAATCACGGTTTCATCTTTGCTTCTTCACAAGCTTCCCTGTAATTGCATAGTTGTTTGCTGCATTGAATTTCTTTTAGCGACAATGAAAAACATATTTTAATGTAGTCTTTAAGTTTCAGGCTATACATTAAAACATGGAGGGAAAGATCTCCTTCTGAGGAACACTTTATATATATATATATATTTTTTTTAATTAAATCTTTATTGTTCAGATTATTACATTTGTTCCTCTTTTTTCCCCCCATAACTCCCCTCCTCCCAGTTCCCACCCCACCCTCCGCCCTCACTCCCCACCCACTGTCCTCATCCATAGGTGCACGATTTTTGTCCAGTCTCTTCCCGCATCTCCCACACCCCTTTCCCCCCCAAGAATAGTCAGTCCATTCCCTTTCCATGTCCCTGATTCTATTATAATCACCAGTTCATTCTGTTCATCAGGTTATTTATTCACTTGATTCTTAGATTCACTTGTTGATAGATGCATATTTGTTGTTCATAATTTGTATCTTTACCTTTTTCTTCTTCTTCCTCTTCTTAAAGGATACCTTTCAGCATTTCATATAACACTGGTTTGGTGGTGATGAACTCCTTTAGCTTTTCCTTATCTGTGAAGCTCTTTATCTGACCTTCAATTCTGAATGATAGCTTTGCTGGATAAAGTAATCTTGGTTGTAGGTTCTTGGCATTCATTACTTTGAATATTTCTTGCCACTCCCTTCTGGCCTGCAAAGTTTCTGTTGAGAAATCCGCTGACAGTCGTATGGGTATTCCCTTGTAGGTAACTGAGTTTCTTTCTCTTGCTGCTTTTAAGATTCTCTCTTTGTCTTTTGCTCTTGGCATTTTAATTATGATGTGTCTTGGTGTGGTCCTCTTTGGATTTCTTTTGTTTGGGGTTCTGTGTGCTTCCTGGACCTGTAAGTCTATTTCTTTCACCAGGTAGGAGAAGTTTTCTGTCATTATTTCTTCAAATAGGTTTTCAATATCTTGCTCTCTCTCATCTTCTGGCACCCCTATAATTCTGATGTTGGTATGCTTGAAGCTGTCCCAGAGGCTCCTTACACTATCTTCGTATTTTCGGATTCTTTTTTCATTTTGCTTTTCCAGTTGGGTGTTTTTTGCTTCTTCGCATTTCAAATCTTTGACTTGATTCTTGCGCTCCTCTGGTCTGCTGTTGGGTGTCTATATAATATTCTTTATTTCAGTCAGTGTATGCTTAATTTCTAGTTGGTTCTTTATCACAACATCAAGGGTCTCATTAGATTTATTGTAGATCTCATCAAGTTTATCGGCAGTTTCCAGAAAATTATTGAAAGACCTTAAAAGTGTGGTTTTGAGCTCTATATCCCCCATTTCTGTCATGTTTCTTTGTCTCCGCATTTTTTATGCTTTCTTGGTGCACCCCCTTGTGGTCTTTGTGTGCAGTCTTGTTGTAGTTAAGCCTTGATTGCTGTAGGTAATACTGGGGAAGATTTGACCTCCAGGCCAACTGGCTATGAGAATCAGCTGCGTCTGCAGTGGGAGAACTTCTGTGCTGGATCTCTAGGGAGGTGCTAATCTAGCCTTTGCCTGAGGCTATCCGGCAAATGCCTTGTGCAGGGCTTGGGCAGGGTGGGTCCCAGGGGATCTACAGGGCAGGCTGAGCGAGCTGTTATGGCTGCTCTCAGTCCCGTCCCCAGGGGCTCTGCCTCTCAGAGTCCCAGCAACCACTGCAAACCTCGGAGAGAAAGCTGCCCTCGCGTTCCAACTGATGCCAGACAGTCCCGCTTCTCCCGTTTGAGTCTGGGTCCCTAGAGACTCGCCCGGAACTGGAGCTCAGAGCCTGAGACTCCCTCCCGATTGAAACAGACAACCGCGCCCTCAGCTGCCAGCCCGCTCCGCATGCACTCCTCACCTTAGTATTTTGCGCCCCCTCTGAGTCTCGGTATGCTTTTCTTTTTCCTCCTAGTTGTAGAGCTTCCACTCAGCCAGCCTTCCTGTGGTTCTGGATGATGTCTATTCCGTCTTTTAGTTGTATTTTTGAAGTGGTTGTTCGAGGCAGCAAACTCCGGCGTTAACCTATGCCACCATCTTGGTTTCTCTGGAACACTTTTTAAAAACCATTACAGTATAATGGGAATATTCATTCCTACACATCATATATTTCCCCCCTAAATGTTGTATAAAGAAATGACAGTTGCCGAAACCGGTTTGGCTCAGTGGATAGAGCGTCGGCTTGCGGACTGAAAGGTCCCAGGTTCGATTCCGGTCAAGGGCATGTACCTGGGTTGCAGGCACATCCCCAGTAGGAGATGTGCAGGAGGCAGCTGATCGATGTTTCTCTCTCATCGATGTTTCTAACTCTCTATCTCTCTCCCTTCCTCTCTGTAAAAAATCAATAAAATATATTTTTTTTTAAAAAAAAAGAAGTGACAGTTGAGTTGAGCATATGTTAATAAAAGGTCTGCATTAAAAAAAAAAGAAAGAAATCAATTTTTAAAAATATATTTTATTGATTTTTTACAGAGAAGAAGGGAGAGGGGTAGAGAGTTAGAAACATTGATGAGAGAGATCGATCAGCTGCCTCCTGCACACCCCCCCAGTAGGGATTTGCCCGCAACCAAGGTACATGCCCTTGACCGGAATCAAACTTGGGACCCTTCAGTCCGCAGGTCGACACTCTATCCACTGAGCCAAACCGGTTCGGCAAGAAATCAATTTTTTTTAAAAGTGCAAGTCAAAATGCCAAGAGTTTGCTGTTTCCTACTGAGATTCAACCATTTTTCTTAAATAAATGCTCCTTCGATTTTTGAAAGTTTGAATTAGTTTCCAGACTTCTGGGAAAGGTGAGTTTGATGTCTTGCCAGTGTTCTTGCTTTCATGGAGGAGTGGATTTTCAGATGCCCATCCTCTGCCATTCCAGGAGTGCATCTTCAGGTTACTTTTACTTTAAGAGGCATAAAACTTTAAATAATGTTGGCCACTCTTATGAAGAAGTGGTCTTTGAGTATATATTCTGCAGTTAATATGAAGAAATAAGTTATTCTTTTGTTTCCTGTGTTTTTCCCTTACAGCAGTGTTAAGGTCCTTACCCAACCTGACTGAACGTTTACTTTGCAGGAAACACGTTAATTTTTATTTTATTTTGTGCTGGCTCACTCATGTCGTGCTCTTAGGTCATGATACAAGACAGTATGTTTCCTCACTTCTAGAGAAGTTAAAACTCTTAATGACAATGTTATAAGATAGAGTTCTCTTATTAATGAGACAGCCAAGACTCAGGCTATTTCCTGCCAACACTTTCTTCAGGTTCTCTTCTCTAAATCAGGCCCTACATTCAGGACAATAAAACTATCAAGGTGTATTTTACACTGAAATCACCCTGGCATTTCCCAGACAGCTGATAGAATACACCAAAAATGTGCTCTCTAATAAAGAAGTATTCAAGAAGGAATGCTAAAAATAATCAAATGTAATTGGTATGCTCCACGTTTGTAAAATTAGCTTCTTGGTATTATAAGAGCTGCCCTGTTCATAGTGTCCACAATGTGGAAGCAGATGACAGCAAAGGGAGGAGCTCATTTCTTTGAGATGAGTTTTATACAAGGTAAAGGGTTTTGACCGAATGGTCAGTTATTGTGGACCTTTTATTTTATTTTATTTTATTTTATTTTATTTTATTTTATTTTATTTTATTTTATTTTATTTTATTTTATTTTATTTTTAAAATCCTCACCCGAGGATATTTTTCCATTGATTTTTTAGAGAGAAAGGGAAAGACAGCAAAATATTGATTGGTTGCCCCCTGCACCAGAGTAGGGGGGTGTTGGGGTTGGGAAGGGGGGTACATGCCCTTAACCAGAATTGAACCTGGGATCCTTCAGTCTGCAGGCTGACGTTCTATCCACTGATCCAAACCAGCTAGGCAGCCGTGGGCAAACTACGGCCGCGGGCCGGATCCTGCCCGTTTGAAATGAATAAAACTATTGAAATAAAAGACCGTACCCTTTTATGTAATGATGTTTACTTTGAATTTATATTAGTTCACACAAACACTCCATCCATGCTTTTGTTCTGGTCCTCCGGTTCAGTTTAAGAACCCATTGTGGCCCTTGAGTCAAAAAGTTTGCCCACCCCTGAGCTAGGGCTTGCTTTTTTTTTTTTTTTTAACATATTTTTATTGATTTAAGAGAGGAAGGGAGAGAGAGAGAGAGAGAGAGAGAGAGAGAGAGAGAGAGAGAGAGAGAGAGAGAAACATCAATGATGAGAGAGAATCATTAATCAGCTGCCTCCTGCACACCCCACATGGGGATCAAGCCCGCAACCCGGGTATGTGCCCTCATCGGAATTAAACCATGACCACCTGGTTCATAGGTTGACCCTCAACCACTGAGCCATGGCAGCTGGGCGTGGACCTTTTCAAATGGGTAAAATCATACTCATGTTCATAGGCAAGGGGATGGCTTTGACTAAATTCCTTAATTTATGGGCCTGTGTTCACACACGTAAAATGCAAACAATAGTATCTATACCCTATGGGAATAAATATAAAGCATTTAGGACAATGCCTGGAAGGTAGTGTTTTGAGGGTATTAGCTGTAGAGAAGTATGGCTCTTGCTGGCCCCATTCACCTCTTCCCAGCCAGCATCCAGAACATGCTGGTCACTCCCATTCCCTCTCTTCTACTGAAGAGCTGAGCTCAGGACAGAATAGTCAACCCTGGAAGGCTTTGGTCCAATTCAAATGACAAAGTCCTGGGCCTGACTCTAAGGTGAAAAAAGAAATTGAAAGCTGTGAATATGTCCTTGATTAGAAGAATAGTTAAGTGTCTGGCAAATTCCTAGCAAGTGTCAGAGCTGGGAACTGACCAAGTCTCAGTCAATGGAAACAGGGAAGCAAAAGTCACATTCCTATTCAGATCCAAATAATTTGCAAGTCACCTGCAGGGTAACTAGTTTATTCAAACTGTTGGACAAAGCTCCAGCCATGGGAGCTGAGCTGTGGGGCTAAACTGCGGGGGGATGACCAGGTATCAGAAGGTAAAAGGAGCTCAGCTGAGCAGCAGGAGCAGCATTAGGGCCAGGCCAAGCTGGAGAGGTTAGGACTCATGGAGCCCAGCTCCATTCATGGCCTCAGTGTAGAACCTGGCCACCTCCTCGTTGGGGTTGCCCTGTGCCGGGTCAAACCACATCTGGATGCAGCGGCCACTGCCTCGGCTGTAGTTGCTGACTTTGTAGGAGTGACTCCAGATTTCATTGCACAGAGCAGCAGGCGTGGGGAAGTAGAAATCAAAGCGGTGGCAGGCAGCCTTCACCGGGCACTCATTAGACCCTGTGGGAGGATGGAAGGCCTTTAGCCATTGGGCCCAGAACTCTCTCTGGTTCTGCCAACTTCACAACTCTATCCCTTCATATACCCATCTCACACCCGCACTTTCCCCCTCTCGCCCCACCCACCAGGCTCTCACCTGAGGTCCAGTTCCAGCCCTTGTGCCAGTTACTCTTGCAGGTGTAGGAGGTGCGGCAGTCTTCCCACCAGCTCTCACAGTCCTCTTTGCACAGGGGCACGTCCAGGATCCGCTCTCTGCGCCAGCTCTGGTTCACCTGGGAGATGTCAGTAGGGGAAAAGGACTCAGGCTCAGGATTCTCAGTAGCTCAGCCCTAAAGAGCCCCTGAGCTGCAGAGGCAGGACGAAGAGATGTCTAGGAAGCAGGCATGGGGAGGAACTCATACCTCCTGGATCCAGGGCCCCAGGTTGGGGGAGCACTCATACAGGCAGGTGTCCTGGATGAAGTGGCGCTTGCAGGCAGGTTTCATTGGGCCGCAGTGGTCCCAGTTGAATCTGTACAGGTAGGAGACATCCTTATGGGCTTCCTGGCTGGTGTTGACAGAGCAGCAGGCGTTCTTCTTCCAGGGACTGCACTGGGTGGGGAAGACACAGGACTAAGTTCTTCCCCCAGAACAGCCATCTTCTCCGTTTTCTGGCCCCAGTAGATCATCCAGAGGAAGACTCAGTGGGGAGGGTGCCTTTATGCCTGCCACTTGAGGAGCCCCTATTTGTGTTAAAGGCAATTATAATATTGGATTTTAACAGAGTAACAGGGGATGTGGGCAACCTGGAGAACCTCTGTCTGGAGAAGCAACTATTATTTGTATAGCTCTAAACAGTTTATAAACGTTTTTCACATCATTTAAGTTATTTATTTTACTCATGTTGCATCCAACCAATATTAATTGAGTGCTTATTATATATCAGGCGCTGGGCTAGATACTAAGAATACTACAGTGAACAAAACAGATCAAACCTCTTCTCTCATGTTGTGTATGATTTTCCTTCGGAGTTGGGGGAAGCCAAAGAACATTGTAGGCCTAGAAATAGCAGGTGCAAAGTCCCTGAGGCTTTTGTGCTTTATTCTCTCAACAATCCAGTGAAAACATCATTACTCCAAATTTTATGGAGTGTAAGTAAGCTGAACCCCTGGTAAATGGTGGGGTTAAGATTCAGGACAGGAGCCTGGTCCAGGTTGTGGTGGGAGGTGGATGTGAAGGGGGCTGGTTTGGCTGTCCGGGGGTCTGGAACCTCAGGCTCGGGGCTTCCAGGTAGTTTCGGAAAGCAGTGGGGAACAGAGGGAATATGGTCAGCACATGGGCCTGAATATTTGCCTGACTAAATGTGGGAGGCTATCCTAGAGAGGGAATTCATGGCACATAAAATGGTAGAAGTGGTGGAGGTGTCTCTTTAGAAATCACTCTAGCCCAGCCAGTGTGGAGTGGTTGAATGTTGACCCATGAACCAAGAGGTCACCAGTTCGATTCCTGGTCAGGGCACATACCCAGGTTGTGGGCTCAATCCCCAGTGGGGGCCATGAGGAGGCAGCCAATCAATGATGTTTCTCTCTCATTGATGTTTCTATCTCTCTATCCTTCTCCCTTCCTCTCTGTCTAAAAGTCAATAGAGAAGTGTATATATATATATGTTTTTGTGGGTTTTTTTAAATCACTCTAGATTGGGATTCAAGAGCTGTATGATCATGGACCAATTGTTTCAACTCTCTGAGATGGACTCTAGTACCCACAGTCAAGCAAGAGGGGAGATTTGTTTTTTAATTGATTTCAGAGAAGAAGGGAGAGAGAGAGAGAAATTGAAACATCATTGATGAGAGAGAATCATTGATCGGTTGCCTCTTGCATGTCCCCTACTGGGGATGGAGCCTACAACCCGGGCATGTGCCCCTGACTGGAATCGAACCTGAGACCCTTCAGTCCGCAGGCCGACGTTCTATCCACTGAGCCAAACCGGCTTGGGCTTCAGAGAATTCTTAAAAAGAACTTAAAAAGTTCTAAAAATGACAAGGTAGGTACCAACTTCAGGTGGGGAAAATGAAGTTGTTCTGGAGATGGGTGGTGGCGATGGTTGCACAACAATGTGAATGCACTTAATGCCACTGACCCGTACACTTTGAAATGCTTAAATGGCAAATTTTATGTATATAGGGTGTCCCCCCAAAAATGTATATACACACTTTGAATAGTTATAAAGGCTGTGTTTGTTAAAATACATTTCATTTTCAAAATTGAGCTGTCAGCTGTTAAAGTGTGTATACATTTTTTGAGGACACCCTGTATTTCACCACGTACGCACACAAAGCAATGAAATGTTGGAAACGACTCAGGAGTCATGGGGCTGCTGGGCTTCCTCCTCTTCACCTCAAGTTCCTGGAGTGAGTCCATGCCACAGTCTTTCCCAGAGAACATCCCCAGCCCTCTAGCAACGTGAAACCTTGTGGGGAGCAGAATTGGAGACCAGAAGGAACGAAATACTGGCATCTCTCATGAGCCTGGAGTTCAACTTCAAGCTCAGATCCCCTGAACTGCTTCCAGTGGCCTTATCTATGAAATGGGGACCCTGGTCTCACCTCTCCTTTTCTGTGGTCTCTGGCCCACAAGACTTGCCACTGTTTGTGCTGTCACCCTGCGACCCATGTACATGCTGTCCTCTTCTAGGTAGCCCCTTCCTGCTTTGTCTTCCTGGAAAAAGCTTACTTATCCTTCAAGGCCAAGTACATCTGATTTGTCACTGTCTCTTCAGAACCTCATGGGGGTGGGGGACCTGGCCTGTTTGTATATGTGAGCTTCCTGGTGACTGTGAGAGACCGGTTTCCCCTTCTACCTTACCTCTGAGCTCTGTGCGCTGGCCCAGAATGAAGGCTGGGAAACTTCCTGCCTGTCTCTCTCCTAGCCCCTGCTAATGATTAGCCTCTCAATCTCCACGGGTATCTGTGCTCTCTCTGGGCCTATTTCTTCACTTGTTTAAGTAAAGACCACCACCCACCAACCAAGTAGGACATTTGGGCTTATTCACTGATAAGATGTGAGGAAAGCACTCGGCCCATAGTAGGTTCCCCCCACCCCTGTTGTAGATTTGGTGGCCCCTGGAGAGACCCTCAGTATCACCTTAGTCACACTCCTTCCTCTATCACCCCCCTTAAAGTTGATCTTCCTATCACCCTACTTCTTCCCTTTCTGGGGTCAGTCCTTTCCCCACCCCACCCTCACCTGGCCATGAAGCTTGTCCTCGGGGCTTGGCTTTGTCTTGTGGTACTTGGCGTCCATGCAGACATTGAGCAGATCCGTCCTGCCCTGTCGAGTCCCGGGCGGAGCACCCCACACAGCAGTCACCGAAGCCAGAAGCAGCAGCTGTGTGATCTTCCAGGCCATGTCCATCTGTTCCTGCCAGAAAGCCACGGTCAGAGAGTCACAAGGCCTGAGAGGCAGCGACCATAAGACTCTTGGTCATATTTCTTGTCTCCCTCCCAAGCCCAGTTCTTCTCCCCACCCAAGCCCAGTTCTTTACCCCACAGAGCAGCTGAGGGGCATGTAGAGGCCTGGGCCAGAGGCAGGAATTCCTCTCCACACCCCCAACTCTCAAATGAGGACACTTCAACACTGGCTTGCTCTGTGATCTCTTCTGGATTTCACCAGCCAGTATTCCATCCACAATGGGAAATCTCTGCCAGCTTGGCAAGTCCTCCCAAACCTGTTCAAGAGAAACCACAGAGCATGGCCTGCCGATGGGGTGGGGGAGTGAGAGGAAGGGGCACCTGCCAGCCTTGGCAGCCTAGAGGCTTTTAGGTGCCCAGAGACTGCCAGTGGGGCAGACAGGGAAACTGTCCTGGGCCAGATGAAGGCCACTGAGTTGTTCATTTATGGCTCATGGTCCTGGACCAGGTGACATGGGATTGGAAGTAGGGTTGGGGGGCAATGTGGCAAGCCAGTGAGAGTGCAGACCCAGTCAGCCAGACTCCAGATCCTCAAGTATCAACAACCCCTCCTGCCACACAGAGGGGTCTTGGGAAGTTCCCCCAGCAGAGTCAGGCCTAGAGCTAGAAGGCCAACAGATAAGGGGCCTGTGGAGGAGAGGGCTGAGCCAGAGCAGTGGGCCATGGGGACACCAGAGGAAAGTCAGCAGAGAAACCAGCCTCCTGGGAGTCCTGTGGGAAACCCATCCTTGACTCCTACCTCCCATTCCCACTTACCCCCTCTCATCTGCCCTTACCTCTGCCCTCGGTCACCTGGGAACGTACAGTGGCTCCTCACCTCCCCGTCTCCCTTTATAAGCCCTTTCTGACTGCTTGGTCAGCCTCTCAGTCAGGGAAGACTGGCAGGCTTTGTCTAGGAAATAGCTCAACTGTCGCCCTAAGGGAGGGGCCAGTTAAATAAATTATGGTACATCCACCCAATGAGATTTAACTTGGTAAAAATGAATGAGAAAGCTCTTGCTGTATGATGTGGGAAAAATCACCAAGTGTATTGTTAAGTGAAAGAAGAAAGGTGCAGAAGGGTGTCTATAGGATGCAATTTTTGTTTGTAATGAAGGAGGAGGGAGTCATAGGATTCTGTACAATGTAAGTCCAGAATATTACTCTTTTTGTGATATTCCTGGTTCCATATGTAACTATAGATAGTTACTGATGGTATTCTAAAATTAAACTTTTTAGCCAAAACCAGTTTGGCTCAGTGGATGGAGCGTCGGCCTGTGGACTGAAAGGTCCCAGGTTCGATTCCGGTCAAGGGCATGTACCTGGGTTGTGGGCATATCCCCAGTGGGAGATGTGCAGGAGGCAGCTGATCGATGTTTCTCTCTCATCGATGTTTCTGACTCTCTATCTCTCTCCCTTCCTCTCTGTAAAAAATCAATAAAATATATTTAAAAAAATAAATAAAATAAAAAAAATTAAATTAAATTAAACTTTTTATATATTGGGAAAAAAAGAAGAGGAAGAACATATGTTTCCTTAAGAAAATTCTGGAATGGTACAACAAATTTTTTAAGTGGTTGCTTGGGGGGAGGGCACAGGTTTGGGATGAAACTTTCCGCTGTGACTCATTCTATGCTGTGTGTTTGTTTTCAATTACCGTTGACACTCAATATTATTTTATATTAGTTTCAGGTGTACAGTATAGTGGTTAGACATTTATATAATTAATGAAGTGATCCCTCTGATAAGTCCAGTACCCACCTGGCCCCATACATAGTTATTATAATATTATTGAATATATTCCTTATACTTTACATCTCCATGACTATTTTGTAACTACCTATTTGTATATCTTAATCCTTTACCTTTATCACACAGTCCCCAAACCCAACCCCCCCGGCAACCATCAACTTGTTGTCTGTATCTATGAATCTGTTTCTGTTTTTTGTTTGTTTGTTTATTTTGTTCTTTAGATTCCACATATAAGTGAAATCATATGGTATGTGTCTTTCTGTGTCTGACTTACTTTACTTAGCATAAGACCCTCTAGGTCCATCCATGTTGTCACAAATGGTAAGATTTTATTCTTTTTATGGCTGAGTAAAATTCCATAGTATATATGTACCACCACATTTTTATCCACTTGTGTATTGATGGGCACTTGGGTTGCACCCATATCTTGGCTATTGTAAATAACGCTGCAATGAACATAGGGGTACATATATTCTTTCAGTTTTGTGTTTTGGTTTTGTTCAGATTCCAGTAGTGGAATAGCTTGGTTATAAGGCAGTTCCATTTTGTAGGGAAGCAAGTCTGTGCCCGTGCGAACACCCAGGTGTTTGTTGGAATCTTTATGCTTAAAGGACTCTGCAGACGCCTGTGTCTTCTCAAGGATGCTTACCCTGCTGATAGTCTCTAATAGTTAACCAGTTAACTGTCATGCGTCCAAAACAGAAACCATCCCCACATGCCATGATATTTTGAATTTAATTTAAAAAATCAGCCCTACTCGGTTTGGCTCAGTGGATAGAGCATCGGCCTGTGGACTGAAGGGTCCCAGGTTCGATTCCGGCCAAGGGCACATGCCTGGGTTGTGGGCTCGATCCCCAGTAGGGGTTGTGCAGGAGGCAGCCGATCAGTGATTCTCTCTCATCATTGATGTTTCTATCTATCTATCCCTCTCCCTTCCTCTCAAAAATCAATAAAAAAAAATTAAAGAAAATCAATTTGCAATGAATATTATAAAAATAAATATATTACTCACAATTTGGGTGTTCTTGAATATTTTCAGGTGAAAATTCTCACGAAAAATGATTTAAAAGTTGGTCAGGGCTGCCACTTAGGGAAAACATTTTACTTTTTAATTCTTCCAAAGAACGTTTTATATTATTTTTACGTAGCATATACACAGTTGAAAAAAAGTATTATTTATACTTATTATTATTTAAAAAATTAAAATTGCTTCAGTGTATGATAAAGTTCGAAACATGGTACAACACATAATGGAACATTACATTGTTTACAAAAGTATTTGGTTTCTTTTCACTGTTTTGTACCAATACTAGTAGAAGAGCATACCAAACACATTTTCCATAGATATTTTTTTTCCAATAGGCAGATATTTCCCCCAAAAAATGTCATTCATATAATCTGGATGGCAAGCTGGTGGCATAACATTTTTTTGGGGGGGGGATGGGTACAGTGAACTGTATTGATGGTGCACGACAAAGCAGGGCTCCCTAGGCCCCTCCCCTTCTCCAGGGCGTCTGGGATGGAAACGGTGGTCAGGAGATTCTCAGTGTGTCAGGGGTTCGATCTGGGGCAGGGACTCCCCAGCAGCAGAGGGCCTCTCTTCCTCTCACTGGGGCTGGTGGTCCAGGGGACTCTTACTCCTTGGAGGCCATGTGGACCATAAGCTCCACCACCCTGTTGCTGTAACCGAATTCATTGTCATACCAGGAAACAAGCTTGACAAAGTGGTCATTGAGGGCAATGCCAGCCCCAGCATCAAAGGTGGAGGAGTGGGTGTCACTGTTAAAGTCGCAGACCACCTGGTCCTCAGTATAGCCCAGGATGCCCTTGAGGGGGCCCTCTGATGCCTGCTTTACTACCTTCTTGATATCATCGTATTTGGCAGCTTTCTCCAGGCGGCAGGTCAGATCCACAACCAACACATTGGGAGTGGGGACACGGAAGGCCATGCTAGTGAGCTTCCCATTCAGCTCAGGGATGACCTTGCCCACAGCCTTGGCAGAGCCAGTAGAAGCAGGGATGATGTTCTGGGCAGCCCCTCGGCCATCACGCCACAGCTTCCCAGAGGGGCCATCCACGGTCTTCTGGGTGGCAGTGATGGCGTGGACTGTGGTCATGAGTCCCTCCATGATGCCAAAGTTGTCATGGATGACCTTGGCCAGGGGGGCCAAGCAGTTGATGGTGCAGCAGGCATTGCTGACAATCTTGAGGGAGTTGTCATACTTGTCATGGTTCACACCCATCACAAACATGGGGGCATCCGCAGAAGGGACAGAGATGATGACCCTCTTGGCTCCACCCTTCAAGTGAGCCCCAGCCTTCTCCATGGTAGTGAAGACACCGGTGGACTCCACAACATACTCGGCACTAGCATCACCCCATTTGATGTTGGCAGGATCTCGCTCCTGGAAGATGGACATGGACTTCCCGTTGATGACAAGCTTCCCATTCTCAGCCTTGACTGTGCCTTTGAACTTGCCATGAGTAGAGTCACACTGGAACATGTAGACCATGTAGTTGAGGTCAGTGAAGGGGTCATTGATGGCGACAATATCCACTTTGCCAGAGTTAAAAGCATCCCTGGGCCGAAACCGGTTTGGCTCGGTGGATAGAGCATCGGCCTGCGGACTGAAGGGTCCCAGGTTCGATTCCGGTCGGGGGCATGTACCTGGGTTGCGGGCATATCCCCAGCGGGGAATGTGCAGGAGGCAGCTGATTGATGTTTCTCTCTCATCGATGTTTCTAACTCTCTATCTCTCTCCCTTCCTCTCTGTGAAAAATCAATAAAATATATTTAAAAATATATATATATATTTTTTTTTAATTGATTTTTTACAGAGAGGAAGGGAGAGGGATAGAGAGTTAGAAACATCGATGAGAGAGAAGCATCAATTCAGCTGCCTCCTGCAGAATCCCTACTGGGGATGTGCCCGCAACCAAGGTACATGCCCTTGACCAGAATCAAACCTGGGACCCTGCAGTCTGCAGGCCAACGCTCTATCCACTGAGCCAAACCAGTTAGGGCAATAATAGAACTTTTTAATACAAATTAATTTTTTTCTTGAACATTAACTTACCAGACACTGAATAACTGCACAAATTAATAAGCCTAATGCAAATAAACCTATTTTTCTTGTTCTCTGAAGCAAAATATTTCCTGTTGCACACACCAAACAAGTAGTCCAAGACTAATGACGTGGCAATCGGCTGTTAAAATACTCGCTGCTAGTATTAGTGGAAAGAAATGGTGCGCCTTTGTGTAAGGCGGATAAGGGAAATGAATGCAACACGATTATAGTAATCAGTCATTAGAGAATGTTGTAGTTCGTCATTAATAACTAGAGGCATGGTGCACAACATTTGTGCACTCGGTGAGGGGGTTCCTCGGCCCGGCCTGCACCCTCTCGCAGTCCGAGAGCCCTCGGCAGATGTCCAACTGGCAGCTTAGGCCCGCTCCCTGAGGAGCAGGCAGTCAGACATCCTTAGCACTGTCTTGGAGGCAGGAGAGGCTCCCACCACCACCACTGTGCTTGCCAGCAGTGAGCCCAGCTTGTGGCTGAGCAGTGCTCGCCCTGTGGCGAGCGCACTGACCACCAGGGGGCAGCTCCTGCATTGAGCATCTTCCCCCTGGTGGTCAGTGTGCATCGTAGCAACCTGTCATTCCACCTTTCGGTAGATTTGCATATTAGCCTTTTATTATATAGGATTATATATAACAGGATATTGTAAGAATTAAGTTACAAAATTTTTATTAGAACATTTTTTACATACTGCTCTATTGGCTGGGTTGCAAAAATATTGGTTGTGGCCACGAGTTAGACATGCTTGGTCTACAGGGTAGGGCAAATGGTATTCACCAGCTATTACAGATTCAGATTTGGCACCAATGCTGAGCTTGAGCCATACAGCAAAAGTCACAGTATACACCCAAGCCAGCCCCCACCTGCTTGGGGCCTGGAGACCTTTGCAGTGGGGTCGGGACTCAGGGAGTCATCAGGGTTGAACGAGCAGAGTCCACCAAGCTACTGTTGATTCAGATTTGGCCAACACAGGAAAGATGGTGCCTGCCCACTGGCCTTGTGGGAGGAGGTCTCCAACAAGGGGACAATGGTAACCATTCCTCCAGCCCTCACCCTGAATCGACACAACTCAGTTTCTCCCTGTGTGTCTCTGGCACCCCCTGAGCTTGATCAGAACTTCTTGAGAGTTTTTTAAGAAAGATAGCTGAGCTAGCGTAGGCTGGCTGCTTGCTGCCAAAATAGTCTCTGGCAGTGAGGGAGTTGGGGCAGGGTCTCAGGGAGTCATTAGGGTGTAATGAGTGGAGTTCAGATTCTGATTTGGCCATGTGGGAGGATGGCTAAACACAGGGAGAATGGTGACTGTCCCTTCAGCCCTCACCCTGAAACTGCATAATTCAGTTTTTCCCTTTGTGTCATTTGTACCCCTGAGCTTGACCAGAACTCTTCAAGAGTCTTTTTTGTTTTGTTTTGTTTTAAATATATTTTTATTGATTTCAGAGAGAGGAAGGGAGAGGGAGAGATAGAAACATCAATGATGAGAGATCATCGTTGATTGGCTGCCTCCTGCATGCCCCTACTGAAGA
Organism: Myotis myotis; assembly: GCF_014108235.1. Classification (NCBI taxonomy): domain Eukaryota; kingdom Metazoa; phylum Chordata; class Mammalia; order Chiroptera; family Vespertilionidae; genus Myotis; species Myotis myotis. The sequence continues at coordinate 40,832,421 of NW_023416314.1, forward strand.
TCGAGCCCACAACCCGGGCATATGCCCTTGGCTGGAATCGAACCTTGGACCCTTCAGTTTGCAGGCCGAAACTCTATCCACTGAGCCAAACCAGCTAGGGTTTCTCAAGAGTTGTGTGTGTTTTTTTTAATATATTTTCATTGATTTCGGAGAAGAAGGGAGAGGGAGAGAGAGAGAAACATCAGTGATGAGAGAGAATCATTGGTCGGCTGCCTCCTGCATGCCCCCACTGGGGATTGAGCCAGCAACCCGGGCATGTGCTCCTGACTGGAATCAAACCCAGGACTCTTCAGTCTGCAGGCTGACGCTCTATCCACTGAGCAAAACCAGCCAGGGCTCAAGAGTTTTTTAAGAAAAACTGTAGCTCAGCACTCTCCCTCTTGGGAGCACACAGCACCTTTCCTTTCCTGCCCCCCTCTTTGTCCCCCCAAGCACGTTACCTTTGCTGTCCTCTCTTCGGAGCTCCAAGGACCCTTCTTTTGCTTCTGTAACTTGTTTTCTGAGCTTACACAGCCCAACTGGCTCACTTTTAACTACCTCTGTAACTTTCTAAATAAACTTTCTCTTATGATTTGGATTAAAAAAAACACCTGTCGCTCATGCCAAGGCTGGCTGCTTGCCACCAAAAGAGCCTCGGGCAGTGCAGGAGTTGGGTGGGAGAGAGTCTCAGGAAGTCCTCAGGGTGGAGCAAGTGGAGTTCACCAGGTTAATGCAGACTCAGATTTGAGAGTGTGGGAGGAGACCTCAACACAGGACAATGGCAGCCACCTCTCCAGCTCTCACCCTGAATCATAAAACTCACTTTCTCTCTGTATGTCTCTGATGCCCACCTCCCCCAGAACTGCTGTCCCTCTGCCAGAGCCCGGGGTGAGTTCCTGCAAGAGAGTGTCTGTGTGTGGGCCTTTAAGAGGACCCCTGTGTCCTAGCTGTGCAAGAGGCAACCAATCAATGATTCTCTCTCATCATTGTTTCTATCTCTCTCTCCCTCTCCCTTCCTCTCTGAAATCAATAAAAATATATTTTAAAAAAGAGGGCACCTGTGTTTCTAGCAGTCTTCTGTCTCACCCAGAAAATGGAATCTCTGCTGATTTTCACAGCCAGGTGTTTTAGGGCTCTTTTCCTGGCACTGCTCTAGGCTGGGGAGTGCAATATGGGGCTGGGACTCTGCACTCCTCAGGGGGTACCTCTGCAGCTGAGACATCCTTCCCAACCACCACACCTGTGAGACCAGCCCATTTCACATCTCTGTCCCTCTTACCAGTCTCAGCATGGCCTCTTCTTTATATCCTTAGTGATAGGACTTCTGTTCAGCTAGTCTGCAGATGGTTCTCTAGGTTGATTGTTCTATAATGTAGTTGTAATTTTGATGTGGTCATGGAAGAAGGCAAGCACAGCATCTATTTAATCCACTATCTTGACCAGAACAGAAACAAGCTCTTTAACTTGGTCCCAACTGCTGGCAGAATGATGCAACACACATAGGCCACTACCTGAAAGCTTACATGGCTTAAAAGGATGCACTCCATCTTTATATGCTGTTTTGATTTTTGAATCATATAAATGCATGCCTTATTTAAATGTAATATACATGCATGCATATCTACACTAATAAAAGACAAACATGCAAATTGACTGTATCTTCACTATGCCTAAGCCACACCCACCAGCCAATCAGAGCAGCTATATACAAATTAACCCAACCACGATGGCGGCCAGCAGCCACGGAGCTGGAGCAAGAGGAGGCGGTTGCCTGGTGGCTCCGGCCGGAGCAGCGAGGGCTGTGAAGGTGGCTCCAGCCGGAGCAGCACCAGTTTTCCTCCGGCACCTGGGACCCAGGCCTATTGCACGAATCTTTCCGTGCAACAGGCCTCTAGTATGTATATAAATATCCAGAATGTTAAGTAGAAAAATAAGATAGAGTGATGCATCTGATTTGTTACCACTTATGTAAATTTCAATAATAAGTGTATGCACAAAACAATACTATATATCATTTATGGATACTATTCACATGTTTGCAAAAGCATAAACATGAGACCACCAGTAGTTCTAGTTCCTTGGGTAACTGCCAGAGAAATTCTGTGCATTTACAAGTATTCTATGCATTTATACTTACCCCATTTTGGTGCACAAATGATAGCAAAATGTTCTACACTTCGCTTTTTTGGGTAATTTCACTGTACATCTATGCTTTTGACAAAAGAAACAAAAAACTTCATAAAGCCAAGTTATCCACCATACACACTTGAATAATATTGTCACATCTGATAGCATAATCTTCAAGTTATTTCTTTATACCTTGTACTGTCTGAAATTAATTAATATGTTTTCTATGGAAAAAACCCTTTCATTAACCATTATAAAAATAAGTTAAGAAAAAAGTTTACTTTTTCATATTAAAAGTGCTTCATCTTTTGTCCTTATTTCTCATATGTTATTGCACACAGTAAAATTGCTACTAAGCTAGGAAGACAAATGGTATCACTCCTGTTTTGTTTTTGTTTTTTATAATGTATATTGGTATTTTCTCATTATGGGAAAGCCTCCAAGTTCTGTCATTACTTAATCAACTAGTGGAATGCCTCTCCTGGGGCAGGGCCTGGGGTTTCAGTCTGTTCTCAGCACATGCTCCTGCCACAGGTAAGTCTAAGGGCACAAAGTCAGCATCTGGTTAGGAGGTGCTCACCTTGCCCCATCCTCCTCCCCAGGGCTTCATCATTGCTGAGTACTGACCATAGTCTGTTGCCGGAGGCTAATTCCAGCATGTCATAATAAATTCAAGAAGTTCATCAAAAGGTTGATGGAACTTGAGGCTTAAGCAGGGCTGAATCATATTACCTGCTGCTGGAATAGCTGAAAACATTTCCTGAAGATCTGCATATATTATTGCCTGCTGCCAGACAGCTGAGGACAGTTCCCCCAACCTGATAATCTTACTGTTTACCAAACTTTACCCTTGATATGTATATCTGCTTTGCTATAGGGCAAAATGTGTTAACAAAAAGCTAGGGGTCCGGAGACTCAAGGAACTTAATTACTACAGCTAAGCCTTCCCTGGCTCCCCTCAAAATGCCTTCCAAATTTATATTTTATGTCTAGTTTATTTAATTTACTCGCAGCCCCTTCTCCAGATTCCTGAACCCTAGTAGATGCAGGATAGCACCCCAGCAGTCTATCCTCCTTCCATTGTACCAGCCTGTGATCATCACTGTTGCTGGTCTTAGTATCTTCACTTCTAACATAGGGACATGTAGCCATCTTCCTTCTCTTAGGAGTAGTTTGAAGGTGTATATCAAAGTATTTTGTAGCCTACTAAACATTAATGTGCATGATCATACTGATAGTCAGATACCAATTCGAATAATGGGTGCTTTACTTACATTGTTGTGTCTTGTAATCCTCACAGTGCACTGCAAGGTTGACATTATTATTCCCAACATACAGATGAGGAAACTGAGGCTCTGGGAGTTAGGTGAATTCTCAAATAGCTAAAAAGAGGAGGAATAGGAATTCAACCCAATTGGCCTAACTGCAAAACCCATGCTTTTTTTTTTTTTCACAGTAATACTATCTCCAGATAGAAGGTCTTATTTTCCTACCCTACCTCCAGGAAATTTAGCTGAGAAACCACAGCCTCTATTTACTTTTTGGAACAGACTTCGGAATGTCTCTCCCCAGAAACTTCCTGGACTGTACAATTTTATTAGTCCTCTAATGTTTTCCTGAATAATGCAAATAAAGGAAATATGATATTATAGAAATAAGAGTATCATCTTACCCCAGGTATACAAATCATCCATGACACAAAAAGGAAGAACATAAAATTTCCTTTGCCTTTTTTTTTAAAAAAAAAAGCTAAGCAAAACCACAAGCCAATAAATATATAAAGGTAGCCAATGCCTGGAACTATGAAGAGATCATGTCAAGAACCAAGGGTTATGATTAATCCAAATCTGTGCAATGGGGGGAGGAGGCGGGCTGGAGGGACCCCTTTCCCATGTGTGGTGAGTTAAAGTAGGAAACAAATATTTGACTATTGAGAAGTGAGGTCTATGTCCCCTCCCCTTGAATGTAGACAGGCTCTGTGACTGCTTTGACTAACAGAATATGGTAACAAGTGGTGCTCTGCCGGTTTCCAGCTCCAGGCTTTAAGAGACTATTATGGACTGAATGTTTGTGTCTCTCCAAAACTCATATGTTGAAACCCTACCACGACCCATGTGATGGCATTAGAAGCTGGGACCTTGGGAGATGATTAGGGTTAAATGAGGTGATTAGGCTAGATGAGATATAGAATCAGGAGAAAATTTGCTCTCTGCTCTCCACCAGTCAGGATGTATCAAGAAGTCATCAGCCTGGCTAGCCTCTCTTCCCACTTTTTTATTGTTTTTGCTTTGATCAGTGTAAGGAAACCTTACCTTCAGTAAGCAATTATATGCAAACCCACCATGCAAATCAAGGCCTGGGTTGCTTTCTAGGGGACTGAAAGAGAACCCACAGATTGTTTTCTAGCTCGTCCATCCATCCTAATCTCAGAGTCAGCCCAGAGAGGCCCCAGTGACTGTTTGTGGACCAGAAAATAAATGAGGTGTCAAGTGAGCCGGAGGTAGAAGAAAACTTATATACCAGGCAAAGGTACACGCTCTCAGTCAGCCCACCCAGTGGGGCTTTCCAGCCTCCTCCAGAATCCCCTCCGCATGTGCCCAATCTCCTCATTCACCCCACATCCCAGTGCCACCTGGAAGGTTTCCTCTTTCCTTTCTTCTCTCTGACTGTATAATTCTAAAGCATCCTTTAAGACCCAGATGATGTCTCCCCTGCTCAAGGAGGCCTTTGTCAGTGTCTCCTTGCCTGCTTCCAAGGATATGCATCATCCTTTGAGTTCAGGGCACTAGTCTTATAGTCCTGCTTCTCTCATGGTGCCTCCCACTAAGATGGCCACAAGCAGGCCCTGCACTGAGCACACCATGACCCTTTCGAAGATCTATGTGCGCTTGCACATGCTATCCTCTCTTGTCTAGATTGTCCTTTCCTGGCATTATCTCCTGCAAGATCCCATCTCCCTGAGGAGCCCTCCCCACATCCTCTCCCACATATTGCCTTTCTCTTCTCAATGTTCCTACTCTGCTCAGAACCTATTTCCACCATAGCATTTGTAGCATAGAGTCACATGAACTAATAATTCAGTTCCATTAGACTGAAGGAAAAAAAACCTCATATTGTAGAAGCATTTCTTGAGTGGCTGCTTTGTGCCAGGTCCTTTACTAGGTGCTGAGGAAATAGAGATGAACCAGAGACCTGCCCTCAGGGCTTAATACTTTGCTGTATGCCTTCCAAACGAGACTGGGGCTTCCAGAGGATGAGGACTCAGATCTCATTCTTCTGTGAGTCCCCATCACCAACCACAGACCAGCCCATAAGAAAGTTTTAAGGCCCAGTTGGTGTGGATCAGTGACTGAGTATTAACCATGCACCAGGAGGTCAGTTCTTGGACAGGGCACATGCCTGGGTTACAGGCTTGATCCCCAGTAGGGGACATGCAGGAAGCAGCCAATCTATGTTGATGTTTCCCTTTCATCGAAGTTTCTATTGCTCTCTTTCTCTTCCTCTCTCCCTAATAATAATTATTATTATTGCCCTAACCAGTTTGGCTCAGTGGCTAGAGCGTCAGCCTGGGGACCCAAAGGTCCCATGTTCAATTCCTGTCAAGGGCATGTACCTTGGTTGCGGGCGCATGCCTAGTAGGGAGTGTGCAGGAGGCAACTGATTGATGTTTCTCTCATTGATGTTTCTAACTTTCTATCCCTCTCCCTTCCTCTCTGTAAAAAATCAATAAAATATATATTTTTTAAAAATTATTATTATTATTAATAAAGAAAGCTTTCTGAGTAAAAAATTGACTTTTTTGCCCAGCTGGTGTGATTCAGTAGTTTATTGTCACCCTATGAACCAGGAGGTCACCATTCAATTCCCAGTCAGGGCACATGCCTGGGTTGCGACTGAATAATAAGTCTCTCATCATTGATGTTTTTATCTCTCTCCCCCTCTCCCTTCCTCTCTGAAATCAATAAAAATATATTAAATAAAAGATTGTCATTTTTCAGTTGTAGCTTCAGCCAGGACAAGTCACTTCACTTTCTCATATGCTAACTGGGGACATGATTCCCAGGGCAGGAATGAGAATAAGAGGAAACTATGAATGCTAAAGCCCTTTGGAGATCAAATACCCTGTCGTATGCATGAAAGATAGTGACAATCCCCTGCGTTCCCTGCCAGGGTCTGCCATACTCCTCAAGAACTGTGGAAGCAGCTCTCACTAGCGTTGAATTCACATCAGTCAATTCTGGCCTTTCCTGAATCCTTGAGAAATTTCCGCTCAGAGCCATGGATTTCCCTCTCCAGCATATGGGCTCTGACTGTTAGGAAACCACCATCGTGCCTCCTCCTTTCAGCCCAGGCCCTGGCTTGTATAAAACACAATGAAAGAGACGATAATATCTCAAGGCAGAAAGGGCCAGGTCTAGGGAGTATCTTCTAGATACATCAGAGCTGGAGACATGGTTGGGATATTATGTTAGAGACAACAGAAGCTAAGTGATGGGGTGGGACCTGACTATGGTCCCCAGCAAGTCAAAAATAGGGCCAAGGTAAGACTCCAAATGCTGGTTCCCATACTCTATTCCATCTAAAGCCCACCAAAGCCCTTCCCCATCTGAATCCTCTTAACATTCTTTCTCTCTTCATCCCCAGACACCTAAGTGCCCCAAAGGATTCTTACTGTTCTCTAAACACATCATCTGCTTTCAACTTCATGTCCTCGCATGTTATATGCCTCGCATGTTATGTGCACCCCTGTTCTCCCACTCATCTACCAAATGAACTCCTACTTATCCCTCAAAGTATATTCAAATGTTTCCTTTCCTGAAACAAAAGTATAAGCTCAAGTATAAACTCCGTTTATCCAGAACCCATTCCTCTCTCTCCCAGTTTATCCAGAACCCATTCATCTCTCCCTCTTCTATAATTGTCTTTGTCCTCACTACACTGTATTTTTCTTTAGGATAGAGATTATTTCTGCTTAATCTTTCTGTCAAAGGGCCTATTCAAGGTGTCTGGCACTTGTTGGCACTTAGTAAATGTTAACCAAACAAAGAAACAAAGGATTATGAATCAAATTACTTAATCTCTTAGAGTCTTCATTTCATTATCCTTGATATGAAAGAAAGTCAAACATTTGGCAAAGATAAGTGGTGGATAATGAATGTAAAACAAATACCACCATCATTGACTCAGTTGCTGAAGTGAAAAATGGTCAGTGTTCAAAATTTCCACTTATCCCGCTCCAGTCACCATGACTTTTTTAACCTGTCAGAGGACCTTGATAAGAAACTCTAGGTTACCAGGGAATCTCCCATCATGCCAGAGCTGTCAGGAAGGTTGAGAGGTAAAGGGTGCTTGAGGTAGAGATCATATAAGGAAAGGAAGCAGGGGGAGAGACTACTGGGGACATAAGTCACAAGGGGAGCAAATAAGGGATCCCCAGAGAAGGGAGAGGTCAGGATGGATCATGGGGTCATAGAAACCATTCAGTCTCTGCCCTCAAGGAGCTCATAGTCAGTTGGGGAAACATAGAGGCACAATTTTATTCAAAACCAAACCGTTGGGGATCACTATTTCCTTCCTGATATTCCTTCTTTACTTGGCTTAGGGTACCATCCAACTTACCAGACTTTCTAATCTTTTTTACTCTCTTTTTCAGTCTGGTTTGCTGCTCTAGTTTCCTCAAATTCAGAATTTTGAAGGAAACTATTTTCCATTTACACACACTCCGTTGGTGATCTCATCCAAACTCATGGCTTTAAATACCATCAATGTGCGAATGACTGACTCCCAAATGGATATCTTTAGCCTAGATCTCTCTCCTTCAGACCCTTATGCCTCTTTACCCCCTCAACATCTCTAGTCTAATGAACATCTCAAACTCAACATACCCCAAAATGACCTCCAGATTGTTCCCCCAAAAACTAGCACCTCTCTTGTCTTTTCCATCTCAAGAAAGGGCAAAATTAGTCTTCTAGTTGTTCAGGTCAAAAATCTTGGCTCCTTTCTTCCTCTGATATTCTACATCCAATCTGTCAGCAAACATTGTTATCTCTACTTTCTAGATATAGTAGACTCTTGAACAACATGGATTTGAACTGCAAAGTCCACTTATACATGGACTTTTTCAGTTTATATTCGTACTGTTTTTGACTCACGTTTGGGAGTCCACAGATTTGGAGGGCCACCTATATACATTGATCAATATAGGCAGCAGATGTGGGGATTTTACTATCTGTGGTGGGTCCTGGAACCAATCCCTTGCGGAGACTGAGGGACAATTTAAGTGTTGAGGGAGTAAAAAGTTATATGCAGATTTTTAACTGTGCAGGGGTCGGTGCATTGTTCAGGGTCAACTGTATATTCAAAATTCAATCACTTCTCATCCCCCACCTCTGCATTATTCTAATAGGCTCCCAATTGGTCTCCCTGCTTATTCCACTGCCCCTTATAAATCTACTCTTCGTAGAACAGCCGGAGTAATTCTGTTAAAATATATACCAGAGTGTGTGGATCTTCTACTCAAAAACCTTCACCAGGATCCTCAACATGGAGTAAAAGCCAAAGTCCCTATAATGACCTGATAGGCTCCTATCTGGCTCCTGCTACCTCTCTTACTCTCCCCAGGATACGCTATGCTCCAGCTATTTCTAGGGCCTTTGCACTTGCTGTCCCTGAAATGCTCTTCCCTAAATATCAGAATAGTATTCTCTCTCCTTTTCTTCAGAACTTTCTTCAAAAGTCACCTTCCCTGCAAGGACTGTCTTGGCTCTCCTACCTAAAATAAAATCTATCCCCCACAAAAATAATTAAAATAAAAACTCCCCTGCCAATGTTTTATTGCCACTTCACTGGTTTGTCTCCTTAGTATTTACTGCAATCTTAAACTACATGTCTTATTTATTTTTACTGTTTATCTTTCTCATTAGATTAGAAACTTCATAAGGAGAAAGATTTTTTTTTTCAATTTTCAATCCTTACCTGAGAATATTTTTAAATTGATTTTAGAGAGAGAGGAAGGGGGTGAAGAGAGAGAAATACCAATGTGAGAGAAACATCAATTGGTTGCCTCCAACAACCTAGGTATGTGCCCTGACCAGGAATCAAATCTGCAACCTTTTGGTGTGCAGACTAATACTCCACCAATTGAGCCACCCGGCTAAGGTGAGAAAGATTTTTTTGGTTCGTCTTGTTCATTATTGTATACCCACTACTTAGAATACTGACAGGCACATAGTGAGGCACTTAGTAGGTATTTATTGAACAGATGAAAGAAAACAATGGCCATTTCCAAGAGGCAAATTTTACCCTTTTTTTAAAAAATATTTTTTTATTGATTTCAGAGAGAGAGAGACAGAAACATCAATGATGAGAATCATTGATTAGCTACCTCTTGCATACCCCACACTGGGGATCGAGCCCACAACCTGGGCATGTGCCCTGACCGGGAATAGAACCCTGACCTCCTGGTTTATAGGTTGGTGCTTAACCACTGAGCCACGCTGGCCAGGCCAAATTTTACTCTTTTTAAAATATATTTTTTTTATTGATTTCAGAGAGGAAGGGAGAGGGAGAGAGAGAAACATCAATGATGAGAGAGAATCATTGATCAGCTGCCTCCTGCACACCCCCTACTGGGGATCAAGCCTGCAAGCTGAGCATGTGCCCTTGGCTGGACTCAAACCCAGGACCCTTCAGTCCACAGACCAACACTCTATCCACTGAGCCAAACCAGCTAGGGCCAAATTTTACTCTTTAATGAAAAACTTTATAACAAGCAGAGAAGAAGGCTGGGCAGAGATTATGATGGCAGATGAAGAGGAAACAATTCAGGGGAAAAGTCATGTTAAAGGTCACACATCTTGTTGGGGAAGGAGTGTATTTTTGAATTACTAGCCCTGGAAGAGGCTAATAGACTGATAGGTGATGGAGCTGAATGGGAGTTGGGTATGAAAAACCTCTTGCTGAAAGACATGAAGATCTCTGAAAAGGATGATGAGTCAGAGGTTACAAGAACAGAGACATCAGCAAAAAAGTGGAATAGAGGGTGAGGCTGACCACTAATCGAAAGGGTAGCTGAATTTCTCAGCAGCAGAGGAATTCAGCTTGTGCCCAAGGCTGACTAGTCACTTAAGCCCTTGCATAATCTCAAATATAGAACTAGACAGGCATCTTAACAAACAAGTGAGACCTCTGCTGGTCTGCAGTCTTGCTTCCCCACTGGACTGTGAGGTGTTTTGGGTAGGGACCATGTTCCTGGATTTATCTTCAGCTCCTTGCAGAGCCTGGATTATAGTAGGGACTCAAATATAGGGTATCCCCAAAAAATGTATACACACTTTGAATGATTATAAAGTTAGTGTTTATTAACATACAGTTCATTTTCGAAATTTAAAAGTCTACAGAAATGAATACATTTGTTGTTGTTGTTCAATGTGTTTTCAAACTGGTGACTATTCTGCCAATAATGTGAAGCAATGGAATCACAAACATCAAGTATCATTTCGTTCAGGATTCGTGCACCCTCAATTTGTAAACTGTTGCCAGTTTTGTACCTAACTTATCTTTTATGTATTCCCATAAAATAGTCCAATGGATAAATTTTCTTTGTTCAGAGCTTAGTCTGACTTCACCCATTATTTCAAATCAGTTAAACCTGAAAAGGAGTAAAAATTAAGTATCAGCCGTTAAAGTGTATACATTTTGTCCCCAAAAAATGTTTACACACTTTAATTATAAAGGCAGTGTTTGTACTTCAACTGCGTGTTCAAACTCCCAATAACATTTTAAGGATGAATTTCTTTTGTTTTTGTTAGTTTCTTTATTTTTATTCATTTCAGAGAGTAGGGAGAGGGAGATAGAAACATCAATGATGAGAGAGAATCATTGACGGGCTGCCTCCTGCCTGCCCCCTACTGGGGAAGGAGCCCACAACCGCACCTCCGCCATGTGCCCCTGTCCCCAATGGAACCTGGGAGCCTTCAGTCCACAGGTCGAGGCTCTATCCACTGAACCAAGCCGGCTTAGGCTTAATTTCCTGTTTAAAGCTTAGTCTGGCTGAAAAGAAAGAAACATAAATTGAGCTATCAGCTGTTAAAGTGTGTATACATGTTTTTGGGACACTATTTTCGCGGAAGGCATACCTAAATAAACGCATGCGCCAAACCGGAAACTGGGAGTCAGAGAGGACAGACAGAAACTGTGTAAAACCACCCAGCGACTCTGGGTTAGAAGCAGATTAATTTTCCTAGTAACAAACGAGGCCCACCGCTACCGCAGCTGACACCCAGCCATTTTCCCGCACGGGTTGGCGAGCAAATACCGCCCCTAGGCAGAGGGGCGGTGTTACGTGGAGCCATAGGCAAGGGCTACCGGAACCAGGCAGATTGGAGAGGCCGATTGGCTGAGTTTCAAGGCGGGGCCAACAGAGAAGGCGCAACAAATTTCCGTCTCCAACTACGCGACTAAAGTGTCTAACGTCACGTCCGGTCTGGTGGGCGGGAGCGGGAAACAAAAGGAGGCCTAGAACGCATGCGTTCGGTGTGCCCAGGTTCAGGTGGGTTCTTCCGCTGAGGCGGAGTGAAGTGCTTCCGGGTCACTGCCGGCTGCCGCCTCCCGGCGCGGTAAGTACAGAAGTAGGACTGCGTCTGCGGTCTCTTTGCCCCTTCTTCCCTACCCCAGAGAAACCCGGCTCCCTGACCCTCCTCCCCCAGAGATCCGTGTTTAGACTACCCTTCAATATTAAAGAGCGCCAGCTCATTGGCCGCTTCCGCGAGACGAAGCCCCACCCCGTCACACAGGTTCCATCACTCATTGGTCTTGCGTCTTGTCACCCAGCATTTCTTCCAGTTAATTGGCCCTATTTAAGCCCCGCTCCTTTCGTCTTTAGCAACCCTAGAAGGGTAAATGCGTCTCCGAACCCCGCCCCTGCCTTATTCCTGTTGGTCAGCCTCACGGTCATTATCATAATAAGCAAAAGAATGGGCGGTGGCTTTGCGGCTACGGTTTGGGTTTTCGGAACTTGTGTCTCTGTGCCGCTCAGTAATTCTGGGGCATGATGGCTGGTACTGTTGTGCCGGTGATGGGGTCTGGGAAGCTCAGGTTCACGGAAGGGTAGGGCTGGCCCTGAATGGGCCAAATAAGTTAGGGCGAAAGCAGAACTAGACCGAGATCCTTTCTCCTGCTCATCGCTAGTAGCGGACCGGGCCTCTTCCCCGCCGGCGTCCTAAGCCTCATTTACTGTGTGACCTAGAGCCCCGTCGTTGCCTGTTGCTGAGCCTCCGTTTTCCTGTGAGCCGAAAGGTTTTAATTCATGTTCCCTGGGACCTTCTTGGTCAGCTCCCTCAGCTGCTTAATCCGAGCGGAATGTAGTTGTTCTCTCACATGTTAGTTCATTCAGCCTCCCATCCACTTATGTATACATGTACCCATGCCTTTAGAAAGTCTTAGTGAACCATACTTGCACGCCCGCCCCCCCCCCCCCCCAAATTTGGCTGTGGTCTATGAGAGGTGATTAGTGTCCTAAGTTTCAGACACTGGGTGGATATGTATGGATAATCATAGAGGACAAAAAAAGCGGTTTTAGTGTTTGAAGGAGATAGAGACAGTTTCGTGAAGCCCTGCTACCTCTACTTTTGTAATGCCAGTCTGCATTTTGGATTCCTATCTCTACATTTGGCTTCCATTCCTTCCCTCTTTGAACAGCTTACAGTTTTACTTATCCATAAAGTAAATTACCTTACTTAACGATCAGAATACATGTGAGGGTGGTATATTGTTGTTATCCCATTTTACAGATGAGGAAACAAGGCTCAGAGAGGTTCCATGACTTGGCCGAAGTCAAACAGCTATTAAGTGGTGGAGCCAGGACTCAAACCCATGTCTGTCTGACTCCCACCGAGAAGAGCTAGCTGCTTCTCTGCTCCCTTCCACTACCCCACCACCACCACCACCACCACCACCGCCAAGTCAAACTAACCCAACTCAAAACCAACACATCTGAGAGCTGGATTCACCTGGCCTTTTCTCTCAGTCTAGGAGCCATGTCCACCTTGTTTCCCTCCCTCTTCCCCCGTGTGACTGAAACTCTGTGGTTTAATCTGGATCGGCCTTGTGTGGAAGAGACAGAGCTGCAGCAGCAAGAACAGCAGCATCAAGCCTGGGTGAGTGAGCATCTAGCACAGCGGTGAGCCTCAGTCAGGGATTCCCCCCTTCACTGGTCATGATCCAGCCTTTCTCTAGAGACCTACCCTGGAGGAGCTTTTTGCTTTGAGCTGAGAAATAATCAGGCTGGGAGCTGGGTTCTCATCTTTTAATTAGGGTTATCCTAATTTTCCACAGGACCATGGGACCTCTGGGCCAGATTGGAGCCCAGGTTCTTCTCCAAAAAGCATAGGAAATAATAATTTTGACTATTTATTGAGGACCTAGCAGATGCCATGTTCTAGGCTGATAGTCTTTCACTTCACCCTCACCATAATCTTATGAGAAAACCAAGGCCCAGAGAGTTTATGTAATTGGATCAAGTCCATAACTCTTATGTAATTGGATCAAGTTGCAAATGACAGGAGAAAAAGGGATTGAATCTTCCTGAGAACTGGAAGCTTCTCCTTCACACTTGGAGGTGGGGGGGGGGGTGTCTTCTTGTGGGCAGAGTGGTTCAGTCCCATGCTCCTGACCTGCTTGGGCCCTGGCCCTGCTTTTTTGTGTCCCCTTTGGCCACAGCTCCAGAGCATCGCAGAGAAAGACAACAACCTGGTACCTATTGGCAAGCCGGCCTCAGAGGTGAGTGGGGCCCAGGTGGACTAAGGCTCTGCTCTAATTCTGAAGGTCCTGCCTCTGACTCCAGAGCAGTTGTGATCCTCAGCTCTGGATGGAGGCCAGAAATGGAGCTAGAGGGGGTGGGCTTTGGGCCCAGAACTAAGGTCCTACAGAACATGCACCAGCCTGCTAGACTCAAGCAGGGTTGGGGAGTAGGGGTCATTTGTTGACTCCAGAGAGAGGCTCCAAGTAGGCTAGCCCTTAAACTGGTCCAAGAAGGCTGTAGAGTCTACAGGCTCTCCCCTGCCTCACCAGCACTATGATGATGAGGAAGAGGAGGATGAAGACGATGATGAGGATAGTGAAGAGGACTCAGAGGATGATGAGGACATGCAGGACATGGACGAGATGAATGACTACAATGAGTCACCTGATGATGGAGAGGTCAATGAGGTAGGCAAGGGTGTGGGAAGGGCCTCTGCTCCTGGGCCCCTGCCCCTGACCTAATTGGTGGCCAAGGGGTACAGAAACCCTGGACCCAGCCAGGTGCAGGGTCTGGGACTGGGGCTGGCTGGGTGGCTGAGGCCCCTCCCCACCCACACCCAGCCTCCTCTCCAGGTGGACATGGAAGGCAACGAACAGGATCAGGACCAGTGGATGATCTAAGTAGACAAGGCAGGGTGGCCTCAGGGAGATTCCAGGCCAACCCAACCTACCCTGTGACTCCTGCAGAACCAGCTGATCACCCCAGTGCCTGAAAGTTCACCCTCAGGCACCTCCTCAACTGCTGCCAGGACCTGGTCTCCTTGGCCCCTCCCAGGCCATCAACCTGCCCTTGAATCCCCAGGACCTGAGTCCACCCCACCTTTCTGGCCAGTACCTCACCCTTTGAGGTGTAGTCTCTTTCTAACTCTCTTTAATAAAGACACAGGACTGATTCCTCCCTCCCCCCCATGTCTATTCCCTATTTTTTGGTGGGGCCCAGAGGGATCCAGCACCTTTTCTTGAACTTTTGGGAGAGGGCATTCAAGGGACTGCGGGCAAACCTACCTGGCCATGTGGGCCAGGGCTAGGGAAGGCCAGGGCCCAGATTGCACCAGCCTTTCCTGCAGGGCTTCTGACTCAGAGTTTACTGTTTCTTTCCATCACGTCCACAATGGCATTGGCTGGGGAGGGCAGGCTTTCTGAGGTCCAGAGCTGGGAAGCCTCTAGAGCTCTCCCAGCCAGTTTTGTTGGTGTTAAGAGAGCAGATTAAGTCTCAGCAGGGCAGGGACTCCCCTGAAGCCACCCAGCAAATCAGTGACAGAGCTGGGGTGGGAGCTCAGGCCTTTGCCTGTCAGTTCATGGCTTTTTCTGGAAGAAGGGGGATCAGTGGGACCGAGCAGTCTGACAGAACTTGATGCCTCAGGTGAGTGAGGCAGAGGTAGGAGGAGAGTCTCCCCAACCCCGAGCCAAGCATGTGTCAGGCCACAAGCAGGGAGGGGAAGGGATGTTCTGAGGTCCTTGCCTGGGTGGGGGTGAGGTGGGGCAGCAGTAAGTACCCCTAGACCTCAGCCAGGTCCTGCGTAGGTGAGCTGGGCTATGCCGTCCTTAATGGCAGGAAAGTCTGGGAGGCCAGTATGATGGATTCGGCAGCGATAGCGGCCACAGCTCTTGGCGTACTGCAGGAAGCGGGGTGCACCAGGGAAGAGCACATGATCAGCCAACACAGTGGCACCAGCTGGCAGCAGAGCATGAGCCTCCAGAAGCTGCAGGTCCCGCAGGTAACATCGGGGCCGGTGTGCCAGGAGTACCAAATCTGCCCGACTCAGCTGGTACTGGGTTCGTAGGCGCGGGATCACCTCCTCTGAGCTACCCACGATGAGCTCCACCTGTGGGGGTGGGAGGAGCTGGAGGTGAGGGTGGGACAAACCAGGGTTATCCCCCACCAGACCCCATCAGGATCTGACTTACTTTATGCCAGGCCCTGGTCTAGATCCCCACCAGTGTTCTTACATTTCCTCTGACCTCAGAACCCCAGAAGTCAGGATCAGTAGTGCGATTTGTTTTTCTTTTCTTTGTTTTTGTTTTGTTAATCCTCACTCAAGGTAATTTTTCCATTGATTTTTTAGAGAGAATGGAAAGGAGGGGGAGAGACAGAGAGAGAAACATTGATGTGAGAGAGACATATTGATTGGTTGCCTCCCACATGTGCCCCAACCAGGACTGGGAATAGAGCCTGGGACCCTTTGGTCTGTGGGCCAGTGCTCTATCCACTGAGCCAAACCAGCTAGGGCTAGTATTGTGATTTCAATTCAGCCAGTGAAGAAACTGAGATTCAGAGGATAAGTGCTTTGCCCAACGTCTCATACCTAATAAGAATCAAACTGAGGTTTGGGCCCAGATTTGCTGGACTCCAGAGACTTTCCTTTTAACTGCTTCCTTGTTACTCAGCAGTAAATATGTGCAAATGACTTGGAACAAGAGTTCACACAGCTTCCAGGATTACAGTTCCATAAGCGGAGCTGCTTCTTTCCCATAGGTGGGATTCCTCCACAGGGGAGGCCTGGCCAGGAGAAGGCAAAGGGTGGAGACCAGAGTTGGGGAGTTGGGGGCTGACCGTGCGCTCGTCGAAGCCAGCCAAGCGGATGAGCTTTTCAGCCACCACTGCTGTGCGTGGGTCCCGCTCTACAGTGAGAAGGCGACTCCCCGGGGGCAGGGCACGGGCAATAAGCAGTGTGGAGTATCCGCAGTAGGTACCCAGCTCCAGCACACAAGCAGGGGCCTTCTCTTCCACCAGCCGTATCAGGATCTGACCTAAGGAAAGAGATGGCTATTGCAGCAGACATGGGAGATGGATTGCAGGCCACAGAAAGAGATCTCAAATGCCCACCTGCAGCTCCCAACCAGCTGGAGTCTTATCTCTCTCAGACTAGTCTCAGCTGCCCCAGTGGTCCCCCTTCTCCTCCAGGCTCACCAGTCTTCACACCAGCCACTAGAAATCTTTCTAAAAAAATAAATCTGACACTATCACTCCCTGGTTCCTTGATCCTAAAGCCTTGGGAATTGAACTTGGGATCGTCAGCCTGACATTCAGGACCTTCTTGGAACTGATCCTATCTTACCTTTTCAGTTTCAGCTCTCAGTTATGCCTACCTGTAGCCTGTACCACAGCCATCCGAAACAACTGTGCCCAGGGTCAGCCATTCTGGCTCACTCCTTCCTGTCACATTTGTATATGTGGCTGGCTTTGCCCTTCCCCAACCCTATCCTCACCTGCCTGGTCAACTCGAAAGCAATCCTTCTCGGCTGTTAAACTGTTGCTTCCTCCAGGAATGTCCAGGCAGAAACAATCACAAGGCTTCTGAGAGACCATCTTCCAGTCTCTTGAAGGATCTTTGCTAGACTTCCAGTTTAATTTCCCCTTACTTGTTCATTGGATATCTTTCTAACCTTGGAATTGGACCACTTTCTTAAATAAGACTGAAAGACTTGTGCTGGGATCTGGGACTCACACAAATCCAGGCAGGAGCTGCCCTGAATGGGATGTGGGGGCCTCCGTAGTGGGAGAGAAAGACATTACAAAGTTATGGGTTATGTGCGGAGATGGTTATTCCCCTCTGTATTAAGCCCCCTTGAGGCCAGCATCTGTGGCTAATTCCCCCATGTGGCCTCTACTTTCTTCTCCCCCAGCACCCAGCACACGCCTGGTACAAAAGAGGTGGCAATAAATTTTTGCTGCATGAGTTAGCTTTGCCCAGCCCCCTCATTTCCAGAGGAGAAAAGAGAGACCCACAGAGAATCAAGAACCTGCCCAATTCACCCACTAAGGCAGTGGCAGGTCCCAGCGCTCCCTTCACTATCTTGGGGTGCTGCTTCCTGGAGCAGAATGCAGGGAACACTGACCTTTGGCAGGCCCCATGTGGCTCAGGTACTCGCAGTGACTGCTCCAGTGATCCAGGGTGGTGAGGATTTGACTAGGGTCCCCCGGCAGGGCATGGGTGAGCACATAGCTGAAGGCCCGTTCCTCAATCCGCAGCCCTGACAGGTAGTCTCGGAGGCTCCGCAGCAAGACCGTGTGCACCAGAAGTCGGAAATGGTGCCGGTACCGCACCAGCAATGTCACCACCAGTGGCAGGAAGGCCAGTGCAATGGCAGGAGACATGGTCCCTACCTGGTCCTGGTAGGGGTCCTGGGGTGGAGGGAGACAGTGAGGGAAACCCACACCTGACATTTGCCTGTCATTAGTGCAATCCTTAGCAGAAATAATTACCCCTACATTTTACAAACTGTGGCTCATAAAGGCTAAGTCTTTTGTCCAGAGTCACACAGCAGGACTAGGATTTGAATCTGAGTTGGTCTGATCCCAAGCCCTGTACTTTCAAGGACTCCATGCTAAATTCAGAACCCAACCCCAAAATACCTCTCCCCACTTCTGGCTCCTGGTCCCACCTCCACCTTGTTCCCTCCACCCATTTCTCTTCATCTCTGTTGTCACCATTCTTCAGGACCCCTTTCACCAGTTCCCTTCTGACATATCCCCCCGCCCCTACCCCTGCCTGCCTGGTCTCCTCTGACCCATTACTGTGTAGCAAAAAAGCACAGCTTTACTTCAGAAACCTCTTCACTGTCATTGCTTTGCCTCAGTAAAAGGCAATCAAAACACTTACTCCACAGGGTGTTAGGATAAGATGTCCTTCCCCCCCAGGATTTTCCTTTTGTGCTTCCCCAGGGGTGAGAAGAGTCCTTGATTCTATATTTCTTTTTCAGTCCTATCCCCTTTCCCCTGCACTCCCCTCTTCTCTCCCTCAGAATTCCCTTCACATGTGCATACACAGAGCACACACTTTCTCCTCACTCAGCCCTCTTCCCCCCAGCCGGCTATGAGGGATGTTTCCTGTTTTCTTCCATGCCCCTTTGAGGCCACTGGTAGTGATAGAAACTGAAAGTAGGAATGTATGAATGGGTGTGAATAGGTGAGTGATGGCAAATTTGAACCAGTGTGCTTGGGAACCCACACTCAAGGGCCCTGCTTACCTGGGCTGGAGGCTCCTGCTTGAGGAAGATCGGAGCATAGGACAGGAGGGGGCAGTCCTTGGAGGGTAGGGGTAGAATCCTGAGGCAGGCTGGACTTGCTCTCAATTATTGATGCTGAGGCTGCTGGTGTCACCTGAAACCTGCAGTTCAAGTTACTAACCCCAGGGGCAAGCTGGAACTGCCTCCTACCCTTCAGGAGCCCTCAGAACTTATAAAAACTCCACAGTCTTGATTTGAGGGGCAAAAGAGCTATAGGACTTGGTAGCCTCTCCTACAATCCCTTGGATCAGCACATGGGATATGATGTGAGCCACGTGATAGGGAGGTTGTAATTTATTCATTAATTCCAAATTTGAGTTTTCTCTAAATAAGTGCTAGGGAGTGGGTCACAGAAGAGTCAGATCTTGTTCCTGTTCTCCAAGAACTCCATGTTTTTTGTGGGTGTTTTGTTTTGTTGTTTTTTTTGGGAACTCCATATTTGGTAGAAGAAACTGGTGCAGGGACAGTGAATACAATATAATGCGATCATTAGAATGGATGCTCCATGAATACAAGGACTCTTGGCTCTTTTGTGAACTGCTACATATTCAGATACAACAGTATGTGACATATTGCAAATATTCAGTAAATATTTGATTCAATACAGGAATGAATTAATGCAGAATAGGGATTAAGCACAGGAGATGTCTAGAGAATGAAGTCAGAGAAGGGAATCAGGAGGGTATTGTTGAATCTTGAACACAGTAGGCAGACCTACTGGGGAGACAGTGTGCCTGGATACACATGCAAAGTCCAGGAGGTCAGTCAGGAAAGTGCTATGCCTGGTGAGGCAAACCCCTGCACCACCACCCACTGGGCCTGGAGTGGCAAGTAGGTGTTAGTTAGAATCTGCAAGATCTTGAATGACAGACTTGGACCTGTTTTCAGGGTCCTAGAGAAGACATGGGATGGTTCTAAAAAAGCAATGATGGTGAGCTTTGTGTGTTAAGATAGTAGAGGTGCCATAAAATGGCAGGGTTGAAGATAAGTGCTTAAGAGCAAAGAGATCAGTAAGGTGGCCTCTATCTCCACTACTAGGATTAAGCTCCATTCCGCTTCCTCTTGTGAAGGTGTACGGTTCCTTCTTCCATTAAGTGGCAGATCCTCAATCCAGGCTGAGAACTACGTTGGTCGTCACACCCGCTGTGTCCCCCAACTTGCCGCTGAGCAACTGGGGCCTACGTGTGGCATTTAGGAGACCACATCATGATGACACTTGGTATGAGCTCGCTCACTGGCCCACAAAGGTAGACTGGAGGCCACACGACCACTGAGACCCCGTATTGCTTGCAGGGGGGAACGAGCTCAGAGACTGAGAAGAGGCTGAAGTCATGTGATAAGCCCCCCGCCTTTCCTCCCATCACGTGTCTCGCGTCTTGTCACGCAGGGTACGCCTTCCCATTGGTTGGAAACGGTCACGCGGTGGGGGCGGGACCGGAAGCCGGGGTTTCAGGGACGCCCGGTAGCGAAGCGGCTCTGGGAAGGGATAGTCCTGCAGGCGGGTGGTTGCTTGCTCATTGCAGCCACAGGTCATGTGACCGGAAGGGCCCCTTACGGACGCCGTCCCTCCTCCTGGCGGCCTGAGCGCCCGGCCCGACCCCGGCCATGGGGTGCTGCTACAGCAGCGAAAACGAGGACTCGGACCAGGTGCGGCCGCGGCGGGCGGGGCTCGGGAATGAGGGCTGAAACCCTGGGGCATGGGGCTCAGAAACAAACCTGCTGGAGAGGGGAGCTGGTCGGCGAGGGTCACCGAGTACGGAGGCCCGGAGGGGACATATTACAGAGGAGCCGCCGGGCTGGCCTCTTCTGTTAAAGCCCCAGTTCTCTGTACAGTCACCGCGTTGGGGCGTGCAGTGGGGTGTGCTGGCAGCCGCCTATCTCACCTGCTCTCCCACCCTTTCACCTCCCCTACTTTCAGACCTTTACAGCTTCAAGGATCCTTAGCCGAGGTCCCTGGGAAGCACTCCCTTCCCCCCTCCCTGTGCTCGCATTAGGGGCTTTGTGAATCCGTTTTAGAGGTGGGGAAGCTGAGGCTCAGAGTTAGTTTGTCCCGAGATAAATCAGGAATCTGTGTATTCTCTCAGACCCTGGGGTTGGAGAATGCAGCTCACTGATGGTCTGGGGTCAGAGCAGGCCTCTGGAAGGTGGTGGCATTTGAGTTAGTGAAGGGTTTAATAGGCACAACGAGGACGTCAGGATGTGTGGAAAATTATTTGGGAAGTAACGTCGGGTTTAGCTTGGCCGGATTGGGCCGGCGCGGGGTGGGTGGTGGTATGGGACGGGGAACTCAGTTTTGACAGTTCCAGTGCACTCCCTACCTGGGCCTGAGGGTTCCTCTAGCTAGAGGGGTTCTTGCCCTGGGAATTTGGCTGTAGATCACATCCCTTTGCAAGAAGATTTAGCTTGGGGAAACCTTACAGTTTTAAATTCTCCCTCTTCGTGCATTTTCACACCACACTTTTAAAAAAATATATGCTCTTATTGATTTTTTTTTTTTTTAGAGAGAGAGAGAGAAACATTGATTGGCTGCTTCCTGCACGCTCCCTACTGGGGATCGAGCCTGCAACGCGGACATGTGCCCTGACCGGGAATCAAACCAGCGACCTTAGTGCATGGGTCACTCTATGCTCAACCACTGAGCCACTGGCTGGGCTCACACCACACTAATTCTGGTCCTTCCCACCAGACCTCCCTTCCAAGGATGAAGTCTTAAGCTGTTGGCCCCTCACCTTTTTGATTGCCTCTGCCTGGGTTCCACATTTCAACACATACTAGACACAAAGACAGTAGAAAGGTTTTAACAATTAGCCCACTGTCTGGTTGGGTCGATGGTGACAGAAATGGATTATGTCACTGGTATTTGGGAGAAGGTGTTTCCCCAGTGACTCACATGAACCTCTTTTGGGTTAAGGATTTAGGCTTGGGAAAATGTCCTTTGTATGAGAGGCATGGGTGGCTAAACACAATGAACACATAATCACATTTCCTTTGTCTTATGTTAGGCATGCCTCAGCCAGTACCTTTCACTTCACCCCAGCCTGTTACAGGGACAGTATCCCTGGCTACTGAGGAAAGCTGTGGCTTATGGGCAGTTGTCTCCTAAAACATAATATGGTCTCTTTCTGACAATGAGTCAAGAAGGGTTAATGCCTGCCTTATGAGAAAGGATATACCAGCTTCTAGCTGAAGAGTTGGGCTTGTTGCTCTCCTCGGTTTCCACCTTGCCCTTGATTGGCTCTCATTTCTGTTTCTAACCACCAAAGACGGTGTTTGATCAGTGCTAGGTGATTTGAGGCCTCATATGGCAAAAGTCTAATTACCTGGTCTATAAGCTATTATCATTCACTATCAAAAATATCCCTCTTTGAGCTCTGGGGCTGGCTCCTCTTCCCCTCTCATCACTGCCCCGTTATTATAATAATAAAAAGAAATGCACAACATATTACAGTTTTCAAAGCCCTTTTACAGTTACCTCACTTGACTTTTGCCAGACATTTGTCATAAGGTACCAGTTATGTCTATTAAAAGCCTGCCCTGGCAGGTAGCTCAGTTGGTTAGAAGGTTATCCCAATACACCAAGGTTGTGGGTTTGATCCCTGGTCAGGGCACATACAAGAAACAACCAATGAATGCATAAATAAGTGGATCAAATAAAAGTCTCTCTCCTCTAAAATCAATAAACAAAAATTAAAGAAAAACAAGGAAAAAGTTCAGAGAGGCGACTTAGCAAAGGTTACAAAGCTGAGAAGTGCCATAGCCAAGGTATTTTGATGCCAAGCCACGTGCTCTATCCATTGGGTCAAGCTGTCTCTTCTAGATGGCTGGTCATGGGCAGACCACATTGGTGTCTGTGCTAGGGTAGGCAGTGAAACTGACTCCTGGGTTGACACTGACTCAGGAACAAAATTCGGTGGGAAAAACCTCCCCTGTGCTTCCTTTGCCCTTTGTGTGTGAGGCAATGTTATGTGTCCACTCTAGTGGGTAGTATGGCTTCTGGGAGGCTAGGTCTCAGGAACCCCCGGGGAGAAACTACCCTGTCCTGCAAGAAGGTCTGTCTGAAGTGGGGCTGGAGGAAGGATGGGCACAGGAAACAAACGCAGGCTTCATGATGGAACCAGCTTTCCTGAGAGATAGTTTAATCTTTGGCAAGTATTTTGTCTTTCTAGCACTTCAGTACTTAGCCTGTCCTTTAGGAATGGAAGTGTCTAGGAGTTGGGAGGTAATGGGGCAGAAGCTCACAGCTTCTGTCTCATGCTGCTAGGAACTGTGAACACTTGGGCAACCTAGGATTGCACAGGAAGAGTCTTGTGACAAGACTGGGCCTGCTTAGGGTGGGGCGGGCAGGGCAGGAGGAAGTGGCCCTCTGCAAGGAGAGTTGGGCAGAGAAGTTGGGAGCCTGCAGTGGGGAAGTCAGTGGTAGGAACTGAGATAGGCCTGGAGTGGAGCACTCGGGGGTCTAGTGGTCTGGCACTATCAGTTGGTGAGTCAGCATTAGCCAGGATAGGCCCCTTGTCCTTGATTTTGTCCTGAGCGCCTTCACTCTTTGTGGCTTGGATAGATCCCCAGCAGGTCTGCTTATCCATTTTGCAGCTGACACAAAGCCAGCAGGGATTTGCAGCTGATGGGCTCAAGGCAGGGTTGTATCCAGAAAGATTAGAACAAGGAACTAAACTGGGCTATAAACATTTGTGTGCCTCTTTTCTCAGTGCACACAGCAAATTTTCTAAAAAATTTGAATGTTCGTGCTCTAAAAAGCAAAATTATTCAAATGAATATTAACAACCTAAAGCATCGACGTATTGGTTGCTTCTCAAAAGATGAAAAACATACTTGTATCGCTTTCCATTGGAAAATATGTCGTTGATCATCACAAAGAAAAAGAGACTACAGGAAAATTAACAAAGAATAAGAACATAAAATTTCTACCCATAATGCCTGGCAATGCTAGATGAGGTAGTTTCTGGCACAAAGAGACATACAGAATTATACATGACCAGGGAGACTTTGCCCCAGGTCAGTTCTGGGGGTTGTGATCATCAGTGTAGGCTAGTAGTGACAGGGCTGCTGAACGTTAATGAAGCCACACTAATAGAGGTGGCGCCTTAGCAAGGGAGGGAACAGCTCCACTGTTCAGTTCAGGTCAGCATCTCCAGGTGCATGAAGTTTGGTTCTGGGAGTCCCATATAAAGAGAGCAGAAGAGGGTGAACACCTGAGAGAATAAGGGACCTGCCCTCAAGAAGAAAGCACACTTAGCCTGTGTGACCCAGAGGCTGAGGGTGGAGCTCCTGCCCTGAAATAATATGAGGAATGGGCATTGAGAGCTTGAGTGTGTTTTCTCTTTGAGCTTAGGGCCATGTCTGGCCTCACAGGGCCTCTGTATCCTGGGAACAGACAGCTTTTGCTAGGGAGGGCCTGGTTTGGGGAATCAGGAGGGTCATTGGGCTCCTGGCTTGCATCAGTTTCCCCTGTGGGCCCCACTGTTTTCTACCTCTTCTGGCTTCCAGCCTCCAGTATTCTGTCTCCATAAGTTGCTGGACTATTTTCTAAAGCTCCAGGGCTGTGCCTCTGTCCATCTTTTCAGAGCACCTGTGACTGTTTGGGTCCACTTTACCCTGCACCACCGAGCTGAGCTTCCAAGGGCAAGCAGGAACTGAGTCTTATCTGACATATAGTGGGGCACTGGGATATTCCTAAAAAAAAACATTTTTGGTGCTTAAACACTTAAATGTCAGAGTTGGGCTGAGAGGGGAACCCAGGAAAGGCAGGTTGGACTAAGGGCTCCGGGGCTGATTTCTCCCTGATGATCTCCCCTAGGACCGAGAGGAGCGGAAGCTGCTGCTGGACCCTAGCAGCCCCCCCACCAAAGCCCTCAATGGAGCCGAGCCAAATTACCACAGCCTGCCTTCCGCTCGCACAGATGAGCAGGCCCTGCTCTCCTCCATTCTTGCCAAGACAGCCAGGTGAGCATCACAGAACCAGGCCTGGGGCAGAGCTCCTCTATCTGTGTTAAAGGCTGGGATAGAGAGAGCTGGGCCAGGACATGGGGGAAGGAACAGGGTCAGTGGGAGAGGCGCCTCTGGGCCCAGCCCTGCTCCAGTAGGCAGTGGGGGCGCTGGTGTCAGATAGTCCTGGAGTTAGCACCTGGAAGGGAATCTTTTTCGTCCCTCTTGGATGTACCTGTCATGTCCTCTCTATTTCTCTTCTCCCCAAAGCAACATCATTGACGTGTCTGCTGCAGACTCCCAGGGCATGGAGCAGCATGAGTACATGGACCGGGCAAGGCAGTACAGGTGAGCACCTGGCCAGCTTGGATTCCTCCCTTCCCCTCCATCCCTGATCCAGCTTTGCAGCCTGGGCCCCAGTCCAGCCTCTTCGTTTGGGTACAGCCCAAGAAACTGACCACAAACCTCTTGGGTGCCTTCACGTCAGCGCTATTTGTCCTGTGACACTCAAGGATGCAGAGGGCGAAGGGAGGTGGGCCTGGAGTGAATTTGTGGTCAGCTGAGGCCTTGTCACCTGCTTCTCTGGTCTGAGGGAGGCTCACCGGGCTGAGCTTGGCAGGGCAGGACAGATGGTAAACTGATTGCCCATCCCACCCCTCCCTATCGGACAGCACCCGCTTGGCTGTGCTGAGCAGCAGCCTGACCCATTGGAAGAAGCTGCCGCCACTGCCATCTCTCACCAGTCAGCCCCACCAAGTGCTGGCCAGCGAACCCATCCCCTTCTCCGACCTGCAGCAGGTGAGCTACCCTTGCCCCACTCCTGCCTACTCACTCCCACTGCCCAAGTTGTGGCAGAGGGTTCACCCTTTGCCTTATAGGAGGTGGGGAACTGGAGTTAACCTGGTAGCCTGTGGGCCCTGCTCACTCCCACCTTTCTCTTTGGCTTCCTATCCCCCATCATTCCCTCCTCTCTGGCCATCTGATCCTCCTCCCCCAGTTTCTGGATCTCCCTTTTCACCTTTCTCTCTCTGTTCTTCTCCTCCCTGGTCCCTCTATCACAGGTCTCCAGAATAGCTGCTTATGCCTACAGTGCACTTTCTCAGATTCGTGTGGATGCAAGAGAGGAGCTGGTTGTACAGTTTGGGATCCCATGAAGACAGTGGTCCTTGGACAGCTCTTCTTCTCCTCTCTTCACCCCGCCTCCCCTGGCCCCAGCCTCACTATGGCTTATACAGTACCCTGACCTGCTACTAATCACAGAGAAGAATGTGGAGGAGGAGAAGAAGAGCGAGGCTACAAGCCTGGACAAGTGAGGATGGAGCAAGAGAGGATAGAACCATTTGGGACTGGCCTTCGAAGCCCTGGCCAGCGGTGGGGTGGAGGTCAAAAGGACAGGGCCTGGTAGGTCTTCACTGTCACTGGGAAGGGGTGGAGGTAACACTGTGAGGGTGATCACTAGGGGGCCTGTGAAGGCCCCTTTCCCACTCTTTCTCTTGGCCTCACTCTTTGCCCCTCTCCCTGACTTGGTGCTCACAGGCACCTCACTAGGGTTTGTGACCAGTGTCTGGACGAGATTGAATTTGAATGAATTGAGTTTGTATTTCTAGCACCCTGGGTTTTTACATGTTTGGGGTTTTGGTGTTTTTTGGGGGGGGAGGGGGGCGTGTTATCTCCCTTGATAAAGGAAATGTATTCATCTGTGTGCTGATTTCAGCCCCTCTGTCCTGCCCAGCACCCTACTGCTTACTTCTGGCTACTTAAGTCTATGAGCAGTGAAAACGGATGATGGGGAGGGGGACATCTTTTAGGGGCATTAAGAGGAGTCCAAGATATGAGTTCAAGGTTCCCAGGTCTTATCTGAGACTTGGCCTTGGCTAACCTCATATTGGATAAGATTGCTTGTCATTTCTCCAGTGATAGGAACACAGGCAGCTGTCATTGCCGAGGACCCTGCTGCAGACTCAGTGAAATTACTGAAAAGCCTGGGAAGGGATTGGTGGTGATGGTGCAGACAGATCAGGAGTACCTGACTTGGAGTCAGCAAACCAGTTTTCAAGCAGGAGATTCTTTTTTCTTTTTTTAAAAAATATATTTTATTGATTTTTTTAGAGAGGAAGGGAGAGGGGTAGAGAGTTAGAAACATCGATGAGAGAGAAACATTGATCAGCTGCCTCCTGCACACCTCCTACTGGGGATTTGCCCACAACCAAGGTACATGCCCTTGACCGGAATCGAACCTGGGACCTTTCAGTCCGAAGGCCAACGCTCTATCCACTGAGCCAAACCGGTTAGGGCTCTTTTTTCTTTTTTAATCCTCACCCAAGGATATTTTTTCCATTGATTTCCACAGAGAGTGGGTGGGAGGTTGGGGGAGAGAATGAGAAACATCGAGATGAGAGACACATCAATTGGTTGCCTCCCGCATGCGCCCCTACCAGGGCTGGGGAACCTGCAACTGAAGTACGTGTCCTTAACCGGGAATCAAACCCATGATCCTTTAGTTCGTGGGCCAACACTGTAATCATTGAGAAAACTGGCTAGGGCAGAAGTTCTTTTTTTTAATCAGATGACATCTTAAGCACAATCCCAACATAAACAACATGAGAGTAACTACTCTGGTTGGATGGAAATGGGGCATTCAGCATTCACGGCCTATCATCTTGACTTTTTATCACCGAGGCCTCTGAGGCATCTCCACAGAACCCTGGTGCTCTGTGAAGCAACTCTAATCCCAGGATATCTGATCTGAAGAGTGACAAAAGGACCCAGAGTTGAGATTAGTTCCCCAAGGCCATGCAGTGAACCCAGGTCTCCTGTGTCTCAGGCCAACAGGCCTTTCCCTCCCCTGCCTACCTTTCAGTGAAGCAAGACTAGAACCAGTGGCAACTGCCTGAGTTGGGGGGCAATTTTACACAGCACAAGTGACTTCTAATCTGCTGAACAGCTCAAATCCTTTATTGTATTGTCAAACCAACACTGGCTGTCCTCAGGCCTTCAGGATGGCTGCAGTCCTGGGAACCTCAGAGTGCATCCTGCTTGATCCGGACTTTCTTGGGCTTGATGTTCATTCGTTTCCACACTTCAGCTGCTGTGCGGTCTGCTTTGGTGACCCCACTGAAGTCGAACGTTGTGATACGAGGCAAGGTGCACAGCACATACTGCCTGTGGGGAAGACTCGGGCTGGGGGCCAGCCCCCCCACCAGCACCCCATTTTCCCCCACCAGCTGCTGCTGTCTCCCCTGATTGCAGGAATGGAGGGACTTGAGTATAGTTTGGGGGAGACTGAGTTTTCCTGACAGCAGGAAATGCCTAAAGGTCTCTACTTTTCCTTGTCTCCCCTCCTTTCCCTTGGGGA
This sequence comes from Myotis myotis, assembly GCF_014108235.1. Classification (NCBI taxonomy): domain Eukaryota; kingdom Metazoa; phylum Chordata; class Mammalia; order Chiroptera; family Vespertilionidae; genus Myotis; species Myotis myotis. Next base: position 40,860,634 of record NW_023416314.1, read on the forward strand.
AGCCTAGCTCCAGGGCAGGGCACTTACCTATACCCCTTCTCTTCCTCCATGGGGTTCCCGTGGAGTGTGAGGCTCCGGAGCCGAGGGAGGGTGGCCAGCTTATTCACCTCTCCGAGACGCTGGATGCTGTTGCCATGGAGGTAGAGGACACTCAGGTTGAACAAAGTGGTCAGGACCTGTTGGGGAAGAAACCGAAAGCAGGCTAGACAGGTCTCTAGAGCTGTGCTCAGGACTGACTTGAGGGTGAGTAGAGTTTGGGGAACAACTTGCTCTCCACTGCACCACCCCTCATCCCCAGCCGTACTTTCATTCACCTTTGAAGAGGTATAGGGCATCCCACCCAACCAGAGCTGTGATCTTAAAGGTGGGAAGTATGGGCCTGGGTCCTAGCACTGTCACTAACTTGCCAGGTGACTGGACCCGCCTGCTTCTGCCTGAGCCTTAGTTGCCCTTTCACTGAAGACCTTTGGTGATTTGAATCTCAAAACAAGGGACAGGGATACAGAGCATTGTGCTAGGTACATAAGAGAAGCTTTTTAGTGAAATTGAGATCACTATACCTGGGGAACAGTTTCTAAGTTGTGCTCTAGCTCCTTACCCCCAATGGATCCTGGACAAGACAGGACCAGTTTTATTTATTTCTTAAAACTTGAGTCAGTGCATGGAAAAAGTGCTGTACTTTTACTATCTACCTCTTCCACAGAAGAACTTTGCACAAGGCACAGTGGGTGCCCAATAACAAGAGCTTCTATTTTATTTCAGCTTTCTATCTGCCAGTTGGTTTTCATACATTCTTATTTAATTCTCACAAAATATTTATGATGGTATATTATCCCCATTTTTCAGAAAGGGAAGCTGAGGTTTTGGAGAGGTTAGGAAGGTTGTCCAAAATCTAGGATTTGAACCTACATCTGAGCCAACAGCTGTGTGCTTTAGACACAGTACCATGATGCCTCACAAATTCCTTGATGAAATGTGGGAGGTGGAAAGGCTGGGGGCTGGACAGGGTAGCTTCTGGCCCAACCTGACTGGACTCTCAGGACTGGGAACTCACAGGGTCAATGGAAGGCAGGTCGTTGAAAGACAGGTCAATCCAGGCCAGGTTCTCTGGATGCTGCAGCAGCTGTGAAATTACATGGTTGAAGCCTCTCAGCTCACTGAGAACATTGTTGTTCAGCCACAGGGACTGCGTCAGTGACTTCCCTGACTTCGAGTGCTTTAGTGGTCGCTGCCCTTTCCTTGGCTCCTCGCTCATCAGATCTGTGGGAACAGAGTGAAGTCTGCATATATCATCTTTGCCTTTCTGGTTCTGGGGGATGAGAGCTGAGAGAATAAGCAGCGTGAGCTAACTGGAGGGCCATAGACTGACTAGTGCATCTACTCACTGTCAGCTCAAGACCCCCATCTCTCAGGCCCCAGAAACCAGTAAGCTTGAACTAAGGGCCAAAGACTTCCTATCCCAAACTCGATTTGGGTCACATGCTCCTCATATCTATTTTACTATTGGGTCCCCTGTGTATATGTATTGGGGGGAGAGGGATAAAACCACTCCTCTATTTTATAATGAGGAAAATAAAAACCAGAGTTGTTGGTACAAAATCCACAATTATCCACTGGTAGAGCCTACAGAATTCACTTCAGTGTAACACACCCTGATTTGCTCTCTCCCCCTAATATTAAACAACTACTGTGTGCCAGCTACTGGATATACAATGGAGAACAATATGAGAGACAGTCTGCGCTATGGTCTGTGTGAGTAATAGGGCAGGGATGAAGCAGATGTTTATGTCTTAGAGGAGCTCAAATGGGCAAGATGGAAACCAACTGGCAATGTATTGTGATAAATGCTGTTTAAGTTGTTGAAGGAGAGGGGGCTCTTAACTTAGTCTGGAGCTCATGAAAGTTTCCCAGGGAAGGTGAAACCTGAGCTGGATCTCAGTGGATTAGGAGAAGGGTGGAAAGGGTGAGAAGAACATGGGCAAAGGCACAGAGGTATGGAACAGCATGGGCACACATGTATGTGCTGCACAGGGGTCAAGGAGGAAAAAGGAGACAAGGAACCTCTAATGCCAGGCTGAAAATTTGGACTTTACTGTAGGTGATGGGAAGCTACTGGAGGTTATGGAGCAAAGGAGATAAATCTTTCATATAAGAAAGATCACTCTGAAGCTTTAGTACAGAGTCTGGATTTTAGGGAGTGGGTGGGACTAGACCAATTTGGCTCTTTCAATCATCCAAGCAAGAGATGAAGGTCAGTCAGAGTGACTTGATGGTTGATGTAACTGATACGGAATTAAGAAAAGGAGAAACATGGTTGGGCAGGTAATGAGGTTAGACTTGACCTTGGTGTTTCTGAGGTTCCTTAAGTATAAAAAGGTGGAGAAGCCAAGTAGGCAGTTGGATATGAAGGTCAGACACAAAGACTTGAGAATAATTAGCACAGAGAGTGAGCAAGTTAGAGAAATGGACGAGTTCTCAGGGATAGTAAAAGTAGAGAGGAGGCACACGGAGGAAGGGGAGTCCATTTAAGAAGTTACTGAGCCCAGCCCATGTGGCTCAGTAGATTGAGTGTTGTCCTGTGCACCAAGAGGTTGCTGGTTCAATTCCTGGTCAGAGCACATGCCTGGGTTGTGGGCTCAATCCCCAGTGGGAGGCATGAAAGAGGCAGCCGATTGGTGATTCTCTCTCATCAATGTTTCTCCCCCTCTCCTTTAAGCCTCTCTAAAAATCAATGAAAACATTTTTTAAAACACTATTTTTAAAAAAAAAAGGTACCAAATAATCAGGAAAGGACAGGGCAAGCCAGGAGAGGTTAGTTTTATAAGGGAATCCATATTTATAGGAGTGAGTTTTAGGGAAATGAGGAATGAAAAGTAATTTTGGTAACAAAATTTGAAGTCCCTGGTGACTTTGATGAGGGCTGTTTCAATGAAATGGCAAGGGCCTGGGGACAGAAGCTAGATTGGAGTGAGTTCAAGAGGTAAGGCAATATAAGCAGGTAGTGTAAACAATACCTTCAGAAAGTTTAGGTGAGGAGAATAGAGTGATGTTAGAACCCATCTGTATGGACACCCCTGTAACCGTCCCCCGCCTCCCGTTCTGTTTTTGTTTTTTGAAAAATGAGGTCCAGAGAGAGGATGTGCTTTGCCCAAGCTTACAGACACCAGAATCAGACACCAGCTCTGGCTGAGGTGACCATAGTTTTCCTATGGCCCCTATACCTTTGGTTACTTGTCTAAAACTGCCTCTGGCCCTAGCCGGTTTGGCTCAGTGGATAGAGCGTCGGCATGAGGGCCAAAGGGTCCCAGGTCTGATTCCAGTCAAGGCACATACCTTGGTTGCAGGCTCCTCTCCAGCCTGGGCCCTGGCTAGGGCTCCTACAGGAGGCAACCAATGGATATGGTTCTCTCACATCAGTATTTCTCTCTGTCTTTCCCTCTCTCTTCCACTTTCTCTAAAAATCAGTGGAAAAATATCCTCGGGTGAGGATTAAAAAATAAAATAAAACTGCCTCTAGGGAAGGAAATATTTAGTATTTGTTGAATTGGGCAAGTTTGTCTTCACCTTTCCCTCAGCTCTTTTTGGGCAAACTTCCTCTCTTCCACCCCAGCCAACATTAACTTCCTCTCCTCAGCTGCATGTCAGGCAGCATCCACCAGATGGCTCTCTGTCTTAATCCTAGAGTGAGCAGAACTCCCAGGTGGAGTGTGAGATTGGAGTAAGGTGGCAGAAATGTACTGGAGCACCCCAGTTTGTGAAAAAACTCCTAATCCTGCCTCCCAACCTCACATCTCCTGACTGCAAGCCCTGGAATGAAATTACAAAGATGTCAAAATAAGCCTACATATGGCCTAGCCAGCGTGGCTCAGTGGTTAAGCTTTGACCCATAAAACAAGAGGTCACTAGTTCAATCCCAGTCAGGGCACATGTCCCTGTTGCAGGCTCAATCTTCAATAGGGAGTGTGCAGGAGGCAGCTGATTGATGTTTCTCATCAATGTTTCTATCTCTATCCCTCTCCCTCTCTCTCTAAATTTAATAAAAACATATTTTTTAAAAGCCCACATACCCTGGATGGCGTGGCTCAGGGGTTGAGCATTGACCTATGAACCAGGAGACTGCCAGTTCAATTCCTGGTCAAGGCACATGCCCAGTTGTGGGCTCAATCCCCAGTAGGGGACATGCAGGAGGCAGCTGATCAATGATTCTCATCACTGGTGTTTCTATCTCCCTCTCCCCTCTCTGAAATCAATAAAAACATTTAAAGAAATAAAAAGCCCACATATGGACTAGCATCCAATGATGCATCCAGTGTGATAAGGCAGCAGCTTAGGGAATGCCATCAAGTCTGAGCTGACCCCAAGCTCAGAGGAGCCACTGGTGGAATGGCATTGCCTAAAATTTGAGGCTGCCTGGGGCTGCTGTTATCAAGGGTAAAGCAAGGTGTCTAGACCGCAACAGTTACTGCTCCCCTCAGTCTCCATCAGGGTACTGTATCACCTGAGGATCGGCCTTTCAGATTAGGCAAAGGCAGGTCTGGAAACTGGACCACAAATATCAACACTCAGAGAACTGGAGGTTGTCTAGCTACAGGAAAATCTGGAGAGAAAGTGATTCTGTCTTCACCTCTCTGAAAAGTTGCAATGCAACTTTTCCACGTGTCCCCAGAAGTCAGGAGTTAGTTTGATATGAAGAACTTCCTTGTGTCATTTCTCATCCCATAATGGAAGGGATGGGTAGGTGCATGTGGTAAGGGACTCCCTAAACACTAGGTGAGCAGCAGTTATAGGACTATGGGTTGGAGGCAGTACAGATCGGATGCCTTCTAAAGTCACTACCATTTCAGATTCTATGATCTATCAGTTGATTAATTACCAAATAGCATACCAGGTACCCCTAAACTCTACCCTGTCCTCTAACCCCAATTTTAAGTAAGCGTTCCATAGTTCTGGGAAACCTGAGGGGACTGGCCTTTTGGGGCTTAGATGTGCCTCTCTCTTTCCCTTTCTAATATTCATCAAGGAGCACTATGCCTGGCATATATGTATACACACATATACATACATACATACATACATACATACAGATATATGCGCTTAATAAAATAGGTGCTTAACAAATATTTAACTGTTGAATGAAGAACAGGGGATCTGTACTAATTATGTTTTGTGCTGTGGAGTTATCCTTGGTTGTAGTAGCTTATCTCTACCCTCATTCTGAGGACTCCATAAAGGGTAAACTGTATCTCCCTGCTCAGAGCTGGGAATTCCCAGGGTACGTGGGAGCCACACTTCCCTTCCTTCTCTGTCACTATGGCTATATTGCATGTAGCCATCACTGTAGCTAAAACCCTTGTGAAACCTGGACTACATCAAGCAGAAGTGATAACCATGCATAAAAAATAAAGATCACGATAGGTGGGTGTGTGCTCACTGAAGAACAAATATGAGTTACTATTGTGGCTGATGCCAACCCCTGCAGTATGCTAAATCCAAACCCAAGTAGTATCCAGTACCCTGGATAACTGTTTGCATTTCCTGAACTTAAAAGTGGCCACCAGTTGCCTAAGAAAGAGGACCAACGCTAGATAATGGGTGTAGGATATATTGATGCCAACCTGTGTTCTGTGAGGGCAGATATACTGGAGCATTTATGAGACCAGATAACAAAAGCAAAGGACAGCAGAACTTCTCTAGGAAGAAGCATATTCCCTTGAAAATATATTACTTGAGAGCCCTGCTGTGTCCCCTTCTGAGAGGTACTAGCTGCCCATTTGCAAAGACATTGAATGGGAACTAGTGTGGGCAGTGCTGGAACCTGCAATAAGTGTGGGTGATGATGGAATAAACTTAGATATGACTGGAATGAATATAAAATGTCAGTAAGTATTATACTGGAAACATGCCAGTTTGTTAATAACAAGACCCCCCCATGTTTTACCAGTGATCAGAACAGGCTTGTGTCCTGACTGAGGAGATAGGACTCTGCTACAGGCTGTTTTCCTTCCATTAGTTTCTTCCTCTCCAGGTAAAAACAGAATAAAACTATTGGCCGACACACTGGCTTTCCAGCTTTCTTCCACCCGACTTTCTTCTTGTAGTCTGTCTTTTGAAGATCATCAATTACCCTGAGAGAGCCCCCTGGTTCCTTTCAGAGGTTCTGCTAATTTTTTAAAAGGCCAAACACTTCCACTCCCACCTCCCTCTCTTCTACTCCTCCCAGAAAGGACAACAACAAAATCTGCAAGTATATGGGAAGAATCTCTTCAGGCTTTTAAGTAGAAGACTGATTTCTCCCTAGGGATCACACCCAGCTGCTGCCATGGTGAGTGGAGTGCTGTTCTCTGCGGGCTGACCTTGAATCACCTGGATGTTTCGGAAGGAGTAGTCAAGAGGGGGCTCTTGCACCGAAGTGTTCATGTAGTCCTGTGTGCTCATAGCTCAGGCCATAATTTGTCCGGTGTAAGCATGGGCCCTGGAAGTCCGGGTTCAGCCTGGGAGGACAGAGAAGGGCTGGTGTTCCAGGTACAAGGGGCATAGGCCCTCAGGTTTCCCCATTGCCCTCCACCCCTGCATTCTACCTTCTATACTCCAGGCTTTCCTGGCTGCATTTATATTTTAAGATACTAATACGATTCTTTGCAGTTGTAGGGCACTTCATAATTCTCAGAACACCTTCACATCCCTTAGAGCTCATTGATATTGTTATAACACCCATTTCTACTTTCCAGATAAAGAAACTAAGACCCAGAGTGAAAGCACTTGCCCAGAATTAAGCCAGTGAGTCAGTTGTGGACTGTAATCATAGTCTCCTGAATCCTACTCTGAAGCCCTTTCTGCTACTCCATAGTAGTTACTATGGAGACGGTCTTGATACCTACCCTCTAGTGACATCAACTGGGTTATTCTATTGCTTAACAAACCCCTTAGGGCATGGTGTCTGATAGCCTTTTGCAGTCTGACCCAGCTCAGAATTTGCTACTTTCTCTGTCAGCCCCATTGCCTTTTTGTCCAAAGACCCTACTTTCAGCCACATCTGGAATGTAGGTATATGTATGTAAAACACACACATAACACCAGGATCTATCTCACTCTCACTCACCTGTCACTGATGCCTGAAACGCCACCATTAGGGATTCATTCCTTTGGGTTTAGGGATTGTTCCCTGTTAAAATGGAAATACCCCTTGAGAGGGGTGAACACAATGTTATCTGTAGTTTACAAGTGTGGTGTAAATTGTCTTATCAGATCCTTCCCAATTTGCTAACTCAAGTAAAGCTGAGAACTTTTCAACAGGCTGAGCAGAGTCTTAAGAACACTACTCACCTGATCAGAACAGCTGAAAATACAGAAGGGTTTTGTATGTGACACAAATAAGACAAATGGACTGACAAGGACAAGTATATTTCCAGTGAACCTCCTCTTTCTCACACTATCCAATGCCATCACCTCCTTTGCATTTATTTTTCACCTGCTTTCCAAAGGGATTTTAGATAGTTTACAAATAGCACATTCCAAACAGGATGATTTGTAGAAAAGAAATGACCAGCCTGGCCAAAGAAATGTCCAGGTGGCTCAGTGGATTGAGCATTGTCCCATGCACCAAAAAGTCACCGGTTTGATTCCCAATCAGGGCACATTCCCGGTTATGAACTCAATCCCCAGTACGGGGTGTGCACAAGGCAGCTGATTGATGTTTCTCTTTCATGGATGTTTCTTTCTCTCTCTCTCCCTCTCCTTTCCTCTCTCTCTCTAAAAAAATCAATCAAAAATATTTTTTAAAAAGAACTATCCCACAGAAATATAATGAATTTCACAAATGCAAGCCATATATATAATTTTTTCACATAGGTAATGTAAACTTTTCTAATAGCCATAATAAAAAGAAAGTCAAAGGAAAGGGAAAGTTACATTTAATCATATTGTATTTAACCCAATATATGCAAAATATCATTCAATATATAATTAATATTAAAAATTGAAGTATTTTACACTTTATAGCACATCCCAATTTGGACAAACTGTTGAGTATTCAATAGCCACATGTGACTAAAGGCTTACCATACTGGACAGTGTGGATGTAGAAAATATAAACACGGAAGAGGAAGATTAGAAACCAGATTAAAGGGAGACAGAGATGTACCAAAGAATTAGGAAAGTAGGCCTATATTTAGCTCTGAAATTCCTGGCAAACAAAGCCAAAAGGGAAACATTAGGATATGTGGTTCTCATCATCTGATTCAAAGAAACAAATAGTTTGTGTGCAGAAACAATTAAACTCACAAATGTTCTTAATATGGAATTTCTTTTAAAAACTATGGAGTTAGCCTGGCTGGTGTGGGTCAGTGGTTGAGTGTCCACCTCTGAACCCAGAGGCCACGGTTTAATTCCCGGGAACGGCACATGCCTGGATTGTAGACTCCATCCCCAGTGGGAGGCATGCAGGAGGCAACCAATCAGTGATTTTCTCTCATCATTGATGTTTCTCTCTCTCCCTTCCTCTCTGAAATAAATAAAAATATATTTTATAAAGACAAAACAAAAACTATGGAGTTGATAGTTTGTAATTCAGTTTAAGCTTAATACATACAGTTTAAGTAAAACTTTTTGTATGAATTAACATATGCATAGATAGAGTTTAACACGTTTAGAGCAGCAATTTTCAACCTTTTTCATCTCATGGCACACATAAACTAATTACTAGTTCTGCGGCACACCAAAAAATATATTTTTTTCCAATCTGACAACAAAACAAAACAAATATAGTTTTGGTTCATTCACATCAGATGGCTATTGTGTTGGCTACTGTCATTTTTTTACTTGACAATCTAAGGGAAAAGAGGTCAGTGTCCTTGACTGAATAGTCAGATATTGCATGTTTTTAAAATTTTTGCAGCATACCATTTGAAAAATCTCTGTTTTAGAGAAATGAAAAGTGAATGGCTTTCTCTTAAAAAGCAGCAGTTTCAACTGAGCTTTGGGGAAGTACAGGCTTGAGTCACTTACAACTGAACTCTGTCTAATATGGAACTAGCCAGGTGGGCATGGGGTGTTGATTAGGGAGATCTAGACTTTTAGATATCAAATCTACAGTGAGACAACAAAAAACGCATTGTTCTTTTGTAGAAATAGAGGAACCCTACTTGTGTTCTCATCTAGACAGCAGTCCATTCCACTTGGGAATCTACAACAGGTTTGATGCCTTTGAGCAAGATTGGACACTTTTCTCAAAGACAGACCTGGGTTGGGACCCCAGAGTTCTGCACTACTGAACATGAATTTTAGCTTAAAATATTTATGGGCAGATTTTTATCATTAGATTACCTCTGTGCAGTTCCTAAGAACTTCTGATTTAGTTAGTACTTGCTCCTGAGGCATATTTCTGGGTGAGTTAGTATTAAAAATGGAGCCCTAAGAATTCGGATAAACTTGCCAGTTGGAAAGGGTTATTAACCTTCTCCATTTAAACAATAGTCCAGGCTGTGAGCTAGTATCACAGAACCTGGCTTATCACAACAGGTACTCAGGAAATATCTGTGAGATGAATGAATGGGAAACTGCCAAATACAGGATCTCTGTTTTAGGAGTGTTGATACTAAGCTGCTTATTCTAACAATTGGCTTTGAGGTTCAGCTGTTTCAGTCCATACCTCATTCACAGTAAGGTATTCAATTCAATTTTGCAAACATTTGTTGAGTGCCTGCTGCCCTGTGCCTGACCAGAAGACATGAAGCCAAAATACAAATAATAGAACCCTGTCTGTCATGAGCACAGAAAGACCTGCTCGGTCTCTATTGATTGTGGCAAAATGGTCTGTATCCAGTTCTAAGAAACAGTTGCCCAGTTAGTGAATATTCTCCTGTTTCAATACTCAGCTCTAGGGAATCCTCTTTGGTGAACACTCTTTCCTGGTAAAACTGATTGATTCCCTTGATGATTCCTATGTATGGCTTCCCCTGCTCCATCCCTTTTGCCCTATTACTTTTAGTTCTGTTTGGAATACAGTTTCTTCCTCCTTTTGCCTGGCTAATTCACGACCCAGCTCAGTTTTCATGTGTTCTAAGGCGCCTAATCTTATGCCCAAATCTTGGATGTGGAACTTCAGAGCGCCCAAAATACCCCATACTTGCTGCCATGGTAGCACACATATCACTAAGATGATCTGCTTACTATTTGTATGTAAACTCCACCGTGACCTCCAGGGCAGGAACCATGTTTCTCATAATAGTATTCCTACCTGGTGGCAAGTAGTAGGTGCTTAACATATACATTAAAAATTGCTACAGAGCAATACTATAAAGGAGAGGAACATGAGGTTACTATAACTGAGGAATCTGACCTGCTGAGCAGTCAGGGAAGACATTTTTATCTTTAACAATTATTTTATTTTAATTATTTTATTTTAAGGGAAGACATTTTAAAAGAAGTGATTGAGAGATGAAATTGAGGATAAGCACAAACTAACAGGGAGATGGGTGGGGGGATGAACATTCCAGGCAGAAATAACAGGTTCTATGGTGAGAGGTTAGTTGGAAATTTTGAAGACCTTAAAAAGGCCATATTACCCAGCTGGCATGGCTCAGTAATTGAGCGTCCACCTATATGAACCAGGAGGTCACTGTTTGATTCCCGGTCAGGGCATATGCCTGGCTTGTGGGCTTGATCCCCAGTGTGGGGAGTGCAGGAGGCAGCCAATCAATAATTCTCATCATTGATGTTTCTCTCTCCCTCTCCCTTCCTCTCTGAAATCAATTAAAAAATATTTTTAAAAAAGCCATATAACTGGAGGGGATAAAAGGTATGGTTAAGCAGGCTGGAGGGGGTCAATGGGAAGGGGACATTTGTAATACTTTCAACAATAAAGAGTTTTTTAAAAGTTATGGTTAGACTGGAGGCTAGAGAGGTGGACAGGAGTCAGGCTGAAATGTTGCTTGATGCTAAGAGTAATAAGATGCCACATAATAACTTTTTAAATGAATGTGGGATGGGGAAGGTGAACAATATCAAATTTCTACTTTTAAAGGATTACTCTGGTTGCAATATGCAAAATGTCTGGGAGGGTAGGCAGGAAGGATGTGATGAGAAGTTGACAAGACTTTATGATGAATGGGAAATGTAAGAGGTATTCAGGCTAAATCTTGGTTCTTTGGCTTCTGTAACGGTGGATAGAGGGTGAGAACACTGGAAGAAATTGAGGCTTGGAGTACATAGAGATTATGAGTTCAGTTGCAGACATGTTGAGTTTAGGTTGTCTTTGACATATCCTGAAGGAGATGTTGAAGAGGCAATTCGTTATACAGACCTGGAGCTTACAGATGAGAGCTGGGCTGGCGATGAATAGTTGTGTAATACAGATGGTAAGTGAAGTTGTGGATGATCATCCCCAACAAAGGAATATAGAGTGAGGTAGGAAGTGGACCTAGGACCAAGCCTGGAGGTACTTTAAGATAGCAAGTGGACAATCAGGGCCAGGTAGAAGCCAGCCAGAAACCAGCTAATCATGGCAGCATCAGACATGGGTGCTGTGTAGCCAGACTGTTTCCTGTTCCTGTTTGATTTCCATTGTCTTCCATCTCTCTAGTTTAAACTTGAAAGGAAGGATCTGAAACTCATTCAGGCTGAAGTGCAAATAATCTAATGTAGGCCAGACAGGTTTCTTTTCCCTGGGGCAGTTCCCACTTGTTGGAACAAGTCCTTTAACTAGAGAGGCTATAGGCTCAAGTTAGAGACTTGGCTGGGGGTTGGTGAACTGGAGTCTAGTCCTAGCTGTCACTGACTTGGTATGTGGCCTTGGGCAAGTCACTGTGCCTCTTTGGGTTTCAGTTTTCCAATCTGTGAAATGGGGATAAAAATCCTTGATTCACAAAGCTCCAAAGAGGCACTGGATATGAAAGCGCTGGGTAAGTTACTAAATGCAATAGATCGGTCATGAAGACTGTAAAAGGAATGAAGCTCTAACTGTAGAGCTTTGAGAAACAGATCATAGAGGAGGTGTAGGGGAAGTGGGAACTTGGGGACAGGAGCCCTAAGTGTGCGGAAAGATCCTGCTCAGACCGAGACGGAGGCTCTCCCTGGGGTCTTCCTGCTCGGAAGGACAGGGGCAGTGCAAGCCCATCAAGTTTCTTACATCTCCAGTATTAGGACCTGTGACTCTGTTACTCCCGTGTCTGGAAGACCCTGGGTCTCAGTTCATTAGGAAAACCAACCTTATGTCAGCGTGTCCGTATCTTCCAGGGTACCAGGGAGCCCCGTGTTCGTGATGGGGAGGTTCTTAAGCACCCCGGAACCCGTCTACCCTATATGGGTGTTGTGTCATGTTCACTGTGATAGAAAGTTTTTTTTGTTTTTGTTTGGGGGGGAGGGGTGTCTCAGGTCCCGGAGAAAGGAAGTGCCCCTCCCCTCTCCACAGAGCTCTTGTTCCCTAGAATGGGTTTCCCATTTTCCCGCCCGACTCACCCGCAGTTGCTGCCCCTCCAGCCTCGGCGTCCCACTCACTACCTCAGGGTTACCCAGCGCAACTCCATGGTAACTACCTAAGCCACCACACCGCGGCCTGGCGCCGAAAGCGCTGCCGCAATGCCTACCGGGAGATGTAGTTTGTTAGGGGCGGGGCTCCAAGGCCGCGAATATGTTGGGATTTGTAGTCTTTGCCCTCAAGTCGGGGCCGGGGGCCGGTAGTGGTGACACCCCTTCTTTTTTCCCAGTGGCCCTCGCACTTCCTTTTCCCGGGTCCTCAAGCGTGCCCCGGCGAGCACACCAGCTCCCGGAGCCTATCAGAGCTCCGGGCGAGGGGGCGGAGCCAGCGTTTAAACTAACTGTGCGCTCACAGGGCTGGCGCGGGCCCGCGTCGAACTCGATCCGGAGGAAGAGGAGGCCGGCGGGAGCGCGCGGCCCGGTAACCGGCGCGGGCCGCGGCTGGCGTTCAGCCTCGGGGCCCCCAGGAATGCCCAGGTCTGGAGGGGTTTCTGGAGAGGCGGGTGCGAGCAGAGGGCCTCTTTCGTAACGGAGTCTGGTGGAGGAGAATCGATCCGGGGTAAGGTTTGTGAGGAGAGGGGGGGTCTGTCGGCGGGGGAGGGGCCGGGCGGCCTGTTTGGGGGCGTGTCTGTAAGATGACGTCTGAGGGCGATCTTGTGGGTGGCGGTGGGGTGGGGGGAAATGCCGGTTTCTGACGTGCTTGTGACGAGGGGGTCTTGTAATGGGAAGTCTTTGCCTGTTGTTATTAGTAATACGTAGTAGGGATAAACATTTCTGAGCAACTACGTGCCAGACACTGCGCCACACCCTTTAGATGGGTCATTTAAAAAATATTCCTAACAACCTTATAGTGTATTACAGATGGGGAAATCTGAGGTTTAGCTCGGCCAGGGCTACCTAGCTAGTCCGTGGTGGGCTGTGCTGGGGCTTGGGGGGCTGGGCCTCAATGAGGACGGGAGGGGAGGAAAGAGGCTTGTGTGGGGGTGCAGGTTGTCTTGGACCAGCCACTTTATTTTAAGCGTCACTTCTCATGTATGTAAACAGCGAATTTACCTGCGTTTCCTACTTCCTGGGGTGGTTTTAAGGGTCAAGGCAGGCACGGTGTTTAGTGGAAGCGTGTTGGAGAGTGCAGGTTTGTGACTGCAAAGTGCCTGCGCGAAGGCTGTGCGTGGGAAGGAGCCCTCTGGGCGCCTCTCACTTCACCCCGCGGCAGCAGTGTTCATCCGCGTCCTCAGAGTGTCCGCCTGTTGCCCTTCTAGGTAGTGTCCTCTGTCCCGGTATCCTCATGCCTATGCGATACGAAACGTTGGCATGGTCATTACTTACTTTGAAATGAATGAGCTTTTTGAGGCCGAAAGGGGATAGGAGCCTGGCCTTTCTATCTTCATTCAGTGGCGTTTGGACCTCTGTATTATGCTCTCCTCTTGCCTGGAATGGAACTGCTTCCTGGCAGTGTTATAATATTTACCTGCTTTAATGCAGGCTTTGCTCTCTGGTGTCTGTTGCCTAGTCTTGTATTGCCAAAGTTATGGGTTATCAGATGTGTAACTGTGTGTGTGGGCAGAAACCTTCGATGGGAAGGGAATTGTGGAGATCTGTACTGAGGTGAATAGAAGGGAATCTGGAGGGAATGTTCAGATCACATCAAGGAGCTTTCAGTCAGCAGGGGTGAGTGTGCGTTCCCTCTTTTTCCGTTTCAGCGTGGTATTTATTTCCTCTTGTAGAGGAAGAGGCACATTACTTAGGAGGCCCAAGTGGAAGCAAATGATGAATCTTAATCTAAAGCCAAAAGCTCCACTCCCCCACAAACTAAAAGATATTGTCCCAAAGCTCACATAAACATTTCTATTTAGAATGTTTTTTGTTTTTATTTATTTATGGAATATGGGAGTGGGAAGAATGCCTAAGAAGTAAGACTGGAGTTCTAGAACTGTTGGGATAGGGACAAAGCCCTGCCTCAGATGGCCAAACAGAGCTGCTGAGGGAATGTTTTGTGTCTAATTGATAAAACCCTATCTATGGTCAGTAGGTATCTTAGGGGTCATTTATTTCAGCCACTTGCCTCCTGTACACGAAAAATATTAACAGGTGTTATCTATATAAAAAATAAGCACTTCTATAAATGAAACTAGGTGTTCCCAAAGGCAGTCAACACCAATGTTTAACAATTCTAATTAGTAATAATTACTGTTTTGTGCTGTCAGTGATTCATTTTACCTGTATATATTTACTCTTTTTTTCTTCTTTTCTGGTTTTATTTTTTATTTTTATTTTTATTTTTTATTTTTTTTTAGAGAAAAAGGGAGAGGGAGAGAGAGAAACATTGATGAAACAGATATCAATTGGCTGCCTCCTGCATGCCCCCTACTGGAGATCGAGCCTTCAACCCAGCGCATGTGCCCTTACTGGGAATCAAACCAGTGACCTTTTGGTGCATGGGATGATGCTCAACCAACTGAGCCACACTGGCTAGGGCTACATTTATTTTTTTCACCACTCTTTGTTGTGAGTTATTTATTTCTTTTGTGTCAAACAGATAGATATGACCTTCATGT
Organism: Myotis myotis; assembly: GCF_014108235.1. Lineage (NCBI taxonomy): Eukaryota > Metazoa > Chordata > Mammalia > Chiroptera > Vespertilionidae > Myotis > Myotis myotis. The sequence continues at coordinate 40,875,660 of NW_023416314.1, forward strand.
GTTTTCTTTGATGAGGGTCTGTTGTTGATAAACACTCATTGTTGGAATATATCTTTACTTCCTCTTCAGTCTTGATTGATAATTTAGCTGGGTATTAGGTTTCCAATTATTTTCTCTGAGCACTTTGAAAATGTTATTCCACTGAAATTCTGGCTTTTACTCTTGAAAACTATGCTGACAGTTTATTACTTCATTGTAGGTAACTTGCCTTTTTTTCTGAATATTTAAAAGATTTTTTTTTTTGTCATTTGTGTTCTGTAGTTTCAATACAGGGTGTGGATTTAATTTTATCCTATTGGAAGTTTATAGTGATTCTTCAAACTGAGTTTTCATATCTTTCATCAGTTTTGTAAAAATTCCCCATCATTATCTCTTTAAATAGTGCCTCTCATATTTAACTTAAATTAAACCTCCTTATTCTGTCCTCCACATCTCTTACTCTTTCATAATTTTCATCTCTATATTTCTATAACCTTTATCTTTGCATGCTGATTTACTCTTCAGCTAGATTTAATTTGTTTTTTGAGTTCTTATTTTTATTTTTAGACATATTCTTTGGTTCATTTTCAAATCTACCTGTTTTTTTATGGTATCTTTGTTTTTAATTCATTTTATGTTATAATAATTTAAAATAAATTTAAATTATAGTCTCTGTCATATTGTTCAATTATCTAAATTTTTTAGAGTTATAATCCTGCCATTTGTTGTAACCAATTCTTGCTCATAATAAATTATTTCCTCAAGTATTTTGTAATTGTGGTAAGCTCGTATTCAGAGGTGCAGCATCTACGATAATTTTATGTAGTGTGTGTTGAGGTCAGTTCTCCCAAGAGTAGTTTTTTAAAAAAAATATATTTTATTGATTTTTTACAGAGAGGAAGGGAGAGGGATAGAGAGTTAGAAACATCGATGAGAGAGAGAAACATCGACCAGCTGCCTCCTGCACAGCCCCCACTGGGGATGTGCCCGCAACCAAGGTACATGCCCTTAACGGGAATTGAACCCGGGACCCTTCAGTCCGCAGGCTGACGCTCTATCTACTGAGCCAAACTGGTCAGGGCCCAAGAGTAGTTTTTTTTTTTTTTTTTTTAAATCAGCTTTGCTTAGGTGTAATTTATGTTAATTAACTTTAAAGGAAAAAGAGTTTTGACAAAGGTGTACACCTAGAAGAAGGCACTGCCTTCAATAGTTAAGATTGCTTGAAAACTGCAAAGACTGAAAAACAAAATCCAATTTACTAGTAAGTCTTACAACAAGCAATGGGGAATTTATGAAGTTGCAAAAATTCTTTAAAGCTATCACTAATTGTACTGAAAAATCTAGCCATATCAATTTAGGCCCGAAAAAGAAAGAAAAGGCATCGAAATTGGAAAGGAAGAAGTAAAATGATCTCTGTTTACATATTATATGACCTTATATACAGAAAACTCTGAAGATTCCACAAAAAAACTGCTAAAACTAATAAATTCAGCAAAGTAGCAGGATACAGTGTCAAAACACAAAAATCAGTTGCATTTCTATACACTAACAATGAACAATCTGAAAATGAAATTACATGAACAATTCCATTTCCAATAGCATAAAAAATAATAAATATTTAGAAATTAACCAAAAAGGTGAAAGATTTATATAGTGAAAACTCCAAAGCATTGCTGAAATTAAAGAAGACAAATAGAAGTACATTTTATGTTCATGAATTGAAAGATATATATTATTAAGATGTCAATACTACCTACAGTTTACTCTTATTTGTTAGCTGCGTCCTGATTCTCTGAGGAGAGGGTGTTGCCTGATGCTCGTGGTATCAAACCAATCCCTATCAAAATCCTAGCAGGGTTTTTTTGTTTTGTTTTGTTTTGTTTTTTTTGCAGAAGTAGAAAAACCCATACTAAAATTTATATGAAATCTCAACATACCCCAAATAGCAAACACATTGAAAAAGAACAAAGCTGGAGGACTCACAATCCCTGATTTCAAAACTTACTAGAAAGTAGCAATAGTTAACACTGTGTGGTACTAGTATAAAAATAGACATATTCAACAATAGAAAAAAATAGAGAACCCAGAAATAAACCCTCTAAAACAGGTGGGGAAATCTTTTTTTCTACCAAGGGCTATTTAGATATTTGTAACATTATTTGTGGGCCATACAAAATTATCAACTTAAAAATTAGCCTGCTATATTGAGTCAAACACTTAATTTACTCACCCCTAATGCCTTGGCAGGGCCAGACCAAATGATTTCATGGGCCTTATGTGGCCCATGGCCTGGATGTTCCCCACCTGCTCTAAAATATGGTCAAATGATTTTTGATAAGGGTTTCAAGACCTTCAGTGGGGAAAGGACAGTTTTTTCAAAAAATAGTGCTGGGAAAACTGGATATTCACATGGAAAAGAATAAAGTTGGACCCTCACCTAACACCATATATAAAAGTTAACTAGCCCTAGCTGATTTGGCTCAGTGTATAAAGTGTCAACCTGTAGACTCAAGGGTCTCAGGTTCGATTCTAGTCAAGGGCACATGTCCAGGTTGTGGGCTCGATCCCCATTGGGGAGCATGCAGGAGGCAGCCAATTGATGATTTTCTCTCATCATTGATGTTTCTATCTCTCTCTCCCTCTTCCTTCCTCCCTGAAATTAATAAAAATATATAAAAAAATAAAAGTTAACTAAATTGGACCAAAGACCTAACTGTAAGACTTAAAATTATAAAACTCTTAAAACATATGATAGAAGCTTCATAACATTGGATTTGGTAATGATATTTTGGATATAACGTCAAAGGCAGAAACCGCAAAAGAAATAACAGACACACTGGACTTTATGAAAATATTTTAAAAATTGTGCATCAAAAGACACGCAACATGATAAAAAGGCAACCTATAGAATGGGAGGAAATATTTGCAAATTATATATCTGATAAGGGATTAATATCCAGAATATATAGAGAAGTTCTAAAACTAAACAATAAAAAACCAAACAAAATTATCAACTTAAAAATTAGCCTATTATATTTGTATATCTAATTCAAAAATGGCAAAGGACATTAATAGACATTTCTCCAAGAAAGATACACAGATGGCCAATAAGCATATGAAAAATTCTCAATATCACTAATCATTAGAGAATTACGAATTAAAAACTACAGTGAGCGAGCCCTTGCCGGTTGCTCACTGGTTAGAGCGTTAGCTTGTGCACCAAAGGGTCGCGGGTTTGAGTTCCAGTCAAGGATATGTACCTCGGTTGCAGGCCCCTGGCCCCTGTCAGGGTGTGTGCAGGAGGCAACCAATCCATGTGTCTCTCACATCAATGTTTCTCTCTCTCTTTTTCTCCCCCCCTTCCTTCCACTTTCTCTAAAAAATTAACGGAAAAGTATCCTCTGGTAAGGATTAACAAAATAAACAAAACTACAGTGAAATCTATCTCATACCCATTATGATGGTTACTAGGATGTAGAGAAATTGGAACCTTTGTGCACTGTTGGTGGGATTGTAAAATAGAATAGCCACTGTGTACAACAGTATGGTGGTGCCTCAAAATTTAAAACGAGATCTACTATGTGATCCCACAATTCCACTTCTAGGTATATTCCCCTCTCAAAGCTGAAAGCAGAGTCTCAAAGAGATATTTGTATACCTATGTTCATAGCAACATTACTTACAGTAACTAAAACATGGAAGCAACGTGTGCCCATCAACTGATGAATAGATAAGCAAAATGTGGTGTATACATACAGTGAAATGTTATTTAACCTTAAAAAAGAAAAGAAATTCTGACATATGCTGTAAGATGGATGAACCTTGAAGACATTACGTTAAGTGAAATAAGTCAGTCATAAAAGTACAAATGAATAATTCCACTTATAAGAGTTACCTCGAGTAGTCAAAAATCACAGAAATAGAAAATAGAATGGTGTTTTCTAGGGACTGGGAGAGTGGAGAATGAGGAATTATTATTTAGTGGGTATACAATTTCAGTTTTACAAGATGAAAAGATTAAGAGAGATGGATGGTGATGATGGTTGTACAATATTATGAAGGTATTTAATACCACTAAACTGTGCACTTAAAAAATATTAATATGGTAGACCTGGCCAGGTAGCTCAGTTGGTTAGAATGTCATCCCGATATGCCAAGGTTTAGGGTTCCATTCATGGTCAGGGCACATACAAGAGACAATCAATGAATGCATAAATAAGTGGACATCAAATCCCTCCTCTTCCCCTTTCCTTTCCCCCAACTCAATTAAAAATATTAATATGGTAAATTTGTTATGTGTGTTTTACCACAATTAAAAAATTGAAACTAAAAGAAAAGATATAGAGCATCTTCATCACTCCCAAAAGTTTCTTCATACCTCTTTACAGTACATCTTTTCCTCACCTAGGCCCCAGAAACCACTGTAGATTAATTTGCATGTTCTAGAATTTTATATAAGTCAAATCATACAGTTTTGTATCTGTTTTTCTTTTTATACAGTATGTACTCTTGAATCTGGTTTCTTTTATGTACTATAATGCATTTGAGATTTATCTATTTAGTTGCATATAACAGTAATTTACCTTCTATTGCTAAGCAGTAATCTGTTGTATGGCTATATCACACAATATTGTTATATTGTTCACTGTTGATGAACTTTTGGGTTGTTTTTCGCTTCTTGCTATTGTGAATAAAGTTGCTGTGGGTATCCATGTACAAATTTTTGAGTAGATATACTATATTTTCCTGTCTTTTCATATTGAATGTCTGGGTCATATTACAGATGAATGTCCACTTTTTAAAGAAATTGCCAGTTTTCCAAAGTGGTTGTACCATTTTATGTTCCCATAGTAGTATGAGAGTTCCAGTTGCTTCATGCTCTTACCAACACACTTGGTATTGTCAGTCTTTTTAGTTTGAGCCATTTTCATGGAGGTGTAGTAGTTTCTCACTGTGGTTCTAATTTACATTTTCCTGATGACTGATGATGTTAAACATCTTTCCTATATTATTGGCCATTTGTTTATTTTCTGGAGCAATTTTGTGTGTACTTCTGTTGGGCACTCAAGGCTATTGGCAATCTGGGACCAAAATGTAATTTTTTTCTTACCTGTAAATTTCCAGGGCTCAAGCTTAGTATAAATTTTAACTTCCAATCCATCTCATGTACACACCTATGGTTTTGAATTCCTAGATTTTTTTTCCTCCCACTTTGCTAGGTAACCTTGGCAAGAATCCTTATTTCCTTGTGGAGAGATATTTTCCCTAATCTATCTTTTTTAAAATATGTTTTTTTTGTTTTTTTTAATTGATTTCAGAGAGGAAGGGAGAGGGAGAGAGAGAGAAACATCAGTGATGAGAGAGAATCTTTGATTGACTGCTTTCTGCATGCCCCAGTTGGGATCGAGCCTGCAACCCAAACATGTGCCTTGACAAGGAATCAAACCATGACCTACTGGTTCATAGGTAGATGCTCAACCACTGAGCCACACCAGCTGGACTCCCTGGTCTTTATTTTTACTGTAGGTATCAGCCTTTATTCAGGGATCTCAGTTGCTTTTTGAGGACTCAAGATCTGTCTCCTGGACTATGAACAGTTCATAAATACGTTATACTGCTATGAAAGTTATGCCATCAGCTCACTAATACAGTTTTCAGCTTTTTTATTTCTGGTTCCTGGGATTTCCCTTACTTTCTTGTGACTCAATTTATATATCAGTTAGGATCCAATAAGAAAACAGAAATCACATGTAGCTATTTTATGAGATTTTAAAAATTATTATTGACTAGAGGCCTGGTGCACGAAATTCATGCACGGTTAGGGTCCCTAGGCCTGGCTGGCAATCAGGGCTGATTGGGGGCTGCCTTCATTCCGCACCGCCCCCTGGTGGTCAGCACACGTCATAGCGAGTGGTTGAACTCCTGATTGGTCAAACACCCAAGGGGACAATTTGCATATTAGCCTTTTATTATATAGGATTTTTAGAGAGAGAGGATGGGAGAGGGATAGAGAGGTAGAAACATTGATGAGAGAGAAACATCACGATTGCCTACTTCCTGCACACCCCACACCTGGGACCAAACCTGCAACCTGGGCATGTGTTCTGACTGGGAATCTAACCATGATCTCTTGGTTCCTGGGTCGACGCTCACCCACTGTGCCACACCAGCAGGGCACACATGTAGCTATTTTAATAGAATGAATTCAGTCAAGGGAATTAGTTTAAACTCTTGTAGGAGGTTGCAAAAGCCAAAAGGGAGTCTTAAACTAACTTTTTGATATAACTGCACGAAGCAGTTACCTATTAGGACTGAAAAACAAAGGGAGGAAAAAAGTTGAGGCTATCAGAACCTAGGAGTCTGGAGGGATCTGGTGTTAACTGTGCCCTGATTCTCTGAGGAGAGGGGGTTGCCTGGTGCTGCTGGTATCTCAGGGAGCTCACAGGAGGGGCCCGGAGGAGTCAGGTTTGGTTGAGCCCTGTCCAACTAGTATTGATGCCTCTGAAGGGCACAATGAAGCTGGTTCTGGGAGTTTAGAAAGAGCCAGGAGGACCCAACAGCTGTTGTCAAGAAACAGCAAGCCATGCTCTAAAAAGGAAGGAACTCTTACCATTTGCAACGTCATGGATGGAACTGGAGAACATTATGCTAAGTGAAATAAGCCAGTCAATGAAGGAAAAATACCACATGATCTCACTCATTCATGGATAATAGAGACCATTATAAACTTTTGAACAATAATAGATACAGAGGCAGAGCTGCCTCAAACAGATTGTCAAACTGCAGCAGGAAGGCCGGGGAGGGTTGGGGGGCAGGAGGTAGGGGGGTAAGAGATCAACTAAAGGACTTGTATGCATGCATATAAGCATAACCAGTGGACATAAGACATTGGGGGATAGGGGAGGCTAGGGGACTGTCTAGGGCGGGGGGATAAAATGGACACATATGTAATACCCTTTGTAATACTTTAAGCAATAAAAAAAAATAAATAAATAAAAATAAATAAAAAATAAAGAAAAAAAAAGAAACAGCAAGCCACAGGAGGAAGTCCTCTGTAGCTTCCTCCTGCCTTCCGTTTTCCCTTTAGTACTCCTATTTACAGAACCTAACCAGGAGCCCCAGCTGGCAAAGGTGAAATGGAATTGGTGGAGTCCAAACCCTAGTATCACAGAGCAGAGCATAACAGGGTAAGTGTCAACCTGAGAGAGAAGAACTTACTGGCACAGTCTAAAAGGATGCTTATTATATTTTCTAAGCATTATTATATTTGCAGCCATATTTAGTAGGAACATTTTTGGGTTATCTGGTTCCTTATACTACAGTCAGTAATAGCAGTAGCTAACTTTTTTTTCCCCCATCATATATTGTGAGTCAGGAACTGTTCTAAGCATTTTACATGAACTGCTTCACAAAGCTCTATGAGGTAAGTATTATTATTACTATCCCCTTTAATGGGCAAGGAAATGGAGTAATCTACCCAAAGCCATATACAGTTTGTAAAGTGGTGGAGTTGGTGTTTTAGTCCAAGAATTCTGTTACAGAATCCACATTTTTAAGGTCTTTATTATTCTGAAAGTTCTTCCCTATGTCAAAGCAAAATCTGTCTTCCTATAGCTTCCACTCACTAGTTCTAGTTTTGCCTTCTTGGAGGACACAAAGTTTTTTTCTTTATTTGTGTGATAAAAATGCCTGTATTTGAAAAAAGATTTTCATGTTCTCCCCGGTGTGATATATGTAGTTCTTCCCTCACATTTGCCACAGTATGACTTTCAGATCCTTCACTAAGATTGTCATTCTTGCCGAACCGGTTTGGCTCAGTGGGTAGAGCGTCGGCCTGCGGACTCGAGGGTCCCAGGTTCGATTCCGGTCAAGGGCATGTATGTTGGTCTGGGGATGTGCAGGAGGCAGCTGATCAATCTCTCTCATCAATGTTTCTGACTTTCTATCCCTCTCCCTTCTTCTCTGTAAAAAATCAATAAAATATATTTTAAAAAAAAATTGTCATTCTTCTCTGCATGTACTCTGACTTTGCCTTTCAAAGGTGGTCACACATGGTTGCTCACTCCATCTGAACCTGAGTAGCAAAACAAGCATTGGTGTCTTGGGGAGCTCTGTCAGATTCATGGTTCATTGAGAGTATACATATATAGTAACAACCTCCTCTACCTCCCATTATAGGCAGCCTTTTTTCCCCTTAAGGCAACCTTTTGGTTTAATATGACCTGCTATACCAGGTATCCACTATTCTATGTTAGTTTGGTTGATTTCTTTTATTTGTAATGTAGGGATTTATATTTAGTCCTGTTAACTTGTATCTTGTTATTTTGATACTACCAAACCTGTTAAGATCTTTTTGCCAGATCAAATCTAAAAACATTTTATTTCTTGTCCTTCACAGTTTAGAATTCCAAAGCTCAGCAATCAGGCCTTATATGTTTTCATTCTGTCTTTGGTAAAAAATGCTGAACATGGTAGGTTTTAGAAGCAAGCTTGATGTTATCCCACTATAGCTCTTAGTCCAGTTAATGAAGATTTGGGTGAAATAGTTTTTGTGGGTTTTTTAAAAAATATATTTTAATGATTTTCTACAGAGAGGAAAGGAGAGTGATAGAGAGCCAGAAACATCAATGAGAGAGAAACATCGATCAGCTGCCTCCTGCATGCCCCCCACTGGGGATGTGCCCGCGACCAAGGTACATGCCCTTGACCGGAATCGAACCCGGGACCCTTGAGTCTGCAGGCCGACGATCTATCCACTGAGCCAAACCGGTTCTGGCGGGGGGAGCAGGGGGAGGGGGAAATAGTTTTGACTATTCCTTCTGCTAAATTAGGGGAGGACTTACCTGGCAAGGGCAGTATCTAGGCCAGTGATGGCGAACCTATGACACGCATGTTAGAGGTGATGCACGAACTCATTTTTTTGGTTGATTTTTCTTTGTAAATGGCATTTAAATATATAAAATAAATATCAAAAATATAAGTCTTTGTTTTACTATGGTTGCAAATATCAAGAAATTTCTATATGTGACACGGCACCAGAGTTAAGTTAGGGTTTTTCAAAATGCTGACACGCTGAGCTCAAAAGGTTCGCCATTACTGATCTAGGCTGTCAGTGAGGGAAGGAGAGAGTCAAGGTTAAGGCTTAGCCATTGGGTAGTCATTCATCCTAATAAGGGACCACTTGGTTGAAGTAAAATGATTTAGTTGTAGAAGGGAGAGAGGGCATATTGCACAGCATGCTCCTGGGTTGAGACCTCTGTTGGTAGCTGTGGCAGCTGCCCTTTCTGTCCTATTTCAGGGCCAATGTCTTTGAAGACAGTGCAGGAAATGCCATTGATTTAGCCTTGTAGATTTCTTCTGCCTATTGTAGCTGAGGACTGGTTTATGTGGTGAGGAGTAAAGACCGCATATGTTTCAGGCATATTTATTTGACCACTTGGGTACTTTCCTGTGACTGGCCAGAGACACTTGTTTTACAGGCTGTCAGGTGTTTGTGATCCCAGCTCTTGGTCCTGTGTGTGGGTAGCAATTGCTTTCTGCCCTGTAAGTGGTCATTTGTCGAGTGACCTCAGTGATGAGGTGAGGTAATAATAGCTTTGATTGCCTTCTTTTCTATCTTTCCCGTGGTGTGACGATGTAAGTTTGGGGGAACCTCTTGTTCCCTAAGAGTGTGCCACTGCACCCCTGATCAACTGTTGCAAAGTGGACTTTGTCCAGTTGCTGACTTCCAAAGCCCAGTTTCCTTAGACAGTGATCAACTATGTAATGTAATGAGTGCCTATTATATCTCTCACAGAGATGACTATGTAGAGAGTTATATAGTACAGGATTTCCCTCCTTAACAGCTGTTAAAAACTACAGAGACTTTATAGGAATAACGTACAAATATTTATATACTCATGTATATTTAAACATACTGATAATTTACAAAAATAATGTAACATACATACTCTTCACCTAGATTCACCAGTTGTTAACATTTTGCCAAATTTGCTCTCTATCCTTCATTTTATGAACCTTTTGACTGTTAGATATGAATATCATGTTACTTCATCCTAAGCACTTCAGTAACTATTTCCTAAAAACCAAAATATGTTCTATATAACCACAATACAATTAGCACCCAAGGAAATTTAATACTGATTCAATACATCCAGTATATAGTAATTGTTTAGATTTCTCAAGTTTTCCTAATGATGTCTTTCATAGATTTTTTTTCCAATTCAGCTTTGATTGAAGGATCAGTTGTCAAGATTTTGTCATGCCACCCTGACCGGTTTGGCTCAGTGGATAGAGCATCGGCCTGCAGACTGAAGGGTTCCAGGTTCGATTCCAGTCAAGGGCATGTACCTTGGTTGCGGGCACATCCCCAGTAGGGGGTGTGCAGGAGGCAGCTGATCGATGTTTCTCACTCTCTGTCCCTCTCCCTTCCTCTCTGTAAAAAATCAATAAAATATATTTAAAAAAAAAGATTTTGTCATGCCTCTACTCTCCTTTAACCTTGAACAGTTCTTTAATCTCTTACTCTTAAATACCTTTTTGTTTATCATAGCATTGACATTTTTGAAGACTTCAAGTTAGATTTTTGCAGAATGTCCCTTAATTTGGGTTTGTATGATTGTTTCCTCTTGATTAGATTCAGGCTAAACCTTTTTGGTAGAGCTAATTAGACTAATAAGTAGTTTGATTAGTGAAGCTAAGAAACACATGGAATCAGTATTCAGTTTTGCATGACAGTGTGTAATTTAGTATTCGATTGCGTTGTCTAACTGTAAGCCGTATGGGAATTAAGAGGGAACTCAGTAGGACCTGGAGTAACTAGGGATGACTTTGGCAGGCAGGTGGACAGAATTTGAGGTAGTTGCAATATGGTTAGATAAGCCACTCTTTGGGCTTCCCATCCCACTTTTAAGGTCATATATCATGAAAATGGAATTTCTTCTTCAGAGCTTAAAGCTGTGTATTTTCCATAGTGTTTGTACTATTTGGAAGCCTAATATTTTAGAGCTCTTTCTTCAGACAGGCCTAGAGAATTCCCAGCATTTTGCCAGCTGTCTAATGTGGAGGAAGCTAGAAAGAGTATTGATAACTACTTAAAATGTGATTGCAATGCTCACAGTGAAATATTACATAAGTATTTGACTTAAAATATTTAATTTCCTTTAGGTGGGGGCAGCACTGTGTTGTTCTACCATATGCTTCACTGGAGCATTTATTTCTGTTACCTGCCTAAGTCCTGAAGGTGTTTGAATTTAACACTGCTGGATAACTGAAGGCATGGAATGAGAAAGGGCTTGGCTCATGCCAAGAGAAGTGGGAAGACTGGCTTAATCAGTTCAGAGTGTACACTGGAATAATGGGAAATAAGGTTGAATAAATGACTTGAGGCCATGTAATGGAGGACTTGGAATATTAAGCCAAAGAATTTAGATCTGATGCTTTAGGCAGAAGAAAACCATGGCAAGTTTTTGTTAGGAGAAACACCCTAGAAATGAGAATGGTATGGAGTCTCCTGAACAGGGACCTTTCCTGCTTCACAGACCAGAATTCTAATAGGGCAGGGCCTCCCAAGTGTTGACCAGGGGTGGGTGTGGTTTGTCAGTCTTGCCAGAGGAGGCCAGAATTTCTGCCCCAGTGACTCTTCCTGCTTTGCCACTGACTCACCCATTGACCTGGGCTGTGTGGCTTCCCTTCCGGTTGCTGTCTGAGCTGCAGAACGCTGGGGCTGCCTGGGATGATGTGAGACTGAGCTGACCAACAGTGGGTGGAATGGGGGAATGAACAAGCCTTCCTGTCCCTTTGCCCCTTCTCTGGGTAAAGGCTAATTCTAAGCCAGATCACTTTCTTCCGAGCCAGGGATCACTTTCTTCCGAGCTTGCGGAAGCTCCACTAGGAGGTAAGTCAAGATGGTTCCTGCCCTCTGCTTTTTCATACGTCAGCTTTTTCTTGAACAGGAACTCTACTCCATACTCCCCCTGCTCTGTTCTGGATTCTTCATAGTAACCTTCTTTCAATTACTTGAGGCAAATGGGTTATTGCAGAGAGGTAGGCAAGAGGTTTAATAAACATATTCTCCTATCTGTGGGGGGAGTGTCCAAAGGTTTCACCGATCCCTAGTCTGAGATAGAGTACCCAGAACTCCTGTGAACTAAACAGTGGCTCATACCCCTAAGGCAACTGCACAGAGGTCCTGGTCATAAACCATTGTTTCTCAGCTGCTGGGTTTCAGAACCATTCTTGGTGTGTTTTAGTGCCCCCAGGGATCTCCTTTCCCTTTGAAAGAAAACAGTGAGGAACAGGGAAGGGGAGAGGTGTATGGATTGGGATATGTAGGTTATGGTGAGAGTCAGGGTGACTGGATTTCTAGTTCTGACTGTTACTAATCAGCTGTGTGACCAGAGAAAAATTGCCTAACCTTAGTGGAAAACTAGAGTTTTCTCATATGTAAAAATGAGCAGTTTGGATGATATGATCTAGAAGATTTCTTCCAGCCAAAATTTATGATTATATAATGTGTGATTGTAAAGTAATAAAATAATTTACTTTTAACACATGGGATATATTGCACATATCTTTTCCCTTTCATTGTAATTGTGGAACAGTTACAGTATTTGTAAGTGTGGCCCCTCCAAGTAATTGTGTTCTCAACTTTTACGTTTATTCTGGTGATGCTGTCAGTGCTCAGAACATTTTTGGCTTCTAAGCCATTTTTTTGAATATCCTCAAAAGTAACAAATCTTTACTCTTGCTTGGTGGATTTAATTTTTAGAAACAGCCAGAAGATACTGTGAGAGTCAAACAAGGCAATACCTGTTTTGGTGAATGGGGTGTGTGACACTTTTTGTGTCTGTCTCACATGGAGTAGGTTTTAAAGGCAGTTCTCAAAGAGTGTTTCATAAATATTTTTTAATTGATTTTTTTACAGAGAGGAAGGGAGAGGGATAGAGAGTTAGAAACATCGATGAGAGAGAAACTGATCAGCTGCCTCCTGCCCACCTCCTACTGGGCATGTGCCCACAACCAAGGAACATGCCCTTGACCGGAATCAAACCTGGGACCCTTCAGTCTGCAGGCCGATGCTCTATCCACTGAGCCAAACTGGTTAGGGCATTTTTGTTTTTGTTTTAATTTTTATTTTATTTATTTATTGTTTTATTGCTTAAAGTATTACAAAGAGTATTACATATGTCTCCTTTCCCCCCTCCCCCGCCCTTGACAAGCCCCTGGCCTCCCCTACCCCCCCAGTGTCTTATGTCCATTGGTTATGCTTATATGCATGCATACAAGTCCTTCGGTTGATCTCTTACCCGCCCCCTCCTGCCCCCCAACCCTCCCCGGCCTTCCCGCTGTAGTTTGACAGTTTGTTCGAGGCAGCTCTGCCTCTGTATCTATTTTTGTTCATACGTTTATAATGGTCTTTATTATCCATAAATGAGTGAGATCATGTGGTATTTTTCCTTCATTGACTGGCTTATTTCACTTAGCATAATGCCCTCCAGTTCCATCGATGCTGTTGCAAATGGTAAGAGTTCCTTTTTTACAGCAGCATAGTATTCCATTGTGTAGATGTACCACAGTTTTCTAATCTGTTCATCTACTGATGGGCACTTAGGCTGTTTCCAGATCTTAGCTATGGTGAATTGTGCTGCTAAGAACATAGGGATGCATATATCCTTTCTGATTGGTGTTTCTGGTTTCTTGGGATATATTCCTAGATGTGGGATCACAGGGTCAAATGGGAGTTCCATTTTTAGTTTTTTGAGGAAACTCCATACTGTCTTCCATAGTGGCTGCACCAGTCTGCATTCCCACCAGCAGTGCACGAGTGTTGCTTTTTCTCCACATCCTCTCCAGCACTTGTCATTTGTTGATTTGTTGATGATAGCCAGTCTGACAGGTGTGAGATGGTACCTCATTGTTGTTTTGATTTGCATCTCTCGGATGATTAGTGACTTTGAGCATGTTTTCATATGTCTCTTGGCTTTCTGAATGTCCTCTTTTGAAAGGTGTCTATTTAGTTAGGTCCTTTGCCCATTTTTTGATTGGATTGTTTATCTTCCTTTTGTTAAGTTGTATGAGTTTAGGGCATTTTTTGTGTGTTTTTTTAGTAAATATTTCTAGCAATGGTAATATGTTAAAATAAGTAAATAGCTTCCTAAAGAGACTATTTTGATTACATTTTTAATTTGATTTAATAATACTGGAAATGTTTGTTTTGAAAAGTGTCACTTCGGTTATAGTCACTGTGTATGTGCTTGCTTCTAGATCAAGGTAATTAAATAGTAGAGAAAATTAGCCTTTATCATGATAGTCCTCCCAAATCACAGATGTGTTGAGGACCAAGAAAGGTTTGGAACGTGTTGCTGTAGGACATAGTAGTTGTGGAGCCATTGAAGTCCCATCTCCAGAAGACTCTCAGCCACAAGTTCTTAAGGCTGCAGCAGCCACTGCTCATCAGCATGCCAGAGTCTATCAGAATTGCTTCCAGGTGGCATGGCTGAAGCAGATGTTTTGGTAGCTCCAGTTTTTTATAGGAGAAATGATATGTCTCTTCATTTATTTTATTTATTTATTTAGTCAGTAGTTTAGGTTTGAAAAGGGGTGGGGATGTGTGGTGGGGTGGGAAGGGACTGTCAAAGCAGAGGGGCTATCTTTGTTTGTTTTTTATAATCCTCATCTGAGGATATTTTTTTCCCCATTGATTTTTAGAGAGAGTGGAAAAGAGAGGGAAAGACAAAGAGAAATATTGATGTGAGAAAAACACATCAATTGGTTGCCTCCTGCACATGCCTGATTAGGGCCTGGGCCAGGGAGGAACCTACAACCGAGGTACATGCCCTTGACCGGAACCCTTCAGTCCACAGGCCAGTGCTCTATCCACTGAGCAATACTGGCTAGGGCTAGAGGGGCTACATTGAATGTATTTTATTTTAAGGAATGAAATGTGTGTATTATTTATTACACTAAAAAATTGTGACCACTACTAATCATGCCTTTTGGCTTAATTCTACTGAGTTAACATTAACAATAATTTGCACACAACAAGTAGTTTCCTAAATACAAGAGATGAGTTATTTTATAAATATACTTTAAACATTATGTATTTATGGTTCAGAAGTAACCTTGAAAATTTTTAAGCACCTCGAATGCATTGATTTTATTATTCTTAAAAAATATATTTTTATTGATTTCAGAGAGGAAGGAAGAGGGAGAGGGAGATAGAAACATCAGTGATGAGGGAGAATCATTGATTCGTTGCCTCACACACACTCCCCACTGGGGACCAAGTCCACAACTCTGGCATGTGCTCCTGACTGGAATCAAATCTGGGACCCTTCAGTCCGCAGGCTGATGCTCTGTCCACTGAGTCAGACCAGCTAGGGCTCGGATGCATTTAAATTAGGCTGGTTGTAGTACCCTGGAATCTGTTACTGGAAATGGTGGTCTTGTTGATAGCTAGTAAGTAAAATAAGGTGTTAGGCAGCCTGGTCCCAGATTCTTCTAAGTTACTGTGATCACTTATAATTCTCTTCCTTACTCAAAGGCAGTTATGGACTTTTTGTAATAATAGCAACAGTGGTTTTAGATGCCCTTTAATTTTTGTTTTCCATGCGCTGATTCTCCATGCTGTCTTCCACATGTCTTCATAAGATGCTCCTCAGAAAGCTCTCAAAACATGTGGTTTCCATGTCTGCATCATCATCTTTTATGGGCTTGCCATCTTCACTATTCTTACTCAGCAGTTTGGATGCTGCATTCCTCCTCATATCCGAATTTTGCTTGCTAATGTTTACATTCTGGTTCCATCTATGCTGAATCCCATCATATACAGCAGGGGTCCTCAAACTTTTTAAACAGGGGGCCAGTTCACTGTCCCTCAGACCGTTGGCGGGATGGACTATAGTTTAAAAAAAACTATGAACAAATTCCTATGCACACTGCACATATCTTATTTTGAAGTAAAAAAACAAAACTTCAAAAAAAAGGCTCTCCTAACTTCAAAAAAAGGCCCTACTAACTGCAAAATAAAAAAAAAATAGACCTCCTAACTTCAAAAAAAAGAAAATCCTAACTTGTTCTTACCTCGGTCCTCAGGCAGCAGCAGGCTCTGCACAGGCAAGCTCGTGACTCGTCTGATCACACCCAAGACTGAGAGGAGGAGTCGAGAGACAGAGAGAAGGAGGGGAGTCGGAGAGTGCGGCGCACATTCCACACATGTGCACTGCGGGCCGGGATGATTCGGCTGCTAAGCAACAGGCAGTGTCGGCAAAAACACCTGGCGGGCCGGATAAATGTTTTCGGCGGGCCACATGTGGCCTGCGGGCTGTAGTTTGAGGACCCCTGATATACAGGATCAAGACAAAGCAAATCCAAGAGCAGGCTGTCACATGTTTTTATCAAAGCAGGAATAACTTTGGAAGAGGATCAGAGTTTTCACCATCTATAGCATGGGTGGGGAATGTCTGGCCTGAGGGCCGTATAAGGCCCATGAAATCATTTGGTCTGGCCCTGCCAAGGCATTAGGAGTGAGTAAATTAAATGTTTGACCAAATATAGCAGGCTAATTTTTAAGTTGATAATTTTGTATAGCCTGAGAATGATGTTAATAAATATCCAAGTGGCCCTTGGCAGAAAAAAGGTTCCCCACACTTGCTCTAAGGGCTTGTTTTCCTTGTTTTTATACTGAAAAGTTAGATACTAAGAGTTCAAGGTTTGGAACACGTAGGCCTAATGAGATTTGATGAGGAAGTATCTATTGTTCTATGCTGCTTGTCTGTTAAACTAGGGGCAGTACTGGTTGGTGTGGGTCAGTTGGTTGGAGTGTCATCCTGTGCACTGAAAGGTTGCCAGTTCGATTCCCAGTCAGGGCCCAGGCCCAGGTTGCAGGTTTGTTCCCCAGTGGCGGTGCATACAAGGGGAGGAGAGTGCGTACGAGAAGTAACCCACTGATGTTTCTCTCATACATCGATCTCTCTTCCTCTCCTCCTCCTCCCTGTCCCCTCTTTTCAGTAAAAAACAAACAAATCAAAACAAAACTAGGGCAGGAGTGGAAATCCTTTTTAGCACCTAAATTATAGTGACTACTGTGTACTTGTAGTCACAGCTGAGTGAACAAACATGAACTAGCTATTTAATGAGAAGTAGGCACTAGAAGCTTTCTCCTGAAAAACAGTCACAGGGCATGCTGGTCCTTAGAGGTTATTCTCTGATGGGACCTATTGTTTGAAAGAAGTGGGGTTGAATTTCATCAAAATGGACTATGGATCTTGTAATTTAGAAGATTTAGAGAATTTGTTTCCTGCTGTTGTTAATTTTAAACCTTTCTTTAAAGGGGTTCTCTTAATGATTGATGCAGTGGATTCATTTGGAGAAAATAAAAAACGATGTAACCACAATTAGAAATTAAATACCCTAGAGCAGAGCCAGTTGCTGGATAGACAAAATGGCCTAATTAGTTGCTCTACAATTCTTAGATCCTACAGTGACCCCAAAGAGAGAATATGCTGCCTGTACAGCTAGCTAGGGTGGAAGATTTGGTGACCTGTAGAATCCACATTTCTTAATCTCCCTATTTCTCTTCTTTTTCTTAGTGCCCTTTAGTCTTAATTAGGGTTGTGTTAACACAGTCATCTTGCCAGTCCCCTCGAAGTGGCAGGTCCATGACATTTTCTGTTGGTGACTCATTTTAGGTATGTGACTTTAAATTAGAGGGATTGTTCTGTTTGACAATTTGGCTTTATTGGCTGCCTCACTGAAAGAATTCACTAGATTAGGTTGAGAGTGGAAGCTCTCATTCAGACAGGCAAGATTATTTAGCGCCTACTGTGTATAAGCAGTGTGCTGGAATGGAGCTGATAGATGAATAAGATGGTTTCTTCTCTCCAGGAGCTTAGTCAAGCGAAACAATGTATACAGCTAGCATCGATCCACAGAGGAATGAAATAGGGTGTGTAGAGCAGCCGTAGGCATACTACGGCCCCACAGGCCGGATCTGGCCCGTTTGAAATGAATAAAACTAAAAAAAAAAAAAAAGACCGTACCCTTTTATGTAATGATGTTTACTTGGAATTTATATTAGTTCACACAAACACTCCATCCATGCTTTTGTTCCGGCCCTCTGGTCCAGTTTAAGAATCCATTGTGGCCCTCGAGTCAAAAAGTTTGCTCACCCCTGGTGTAGAGGAACAAGTAATATGGGAGTGTACAGAGGAAAAACAACTGTTCTGAATTTGGGGGAATAAGGAATGCTTCTGAAGGGAGAATGCATTTGAGTCAGATTCTATTTTTTTTTCTTCTTGTTTTTTGAGTCAGATTCTAAAGGCGAATAAGTTCAGTAGGTTTAGAAGAAAGGGCATTTGGAAGAGGTCCCAGCATGGGTAAAGGCACAGAGCCTGAAAAATACCTGGCATGTTTGGAAAAAGTATTCCTGAGATAGAAGACATTTTAGAGTAATGAGCAGGAGATGAAGCTGGAAAAGAAGTCTTAAAGAAGAACCTTGAATATGGTGGTGTAGGTAAATGCTGGTACTTGCCACCTCCTACAACCACATCAAAATTACAACTAAAATACAGAACAACCGTCATTCAGAAACACCTGAAGTCCTACAACTAGATTAGTAAAGAAGAAGGCACACTGAGACTGAGGGGCGGAGGCGTGGAATGGGCTGGTCTGACACCCATGTGTGGTGTTTCTTTAATTGGGAGGGATTTCTCCAAGGCCTCCCATGAGAAGCAGGGGTCCCAGCCCCACACCAGACACCCAGCACAGGGTTCCAGAGCTGGGAAGAGAAGTCCCCATAACTTCAGGCTGTAAAAACCAGTGGGGACTGTGGCTGAGTCTCACCGAGGCTGCTGGTGTCCCAGGTGTTCCTCTTAAAGGGCCCACACATGAGCTTACACTTCCCAATTCTTCTGAGCTCTAGTGCCAGGCAGCGGCTTTGGGGGAATCCAGGGACATACAGGGATACGGGGACGAACTGGACTGTCTGGCTTCGGGGCAGGAACTTGGGGATGGCTTTCTCCCAGACAGAGGTACTTGCAGGGGTCAGTGTTCCTGTGCTGAGCTGGTGGGCAGCCATATCTGAGTTTCCATCAGTGTGGCCCACACTGTTCACTCAGTCCTGGTGATTCTGAGACCCTGCCCCATCTAATTTGCAGCCCCATCCAAGCTATTTATAGTTGCTTTTCCATATGAATGACTTGTCCTGGCTCAGGCTTCAGACTTTGCCAAAATCTCTTAAGCAAACAGCAACTAGAGTCAGCATGCCCCACACCTATCAATAAAAGGCTCAAGACCCAGCATTATTACCACCCTGCCCTGCTTCACAGCGAGGCCTCATTTGAGCACTTCCTAGCCCAATACAAGTAGCAGCCATCTGCAGATCTCTCTGTAGTTCCTGCTGGGTGGCCCTAGGCAGTGACTGACTTTGTACATCCTGGGAGGCTCCAGAACAGTGACACAGTGGACAGCTTCAGACCATACCAGATTACAACTCTACACATCCACACGGGAAAGACTCAGCACCAAAGCCCCACCGAAGCAATTCCTGCTCCATAGGGTGTCTCCTGCATAGCAGATCTTCTGTGAGGACCAGATGGGGCTGGTCCTCACAGCCAATTGGCCTGGAGGCCAATTCCTCCCAGTGATGCCAGTCAAGGCTCAACTACAACAAGACTGTGCACACAGTCCACACCAGGGCTCACTGAGAGTGCCCAACTCAGGTGATTGGGGAGGCTGAGCCACTGGGCCCTACAGGACACCTATTACACAAAGCCACTTTATCAATTACAGTAGACATAACAGCTCTACCTAATACATGGAAACAAACAAAGGGAAGCAGCCAAAAAACAGAGACAAAGAAACATGTCACAAATGAAAGAAATGGAAGCAAGCAAGCTACTGGATACCAGAGTTCAAAACAATGGTTATAAGGTTACTCAAGGATCTTCTTGAGACCTCCAAGGAACTTAGTGAGACTTTCAAGGATATTAGTGAGAATGTCAAAGACATAAAACACACACACACAAAACCCAAAACAAAACAAAAAAATACCAGTCAGAAATTAAGCATACACTAACTGAAATAAAGAATAATTTACAGGGATTCAACAGTAGAGTAGAGGATTCTGAGAATCAAATCATCTATTGGAATATGAGGAAGCAAAAAACATCCAATCAGAAGAGCAAAAAGAAAAAAGAATTATGAAATATGAAGATAGTGTAAGGAGCCTATGGGACAACTTCAAGCATACCAACATTCGCATTATGGGAGTGCCAGAAGGAGGGGAGAGAGAGAGAGAGAGAGAGAGAGAGAGCGAGCGAGAGAGCGCGAGAGCGCGCGCGCAAGATATTGAAAACCTATTTGAAGGAATAATGACAGAAAACTTCCCCTGCCTGATGAAAGAAATAGACTTACAAGACCAGGAAGCGCAGTCTCAACAAGAGGAACCCAAAGAGGCCCAAATCATAATTAAAATGCCGAGGGTTAAAGACAAAGAGAATCTTAAAAGCAGCAAGAGAAAAGCAGTTATCTACAACAGAGCACCCATATGACTGTCAGCTGATTTCTCAACAGAAACTGCAGGCCAGAAGGGAATGGCAAGAAATATTCAAAGTGATGAATACCAAGAACCTACAACCTAGATTACTTTACCCAGCAAAGCTATCATTCAGAATTGAAGGTCAGATAAAGAGCTTCACAGACAAGAAAAAGCTAAAGGTGTTCACCACCACCAAACCAGTACTACATGAAATGCTGAAGGGTATTCTTTAAGAAGAGGATGGGGAAGAAGGGGAAGAGATAAAAATATGAACAATAAAATGGCAACAAATACATATCTATCAACAATTGAACCTTAAAAATAAATGAACAAGAAATCTAATGAACAAACTGAACAAGAAATTTAATAAATAAAATAGAATTAGAGGCATGGAAACATGGAACAGATAGACAAATCTCAGAGGGAGGAGGGTTGGGGGAACAGGAAGAGATTAACCAAAGATCTTATATGCATTACCTATGGACACAGACAATAGGGTGATAAAGGCCTGGGGCTGGGCAGGAACTGGGTTGTGGGGGACAATGGGGTGGGGGAAAGAGGGACATCTGTAATACTCTCAACAATAAAGATTTTAAAAAAAGATTTTATATCTCTTAACATTTAATATCTTCTAGATTCAGTTCTGTCACTTTCTAAATAGAAAATTTTAAGCATTCACTTTACCGCTTCAAAAGTCATTTTATGTAATGTACCATTTTACTGATAAAGCAAGTTTACCTTAGCATTTACAGATTAAACTTTTTCTTTCAACTATTTATGAGTAACTCTAAATGTCTAGAACACGAAATTTGAGGTAAGCTGTACATGTGCTTGGATTGAGTACTGTTGGACTGGTAAGCAGGGGACTGGTATACAGGAACATGTCTCTTAGCTGAATGAGCTGCCTTAGGGATCTGCAAACTTTTCCTATAAAAAGCCAGGCAGTAAGCTTTGCAGGCCGTATGATCTGTCTTAACAACTCTACTCTGCTGCTGTAGTGCAAAAACTGCTGTAGACAATACATTTGAATGAGTGGAGTGGTGTTCCAATGAAACTTTATTTTTGGACACTGGGGGAAAAAAGGTACCTTAAGTGTCATGCCAAGGGATTTGGATTTATTCTTCATTGAGTTAGCTGTTGAATGTTTTTGATGTAAAGAATAACATGACCCAATCCATGTTACTTAGGTCTTGGTCCGTTTTAAGTGTAAGGTCTTAGATTTCAAGGTGGAGAAGGTGGTGGTCCTGGTTCTTAGAGTATAAGTTTTGTTAAGCATCTCATGTTTGAGCACTTGATTCCTTAGTTACATTTACTAGAGCAACTACAAAAGTGTCCCTTTAAACTAAGTTTCCCCGTCCCCCGAAGATGAAGGTTTTCTTAAGCATATACAATACATACAGACTTCTTTTTAGTGGGTTGCTTGCTACTGTGAATCCTTTGAGGATAAAATTCATCACAGGTGTGGGCTTCTGAATATACAGTGGAAACCAAACAACATTTTTTAAAAAATTATGTTTTTACTAGAGGCCCGGTGCATGAAACACGTGCATGGCCGGGGGGTGGGGGGAAGATGTCCCTCAGCCCGGCCTGCATCCTCTCGCAATCTGGGACCCCTCGGGGGATGTTGGGCCTAAACTGTCAGTTGGACATCCCTCTCACAATCAGGGATATTGCATGCACCAGTGACCCTACTTTTCATACAGGTGAAAGGCATCTTGCTGTTGTATGGGCAGCTACATTTTTTTGCCCTGATTATAAAAAGTAGTACATAACATGATCCTTCTGAGGTAATAGTACCATTTTACCCATCTTATGGGTGGACAAACTGAAGCAGAGAGAAGTAATTGGCTTTGTCACACAGTTATAAGTGTCAGAATCAGGGCTGACCACAAAATGTGCAAGCCAGAATCCTTGCATGTCATCGCTGCATCATCCTGTTTTTTCATTGTTAGAGTAACCTTGACAGGTTTTAATTTTTAAATCTAAGAGACTGTTCCCAATATATAGGGTAGGGTCCCTAGGCCTGGCCGGTGATCAGGGCCATCTGTGGGGCAACTGGTGGGCAGGGCGATTGGGGCGCCCTGGTGGCCAGCCCCACCCCCCTTATCACTGCCGCCGGTCGCCTCCCTCTCGGGGGATAGGGGCCAGATGCTCAACACAAGAGCTGCCCCAGACCAGGGCAGCTCCTGCGTTGAGCATCTGCCCCCTGGTGGTCTGTACACGTCATAGTGACTGGTCGTTCTGCCTGTCATTTCGCAGTTCGGTCGATTTGCATATTAGGGTTTTATTATATAGGATTGCTTTCAGAGAGGAAGGGAGAGGGTGAGAGATAGAATCATCAATGATGTGAGATAATCATGGATCGGCTGCCTCCTGCATGACCCCTACCGGGGTGGAGCCCATAACCTGGGCATGTGCCCTGACCGGGAATCAAACTGTGACCTCCTGGTTCATAGGTCGACAGTCAACCACTGAGCCATGCTGGCCAGGCCCAAACAACATTTTGAATCTGATAGAAAAATAGTAAATATTCATTGTAGGAAATAGGCAAAATATAGAAAAATATAAAGAAGGAAATGAAAATCATTCATAACCCTACCATTTGGAGAAAATCACTTATTCCCATTTTAGTATTTCCTTTTAATATTTTATGTACCTATTAATATTTCTGTTTTGCATAATGCAGATCATACATTAACTACAAATTTGTATTCTGCTTTTTCCCCATTTACCATTGTTTTTATTATATAAATTCACATATATTTATAATGTTGCTGAAACTCTTTATACATATTTCTAATGCCTATATAATAGTCTATCATATAGGATTTTTAAAGTGCTTTCAGGTTTTCATTTTAAAGAGTAATACTTTTATACAAATTATATGTAACAAATAAGTCCTCTGTAAATTTACCATTTATCTTAACTCTACTCCAGAGGTAACCATTATTTATTAATAGTTTTAAGTAAATTATTAGTTATTATGCATAAATGTGCATGAAAATTATGCATACATTTTTGTCAGTATTTTTATTATTATGTTAAGTCTGCAAGTGGATTACTGGGTCAAATAATGTGAATTAATTTTTTTCTCTGATTGTATATCATGGTACAGTTTAGAAAACAAGGTGTGTTTTTTTGTTTTTGTTTTTAATTATTAGACAGATTTTTTTTTTTAAATATATTTTATTGATTTTTTACAGAGAGGAAGGGAGAGAGATAGAGAGTTAGAAACATCGATGAGAGAGAAACATCGATCAGCTGCCTCCTGCACATCTCCTACTGGGGATATGCCTGCAACCCAGGTACATGCCCTTGACTGGAATCGAACCTGGGACCTTTCAGTCCGCAGGCCAACGCTCTATCCACTGAGCCAAACCGGTTTCGGCTAGAAAACAAGGTTTTAAGGGAGAAAATAAAAATGCCCCATAATCCCACAACTCAGAAATAAAAATTAGTTGGTATATTTCCTTACAACTACGTACACACATTCACACTCACAAGTATGCAGGTGTGTTTATTATACACACATTGGTATATGTACTTTAAAAAAGAAATTGGGTTCATACCATACTAAAGCTTTATATCCTGCTTTTTAAATTAATTTCTTGAGTATTTCCCCATGTTATTAAAATTATTTAAATACTAGAGACGTGGTGCACAATATTTGTGCACTGGGGGGGGGGGGGAGGTGGTGGTGGTGTCTCAGCCCGGTCTGCGCCCTCTTGCAGTAGGGATCCCTTAGGGAATGTCCACCTGCCAGCTTAGGCCCGATTCCCAGTGTGTGTCAGAGCGACTGGTTGTTCTGCCGTTTGGTCGATTTGCATATTAGAGTTTTATTATATAGGATATTTTAAAATATATTTTTGTTGATTTCATAGAGGAAGGGAGATGGAGAGAGCTAGAAACATCAATGATGAGAGAGAATCATTGATCGGCTGCCTCCCACACACTCGCACTGGGGACCAGCCCGTAACCAGGCATGTGCCCTGACTGGGAACCAACCTCCTGGTTCCCACTTGTAAAATTTTTGGTAAAATATACATAACATAATTTGTCATCTTAAGCATTGTCAAGTATTGGATTCACAAATTCATAATTAAGTGTACAATTCAGTGGCATTAAGTATATTCATAGTGTCATGCAATTATCACCACTATCTACTTCCAGGACATTTTCATCACCCCAAACAAAAACTTTGTATCCAATAAACAATAATTCCCATTCCTCCCTCCCTCAGTCCCTGGTACCCTCTAATCCTACTTTCTATCTCTATGGATTTGCCCATTCTGGGCACCTCACAAGTGAAGTCAAACAATTTTGTCCTTTCGTGTCTGGCTTATTTCACTTAGTGGAGTGTTTGAATATGAACATTTTTTTAAGATTCTTGGTATGTATTGCCAAATTTCTTTCCAGAGCACCACTTAAAGAATGTCTGTTTACTTGTATGAGAAAATGCACTTTTTTCTTTGGTTATTTATCATTCAGATTACTAGACTAAGTTAACTTTCCTGGAGAGTATGATAGCTTCTTTGGCATTATTACATAAAATCAAAATTTGGGAGAGTACGGAAGGAGAAACGGGTGGTGTGTGTGTGCTGATATGAAGCCCTCCTTACTAAAATTACCTTTGGAAATGAAAGGGAACAGAGATGTTACTCTCAATTCCCCATTTATAAAATGGGGATGATGGCAACTTTTCCCTCTGTCCTACAGTAACTTAATGGCCCTAAAATTCTCATTAGAAATTACTTATTTTTTGTGGCCAGGATTTTCAGAAATATAGGATCTAGAGGGGAGGATTGGCTTTCCTTTCCCACAAATGTCAGTGCCTTAGCTCTTAACAGTTGGCTAGATATGCTGGAAATGTTCAGCTACTTCCTAGTGAAGCTTCTCTCTACAAGCAAAAGGGAACCCAGCAGGCATGGCTCAGTGGTTGAGCATTGACCTATGAACCAGGAGGTCACGATTTGATTTCCAGTCAGGGCACATGCCCAGGTTGCGGGCTGGATTCCCAGTGTGGAACATGCAAGATGCAGCCAATCAGTGATTCTCTCTCATTATTGATGTTTCTATCTCTCTCTTCCTCTCTTCCTCTCCCTCCTCTCTGAAATAAAAATATATTTTAAATAAAATAAAAAGGAAGGAAAGACACCTGTGTTGTGTGTATATGTGGGGATGGGTATTTAGCAGCAGGCATAGTGGGGCTTGCTTTAATTTCATACTGTCGTGCTCATCAAAGTTACTGAAGGACATTAGGACCGTTAGTTTCTCATTTGTTGAAATTATGAATAGCTCATAGGAAAGTCTCTAGTGTTGTGTCCCAACCCAGAATTAGGGGGATGTCTTTTGATTTTATTTGAGAGTTTTGGGCTTTTTTTCTTCAATATTACATATCAGACCTATACAGCATATAAATTTATTTAAAAATTCACCATACTGTTTGACATAGCCACACTCTAGTCAATTGGACAACAATTAATCTCTAAACTTTTCCTTAGGTGTTAAATTTGAGTTAGTGTTTTACTTAGACTAAGTAAATATTTTACGTTTTGCAGGCCATATAGTCACAACTACTCACCTCTGCCATTGGTGAACAAAAGTAGATATAGACAATACGTAAATGAATGTGTGCAGCTGTGTTCCAATAAGAGTTCATTCACAAAAATAGGGGGAAGCTGGCCCAAAAGCCATAGTTGTTGACCCCTGGGTAATACATTAGCTAGTCAGAAGGCCTAGCTTTCATGGGAAGTGATTAAACTTAGCTTTGACTTATGCTGCTTACAAGTTGTCACCTTTGCATCTCTTAGTCCTCATGTTTAAAATCAAACTGGCAATACTTCTCATAAAAAATAAGAATGACCAATTACAACATATGAATAGATATTTAACTTTTCTGGAAATCAGGAAAATGTAAATTAAAACAATAATTTATTATTTTCTATCCTTTATATTGATAAAATAAAAATAACATGTTGGAAGGGTATAGAAACAGTAATTTTTATGCTCTGTTGGTGGGACTAAAATTGGTACACCTTTTGGTAATTTGGGAGTACCTATCGATATTTAACGTGTACGGACTTCATCAATTCCAATTATTGGTACATATCCTAGAGAAATTAGTTTGTATGTAAAAGAAGCTGTGTACCAGTATTTTTGTTTTGTTTTTTTTGATAGTCCTCACTTGAGGATATTCTCTCCATTGATTTTTTTTTAGAGATAATGGAAGGGAGGGAGAGAGACCGAGAGAAACATCGATATGAAAGAGACACATTGATTGGTTGACTTTCGCATACACCCAACTAGAGCCGGGGATCAAGCCTACAAATGAAATACATGCCCTTGACCAGAATCCAACCCGGGACCCTTTAGTCTGTGGGCTGATGCTCTAACTACTGAGCCAGACCAGCTATGGCTGTATCAGTATTACTGATAACAACATTCTTTGTCATGACAGAACACTATGAACAACCTAAATGTTCAGACATAGCAAAATGGGAAAATAAGGTTTTGGCATAGTCTTACTATGGCATTTTTTTCTTGAGCTTTTACAAGTATGAAGAGTCCATTATATACTAAGATGAAACATGTCAAAGAAATTTTTAAGTGAAAAAGGCAAGTTGCAGAACAAATTATACAGTATAATTGCAGATATGTAAACCAAACACATGCGTTCTTTTGTCTCTCTAATTATATACACATGTGCATATATATGTGTGTATACATGATTAGGAAAAGTGTAAAAAGTTACACAACAAATTTATAACAGTGGTTACCTTTGAGGAGGTGGTGCCCTTGCGGAATGTTGGTTAAGGTTTGGTGAATAAGGAGTTTTACATTTTATTCTATATAATTCTGCATTATATTATTTCATAGCAATAATATATTCTTTCTCCTTCCTACTTGTTTGGGTATCTGGTGGGCCTATCTGCACTTGTCAGGGTCAGGAGTGTGACAAAATAGGATTAATTCCGTAAGCCAGCTTTGCCCACATCAGATGAGTTGGAGCAGCTGCTGAGACCAGAACAAGGAGCACAACGTGTATGGGAGTGGGTGGGCCGGCAGTGTGTGCAGATGGCTGGAAGAGACAGCCAAGACAGGCCAACTCTAATTTGCCAACAGTAGCTATCACATGTCCTGTCTTAACATTCTCCAAATTGCTTTGCTCTTCATTATCACACTGGGTCCCAAGAATTCTGTGAGCAAGTGAGGCAGGGATGATAATAGGAAAAGAAGCAATCAAGACATGGGACAACAAAGAAAGTATGTGTGTAGAAATAGTTTTTCCCCCTTTTATTTAAAATTAAACATGTACAAGGATATTCATTACAGCATCCTTTGAAATGGTAGTTATGTCCATCAATAGGAAAATATATGAACACATTATGGTATATTCTTTTTTGTTGTTGTTAATCCTTACCCAAGGATATTTTTTTTTTAAACTAAATCTTTATTGTTCAGATTATTACATTTGTTCCTCTTTTTCCCCCCCTCCATAACTCTCCTCCTCCCAGTTCCCGCCCCACCCTCCGCCCTCACTCCCCACCCACTGTCCTCATCCATAGGTGCACGATTTTTGTCCAGTCTCTTCCCGCATCTCCCACACCCCTTTCCCCACCAAGAATAGTCAGTCCATTCCCTTTCTATGTCCCTGATTCTATTATAATCACCAGTTCATTCTGTTCATCAGATTATTTATTCACTTGATTCTTAGATTCACTTGTTGATAGATGCATATTTGTTGTTCATAATTTGTATCTTTACCATTTTCTTCCTCTTCCTCTTCTTAAAGGATACCTTTCAGCACTTCATATAATCCTGGTTTGGTGGTGATGAACTCCTTTAGCTTTTCCTTATCTGTGAAGCTCTTTATCTGACCTTCAATTCTGAATGATAGCTTTGCTGGATAAAGTAATCTTGGTTGTAGGTTCTTGGTATTCATCACTTTGAATATTTCTTGCCACTCCCTTCTGGCCTGCAAAGTTTCTGTTGAGAAATCAGCTGACAGTCGTATGGGTATTCCCTTGTAGGTAACTGAGTTTCTTTCTCTTGCTGTTTTTAAGATTCTCTCTTTATCTTTTGCTCTTGGCATTTTAATTATGATGTGTCTTGGTGTGGTCCTCTTTGGATTCCTTTTGTTTGGGGTTCTCCGCGCTTCTTGGACCTGTAAGTCCATTTCTTTCACCAGGTGGGGGAAGTTTTCTGTCATTAGTTCTTCAAATAGGTTTTCAATATCTTGCTCTCTCTCATCTTCTGGCACCCCTATAATTCTGATGTTGGTACGCTTGAAGCTGTCCCAGAGGCTCCTTACACTATCCTCGCATTTTTGGATTCTTTTTTCATTTTGCTTTTCCGGTTGGGTGTTTTTTGCTTCCTCGCATTTCAAATCGACTTGATTCTTGCGCTCCTCTGGTCTGCTGTCGGGAGTCTGTATAATATTCGTTATTTCAGTCCGTGTATGCTTAATTTCTAGTTGGTTCCCCAATATAAGATCGAGGGTCTCATTAGTTTTCTTGTAGATCTCATTAAGTTTATCGGCGGCTTCTAAACAGTTCTTGAGAGACCTTAAAAGTGTGGTTCTGAACTCTATATCTTCCATTGACAATTTTGTCCTGTTTCTTTGTCTCCGCATTTTGTTATGCTTCCTTGGTGCACCCCCTAGTGGTCTTTGTTCACAGTCTTATAGTTAAATCTTGATTGTTGTAGCTAATTCCAGGGAGGGTTTGACCTCCACGCCAAGTGGCTATGAGAATCAGCTGTGTCAGCAGTGAGAGAACTTCTGTCCTCTAGGGAGGTGCTAATCTGGCGTTTGCCTGAGGCTATCCGGCAAATGCCTGTGTGCAGGGCTTGGGCGGGGCGGGTCGCACAGGATCAACAGGGTGGGCCGGAGAGAGCAGTTATGGCGGCTCTCAGTCCTGTCCCCAGGGGCTCTGCCTCTCTGAGTCCCAGCACCCGCTGCAAAGCTCAGAGAGAAAGCTGCACTCGCTCTGACCGAAGCCAGACAGTCCCGCTTCTCCCGTTTGAGTCTGGGTCCCTAAAGACTCGCCTGTATGTGGAGCTCAGAGTCTGCGACTCCCTCCCGATTGAAAACGCCAACCGCGCACTCCGCACCTCAGAATTTGACTTCAGCACTGCGCCTCCTCTGAGTGTCCGTATGCGTTTCTCTTTCCTCCTAGTTGTAGGACTTCCACTCAGCCAGCGTTCTGTGGTTCGGGGTGATGTCCGTTCCGTTTTTTAGTTTCACTTTTGAAGTAGTTGTTCAAGGCAGCAAACTCCGGCGTTAACCTATGCCGCCATCTTGGTTCTCTCTGCACTTTTAAATGTTGATATTTTCTCCTTTGATTTTTTTCTTTTCCCCTTTGATTTTTTTTTAAAATATATTTTATTGATTTTTTACAGAGAGGAAGGGAGAGAGATAGAGAGTCAGAAACATCGATGAGAGAGAAACATCGATCAGCTGCCTCCTGCACATCTCCCACTGGGGATGTGCCCGCAACCCAGGTACATGCCCTTGACCGGAATCGGACCCGGGACCTTTCAGTCCGCAAGCCGACGCTCTATCCACTGAGCCAAACCGGTTTCGGCTCCCCTTTGATTTTTAAAGCTAGTGGAAGGGCTGGGGAGAGACCGAGAAAAGAAAATCGATGTGAGAGAGACACTTCGCTTGGTTGTGCCCCGACTGGGGCCTGGTATCGAGGAGCCTGTAACCGAGGTATGGAATCGAGCCCGTGACCCTTCAGTCTGAGGGCTGATGCTCTAAGCACAGAGAAAAACCAGCTAGGGGTGCATATTCTTTACATGGACTATTCTTATACAGTTTTGTTTTGTTTTTAAATTCTTCATTGTTTAAAGTATTACATATGTCTCCTTTTCCCCCATTGACCTCTCCCCGGCCATTCCACCCCCCAGCACATGCCCTCACCCCCCTACTGTCTGTGTCCATGGGTTATACTTATACAGCTTTGTATTTTATTTTTTCATATGTAAAGAATTCATGGGAAGTTTACTTTAAAATTATCTATAAAGCACTCAACAGGCATATAGTATTATATCAGTAAACCAGGAAATCTCTAATTCTCATGCTTCCATTACTGCCTTTCAGACCACCATTGATATGTCTATAAGACAATTTGTCATGAAAAAAAAAATTATTGATGGCCAACAGTGTGGCTAATAGTAATAACATTAAAACAGTAGGAAAGGTGACTGTACATCCCAGTGTGCTTGTGACTGTCATGACTTCTGTCAGTTCACTCAGGATTTCATCTGGATTTTGACTCATTCACTCTCACAAGTATTCCAGTTTGGATAATAAATTACATCATTACTTTAATAATATGATTTTTGTTTGTTTTTGTGTTTGAATAATAGTATTTTTGAGTCCATCCTGATTTCTCTTGGACAGGTCTAATTTCAGCGAATCTTGTGGGTCTATGATAATTTGAATGGTTGCTTCAAATAAGTAATTCATTGCTATAAATCCTACCCTGTTTTATAAAATACTGTATTATTTTTAAGTATTTGTTAATTAGCTAAATTGACTATTCTGTTTAAGAAGCAAAGTAAAATTCATTGGAATATAGCAAGGATCAGTATGTAAAGATTTACCTGGCAACAGCTTTTCTGGACATAATTGTATCTGGTAGCAACTACAGTTGAAATTTCAAACACAGTTCATGTATTATGTAGCTTTTTAAAAATATGAGTTGGAATAGCAAGAAAGTCCACTACATGGGAGAATATATTTGCCAATTGTGCATTCGATAAGGGGTTAATTTCCAAAATATATAGGGAACTCATACAACTTTAACAAAAGAAAGACAAACAATCCAATTAAAAAATGGGCAAAAGACCTAAATAGACACTTCTCCAAAGTGGACATACAGCCAGAGAAACATGAAAAAATGCTCAATGTCACTTATCATCCAAGAGATACAAATCAAAACCAACAATGAGATATCACCTCACACCTGTCATAATGGCTTATCAACAAATCAACAAACAAAAAGCATTGGTGAGGTTATGGAGAAAAGGGAACCCTTGTACACTGCTGGTGGAAAAGCAGACTGGTGCAGCCATTATGGAAAACAGTATGGAGTTTCCTCAGAAAATTAAAAATGGAACTTCCATTTGACTCAGTGATTTTACTTCTAGGAATATATCCTAGAAAACCCGAAACACGCATAGCAGTGCAATTTACAATAGCTAAGGCTTGGAAACAGTCTAAGAAGTGCCCATCAGCAGATGAGTGAATAAAAAAAACTGTGGTACATTTACACAATGGAATACTAAGAGGCAATAAAGAAGAAAGAACTCTTATCATTTCAACAGCATGGGTAGACCTGGAAAGTATTATGCTAAGTGAAATAAACCATTCAGAGAAAGATAAACATCACATGATCTCACTCACATGTGGAATCTAATGAACCAAATAAAATGATGAACAAAAATAGACCCAGAGACATAGAAGCATGACCAGACTGTTGAACCTCAGAGGGAAGGCAGGGGAAGGTGGGTGGGAAGAGATCAACCAATGAACTTGTATGCATATATGTATAACCTGTGGATACAAACAATGGGATGGTGAGAGGGGACCGGATCAGGCTAGAAGAGGTTAATGGGGGAAAAGGAGGACCTATGTAATATGTTCAACAATAAAGGTTACAAGAAATAAAAGTATGAGTTGGAATTTTTAAAAAAATATATATTTTATTGCTTTTTTACAGAGAAGAAGGGAGAGGGATAGAGTTAGAAACATCAATGAGAGAGATCGTCCAGCTGCCTCCTGCACGCCCCCCAGTGGGGATGTGCCCGCAACCAAGGTTCATGCCCTTGACTGGAATCGAACCTGGGACCCTTGAGTCCACAGGCCGATGCTCTATCCACTGAGCCAAACTGGTTCAGCGATGAGTTGGAATTTTAATTATTGAAACTTGGAGAGATGTTCGTGATAAATTATTAAGTGATAAAAACAAGCTGCAGAGCAATGTTAGTATAAACTTAGTTTTTTAAATATAGAAGACAATAAAGACCCTCTAAATATATAAAACAACTTTGTGCTTATGTTTTTTGGGACATAGGAAAATCTGTTAATATTTCTTGTCCTGTGGAAGAACTTGGAGGGAGATGGAGGAGTGCTGAGAGATTACTAATTTGTATTGCTTCATTGAGTTTAGAGAACAAGGAAAGTAAACTTGTATGAGCAAGAAATGTAGTTTTCTAAGCATATTTTAATCTTAATTGATTTTTAAAAGCTGCTTTTAATTTTTTTCAGTAAGTTAATGAAGTAAGGAATTATAAAATTCAAAATAGCGTTAACATGTACATTTTCCCTTGGGTTTAGGAGAGGAATTGGGTTAGTGCAATGGTCGGCAAACCGCGGCTCTTTGGCCTCTTGAGTGTGGCTCTTCCACAAAATACCACGTGCGGGTGTGCACGTACAGTGAGATTGAAACTTCGTGGCCCACACACAGAAGTTGGTTTTCAGAAAGGAGATAGAGTAGATGAAACAAGTATACAAGACGAGTGTGGATGGGAGAGTTGGAAGGGGTCAACCTCAGCGAATGTACTTCAGTCAGATTGAGGACATTCTGATTGGGTGCCCGCAACCAAGGTAGGTGCCCTTGACTGGAATCGAACCTGGGACCCTTTGGTCCACAGGCCAATGCTCTATCCACTGAGCCAAATCCGCTAGGGCTGTTTTTATTTTTTATTGCTTTCATAGAGGGAGAGAGAGAGAGAGAAATATCAATGATAGAATCATTGATTAGCTGCCTCCTGCATGCCCCCTACTGGGGATAGAGCCTGCAACCTGGGCATATGCCCTGACTGGGAATCGAACCGTGACCTCCTGGTTCATAGGTCGATGCTCAACCACTGAGCCACACCTGGCCAGGCTAAATCTAGTATGTTTTCTACCACTAGCAAAGCTCTCCAAGAGTTACGTATCTTTACATTAAATTGTTCCCCCTTTGGTTTCTTTTACTTTTGTCATCATCAGTTTTGTGTTTGTGAGCAAACATTGTAGTAGATATGTTACTTGTAGGAACAAAGTCATTTACTCCTGTGACAATGAACAGGGTGAACTGGTTCTCAGGTGTTTTGTAGAAAGACCTTGAGGGAGAATTGAATAGGGCCTCTTGGGTGTTATAATGAATCTTCTCTGGGTTTTTATTTGCCCTCTGCTTTTCTCCCCAGGAAGCTGCAGGCTTACAAACACTGCCTCATTATTCAGTCACTACCCTTTGGAGAGGGAGACTGAGGCTTCAGGTTAGGGTTCTGAAACAGCAGTCCTTCCATCCAGCCAATGGCTTTTCTTCCAGCTTTCTTTCTCCATGGCTTCCCACCTTTGAGATCTGATCAACAACCCTTCTAAGTAGAAGATTTTGTCCATTCTTGCCATTTCAGAGGAATTTTGGTCCTTCAGTGTTGGTAAAGCTCTTGCATTTTCAGGAAAAAATTCTCTGGTTACTTTTAAAATTAGAACTGCTTGGTTGTTTTGATTAAAAAGTTGATTTTTATGAGGAGATAAAGGTACAATTGTTCTTTGGGCCACTGAGAATGTGCTTGCTTTGTTATTCATTCAATCAATGGTTGTTTTATTAAGAGCAGTAGAGAATAATATAGACCAGATAGATAGCTCACTATTTATGTGAGACTAAGTCACTTAACTCCTGATCCTCAGATTTCCTAATCTTTAAAATAGAAATAAAACCTACCTTTTAGATTGTCCTGAGGATTAGATGAGATGACCATGTAAGAGGGTGGACTCGGGACAGACCCAATTGGGCTCAAATTTTGTATCCAACACTTACTAGTGTGTGTCTTTAGGTAAGTTATTTAATCTTTTTAATTCTCAGGGTTTTTTTTCTGTTAAATAGCAATAATCATAGTGTTTGGATTATTGTATCATTGGGTTATTGTGAGGATGAAATAAAATAAAGCACAGAAGTGTTCAGCATAGTGCCTGGTAAATACTAAGTGCTCATTAAATGTAGGCTATTAATTACAACAATAACAGCAACAACAATAATGATAGACTTTATTATGCTAGGACATCAAGTGGCAGAGGAAAGGCTTCAAGGCATTGCGTAAGGCAATGAATTCAAAAGAGGGTTTTTCCTGCTATCTTTCCAGGAAAGGTCCTCAAGTGACTGAAAGAGAGCTCTCTGATTGGGCCGTAGCCTACAGCTTCCTGCAGCAAAAGCTTCCCTCCAGGCTAGTACGCTGCGTAGTAGGTTCAGAAGGACTTGAAAGGAAGGTATGAAGACCAGTTTGGCAGGAGGGTTTTGCTGAGGGCATAAATGACTCTAAGAAGGTAAAACTGAGGCCAAGTCATGGAGGGCTTGAATGCCAGGCAAATAATTTGTATTAGAATCACCTCATTCCTGGGCCATCTCAAGGGAATTGCTCAGTCTTTCATTTAAAATTTTAAAAATGGTAATATATACCAAAAACTTTAACACAGCCCTGACTGGTTTGGCTCAGTGGAGAGAGCCTGTGGACTGAAGGGTCCCAGGTTCGATTCCGGTTAAGGGCATGTACCTTGGTTGCGGCACATCCCCAGTAGGGGGTGTGCAGGAGGCAGCTGATCGATGTTTCTCTGTCATCAATGTTTCTAACTCTATCCCTCTCCCTTCCTCTCTGTAAAAAAAAGTCAATAAAATATATTTAAAAACAAACAAACAAACAAAAAAAACCTATAACACATTTTAAACACGAATAATAAACACCCATGTACCTATGGCCCAGCTCAGGAGAAGTAATATTCCATACCCTTTGAAACACCCTGTGCACCACACACCCATCACCAACCCCTTCCAACCTCTATCTGAACACTATTTGGAATTTTTAGTCATTCATCATTTTCCTTTCCTTCCTTCCTCCCGACCCTTCTTTGCTCTTTCTCTCCCTCTCCCTCTCCTTCTCTTCTTTTCCATCCCCCTTCCTTCCCACCTCCACTTTTAAAAAAATGATTTTACCACTCCTATCCCAGTCTTCCAGTCTTGGGAGACAGTGAGCAGGATGTGGAATCAGGAAGGAGCCTGGCTGGGCTGGGAAGAGGAGGGGTGGGGAAGTTCTTTGCTTCTGCCACAGGAGGGGAGTGGTTGACTGCACTGTGGTAGGGGAGAAAGAGGCACATTCTTAGTGGCTCAAACCCTTACTAGCTGTGTGACCTTAGGCCAGGCTCCTTGAGTTCTGAAGAGAAGGCCCAGAAACGTGGCAATTGTGGTGGAGAGGTTCCAGAGGAGAGGTCAGCCCCTCTGAGGCTGCACAGCTAGAAGTTGCTGCCTTGTGTTTAGAGCCAAAGAAGAGTAGAGGGAAAGACCTCTTGTATTCTTTTGAGACACAGTATCAATTCTTTTATGTACTGGGGAGCTGCAGGGCTAACTCTATGCCAGATGAGGCCAAGAAGAGTTTAGCAGGTCTGCCTCTTTGTTTTCACGTAATACAGTTTCTGAAATGTTGATTGTGCCAGTCATTACATTATATTTACCACTTTGTTTTTCTGTAAAACTTTGGTTTTGCTTTTCTGTAAAAGCTTTTGCCTTTGCTTTGCCTTTGTGGTGCTTCTTTGAATAATAACTTTCCTTTCCCCAACAGCGACTGCAAGTGATACTGTGGGAGTGAGCTACAGGGTCTGGGAGAGGAAACAGGGCCATGTCAGGTCTCTGCAGCAGCGGGCCTTGTTCTGACCCCCTCCATAGTACCTCCACTATTCACCAGCCATTCTCTGGTGGAAACCTGCCATCCAAATGTAGTTTAGTGTCAGGGCTGGCCAGCAGCCCCTGAACGATGGATGAACAGATTATTCTGACAGTTTTACTGTGAAGGAGAGGGCTAAGGGATAGCCCGGCTGAAGGAGCCAGGCAGCCTTGATTGCCTGCTTTGTTAGGCTTTTTAAAAAAATATATATTTTTATTGATTTCAGAGAGTAAGGGAGAAGGAGAGAGAGATAGAAACATCAATGATGAGAACGAATCATTGATTGATTGCCTCCTGCACGCCCCCTACTGGGGATGGAGCCCGCAACCCGGGCATGTGCCCCTGACCGGACTTGAACCCGGGAGGGACCCTTCAGTCCACAGGCCAACACTCTATCCACTGAGCCAAACCGGCTAGAGCTTGTTAGGATTTTATTGGAATTTTTATCTTTAAAGATACAATCAATAGGGGAGTAACCTTGGGAGGACACATGTGTTTACACTGTCCTCTAGGTAAGGGCATCCAGGAATTAGGAATAAGGATTCCAGTAAACACCCGGGGGTCTGCATATACACAGACTTGTTTGGAAAGGTCAAGGAATAATTAGGGGCACCACCTTTGACACTCCCCTCAGTCTCCCCTAAGTTGGAATTCTGATAAAAAGGACAGGTGGCCTTCCACACACTTCCCTTTTATCAGAATGTCCTTCTTACAAACTTTCCAACCAAGTCTTGTGTGCTCCCCAGCAGTTTAGTAGAGGATTCAAGGAGCCCTAGTGTGCTAGGTACTATGGGGGGTCATAGAGAGAGAGATGGAACTACTTATGCCCTTGTGGAATTTACACTAGATGTGAAGACAAGACTTCATGCATATACAGTCAAGGGAGTGAGTACAAGTGCCAAATGCATAATGTAGACACATTTTTCTGGTTACCAATATAATACATGGTTATTAAAAATAAATTCAGACTGGCCAGTGTGGCTCAGTGGTTGAACATTGACCTATTATCCAGGAGGTCATGGTTCGATTCCTGGTCAGGGCACATGCCTGGGTTTTGGGCTTGATCCCCAGCAAGAGGCAGTGGATTAATGCTTCTCATCATTGATGTTTATATCTCTTCCTCTCCCTTCTTCTCCCTGAACTCAATAAAAACATATTTAAAAAAAATAAATTCAGATATAAAAGAAACATAGTATAGGAAGTCCCCCAAGATATAACTCTTCCCCAAGATAGTCATTGTTATCTGTTAAATATTTGAGGCCCTAGTCTAGGGGTGGGCAAACTTTTTGACTCGAGGGCCACAATGGGTTCTTAAACTGGACCGGAGGGCCGGAACAAAAGCATGGATGGAGTGTTTGTGTGAACTAATATAAATTCAAAGTAAACATCATTCCATAAAAGGGTACGGTCTTTTTTTTTTTTAGTTTTATTCATTTCAAACGGGCCGGATCCAGCCAGCGGGCCGTAGTTTGCCCACGGCTGCCCTAGTCCGTTTTCTCAGTGGTTAGAGTATGGCCTGTGGACCAAAGGGTCCTGGGTTCAATTCCCAGTCAAGGGCACATACCTCATTTGCAGGCTTGATCCCCAGTGGGAGGCAACTTATTAATGGTCTTTCTCAAATAGATGTTCTCTCTCACTCTCTCTGTCCTCTACTTCCCTCCCTCCCATCCATTCGTTCTAAATTTAAATGGAAAAATATCCTTGGATGAGGATTTTTTTAAAAAGTATATATATATATACTAGTAGCCCAGTGCATGAAATTCATGTACATTAAAAGGGAATTAATTAGAGGAAATATTTTAATATTACTATTTGCTCTTTCTTTATTTTTTATTTTTTTTATTTTATTTTATTTTTTTTATTTTTTAATATATTTTTATTGATTAAGATATTACATATGTGTCCTTGTCCCCACGTTACCCTCTACCCCCCCCCCCCTCATGCCTTCACCCCCCCCCCCCCCGCCCTGTTGTCCGTGTCCATTGGTTAGGCCTATATGCCTGCATGTAAGTCCTTTGGTTGATCTTTCCCCCTTACCCCCACACTTCCCTACCCTCCCTCCAAAGCCCGACAGTCCAATCAATGCCTCTCCGTCTCTGGATCAGTCCTTGTTCATCAGTTTATGTTGTTCATTATATTCCACAAATGAGTGAGATCATGTGGTATTTATCCGCTCTCCAGTTCCATCCACGCTGTGGCAAATGGTAAGAGTTCCTTTTTCTTCTTCCTCTTCTTAAAGAATACCTTTCAGCATTTCATATAATGCTGGTTTGGTGGTGATGAACTCCTTTAGCTTTTTCTTATCCGTGAAGCTCTTTCTCTGACCTTCTATTCTAAATGATAGCTTTGCTGGATAAAGTAATCTTGGTTGCAGGTTCATGCTATTCATCACTTTGAATATTTCTTGCCACTCCCTTCTGGCCTGCATGGTTTCTGTTGAGAAATCAGCTGACAGTCGTATGGGTACTCCCTTGTAGGTAACTGACTGTCTTTCTCTTGCTGCTTTTAAGATTCTCTCTTTGTCTTTTGCTCTTGGCATTTTAATTATGATGTGTCTTGGTGTGGTCCTCTTTGGATTCCTTTTGTTTGGGGTTCTCTGCACTTCCTGGACTTGGAAGTCTATTTCTTTCACCAGGTGGGGGAAGTTTTCTGTCATTATTTCTTCAAATAGGTTTTCAATATCTTGCCCTCTCTCTTCTTCTGGTACCCCTATAATTCTGATGTTGGTACGCTTGAAGTTGTCCGAGAGGCTCCTTACACTATCTTCATATTTTTGGAATCTCTTTTCTTTTTTCTTTTTCAGTTGGGTATTTTTTGTTTCTTTGTATTTCAAATCTTTGACTTGATTTTTGGGATCCTCTTGTCTGCTGTTGGATCTCCGTAAATTATTCTTTATTTCAGTCAGTGTATGCTTAATTTCTAGTTGGTCCTTTTTCATGTCCTCCATGGTCTCACTATACTTATTGAGGGACTCATTAAATTTATCGGCGGTTTCCATAAAATTCTTGAAAAACCTTATAAACGTGGCCTTGAACTCTATATCCAGTCGTTTGCTTTCCTCCATTTCTGTCATTTGTGACCTGTTTCTTTGTCTCCGCATTTTGGCTGCTTCCCTGTGTTGATAGAGTGGCTTTGTGTGCTAGGTGTCCTGTAGGGCCCAGTGGCTCAGCCTCCCCAGTTACCTGAGGTGGACACTCTTGGTGCACCCCCTCGTGGGCTTTGTGCACAGTCTTGTTGTAGCTATGCCTTGGTTGTTGTAGGATCACTGGGAGGAATTGACCTCCAGGGCAATTGGCAGCGAGAATCAGCTGCCCTGATGATGCTCAGCTGTGCAGCAATGCAAGCCGCTGTGGGGCCTGGGCCTTCTCTTGGAAGCTCTGAGTCTATCTGGCCCGGCTGCGGTTAGGTAATTACAGGTTGCAAATGGCCGGGGCATTCATATGCAAAAGCCTCTGCCGAAGCCTGGGCGGGGCGGGGTCTCAAGGAATCAAAGGGCTGAGAAAGCAGCTATGGCGGAGCCTCAGCCCTGCCCTAAGGAGTCGCGAGTCCCAGTGTCCCGGCAATGGCTGCAAGCACCTCTGAGGGAAAGCCGCTCTCAAGCTCGCCCGCTGCCAGACAGTCCAGTATCTCCCCGTATGAGCCCTGGGTCCCCAGAGACTTCCCGGAACCGGATTTCAGAGCCGTCGGGAGCTTGTGTCTCCCCCCAGATTCAAAAAGACAGCCGCGACCTCAGGTGCCAGCCCCTTTCCGCGCGCGAGCCCCGTACCTCTGCACGCCACCTCCGCAGCTCCTCCCGCTCGCAGTGTGCTTTTCTTTCCTTCTAGTTGTAGAATTTACACTCAGCCAGCCCTCCTGTAGTTCTGGATGATGTCCACCTTGTGTTTTTGATGCATTTATCGATTGTTGTGGGAAGCAGAAATTTCCCGGTGTTTATCTATGCCGCCATCTTAGTTTCCAGCTGCTCTTTCTTTATAATACCAGTGTCAGAAATGAAAGAAAATGAGTAAAATGTATATGAAAATCTTCCCCTTGTCAGAGTCTGGGGTGTGCCGCGGGACCCAGAGTCAAGTTCCTGCCCACCTGCATGTGTCTAGAAATCGAGAGAGACCCAGACCTGGCCGGCCCCACCCCCATTGGGTGAGATCCAGACCCGGCTGGTCCCACCCCCATCAAGCCCTGCCGGGTGGGGGGCACAGCCTCAGGTCCCCTGGCTCAGTGCCAGGCGGGAGGTGCAGCCTCTCAGGTCCCCAGCGCACCCTATTTTGTTCATTAGTTTATTTTGTTCATTAGATTTCACATATAAGTCAGATCATGTGATATTTGTCTTTCTCTAACTGGCTTATTTTGCTTAGCATAATACTTTCCAGGTCCATCCATGCTGTCTCAAAGGGTAAGAGCTCCTTCTTTTTGATAGCTGCATAGTATTCCATTGTGTAGATGTACCACAGCTTTTTTATCCACTTGTCTACTGATGGGCACTTGGGCTGTTTACAGATCTTAGCTATTGTAAATAATGTTGCTATGAACATAGGGGTGCATATATTCTTTGTGATTGGTGTTTCGGGATTCTTAAAATATACTCCCAGAAGTGAGATCTCTGGGAGTCAAATGGCAGTTCCATTTTTAATTTTTTGAGGAACCTCTATACTGTTTTCCATGGTGGCTATACCAGTCCGCATTCCCATCAGCAGTGTACTAGGGTTCCCTTTTCTTTACATTCTCACTAGCACTTATTGTTTGTTGATTTATTGATGGTAGCCATTCTGGCAGGTCTAAGTTGATACTTCATTTTAGTTTTCATTTGCATCTCTCTGATGATTAGTGATGTTGAGCATTTTTTCATATGTCTATTGGCCATCTGTATATCCTCTTTGGAGAAGTGTCTATTCAGGTCCTTTGCCCATTTTTTAATTGGATTGTTTTTCTTCCTGATGTTGAATTGTATGAGTTCTTTTTATATTTTGGAAGTTAAACCCTTTTCAAATATATTATCCATGAATATGTTTTCCCATGCAGTAGGTTCCATTTTTATTTTCTTAATGGTTTATTTTGCTGTGCAGAACCTATTTATTTATTTATTTATTTAATATAGATATTTTATTGATTTCAGAGAGAAAGGGAGAGGGAGAGAGAGTTTGAAACATCAATGATGAGAATCATTGATAGGCTGCCTCTTGCACGTCCCCTACTGGGGATCGAGCCCGCAACCCGGGCATGTGCCCTTGACCAGAATTGAACCCGGGATCTTTTGGTCTGCAGGCTGATGCTCTATCCACTGAGCCAAACTGGCTAGGGCTGTGCAGGAGCTTTTTAGTCTGATGTAGTCCCATTTGTTATTTTTTTCCTTTGTTTTCCTTGCCCTAGGCCAGGGGTGGGCAACCCCTGGCAGGTGTGCCAAACATGGCACGCCAGTAACTTTTGCTGGCACGTGAAACCCTCTCTTATAATCTTCCATTTACAATTTTTTTCTTAATATCGACTTTTTTATTTTTCAGATAAATTCAGTGTAGGTGCATCTTAGATAAATAAATAATTTTACATAACAAGTTATCTTAAATACCATAGACATGGATTGATGAGAGAGGGGAAGAGCAATTTCAATAGTGTCGAAAACGAACTATTGAGGACTTGGAATGCCATTCCAGAAAATTTTTTCTATTTAAAAAACTTTGCAACAGCGTTACTCTCCATGTTTTCATCCACATACGCTTGTGAATCTTTGTTCTCAGTGATGAATTTTGTTAAGTCTTGTAATAGGAGTAGCCTGACGGATGAAAGTAGTAGC
Organism: Myotis myotis; assembly: GCF_014108235.1. Classification (NCBI taxonomy): domain Eukaryota; kingdom Metazoa; phylum Chordata; class Mammalia; order Chiroptera; family Vespertilionidae; genus Myotis; species Myotis myotis. The sequence goes on from NW_023416314.1 coordinate 40,917,668, forward strand.
TTGTGCATATCTCTGAAGGTCACGAAATATAAACCTGATGTAAAATCTCTGTCATCAGTGATGCAGCAACAAAAGTCCCACTGATAATATCAAACGGAGTCATAAAGTTTTCTGTCCGACTATCAGTGTACATGTTTACATTAAAAAATACATGTATTTTTCATCATCATATACTGTGTTTTTGTCGCTCGAATGAATTTTATTATTTCTTCAAGGTTCTTCACATATGTACACCTTAAGAGATATCAGGTAGGCGTAACATGTTCTCAAAAAATTAGGGTTGGCACGCAGAAGAATTTTGAGTCAGAGATTTTGCTGGTTTTGGCACGCACTCACAAAAAGGTTGCCCACCCCTGCCCTAGGCAAAAATATATTAGTGAAAATACAGCTACGTGAGATGTCTAAGATTTTACTGCCTATTTTTTCTTCTTGGATTTTTATGGTTTTGTGACTTAGATTTAAGCTTTTAAAATCCATTTTGACTTTATTCTTGTGTATGGTGTAAGTTGCTGGTCTAATTTCATTTTTTTGCATGTACCTGTCCAATTTCCCCAACACTATTTATTTATTTATTATTGATTTCAGAGAGGGAAGGGAGATGGGGAGAGAAATAGAAACATCAATGATGAAAGAGAATCATTGATTGGCTGCCTCCTGCATGCCCCCTACTGGGGATCTATCCTGCAACCAGGGCATGTGCCCTTGATTGGAATTGAACCCAGGACCCTTCAGTCCACAGGCCTATCCTGCAACCAGGGCATGTGCCCTTGATTGGAATTGAACCCAGGACCCTTCAGTCCACAGGCCAACGCTCTATCCACTGAGTCAAACCCGCTAGAGCCTAACACCATTTATTTTTATTTTATTTTAAAATATATTTTTATTGATTTCAGAGAGAAAGGGGGAGAGAGAGATAGAAACATCAGTGATGAGAGAGAATCATTGATTGGCTACCTCCTGCACACCCCCCACACTGGGAATCGAGCCCACAACCCAGGCATGTGCCCTTGACCAGAATCGAACCTGGGACCCTTCATTTCATAGGCCGATGACGCTCTATCCACTGAGCAAAACCAGCCAGATCCCTAACACTATTTATTGAAGAGTTTATCTTTTACCCCATTGTATGCTCTTACCTCCATCTCTCACACTTCTCTCTTTATTACAATTTCTCCCTTAACTTCCCGTCATTCCCTCTCTTCAGCCTATCTCCAGAATGTCCCTCATTCCCCTTCTTTCCATTCTCTCTTACCTTACTCCCCTCCACGTCCTCATTGTCTCCTGTCTGATGTGGCAGCCTTCTGACCCCTTCCCTGCTGCTAGTCTCATTTATTTACATATACCAGAATAATTTCTTAACGTACAGTTCTCATCATATCACATCTCTGTGTTAAAAACAACAAACTAAGCATACGAATCTTTGATTTTTTTGGCCTAAAGTTTAAGATTCGCCAACTCACCCTTCAGATCTGTTTCCTTACTACTTACACACCTCCTCTCTGCTTTCCTTCCACACTCCTCTCTCTATTCCCATCTGGAGAATCCTACCTATGTGTTTTAAGATCCAGATTAAAATATTGTAACCAGTCAAACAATGGGTCCGTGCTGCCTGTCACTACTCAAGCCAATTAAGCAGAGTCAGGGTTGAGTCATTATGATCGTTTATTCCAATATTGCTGGCAGTATGGGAGAGCAGCAGGTCATCCACAAAAATCTGCTTTGCAGCCCACCATAAGCCAGCTGCTTATATAGATATAAGTATAAAGGAAAGTAGGCAAAAGGGCAGTTTACAGATACCCAAAAAGGGCTGGGGATCTTCAGAGGGTTTAGTGATATGCAAAGATATGCAAAGCCTAGAGTCTTCAGGTGAGCTCCCAGGTCCTGAGTGCAGCTGCCAGCCTGGTTAGAATGTGCCTTCTTCTTTTTTCTTTTTTAAAATATATTTCTTTATTCATTTCAGAGAGGAAGGGAGAAGAAGAGAGAGATAGAAACATCAATGATGAGCGAGAATCATTGACTGGCTGCCTCCTGCACACCCCCTACTGGGGATCGAGCCTGAAACCCAGGCATGTGCCTTTGACCAGAATCGAACCTGGAACCCTTCAGTCTGCAGGCCGACACTCTATCCACTGAGCCAAGCCGGCTAGGGCAGAATGTGCCTTCTTTAATCAGAACAAAACAGTCACGGTTAACAGAGCATGATTAATATTTCTTACAATACTAGCTGGTTCCCCAGCATCCTATTTCTGCCCCCTTTCAATATCACTTTGTTTTCTTAGTCCTTCCCTACTCTAAACTGGTTAGATTTTTTAAATCTTTTTGTGGGATTTAGTATATACTGTCTTTAAATATAATTTTTGAATCATATTTCTTATCTTCTGTGGTATTATAACCTATCTCAGTGTAGATGCCAGGCTTAATTCATCTTTATATATTTCCTACAGTACCTTGCACATAGTATGTACTTAATATATGGTGCAAATGAAAGGAAGAGGAAGGAGTCCCTGATAACTGGTGGGTTTCTCTCTTAGTCTTGGTGAGGGTCATTGTTCAATGGGTGGAAATACTGTGGTGTTTTTTTTTTTTTTTAAAGTCAGACTTCTTTTTTGACCATGTAGGAGAGGCAGAGCCTATAGGTTCTGCCGATGAGTCCTAGTGCCTGTATCTGTTAAGGGGCTCCAGCCAGTGCTTGCCTTACTAGGTCCCGTGCTTTGGCCCCTCAGCCCCTCCCCACAAATGCTCAGCGGAACAGGGGATTAGGTTCTGGCAGTGCAGCTGGGATTTTGGCGGCCATTCCAGTCGACAACAGCACGCAGCCACCCAGACAGGACAGCGCAGGCCTGCGCTCCAGGCCCACAATTTGCCTGAGCTTCTTGTTTGGGTGGCCGAGGAGGCGGGGGAGGAGTGCGGCATCCTGGCCTTGCCACACAGAAGGTATGGGCTGGAGAGAGTCCCTTCAGGAATGGCTTGGGGGGTGGCCATTGTCCCAGGTCAGGCGGTGCCCACAGAAGGAGGCAGGCGCTTTGTGTGTGAGCACGGCATGTGTGTGCTTAAAGACATGGCCCGCCCAGGAGCCAGCAGGAAGCTGCTCCCATTTAAAAGGGCCTGCGTCTGGCTCGCTCTCCAAAGCCTCTGTTCGCGGGTCTTCTTCCCTGCCCTTCCGTTGCTGGCCAGAGAGATGGACAGGCTGTCATTGCAGTCTTAAGAGAGTGAAGGGGGAGTGTCTGGGCAATATCAGGTTTGTCAGGCAGGCCACTGTGAGTGTGTTTTGTGTGTTTATGCCACAGTTTGCCTCGGCTCTTGCCACTGTTGCAACTCAGTGTTGTTGTCTGCTAGCTGATGCCTCCCCATGCATCCTATTCTCCTGTTTGTGGGCCAAACTAGGAGGGAGGGGCTTCCCTCCTCTCCAGTGCAACCCTCCTCCTTGCCCCAGCTGCTACCCTTCCCCCCTTGCTGAGAGTCCCCTGCTTCTCTGAGACTCCCAGATCAGGGCTCCCAGATCGCGGAAGCTTGCTGTGCCTTTAAAGAAAGCAGACTCCTGGCTGTGACGCACTTCTGGCTGTCAGCCAGGAAGATCGCTCCTGCCAGGCTGACTGAGAAGAAAACCAACAACTTTTCTTTTGTGTGTGGGGTTACTTTCCACTAGCCCCCCCTTCTTCCTCTCCTTTCAAGATTTAAATGCTAATGGCGGATTAAAACCTGTAAATACGTTTGGCTTTAGGAATCTGGTAAGGCCCTCCTGCACTGAGACTTTTCCTCCTCACTCTTTCTCGGGTTTTTTTGTTCAAACATGGACGTGGGGGTGGTGCGGTAGAGTCCCCCCCTCCCCCTCACCTCTCTTTACTGCGCCATCCTTAAAGGGGAGGGGGTAGGAGAGGGAGAGCAAGTAAACACTCAGAAACAGGCACTGGGAGCAGAGCTTGCCAACATCCGGGAGTTGGCGCCTTTCAGAGCAAAGGGTTGCTTTCTTTCCCCCTCGCGTAGATGTTAGCGCGTTTTTGTTCAGAGTGGGGGAAAGCGTGTGTGCCTGCATGCTGAGCTGTAGAGACAGCTCAGGAGAGCTTCTCCATTCCCAAGTGAGGCCTGGGTGTGTATACAGTGGTGGGGAATGAAAAAGGTTCATTTTTCAGCTGGTAGGGACCAGGGTGTATGAATATAGCTGTGGGGGCAGGTGCTGATGAACTGCTGGAGTGGGTGCGGATGTGTGTGTGTGTGTGTGTGTGTGTGTGTGTGTGTGTGTGTATGTGTGCGCACGCTAGGCCTGGTTTGATTGCAGCCCTTTTGCCCACATCCTTCTGATCTGGACCCTACAGAGCTTTGGGGGAAGGGCAGGTATCAGTAAGCCACTTTTCAAGAAACCAGGGGAATCTTGGTTTCCCTTGCAATCTCTCCCTAGGTCCTTGCCAGGGCCTTGGAGCTCTGGGCCAAATTCTAGGCTATTCAGAAAGGGTAGTCTGTGTGAAGAGGGGCAGGCCTGAGCCTAGAGCATACATCCAGCAAGCTGGTTTGGCCCAACCTCAGGCGTGCAGAGAAGCCCTTTGGATGTGGATGAGACAGCCAACTCAGGACTCCCCAGAAGTTGAAAAGGATTGTGTTTATTCCATCCTTGGCTTCTCTTGAGGCTGCTGGTCCTTGGGCCTTTTACCGCCTCCAAGCCAGGATACACACCAGTAGATAATTCCTATTCATGAGTTAGCCTCTGATCACATAGTTTGGCTTTTGCTGGGCCTCTCTGGGGTAAACTACAAGGTGTGAAGTGTGGGTGCCTGATTGCCTATGCCTCCTGACTTATGGCTTCCAGAGTCGGAGGAGTCCCAAGACCAGGTGTTCACTCTTTAGTTGGTGGGAGGATCTTTTTTAGAAAGCTGTACAGAACATGGAATTCTTATGGCTGCAGGCAGGCAGGCTGTCAGTGTAAATGGTGGTAAACTTTGCCACTGAGCATGGGCATACAAACGGATAGTCATTTCCCTTGTGAGCTGTGAGCCTGTGGGCCTTTGGAACCTTGGGGTAGAGCCAGGGTGGGACTTGGAGAAGGATCCTTAGAGATGGGAGTTTGTGTGAGCTTTAGGCCTTGAAATTCTGGGGTTGGGAGCTGGCCCCTAAGAGAATGAGGGTTCAGTGGAGGCATGAGCTGAGAGGTCAGTGCAGTTTTGCAGTTTTCTGGGACCAAAGGTCACTTTGGTGTTATCTTGAGGCAGGGCTGGTGTTCCGGCCAGGCAGTTAGTGGCTAAAAGGCAGTCTCCAAAGGAGCTGGCACCCAGGCTGGGGGGCGGGGTAAGGAGAGCAGTGCTGCCACAACTCAGACCCTCTGGCCTTTGGCCTATCATTGATTGGTCCTTGCATCTGAGCAGGTGGTTTGCATTAGCTTCAGCCATGGTAGAAAACTGTGGCTGAGTTTTAACTCTTTAAGACCCAAGAGGCTGCATGCCAGGTGGCTATGCATTTCTTGAGTGCCTACTTGTCCTGATAATATCTTCTATAAGAAGATATTAATAATAATATCTCTTATTAGATATTACTATCTAAACATAGAGGGGTTACTGTTAATGTGGGAATTGGCCTTGATGGTGAAGGAGTTTACATTATGTTAGTTTTGAAAATGTAGAGAAGATGCAAGACCTTTAGTTTATAAGGCAACGGCTTCTGTGTCTTGGTTCCTTCTTGAGCCCAGGGGAGAGAGCTATCTTATTTGCTCTCTGTTTTGGATTCTGAGGCTCTTCTTTTTTTTTTTTTTTTAAATATATTTTATTGATTTTTCACAGAGAGGAAGGGAGAGAGAGAGAGTTAGAAACATCTATCAGTTGCCTCTTGCACATCCCCCACCGGGGATGTGCCCGCAACCCAGGTACGTGCCCTTGACCGGAATCGAACCCGGGACCTCTCAGTCCGCAGGCTGACGCTCTATCCACTGAGCCAAACCGGTTTCGGCTTGAGGCTCTTTTTTGCAAAGAACCAGGTAGGTGAGAATTCTGAAGGTTCCTTCAAAGGACCTGCATTAGAGGTTTTCTTTGTTGATTTTGGGGTGACAGGGGATGCCTGATTGCTTCAGAGTGGATTTCAGGAGATCCTTCTGTGCAATGGTTCCTGGCTACAATTGTGGGGATCTGTTTTTCCATCACCATCACTCAGTCTTCTGGGTGGGGCCTGCCTCAGATTTCAGGGGGAGGGTGGGAGGATGGTGCTCTGGCTGGGAGCCCTCCGGTTCCAAGCCAAGGTCTGTTTAAAGCTGTAGTCCCAGTGCTGAGGACTAGCTGTGCCACCAGCTTCGATCATTCTTTACCCCGATTTACCCTAAGAAGAGTGACTGGCTGGGCTCCCCTGAAGTTTCTCACCCTAGAGTCTTGTCTCTTATAAAGTGCCCCTTTGCAGGCTTTGAACTGACAAGGTCCTTCTGGAGTTCTTCATGTTGTTGAGTATTCGGTTCCTCCTGTTTCTATGCCTGGGGAGCATAAAAGAAGACATTTGGCCTTGACACCAGTTTTCCTGAGTAGTGGAACTAGTTTTTAGATAGACTCCCCTGGGACAACATAAGGGTTGTATGTTTTGCCTCTGAGATGAAGGGAAGAGGTTGGTTAAACCTCAGGTCATTTTTAGCAGCACAGCTGTGAAATCTCTCAGAGGGGGCAAGATCTACCTCTGGTTGCATGTGAAATTTCTGACTGAAGTTTTGGGCCTCATCAAAAGGATATCAAGTCTAACTCATGTAATACTGTAAACCAGTGGTCGGCAAACTGCGGCTCGCAAGCCACATGCGGTTCTTTGGCCCCTTGAGTGTGGCTCTTCCACAAAATACCACATGCGGGCGTGCATACAGTGCGATTGAAACTTCATGGCCCATGCGCAGAAGTCGGTATTTTGTGGAAGAGCCACACTCAAGGGGCCGAAGAGCCACATGTGGCTCACGAGCCGTAGTTTGCCGACCACTGCTTTAAACAATAAAGAATTTAAATGGAAAAAAAATGATATTAAGTCTAGAGGCAGCATTGGGGATGAGGGGGAGGTGACCTGGGACTCATTTCCCTTGTTCCTGAGTAGCTCAGACTTTTTTTTTTTTTTCTCCTCAAGAAGTACCAGTCAAGCATTTGGCCACTGCCACCTTTACCACAATGCCAAGCTTGGTCCCTCTAACTTTAGACTGGCCAATCACCAGGAAAGCCTTTTTGCAGTATAATAATTGAGGCCATCTGCCTTCATCCTTGCCTGGCCGCAGGGAGCTACGCAGTTATTGTTCACGAATAGGCCATCCTGAGTGAAAATCATCCAAGACTGAGGAACACATAGGCTCCTTAGCTTCTCTGCCTCCTGAGAGCTCCCTTAACCACTGCATTTGCTTATTGCCAAAAGCCCAGGTGAATTGACTCATTTCCAAGGCTGACATTGATATGACAGATGGAATCATGTTAGGTTTTGCAGGGTCAGGAAACAATTATAATTAGCATTAAGTTATATTTAGCATTTAATTATTTTCTTACATTATTTAATGCTTCATGTATATTTTATTTTACTCCTTATCCTGCTGTAAGCCCCTCAAAGGCAAGGACCATGTCATTGTCTCCCATTTCAGGTAATTTTGTTGTATACTCACACCTAGCTTCCAGCACAGGATGAACATGTAAGGATTAAGAAAATAACCTTTTTGATTGGTTGATAAACAAGGTACACTTGCATAGAAAGGGCTAAGAGATTTCTGTATGTTCTTCTCCTACTAGACAGTAAGCACCATATGGACAAGAATGGTGTTTTCTTATCCCAGCACTTTGCATACAGAAGGTGCTTAGCAAATGTTAGCAAATGTTGGTTCCACAGAACCCACACTTGGGAGATGCTAATATGTGGGGAGAGTATAGTTGATGTGGCTCTTAACCACTCTTGCTCTTCCTTATAGAGTAATGACAAACTGAGCACCTCCAGCAGGAGGGGCTGATTGCTCCCTGGAGATTTGTGGGAATCGTGGAGGCTGCTAGGAGGTGTTGGGGAATATTTAGTCACCAGGTCTGTGGTCTCTTGGGCAGGTTGGCAAGTAGATGGCCAATTCCCAGTGGGAAGGAAAGTTGGAGTTAAGAATACCAGGACAAGTACCTAATCTTCTATTAAATGTCCTCTGGGCTCTCTGTCAGAATTGGCTTTGGCTTCACCAATCTCTCATTTGAACCATGTCTGACATTTCGGGGGAGGGGGGATATAAAAATTCAGAATTTGGGGATGTTCCCCAAGGACTTAGTTATTATTGTTAGTTAGGTAGAATTTGGGGACCTGCAGAAAGAGCCAGAAATCAATCTTTCAAACCTAGGTCTATCTGGAAAACCATGATTGTTCTGTTTTAAGGGTTGAAGGCCAGCTTTGAATGTTGTACTTTCTGTAGAACAGAAAGATTGTGTTAAACTTGTGGACATTGAATTAAATGCAGGATTCTTTATTGTCCACTCTGATGCAATAAGTTTTATATTAATTTTGATGTATACTCTCAGCTCTCTAAAGATTCCCATGGTGCCTTGGTGATGTGGATTAAGTAAAAGTGAAGAGTGATTTATTTAAATGTTAAGAGCCACCAGTAAATGGAACTGTTTCTTCCTTCCGCCTTCATCATGGATACCTGATATCATTAACAGCTCTCCTTCTCTTTGGTCCCAGGTGCACTGGGGTGACGGTCTGGTATCATCAAGATGACGCTCCATGCCACCCGGGTGGCTGCACTCCTCTCTTGGGTGAGTGGTCTTCCTCTCCTTTGCTAAACTTTTCCAGGAAGCTTGGGAGAATTTTCTAGGAGTCACAGCTATGGAAATACAGTTTTCCCCTTATTTTTAACTTTTATTATTTATATGTTGATGCTGACAGTGATCCATGAGTCTACCTGTGTAGGTTTGGAGAGGCTGCCCTAAGGTACATATTCCCCTTCAGTCATGGGAAGAGTTGCTACAGGTGGCATGGAAACCCATCCTCATTTGCTCCCTGTGGATTTTTCTGACTAAAAGTGTTGGCACTGAACTTTGGTCTTCAAAAGCCTTGAATTGTAGGGCAAGGTTCTCCTTGCTCTCTTTACCATGTTTTGTCTGCTTCGATTATTCTCCTGTTGCCTTCTTGATTACGTCACCAAAATTCTTCTGCTAGGTATTTTCATATACTTTCTGCTTGAGACAATACCAAATTAAAAAAAATAATACTAAGCACTGGGAATTTAGAGCTACAGAGTAACCATAGAGGCCATTGAGTGTAGTGATGATAAGCATGGGCCTTGGAGCCAGACAGTCTGGCTTAGAATCATTGTTTTGGACTGTGTGACTTAGAGCAAGTTACTTAGTCTCTCAGCACCTCATTTTAAAATTGGAAAAAGCCCTGTCTGGCTGGTGTGGTTCAGTGGTTAAGTGTCAATGTATGAACCAGGAGGTCATGGTTTGATTCTCCGTGAGGGCACAAACCTGGATTGCTGGCTTGATCCCCAGTAGGGGGTGTGCGGGAGGCAACTGATCACTGTTTCTCTCATCATCATTGATGTTTCTATGTCTTTCTCCCTTCCTCTCTGAAATTAAAAAAAAAAAAAAAAGAAGAAATAGCCCAGCCAGTGTGGCTCAGTAGTTGAGTATTGCCTCAGGAACCAAGAGACCACTGGTTTGATTCCGAGTTTTAGACTTGATCCCCGGTAGGGGTTGTGGAGAAGGCAGCTGATTGCTGATGTTTCTCTATCATTGATGTTTCTATCTCTATCCCTCTTCCTTCTTCTCTCTCTAAAAATCAATAAAAACATTTTAAATAAAAGTGGAAATAATACCACATGGGGTTATTCTGAGGATATTGATATAATGTGTGTAAAAAACATTTCATACATACACACAACCATTTAGTCCAGTATCTGAATAAATAATTCCTGAAACTTAAAATATTGCTTGGGCATGCTATTTGGTACAGGGTATTTTAGTAGTCACTCTGACGATGGATCAGCTAGCCAATTAAAGAGCTAACTTAAAAAAAAATATATAGAATATTTTAAAGGAAATGAATTATTTTTTAAAGGTCCCTGATCTTTTCTTTTTAAAACATTTTATTGATTTTTCACAGAGAGAAAGGGAGAGGGATAGAGAGTTAGAAACATCGATGAGAGAAACATCTATCAGCTGCCTCCTGCACACTCCCTACTGGGGATGTGCCCGCAATCAAGGTACATGCCCTTGACTGGAATCGAACCTGGGACCCTTCAGTCCCCAGGCCGACACTCTGTCCACTGAGCCAAACCGGTTAGGGCAAAGGAAATGAATTTTTAATTTCCAAATAGGGTGGATTTTATAAGACAGCATCAAATATCTAGTCAAATGATATGTATTTAATGTACAAAACATGCATTCTCAGTCTTCAGTTTCTGAAATAGATACAAATTTTAGTTGTGTAGTTGTATTATTTAAAATGGTTTTAAAAATATTTATATTTAATACATTTTGTATTTATATTACATTTCAATGTTTTATGTATGTATTAGAAACAATGTCTCTTCCTTCTCTTCCCTTCATCATCCCCCCCCCCCCCCCCCCCCCCCGCAAAAGAAAGCTGGGTGTGGGGAACCATGAGCTATGTCTCTAGTTCCGTGCCTTATGTGAATATTGGGGATCCTTTAGCTACATTGTTTTAAGTTGATCAGTTTACCTTTTTATTTATTTAGGTCCTAGGCTTGTTTTTATAGTGACTACTGCTGTTACAGAGAAGAACAGACACAAAACTAGTTTTATTTAACAGCAAATACTTGTATAATTTCCTCAAAAATCACCATGAACATGCATTAAAGTATATTTACAATTTAAAAGGTAGGCAGCTACAGTGGATTTTATGACACTAGCAGCATAAAATAATACGTTATTGAGAAGAGTGGTTTAGAACAGCAGTCGCCAACCCCTCGGACCTCATGGACCCCCAGTGGTCTATGGACTACTGGTTGGCGACTGCTGGTTTAGGACACAGATATACACATGTGATCATTATAACTGCGGTTTTTAAAAAAATGACTTAGGGAGAAAAGACTAGAAATACATACTGAAAGTGCGTGTATTAAAATACTTGAATGAGTGGAGTTTTTTGGGTTTCCAAATTTTCAGTAATTTATTTTGTAATGTAAAAATAAATATATTTTACTTAGCAAGTAGCTTGAAATTAATCTGTGCCAACAGTTAATAAGTTGTTATAGGGAATCGGGAACTTTAAATAAAAATTTTGTTAAATATATTTTTTTATTGATTTAAGAGAAGAAGGGAGAGGGAGAGAGAGATAGAAACATCAATGATGAGAGCAAATCATTGATCAGTTGCCTCCTGCATGGCCCCCTACTGCATGGACTGAGCCCATAACTCGGGCATGTGCCCTGACCAGGAATAGAACCATGTCCTCCTGGTTGATAGGTCAATGCTCAACCGTTGAGCCAGGCTGGATCAGGTGAGAATAGGGAACTTTAAGACTCAACAACCTAAGCAACCCCAAAAGCCTGATAGACAGTTCTTGTGTTCTGCCCTGAGCTAGGCCCTTACTTGCATGTTTTTTACCCTGATTAGAGATGAAAGAGCTTCTCCATTTCCTCAGCCTTCCAATGATTTCTCATTTGAGAGCAAAATAATGCACCAGGAGAAAATACATTTTTATATCTATGAAAGAAACTATTGCTGGATTATTACTTAACTAGAGGCCCGGTGCACGAAATTCATACACTGGGGAGGGGGGCTTCCCTCAACCTGGCCTGCGCCCTCTCGCAGTCCGGGAGCCCTCGGAGGATGTCCGACTGACAGCTTAGGCCCAGAGCGGATATCCTGGCAGTTGGATATCCTTAGCGCTGCCGCGGAGGCGGGAGAGGCTCCTGCCACCACCACTGCGCTTGCCAGCCGTGAGCCCAGCTTCTGCCTTAGCAGCACTCTCCCTGTGGGAGCGCACTGACCACCAGGGGGCAGCTCCTGCGGTGAGCGTCTGCCCCCCTGGTGGTCAGTGCGCATCATAGCAACCACTCGTTCAGCCATTCGGTCAATTTGCATATTAGCCTTTTATTATATAGGATTGGTATTAGATGAATCCACATTCCTTAAGTGATTTAAATCAGCTGATGTGATCTTTCATACTTGTTAGTGAACAAGCTTTCATAGCCCTTGAATATTTTGCCTACATTGCAGGTATTAAAGGGAGATGGTTTTTGGATGCTTAAGTGTTGGCAGTCTCTTCATTTTTAGTAGGTACAAAGAGATCTTTGCCTGGAGTATTCAGAGTTTTCTCAGAAAATTTACACACACTGGTCATTCCTAACTAGATTAAGCTTTTTTTCAAAAGATGGTTTTAATATATTATCTTTAAGACTTCAGTGAGAGGTCATATTTTATATTCTATACTTTAAAAAAAATATATATATATATGTATTATGTATATGTATGTATGTATGTATATGTATATATGTATATGTATATTTCAGAGAGGAAGGGAGAGAGAAAGAGAGATAGAAACATCAGTGATGAGAGAGAATCATTGATTGGCTGCCTCCTGCAACACCCCCTACTGGGGATCAAGCCCACAACCCGGGCATGTGCCCTGACTGGGAATCGAACCATGACAACCTGGTTCATAGGTCAATGCTCAACCACTGAGCCACGCCAGCTGGCCTATATTCTACACTTTTAAAATTAACCTATATTAACTTAGATCCATCTACAAGTGGGTTTTATTTGTTGTTTTTTTAAATTAACCCTCACCAGAGGATATGTTTTTATTGATTTTCGAGAGAGAGGAAGGAAGAGGAAGAGATAGGGAGAAACATTCATCTGTTGCCTCTGGAGATGGAGCCAACAACTTGGGTATGTGCTTTGACTGGGAATTGAACCCACCACCTTTATGTGTATGGGTCAACTTTCCAACCAACTGAGCAATGCCAGCCAGTGCTAGAAATTGCTTTTAACATAAAAGTGTTTAACCAAAATAAATACTATTATTTTTGTAGCTGAATCATTCATTTATTTATTTATTTATTTATTTATTTTCATCCTCTTGATTCTCCATTGCATGCAGCTAATGTAACTGCTGAGACGTATAAGTCTTACTGGATCTACTTCATTATTGTAAATTAATTAACAATAATAGTGCTTTGCATTCCATGCTTTTTATGTGTTTTTGTATCCATAATCCCATTTGAAACCACACTGGTATTTTAAGGTAGATAAGGTAGGGATTATAGTCTCTTGGCAAGTGACAAAAAGTTGATTCCAAAGATTCCTGGCAAGTTAGTGGAGGAGATGGACCCAAAATCTTTGTCTGGGCGCTCCCAGCTCAGTGTTGTTTAAAAAGCAAATCTAGCCCTAACCAGTTTGGCTCAGTGGATAAAGCATTGGCCTTCAGACTCAAGGGTCCCAGATTTAATTCCGGTCAAGGGCATGTACCTTTGTTGTGGGCACATACCCAGTGGGGGGTGTGCAGGAGGCAGCTGATCGATGTTTCTCTCGCATCGACATTTCTAACTCTCTATCCTTCTCCCTCCCTCTCTGTAAAAAAAAAAACACACACACAATAAAATATGTTTAAAAAGCACATCTATACTAATAAAAGGGTAATATGCTAATTAGACCTGGTCAACCATACATCTTCCGATCGCCCTGCCTTCCGGACAAAGCCACGGTGGCGGGGCCGAGGCAAAGGTGGTTAGGGGCTATCAGGCCGGCAGGGGAGGGCAGTTAGGGGTGATTGGGCAGGCAGGCAGGTTAGTGGTTAGGAGCCAGCAGTCCCGGATTGCGAGAGGGATGTCCAACTGCCAGTTTGGGATTGGGCCTAAACCGGCAGTCGGACATCCTCCGAGGGGTTTCGGATTGGAGAGGGTGCACCCAAACTGAGGGCCCCCTCCCCCCATATACGAATTTCATGCACCGGGCCTCTAGTTTATAAATAATAAAATCTATTATTTACATATAACCACTATCCTAAAGTTCTTTAAAATACCTCGTTAAGCAGGCTAAGTCTCCTTCTTTCCTCAGTCTTATACAAGGTGATTGACTTAGTAAACCCTTCCTTCCTAAGGTAATACAATACAAAGCTAAACTTCAGCCTGGTGAACTTGGTGCCTGTGAAATTCATGAGGATTTTCACATTTGACCATACATGCTAGTTGAACAACTTGTGTACCTGATTCATTTGCGTTTGACTTCTGGCAAAGTTTCTAATTGTAAAGAGTGATTTAGATGGATGCCTGCCTAAAGCTGAAGAAAGGGGACAGGGGATTGAATTAGAATTAGTGAGTTGTTCTTTATAGTTTCAAGTTCTTTTCCTTACTTCCCTTTTCTTTTTTTAAGGAGATCATACACACACACACACACACACACACACACACACACACACGCACACTAGAGGCCCGGTGCACAAAATTTGTGCATGGGAGGTGTCTCTTGGCCCAGCCTGCACCCTCTCGCAATACGGGACCCCTTGGGGGATATCCGACAGCCATGGGATTTGGCCTAAACTGGCAGTCAAACATCCCTCTCGAAATCCGGGACCACAGGCTCCTAACTGCTCACCTGCCCGCCTGCCTGATCGCCACTAACCACTCTGCCTGATTCTCCCTAACCACTCTGTCTGCCCACCCAGTCACCCCTAACCACTCGCCTGCCTGCCTGATCACCCCAAACTGCCTCTGCTTTGGCCCCCGCCGCTGCATCTTCATCTGGAAGGACATCCAGAATGACGTTCGGAAGGTCGTTTGGCTATCCGGTCTAATTAGCATGTTACACTTTTATTATTATAGATAGATTTCAGAGAGGAAGGGAGAGGGAGAGAGAGATAGAAACATCAGTGATGAGAGAGAATCATTGATCGGCTGCCTCCTACATGCCCTACACTTGGAATCAAAGCAGCAACCTGGGCATGTGCCCTTGACCAGAATTGAACCCGTGACCCGTCAGTCTGCAGGCCAATGCTCTATCCACTGAGCCAAACCAGCCCTGACCCCCCTTTTTTATCTTAACCATCTTGTTCCCCATCATTTCTCCCACTTCCCTCAGCCAAAGTTTTATGTCTGGAAGGAATTTTAAGCATACATTAATAACAAAATTTTATATCTGTGTGGGAGTGTATATTCAATATAAGTTTCAAATATTTCAAAATTCAGGAGACACGGAGGGCTATAAATGTAAAGATTTGAACTACAAAGGTTTATGCCATTTAAGAGTTACAAAGGGCTATAATATAAGAAGCCTTTCTTTTTTCCCCTCTGTCCCCCAGCCATCATATTCTTCTCTCTAGAGGCAATGGTGGTACCAGTTTGTGTATCCTTCCAGAACCATTTTATGCCTAATTGCATTTAAGTATACCCCTAGAGCTAGAACATCCTAGGAGAATTTAAGTTCTTATTTAGTTGAAGCCAAAGGAAGGATTTTGATGGCAGCTCCAGGCGGCTGTCACTGGGTGAGTGGGTGCAGCAGCATTCTTATGCTGAAATTAAAAATCCTAGAATCATCTGTTCCTTTATTCCTGTAGTCACACAACTACAGGCACTTGCAGTGAGCAGAGAATTGTCAGCATCTGGGGAAGGCATGAACCACGGTGCTCTGGTACTTATGACAGTTTCTCTGGGCTCTTCCTTTGTCTCACAGGTGAATGGTCTGCATGTGGCTGACCCTGTGGAGGCCTTGCTGCAGCTGCAGGACTGCAGTGTCTTCATCAAGATCATTGGCAGCATGTGAGTGTGCATCACATCTCTCTCGGGCTTCTCAAGCAAAGCTGTGTGCTGGAATGGGGACTGCCATTTGCTCCCTTGCCTTGGTGACTTCTGTGACCAGAAAGCGTCGACAGTATTGGGATGGCATAAGCCATTGTGGGCCCAGAGGCAAGAACATGTTGACCTCATCCTCCAGTCACCATGGTTCTCTATGGGAGAAGTTTCACTCTTGTTCCACCTTAAGGCTTCCTCTCTCTTGCGCAGAAGAACCTCCAAGTCCCTGTGCTCTCACACTATCCCAAGAGCTTGCTCTGGGGCTCCCTGTCTTATCTCAATAGGAATCTTCTACACTCTCTTTCTGTGACTCATCCTTATCTCACAAGCCTTCTTTGTATCCTGAAGGGCTAAGAAGAAAGGGGAAGCTCTTGTACTTAAGGGAAATAAGAAGCACTTAAAAATCTCATCTCTAATTTGTTAGCAAAGCACATATATGCAGCCATTAAAGCATTTCTATTGGCATTCACCTGCCTTGTTACCTTGCTTTGTGAGGTTAATTAGCATTTGATAAGCTGTTTGTTGTCCTGTAGGCAGGTTTCTAGTTTGGGCCTTTTTTTTCTTTTTTAATATATTTTATTGATTTTTTTACAGAGAGGAAGGAGAGGGATAGAGAGTTAGAAACATCGATGAGAGAGAAACATGGATCAGCTGCCTCCTGCACACCCCCTACTAGGGATGTTGCCCGCAACCAAGTTACATGCCCTTGACCGGAATCGAATCTGGGACCTTTCAGTCCGCAGGCCGATGCTGTATCCACTGAGCCAAACCGGTTAGGGCTAGTTTGGGCCTTTTTATAACTGTCTTTAGCACATATTTTCAGTGAAGCTCACAGTTATGGAGAAATAATGGAGTGGAGCCTCCTCTGGAACCAAGCAAAGATGGGTCAAGCTATAACCTAATTATTAAACTCACATAATTCATCCCTTTTCCTGTATCATCAACTTCCAGGGATTATGGAAGACAAAACTGACCTTCTCTCACTTCTTTGTGCTACAAACAAAAGTAGAGGACGTCCACAATATAAGGATTTGGAGGTACAGTGATAGAGAAGATAGCACAGTAGACTGAACCCCTACGCCAAGGATAGAAGAGTTGAGGGTGTTTATGTGGCAGGTAGGGTCAGGGATTCAGCATCTGTGAAGTAATTTGGTCACCCATTCATAGACAACAGCTCATTGACAGGGAAAGAAGATGGAACTGAGTTAGGGACTAGGTTTAATTTATCTTGTGTCCTTCATAGCTAGCTTAGGACAGTACATTGATTTTATTTTATTTTTTTTTGTTTAATCCTCACCCGAGGATATTTTTCCATTGGTTGTTAGAGAGAGGAAGTAGAAGGGAGGGGAAGAGAGAAACACCGATGTGAGAGAAACACATTGATTGGTTGCCTCCCGCATGCACCCCAACCAGGGTCAGGGATCAAGCCTGCAACCTAGGTAGGTGCCCTTGACTGGAATCGAACCCGGGATCCTTTAGTCCGAGGGCCGACGCTATCCACTTAGCCAAACTAGCTAGGGCAAGACAGTACGTTGATTTTAATTAATGTTTGTTGGATGAGTAAATAGCGAATGAAAATGTAGTTGATATTCTCCATCAGTAAAGACTAGCAGGGCTGAGTAACTCAGGACAGATAGGTTTGCTAGTGGTTTTTTTCAAAATCTTTTGAATGTATCTTTTGAAATGTTTATTGGTAATGGGATGTCTTTTAGGATTTTTAAAAAATCTCTGTGGTCTGCCAACACCTGCCTTAGTACCTCTGAAAGAAGCCACTATTATTTTCATACAGATGCTACCATTTTCTCTCCCAGTTATCAGGGCACGACCTTTCAACATCAATTTGAATTCTTTCCTCTCCTTGGCACTGATTTCTAATCAGTCACCATCCTCTCAGTCTGTCCTTTAGAATAGCGGTCACCAACCACGGACCACCGTGGTGGTCCGTGGTTGGTGACCGCTGATTTAGAAGATTTCTCACATCCTTCCTTCTGCTTAATTCTGGATACCAGGCCCTTGTGATGTCATTCTTCTCTAACCTGCCCTTATTCCAGGGCATTCCTGCACATGTGATCTCAGGAACCTTCCTCCCATCCTTTTGTTGTGATACCCCACAGCTGATGAGCCTCAGTGACTTACTGGTCATTGCCAGGAGTTTGAGTTCTAAATCTTTAGCTTTGGTATTGAAGAGCTTTTATCAGGGCCATCTCCTCCCACAAGTCTTGTTTTCTACTCCATTCCCCAACACTCCCCTTTTTTGATCCTATAGAATTTCCTATAATTTGGATTTTGTTAATTATATCATCATGATGCTGCTTTACATGTTCTCTTCCCACTGTTGCCTATAAATAGTAATTAGATCTGTTTGGGTTAAGATTTTTTGTTTTGCTTTTTTCAGGGTTTTAAAAAAATATATATTTTTATTGATTTCAGAGAGAGGAAGGGAGAGGAAGAGAGAGATAGAAACATCAGTGATGAGAGGGAATCATTGATTGGCTTCCCCCTGCATGTCCCCCACTGGGGACCGAGCCCACAACCCAGGCATGGGCTCTTGACTGGAATCGAACCTGGGACCCTTGAGTCCACAGACTGATGCTCTATACACTGAGCCAAACCGGCTAGGGCAGGGTTTGTTTATTTTTAAATTAAATCTTTATGGCTGTAAGTATAAGATATTTTTGCAAGACTACTTTATAGGTGGAGTTAGGTACCACCTATAAATCAGCATTTTGCAGCTAATCTTAGTGAAAGTAATTATTTTGCAAACCTTAATGAAATGATAGATCTAGGCAACCAACATCAATGGCCAATAAAAGCATAAGCTGGTAGTACCTACTTCACTGTTCAATTTTAACTTCACTAAAAGAGAAGCAGCCAGGTATAATATGCCTCATGTTATGACATACAATAGGGTACAGCCTGCTTTTTTCTGACTTAAGAGTAATAGATCAAGGAACTTTTGCTTTTGAGAAGATAAATATCCTTGGCCTAATGACAAGAACAGTAGATTTATCCAGGGGTAGCGATGTGTGCCTTTGTTTAGACTTAGAACTTGGTGGGAAATTTTCATAGGGAGTTCAAAAATTCAAGATGCCCACTTCCAAATTGTTCTGTAACATGCTGCCTGAGGTTTAGACTAGGAGAGGGGGAGGGAAAGAAGGAGGGAGGAGAGAGAGAGAGAGAGAGAGATTGCTTTAGAGGGAGGGGCTGTTGAAATCCCAGGCTAACCCTAATCTCCATCTCAGATCCAGGATAATGCAGACCAACTTCCTTTGGGAATTTTTGGTGGATGTGTTCTGCCTGTTACATTTTTGATGCTGCTACTGTTGCTAACCTAAATCAGATGCCTAGTCCTCAGAGGAAGGAAGTGGAGGATGGCAGGTTGGTGGCATATAGAAGCTGTGAGAACTGAACAGGGCTTATTCCTTAGCCACTTGGCCTTCTCTCTGTAAAATAATTGGAGTCAACCACTCTGACAAGTTTCTCTTTCTGTTCTTTGTGTGAATAGAAGCAAAAAGGCTGTCCCATCTTGAGGCTTGAATAGCAAAGTTTAGTGGAGGCATTTTATCAGAAAACTAAAGCCCTGACATTTGTCTTACCGACATTGACTTTTACTCTTCCCAGTATAAAGCATCCCTCACCTGTCAGTCAGCACATATATTGAGCACCTGCTATATATTCCTGGCTTTCAACTTGCACAGTTAGAGTGGTCAATTATAAGTGATGCAGTTGTATCCATGAGTGCTGTAGGAATTCTTGAGAAGAAGGAGGATGGAGGTGTGACTAGCAGTGGTTCTGAATGGTTTCCTGCCAGAGAAGAGACTTGAATGTAGTCTTGGCTTTTCCAAAGCATGTTTCATGCAACTTTTTTTTATCCCAGAGGCCCAGTGGGGAAAATAAATGCTTTTGTGATGAAATGTGATTAGGAAATGATGCATGTTATATCCTCATATATAGAAAATGTTTAGTTTGGTTTAACCTAGTATTTCTCAAACATTTAACCCGAGAACACGCTTTATTTTTTACCTAATGGAATATACTAGGTAAATTACTGCTCTACACTGAGGCAAGGAGTCACAGCATTCCAGATTGTAGGCGGGTAGGGAAGAAGGCTCCTGCAGGAGCCTGTGAGGAGATTAGCATCTCCTGAAGACTTTGCAGGTGTCCCTAATCATGGACTAGCTACCCAGAATGCTTCTTGTGGGGAGGTTCACTTGGAAGAAGCCTTTGTAATCACGTGGGAGACAGAAGGAGCTATTTTCATAGTCTTGGCTTGATTACCTCTTGTGCTTTTCTGGATGTCTGGCACTGGACAGTTCTAAGGCAGCAGTTCTCAACCTGTGGGTCGCGACCCCTTTGGGGGTCGAACAACCCTTTCACTGGGGTCGCCTAAGACCATCAGAAAACACATATATAGTTATATATTGTTTTGTGATTAATCACTATGCTTTAATTATGTTCAATTTGTAGCAATGAAATTGGGGGTCACCGTAACATGAGGAACTGTATTAAAGGGTCGTGGCATTAGGAAGGCTGAGAACCACTGTCTCTAAGGCCTTCCCTACCTTCCAGAAAGTTGGTTGAAACCTGAAGATTGAAGTTCTGCGGAGCAAGAGACCTTTTAATTATTGAAGATTCTTCACCTCTGAAAATGAAACTGCTGTTAGACTGAGCCCCAGGAGCTAGGGGCCTGGGCTGTGTGAGAGCTCCCTCTGCTGCCTCCAGCCCTCATTGCTCTCTTTGTATTAGGCTTCCCTGCCGGCTAAATCAGCATGGTGACAGCCACAGATCAAAAGTGATTGTCCCTTGTTCTGGCCTCTGGGAGGCTTTTGCTACCTCAGCCTTCAGCCTAGTGTGTTGAACTTCGCTCTGTCACTTCAGGGCCTTGTTCCCTCTGATTCTTTCAGTTCTTCGACCTGTTTTTTCCCTTCCCATCATCCTCTCTCACTCTCATTCTCGCTAGGTTTCCCAGGTGTCCTGATCTTTGCCCTTTACTTGAGCTTTTCCTAATTGTTGAACTTAGCTTTCCATTTGTCTCTGCTGCCTCCATCAACTTTTGACCCTCTTCCCACAGTCCTTTTTTTTTAATGCTTACAAATTTATTTACATTTTATTCATACGTGGATCTATATATAAACCAATATTTACTTACTCTGTGCTGTTCTTTTAGACATTTCTATCACTAGCTTCTTCCACACATCGAAGAGTCCAAAATAATCAGAATTGTCATTCTTTAAAATCTCTACTTAATATCCTGACACTTTAATTCATTGCCTTCTAAGGCTTTCTCCATGACAGTTATTGAATATAATACTTAGGACTAAATTATGAAATGGTTACTGAAATAATTACTCAATAGTATTTTCAAAATGTGCTTTTTTAAAAAATACAGCTATGCTGTATAAATGATGTTGCGGTCAAAGACAGACCACATCTACGATGGTGGCACCATAAAATGATAATGGAGCTGAAAAATTCCTATTGCTTAGTGCAGTGATTTTCAGCTGTCACAAGAATTTTGAAAATGTGCAATACCTGACTAGTCAGGGGCACTTCTGACTTCTTTCCCCTTATTAGCAAATAAAAATGACAACAGTCCACACAATAGCCGACTGGTGTGAGTGAATCAAAATTATACCTAGTATTTCTGTCAGGTTGGCAAAAAATATGTTTTTTGGTGTGCTGCAGAATTTACTAATTATTTTATATGTGTCATGAGATGAAAAAGGTTGAAAATTGCTGGTGACATCACAGCCATTGTAATGCCATATAGTGCAGTGCATTACTCATGTGTTTGTGGTCATGCTGGTGTAAACAAGGCCGTCCTGCCTGTGGTATGAAAGTGTAGCACACACAGTTATGTCCAGTACACAATACTTGATAGTAAACTGTTTTAGGTATTTACTATTTATCGTTATTTTAGAGTACACTTATTTTACTTACTGAGTTTTTTAAAAAACACCGTGCCTCGTTACGCTGTTAGCCGTCTGCACTGTACGGACTGGTGGCCTGGGAGCAATGGGTTAGTCATGCAGCCGAGGTGTGTAGTAGGCGGCACCGTCTACATTTGGGTAAGTGCACTCTGTGATGTTTGCACAGCGATGCAATTGCCTAATAATGCATTTCTCAGAACGTGTCCTCGTCGTTAAGTGGTGCGTTACTGTATTCACAGATGGGATGTCAGAGTGCTCTTTCCAAAGGGGCCTCATGCCCAGGTCTCCACGTGCCACCCCCTACATAGTTCTTCTGAGTAAATGGTGCCTTGGTATCTTCTCCCCTCCAGTATCTGGTCAGGTTCCTTCCCAAATCCAGTGCAGACCAAGCCTGACGAAATGGGAAGGTAGTATGTGATGTAGTACCAAGGAGGGAAGGACTGCTAAGTGCTCTGTTCCTAATGCTTGCTCTTTTTCTAGCCACAGCACTGAGGAGAGTCAGCAAATCGTGCAACAGCCAGTGCCAGAGAGACTGGACTTCGTGTGCAGTTTTCTGCAGAGTAAGTACTTTCTTATCTAGCTGGGAAGGAGCTGCTTCCTCAGCTCTTGAGAGTCCAGAGGAATCAGTTAATAGGTATCTGTAGGGGCAAAGGCCCAGGGCTGTCAACTTTGTACCACAGAGATGAATACAACCCGGTCAGCTTCCTGGGGTCTGGTGATGCTCACACTAGCTGGGGCAAGAAGAGTGTCCCTTCAGTCCCAGAGCTCTTCTCGAGCTCCAGGTACAGCCAGAGGGTCAGTTTTTAGGACTCCTCACCTGCAAGGAGATGGAGGAGAGGGAGGCATCTATGTTATCCTCTTTGCAAGAAAAACATTTTTCTTGGGTAACTTTAAATTAATTGCTTAGGCCAGTGGTCAGCAAACTGCGGCTCGCGAGCCACATGTGGCTCTTTGGCCCCTTGAGTGTGGCTCTTCCTAAGCCTTAGGAGTACCCTAATTAAGTTAATAACAATGTACCTACCTATATAGTTTAAGTTTAACAAATTTGGCTCTCAAAAGAAATTTCAATCGTTGTACTGTTGATATTTGGCTCTGTTGTCTAATGAGTTTGCCGACCACTGGCTTAGGCAATAGGTATAGGGCCGTGGTCGGCAAACTGCGGCTTGCGAGCCACATGCGGCTCTTTGGCCCTTGAGTGTGGCTCTTCCACAAAATACCACGCGGGCGCACACATACAGTGCGATTGAAACTTTGTGGCCCATGCGCAGAAGTCGGTTTTCAGCCTGGGCGAGTCTATTTTGAAGAAGTACTGTTGATATTTGGCTCTGTTGACTAATGAGTTTGCCGACCACTGGTATAAGGGCAGAGGCAGATTTAAGTTGAGATTTTGGCCCTTCTACTCACTACTGTGTGACCCTTCTGGATATAGAAAGGTCTATAAAATGGAAATAATAATAATTACTCTAGGTTATGGGTGGAGTAAATAAGATCACATGCAAAGCTTCTGGCACAGTGCTCATTATCTGCTTTCTCCACCTCCAGAGAATTAAAGGAAAGGTGAGAATGGATTTAAAGCAAGGTGTTAGTAATTGAGCCCAGATACTCTGGCAGCATAAGAACCAAGTATCCCCAGTCTTCCTCATATGACTCAGCTGCAGGCTTCCTTTGTGACCTCAGTTAGAAGGAAAGTCTTTTTTTGTTGTGTTGTTTTGTTAACCCTCACTTAAGGATACCTTTTCCATTGGTTTTAGAGGGAGTGGGAGGGAAGGAAGTAGGGAGAGAGAGAGAAAAATGTCGATGCAAGAGAGAAACATCGATTGGCCACCTCCCACACACCCCAACTAGGGCCGGATCAAACCAAACCTGCAATCCAGGTACATGCCCTCCACTAGGAATTGAACCTGTAACCTTTCAGTGTTGGGGCTGACTCTCTAACTACTGAGCAGCACCAGCCAAGGCTGGAAGGAGAATCTAGAGCAGCGGTTCTCAACCTGTGGGTCGCGACCCCTTTGGGGGTCGAACGACCCTTTCACAGGTCGCCTAAGACCATTGGAAAACACATATAATTACATATTGTTTTTGTGATTAATCACTATGCTTTAATTATGTTCAGTTTGTAACAATGAAATTGGGGGTCACCAGAACATGAGGAACTGTATTAAAGGGTCGTGGCATTAGGAAGGTTGAGAACCACTGGTCTAGAGTGACCTGGAATCTTTGGGCTCCTCTGTAGGGCTGAGCAGGAGCTTGTGCGTGGATGGGTGAGTGTAGTGCTATGCCCCAGAGCTGCTGTGAATCCAGCCTGCTTTCTTCAGGAATTATCCCTGTAATCCTTGGACTGATCCAGGATAGAGCTCACTTCAGATGGAAACATGTATGTTGGGGAGAGAGGACATAGGAGTAAGGAGCCCTCCATCTTCTAGCTCCACCAGAGACAGTGACTCTGCTCTGACTCAGATGTTCTGATGATTTCAGGAATGACCCCTGGGAAGTTCACCTCTTATCTACCTTGTCATTACAGAAAACCGAAAACATCCATCTTCCCCGGAATGCCTGGTGTCAGTGCAGAAGGTGATGGAGGGGTCAGAGCTGGAACTGGCCAAGGTAGCTATAGAACACCAGGCTGGGGGTGGAAGGGTGGCATCAGAGGGACCTGCAGAGCCTTCTTGTAACCCAGAGGAAATGGTGGGGGCTTTATTTCTGGGGCTTGTCGAGGTTTGAGGTAGGTTTTGATAGCCACCTGGTGAGGCAGGGGCTAATTTAGCCCAAAGATTCTAGGAGACCATGCCATGTGACAGAGTTTACTAGACCATTACTGTGGACCTCAGTGGAGACCTGGCAGGAATCAGGCCTCACCCAGCTGTTGTCCTATTTTTCTTTTTAGCTCAGTCTACTTCATTCCTTCTCCTGTCCGGGTGCTGGCCTAGAGGGTTCCATGAGTCCAGGTATTTAGCTGTGCAGGAATCCTGGCACATGGCTTTTTGCACGTAGGCATTGAGTCCTCGAGTGTTTCCTAGTGCAGTTTAAGGGCAGTGGCCTGGGCTGCTGAATTCTAGGAGCTTTGGAAGCGTCTCCAGAATAGCCTGGGGGGTGGGGGTAGGGGTTTTGGGGGTGGGAGGGTGGGCAGCGAGAAGAGAGACAGGCTCCGCTCAGTGACTGCCTCCTGTTTTGTTCCTAGATAACCATGTTGCTCCTATACCAGTCCACCGTGAGCTCCAAAAGTCTCAGGGACTGGGAACAGTTTGACTATAAGATTCAGGTAAGCCCTTGTGCCTCCACTCTACCTAGCAGGCCTAGCCTGCATTTCACCTCACCCCACCTGTTTTCTTTAAAGAGCACATATAATAGTTACAGCCATTCATTTAGAAAGTCTGAAAAATATTGAAAAGCACAAAGAAGAAAATAATGGTGCCAATAATCCCATTCCCAGAGATAACTGCTAACTATTTTTTTTAAATATTTTTTTATTGATTTCAGAGAAGAAGGGAGAGAGAGAGAGAGAGAGAGAGAGAGAGAGAGAGAGAGAGAGAGAGAGAGAGAAACATCGGTGATGAGAGAGAATCATTGATGGGCTGCCTCCTGCACACCCCCTACTGGGGATCGAGCCCACAACCCAGGCATGTGCCTTTGACCAGAATTGAACCTGGGACCTTCCAGTCCACAGGCCGATGCTCTATCCACTGAGCCAAACCAGCTAGAGCAGCAGTTCTCAACCTGTGGGGCGTGACCCCTTTGGCGGTCGAATGACACTTTCACAGGGGTCACTTAAGACCATCCTGCATATCAGATATTTACATTACGATTCATAACTCTAATGTAGCAACATTACAGTTATGAAGTAGCAACGAAAATAATTTTATGGTTGGGTCACAACATGAGGAACTGTATTTAAAGGGCCAGAAGGTTGAGAACCACTGAGCTAGAGCATAACTGCTAACTTTTAAAGGATATACTTCCAAGCTTTTTTCATATATAACCGTACCAGAAACTATGTTGTGTTTGGGTGCTACCTAAAAATTTTTCTCTCTTCATGTAGGTATTCCTGTGTGTGTGTACTGTCACTCCATTTATTCCTCTTTTCCTCTAGTAGAAAGGATTAGTTAGTTAGAATGTCTTTGTCCACCACGACATTCTAGCTCAGTGGTTACCTCCTTTCCCCTCCTCTACATGGCCCCTAAGTGAAGAGGAGTTGGTGCATCTGCTTCATTATAGAGCGAATTGACCTGGTTTCCAGGAGCTACCTGCCATATAGGTTCTGGTGTTGGCCTTGCTTCTTGCAGGAGCAGCTGCTCTTTATTTCCCAGAGCAGAAGCAGCTGGAATGCCAGAGTGGATACTGTAGGTGACTGGTGGGGCAGTGTCCAGAGAGCTGTGGCCTTCACGTTATGGTAGAAATGTTGAATCATCCCATTTCGTACTCAGCTCATGGCTCATATTGGGGATGGGGTTAGTGTCATGTGGCCTGGAAGGAACAGGTGGTTTCTCCCTCCCTTCAACCTTTTCTCTGCTCCAAGCAGGTCATAGAGCTGGTAGGAAGAGATTCTAGAAGAATAAGGGATACAGCAGAGTTGGCCAGGAAAATTAAATGAACTCTGTAGCTTTGGAATTCAGACAGAGAAGGGAAGATTTTACAGCTGAGCTGGTGGATAAGCTTTGGATGAGCCCTGAGGTGTTCTCACCTAGATAATAAAGAACAGTGAGGGTCAGCTGAAAGAGGCCAAAATAGTTATGTTAAAGCTTTCTGAGCACATTCCGTTCCTTGCCTGTTCTCATCTCTTGTGGTCAGGAGTGAAGTCAGTTGGAAACTCTAACCCTGAGTGGATATTTAGGGAGGAGAGGGGGTGGGAGCAAGTGGGGTGAACACGTCTCTAGTGGAATGTTCTCGGCTGGACCATGGGGCTTCCAGCTCTTAGAGGAAGAATGGGCTCCCATAGACCTGGGGCTGGCACTGTCAGGGTGATGACCTCCATCCCTTTAGGTCTCCTTAATACTTAAGTGTTGCTCTTTCTCCCTGTGGCCTAGGCTGAGTTAGCCGTCATCCTCAAATTTGTGCTAGACCATGAAGATGGATTAAACCTGAATGAGGACCTAGAGAACTTCTTGCAAAAAGGTAAATAGGGACCCCTTCTGAGGATCACCTCTCTGAGCTGGGATCCAGAGTTGTTGAGGAAGGGGGTTGTTTCTGGCCCTAAAACAAGACACAGAGTTGGTCCTCAGGAAAATTGTGTAATGGAGTAGGTTGATTTCTGGGCCCTGTTGCCATCATCCCAGTTCACACAGAACTACTAGCTGCCTGGCAGCAGCCAAGCAAAACTTCTTAATAAGTGATCTTGTCTGCGGTTACGTTCTCCTTGATCACATCACCACCACCACAACCACCCCCTTCGCCCCCGACACACACACACACCCCTTTGTTTTTTATTTTGTTTATTTATTTATTTTTTTAATCCTCACCTAAGGATGTTTTTTAAAATATATTTGTATTGATTTCAGAGAGGAAGGGAGAGGGAGAGAGAGATAGAAACATCAATGATGAGAGAGAATCATTAATCGGCTGCCTCCTGCACACACCCCACTGGGGATCGAGCCCACAACCTGGGCATGTGCTCTGACCAGTAGTCAAACCATGACGTCCTGGTTCATAGGTCAACACTCAACCACTGAGCCACCTGAGGATATTTTTTCCATTGATTTTTAGAGAGAGTTGAAGGGAAGTGAGGGAGAGAGAAACATTGATGTAAGAGAGACACATGTATGGGCTGCTTCCCACATGCGCCCCCATTGGGGCCTGGGATGGAATCTGCAACCCAGGTATGTGTCCTTGACCAAGAATGGAATCCATGACCCTTTGGTGCACAGACCGGCACTTTACCACTGAGCCACACCGGCCAAGGCTGTTTTTTATTTTTTAAACAACCATTACTCCTGGTTTAGAATGTAGGAGTACAGTCTTAAAAGATGTTTTTCCTCCACATTAAGCTCTTTCTAGATGAGAAGGCATATGCATAAACCCAAGAGGTATGATAAGGAATAAGTGCTAGGACAGAGAGGTACCAGTTTTACCAGATGTCTAGCTGGAAGCATAATGGAAAGAGTGATAGCTTTATCTTCTGGTGAAGAGGCCATCAGTGATGATAGGACATAAGACTTGGGTCTCGGCAAGTTCTCTTCCAGCTGCTGAATTTGATGTTCCTCATATTCAGGTTCCTCATAACCCCTTCAGGTGATGTTGGAAATGTGAGAGGAGAGGCTCTGGGCCAAGTTATGGGTTTGCAGGTCACTGTATGGCTGGC
This sequence comes from Myotis myotis, assembly GCF_014108235.1. Lineage (NCBI taxonomy): Eukaryota > Metazoa > Chordata > Mammalia > Chiroptera > Vespertilionidae > Myotis > Myotis myotis. The sequence continues at coordinate 40,945,596 of NW_023416314.1, forward strand.
CATTGAAGCTGTGAGCAGAGCAAGGAGGCCCCATCTGAACACTGAGGGCTTAGAAGGTGGGTGGAGGAGGAAGGAGCAAATAAGGGAGACTAATAAGAGTGGGTGTTTAGAAATAGGAGAGCCATGTAAAAGTAATCATGGGAACCAAGGAAAGAGAAGGTGTGAGAAAGTGTGTTGGCAGTGCAAGATTTTAGATTAGAGGAATTCAGAAAGGAGGCTAGTGGCTGACCTGAGAGGAGATCCTGCTTAGGTTCTGCCCAGTGGCTGCCTTCTGTAGCTTACATGTGTTTGTTGATTCACTCCCAAGAGGAGTTCTTCAATTGTGTAAAGATACAAATCTGTTCACCCTCTTAGTAACCTCTGTGCTTTGTCTGTTCCTTCCGCCAGCTCCTGTCCCTTCTAGCTCCATCTCTGAAGAACTCTCTCCACCCAGCCACCAGGCCAGGAAGGAGGTTCGCTTTCTAGAGCTACAGAAGGTTGCCTCTTCCAGTGGGAACAAGTATGTGCTGAGCCTCTTTCCTGGGTCAGGGCCCCAGCATTCAGTCCTGAGCTCCCTCCCTCCTGGAGACTAAGCTATTAAGCAGCCCCTTCCATCATCAGAGATGCTTGCAGCACCTGTCAAGCGGGGATGTCCTCACCTGCTGCAGCACTAGCTGGGGAAGTTGGTTGGGATCTGTCTTGGGCAGAAGGCCTCTCTCAAAGACTGTTCCCTGTTTATGGAATTCCTTTCTTTGTTGATTACACTAAAGTCCCTTCTCTCAGTGCAGCTCTGCAGGGGCAAGGAGAACACCTCCCTCCCCCTTTATTTTTTGACTTGGAGAAAGAAGGGTTTCCTTAAGGTCATGTCACAAGACATGAAATGGCACTGCAGACAGAACCTGGGTGTATGGGTCTCCCGGTCAGTGCTCACATCCATAGTGTCCTGCTTCCCCATCACTGCCTGTTGCTGGTCACTTCAGGTCTTATACCTGAAGATGACCATGGCATCTGGGCTATCTCTTTCCTTAGCTTCCTCTCAGGTTCTCCAGCCTCCCCCATGGGTGACATCCTGCAAACCCCACAATTCCAGATGAGACGGCTGAAGAAGCAGCTTGCGGATGAGAGAAATAATAGAGATGAGCTGGAGCTGGAGCTGGCTGAGAACCGCAAACTCCTCACCGAGAGGGGTGGGTGCTGGCAAATGGCAGATGTGTATGAGTGGGCAGCATCTGGGATTTCCTTCCAGGGAGCAATGGGCTTGTCTGAGGAAGGGGCCGTCTGTTGGCCCTGGGCCTGTCAGGCTGACCTCCTGGAAACTGGTTCTGTCCTTGCCTCCGTCTTCCCTTTCCCTTGGATTGGATGCTTCCTCCTTGCTCTCCCTCCTTTCCTTAGTTCTGCGCTGACGCGCCTCTCCTCCCCCTTGTCCCCCCAGATGCACAGGTAGCCATGATGCAGCAGCGCATTGACCGCCTGGCTCTGCTGAACGAGAAGCAGGCGGCCAGTCCGCTGGAGCCCAAGGAGCTTGAGGAGCTCCGTGGCAAGAATGAGAGGTAGAGCTCTATCTGCCTCCCTCCCAGCTCCCTGCCCCACCCTGTACCCCTGAGGGACACACTCTTTTCTCATTGCTCCTCCCTTACAGCCTCACCATGAGGCTCCATGAAACTCTGAAGCAGTGCCAGGACCTGAAGACAGAGAAGAGCCAGATGGACCGCAAAATTAACCAGCTCTCTGAGGAGAATGGGGACCTTTCCTTTAAGGTGTGTTATGCCCCCACCTGGAGGCCCTTGGAATTGAGTTTTTCTGGACAATTTCCTAAGAGGGGGTTGAGAAGAACTTCTTGGCACCTGTCTGGTGCCTTTGTCTCTCCAGAGACCTGCATACTTTGCCTCTCACCTTGTCCCATAATTATTTGTGGCCCTAAATTTTTATCTGTAGTCCTGAGTTAGGGATGCGATTCATTATGATTGGCCTGCCGATAGTGGACAGGATCATCAGAGGATCCAGTCCTGGAGTTCTGGGAGCAAGCAGCAGTGGTGGTACGTTCTGACTCTGGGTAATGGGGCTTCCCTTTTTGTCTCTCTCAGCTGCGCGAATTTGCTAGTCACCTACAGCAGCTGCAGGGCGCCCTCAATGACCTAACAGAGGAGCACAGCAAGGCCACTCAGGAGTCGGGGGAGAAGCAGGCCCACCTGGAGAAGGAGCTCAGCACCGCCCTGCAGGACAAGGTAACCCTCTGTTTTGGGGTATTAGGGCCACCATCTTGAGCACATGTTCAAAGTTGAATTCTGTTTGACGCTCTCTTCTTTTGGGCCTTTGGGAATTAAGCTGACTTCTGTTCAAGGGTGAATAGTGTGCTTTAATGGAAGAATTGTGGGCTTAGAAGTCCAATACACCTTTGAATCTTGTCTCTGCTATTTACAAGGTGTGGATCTTGGACAAGTTACTTGATCTCCTTCTCTCTAAGCATCCTTTCCTGAAAATGGGAAAAAGAACGAGTAGCTGCCTCATCAATCATTGTAAGATAATAATACATAGAAAGCACTTAACACATTGTGTGGTGCAAAGTAAGCTCTCAGTGAATTAGTTGCTATTATTATTGCTGTTATTAGGAACTCAACTCTGCCGTTTATTAACCATGTAGCCCTGGGCCAAGCCATTTAACAAATGAGCTTCAGATTCTTGCTCTGTAAAAGAGGGTAGTAACAGCTATCTCTCAGATCTATTGTGTGGGTTAGAAATTCAGAAAGGCACCCAGTGTCTGGCCTGTTGTGGGTGCTTAGTGAGCAGTGAGGGGAAGTGGGGTATAGAAGGGGCGGTGCTGTGGCTGCTGCTGCTATTGATGCCCAGAGGGGCAGGGTGTTTTGAAGCTGGGTGGGTATTTGGATAATCTGGAAGCTAAGACTTCTTTGAGGAAGGGTATACAGTGAGGAAATTTGAAGTAAACTCTGTGGCCTTGGAGAAGAAATTATCAGGTCACATGACTTAATTCAGCCCTGTAGCTAGGCAGGTCTCTCATGGTCCCAGGTCCATGATTTCTGAGGGTTTTTTCCTAGGTGAGGGCAAAAGGAGATCTTGGTAACAAGGTGATAGGGTCTTATGTTTTGTTGATGTTCACAAGGGCTTGTGGGGACATCCAGTGCCTCTTCCACTTCTGTTCACGTGGGGCTCTTTTACTCCCAGAAATGCCTTGAAGAAAAGAATGAAATCCTTCAGGGAAAACTTTCACAGCTGGAAGAACATTTGGCCCGGCTACAGGAGAACCCACCCCAGGAGAAGGGTGAGGTGCTGGGTGACGTCTTGCAGGTAGGAATGCATAAGAGCAACTGTAAGACCTGTGTGCTGTGTGCTGGGGTTGGTGTGGGCCATGCTTAGCACATTCAGGGGCCCTGGTGACAGAAGTCATGCTGACCCCAATTTGTCTCTATCTCACCAGCTGGAAACCCTGAAGCAAGAGGCAGCCACTCTTGCTGCAGACAACACCCAGCTCCAAACCAGGGTGGAGGCACTGGAGACTGAGCGGGGCCAGGAGGAAGCCAAGCTGCTTGCTGAGCGGGGCCACTTTGAAGAAGAAAAGCAGCAGCTGGCTGGCCTGATTGCTGAGCTGCAGAGCTCTCTATCCAACACCAGACAGGCCAAGGAAGAACTGGAGAAGGCCTCCCAGGCTCAGGAGGCCCAGTTGTCTGCCCAGGTGGCCACACTGACCTCCGAGCTCACGACCCTCAATGCTGCTCTCCAGCAGCAGAATCAAGAACTGGCTGGCCTGAAGCAGCAGGCCAAAAAGGATCAGGCCCAGCTAGCCCAGACCCTCCAGCAGCAAGAACAGGCCTCCCAGGGCCTCCGCCACCAGGTGGAGCAGCTGAGCACCAGCCTGAAACAGAAGGAGCAGCAGTTGGAGGAGGCCACCAAGGAGCTGGAGGCCACCAGGCGAGACCACTCCCAGCAGCTGGCCGCTGCTGCTGAGGAGCGGGAGGCCTCCTTAAGGGAGAAGGACTCAGTCCTCCAGCAAGTAGAGGCACTGGAGAAGGAGAGGGCTGCCAAGCTAGAGGTGCTGCAACAGCAACTTCAGGCTGCTAATGAAGCCCGGGACAGCGCCCAGACCTCAGTGACACAGGCCCAGCGGGAGAAAGCAGAGCTGAGCCAAAAGGTGGAGGAACTCCATGCCTGTATTGAGGCAGCCCGCCAGGAGCAGTGTGAGACCCAGGCCCAGGTGGCAGAACTGAAGGCCCAGCTGAGGTCTGAGCAGCAAAAAGCAACTGAAAGAGAAAAGGTAGCTCAGGAGAAGAATCAGCTCCAGGAGCAGGTGCGGGCCCTTGAGGAGTCCTTGATGGTCACCAAGGGCGGCCTTGAAGAGGAGAAGCGCAGGGCTGCAAGTGCCCTGGAAGAGCAGCAGTGTTGTATCGCCAAGCTAGAGGCAGAGACCCAAAGCCTGGTGGAACAACATAAGCAGGAACAGAAGGAGCTAGAAGAAGAGAAGGCTGGACGCAAGGAGCTGGAGGCTCGATTACAGCAGCTCGGGGAGGCCCATCAGGCTGTGACGGAAGCCCTGCGGCGGGAGCTGGCAGAGGCCATAGCCTCCCAGCGTGAGGCTGAGAGTGAATGTAAGCAGCTTGCCAAGGAGGTGGCCACATGGCGTGAGCGGTATGAGGATAGCCAGCAAGAGGAGGCCCAGTATGGTGCCATGTTCCAGGAACAGCTGATGACCCTGAAGGAGGAATGTGAGAAGGCCCGCCAGGAGCTGCAGGAGGCAAAGGAAAAGGTGGCAGGGATAGAGGCTCACAGTGAGCTCCAGATAGGCCGGCAGCAGAGTGAGCTTGCCCAACTCCATGCCAGCCTGGCCAGAGCCCACCAGCAGGTCCAGGAGAAGGAGATCAGGGCCCAGAAACTTGCAGATGACCTCTCCACTCTGCAGGAGAAGATGGCTGCCACCAGCAAGGAGGTGGCCCGCCTGGAGGCCTTAGTGCGCAAGGCAGGTGAGCATAAGGAAACAACTTCCTCTGAGCTACTCAAGGAGCCCCCAAGGGCAGGAGACAGAGAATCAGAGTGGCTGGAAGAGCAGCCGGGGCGTCGGTTCTGCAGCACACAGGCTGCACTGCAGGCTATGGAGCGTGAAGCAGAGCAAATGGGAAGTGAGCTGGAGAGGCTGCGGGCTGCGCTAATGGAGAGCCAGGGACAACAGGAGGAGGAGCGTGGGGAGCAGGAGCGGGAGTTGGCCCGGCTAGCCCAGGAGCGGGGCCGAGCCCAAGCCGATCTTGTCCTGGAGAAGGCCGCCAAGGCAGAGCTTGAGATGCGGTTGCAGAATGCCCTCAATGAGCAGCGTGTGGAGTTTGCTACCTTGCAGGAGGCACTGGCCCATGCCCTGAAGGAAAAGGAGGGGAAGGACCAGGAGCTGGCCAAGCTTCGTGGGCAGGAGGCAGCCCAGAGAACAGAACTGGGGGAGCTTCAGCAAACCGTGGAGCAACTAAAGAAACAGTTGGCCAAGATGGAGGGGGAGCACCAGCAGTCTCTAGGGACAGCCAGCGGAGAAGACACTTGTGGGTCAGGAGCCCAGTCTGAGGCTTTAGGAAAGACCAAACGAAGAGGCCCTGACCCGGAGGCTCTGCAGGCGGAGGTGAGCAAGCTGGAGCAGCAGTGCCGTGAGCATCAGGAGAAGGCCTCCAGCCTGGAGCGTAGCCTAGAGTCTGCGCGCGCCTCCCAGGCAGAGCGGGCCACCACTCTGGAGACTTTGCGGGGCCAGTTAGAGGAGAAGGCCCGGGAGCTGGGACGCACTCAGGACACCTTAGCCTCAGCACAAAGGGAGCTGGCCACCCTTCGCACGAAGGCCCAAGACCACAGCAAGGCTGAGGATGAGTGGAAGGCCCAGATGACCCGGGGCCAGCAGGAGGCTGAGAGAAAAAACAGTCTCATCAGCAGCTTGGAGGAGGAGGTGTCTATCTTGAACCGCCAGGTCCTGGAGAAGGAGGGTGAGAGCAAGGAGTTGAAGCGGCTTGTTGTAGCTGAGTCAGAGAAGAGCCAGAAGCTGGAAGAGAGGCTGCGCCTGCTTCAGGTAGAGACAGCCAGCAACAGTGCCAGAGCTGCGGAACGCAGCTCTGCTCTGCGGGACGAGGTCCAGACTCTCCGGGAGGAGGCGGAGAAACAACGGGTGGCCTCAGAGAGCCTTCGACAGGAGCTGGCCTCACAAGCAGAGCGAGCAGAGGAGCTGGGCCAAGAATTAAAGGCATGGCAGGAGAAATTCTTCCAGAAGGAGCAAGCCCTCTCTGCCCTGCAGCTAGAGCACACCAGCACACAGGCCCTGGTGAGTGAGCTGCTGCCCGCCAAGCACCTGTGCCAGCAGCTGCAGGCTGAGCAGGCAGCTGCTGAGAAACGCCATCGTGAGGAGCTGGAGCAAAGCAAGCAGGCAGCTGGTGGGCTTCGGGCAGAGCTGATGCGAGCCCAGCGGGAGCTCGGGGAACTGATGCCCCTACGACAGAAGGTGGCAGAGCAAGAGCGAGCAGCCCAGCAGCTGCGGGCAGAGAAGGCCAACTATGCAGAGCAGCTGAGCATGCTGAAGGAGGCTCATGGCCTGCTGGCAGAGGAGAATCGGGGGCTGGGAGAGAAGGCCAATCTCGGCCGGCAGTTTCTGGAAGTGGAGCTGGACCAGGCCCGGGAGAAATATGACCAAGAGCTGGCAGCTGTGCGTGCTGATGCCGAGGCCCATCTGGCTGAGATGCAGCGGGAAGTACAGAGCACTGCCCGGGAGCTGGAGGTGATGACTTCCAAGTATGAGGGTGCCAAGGTCAAGGTCCTGGAGGAGAGACAGCGGTTCCAGGAAGAGAGACAGAAACTCACTGCCCAGGTAAGGCACCAAGCTCAACACCTCCTCCAAAGATTGGGCCTGAGAGACAGACGACATCTGCATCCCAGAGCCTCAATCTTCCACATTAATCCAGAGTGTCTTGTCTCCCTCACTCACTGGGTGTCAGAGGAGTTGTAGCTGGCAGAGTTCAAGTCTGTTGTCCCCTATTGTCCTAAAGAAAATATCAGTAGCCTCCCCTTCCCTGAAGGCTCTGTCCCTGGAGAGTCAAACAGGGAAGGCCATCGTTCATTCTGGAGGCACATTATGAGGTGTACCTGCAGTGGGGACCCCAGAGCCACTGGGGACTAGAACGAGCCAACTGGCACTTTACACATTACTAAAGGTCTGGTCCTTGGGGGAGGGGGATTCTGAGAGTTTCAGTGAGGTCAGCCTGACAGCAGGAACAGTGCCTCTTTGGCCCCCATCTCACTCTGTCTCCATTGCTCCTCCCCCATGTACAGGTGGAACAGCTAGAGGTATTTCAGAGAGAGCAAACTAAGCAGGTAACGCCTGGGGTCCTTGCTAAATGCTGGCTGCTTAAGCGGTGACCAGTCTCGGTGCATGACCCTGGCTGCAGCTTGCCTCCGCCAGCTCCCGTTGTGAACTGTTTGTGAAGGGGGCAGGGTCAAGCCGTGGAATCCAGGCCCAGGCTGCCCAGGAGTGCTGGGCCCTCTCTCAGGCCTCATCCCACCCGTCCCAGGTCGGACTCTCCACCTTCTGCATTTTCTGCCATTTGCCTGTCAGGGACGAGGGGTAGGGTAGGCTTTGTCTTTCCCATATCTAAACCAATCACAGACAATTCTTGGGATTCCTCAACCTTCAAGTCCTGTTCCAAGTTTGGGTCCTCAATGAGGAGTCCTAGCAGAATGACCATGGCCTTCTTTCCCACAGAAGCCATAAAGGTGATAAGCAAAGCATCCTTCACAGAGCAGGGAGGGTTGTGAGCTCAGGATGTCTGCTGATGGGTGATGTCCCTTTGGGCCTTAATCCCAAGCGTGAAATAAGAGATGTCTGGGAGCAGGAAGGCCAAGGTTGAGAGGTGCAGGAGGGGCCTCTGCCAGAGGAGTGGTATAGTCTAGCTTCCTTGCTTGCTCTCTCAAGGATTTCTCTGTGCTGCCCAGATGTCAAAGCTATTGAGCTGGTTTTCAGTGGGAGCACCCTTTCTCTGCCAGCCCTTCTACCCAGCCACCTCAGGCTTGCTGAGGAACCGGGCTTTCCTTTCTTCCCATTGCCCAGACGACAATCACACTGAGTACAAACAGTTAGCAAGGGAGCCTGCCTCTCGCTTTTGCTGATCATGCTTGAGCTCCTGGAGTGCCTGGAGGAGCTGGAGAGCTTGTGGCTGTGATGCTCCCCCTCCCCCACCCCCCCCCTTCTTGCCATTCCTCTCTGTGGGAATCGGGTGGGCGTGGATGTGTGCTGCCCCTGCTGTCTCCCAGCCGTCTGATACCCCACACTAACCACACTGCTAGCACCAACCCTAACAGCCTGTGAGTATTGGGAAGAGGACTGATCATCTGTGGGCTTTGCTTTGGTAGTTTCTGGGAAGGTATTGAATGAGTATGTCTGCAAATTATAGGCAGGTCCCCTATTCCTGTCCCCAACCCTGGATGGTTGGGGCTGGGAATGGCAGCAGTAGGGTGGTGGTGAAGTGTTGGCTCCCCAGAGTAGATCTCTCCCTGCAGGCCTCTGTCCCTGCAGGTTGGGGGTGGAGGTGAGTGTGGGCAGGTGGCTCTGGCAGCACCTGAGTGTTGGGTTACCTCACTCAGGTCCTGTCCAGTTAGCCTGGGCCGCAGGCCAGAGAAAGTACCCGGGTTTCTTTTTCTAAAAATATTGGGGACTGGTCTGGGAAAACCCTGTAAGTTGCCCGGACATCCAGGGGAAGGCCTCCTGAGTCTTCCTGTCTCCTCTTCCCTCCCCTATCCCAGGTAGAAGAACTGAGTAAGAAGCTAGCTGACCACGACCAAGCCAGCAGAGTGCAGCAGCAGAAGCTGAAGGTGGGACAGATGGGAGCAGGAAGGTGCTCCCTAAGCCCTTGGGCTGTGTTGGTTGTGGGGGCAGGAGGAGGAGCACCATGGGGACCTGGCAGCCTTAGGAGATCTGCCTGTTCAAGAACCCCCTGCATGTGCCTCCTAGGGTCTCTGAAGGGAAGACCTTTGCATTACAGTAGCAATAAATATATGTGGTTATTTAAATTTAAAGTGATTATAATTAAAATTTTAGTACCTTAGTCACACTAGCCACAGTTTCCCTGCTCAGCAGTTAACTGCGTGTGGCTCGTGTCTACCATGTTGGACAGGGTAGAACATGGCCAGAAAGTCCTACTGAATAGTGCTGGCCTAGAGTTAATCATATGTAATATTATAATGCAGTTTAATATTCTTAATGTTTTCAACATCACCGTTGGTTTAATATATGCTTTTTTTTGCAGTCTAGGTTTCACAGCTTTTAGCTAGGAGCAAAGGAATTGGGTCCCATGGCCCTGGGACTTGCTAAAGCCCTGGTGGGTTACAGGAATTGGTGGGAGCTGAGAGCTTAATTTCCCCAGCTCATTTCCACATGCTCCACACCATGTCATGATGATGATAAACAGATGCTTGTTATACTTCTTTTGGGGGCCTTCCCGGTGCTAGATGTAAGAGAGACAAAGACAGATGATCCTGTCCAGTGTCTATTACAAACTAAGCACTTGCTGGCCTTGCAGGTGGACAGAGAATCAGACACAGTCCCTGTCCCCAAGGAGTCTGGCCTGGGGAGGAGGCAGTGAAAGCCTCACAAAAGGCCATACAGGCTTTGGAGTCAGGTGCACCAAGGGTCAGATCATACGCTGTTATTGAGTCACTATGATCTTGGCCAATTGGCTTAAATCTCTGTGCTCAATTTCTTCAACTCTGAAATGGAGATATAGTTACTTCTCAGAGTCGCTCTGAGGAGAAATGAGTTCACATGTCCTGAGAGCTCCCATCTCAAGTGCCTAGCCCCGTGCTCTGCACCCAAGTGAAAGGATCAGTTCCCTTCCTCCTTGGGGAGACTGTGTACTCATGGAGAGAGAATGAGGCAGTTTGTGCTTGATCTCAATGAAGATAGGGCTGTCAGAGCTCTGCCAGAAGTGGTGTAAGCTGAGTGGGAAAGATCCTGCGGGCTGTGGACCTTGCAAAGGTGTGGTGCTGGAGTTGGTGGGGGTAAAAGGATTTTTCCGCCTCCTGAGAGAGTATGCACGAGTCTGAAAACACCACGGAGTCCAAGAAGCTAGGGCAAGTCAGCAGCAGATTTGGATCGAGTAGCCAGACCGCCACCCTGATCAGCCTTCCACATCACATGCTTTCCAGGCGCAGGGAGGGGAAAGCCAGCAAGAAGCCCAACGCCTCCAGGCCCAGCTGAATGAGCTGCAGACCCAGTTGAGCCAGAAGGAGCAGGCAGCTGAACACTACAAGCTGCAGGTGAGGAGTCCAGTCCTGCCCCACTGTGCCCTCCCTCCTGCCTTACCCCACCCAGCCCCTACCCACCTGTCTGCCCACACAGATGGAGAAAGCCAAGACCCATTATGATGCCAAGAAGCAGCAGAACCAAGAATTGCAGGAGCAGCTGCGGGGCTTGGAGCAGCTGCAGAAGGAAAACAAGGAACTGAGAGCCGAAGCTGAGCGGCTGGGTCAGGAGCTACAGCAGGCTGGGTTGAAGACTAAGGAGACTGAACAGACCTGCCGCCACCTTACTGCCCAGGTGCGCAGCCTGGAGGCACAGGTAAGTATCTGGCTGGACAGACTCCCTTACTCATCATAATGGATCCCTGTGCCCTCCCTTCCTAAGCCACCCTTGCCTTAGGCTTCTCTTCACTCTCCCTGGCCCTCTGCTTCCCAGGTTGCCCATGCTGACCAGCAGCTTCGAGACCTGGGCAAGTTTCAGGTGGCCACTGACGCCTTAAAGAGCCGGGAGCCCCAGGCTAAGGCTCAGCTGGACTTGAGTATTGACAGCCTGGATCTGAGCTGCGAGGGAACCCCACTCACTACCACCAGGTCAGAAGGCACCCTTCTTTCCCTTGGTCTGTTGTCCATTGAGAGACTTGTTTATAAGGCTGTATCCTGGGCACTGGGCTGTGAGATAAATAAGATGTTGTCCCTTTGCCCTTTGGAAGCTTATTCCTAGAAGAATAAAAAGGCTATGTGGAGGTTGTCACTCCTGTTCTGAGTCTTCAAAGAAGCCACAGGTATGTGTGCCCCGTGGCTGGACTCCCCATTGATGGAGGCTGGCACTTTGAGGGACCTCGGAAGGGTTTGAAATTGAGTACATGATCAGATTTTCATCTTAGCTTATCCTTATAGCCAATGTAGAAGCTGAGACTGGAAGCATTTGTTGTTATTTAACAAGACTTGTGTCAGACACTGTTAGAGACACTTGAAAAATAGTAATTCATTTAACAGATGAAACTGGAGCATAGATGGGCAGTCACTTGCTCAAGGTCCCACAGTGACAGAGCGGGCTTGGACCTGGGCAGCCTGGCTCGAGTCCTTGTCTGTCACTGCTCTGGTACCTCTCTCAGATGCCGTTGTCAGTCTAGGTGAGAGTAGATGACAGATCAGGGAAGGATGTGAGCGCAGAGTGGGGTGCAGTTAGGAGACTTGCTGATTTGGTTTATTAGGAGAGGGAAGCAGTAGGATTGTGCCCATGTTCATGGCTGGGCAGCTTGAGTGAAGGCTGCTCCCATTCGCCGAAATAGAAGATACAGGAGGAGGGACACACAGATGAGCTTAGTTTGGGACATGTTCATTGGGGAGTAGAGGTGGGTGTCCAGAGATGTCTGGGGCAGTGGGTATATGGGTCTGGGAATTGCCAGTATTGAGGAGTCAGAGGGCCATGAGAGTGGACTGAGGGAAGGCCCAGGTCAAGGGCGCTCCTTGGCACCTCTGAAAATTCAGCAAATGGGGTGCTTGACCTGGTCTGCTTACAATAAATGCAAGAATTTGCCACTTTGGAGCAAAGAGATGGACAAAATGCTTCCTAGCCGCAAGAATGGCATCTCATCAGGTTTCTTTCCTATAGCAAGCTGCCTCGTACCCAGCCAGATGGCACCAGCATCCCAGGGGAGCCAGCTTCACCCATCTCTCAGCGCCTGCCCCCCAAGGTAGAATCCCTGGAAAGTCTCTACTTCACCCCCATCCCGGCTCGGGGTCAGCCACCCCTGGAGGGAAGCCTGGACTCCCTGGGGGACATCTTCCCGGAATCAGGCCGGAAGACCCGTTCTGCTCGTCGACGGACTACACAAATCATCAACATCACCATGACCAAGGTCAGGCTCTGGGATGGGGGCTGCAGGACAGTAAAGCTCATGTCTTCTCAAGGGCATCTTTCCAGTGGGTCCTCCACATAGCCACAGGGCTGACCAGCCCGTGTCTCACAGAAGGAAAAGCTGGAATTCTAAGACCTTAGACCTCTTTTGAAGAAAAGGGCAGGACTGTAATTAGATGCCTATCTGCTGACTGTAAGGCTGGTGTCCTCTCCATGTCCAGCTCTGACCCCGTACAGGCTGAAGGGAGAGAATATGGAGAAGTTGCAGCCGAACCTGTGCTTCCCAGCACATCCCGGGGGAGCCGAGATGTTGCCGCCAGGGGGCTGCCTGCCAGCCTGGGGACTCTGGCCCTTGTTTCCACATCCCGAGGTTTAGGGAGGAGAGGGGTGCCTTTGGGGCAACAGGGACACCTTTGTGTACAGGGTGCCCTCTGCTACCAAGATGCTGGAAAAGCTCTAAAAGATGGTCAGACCCTGGCAAGTGTGGGCCAGAGATGCGGAGGCCATGGGTGAGCCTGACCAGCTCAGGAGACATGAGAGTCCTTGTTCTCCCACTTCCTAGCTGTTTGATCTTTGGGCCAGCTACTTTATTTCTTTGCACTTCACTTCTTAAATAGTCTGATACTCTGCCTTCCCTCCCTCAAAGCACTGAATAGACTTAGTGGGGAAAATGGGTAGAAAAGAGTCGATGCCCTCAGCACTATGTGGGATTCTGGCAGCAAGGCCCATTTCTTGCAGACGTCCAGGTGAGAACTCTTGCACAGCAGTGTAGGAACATGCAGGATCTGAGGGGCTTCAGGAGGGGCAACAGTTGAGGCTTCTTATAGAATGCCAAGTGCCCACTCAGCCCACTACAACCGGTCATCCTTTCTTTCAGAAGTCAGATGGGGAAGAGCCAGACAGCGCCAACTCATCCTTCTATAGCACGCAGTCCGCCCCTGTCTCCCAGGCCGGCCCGAGAGCCACCTGCTCCACCCAGTCTCTAGCCCGCCTGGGCTCTCCGGATGATGGCAACTCAGCTCTGCTCAGCCTGCCTGGATATCGGCCCACCACTCGCAGCTCTGCTCGCCGCTCCCAGGCTGGGGTGTCCAGTGGGGCCCCTCCAGGTAGGGACTGTTCCCTAACCCAACCCAAATATTAGACTGGAAGCAGATCCTGGCACAGGGAAATAAGCATTTAAAAACCCAAGGCTAGCTTCCTGGCTGCCTTCCTTGCAGCCTTGCCTGTCCATCGAGGGGGAATCAGAAATGCTCCCACAATGGGCAGATTCCTAGCATGATAGTAAAGCTCAGAAGCTACTAGGAGTCCTCAGGTGGTGAGAGTCGGCCAAAGGGCCAGGCTGGCGAGTGTTTTACCCTCAGATTCTTCTGAGAGGCTCTTGTCCTTTGGCGATCCCCTGGGTATCAATTCCTGGCCCTCAAGTAGTTTCTCTTGGTGTCATGGCCGCTGCCTCACCTCTCCAGAGAGAATGCAGTGACCCAGCTCCTGTATCTGCAGCTCTAAGCAGAGCCAGACTCTGGGCTACTGGGCTTGAAGTCCACAGGGGAGGTGGACAGGATGGTGGCAGCAAAGGCTGGCGAGATGCCAGGGCCAGTGGGCAACCTGCTGCCTCCACCTTCACTCTTCCCGGCCTTCCAGCCCCACTTGCTCCAATATCCCTGCCCTCCCCAGGAAGGAACAGCTTCTACATGGGCACTTGCCAGGATGAGCCCGAGCAGCTGGATGACTGGAACCGCATTGCAGAGCTGCAGCAGCGCAATCGAGTCTGCCCCCCGCACCTGAAGACCTGCTATCCACTTGAGTCCAGGGTGAGCTCTGGGGTCACCTGCATGGGACCTGCCTGCACTGGCTCACCCCTTCCTCTCTTGGCATTCCATCCCAGTGCCACTTGCTGACCCAGCTCAAGTAATAGTGCCCTTGGTCTCTGGCCTCCAGAGGAGGGCGACTAGATCCCTCTAGTACAGTGGTCGGCACACTCATTAGTCAACAGAGCCAAATATCAACAGTACTTCTTCAAAATAGACTCGCCCAGGCCGAAAACCGACTTCTGCGCATGGGCCACAAAGTTTCACTCGCACTGTACGCGCGCCCATGTGTGGTATTTTGTGGAAGAGCCACACTCAAGGGGCCAAAGAGCCGCATGTGGCTTGCGAGCCGCAGTTTGGCGACCATGGCTCTAGTAGAATAGCTGGAAGGGAGGGAGCTCAGGGGTGAAGTTCCTGTGGGTGGGTAGGAGGTAGAGAGGTTTGCTTGGGACTCCTCTTCGGTGGCCATTGTGCCAGGGAAGACAACAGGGAGGGAGGCCTTTTGCGATATGAAGCCTTCAGCTGTCCCACGTGCCAGGCCAGTGAAGAGAATCTGGGCCATCCTGTTGCATCGCCAACAGCCTGGGTCTATTGACCACTTCCACCCCACGCAGCCTTCCCTGAGCCTGGCGACCATCACAGATGAAGAGATGAAAACTGGTGACCCCCAGGAGACCCTGCGCCGAGCCAGCATGCAGCCAACCCAGATAGCTGAGGGCACTGGCATCACCACCCGGCAGCGCAAACGGGTCTCCTTGGAGCCCCACCAGGGCCCTGGCACCCCTGAGGTAGGAGACGTTGGCTCCTGGGTTTTATTCTAGCAGCCTACCAGGTTAGTTCACCAAGTTTGAAAAGTAGATTAAAGGGGAGGCTTCTGGCCCTTGGTGGTGGGGTAAGAGGTGCTGCTGATGGGACAAGCTGATTTATAGGGCCACTCAGCTGAGATACCTGGCTTTGGATGTGAAGTCCTCTTGCTGATGTCTGCCTAATCAGCCTCTTCGCCATAGTCTAAGAAGCCCACCAGCTGTTTCCCACGACCCATGACTCCCCGGGACCGACATGAAGGGCGCAAACAGAGCACTACGGAGGCCCAGAAGAAAGCAGCTCCCGCTGTTGTTAAACAGGTTAGTTGGGGGCTGAAGGGAGACCCTAGAGCAGCAGGTTGGCCTGGGAAAGCAGCAGTGAGCCTCATTTGACAGCCCCTCCCCACAGGCTGATCGCCGCCAGTCCATGACCTTCAGCATCCTCAACACGCCCAAGAAGCTTGGGAATAGCCTTCTGCGGAGGGGGGCCTCAAAGAAAGCCCTGCCCAAGGCCTCTCCCAACACCAGCAGTGGAACCCGTCGCTCTCCTCGCATTGCCACCACCACAGCCAGCGCTGCCACTGCTGCTGCCATCGTTGCCGCCACTTCTCGGGCCAAGGGCAAGGTGGAGGCACTGGCAGGGAAGAGGGAGGCTTAACTCTTAGGAACCCCAGTGGAAGTATGGGACCGCTTCCAGGGCAGGCCTGCTGGGGGCTAAGCAGGTGCTCCTTTTCTTGCTCAATCGCTTATTATTGAGGAGAGGAGGCAGACAACTCCACTCCTGAGAAAATCCAGAGTTGCTTAGACACATCTAGCAACTGGTAACCTGAAGGTAGATCTGTCCAGGGCCACACCATGGAAGGGATCCTGGTCGGGGCTATGGGAGCAGGAAGAGGTCTTCCCACGCCAGCTGGTGGCTGATGTCACAGCCACGTGACGGTTTCTCTCTTTCAGGCAAAGCACTAAAGGACCAGTACCAGTGAGTGGCCCCACCTGTGTCCCTGATGCTGCCCTTGCCTGATGCTGTCCCCTCAGTGCCTTCTCTCAGCTTTCAGGCCAACAGTGGCCAAACCCCTAGAGACAGTGATGCCTGACACACCTTGGCCTGGTACCTGGACCTTTATCAGAGCCTTCACTAGGAGAACAGATGTGTCGTCAGAATTGGCCTGGAGCCCGAACAGTCTGGGTCCTCTCCCTACCTTGCCTCCTGTTTTCACAAAGCAAAGTCACTTCTCCATGACGAGATTTGAGGCTGGCTTTGAGGACTGGGTCCTTGGGCCCAGCCAGTCCTCCTCAGCCTCTGTATTTAGAAGGGACCATTGGAGGAGCAGCCCTGGTCCCTGCTGTTGCTGGTGGCTAGGCTTACCAAGGGCCCTTGTTAAAGTCTATGGTTGGGCATTGACCTAGTAGGAGCACCTGGGGATAAGGTGCTCCCATCCATCCAAGGGCAGTTACCCAGAGGATGCTCTTTTCCATAACCGCCAGGCTTGCTGGGGTGGGGAAGGGTGGGGACAGCTCATTCCCCACCTTCTCTAGACTTGTACTGGGGTGGGATTTGGATTGATGGGAAGGTTTTTAAGGGCCAGGGATGGATCTTTTCTAAATGTTATTACTTGTAAATAAAGTCTATTTTTCTCCCTTGGCTGCTAAGCTGCCTGATCTGTGTGGGAAAAGCCCAGAGGGGAATCTGGGCTTGTTAGAGCATACTATGTTCCTGCTCAGTCTTCAGACCACCTACCTTCTTTCAAGTCCCTTCTCCTGGCCTCTGCTCATGGAGCAGTATGGGCTGTCTTTTTCTGAGGGCCTCTGTCCCCTGAATCTGGTTTTGTCTTTAACTTCTGAATGGTACTCTTCCCATAGTCCCTCTTAGAATGGGCCAAGTTCTGTGAATGGGAGAATGGCCTAAATCAGAAGATGTCAGCTTGCCTCCACTGAAAATCACCTATGAATGCCCATTGTGGACCTTGCTAGGTACAACAAAGACACAACTGTGGCCCTAGCCAATCTGGCTCAATGGATAGAACATCTGCCTGTGCACTGAAGGGTCTCGGGTGTGATTCCTGTCAAGGGCACATGCCTGGGTTGCGGGCTCGATACCCAGTGGGGGACTTGCAGGAGGCAGCCGATCAATGATTCTCTATCATCATTGATGTTTCTATCTCCCTCTCCCTTCCTCTCTGAAGTCAATAAAAATGTATTTTTTAAAAAAAGATACAATTGTGTATCAGAAGCAGCCTCTGCCCAATCAATTGGGGGAGGGAGGACAATACAGGCTAGCTTAGATATTGCAGGTTCGGTTCCAGACCACTACAACAAAGTGAATATTGCAATAAAGTTAGTTACAAAATATTTTGGTTTCCACTGTAGTCTATTAAGTATGCAGTAGCGTGTCTAAACAACGTACATTAACTAAAAAATACATCATAGCTAAAAAATGCTATTCACCATCTGAGCTTTCGGTGAGTTGTAATCTTTGCTGGTAGAGGGTCTTGCCTTGATGTTGGCTGCTAAGAGCAGAATGGCTAAGGGTTGGAATGGCTGTGGCAATTTCTTAAAATAAGAAAATGAAGTTTGCTGCACTGATTGACTTTCACGAATAATTTCTCTATAGAGTGCAATGCTGTTTAATAGTATTTTTATCTACAGTAGAACTTCTTTTAAAATTGGAGTCAAGCCCTAGCCGGTGTTGTTCAATTGGACATTGTCTCATGCACCAAAAGGTTGCTGGTTTATGGTCAGGGCACATGCCCAGGTTGCAGGCTTCATCCCTGGTAGGGGATGTGCAGGAGGCAGCCAACTGATGTTCTGTTCTCACATCCATGTCTCTCCAAAAATAAAACAACAGCAAAAAAATTTTAAAAATTGGAGTCAATCCTTTTTTTTTTTTAATTGATTTTGAGAGAGAGAGAGAGGAGGGAGAGAGAAACATCAATACGAGATGCATTAATCGGTAGCCTCCTGCACATGGCCTGACCAGTGATCAAACCCACTATCATCACCCTTTGGTGCATGGGACGACACGCCAACTGAGCCATGCCAGCCAGGGCTGGAGTCAGTCCTCCAAACCCTGCTGCTGCTTTATCATCTAAGTAATAGTCTAAATCTTTTGTTGTCATTTCAACAAATCTTCACGGCATCTTCACCACTAATACATTCCACCTCAAGAAACCACTTTGCTCATCCACAAGAAGCAACTCTTCATCCATTAAAGTTTTATCATGAGATTGTAGCAATTCAGTTACATCTTCAGGCTCCACTTCTAATTCTCTTGCTATTTCCACATCATATAAAGTTACTTCCTCCACTGGAGTCTTGAACCCTCCCAAGTCACCCATGAGGGTTGGAATCAACTTTTTCCAACTCCTGCTAATGATGATATTTCACCTTTCCCCATGAATCACTAATGTTCTTAGTAAAGAATAGTGAATCTTTTCCAGAAGGTTTTTAATTTACTTTGCCCAGATCCATCAGAGGAATTACTATGGCAACTATCACATTATGAAATGTATTTCTTAAATAATAAGACTTGAAAATTGAAATTACTCCTTGATCCACAGATTGCAAAATGAATGTTAGCAGCATGAAAACATTAATCTCGTTCATTTCCATCAGAGCTCTTGGGTGACCAGGTGCTTGTCAATGAGCAGCATTATTTTCAAAGGAATAGTTTGTTCTGAGCAGTAGGTCCCAAAAATATCCAATAAATCATATTGTAAACAGATGTGCTATCATATATAGGCTTTGCTGTTCCATTTCTAGAGCACAGGCAGAATAGATTTAGCATAATCCTTAAGAGCCCTGGGATTTTCAGAAGGGTAAATGAGCACTGACTTCACCTTAAAGCAGCAGCTGCATTAGCTCCTAACAAAGTCAGCCTGCCCTTAAAAAAATTTTTTTGGTATTGATTTTAGAAAGAGAAACATGGATCAGCTGCCTTCTGCACACCCCCTACTGAGGACCAAGCCCCCAACCTGGACATGATTATGCTCAACCAACTAAGCCACAATGAACGGCCAGGGCTCAGCCTGCCCCTTGAGACTTTGAAGCCAGGCATTGGCTTCTCCTCTCTAGCTGTGAAATTCCTAGATGGCATCTTCTTCCATTAGAAGACCGTTTCATCTACATTGAAAATCTGTTATTAAGAGTAGCAATCTTGCCCTAACCAGTTTGGCTCACTGGATAGAGCATCAGCCTGCAGACTGAAGGGTCCCGGGTTCGATTCCGGCCAAGGGCATGTCCCTTGGTTGCAGGCACATCCCCAGTGGGGGGTGTGCAAGAGGTGGCTGATCAATGTTTCTCTCTCATCGATGTTTCTAGCTCTCTATCCCTCTCCCTTCCTCTCTGTAAAAAATCAATAAAATATATTTTTTTAAAAAGAGAGAGTAGCAATCTTCATTAATGATCTCAGCTAGATTTCCTGGATAACTTGCTGTAGCTTCCACATCAGCACTGGCTGCTTCACCCTGCACTTCTATGTTATGGAGATGGCTTCTTAAACTTCATGAACCAACCTCTGCTAGCTTCCAATTTTTCTACTGCAGCCTCCTCACTTCTCTCAGCCTTCACAGAATCATGGGTTAGGCTAGGGTTTAAAAGAATGTGGTTGGTTTCACCTGTCTAGACCACCAAAACTTTCTCCATATCAGCAGTAAGACTTTCATTTTCTTATCAATGTGTTCCCTGGAGTAGCACTTTTAATTTCCTTCAAGAACTTTTCCTTTGCATTCACCACTTGGCTATTTGGTGTAAGAGGGAGGACTAGGTTGTTGCCTGTCCGGGCTTTCGACATGCCTTCCTCACTAAGCTGAATCATTTCTAGCTTTCGATTTAAAGTGAGAGACAGATGACTCTTCCTTTCACTGGACATTTAGAGGTCACTGTAGGGTTATTACTTGGCCTAATTTCAATACTGTTATGTCTTGGGGACTAGGGAGGCTCAAGAAGAGGGGGAGAGATAGGGAATAGGCAGTCAGAACAGTCAGAACACACACATTTGTCAATTAAGTTTACCATCTTATATGAGCATGATTCATGGCACCCCAAAAACAGTCACAACTGTGACATCAAAGACCACTGATCACAGATCATAACAAATAAAATGATGATGAAGAAGTTTAAAATATTTCAAGAATTACCAAAATATGACATGAAGTGAACAAATGCTGTTAGCAATTTGTAAAAAATGCATGATCTGTGAAGCACAATAAAACAAGGTATGCCTATACAAATACATAGCATTAAGTTGACAGACTGTGGCCTGAGCTGACAGCCTAGACCTAAATGAAGAGGTGGCGTTTCAACCAGGCTCGAGTTCACCTGTCAGGATGGTGAGGCAGAGGGAACCCTCTGGAGGCTTCTTGAGTCGGGGGCATGAGTGTCCTCAGCCCAGCCTGGGAAGTGAAGGCAGACAAGGATCAGGGCCAAGGGGGAGGGATATCTGGTCACTTTCCTCTAGGCCATGCCTCCTCTGCTTGAGTCTGAAGTTCTTTGTAGTTCCACCTTGGGCCTGGGGTCTTGGGGGAGTGGTGGTCCTTAGCTGGAGACTGCTTGGGGCATAGCCCACCCTTTCCTCCCCACACTGGAGCAGAGCTCCGCTCATCCCTGGAAACCTTCCCTCAGGTTCCTCACCAAGAGATCGGCCAGGACAACGTGGCGCTGGACAGTGTACTCAGGATCCGTGAAAACACAAGAGAAGTTGGTGTTGCGCAAGACGGGGCTCAGCTCCTCCAGCACCAAGGCCTTCTTCAGCTGAGTGCTGGCACCCCTGTGCTCCCGGCTGCAGCAGAGAAGAAAGGCCATGAGAGGACTGCAGGAGGAGGCCTCCCTCCTGTGGGCCTCATCCCCATGCCCCTCACCTGGTGCCGCTCTCCTGCAGCCGGTCTGGGAGGTGCTCGATGAAAGAACCATTGCCCAGCCAGTAGAGAATGCTGAAGTGGTGGAAGCGGCTACAGGCGGTACAGGACAGAGTCAGCGTTCCATCTAGGAGCACAAGTGGCTGTCAGCCCTCAGCCTTTCCATAGAGCAGCCCCCCACCCTCTCTTCTGTGGCCTGCCCACCCGCCCCAGCTCCCCAGCGCCACGATTCAGGAACCTAGTGTGCTGCTCGGCACACCACCCAGGTGCGAAAGTCCATTGAAGCAGAAGTACACTTGTCTACCACTGAGGCCCAGGGCTGAGTGAGAGTCGGGGATAGGTCCTTGGTTCAGGTGATAACTCCTGAGCTTGTTTATTCAGGAGACCTAGTGCCCAGCTTCAGTGACTAGAAGCCCCAGCCAAGGGGGCAGCCCTACTGGGGCCACTCCTCCTGAGGTGGCCAGAAGCAAGTGGGCTCTGAGAGGAGGGGCAGGGCCTGGGAGCCCACGGCAGTCCGGCTCTGCAGCTTCTCACCTTTCCTTGTCTGAATACTCTCTGTTCTACTCGATAGGGAGCATCTTGGGAGCAGGGCCCCGTGCCCATACTCATAATGCTGGGTGGGAGACAGAACGCTGAGTGCTCAGCCAAGCTGGCCAGGTTGGTAGTGGGCTACATGGCAGAAGGGCAGGGGGTATATTCAGGAGTCAACCCCACCCCTGGACCCTCTGTGCTAACAGCCTCCCTTCTAACCACGGTGACCTCCTGGGCTTTCTTCAGAATTGTTCCTTACTTAGTGAGAGTCCATCTTCTGGCCAGGTCACCTCCAATGCTGGGCACTGCTTAGTTGCGGGGAGCGCTGAGGGGCGGGAGGAGGAGGGGTCTTTTGTGATCCCAGCTGAGACTGCAGCAGCTGTGCCGGCCTGGGGTATAGGTGTGGCTCTCACCAAATGGGAGACGATGTGGGCACACAGGAACAGGAACAGGAACCACAAAGGGCTGGAGTCTGAGGAAAGGACAGTCACGGAGATCAGCAGCTGCCAGGCCACCTGGGAATGCTCAGCACCCAGGCTCAGATCTTAGCTGAGGGACTTGCTGCCTGGATAGCTCTGGCCCGGAGATTCCTGGGCTCTGCTTGGGGAATTGCAGGGGCAGAAGGACCCTCAGCTCCTGCCTCCCGGCCCTTTTTGAAAGGAGCACAGGGAGGCTCTGGAATGGAGCCAGAGCCACAGCGTCTGGACAGAGGCTGAAAAGACCGCAGTGAAGAGGGGTCACCTGGGAGTAAGGCTTGGGGCAACCCACGGCTCCGTTCTGTTCTCAGACCACTCCCACCCCCACGTTCTAACCCCGACACGTCCTCCACCCTCCTCCTCCCCCAGCCGCCCATGCACAGCCCCAGGTCCCACCTCGTGTCCAGCTCTGCCTGATGGTCATGATGTGCCAGGACCTGGTGTTCTTGGCTCTGTGGCTCTATATATGTACAGGATGGCCTCTTCCCTCTTCCTCTTTGGGGGCAGGCGGGGGTGGGGGGGGCGGGGAGGGGAGTGGTGAGTAAGCTGGCCTAGGCTTCAGGACCTGCCTCTGCTCCCGCTGCCCGCTTCTGCTCTGCCCCTCTGCCTCCTTCTCCATCCCCTCCCCCTCCTTCTCCGTCCCCTGTCCCCTCCCCCTCCTCTCTCCCAGCTGGCTCCGGCTCCTGCTCCTCCACCACCTCAGCACGACCTCTGCCCCTGAGAGGCAGCCGCACTGGGTCTCCCTCCCCTCGCGGGCGCGGGGGAGGGGGGGCGGGCGGGAGCGAGGAGGCCCCATCAACCCGGCCTGGCTGCCTCCCAGGGACCCTTAGCTCATCGCGCTCATCCTGGAGCAGCTCAAAAGCAGCGGCCTGTTGGACAGCTTCCGCAGGGACTACCTGGCCAACGTGGCCACCAAACCAGCTTACCAAAACCTGAGGCAGAAAAAAAAAAAAAGAAGAAGCTGGCCAAAGATCCCAACCGTGCTTCCTGCAGATCCCACAGCCCTGCCTCGAACTGGCTCGCAGGGGACTGCCAGGCACTACTATTCACTCTGTCCTGTCCATCTGTCCCCACCGGCAGCTCCTGGAAGGCAGGCATGTGGCCGAGGCTGGAGCTCTTCAGCACCCAAAGCTGGAGGGTCATCTAGGGACAGTCTTTCCTCGCCCGAGCTCTGTTAACATACCATGTAACATGCTAGTTTCCAGTGCACGCTAACCCCTTCAGTACAGACACAGAAACACATGCAAAGAGGGGCCAGGGACTTACCCAGCCAGAAGGGAGATAAAGCTCTCCTCACCGCGGAGCTGTTCTGGGAAGGGCAGGATCCAGGGAATCATGCTGGGAAAGCACTGGCCCCTATTTCACTTTCACTTTGATTCTAACAGGGAATCTAAAGCAGGCTGAGGTACTGGAAGCTTCCTGCTATTTCCTAGCACCCTTACTCGCCAGCCAGCATCAGACTGGGTACGTACGGTCTTTAATCCACCCACATCTGTAACCTCCAGGGTCACAAAGGGGATGGGACCAATGAAAGTCTCTCACAGGTCAATCCTTCCATCCCAGCGAAGGGTCAGGACTTTAGTATCCATCTTTGCTCTTCAGAGCCAGATCTTTGCTTCTATGAGCAGGCCTCTTGCTTCCTTCTTCTGTTATGTTGCTATTCAAGGGAACAACTCTTGTAGGCACTGGGGACTCCAACGTGTTAGATCAATTTGACCATTTCATGTTCAATGGCACCCGAGTCTATCCACATCCAGACCTTTCTCAGGCTCCCCACTCCCCTAAACCAACACCCACCCAGAGTCACGATGAACTCTTCTCACTTCTCTCATCCCAGAGCTACAGGTCTAGGTTCCCCAGGAAGTCTAGATTCCCCATACCTGGCTCCCAAGAAGTCTGAAGAGCCCTACTTTTCGAATCACCATTCCGGAGCACCACAGCGCGGTTCCACTCTGCTTTTCCCATGTGAGCCCCGCCACGGGAACTGCGCCAAGAGTACTTCCCAGACTTGTCTGCAGGACCTCGCAGAGCCACGCGGAGAACTTGAAACAGGAGCTGGAGCCCTGGTGCTAAAAGGAGGGCATTCCCTGGGAAGAGGGGGAATGGCCCCACACTGGCTCAAGCAGCACCCCAGTCTAGCTGCTGACGGGGCAATAGAGCTGGGACTGTGGCAGAGGCAGGACCAGTGGGCAGTGAGTGAGGCACTCACTGTCAGGGTCATGGAGGCAGAACGATCCGGAGGAGGACTGGTGATCCATGTATCAAGTGTGAAGGACAAAACCTGAGTGACTGGGGTTTGTGACTTCTGTGGTCAAAAGGATAGGAGAGCTGGGGACAGAGCCAGGGAGGCCAGGACACAGGATTGGCTTTAGAGGATGTCTGCTGCAATCCCAAGGGGGTGTTACTGGTGTGGAAAACAGACTCATGTTCCTCATTTAGAGGCAGGAGAGAAAGCTATGCATTCTGCTCTCCAGAGCTCTACTTGGCATTTTTTAACTCTTGGTCTCTCCCCACGAGTTGCTAGGCTGCAGGACACAGGGAAACTCCTTCCAGCACCCCCAGCAGTTAAGTCAGGAGGCAAGGCTGCCTGGGGCTCAAAGACACAGTCCTTTGGGGCTTGGGGGCGAGGGGAGGGAGAGAATGGAGGTGGGATTCTACTTCAGAGTCACCAAGACTAGAGTTGGGCCACTGGGAGGTCCTAGGGCTCAGGACTGGTGAAATATAAAGAGAGTCTTGGACAGTTGGCTTCAGCTTCTCACATGAGCCTGATGTGGGGATTGGATGATCCCTGGACCCTTCAACCAGCCCCCAGTCCACTCTGAGAATGGCATGAAAGGTGGGGGACTGTGGGAAGCCACAGCCGGGTAAGACAGCCAACGTTGAGAATGGCCCTGAGAAGGGGTGATGGCAGGGAACTGACCTCGAAGTGGTAAGGACACAACCACCCAGTGATGCCCTGGGCCCCTTCTACCACAGGACAGAGCCCGGCATTCCACCACTCCCCGGGATGCTGAGCGGGGCCAACCCTCAAACAGGAACAGCAAAAGGCAGCCAAGGCAAGGCATCCCCGGGGACCCCAGGGAAGGAGGTGGGAAGAAGAAAAGCAAGATGATGTTCAGCTTTCCAACCCAGCTCATGGAGCTTTATTCAGAATGGAGTGACAAGATCCTTCTTGGTTCTTGCTGCCCTTGAAGGGGTAGGCCCAGATGGGCCGTATTTCCTAGGAGCCCCATGTTTACCCTCCCACGTCCTCACAACTAGGACCAGGGCTGGGCCTCCCTGGAATCCCTTTGCAGAAGCCATACTCACCTGGGCCTCCCCCGCCTACTACCCAACCCCGCCAACTTCCACGAGAGGACCCATGAACAACAAAGCTGACGCAGGGACCTTCTCTGGCTGGGAATCCCCTGCCAGCTTCAAGGGAACAAAGTCTCATGTCTGTCACAATCCCTCTGCCGCATCCACTCAGACGCACGCACACATTCACACAGGCTTTCCGGGAAGGAAGTGATGTGGCTGAATGGCCTGTGGTATATACTGCCACTTCCGGGCACAAGGAGCCCTCAATCATTGCAGCTCCCATGGCCTCCGTTCTGGCTGAGTGCAGGGTTGCTCCGGGCAGGTCACCCAAACTGCTCCTGCCCCCAAACAAATCCTCAAGGCATTCTGAGGTCCCAAGGCTTCCCTCACTGGAAAAGTCACAAGATTCCACTTGCCTCAACCAGCCTATGGCTCCTGGACAGGGGAAGGTAGAAGATACCTCACCACACAGTGCTCCTCTGTGGCAACAGTGGGAGGGCTTTAGCTCTTCCACGCTGAGCGTGCCAGGCTTGAGCCCCTTCGAGGGAAGGAGATGGGTGGGCTGAGGCTCTCAGCCAGAGGTGAGGAGGCTCCTTTAAACCAGAAAGGTTGTGGCTCTGCTCCCGCCCTGCTCAAGCAGGAGGATAAGGCCTGCAGGAGTTGGGGCAGTTCCTATGCTCCACAATAAAAAAGGTTTTTAAATATATTCATCAAAATAGTTTTCTTTTAAAAAGCCCCCACTGCTGACAGCCCACTGGCTAGCTCGCCATCATGTCCCTCCCCTGCCCGGACACAGCCAGGAGGGTCCTGAGTGGCCCAAGTGCCCCTTTGAGTCTTTCCCACCCAGGAGGTCTTGAAGGGCAGGGAGGAGTGTGCCCTGAGGTCCATGGTGGGTGGATGCTCTTCTGCCTGATTACTCGAGGCCCAGGATGTAGTTGATGCCTTGTACCAGGCCAATGATGACAGGCTGCCAGGCTACCAAATAGCGAAGCCAATCCAGCAGTTGCCCGTACATGACGTGGGGCCTCTCCCAGCTGCCGGTGTGTTAAAGGAAAGAGGCTATGCTTAGAGCTTCTAAGGCTGGTCTAGGGATGGTCATGGAGGGTTTGCTCACATGCTCCCTCCACGGGACTGCCCACACTTTGAGCAGCTTTCTAGAAAGCCCCACCAGCCTTTCCATGTTGGAGTAAAGGGCTAAAGCGGGGGGGGGGGGGGGGGGGGCAGTGCAGAAGATGGGGGTGGAGTGGTGGAACTAAGCTCTCCATGACCGACATGCAGAGAGGGTCATCCATGGAACAACTTCTCTGAGATGGACTGGCAGTGAGAGAACACAGCCTGAGGCCGGTGACACTGGCTGCAGGGAAGCTGGGAGTTAAGAAAGGCAGCCCTGAAGGTTCTTGTAATGTCCAACTGGAAGGCTTTCTAGGTCAAGGAAGAGGTAGAGTCTAGAGAGAGGCAGAAGGGAGCACGAGGCTGGTCACAGAGGATAACCCCTGGCAGAGGCCCCAAGGATCCCCATCCAGGGGCACTAAGCACCTGACCCTACTGAGGCCAAACGGCTCTGGAGATAGTTCCCCTCCTTCCACTTTACAGCTAACCACTGGGCAAGACGCCTGGAAAAGGAGCCTGGGATTCCAGGTCTGGGGAAAGCCCTGGGGGGAGAGAACCTCTTAAAAGGCATCAGAAAGGGCAGCTTGGCCTAGTCTCTGAGAACTAAGGGAAGCTCCAACCATCAGCTTGACCACGGAGTTATCCCTAAACTAGTCCCTGCAAGAATGAAGTAAGGAACCTAAAAGGGCCTGCCTCCTGTCCAGGGAGTGTACTGGGAATGCAGTGGCTCCCACACGGCCCAGCTAGTGTACTGGGGACAGAGAAAAGGGCAGCTGAGAGGAGAGGGGAGAAAGCTGGATCTCTGTATCCCAGGGGAAGTGCAGGGGTGGGCAGAGTATGGCTGGCACTTTCCAACGGTCAGGCTGTGAGAAGAATGAGGAAGATGAAGGTACAGGATGAGGAGGGAAGGCTGGCAGGGGAGGAAGTGATAGTTCAGAGGAGCACAAGTCCTGTGTTGATAGCTGATGGGGACAGGGAGTCCCTCGGCCACCCCTGCACCTATAGGCCCCACACAGGCACAGAGCTGGTCTCCAGCCTGCAAGTCATAGATAAGGCATCATCATGCATTAATTATATCACCTAAACAAGTATCCAACATCTAACTGTTTCATCTGTAAAATG
This sequence comes from Myotis myotis, assembly GCF_014108235.1. NCBI lineage: Eukaryota > Metazoa > Chordata > Mammalia > Chiroptera > Vespertilionidae > Myotis > Myotis myotis. Next base: position 40,972,689 of record NW_023416314.1, read on the forward strand.
AGGATATCACCAGGTCATAAAGTTGCTAGAGAAGACAATGAGATGCATATGAGTAGAACACTTAACACAGTGCCAGGTACACAGTAAGCAAGCAGGAAGCGGCAGCTGCTACAACTACCAACTTAGCCTTAAGGGTTCTAGAACTATGATGAGAAGCTGAGGCATTAGCCCTGTGCCATGTCCCATCCCCAACTTCCTTACACTTGAGGCTAAATAGAATGGTGGACATGTACGGGGGGGTGGGGGTGGGGGGAGAGGAGAGCTCCATGAGGACCCAAATGCAGGGTCACATTGGCCAGTGCTTGCTTCCCACTGCCCACTCCCAAAGGATGCAAAATAAGGATACGGGTTGCTGAACATCCTCTTGAGGTCTACCTTCTCTTTGCAGTAGGGACACGTCTGTTTCTTTCCCACAATGCACCAGCCGCGAATGCAGAACTCGTGGAAACTAAGCACCACTGGTCAAGGGAAATACTGTGGACAGCCTGCGTGGCACCCAGCTCTGTGCTGATCTTCAAGCTGCCCATATACTAGCTCTGGAGAAAGGTTCCAAGCCTGGCCTCCCCTCTTATCTGCTATATAATATTAGGCAAGTCCCTTCTCTCTGACTCTTTGCTCATATATGAAACAAGAATAATAATCTCTACCGTACAGGATTGTTAGGGGCAAAATGGGAATAATATAATGCATGGCACAAAATGGGAGCTGAGCAAGGACATGACAAATCTTAGAAAAGTTATTCAGGCCCTAATTGGTTTGGCTCAGTGGATAGAGCGTCAGCCTGCGGACTGAAGGGTCCCGGGTTCGATTCCGGTCAAGGGCATGTACCTTGGTTGTGGGCACATCCCCAGTTGGGGGCGTGCAGGAGGCAGCTGATTGCTGTTTCCCTCTCATCGATGTTTCTAACTCTCTATCCCTTTTCCTTTCTCTCTGTAAAAAAAATCAATAAAATATATATATATATATATATATATACACATATATATACATATATACATATTTTTTTAAAAAAGAAGAGTTATTCAGCGGGATCTGATTCTGAAACTGAGGACTCCAATTAGAGGATGCTCTTCCTGTGACCCTCCAACCTTGGGGCACCGAGTGCAGCTGCAGGCTCCTTCCTGATCTGCCAGGCTATGAACACCATTTACATAAGAGTGGCTCCCATGTGTGGGAAAGACCGAGCAAGGATGCGTTTTCTACTCCTGGGTGTCAGCTCCTCTAACACTGAACATCACCCAAATGCCTACCCTCTTGTGACTCTCCTACACTCAAAGACCGGGCAGCATGCCCCCTTCCCTCCCTGCCTGCAGTGTGCATGAGACCCAGGAGCTCCAGACGGATACACATGATTGCAAGACAGCCTGTACGTGTTCTCGATGATGCCCTCTTCACTGACATCCACAAAGATCTGCTGCCCACACACGGCACACATGCTGTCCGAGAGGTGTTTGGTAGGCATGCCTGACTCGCTGTAGAACTGGGAGAGAAGAGCACAAGGGAAAGACAGGAAATATGTGAGAATCAACCAAAGTGGGAAGCTACCACAGAGGCCTTAGGTCTTCTAGAGAGAAGACAAAGTGGCAGGGGAGGTCAAAGAGCTAGAAAACATTTCTATACAGTAAACCGACCTCATCCTTGTTGGGTGAATGAGGAGAAAGGGACAGACCAGAGATGGGTCAGGAAGTCAAACCTAACAGGACCTGAAGACTGGGCTGGGTTAACATCAGGGACAAGGGGAATGTGAGGGAGAAGGACTCAGGGTGGTGACCAGGAGCTATGTCAGGTAGGCCATGCTGTGGCCAGACTATGATGCTAGCAGACATGGACACCATCTCTAAGATTCAAAAGAGCAGTATCCAGAGCATGGTGGTGATAAGGGTGTTCTCAGACACCTGTGGCTGCAGCAAAGGAGCTGCAATCCTTTTGGACAGCATTTGGCATAATATCTCATACTGTCACACACTTTAGCCATTAATTTCACTTCAAGGAATTTAAGGAAATAAAAACAAATGTCAAAAAGCTTCATGCAACCCTGGCCAGTGTGGCTCAGTTGGCTGAGCATTATCCCATGCACTGAGTGGTTCAATTCCTGGTCAGAGCACATGCCCGGGTTGTGAGCTTGACAGTCAATGTTTCTCTCTCCCTCTCCCTTCCTTTCTCTTTAAAAGTGAATAAAAACATTTAAAAAAAAGCTTCACCATATAGATATTCATTTAGACATTATTTATAATTAAAGAAGCAAAGAGTTTCATAATTCCTCTAAAAGTTAAACAAGAATCACCACATGACACAGCAATTCCACTCCCAAAAATGAAAACGGACTAAACACATGCTTGTGTGCTAATGCTCATCACAGCACTACTCACAATAGTCAGAGGTGGAAACAATCCCTGTGTCCATCAATAAACAGGGTATAAATAAATGTGATATATCCACCCAATAAAATATTGTTCAGTCATTAAAATAATGAAGTTCTGACACATGCTACAACACACATGAACCTTGAAAACATTATGCAAGGTGAAATAAGCCGACACAAAAGAACAAATATTATATGACTCCATATATAAAATATCTAGAATAGATAAAAAAGATCACTCTGTCTTCTGTGTGAAAAATGAATTGGAGATGAGGCAAAAAGGCTTTAGAAAGACCAGCTAAGAGACAATTATAATTCTCTAAAAGCAATGGATCATGGAGGCTATACTAAGGTGATGGCTTGGGCTAATTTGATGGCAGTAAAAACAGAGAAGTATAGACAGACTGATGATGTCTAATAGACCATTGAATAATAACATTCTAGTGTTCAGAAAACAGTTTTGGATTAGAAATCTGGAATCCCTGGACAAAGAAAAGTGAACTATCCAGGTTAAGAGTAGAAAAGATGACTTAGATTTGAACTTAGAGGAACAATAACATTTAAGAGAAAGAAAAATTAGCAGAGGAAACAGAAAATACCAGTGACAAAAAGAAAACCAGGACTGGGTAATGTTGTGAACTCTGCAAAATGCTTTACATTAACCTGTTCCTTACAATTCTGTAAGACTGGTAGTATTACTACAGCTCAGAAAACAAGAGCAGAGAGGTAAAGTAACTTGCTCAAGAGTACACAGCTAGCCCTGGCTGGGTAGCTCAATAGATTAGAGTATCATCCTATGCACCAAAAAGGTTGTGGGTTTGAAACCTGGTCAGGGTGCATACAGGAGGCAACTGATCAATGTTTCTCTTTCTCTCTCCTTCGCTCCCTTACTCTCTGTCTAAAGACAGTAACAACATAGAGACATATGTAATACTTTCAACAATAAAGATTAAAAGAATAAATTTTAAAAAGAGAGAGATTATAGCTAATTAAAAGTGGATTAGAACTTGAAACTAGGTCTGACTCTAACCCCCTAGCTCTTTCCACTACTTTAAACCAGATGAATGGCTAGTCCTGTCATGATGCTATCTGGGCCACTGATGATCCAAGAGGTAACTCTGGGGCACAAGAACTTGCTTAGAAGATAGAAAGTGTGAGGTTAAAAAAAAAAAGTGTGAGATAGAGCCTTGGCCAGTGTGGCTCAGTTGGTTGGAGCATCGTCCTGTACACCAAAAGGTTGCAAGTTCCATTCCCGGTCAGGGACATATCCAGGTTGCAGGTTCCAGCCCCAGTCCGAGCAAAAACAGGAGGCAACCAATCGATGTTTCCTCTCCTCTCCCCTCCCTCCCCCTCCCCTCCCTCCCCCTCCCCTCCCCTCTCTTCTCTAAAAGTCAATAAACATATCTTCAGCTGAGGACTAAAAGAAATCCACAAAAAAACAAAAAAGTGTGAGGTATACCCACTGTAGCATGAATAGTGTGTGTTACTGTCCTGCCTGGAAGAAGCCCCAGAAAAAAAGCTTATTTCACAATCAAGGAAACCATACTGACTGGCTGTCACAAGTTTATGATCTCATAGTGACCGGATGGGAAAAAAACAAACATCCAAGGTTCCCTAGACTCATCATAAGAAGATAATTACTTAAGTTCATATTACAAGTTTCTCCACGTGAAGACAAACCAAAGAGCTACTCTATACTAAACAGAACAGTGAAAAGGAATTGAGAATGCTTGCTAATATACTTACAAAGCCTCCTGGTTTCATTTCTAAGAACCCCGAGACGAATAAATCACACATCTCTTTAGGTCAAACCACCCTCAAAGGGGAACCACACGATGACTAAAACGAGTTCCTGACATGGCAAGCAGAACAGCTCCAACATCAACTATGACTTTCTGGGGTAGCCATGACCACAAAATGTACAAAAGACTATGAAAAATGATCAGGACTGAACATATGGTCTATCCATACAGTGGAATATTATTCAGACTTAAAAAGGAAGAAAATTCTGATACATGCTACAACATGGGTGAACCTTGAAGACATTATGCTAAGTGAAATAAGTAAATCACAAAAGTCAAATATTGCACGGGTCCACTTATATGAGGTACCCGCAGTGGTCAAATTCAGAGACAGAAAATAGAATGGTGGTTGCCTGAGGCTGGGGGAGGGGAAATTGCAGAGTTACTATTTAATGGGTATAGAGCTTCAGTTTTACAAGTGAAGAGTTTTATGGATGTATAGTAGTGATGGTTGCAGAACAATGTAAATGTACTTAATGTAACTGAACTATACACTTAAAAATGATTAAGATAGTAAATTTTGCTATATGTGTTTTTTTAGTCCTCACTAGAGAATATGTTTTTATTGATTTTAAAGAGAGGAAGAGCGAGAGAAAGAGAAATATTGATCAGGAATTGAACCTGCAACCCTTTGGTGTATAGGACAATGCTCCAACCAACTGAGCCACCGGCCAGGGCAATGTTATGTGTATTTTACCACAATTAAAAAAAACAAAACAAAAACAAGGGCTGCTACTGAAATGGGTGGTAGTGGTGTTAGTAAAGACTGTACTTGGGTCATACTAGATACATTATAGATGGTTGACAAATAACTGCTGCTTGAATAAATGAATGAATGAGTTGTCCAGTGAATGTATGGAAGGCAGAAATTTCTTGGCTTCAAATTGCCTGCACAAAAGCACTGATCAGATTTTGTTTTTAAGGTCAGGGTTATTCTTGAAATTGATGTTTCCGTGGCTCAGAGACCCAGAGCACAAGGCCCACTTGACCAAAGACAGGCAGAAACAAGAGAGTCCTGGAATTCTCAGGGTTGGAAAGAACTGTAAAGGCAGTGCAATATATCCCTTTAATCTATGCTGAAATCCCTTCTCCCACACCCTTGCCTGGTCTCATCTGCTGGCATCCCAAGCCCTAGAAGAAGGCCTGTCACTAAGTCTCAGCAATATTTGCTATGGGAAATAATGAATGAACTCCTGGTGACTCACCTAGTACTACCACAAGCCATTCTAGTCTTCCTATGACCCACTCTGCTGCAAGATGGGAACATGGGGAAACAGCAAACTGTCCATAGTTAGGGTCAGCAAGGTCACATTCTGTTGGACAGGTGCTGGATAGAGTGGCTCCTCTGAAAGGGATAGCCATTCTCAATGTCAATTACCTAGGAAAGAAGTAAGTCCTCATATAAGATACCAGGATTCAGAAGGCTGGCCTGAGGAATAGAGGAAGGGGTGGCATATTTTTGTCAGGAACAAAGGCTCTAGGTCCAGACATTTGGAAATTAGTTGTCTAGATGTGGTGGGTGCCAAAATGCCACTAGCTACACAGCGGTAGGCTGAGAGTTGGTGAAGGCAGGGTCTGGAAACTTGGAAAGCAGGCAACCTGGTAAATCAGATTAACCTCAGCCAAGTACCCTTGGCTTATTTTCCTGCTCTCATCCTCAACCTTTTAATAAACCCCAATGTGACTGCTTGATCCTTCTGTTCTTATGCTGAGATACAGAGTTTATACATGGGCCAGGCTATTAAATGAGCATATGGGGTAGTAAGATCCCATAAAGGGAGGGAGAATATGAGGGGCCAAGAGCTGGTATTTGAGGCACCCTCCACCCTAACAAGAGATTCTCCTGCCAGGTCTTTTGGTAAAGCTGGAATTTATTATCTTTTAAGGATTATCAGCTGTAATAATTGGAATTCTTCCCAATAATTCTTCCCAAGAACATGGAAAGAGGCCAATGTAATGATCCCATCTCCTCTAGAGAAGCCATCTTGTGGATCAGTTCTGAGCTCAGTCCCATTTGGACAGAAGAGGGATTTTGTAGATTGGTTATCAGCGACCACTTGAGGGAATTAAGGCCCTGCTTAAATTGGCAGCTGATAATAACCTTGAAATAAAGTTGGCAAGAAGCTGGGAAAATCAGAGAATTGGTCTTGTAAAAACAGAATCAGAAGAAAAAGAAATCACTAGAGGGTAAAGGATAGAATACTGGCAAGAGGGACTGTGAAAAGCTGGCTATGCTATAAAAGCAGTCTAAGAGAAAAGCTGTTATTCAAAGTGCAGTTAGTAATTAGATAATCTAGGGTCCAGAAATCTCTTCTGGGAAGTGAAATGGGTAAAGGAAGAGCTGAAGCATACACAAATGTGTACGAGACCGCAAAATGCAGCTAAAACATAAGACAGTTGTTCAAAAAGTATCTAATAAGCTGTCCACAAAGTGACCCAATATACTTTGTTTTCAATTTGATCCATTACAGGAAAAATAGCCCATGATACTGAGAAACAAAGTTCTAGATCTGAAACTACTATACTTGATTAAAAGTATCCAAGGTGATGGTTGAGTATTATTTAACCTAAATTGGCCTGTGACACAAATGAGATTGCAGAAGCATGACATACAAGTTTACACAGCAGATAGTCTCCCACCTGCAAACTGCCTCAAATCCTTCCGGAGTTCCCGAAGCACCTCACAGTGCAGATCCTTTCCTGTTCTTATCACTTGGTCTCCATAGATATCTGCTGCCTAACAGCTAGGACTGGTATTTGGATGCTCCCAGAGAACCTATTTCCCTAATGTTCTCCCAGGGTTTCACCCCAAGCTGTCAGGAACATCTGAATGCCCATTGGTTCCCCTCCATCAGACAGAGCCACATGTATTTCAGCACAGAAATGGAGAGAGGTCCATTAAATTTTGAAATATTCTTCCTTGCGGTGGCGTCTAATGGGATGACACTGAGATGGGGAACACTTTTGTGTTGTTTACATAATTAAGAGAATGTAAATAGCAAAACAAATACATATTTCCATTATGAAGGAATAAAAGGGATATTGATGTAGGTTTCTCAGACTGGCTATTTTACCCATATTTTAAGCTTGAAGAATTTCTCCATGGTCTCCATCTCACCCTCTTAGAGCATTTCCTATCTCACTAAAGTGTACACCATTCAAGGAGTTGCTTGAGTTAGAAATCTCAGCTTTGACACCTACTTTTCCTTCATATTTTTTCCTTCAGGCTCCAGAACTAATCTATATCCAAGTCCCATCAAACTTAACTACAAAATAGTTCAAAATAGTGCTCTTCTCTCCCTTTCTACCATCTCTACGCTAATCCAAGCTACCTTCATCTTTCCCAGACTAGTGCATTTGTCTCTTAAATAGTCTTAAGTGGTCCACTCTAACCTGTAGACCCCTCTCCAATCTGTTCTCTACCCAGCAGCCAATACGATCTTTTCAAAATGCAAATCTGATAATGTCATTTTCTATTGTAGCCTTCCAGTCTTTTTAGTATAAAAAAACACAATCTTTCCTTCGTCCTATAAGGCTTTTTCTAGTCTAGCCTCTGACTATGTCTCCAGTTATTTCACTACATTCTCAGCCCTACAAGTACATTAGCCTCAGTTCTTCAAAATGCCCACCTTTTCTCCCACCACAGGACTCTTATACTCACAATTTTCTCTACCTCGTTTCATTTCACTCCATCTAGTTAATGCCTATACATGGTGTGAGTCAGCTCAGTAGTCACTTCTTCAGAGAAGCGCTTTGAGACCCCCAACTAGGTCAAATGCTACTCCTACATTTATTCATTGCATCATGAACCTTTCCTTCATAATATTTATTAAATTTACAATTTTATATTTATTTTTGTGTTTATTACCCGTAATACCTTTCTGTCACTAGAGAGTAAAGTCCAATTAGGCAAGGACCATATCTGCTTCTGTGTGTACACCTTTGCAATCCCAGCACACACAGTGTTCAGGCACATAGGCATTACATAAATAATTGTTGGATGAATGCTAACTTCCTTCAGGGTAAAGTGGTCCTTTCCTATAATGGTCCTAAAGTTAAAAATTCCAGGGTACATCTGAGATCTGACTTTCCAAATTTTAAGGAAGAAATCTCCATACATACCACCGACATCTTGAAGGATTTTATCTGGCTCCTCTCTTCGGTCAAACAAGTGATGCTATCCTAAACTCTCTGGAGGTGGCAGGAGGCAGTATTAAGAGCCAGGTGAACTCACCCCTATGGTAGACGCCATGTAGTCTGCACACATTTCTGCAAAGTCCCGCTCAAGAACACCATAGTAGAGGCCATAGAAGAGGAGAGAAATGCCAAAGTCCATGGCATCTTCTGGTTTGATCCTGTAAAGAAGTAGCATAGCCTGCCCTGAGACACGACTGCTTTGTATTCTACTCTGGGACACAGAAGGAGGTGCCTAAAAGTGGGAGGTTCAAGGGCTAGAGCAAGTGTTGGCAAACTAAGACCAAATCTAGCCTGCTGTATTTATATTGTCTGTGGGCACCATTGAACAGGCTAGCATTGTGAGCGTCAAAGACGAAGCCAGGGTATCCCCTTCTGCCCCACTTCCCCACTCTGTTCCCAGTGCCTGCCTCCTCCAACTGGCAACCATGCACTGCAGCTGCCACGGGCCTGCTCTGGCTGGCACCTACATATTGGGGACTCCACTTTCATACCCCCCTTTTCAGGCTACTGCTTCTGAGAATGTCTTGCCTGATGGCAAGCAGACACAAATATTCCCATCATCTGAGACAGCCCATGGGTGAGGGAAAGAGTTTTCTCTCATTATAGAAGTACCTATATTATATCCTAGATTTTGACTTTTATCTCACAAAGCCTAAAATATTTAACCCTTTACAGAAAAGTTTGGCAACCACAGTTTTTAGGAAAAAAGTTAGTCAGTTACAGACAAGCTACCATAAAACGTTAAGCTGCACCTACACATATTCTGTATGTCATCAAGTTAAACTTTGGTCCACATCTATTTACCAAGAAGAACAAAGTTTTTTTATTGAATATATTGGGGTGACACTGGTTAATAAAATTATATAGGTTTTAGGTAGAAAGACAAAGTTCTTGCCTGTAATATCAAGAGATTTGTTTTAATAAGTCCAAGGACCAATAATTTGCTACCTTAAGTCTATAAATATTTAGTATAGAAAAGTACCTTTGTTAAAATATTTGTACCCTGCTTGGTGTGGCTCAGTTGATTGGAGCGTCATCCTGTGCACCAAAAGGTTGCAGGTTCAATTCCCAGTCAGGGCACATACCCAGGTTGCAGGTTTGATCCCCGTGCAGGAGGCAACTGATTGATGTTCCCCTCTCAAATTGGTCTCTCTCCCTCTCCCACTTCCTCTCTCTTTAAATTAAAAAAAAAAAAAAATTGTACCAGGAGCTGTATGTGTTCACTTAAAGCTGTAAATGATATTTATCTTAAAAAGATGAATTTGCTCATTAATCTTGTAATATTTAACCTATTAACTAGAAATCATGATTTTTCACCAACTGACCTATCAGTAGCATAAAAATGGTCAAGATTCCCAATTCTGTTTTCTTCCTTGTAGAGTTTATGAGAATAAAAAGAAACTAATTATAGAATAAATGGCTTTAAAATATAAGGCAGAATCTTGATTTTAATTATTTTAAGCCACACAGGTAAAAACATATCTGGAAAAATCTTGCTTTTCTTTGATGAGATGTGTTAGACTCTATACTGATGATTTCCTTTGTGGAGCCAGTTTATTCTTCCAGCCTGTTCTACCCCAAGTAAGAATTCCATGGCTGCCCTCTCATACATAGTGTACTAGGTTTGGGGAAGAGGCCAGTGGTCATGAATTTAAATTTGAATCCTAAATCCGTTTAGCTTCAGTATACTGTCACAGGCTTAGGATCATCCCTCGTGATCCACAAACCTCATCCCATCAGCCAGGAAACCACATTCCCACCCTCTTCTGCTCTACTCACTGTACCCACCAGTCCCAAAGCCCAGAATTTCTTGGCTTCTACCTCAATTGGGGGTGGGTAGACATGTATGCTGAAACAGATATTTTGGAAAGCTTATGACAACAGAAAGTAATAGCCAGACTCCTACTCCTAGCAATGTAACCTTAGGAAGCACCAGAGCAATGTTATCTGTGACAACACTAAACAGAAAAACAACCTAAGTGCCCAACAATGGAGCAGGAGTTAAATGTCCACAGGTTAACTTTCTAGAACTGTTTCCTTAGAAATCTGATAAAGTGGATTGTCAGCTGTGCTCCAAAGCAACAATGCTTATACATTAAACATGGCCTGTGATCAGTACACTGCATCTGGACTGGGAGATTCTTGAAACTGAAGGTGTTCCTTGGCGAGGGGGGACTTCTGGGACAGGTGTCTCACTTTCTCACATCTCAGCCCTGGGACTACTATGAGAACTTCTGTAGACACTGCCCTGCAATTTCCTGTCTTGTATCCTTCTAGGTCAGTGGTCGGTAAACTGCGGCTCGCAAGCCACATGTGGCTCTTTGGCCCCTTGAGTGTGGCTCTTCCACAAAATACCACGTGCGGGCGTGCATGTACAGTGTGATTGAAACTTCATGGCCCATGCGCAGAAGTCGGTTTTCGGCCTGGGGGCGAGTCTATTTTGAAGAAGTGGCGTTAGAAGAAGTGGGGGTACATTTGCTGAGGTCGACCCCTCAGATTGAGGACATTTTTAGCAAAGGCCAGCTTAGGAGTACCCTAATTACATTAATAACAATGTACCTACCTATATAGTTTAAGTTTAAAAAATTTGGCTCGCAAAAGAAATTTCAATCGTTGTACTGTTGACATTTGGCTCTGTTGACTAATGAGTTTGCCGACCACTGTTCTAGGTGGATCTGTTGCCAGGTGTGGTCAACTGTCTCCCATGAGTTCAAATGTCTAGTCCAGGGTCAGCAAATTTTTTCTGTAAAGGGTCAGATAGTAAATATTTTAGTTTTGTGGCCCATATAGTCTCTGCCACAATTATTAAAATCTGCTGTTTTACTGCAAGAGCAGCTATAGACAACGTGTAAAAAAATGTGTGTGGCTGTGTTCCAGTAAAATATTTTTCTTATTTTATAAAAACAGGAAGTAGGCCAATTTGGCCCACAGGACATAGTTTGCCAACTCCTAGTCTTCTTGAACATAAGATCACTCAGGCAGAGTGGATGCTGCAATAAATATATGGACAAGGAAAATAGTTCTATTAGGGAGATAAAGTAACAGGAAACTGGCTATAATTCTTATTATTATTTGTTATACTTTTCCACTAAAATATAAATTCTTAGAAAATATAACCAATGATTTGAAACTCTAACTCTGTATTATCCAACATTCCTTTATCTTTGTCAGCACAATAGTAGAGGGCCCACCCTCGTATCCCCCCATGTCTCAAGTTTCCTGTCCTGGGTTACCATGCCCCCCCCCTCCCGTTAATAACCAGGACTTGCCCCAGAAGAAAGATAAAGCCCACCAGCATCTCCACCCCCAACACCAAAAAAAAAAAAAGCAAAGGATACTCACTTGAATAATAAATTAAGACCGAAAAGGGTAAACATGACAGCCATGTAGCCAACGATACCAGTGGCATAGCTAATTTTATAGATCAGCAGGAACCACTTATAAACCAACCTGGAGAAAGGAGAGAGAAAGAGATTAAAAATGACGGCAGAGTAAGTGGATGCTCCACGGACACACTCCCAGGAGCAAACTGAAATTATAACTAAAATACAGAAAAACTTCCTGAATAATAAATGGAAAACTCACTAGAGCGAAACCTGATACCCGAGGACCAAAAGTGCTGGCCGGGTGCCCACAGACAGCGACCGATGTTCCGGAGAGATATCTCAGCTGGGGGGGGTGGGGGGGGTACCACTGAGAACTCTGGGAACTAATCCCCAAGCTGGGCCCCCCTGCAGAGAGCACCAGAACAGAGAAGAGTACCCATATAACATCTGGCTGGGAAAAGCAGCAGGGTTGCTGGCTGCCAGGGAGTAATGGCTGAAAATTCAGGCACTCTCTTAAAGGGCCACCACACAAAATTACCTGTGGAGCCACCCACCTTGTGCTCTGGCAGAGGGAGGGCAGTGTGGACTGGAGCTGTGTGAGCAGAAGCCAGAACTGGGGACTCAGGGGTTAGAGCTAGAAGGCAGACACACCTGGTTTCCTGTGCTGAGTCATTCCCTCATGTAGTGGACGACATCTTTCCCAAACAGACATTTGCTATATACAGGTGGCCTTGCCTGGGGGAAGGCAGTTGACCCATCCTATTGGAAAATACCTTGCCCTGAGGCCACTGAAGATATTAAAAATAACAATTAGCCTCTGGGCAAAAGCAATTGCCCTACTCTTTTGAAAAAAAACTCTCCCACACCTGAGGATGATTGCCTGGGGGCAATTGAAGCTGGAATCCTATCAGTCTGTAGGCAGAGGCAGTCTCTGGAGGCTTTGAGTCTTTGCTCGATATAATGAGTCAGAAAGAGCATTTGACACTGTCCTGCACCAGAAGACTGGTTTATACAGAGCCTGTTTCCTGATATATGTAGTACCAGCACATAGCTCAATAAATGCTGTGTGAATATATGTGGATGTTTATGAAAGTGTTTTGAAATTATAAAGCACTATCAAATATAAAAAACCTCCCATGTTACGGACTATTTTCAGTAATTTTAAATAGAAGTTTATACTATTTGTTACTTGGTGATTTAATATGCTTTATTACACTTTTTCTTTATATCGCCCTACTTGAGGTAGCAATTATTACCACACTTTTAGGGATAAAGAATTCAGTGCTCAGAAAGGTCAAGTCAAACAAGTCATATAATTAACAAGTGGAAGAGCTGGGGTTTCCAATATGCATCCATCTGGCTACTGAGCCTGTATCTTCTATGAAATGGCCCTTAACATAAAGTAAACTACCACAGCTAAAGAGGGGCTCTGGATCACCAACTTCACCATGAAGATAAATTTTACTTTGTATAACCAGACTCAGATGCCCAAAGAAAGGCTTGCAGGACAGTGGAACATATGAGGCATGGGAAAAAGAGCAACTTGCAACTTGGAAGACTCTGGATCAGGTGGTCGCAGCTTTGAGGCTGGCCAGTTCCTCTGTTAGACTCTCTTGGACCTGTACACATGTCTCTCACGGCACTTACCAACTACACTGACACAGCTGCTTTCTCATCCATCTCCTCACTTAAACCAAGCACTCCTGGAGGGCAGGGACCATGTCTTATCCAGTTGTGTATCCCCAGCACTCAACACAGGGTCTGACACACAGCATGTGCTTGCTTGCTTGCTGAATGAATGAATGAATGAATGAATGAATCTTTTTTTCCTGTTAAGTACAGATATTAAATGAACTCACAAGCTCGTTGGAGGATCAAATAAGAAATGCATTTGGATAAAATACAAAAAAATATACAGGCAGGAGGTGCTTTGTAACCTCAAAGGAAGTATTTGTTGGAAGACTGCAAATTTGCTGAGATTCATTCATTCAACAAAAATTCATAGAGTAGGCTAGTATGTGCCACGCCCTGTGGTAGGGCCTGGATATACAGTAACAGACAGAATGGATGTGGTTCTTATCTCATAGATATAGTTTAGTGGGGAGATAGACTCTCAATATAATATTTAGTTATAAATTGTGATAAGCTCTATGAAGGAAAACTGCAGGGCACTATGAAAAAATACAACAGAAAAATCTAACTTAGAGTTCAAAGAAGGGTTCCCAGAAGAAAATAACATTTTAAATGATACTACAATCATCACCAGGATTTGCTTACTCTATTGTTTGCTTTTAATGTAAACAGACCTTGAAATAAACTATAAGGTAAGCTATAGGTAAATATTTGGTTTTAAATCTGTGAATGGGAGGCGGGTCTCCCAATCAGCTTGTTTTGGTGGAGCTCAGTGCTAAGTAAACATGGCAGATAAAAATTGCAAAGTTTTCCATCTAAACCCACCCCCCTCCCATGCATCCCAAGCCATTAGCTTCAGGAAATCTCAATTCTCCACCTAAATTCTCACCTTGGGGTTGTCTGCACTAGTGGCTTTCGGGTGGCTCGGAAGGTGACAAAGGCTGTGACAGCAGAGAAGAAGATCCAGATCACTAGGAACCTCCACCAGTGCAGCTTCACTGTGAAATAGAGGGGAACAACCCACATCTGAAAGAGGGTCACCATCTGAAACACAAACACAAGCACTTCAGCTCCAGCCAGCTCCCTCTGCACCTCTCCCCACAAGTCCAGAGTGCATCTCAGGTGTTCCACTTCAGCCTGATTCTCTCCTACATTTCCAGTTGTGGATGAAGGCACCTCCTAGGGACCTAAGTTGGAAACCTGGGGCCATGCTGGACACTTCCCTTTCATCCCTCACCCAACCGTTTATTGTATATATTCTCTCCTTTCCATTTGAATCTTTGCTGTCCCTTGGCTGGCGGACTATGACGACTTTCTTGTTAAGCTTCCCTGCATTCAGTGTCTCCCCTTCCCATCTATCCTCCTAGGAGCTCTGGAAAGGAATCTCTAACATACAGTCTTGAGCATGTCATTCCCCTGCTTAAAAACCTTCTAATGGTCTCCCACATATAGGATAAGATCCAACTCCTTAGACAGGCAATCAAATCACCCAAATATGGCCCCAAACTACTATTCCAAGGGTCACCTTCTACCACTCCCCATGCTTTTTAGTCAGGCTGTCCCCCTCAGGCTAAAACATCTTTTCTGCCTAGTAGCATCACTTCCAAGACACATGAAGCCTTTAGTCTCTTTCTAGGAAGAACATATCTTGAGTTTCTAATGCTCCAAAGCATTTTCTTTTCTACCATCATTACAGTGCTAGAGTACAAGACTGCATTCAAATTCATTCTCTACCTGAAAGCAAGCTCCTTGAGAACAGTCATTAGGCCGTATTCATCTGCTTCCTGTTCTAGAAAACTGTCTGGCACGTGAGCGATCCTCAATAAACTTAGATAAATAAGAGGAAAGCAGCCCGCCGGTGTGGCTCAGTGGCTGAGTGTCAACCTATGAATCAGGAGCTCACAGTTCAATCCGGTCAGGGGACATGCCCAGGTTACAGGCTTGATCTCCAGTAGGGGACATGCAGGAGGCAGCCGATCATCATTGATGTTTCTATCTCTCCCTTGTTCTCTGAAATATATTTTTTTCAAAAGAGGAAAGCAAGACTAGAACCCAAAGAGGGAGGCACATTTCTGTTTCAAAGCGTATCTGTTTCCCTTTCCCTCCTTCAGATATCTACCTCAGACTTAGCTGAAGAGTTCCAAACGTAAAATACAATTCTAAGTCAGAACTTTGGACTAATCACCATTTTTTTGCTCCCCAATGCCTCCTAACTCTCTCCCACTCACTCAGCTTTCACTACATGTCACTTGTCTCAGGTGAGTAGCAGGTGTTAAAAAAAAAAAAAGAAAAAGAAAAAGGATAATTAGCACTTAATGAAGGCTTTCTTCCTGGATTCTATTCTGGCTTCAACAAAGACATAATCAGGAGTAAGTCTAGACATCAGTGTGAAAGGAGTGAAAAATCTTGCTGTGTTTTGTAACTTTCAGGCTTGAAACTTTAAGAGTGCAAAGCTATTCAACTCATATCATGAAAGAAAGAAAGGGAGGAAAGGGGGAAGGGAAAGGGAGAAGAAACGGAAGGGGGAAAGGGAAGAATTAATTTAGGGACAGGAACAGGCTCTTTGAAACAAGATGGCCCAGTAGACGTGGATTCTAAGTTCTGTTATGCCTCCAACTCATTGGGTCATCCTATGGAGGGCCTTCCTCCTTGAAGGAAGAGTTTGACTTGATTTTCCAAACCATTTCAATTTTAACATGTGAAGGCTCTATTAAGCAGCCTTGTATCCTAGACTTCCTGACATAGTAAAACCAAGTGTCCTTATGACTTTGACTAAACTTAGCTTTTAGTTTTAAGTCCTAGCTCTAGAAATCATAATCCTCTCTCTCTATATATATATATACACCCCTCGGAGACTTAGCCTTTCCCCAGACAATCAGCAACTCTTGAGGCAGAAGATAGTAGCCAGAACCTAACCAATGCTCACACCGACCTCTGGCAGGCTAAAGATAACATCTTAACCTAAGGTATGTTTCAGTTCCTGAGCCATAAGGTGGGATGACCCTGGCTACTTTCCCAGGAGACCAAACAGAGGGAAGCAGGAAAAGACCTTTCCACTGTCTTCAAAATCTGAAGAGATGACTTATTACCCTTACCTCACCTCTAACCAGTCAGCTCTCAGCACAACCCCTAACCCTGGTGTCTTGTGATTTTGCCCTTATATAATCTATAACTTAAATGCCATTGAGTTCAGGCTTTTGAGCATTAGCTTTCCGTTCTCCCTCCTGGGTGGTGCCATTCATAAAACAAAATACCCAATATTTCTCCACTGCAATTCTCGATATTTAGTGTTTAGCTCCAGTGGACAAACTGTTCTGTAATAAAAAATGTTTCATTGATTCATCCATCAAATATTTACTTTGCATTTACTGGGAAGAGGAATGCAGAAATAAACATGACCTCTAGTCCCTGTCCTCAAGTAGCTAACAGACTAGCAGCAGGAGAAAAACATAAATCAAACCCAATTTTAAAGATTCTATTAATCCTCAGACCCTTTCTGAAGTCCAAGTAGAAATCATTAAAGCACACATGAACAATTTTCAAATGATACATTGAAATGACCAGAGATTTTAGATATGAATTTAAAGAGATCTAGATATGAAGCCTAATACAGCTGTTTACTGTGTTATCTTAGGCAAGTCACTAACCCTGATAAGCCTCAGTTTTCTGAACTGTAAAATGGGGCTAACATATCTATTCTCATAAGGTTGTATAGGTAATATATATATATATATGGCACAGTACATAACTCATAAAAATCAGTCAGTAAATGAGAACTCTTATGGTTTCACATTATCAAAACTGCATAAAGTCACATATATAAGGGAACAAAGACTGCAATGAGGTAACATAAATAATCAACATATTAAAAATAGTGGGGTGCCCACCCAATATGGCTCAGTCATTGAGCACAGACCCAGGAACCAAGAGGTTACCAGTTCAATTCCCAGTCAGGACACATGCCCAGGTTGTGGGCTCGATCCCCAGTAGGGGTCGTACAGGAGGCAGCTGGTCAATGATGTTCTTCTTTCATCGATGTTTCTATCTCTCCATCCCTCTCTTTCCTCTCTCTCTAAAAATCAATTTAAAAATATTTTTTAAAAATGGTGGGGTTAGGCCCTGGTTGGGTAGCTCAGTTGGTTAGAGTGTTGTCCCAATATGCCAAAGTTGCAGGTTCAATCTCTAGTCAGAGCACATACAAGAGTTAATCAATGAATGCATAAATAAGTGGAACAACAAATTGATGTTTCTCTTTCCCTCTCTCAAATCAATTTAAAAAGTGGTAGGGTTACAGAATCTACACTAATAAAAGAGAAAGATGCAAATTGACCATAACTTCATGACACCCATCAGCCAATCAGGAGTGAGTATGCAAATTAACCCAACAAAGATGGGTTAATTTGCAAACACAGGTGCTGAGCTGGTGGGACGATTGCATTGTCTTCATGGCAACGATGCACACATTCCGCACCGCCCCAGTAGCTCTGGGCCTCTGGGCAGCGTGGGAAGGCAGAAAGGCGGCTCCAGCCCTGAATGAAGGCAGAAAGGTGGCTCCGGGCTGGAGCGAAGGCGGAAGGCTGGAGCAAAGGGGGTGCTGGCAGCCAGGGGAAAGAAGGCCCATTCTTGCATGAACCTTCGTGCATCAGGCCTCTAGTTTCATTATAATGTTTAATTTGTCCTTTCCAAGAAAAAAATAAATGACCTAAAAACACAAACCAAGGATCTGAGGCCACTTTCAGGTATTAAGGCACTCTCCACTGGGAAGGCTTGAAAGCTAGATTCTGTTCAGGGTCTAGAAAGCAGCTGCTGGGGTGAGAGCTCAGTGCCTGAAAAAAGAGGCAGGGCAGAGGGGCTGAGTGAACACAAGTCTACCATGTGAAAATGGAGAGTGACAACTTTGGTTAATTTATTTGTTTCTACTGTAGTATGTATTGGCATTTTGCTTAATAAATTGAAGCCTCTTCATTAAAGAAGGCATCTTTAATGGCTAGCTTGGCAATAAGTGGCTGAAAGTCATACGTAAGATTCTCAAAATAATGGCAGAGACTCTGGTGCCATCTGGTGGCAACACTTCATGTAGACACATTTGGTTCAATAGTTTCCTTAAGTTCTTGTGCCTGATGTGTGGAAGGCACAAAATGATGGAAAGCCTTGGCCATAACTTCTCTTTCAGGGTGTGGAGTGATGAGATATAAACACATAAATTGGGCAGCCATGCAAAGCATCAAGTACTGACATGAGAGTTCAGAGGAGAGAGGTAGCAGAAGCTGTCAGGGAAGACTGCCTAGAAGAAGCAGAGCTCTAGCTGGTTCTGAAAGAAGCTTGGATTTGGTAAGGGGAAGGGGGGAAGCAAAAGCCATTCATCCTTCTTTCCATGATCTGGAAGGACGAAGCTGAAGTGAAGACTATCCTGAAACTGACTCGCTGATTCATTCAGCAAACATTTACTGAGGTATAAACCAAACTTCTCCAATCTGGAAGGTAAGAAAAGCAATATCCCACTTATCTCCAAAATGCTATAAGTTAGATGCTAACAATAGCAGCCCACATTTAAATGGACTGTCTTTGTTTTAGATTTCATCTCAGGAACTATAATTCATGAAAAATCAGAAAAGAGCTCCAAATGACTTCCTTCCCTGGCACCAGCTGCCTTGTCAGTCTGCTGATGCTTGGCACTTATGACTTGCAGGATCTCATCACTTCTGTACCTTATGGGGACAGGGATCACCCACCATGCTTGGCTGAAAAGAAATACTGAACATGAGCTAAAACCAAATGTCCAGGTAGTATAGCAAAGTAGGACTCACAGCTGACAGAACAATCAGCTTGAAAGAAGTGCTGATAAATCGACAGAGGTCAACTAGAGGAAGGTGTCAGAGAAATGCTCTACAGCTCTGGTCAATATTTTCATGAGTTATTTGGCTAAAAATACAAGGATCTGCTTAGAAAATGTGGATAGCACAAAGCTTGAGAGGTGGGGAAGATCACGGCAGTGAACATGGAAAACAGAAGCACTTAGCGTACAGCATGCTAAGGACTGTGGGATTCAGAGATAAAGAACAAAACCTCCTCAAGAACTTAGGTCTACGGAGGAGAAACAAAGAAAGTAGAGGGTAAGTACTTCACTCAATGTAGAACCAAGGAAGGCTTCCTGAAGAAAGCAACCTTTGATCTGTCCTGACAGCCTAGTAGGTACAGGTGCAGAAAGAATCACGATGAGTGTTTCAGGATGAAGGAACATGGTATGCTTGAGAAAGTACAACGAGTATTTGAGGAAAGTGTGAGAAATGAGACTACAGGGGTAGGCAAGGCTCTTTGGAGGAGAAGGCTGATGTTTGCCTCACAGAAGTTTTTATTATACTGTAAGGAGCAAATTTTTTCTTTCTCATAGAAAGTGGATTATAACCCTTTACTATCTTAGTCAGCATTCTCTAACCACATCCTAGTAACCCCCTTAAGGTCTTAGCATGAGAAAAATCTATAGTGCTTTAAAGATATCCAGCTGGGAGATTTTGCCCCTCATCCATTCCAGTAGGGAACAGCAGATCAGTGGATAGGAGTTTGAAAAGATGCTATATTTGGTAACAGACAGAGATGATGAAAGCTTCTCCTTGGAGATCTTTAAAAATAGGATACTTTTCCAGGCATAAACTTATTCTTTCCCTAATATCCCTGAGGGAGTTAAGGAGTGAGTAATATTAGACTTTCTGAATAGACTAGAGGCCTGATGTATGAAATTCGTGCAAGGGCCGGGGGCCTCTGCCACCTCTGCCTCAGTCCCCACCTGCTGCGGCTTTGTCTGGAAGGAAGGATGTCTGGAAGGACTTCCGATCTAATTAGCATATTATGCTTTTATTATTATAGACTAGTGGCCCGTTGCAGGAAGATTCACGCAATAGGCCTTCCTTTCCCTGGCTGCCGGCACGTTTTCCTCCAGCACCCGGGACCCAGGCCTTTGGTCCAGCCGCAGCAGCGAGGCTTGGCTTCTCCAATCCAGCTGCTCCTTTTTTTTTTCCCCCAGCTCCTCCAGCAGAGCCTGGGGCGGACTGGAATCCTGGGTTGCCCCCAGCGACCCAGGCCCCCAGCCACCCCTTGAGTGGAGTACAGGGCCAGAGGGAAGCTTGGCTTCCTCCGCTGCCGGGAGCAACCCAAGCCTCCTGCTTGCTCCAGCTCCATGGCTGCTGCCATCTTCAGTTGTCTTCAGTCTTCACTCTGCACCTGCGTATGCAAATTAACCGCCATATTTGTTGGGTTAATTTGCATAGTCACTCTGATTGGGTGGTGGGTATAGTGGAGTGGCAGGGTGATGGTTAATTTGCATGTTTCTCTTTTATTAGTATAGATGATGAAAACTGATCTACAGAGAAATTAAAGAGCAAGTTTGGCCTGGCTAGGTTTCCAATCCAGATCGTCTGTCTCCCAAGTCCTGCCTCCCTAGCATATTCACTGAGTTTGGAGAAACCCTGGAAGCCTGAGGAGGCAAGATGGTGTAAATGGAAGTTGTTGTGAGAATGCCTGAAATATAAGGAAAGGACTTGGGCAAAAGTTATCAAAGAAGGAAAAATCTGGGAAGTTATAATCAGAAATGACCATGACAGAAACTGATAATTTCCTGAAACTCTTAAACCTCAAAAAATGGTTGAGTGGCTCTATGAAAAGAGCACTTAACCAAGAATCAGATTTTGGTTTTATGTCCAGCTCTCCAGTAGTCATGTGTCCTTGGCAAATCACTTCAGAATTCTGCACTTTAGTCTACTCATCTGAAAAATGGAGATAAAGCCCTATCCTGATCATCTTATAAAGCTGTTGTGAGGTTCCAATGAGATAGATGAGAAAAGTTTTTTTTTTTAAAAAAATCAACAAATTGGCTCTAGCCGGTGTGGCTCAGTTGGTTGGAGTGTCCTCCCATATACCAAAAGAGTGTGGGTTAGATTCCTGGTCAGGGCATATACCCAGGATGTGGGTCCAATCCCTGGTTGGGGCGTGTACAGGATGTAACCAATCAATATTTCTCTCCCAAATCAATGTTTCTCTCTTTCAAAAACAAAACCAAAAAATCAACAAATTCAAACAATAAGTAATTTAAGTTACTCTTGTTGCTTTTATTCAAAAGAACAGTACCTGAAATTTAAATACAGAAAACAGTAAGATCTCTTGCTCCCAAAAGCAGTTAGACTAAGTTTTTCTTCTAACCTGAAGATTGCACTTGATCTCCTAAGTTAGAGAGAAAAGTTTATTATTTTTCACAGTGAAACCAGTAGGTTGACATACTTGCTCATAATCAGTTTCATGGCTGGCAATGTCTATGCTGTCCTAGGTCCTTGAGTTGAGGACAGTGTTTCTCATCAGGGGTGAATTTCCTCCCCACAGGACATTTGGCAATGTTTGGAGACACTTTTGGCTGTCACAATTTTGGGAGGGATGCCACTAGCATCTATTGGGTAGAGAGGCCAGGGATGCTGCTAAACATCCTACAATGAACAGGATAGTATCCCAACTCCCTTCCCCCTCCCGCCAAAAAAAGAATCATCTGGCCCAAATGTTAATAGTCTCCTTATTGAGAAACCTGGTCTAAAAGAACAGAGCTAGTGTTTTTTCTACTCTGTGGTCATGGATACACAATGAAAGGCTGAATCGCCAACCAGCACTAGTAAAGAACAAAAAAATTCTTTCAGTTTGAGAGAAACAGAGCCTTATCAATTAATTCCATCATTTCTTGGCATGTCATAAGAACCTTTATTTAAAAAAAAAAAAAAGCTCTGAATAGCTAATTTTGAATAGTTTCTACTGTTCAACCATCTCAGTGCCTCTCCTTTATACAACATTCTCTGGAGAGCTGTTTTGTTTTCTTTTTATTCCCATTCTTCCCCCATAGACATTCTAATGTGTTTAAGATGTGTATATATATTTTAAATTTGTTAATTTTTTTGGTGGTGGCTGTTAATCCTCACCTGAGGATATTTTCCCATTGATTTTTAGAGACAGTGGAAGAGGGAGAGACAGAGAGGGAAACATCAACGTGAAAGAGACAAATTGATTGGTTGCCTCATGCCAGAGCTTATAACTGAGTTACGTGCCCTTGACTGGACTCAAACCTGGGACCCTTAAGTCTGCAGGCCGATGCTCTATCCACTGAACCAAACCAGCTATGGCAAGATGTATATATTTTTTTGTATCTGTTCTTACAAACTGTATTTTTTGTGTGTATGTATTTTAAATTTATTATTGACACTGTGTTGTATATCTTTCTGTTTGTTACTTTTTCACTCATCTGCAGTTTCAGTTACCTATGGTCAATACTGACACAAAAATATTAAACGGAAAATTCTAGAAATAAACAATTCAAAAAATTTTAATTGTGTGCTGTTCTAAGTAGTGTAATTGTAGAAGTCACTCTGTATATGAATCTATTGTCAGTTTTTTTCTAAATTTTTAAAATGTTTTTATTGATTAGAGAGAAAGGAAGGGAGAAGAATAGAGAGATAGAAACATCGATATGAAGAGGAACACTGTTCAGCTGCCTCCTGCATGCCCCCTACTGGGGATCGAGCCCACAATCCAGGCATGTGCCCTGACTGGGAATCAAACCGGTGACCTCTTGGTTCGTGGGTTGATGCTCAACCACTGAGCAATTCTGGCTGGGCTCTAATGTCAGTTTTAATCATTACTAATCTCCCATTCTGTTATCATTTAACTTTGCCTATGGTAATCCTTTACTGAACAAAAACCCTTAATATAATCAAATTTATCAAGTTTTTATCCTATTTACCTACATATTTTTATTATCTTTATAATTTTACCTTTCATAATCAGGTCTTTATATCCGATAACCAAGATGGCTACTGAGTGATTAATGGGTGAGTAGGTAGCATATACTGGACAAAGGGATGAACCACGTGACAGCGCTATAAAGGATCAAGGAATATCTGCTAATTGAACAAATACATAGGCATCATGGAAGAGTGGGGAGAGTGGGGACAGCAGGGGAGCTGGATGGATTGGGTATGAATCCTGACTCTGATAATCATTAATTGAGAGGACCTCAGTTAATCTCTGAGCTTCAGTTTCTTGATCCATACATACAATGGCAAAAATAATACTACCTACCTCACAGCAAAATACTTGGCACATTATAAAGCACTCAAAATGAGAGCTAGTGCTATTAATTATGTTTCCATAATAGTGAAGACATAGCAATGTCCCAAGTATGTTTCTGCTCATTTCTCCTCCTCAAAATCCACCTTTAACCTAGAGCAGCCTGGAGGGTGAGAGGTCCCCAAGAATTGTAAAACTGGTGGCTACAGCAAGTATCTAAAATCAGATTTCTAGGCAGGAAGAACAAATTTAGATGCACAAGGATGGAAAAGCAGGAATAACAAGATGGGTCATCCAAACAGAACAGCAAATAATAGAATCCTCAGCCCATAGGATGGTTGAAATATAAGGAAAGGACCTGGGCAAAAGATTGTGGGTTCGATCTAGTCTGTAAAAATGTCTGTACCAATTATATCAATGAAATCAGATGACAAACTAGGGAAAGATACCTGCAGCATGTACGTAAAAGGGCTTATTCCTAACATATAAAGAGTTCTTATAAATCAATAAGAAATATTCCCAAGGAATCCTAAACAAGAAAAGGATATGTGACCAAACATATCACATGGCTTAACTGTGAATAATATTTACATGTCATAATAATGTAAATAAGGAATACTTATTCAACTAAAAATTGTGAGGAAAAGGAGGCCTTGGCCAATGTGACTCAGTTGAGCGTTGTCCCATGCACCAAGTTTCTCTCTCTTGCCCTTTCCCTTCCTCTCTCTCTAAAAATATAAATTTAAAATTAAAAAAAGTTCAGAGGAGGAAAAGTGTGTGTGAAGGATATAGGTATAACAGTATAAGATAATTATCACCTTCCATAATAGGAAGTCAATACATAATATTTAAAAGTAAAATTATATATATAAATATATAAATACACACACACACACACACACACACACACACACACACACACACGAGGCCCGATGCGAAATTCATGCAAGGGTAGGCCCTCGCGGCTCCAGCTGCCTTGCAGCCTCGTCTAGCCACCCACACTCTACTTGGCCTGCCACTGCCCAAATCTACCACCACTTACCCCCAGTTAAGGCAGAGGACAGACGTGTTTTGCTTTTTAACGTTTGCAGAATTATTTGACTTTTAAACTATAATATATACAATGCTGATAAAAAATGAAAAATCAAACATATAAACAATATGAACAACAGACAACTGACAGAAAAAGCCAAATGATCAGTATGAAAACATGCTCAATCTCACTAATAATTAAAGAAATAGTTAATAAAGTAGATAGTTTTACCCTGTTAGACTGATGAAGACTAAAAATACTGATGATTCCTTATCCTCTCTTTAACACTGGTTTAATAGCACTGTTCATCTCTGTTGGTGCAATTGTTAACTGCTATAATTTTTTTAGAGGGCAGTTTAACAAGATCCATTTATAATTAAAATGTGTGTATTTCTTGACCCAGCAATTCCATTTCTAGAAATTCATCTTGTGGAAATGCTTGCCAAGCTATGCAAATTATATATACAAGAAGTTTACTAAATCATGGTTGTAACAACGATAAACTGTTAACATGTCTATCAATAGAATATCTTTTAAAAAATCTATTTAAAAGAATATTTACATTACTAGATTAAGCGATGGGATAGATACTAATATGGATAGATATTTGAGAGATACTCTTAGGCAGGAAATGTTGCAGAACCTAACAGATGTCATAAACACCTAAAAATGTATAAATATTAACATACAAATAGCCCCGCCAGCTGGCATGGCAGTGGTTGAGCCTCGACCTATGACCCAGGAGGTCACAGTTCAATTCCAGTGTGGGGTGTACAGGAGACAACTGATCAATGATTGTCTCTATCTCTCTCTCCCTCTCCCTTCTTCTCTGAAATCAATAAAAATATATTTATTTTAAAAAATACGAATAGAAAAATATGTAAATGTAGCAAACTGTTAATAGTGGTTCTCTCTGGGCACTTTTTATTTCCAGGTCACATATATATTATTTAAAATTTGTTTATATAACATTTGTTATCAGAACAAAAACAAAATACTATAGAACAAAACCTCAGGTCAGCTTTGTCCTCTTAGAAAAAGACAGGCTCTGTTGGTCATTCAATAAGATACAGATTTTAGAGCTGAGAGTAAGTCCAGCCAAACATTCCATAAAAATCACAAAAATCCTCTCCACACGTCCCTAAGAGGTTGTCTAGTCCCTAATAAACAATAGCTTGTGATGAGAAGATCATTTCCTTCACAGTTCATTCCACGTGGAACAGCTCTCACTGTTGAAAATTTCTTTATAGTACTTAGCTGAAATCTGCATTCTGAAAACTCATCATTAGCTTTAATTTGGGCCTTTGGAGTTACATAGAATAACAATCATGAAAACATACTTTAGAGCAGCGGTAGCCAACCTTTTGGACCTAGCGGCAACTGTTGCTTTAGAGTAGTGGTTCTCAACCTGTGGGTCGCGACCCCGTTGGGGGTCGAACGACCCTTTCACAGGGGTCGCCTAAGACCATCGGAAAACACATGTGTAATTACATATTGTTTTTGTGATTAATCACTATGCTTTAATTATGTTCAATTTGTAACAATGAAATTGGGGGTCACCACAACATGAGGAACTGTATTAAAGGGTCGCGGCAGTAGGAAGGTTGAGAACCACTGCTTTAGAGCTTAAGAATGTGACTTTTACTACAAAAACTCTTAATTTTCCTTTTTTCTGCAGTACACTTCTTGGATTTTGCCTAGATGTGTTTCTAGTTACAAGCTGTAAGACCCTTTGTCTCACTTTAAGTATATTTTTATTGATTTCAGAGAGAAAGGGAGAGGGAGAGATAGAAACATCAATTATGAGAGAGAATCATTGATTGGCTGCCTCCTGCATGACCCCTACTGGGGATCAAACGCACAACCCAGGCATGTGACTTAATGGGGAATCGAACTGTGATCTCTTGGTTCATAGGTTGATGCTCAACCACTGAACCACACTGGCCAGACTTAAACCCTAACTTTAAAGATGAAATCAGGATGAGGAAAGAAAGGCTAAAAGGGAGGAAGTAATTTGTCCAAGGTCTATTGCCAATTATTAGCAGAGGTGCTAGAAATAGATCTTAGATCACCTGATTCCCCACTTCAAAACTTTTTATAGTACACCAAAATTCTGTTCTTCAGAAAATAGGAAAGAAGGTAAGATTTCCTAACACATTCTATGAGGCCAGCATTACCCTGTTACCAAAGCAAGACAAATACATGACAAGAAAACTACAGACCAAAATTCCTTATGAATATAGAGGCAAAAATCCTCAACAAAATAGTAGCAAATTGAAGCAATACAGCAGCACATTGAAAGGATTATATACCACAATGTAATGGGATTTATTGCAGGAATGCACATGATCATCTCAATGATGTAGAAAAAGCATTTGAGAAATCCAACGCCCATTTGTGATAAAACAACAACAAACATTTGAAAAACTAGGAGCAGAAGGTAACTTCCTCAACATATCCCCAGGTTTTGCATCCACAGATTCAACCAACTGCAGATCAAAAACATTTTCTCTCGTGGTTGGAAATCACAGATAGTAAGGGCCGACTGTATGCAATGTTTTGCGCCATCTATACTAATAAAAGCCTATGTGGTCGTGACGCCCTCACGCCCTGATGCCGCAACCAGTAATCACCAGGAGGCTGCGTGCACAGTGGGCACGCGCGGGTGGGCGGGGCTGCGTGCATGCGCGGGTGGGCGGGGGCTTGACGTTACATGTGGGGGGGGGGGGCGTGGCTCCAGCCTACCTCTTTGGGGCAATCCATTGAGGAACTCCGGATGGGTGGGCAGGGCCTACCTCTTTGGGGCAACTGATCATGGGGTTCCCACACTGTGAGAGGGCACAGGCCAGGCTGGGGGACCACCCCCCCCCCCCAGTGCACAAATTTCATGCACTGGGCCTCTAGTTTTTTATATAAGGGACTTGAGATTGCAGATTTTGGTATCCATGGGGGTCCTGGAATGAATCCCCCACAAATACCAAGAGACACTGAAGCTTTGGAGAAGTCAAAAGTTATATGCAGATTTTCAACTGCATAGTTCAGGGGTCAACTGTATAATGCATACAGACAATACTGTACTATAATTATCAAATTTGCTAAGAGACTAGAACTTAATTATTCCAATCATTAAAAAGGATAATTATGTAACGTGATAGAGGTGTTAAATACTGCTACAATGGCTATCATATCACAATATACAACTGTATCAAATTAAACGCTGACACCTAAATTTACACAATGTTATATGTCAAATATATTCAATAAAATGAAAAAAAATAAACTGGAGTTCATCAAACTGACAAATGTTATGCACTAAAGGACACTATCAAGAAAGTAAGAAAGCAGCCCATAGAGCCCAGCCAGTGTGGCTCAGTGGTTGAGCATCGACCTATGAACCAGGAGGTCACGGTTTGATTCCT
Source organism: Myotis myotis (assembly GCF_014108235.1). Classification (NCBI taxonomy): domain Eukaryota; kingdom Metazoa; phylum Chordata; class Mammalia; order Chiroptera; family Vespertilionidae; genus Myotis; species Myotis myotis. The sequence goes on from NW_023416314.1 coordinate 41,000,555, forward strand.
GGTCAGGGCACATGCCTGGGTTGTGAGCTCGATCCCCAGTGGGGGGCATGCAGGAGGCAGCCGACCAATGATTCTCTCTCATCATTGATGTTTCTATCCCTCTCCCTCTCCATTCCTCTCTGAAATCAATAAAAAAATATATTAAAAAAAAAAAGAAAGCAACCCATAGAATGAGAGAAATATTTGTAAATCACATATCTTATAATGGTCTGGTATCAAGACTATATTAAAAACTCTTACAGCCCGGCTGGCATGGCTCAGTGGTTGAACGTCGACATATGGACCAGGAGATCACGGTTCAATTCCCAGTCAGGGAACATGCCCGGGTTGTGGGCTCAATCCCCAGTGGGGGCATGCAGGAGGCAGCCAATCAGTGATTCTCTCACATCAATATTTCTGTCTTTCCTTCTCTCTTCCACCCTCTCTAAAAAAATCAATGGAAAAATATCCTCAGGAGAGGTTTAAAAAACAAAAAACTAACAAAAAAACTAACATATTAAAAAAATAATGTCCTTATTGGTAACCTTTTTTTAATTTAAAGTCTATTTTGTCTGATACTTAAGAACCAACACAGCTCTCTTTTGGTTATTAATCGCGTAGAATATATTTATTTGGGATAAGGATACTTATTGTTTTTATTGATATAATATCAGCATATAACATTATATAAGTTTCAGGTGTACAACTTTATGCTTCAACATCTGTATACACTACAATGTGATCACTACTAAAAATCTAGTTACCATCCATCACCCTAGAGTTGACCCCCTTCACCTCTTCACCCACCTCCAACCCTCCTCCCCTTTGGAAACCACCAATCTGTTCTCTGTATCTAAGAGTTTGTTTTTGTTGTATTTTATTTGTTTTTAGATTCCACATAAGTGAAATCATATAGTATTTGTCTTTCTTCATCAGACTTATATCACTTAGCATAATATCCTCAAGGTCCACCCACACTGTCTCAAATGGGAAAATTTCACCTTTTTAGGACTAAACTAGAGGCCCGGTGCATGAATTCATGCACGAATCCGGGGTCAATTGGGGCGGGGCCGGCTGGGGGGGAGGGGCCACGGGAGGTTGGCCAGCCAGCCCTGCCCCCGATCGGGGTGAAGGGGCCAATTGGGGGCTGAGTCAGCCAGAGGGGGCCACAGGAGGTTGGGAGAGGGGGCCTGATAAGAGCCCCGATCAGGGCAGTTGGCCGCCACAGTGCACGTCATAGCTACCAGTCATTCTGGTCGGTTGGCTTTATATATAGAGATAGTATTCCATTGTATATATGTACCACTTCTTCTTTATTCATCTATAGATGGACACTTACATTGTTTCTATTTCTTAGCTATTGTAAATAATGCTACAATAAACATAGGGGTGTATATATCATTTCAAATCAGTGTTTTTGTATTCTTCAGATAAAACCCAGAAGTGGAATTGCTGGGTCATACTGTAATTCTATTCTTTTTTTCAGGAATCTGCTTACTGTTTTCTATAGTGGCTGCACCCAGTTTACATTCCTATTAATAGTATAATACAGTTCCCTTCTCTCTCTCTCTAATACAGCGGTTCTCAACCTGTGGGTCGCGACCCCATTGGGGATCAAACAACCCGTTCACAGGGGTCACCTAAGACCATCGGAAAACACATATATAATTACATATTGTTTTTGTGATTAATCACTATGCTTTAATTATGTTCAATTTGTAACAATGAAATTGGGGGTCACCACAACATGAGGAACTGTATTAAAGGGTCGAGGCAGTAGGAAGGTTGAGAACCACTATTCTAATATGTTTTTATTGATTTTTTTTAGAGAGAGGGGAAGGGAGAGGGATAGAGAGAGAGAAACATCAATGAGAGAGGAACATCATCAATCAGCTGCCTCCTGCACACCCCACAACTGGGAAGCGAGCCCCGCAACCCGGGCATGTGCCCTGACCAGGAATCTAATGAGTGACCTCTTGGTTCCTGGATCAATACTCAACCACGGAGCCACACCAGCCAGGCAGATTACCTTCTGTCCATATCCTCTCCCACACTTGTTATTTCTTTTTTCTTTTTTTAATATATTTTATTGATTTTTTACAGAGAGGAAGGGAGAGGGATAGAGAGTTAGAAACATCGATCAGAGAGAAACATCGATCAGCTGCCTCTTGCACACCCCCTAACTGGGGATGTGCCGGCAACCAAGGTACATGCCCTTGACCGGAATCAAACCTGGGACCCTTGAGTCCGCAGGCCGATGCTCTATCCACTGAGCCAAACTGGTTAGGGCCACACTTGTTATTTCTTATCTTTCTTTTTTATAATGGTCAATGTAACACATATGAAGTGATAGCTCATTGTGGTTTTGATTTGCATTTGCCTCATAATTAGTGATGTTAAATATCTTTTCATGCGCCCGTTGGCCATCTGTATGTCTTCTTTGGAAAACTGTCTAATCAGATTCTCTGCCCATTTTTTAATTGGTTGTTTGATTTATGTTACTGAGTTGTATGAGGTTTTTATATATTTTCAATATCAGATGTAAGATTTTCAAGTATCTTCTCCCATTCACTAGGGTGCCTTTCCATTTGGCTGATGGTTTCCTTTGCTATGCAGAAACTTTATAGTTTGAAGTAATCCCATTTATTTTTGTTTTTGTTTCCCTTGCCTTTTAAATCATATCCACAAAATCATTGCTAAGACCAGTATCAAGGAGCTCACTAACTATGTTATTTTCTAGGAATTTTATAATTACAGGTCTTATATTCAAGTCTTTAATCCATTTTAAATTAATTTTTTTGCCTGGTATACGATAGTGGTCTAGTTTCATTCTTTCCATGTGGCAGTCGCTTTCCGAACACCATTTATTAAAGTGTGTGTCCTTTCTCCACTGTATGTTCTTGGCTCCTTTGTTGTAAATTAATTGTCCATATATGTGTGGGTTTAATTTTAGGATCTCAATTCTGTCCCATTGATCTGAGTGTCTGTTTTTATGTCTATACAATACTGTTTTGATTACTACAGATTTGTAGTATAATTTGAAATCAGTAAGTGTGATTTGTTCTTTGTTTTGTTCTTTCTCAATATTCTTTCTCAAGATTGCTTTGGCTATTCAGGATCTTTTGTAATTCCATACAAATTTTAGAATTCTTTATCTAGTTCTTCGAAAAATGTCACTGGAATTTTGTTAGGGGTTACACTAAATCTGTAGGTTGCTTTGTGTATTGACATTTTAACAATATCAATTCTTCCAATCCATGAGCAGAGTATTTTTCCATTTACTTGTGTCTTCCTCAATTTATTTAATCAGTCTTATACTTTTCAATGTATAGGTCGTTCACCACCTTAGTTAAATTTATTCCTAGGTATTTTACTCTCTTTGATGTAATTATGAGTGGGATTATTAATTTCTCTTTCTGAGAACTTGTTAATATATAGAAACACCACAGATTTCTGTATATCGATTTTGTATCCTTTTAACATTACTGAATTCATTTACTAGTTCTAGTATTTCTTCGGCAGAGTCTTTTGGGTTTTCTATATATAATTTATGTCACATATGTGTATATATATATATATACACACACACACACATATATATAATGACAGATTTCTTTCCAATTTATATGCCTTTTATTTCTTTTATTTTATTTTATTTTTGTTAATCCTCTCCCAATGATATTTTTCCATTGATTGTTAGAGAGAATGGAAGGAAGGGAGAGAGACAGAGAAACATCAATGTGAGAGAGAGACATTGATTGATTGCCTCCCGCACGTGGATCAAGCCTGCAACCAAAGTATGGGCCCTTGACCAGAATCGAACCTGCGACCCTTCCTTCAGTCTATGAGCCAATGCTCTATCCACTGTGCCAAACTGGCTGGGGCTTTTATTTCTTTTTCTTGCCTAACTGCGTTGACTAGGACTTCCAATACTATGTTGAGTAAAAGTGGTGAGAATAGGCATCCCTGTCTTGTTCCTGATCATAGAAAAAAAGTTTTCATCTTTTTACCAATGATATTATATTTGCTGAGGGTTTGACATAAATGGCTTTTATTTTGTCTAGGTATTTTTTTCCTATGCCCACTTTGCTGAGAGTTTAAATCTTAAACAGATGTTGAATTTTGTCAGAAGTTTTTTCTTCATCTATCAAGATGATATAATTTTTATCCTTCATTTTGTTAATATGGTATATCACAATGATTAATTTGTGGATGCTGGACCATCCCTGCACCCCTGGAATAAATCCCACCTGATCACGATGCATGATCTTTTTACTGTATTATTGAATTAGATTTGCTAATATTTTGCTGAGGATTTCTGCATCTATGTTCATCAATATGTTGGCCTGTAATTTTATTTTTCTGTAGTATATTTGTCTGGTTTTGGTACCAGGGTAATGCTGGCCTCGTAAAATGAGTTTAGAAGCATTCTCTCCTCTTCAATTTTTTGGAAGAGGTTGAGAAGAATAGCTACTAAAATCTTCTTTGAATGTTTGATAGAATTCACCAGTGAAACCGTCTGGTCCTGGACTGTTGTTTTTTGGGAGATTTTTTTATTACTGATTCAATCTCCTCACTAGTAATCAGTATATTCAGATTTTCTGTTTTTTCATAATTCAGTCTTGAAAGATTATGTTTCTAGGAATACACCCATTTTCTTCTAGGTTGTCTAATTTGTTGGCATACATGGAATATCTTTTTCCATCCTCTTACTTTCAATCTCTGTGTCTTTTGTATCTAAAGTGAATTTCTTATAGCCCTGACTGGTATTGATCAGTGGTTAGAGTATCGGTCCACACACCAAGGGGTCCCAGATTCGATTCCCAGTCAAGAACACATACCTAGGTTATAGGTTTGATTTTCGGCCTTGGTCAGGGTACTTGTGGGAGGCAACCAGTCAATGTGTCTCTCTTACGTCAATGTTTCTCTCCCCCCGCCCCACACCCTCCTTTCCCCCCTACTCTCTCTAAAAAGCAATGGAAAAAAATATCCTCAGGTGAGGATTAACAAAAAATAAAATAAATAATAAAATAAATAAGTAAAGTGTGTCTCTTACAGACAATATATAAATGAATCATAGTGGGGTTTTTTAATACAATCTGCTAATCTCTATCTTTTAATAGAATTTAATCCATTTATATTTAAAGTAATTGCTGATAAGGAAGGATTTACTTCTGTCATTTATGAGTATTTCTCTGTATGTTTTATGTTTTTATTCCTTATTTCCTCCATACTGCCTTTTAAAAAAAATTAATCTAAATCCTACCTGTAAGATTTATTGGAGGCGTCACCTTCCCAGTCAAGTGATCACTTCTCTCCCTCTATTTCAATAGTTCCTAATGAATATCTCCTTCATGAATATGTCCCAAAATATTTAAAAGGAAGTGCCTACCTTTCCTGGCCATAAAAATGGTCTCAGGTTCTATCCCTGTTTTCACCCTCTGAATCACTTGCACCTTAAACACACACCCACCATACACAATTCACCATTCATACATAAAGTTCATTATTATTGTCCATTCTCTGCCTACATGTGTCTTGGCTTAGGCTGGATCCTAGAATACTTAGGAAGGGTCTCTTGATTACTGGCAGACAAAGAAGAGAGAGTCAAAATGGCTTACATTGTAGGAGCGAGGATGCCTCTGCTTCCACTGCACCAGGAGCAGCTGGGCCACCACCAAGGTAGCGATGAGGATGAGGACCATTTCGGCATGCATGGCTTCGTGACCACGGTGTTTGGCATGCATGCGTGCATGCTCGACCCTGAAAGTCAAACAGATGGGTTTAGCCAAGTTAGGGCTGGTGTGGTGGTAAAGAGGTAGTGCTTCCCAGGGATATTCTACCCGTCCAAAGTTCAGAACACACTCCTGTATTTTGCAACGGTAGGGTACTATGCATATGTCCTAGAGCAGCGGTCCAGGAGCAACCACTGCTCCAAAGGTTGCCTTAAACCAGTGGTCACCAACTTTTCGAACCTCATGGATCACCAGTGGTCCACGGACCACTGGTTGGCGACCGCTGCCCCAGAGGACAGGCATTCTGATATAGAATAGGGGTTCTATGGGCCCCAATAACCAAGCTCAGCTATTGGATTAAATGTGGGTGGTCTGCTGCCTGCCTCCAATGGCAGATACAGCTAACACCTTTCCTGTTGCAAGAAAGAGATCCCAGAAGCCTGTGTCACTGCCCATTTCAGACCTATTTAATTCTGTCGTTGAAAAGAAAACATAACCCAAAGAGAAGATTATAGCCACAAAGCCCCATAATCTTAGTTAGTGATATTTATGATACCAATAAAGGAGTAACACTGCAAATGTGTGATAATTCTAGGGTTAAAGTTTTGCTTTATTTGTCCTACCCTCTCTGTCAGGACCAAGGATCCTAAAAACTAGTTACAGCCTGAAAAATCTAAACTGCTTTGACTTTATATTAATTCAAGAGTGACTTCACCGTCAACATCCACAGGGAAATAGCCTCAAGGACTTAAACTCTTATTTAATCTAAGGCTGGCGTTCTCTTGTCCTGAGGATTGGCAGCAAACCATTTCCTTGGTCAATACAGGCAAAAAGCTTTCTCTAAGAACAGAGAAGAATAGTTACTCCTATTACTCTGGGTCAGAGTCAGCCAAGGGAAAAGAATAAGGAAAACTTAGAAAACCAAATACAAATATAGCCTGTGGTCCGTAGCTTTTGTACAAGTTTTCCATGTATAGGGGTATTAGGGAGGGAAGGAAAGGACAACATAAATGGTATCTTCATGGAGTTCCCAAGGACAAGAAGAACCCAGTGGGATGAATTATGAGTAAATAATAAAGCAAATATAGCAAAAAGTTAATTGTAGAATCTAGGTGGTGAGTGTAAGGGTGTTCACTGTGCATTTCTTTCATGTTTTCTGTACGTTTAATATTTTTCATTATATAATGTTAGGGGCTAAAACTCAGTGGGCAGCCAAATATCAGTCAGCCAGCCAGACACAGCACCTACGGGTGTACGCTACATAAAACACTATCCAGGGTGAGAGAATCTGACAAAAAGATAATAAGGTTAGGAGTAAGAAACTTTAACCAGTTAACTGCCACAATATTTTTAATTTAACTTAAAAAGGTCTGCCACTTGTGTCTATAGACACTTATGACATACAAATGGTTAAGGTTGTGGCCTTGACCAAGAAAGTTAACAACTCTACATCACAATTTCTTCATCTGTCAAAGGGAGTCCATATCTTTTCCATCTCCCTCATAGGCTTATTGTGAGAATAAGCTAAACTAAAAGGACAAGTAACACTTTAAAAGCCTTAGAACTGTGGGGAATTATAGATAAGAAATACACTTCTTGTTCTCAGACAGTATATAACTGAATGGATGTGCACAACAATGAAAGAATATAGAAAAGACCAAAGAAGACATCTATTTCAAGTTCCCACTCAATGGAAAAATTATTTTTGATATCCTTTGTATGAAATACTTCCACTGGCTTAAGAACATATGCCTTGTCCTGACTGGTTTGGCTCAGTGGATAGAGCATCCGCCTGTGGACTGAAGGGTCCCAGATTTGATTCCAGTCAAGGGCACATGCCCTGGTTGTGGGCTTGATCCCCAGTTGGGGGAGTGCAGGAGGCAGCCAATCAATGATTCTCTCTCATCATTGATGTTTCTATCTCTCCCTCTCCCTTCCTCTGTGAAATAAAAATATATTTTCTTAAAAAAAAAGAACACATGCCCCTTAACGTTATCTATTCTAGAACCAGCAGTGTCTGACACATTGTAGGTACTCATATGTGCTTATGAAGGACTAAGACTCCAATGCTTTAAGAGGTAGGAGGGCCCGAGCTAGTTTGGCTTAGTGGATAGAGTGTCGGCCTGTGGACTGAATGGTCCAGGGTTCAATTCCGGTCAAGGGCACATGCCCGGGTTGCGGGCTCGAACCCCAGTAGGGGGTGTGCAGGAAGCAGCCATCAGTGATTCTCTCTCATCATTGATGTTTCTCTCTCTTCCTACCCCTTCCTCTCTGAAATCAATAAAAAGATATATATGGGGGGGGGGGGGAGCCGCAGGAGGTTCTCTACCTCTTAATATACCATAATTATTAAAGATATTTCTTCAATAATTAGATAATGATACAAAATCTATCTTTCTATAGCTCCAGGATCTAAACCTATACTCTGGAACAATAAAGGACATATCCACTCCTCTTTTCCAATGCTGCCCCTTCAAAGATTGCTCATGATCTTATTTTTTAAAAACAAAAACAAAACCAAAAACTATCTTGTTCCTATCACCATTTTATTGGCCTTTTTAGTTCTAGGTATTTATTTCTTTTATTTACTTTTAGTTCTAGATCTTGTAAATACTATTCATATAACATAATGTGAAGACCATTAATCCTGATTGCCTTCTTTGAGACATTATCTAGCCAAAGATCTTCTTATACTGTAGTGTCTACAACATCCAGTGTGGCCTCAGTGTAGCAGGGCACAATGGCACTGTCCCTACCTTAAGGCTGATAACATATTTCTATGAACATCTTCCAAATCATGTGAATTATTTCAGTAGCTGAGGTACACAACTGGTGTATATTAAGTTTAAAGTCATCTAAAATCTTGTTGGGTGTGTCGTATGCATTAATATCTTTGCCATTCTATATTTTACAATCAATAGTTTTAATCTAAAAGGATTTTTCTCATTATTAGGTTTTATTTGGTTGACTTCTCACTGGTCAGCCATCTTGTGAAGTTGTGGGACAATCACTCTGAAACTCCTTTACTAATTAGAAATCACGACAATAAGATATTTGCTGGCCCACTCTGGTTACACAGCAAGTTACCAGCAAGTTGAGATCTCCCATTTTCTCAATCAGAACCCTCTACCCTATTTCATGTATAATGATGATAATGTTAATGATGATAATCATCTTCAAAGTAGGCAACACTGGAGTTTACCACATGCCAGGCACTATTCTAAGAATTTCACATATATTAATCCTCACAACTCTATGAGGTACAGGTACTATTTTGATCCACACCTGACAAATGAAAAAAAACTAAGGCAAGTTAAGTAACCTGCGCAAAATCACATAGCTAGGAAATGGTACAACTAGTATTAAAACCTAGGTGGATAGTTTGGTACAATTATGCATTTGCTTCCCAGGACCAAGGGAGCTACCCAGAAGTGACCCATGTACTGGAAAAAAATCCCAAAGACCTAGCCTACTGGTCATGAGTCACTGTCTCCCACAGACAAGGAAGCAAAAAGAATAGAACTCTATTAGTTGGATTACCCGATAGTCCCCAGCCTGAGGGGCCCACACTATCACACTTACCTCCATTGCTCCTCTGGGGAGAGGTGTGACATATCAACCTGTAGAAAGACACCACCAAAAAAATCCATTACTGTCTTAGGCTGTCCCTGCCCAAAATAAGGTGCTTACACATTCATCAATATCCACCAAGGAATTACAGGAAGCTTTAAGTGTCAATTTTTATGAAGCCTTCCCTAGTACTCTCCTCCCCACTGATCTCTCCCTTCTAGAACTAACCAGTAACTCTGGCTCATGTCTATGATTGCCATTGTTTTGCATGTCTGTGCTAGGCAATAAGGACAAAAGAATGAACCTAATTCCCAAGATTCTCACAACCTATGAGATAAAAACATAATATTTCTTTATTAGATATCAAAGACTTGCTATGTAAGAAAAAAAAGCGGGGGGGAGGGGGGGGGACTTCTCATCCAACCTATGGCGTGACAGATTAGTGAAAACTTCCTGGAGGTGAGATGTGAAATACTACCTCAATGAGGAAGTTAGAGAAATATGTTCCAGGAAAAGGACTAACGTAACCATGAAGTTACAAAGCATACAAACAATTGAGAATGGGGTGGGTCCCTCCGCCTGGCTGGCGATTGGGGCTGATCAGGGCCATCTCTCCCAGTCCCGATCGGGGCCGGTGGCCTGGAGGGACCTCGGGAGGGCTCCAGGGCATGTCCAGCCCTGTCTCACCCAGTCCCGATCAGCAGGACCCCAGCAGCAAGCTAACCTACCGGTCAGAGCATCTTCCCCCTAGTGGTCAGTGCATGTCATAGCGACTGGTCAGTTGACCGCTCAGACACTTAGCATATTAGGCTTTTATATAGAGAGATTGTAACTCACAGCGAGGAATGCTCGGGGCACACTTTCCCTCCAGCCCCTGGTTTTGGAGCCCTCATGTCCTTCCAAGACTCTGCTCACCCTCTTCAGCTGCCACAGGAAGTAAATTGCATCGTGTGCATGGAAACCCTTTGCAGGCTCCATGGGTGTGTCTTTACTTTGCTGCAGTTCCGATTACCCCAACATGAGGAGAGCCATCCTCATTATCAGGTAACACCATCATGGTAAGGCCCCTGCTCAGCCTACTGCAGAGGTTTTAAATAGGCCATGGGTCGCCCTAGATGGTTTGGCTCAGTGGATAGAGCCACAGCCTGTGGACTGAAGGGTCGATTTCAGTCAAGTGCACATTCCTGAGTTGTGGGCTCAATCCCCAGTAGGGGGGTGTGCGGGAGATAGATCGATTCTCTCTCATCATTGATGTTTCTATCTCTCTCTCCCTCTGCCTTCCTCTCTGAAATCAATAAAAATAACTGCAAAGGGACCTAAACTCTGGAACCCCATCCACCAGGGCAACCTAGCATTTCAGAGGTCTCAGTTGATCCTTCCAAAAGTTAAAGACTGATCAACTTTGCAGCTAAAGACCTCATTCTTTCACAAAACATTAGAGATGACTAAGCCCAACCTTTGCTCTTGAGGTATTCACAGTCAGAGGAGGAGGGGCAGGCTATTAACCATAATATGATACGATAAGGATAACACTAACATATAAACAAAATGCTGTGTAAGCACAGAGAAAGGAGAGATTAGCTAGCTTCTAAACCTGGTATGAATACAGCACAACAACCAGGCTGACTGCCTCTATCTTGTGGACAGATACAGTGATCTGCTGCATAATTAGAATAACAAGTGAAGTCCAAAGGTTCACAAGCTACCCATATTTGTGGCTCCCCGTTCTCCTCTCATTCACATTTTTTCTCCAACTCCTTAGACTTGCCAAGAATTCAAGGCCAACAAATCGAAGTAGAACTACCTACCTCACTTTTCAGAACTCATAAATCATCTGGGGATTATGCTTAGCCAAACAGAAAGGCCTAACATGGACAGCACACTCTGGGCAGTGAAGTGCAAGTAGATACTAGCTGTAATAACTGCTGTGGCTGCTGTCTGCCCCCCACCCCACCCCTCCTACCATCAGACTGGCTTGTTATTTCTCAGACTGGCTTCCTCTCCACCTGGTCCTCTTCCCTCACTCTTCCCTATATGCATACCAGCTTCCTATACATTCTACACTTTTCTACCCATCCATAAGACCCAATCCAGATGTGACCTCTTCCAGAAACCCTTTCAGAACAGAATTATCCTTTCTATGAAGTCCTAATCTGGACTATTCAGGTGCTGATCACATTTACTCACCTAGGAAATCTCTCTTAAATTTTTCATTGCCACACCTCCTTAGTACAGACTTTATCCTTGCTCTCTCCTAGACAAATGCAGTGACTTTCAAGGTGATCTCGCTAACTCTGATCTTGCCAGAACAGATTCATAATATAGGAGCAGCCACAATGATCTTTATCAGACACATCTGACTGTATCCTTGACCAATTCTGATAACCTTCTATTACCTTCAGCTTAAAGTCCAAACTCCTTTGCATGACATGGAAGGTACTTCATAATTTGGTCCAACAAGCTACTTACCTCACCACTTCCCACCAAATGGCTTACACTCTAGCCACACTGAACCACTTACCAGTCTTCCCTTTTATCCCCTCACTGCTTCTACTAAAAGCTGCTACTGTCTTCTCCCGCTAGAATTCTTTCCTCACCTTCACTGTCTAGTTCATTTCTATTCACTCTTTAAAATGCCGCTCAAATATAAATTCCTTTGTAAGACATTCTCCAACTTTATTCATTCACACATCCATTTGACAACTGTTAACTGATCAGATGTTAAGCTCTAGACAGGGATACAGTGTCAAATGGATGTGTGAATGAATAAAGTTGGAGAATCTCTCACAAAGGAATGTAATTTTGCTACTGCTATGAATCGTAATGTAAATATCTGATATGCAGGATGTATTTTCATTGTTACAAATTGAACATAATTAAAGCTTAGTGATTAATCACAAAAACAATATGTAATTATATATGTGTTTTCCGATGGTCTTAGGCAACCCCTGTGAAAGGGGCGCGACCCACAGGTTGAGAATCTCTGCCCTACATGATCATTAATAACAATAATAAATACTTTCCAAACTTAACACAGCATACAACTAGGACTAAAGGACGCTTTGGGGAGAATGAAGAACACAGGTGGTTGCACCAGAAGGCCTAGGTCAGTGTGGAAGGAAATGTCTCTTCCATCTTTTCCTTCCTTTTAATTACTCGTTACAAATGAGGCCTTCAACCTCATGCCCTTCTTAGCCAGTCACTGTGTCACCCAAGTTCAAAATTTTGTGGTGTCCCAATGCTGCCTATAAAAGAAAGTCAGAACTCCTCAGCAGGCTACACAGTGCTCTCAACAAGAACACTGAAAGTGAGCTCTTGTGACCACACCTGACCACAATCTGATCCCAGACTGCCTTTCCAGTTTTACCTTCCTCTGCCCCGCAACTCCTCTGGCACTTAACATATGCTCCCCTGTACTATGTATAATATACCAGAAAGTACATGCACTCTGGAAGTAGATAAATCTGGAAGCCCCTTACCTGGATTAACCCCTTAGAGTGCCGGGGAGCGCAATCACGCTCCTCCTGTCTTTCGCCAAAAGTGCCGGGAGCGCTTTCAAAGCTTCGAAATGGCGTCCAGTTCTAAGTCTGCTTTTACTAGTGGTGATGATATTGCTAAATACGTCAATGTAGTAAAGGTTTCCTTAAGTTTTTGAATATGTAACTTCATTTACCTGCGATTCATAACTTTTTTCCTAAACTGCTATAAAATCAGCAAAAATGCCTTGGCAATTTTAGCATAGTTCCTAGGATATTGGTTGGCACTCAAAGGGTTAAGGCAAGTCTTCCCTGCTCTTTAATTTCTTCTCCAGTTCTGTACCCAGAGTGATCTTTCTAAAGCAAACCTGATCCATGTCACTCACCTAAAGCTCTTCCATAGCTAATCATCCATTACAGATAAAAATCCAGACTCCTTAGCACAGCATATAAGGCCTCACGTGATCTCACACAAGCCTCCCTTTCCAGTCTCCCTACTTTCCGATTACTCCCCACCTTCTACTCTGATGCTCCAGTAATACTAAACTACACACAGTTCCCTGGCAATGCCATTCTCTCCCTCTCACCTCCCACCTTGCACATGTTGTTCCTCGGCCAAGAGGACCCTTCCCTTCCTTCTTTAGTTGGTTACTTTCTAGTCATCTTTCATACCAGCTAAAGTGCCACTTCTGGGAAGCCTTTCCTGATCCCTTGCCCACCATTTTCTGTGCTCCCAGATATCTCTGTGCTTCTCTGTATTACAGTAGTTGTTACATCTGTTTACTAGTAAATGACTAACCCTTCCACTAGACTATGAGCAGCCTGAGGACCGGGCCTATGTCTTCATTATCCTTCACAGCTAAAACAGTGCCTGGTAAATGCTCAGAGTATGTTTGATCAATGAATAAATGAGTGAACAGAATTCTCCCCCACAGACATGAGATTGGCATAACAAATAACTTTATTAATATTTTAAGCTGACAATATTGCAGCTTGCAATGCCTTACTGACTTGCCTAACAGTGCCTAACACCTGTGCGATAGAACTAGGATAAAATATCAGATCTTCAGCCGAAACCGGTTTGGCTCAGTGGATAGAGCGTCGGCCTGCGGACTGAAGGGTCCCAGGTTCGATTCCGGTCAAGGGCATGTACCTGGGTTGCGGGCATATCCCCAGTAGGAGATGTGCAGGAGGCAGCTGATCGATGTTTCTCTCTCATCGATGTTTCTAACTCTCTATCTCTCTCCCTTCCTCTCTGTAAAAAATCAATAAAATATATTTAAAAAAAAAAATATATCAGATCTTCAGAATCCCAGAACAATGTTCAGACATCTCCCCTGAGTTCTAAATTCACATTTTCACTTATCTAATTAACACCACCACTTAGACATTTAAATAGCAACATCTCAAACTTAATGTGGCCAAATAAAATTTTTTATATTTCCTCCCTCCCCCTCCAAATTTCTTCCCTGGTCATTCCTGTTTCAGCAAGAGATACCATCAACCATGCTGTTGCCAATTATCAAATCAGAGCAAAACAAATCCAAAAAACCTGAAAGTTGAACTTAATTATTTTCTTTCTCTTACATCCATGTCCAATCCACCAGCAAGTCCTGTAGACTCTACTTTAAAACACATTCTAGCCCTGCCAGTTTGGCTAGGTGGATAGAGTGTCGGCCTGCGGACTCAAGGGTCCCAGGTTTGATTCTGGTCAAGGGCATGTACCTTGTTGCGGGCACATCCCCAGTGGGGAGTATGCAGGAGGCAGCTGATCGATGTTTCTCTCTCATTGATGTTTCTAACTTTCTATCCATCTCCCTTCCTCTCTGTAAAAATTAAATAAAATATATTTTTTTAAAAAAACACATTCTAAATTCATCTACCCCCACTCCCAACTATAACACTATCATTTCTCATCTGGACTGCTGCAAAAGTCTAATTGCTCTCCTTGAATGCCCCCCAATCCAATTCCTGAAAACAGCCAGAAAGATCATTTTTAAAATGCAAATCTGCTCACTTTTATTTTTAAAGCCTTCCAAAATCTTTTATTGTACAATCAATAAAATTCAACATGTTTAGCAGCATCTACAAGTCCTTACAGATCTGACTCTGCCAAACTTCCTAACCTCAAATGGTACTACTTTTCACCTGCTTGCTATAATTCAGTCACATTGGCCTTCTTTTTGGTCCCAACACATGCTTAGCTCACTAGCACCAACTGGAACTTGCTTCTCCCTCTACCTGACACGTCTGCTTCCAAATCTTCATACTAGCTAAAGTGTTAGGTCTTCATTATTCAGGTCTTGGTTCAAATATCACCTCCTAGGAGGCATTTCATAACCACCCTACTTAAAGTAACAGCCTCTTTATCACATAATCCTCAGAGCACTTACAACCATTTGGAGTTATCTTGTTTGTCACTTATTTGTTATCTACTCTGACGCTCCATTAGAAAATAACTTCAGTCCTAGCCGGTTTGGCTCAGTGGATAGAGGGACAAACTTCGGACCAAAGGGTCCCGGGTTCAACAGGTCAAGGGCACGTACCTCGGTTGCAGGATCCTCCCTGGTCCAGGCCCTAGTCAGGGCAACATGCAGGAGGCAACCAATCAAAATGTGTTTCTCTCACATCGATATTCCTCTCTGTCTTTCCTTCTTTCTCTAAGAAATCAATAGAAAAATATCCTCAGGTGAGGATTGAAAAAAAGAAAAAGGAAGTAACTTCACAAGAGCACGGATCTTGAAGCATAGATTGTCTCTTTATCCATATATGAATTCCCAAGACCAAATAAAATGTCTGGCATAATTAAATGCTCGATAAACACATAATTAATTTTGAAAATAGTGAATCCATATTATAGACTACACCAGCAATAGAGATCACAGAGTCACATCACCAGGGTCAAATCCCAACTCCAATTACAAGCTATGTAACCCTGAATAAACTACTTAGCTGTGCCTCAGTTTTTCCTCATCTAGAAAGTAAAGATAATAATAGTATTAAAATAGAATTAAAAGAGCTAATGCATGTAAAATGCTCAGCATACTGCCCTAGACCATGGCAAGCACTAAAAAATTAGCTATGTCCTAGCCCAGTGGTTGCCAAACCGCGGCTCTCAAGCCACATGCAGCTCTTTGGCCCCTAGAATGTGGCTCTTCCACAAAATACCACGTGCGGACACGCACGTACAGTGCAATTGAAACTTCCTGGCCCATGCACAGAAGTCGGTTTTCGGCCTGGGCGAGTCTATTTTGAAGAAGTGGCGTTAGAAAAAGTAGGGGGTGTCAGTCGGTGGGGCAACAGGCCACGGGATACACAGCACAGGGGAGGTACATTGTTTTGAGGTACGTTCGCTGAGGTCGACCCCTTCCAACTCTCCCATCCACACTTGTCTATCTATACAAGGCGAGTGTGGATGGGAGAGTTGGAAGGGGTCGACCTCAGAGAACATACTTCAATCAGATTGAGGACGTTTTTTAGCAAAGGCCAGCTTAGGAGTACCCTAATTAAGTTAATAACAATGTACCTACCTATATAGTTTAAGTTTAAAAAATTTGGCTCTCGAAAGAAATTTCAATTATTGTACTGTTGATATTTGGCTCTTTTGACTAATGAGTTTGCCAACCACTGATCTAGCCCGGTTTTGCTCAGTGGTTGGAGTATCGGCCCTTATGGACTGAAGGATCCATTCTGGTCAAGGGCAGTACTTCAGTTGCAGGCTCCATCCAGTCCTGGCCCCGGAGCTTGTGCAGGAAGCAACCAATTAATGTGTATCTCTCACTTTGACGTTTCTCTCTGTCTCTCCCCCTACCTTCCACTCTCTCTAAAAAAAAAAAAAAAAAAAAACACCAATGGGAAAAATATCCTTGGGTGAGGATTAACCAAAAAGAAAAGTTAGCTATTATTGTTACCATTTTAATAAAAGGAGAAAAGGTTGTTTCTGCAAGGCCCTAAGTAACAGACTCAAGAAGAGGTTAGGCTCAATCATATGGGCAGTGGGGAGTCAAAAATCACTGGAGGCCTCTTAGGCAACAGAGGCATTCAGTTATTGAGAACACCCTACTGGAAGGGGGAAGGGCAGAGAGAACACAAACCTCAGCAGAGCTTAAGCACTCTGCCTCTGCTCTCTGTTTCCCCTTTCCGCACTGTTTCTCTCTAGTTGCCCAGGGCTAAAAGCCCCATGGCCATTAACTCTGCATCCCCTTGGGAAAGTTGCACTTTAGAGGGAACTAATGAGTTTATGTTTACCTACAGATTTTCCTCTGAGGAGCAAAGAGATAAAGGATGTCCAGAAGGGAAAACAGCCAGGCTCATGGCTGAGTGGTTGAGCTAATCAATGATTCCCTCTCATCATTGATGTTTCTCTCTCTCTCTCTCTCTCTCTCTCTCTCTCTCTCTCTCTCTCTCTCTCTCTCCCCCTTCCTCTCTGAAATCAATAAAAATATATTTTTCAAAAACTATTATTAAGAAATACCTTTCCCAACCCTCAAGAAATAAAGGAATCCACACATGTTTAAAAAAAGAAAAAGAAAGGAAAACACAGCCTTGGCCAGTGTTGGTAAGTGGTTAGAGCGTTGGCCTGGAAACCTAAGGGTAGTGGATTCAATTCCCAGTCAAGGGCACACACCTGGGTTGCAGGTTCAATCCCCCCATGCGGGAGGCAACCAATCGATGTGTCTCTCTCACATTGACGTTTCTCTCTCTCCTCCATCTTCTTTCTCCCACTCTCTCTAAAAAAATTAATGGAAAATATATCCTCAGGTGAAGATTAACAAAACAACAAGGGAAAAGACAAATAAAATGGAGATGAAGAATGACACCAAATGGATGATCTTGGATTGGCTTTCATGGGATAAACTTGTAAGCTCTCAGGCCAAATAGCCCCAGGTGGACTGAACCTACACTCCTCTGCAAGCACTTGTGCCTCTCCTTGGGTCAAAGATGTAAAGAAGCAGGATCTGGGAAAAGGAACAGAGGACTAAGACACTGAAGCTACAGAAATAATAATTCTAGCCCAATTTGAAGAATTTTGCAACAGAGGTATTCAAAGAGGGAACAGACTTACTGTATAGAATGATAAGCTCTCTATCATTAGAGGTGTTTGACTGAGTGATCACTTGCTGGGGATGTTCAACATGGGTGGATGAGATGGACTAGATTTTTTAAGATTCAAGCTTAATAAACATTTGAATATCTACTCTCTATGTTAGCTACTGTGAGAGGTTAGGTACTGAGAACACAGAGATGGAGAATGATACCATTATGTCCCCTCAAGGAGTTCACTGACTGACTAATGGGGGAGACAAACAATGCAACATGGTAAGTGCTGATAGAAATCTATATAGGGAGCTACGGCGGCAGAAAGCAGGGCCTCAAGATCCTGTGCCTACAACTCACTGGTAAGAAGCAATATGGCATTAACTAAAAATGAAAACACTTCATACGCGGCTTATAAGCAAATATTTGTCAGGCACTATTGTGTTATACCAGAACAGACAGTGGGTATGTCAGTTAGCCTTTGTGGTTTAGTCAACACTTCCTTAATCTTTAGCAGAATCCATACCTACAAACATTCTCATTTATTCAATAAATATATTGGTGTCTACTATGTGCCAAGAACTGAGGAATGTACAGAGATGAAAAAGATAGTCCCTGCACTCAAGGAGTTAGAACATTTGTCTTCATCTTTTCTTCCTCTCTCTCTCTCTCCAACACCACTTTATTGATCAGATGGCACCTATTTCCTTCTGGAAGTAGATCAGTTATTAAGTCATAAGGTTAATTTAAAAAGTGACTTAAAAAGCAAGAGTGAGCTGAGGATGGGAAGTGTAATAGGAAACCAAACAGGAAAGACTGTCTGTACACAGGTGTGTGCCAGAGTATGAGATTCTAATCACATAAGAAGTCAAGGTTATAGTCCTGGCCCAATGGGTTCAGTTCGTTCAAGCTTTGTCCCATACACCAAAAGGTTGCAAGTTTGATCCCTGTTTGGGGCCCATATGGAAGGCAACCAATCAATGTTTCTCTCTCTCTCCCCATTCCTCTTTCTAAAATTAATAAAAACATAACCTTGGGTGAGGATTTTTTTTTAAAGTCAAAGGTTATGGAATTCCAGGTCATATGTAGGCCTTTTTGTCTAGAACTTTCCTATCACCATTTTTCTTCTCTCATCCAATATTATTAGCACAGATTGTTAACAATAATTATACCTTCATTTTTCCAGTCATTCACTAGTATTTACTGAGTACCTGAGAGGAATTGTAGGAAACACAAGGCAGAGTTAGACACTAGAATCCAGGACTTTCAAAGCTGTCCTCTAGAAGGTCATCTAATCCAAACCTATTATTTTACAGATGAAGAACTGAGGTACAGGGAGATTGGAATCCTTCATGAGTTTGTATCTTCACACATTTACTGAATCATACCCTATGCCAAGAACAAGGAATATAAGTATGGATAGGACTTTCAAAGAGAATCTAGTCTTAAGGGAGAAACAGACAGCATGACCCCAGTCAAATCACCTCTGTAAGTGAAGTCCCACACTTACACAAAATGTCTAGTGGACAATATGGAAAGGATAAAGCAAGTCATACTGCCCAGAGTGTTTAAGAGCACAGGTGCTAGAGTCGTCTTGGATTTAAACCCCAGCTCTGTCACATGGTTGTATGATATTAAACAAGTTAAATATTCTATGCCTGTTTCCACATCTGTAGAATGGGGATAATCATAATAGTACCTGTCTTGTAAGGTTGTGGTATTAATATGCATATAACACACTTATGCACAGACCTGCTACTCCTAGTCTAGAACCTAGGTCTACTGTTTACTACTCTAGTTTTCCCCCCCACTACACCATGCTACTACTCATTTTACATGCCTTTTAAAAATTCAAAAATAAATGGTAAGATAACCAAGATTAAATTTCAGTCACACATGCCTCAATCCCTCAATAAGATTTTGGCTTTCACAGATAATCCCTAGAGAAGAAAACCCCTGGAAACAAAGAACATGTATCAAATGTCTAGAGGGAGAGACCCACAAGAGAAAAAACAAAAAAACAAAACAGTGATTACTACTTAAAGAAGCAAGGATGGGAATTTCCACAGCCTGCCTGCTGGGGTTTACCAATCTAGCAGGGAAGAGGAGATATGCATAGATTGCCATTTTCTCCTTGATGTACCCACTGTCACAGCACAATTTTGTACTTATTTATCTACCTATGCTAGTCTGTGAACTCCTCATCCATCTTGGTATTATTAAGCATAGCACAGTGCCTGGCACACAGCAGGTACTTGAGAAAAGTGTGATAAATTAATAAATGAACACACACAAAAAAGATAAAAAGCAGGGAAAGAAATCAGTATAGATCAGAATAGTTCTAGAAGCTGAGAGAGCCTTGGGCTAGAACAGCCGTGGGCAAACTACGGCCCACTGGCCGGATCCAGCCCGAAAAAAAAAAAGACCGTACCCTTTTATGTAATGATGTTTACTTTGAATTTATATTAGTTCACACAAACACTCCATCCATGCTTTTGTTCCGGCCCTCTGGTCCAGTTTAAGAACCCATTGTGGCCCTCGAGTCAAAAAGTTTGCCCACCCCTGGTCTAGAACCTTAAAGTACAGGTGGGATTTGGAAGGGCATAGAGGGAAAGAAAAGTCATTCCAGCAGACAGGACAGCACTAACAAAGACCTGGCGGTAATCAGAAAGAGCTGTAAACATGATTTAGTCCAACAGTTCATTTCAAATAGGAATGCTGTAAGCATTCAATCAAAAAGCATGTATTACTGAGCAGAGGAACTGGTGTATCACAAACATTTGCTAAATGGTACCTATTACTATTACTACTCAAAAATAATAATTATCAAACACTTGTCAGGTGACTGATGTATGCCAGGCACCATGGTGAGTGAAGAGACTACAACAATGAGCAAGATAGACTTGGACTCTGCTTTCTGTCATGTAGCTCAAGTCTAGTGGGTGAGACAGACAATTAAAATCATGCTCGGGCCCTAACTGGTTTGGCTCAGTGGATAGAGCGTCGGCCTGTGGACTGAAAGGTCCCAGGTTTGGTTCCAGTCAAGGGCATGTACCTTGGTTGCAGGCACGTCCCCAGTAGGGGGTGTACAGGAGGCAGCTGATTGATGTTTCTCTTTCATCGATGTTTCTAACTCTCTCCCTTCCTCTCTGTAAAAAATCAATAAAATATATTTTTAAAAAAAATGAAATAAAATCATGCTTGGTAGGGCTAGGCTAGGGGAAGTAGAGGGGGTCTGAGGGAACATAAAGTAGGCTCACCTAATCAGCAGGCAGTAAGAGAAAGCTCCCTTAGACACCCTTGGCATTCTGAGTCCCATAAAGGACCATAAGGTTTCAAAGATTGTATTTGAATAAAGGGTTTCATGACTAAATAAAGGTCTAAAAACCACCAATCTAGCCCAATCTCCTTTTTTAAAAAAAAATATATTTATTGATTGATTTCAGAGAGGAAGAGAGGAGAGATAGAAACATCAATGATGAGAGAGAATCATTGATCGGCTGCCTCCTACACACACACACACACACACACACACGCACGCACGCACGCACGCACGCACGCGCACACACACACACACCCTGCCCCCTGCCACTGGGGATTGAGCCGCAACCCAGGCATGTGCCCTTGGCTGGAATCGGACCTGGGACCCTTCAGTCCGAAGGCTGACGCTCTATCCACTGAGCCAAGCCGGCTAGGGCCCAATCTCCTCTTTTAGCAAGAATAAAGCAGGGCCCAGGAGAGATAAATTACTTGAGGCAATAATACCTTAAGTTAGTTATAAGCTGGGCTACTTGCATATCACATCATATTGGCAAATGAACAAGCACTGGGAGTGGACACATCCAGAATTCGCAGGCACTGGTCAGGTGGATGGGCTGGCCCTGACTGGATGTTGAAGTGCTTTTCTACCTTAGCTTCCAAGCCAGCTCTCTCTGTGCCAAGATGATGCCTCCAATTCCTTTCAGGAGTTGGCCAGCTACCCCTTCCAGGAGGAACTCACTGGCTCCAAGAGTAGGTCTGCTTCTGGACCTCCCAGCCATTACCCGGGCTTTATCCTATTAACACGCTCAAGTTGAGAGAAAGAATTGAGCTTTGCCACTCATCACAGCCTGTTTAATACCTGAGCTGGCTAGACCCATTTCTCATCTCCCTAACCACCACTGGGCTAATCACTCCTCATGACCAGGGGTTCAACAGAATCAGATTATCCGTAAATTAAAGGACCTGTATAGAAAACCAATATTACTTTTGTTAGCCTCCACTTGAGCCTCTCAGGAATGAAATGCTGCTTCATGTTTTGATGATAGGACTTTTGTATATAAAAACAGAAGCAGTTTTACTTTAGTAAGATGAGTCTGCAGTTTAGTTTTTTAAACTGAGGGAAAACACTTTGGAATCTATAAAAATGGGCTTAAAGCTTATACCACTTAGTAGCTGCAAGACAACTGGTGTATCTCAAATATTCTGAATCTCAACTTCCTTGATCATAAACAGGGATACTAATATAACTTACCTCACAAAAGTGAGACTCAAAATGCTCTTCTAAATAAGTCACTTACCAAATATACTATATCAATTTTCACATATAATTGAGACCATACAGTTTTAAATTACCTACCCCCAGAGCACAATCATGGAGAAAGAAATGGAATCAAGGTGCTCAGTGTCTCATGGGCTAAGTTCAGTATAGCACTGGCAGACCTGAGTTGGCATCTGCACTTCCCCACTCACAAACTGGAATTTTAGGAAAGTTACTCACCCTCTCTAGCCTCAGTCTTCTCACTTATAAAGTATGGTTAACACCATCTAACTCACAGGGCTACTGTTCATAATAAATGAGATAATGAAAGTAAAGGGCTTTAAACAGGAGCTGGTTTATGGTAAGGCCTCAACAAGCAATAACCTTTTTTATTGGTAGCTCTTTTCTTAAGCCCTCTTTTCTATCCACCTCTCTAAAACAGGAGAAGCAGTTAGCAAAGCCCAGATTACCTCAACTATTAGAGAAAGTAATAATGAAAAAAAGAAGAGGAAAGGATTGTGAATGAACTGATGACTGCTGTTCCAGACTATTTATCATACTAAGGGCACCTGATACTGAAAAAACATGGGTACTACATTCTAAAGAACAAACCACAGCATGCGCAATCTTTCCAAAGGAGTGACAGAGTACCAACGGAATTTTTGCTAGGCTATCCATTACTCTTTTATAGTCCCTAACAAGCAGAAAGTGCTAAAGGAAGGCAACTCTGATGCCACATGCAAATCATTGCTTTTCTGTAAACATATCTCTATCATAAAGATTCCCCGTAGCTCACTCAAGTGCTTGTCTCTTGTGCCCACTACCTGGTAAATTTGTTACACACTTCCATTATAGCAATTACCTTGTATTGTAAGGAGCTATTTGCATGTCTCTTCTCTACACTGTAAGTTGATAAAGATCCTGGCTTACTCATCTGTGACTTCCCAGTGCATAACACAGTGGTTCTCAACCCTGGCTGCACACATTAGAATCACCTGGGAATCTTTTTAAAATCCTGATTTCTGGGCCTCATCCTCCGGAAATTCTGTTTCTTTGTTATGGGGTGAGACCACAACATTAGTAACGAAGAAACAGAATTTCCGGAGGATGGGGCCCAGAAATCAGGATTTTAAAGATTCCCAGGTGATTCTAATGTGCAGCAAAGGTTGAGAACCACTGGCTTAACAGATCCCCATAATTACTAATTGAAGGATGGGTTTCACCTTCTTTCACTAGTTAAGGCTGTTAAGAAATAACGGGGGAGACATTAGTAGAAATTCGCACACAAACTAAGGTTCCCCCAGACGAGACCCCTGTTTTGGAGGGACTTTGTTTGGAGCTTGAAGGGAAGACTGACTGTTCCTGCTCCTCAGAGTTACTTTCTTAAAAACACAAAGAAAAGGACAGAATCAGTCCCTCCAGAATTTCCAGACAACAAATTATATTCTTTCTTAGTAACAGGTAACAGAAGTTTGTGAGATGAATGCCTGTGGTTACACATAAAATTGACCTCTGGACATGACACTCTGGAAGTATATTACGCCACTAGAAGCTCTTAAGTTCTAAAAACAAATAGGGAAGAAAAGTTAAGAAGCAAAGATAAAAAATGTCTCACGTCAAAAACCCTGATATGTGTAACTGAAATCAGGCTCCCTCAAAGGAGAGCCCACGACTAACAAACCGTATGTAATAACCGTATGTAATACAGTATTTACCTTTTTCAAAGCACTTTCAAATATATCTGCGAACTGCAGCCAACTGTAATCACAGAAACTTAAGGCTGGAACAGGCCTTGGAGGTCATTCCACAACCAAGTGGTATCCAAGCACCTTTGGTCTCTAGCGATTGGGAAGTATGGTACTAAAACCTGCTTTAAAAAACAACTCCTGACCACCTGTCCGTTTGTTCAGCCTCCACCCCCAACCTTGGTGATCCCCAAGCAGAGAAGCCAAAACCTTCAAGTCATCCTGCCCCCAAGCAACAGTCTGCTTCTCAAGTCCACTTCCACTCCCTTTCTCTGGGCCTCATCCTCAATCCTCCCCACCAGCCCCACCACCCAAAACGTGGCTGGGGCCTCCAAGATCCTGATCCCCCAGACATTCCACTGGTTCCATTCCTGACCGTCAGTTCCCTCCCTCCTATTCCTCGGTGCTGTTCATATGCTGTCAGGTGCAAGACGACAAGCACTCCTAGCTATGAATGCATCTCGGGCCTCAGAACCTCCTCCCTTTCCTTTCTCACCTTCTCTCTCTGCTTCTTAGCACTGTCCCTTCATTCCCTTCAAACTCAGTATCTCCTTCCTCCTCGTGATGCCCTCAAGGGCCACTGGGAATTGAAGACAGCAGGTGTTGAGTGTCTATTAGCTATGTAAGAGACCCTCACGGTCACAGCGCTCGCCCTCAAAGAACTCACAAGTCTCTAGAGCAGCGGTTCTCAACCTGTGGGTCGCGACCCCTTTGGCGGTCAAACGACCCTTTCATGGGGGTCGCCTAAGACCATCCTGCATATCAGATATTTACATTATGATTCATAACAGTAGCAACATTACAGTTATGAAATAGCAACGAAAATAACTTTATGGTTGGGTCACAACATGAGGAACTGTATTTAAAGGGCCAGAAGGTTGAGAACCACGGCTCTAGGAGGTGGAGATAGAGATGATTTGTCCCTTAAGGCTCAGCCCAAACTGAATCGGCCCCCTCTTCTCAGTGCCACAATCACAGTGTATCTGACTGGGTGACTCCTCTCCTTGGGTGTCTCCCACCACGAGGCTGTGGGCTCCGCCGTGGGAGGACCCCTTGTGGCCCTGTCACTTAGCCCAGAACTAGGCACAAAGGAGATACTTAATGTTTGTTAAATGAGTGAATGGATACATTCTGGTAGGCAATTATTCATTCATCCATTCGTTCATTAGTTGGCCCAAACTTTCCTGAGCCTACATTATGTACAAACTCCTGGACTGTCAGGATAAATTAAATAGCTCTTACGTTAAATAACTCAAAGCTATACTATTAGGAGATTAGCACCCTTCCCCGGACCGCATCCCCAACCCCCACCTGACACCTGGTCAGTCTTTTCCACAGGTGAAGCCAACCTTCCCCCGCAGAAATCCACGCCCCTCCAACTCAAGCTACCGCCTCCACCCTTCAGTTCTAACCGAGGGCCGGCCCCCAGCTAATCATCTCGAATATTACACCCCTTCCATCTGGCTTCTCTCCCTGCCCTCCATCTCTACCCATGAGGTCTTCTCTCCCCAAGACCGCCTTAGCGTCCCCGATTCAGGGTACCTCTGATTTCCCTCTCCACGCATCCGCCTCCCAGTGAGCTCCTTCCCTCTCCGGGTCCCGTCTATCCTAGGAAATGAATTATTCCCGATACCACCACTCTCCTCCTTTCAGTTTTAGGCTGAGTCTCTCCTGGACTCTCAACTCTTACCTCATCCAGCTCCCGTTCCCCGGCAGCACCTCGTCCAACCTCTAGCTCTACCACTGCCGCCATCTTCACAAGTCTCCCCCTCCCCCGTCCGCCCGCGAGCCAGCTGCTTCCGCCGCTCAAGGGCTCCTAGCCAATCAGAGGCGTAGGCTCCGGCAGAGGGGGCGGGGCGTCCAGACAGGACGAGACCTGACAGGGAGTAAGAGACCATCTACCTGATACTCACTTAAAGGTCAAGGAGGAACGGTTCCCTCGCATTTCCAAGCTTCGGCGGGGGAGCGTTCTTGGAAAATGAGGACCTGGGCTTGTATTATTTTCAGGGCAAATATTTCAACAATTCTCCCCTTTGGAGAACGAAAGAGAAGGGCCCATAAACCGTCAACTTTCGCGACGCTCCCTCGCTCTAGGCTCCAAAGAGCGCGGCGTGGAGGCTAAGAACTACATTTCCCAGAATGCATTGAACCTGACCCGGAAGTTTCAATTCGGCTCTGGACCAGAGATTTGCAGTGAATGAAAATATATTGTAACACAACTTATTGTTCACGGCACATGACTTCTTGCCTCTGAGGGAGTCATTTTTCAGAAAGAGCGGCTTTTTGAGGCCCCAGAACGAATTCCCGGGCTTCGAGAGGCGGAAGAGTAGCTCTCTGGGTCAGAAGGCGGAGGTCAAAGGGCCGAATTGGCGGGAGAATGTGTTTGCGTTCCACGATCTCAGGCTGCGGTGGCTTCTTAAGGTTCATTGCCCCCGGTGAAGGGTGTTGGGGGTTGATGATGGAAGGGTAGTGGCCGAAAGGGAGGAGGGGTCGCCAGAACAGCGCGTTCCGAGGAGCCGTGGAAGTAGCCGAGCGGCTTAGGCTGTAGAAATTGAAGAGCCTTGCAATACCTGCACCGCCCCCAAACTGCTTCTTTGGGTCTCAAGTCTTCGGATCCACGTCACACTTCTAGGTACTCTTTCCCACGCCACATCCTGCGTCTCCAGCACCTACCTTTCCCCCTTCTTATACATCATATTCACTGTGCTGCACCCCAGCTTATAGCTTAGTATTGTAATTCATTTCCAAAAACCTGTTATTTGTCCATCCAAACCCGACACCTCACAAGCCTGCAGCTCCTGCTCACGCTCTCTGGGCATCCCGGCTGCCCTATCCTATGAATAGAGCTGGGATGACCTGTGGGCTCAGGAGACTAGAATGCCAGTCAACTATTTGGGGCTGTCAGGAAGTCACAGGATAATATTTTGACCATCTACTACAGGCATCTTATTTATTTAAAATGGGAATATTTTTTCTGAAAATGGGAATTATTTTTACTATGTGAAACTTAATACAGAGAATATTATATCTATACCTTTACCCCACATTGACTATTGACATTATGATCTATTTGCTTCCTCGTGTTTAAAAAAGATAAAACAAACCCAGCCAGTGTAGTTCAGTGAGTTAGCATTGACCTATGAACCAGGAGGTCACTGTTCAAGGCATATGCCTGTTGATGGGCTTGATCCGGGCGTGCAGGAGGCAGCCTATCTATGATTTTCTTTCATCGTTGATGTTTTTATCTCTCTCTCCCTCTCCCTTCCTCTCTGAAATGAATAAAAATACATTTTAGCTCTGGCCGGTTTGGCTCAGTGGATAGAGCCTTGACCTGCGAACGGAAGGGTCCCAGGTTCCATTCCTATTAAGGGCACATGCCAGGATTATGGGCTTGACCCCCAGTGTGGGGCGTGCAGGAGGCAGCTGATCAATGATTCTCTCATCATTGACGTTTCTATCTCTCTTTCCCTCTCCCTTCCTCCCTGAAATCAATAAAAATATATTTTTTAAAAAGATAATACAGAGAAAAATTGAACTTATCTGTCTTCTACTCTCATACCCATTACTCTTTCATCCTTCCCAGAAGCAACTAGTATAATTAGCTGTGTATTCTCTCAGTCCATTTTTTAAAAAGTGTATGTACAAACTATAAATATTGTATTTAACTTTTTAAATGAACATAAGTGCTATTTTCTGTGTATCATTTGTAATTCTTTCACTCTAATTTTTGAGGTCTGTCCATATTTCTGTATATTTACATCCTAGTATTCCTTTTAACTGTCAAATAGTATTCAATTGCATGATATATAACATTTCACTTATTCACTAAAGTTTTATGATTTTTGCTATTAGAAACATTGTATGTGTCTTTTTGTGCACATGTGAGTCCCTCTAGAGCTGCACTGTTCAAATAAGTTAAATACTGGAAATGTAGCTTGTCAGAATTAAGATGTGCTGGAGGTGTTTATGAGGGCCTATTTCCCCACATTATTACCAATCCTTTATATTATAAACATTTTTTTTTTTTTCAGTCTTAAAGGACAGTTATTTGCAATGTCCTTATTACTAGGGAAGCCAAGATCTGTTAGTATGGATTTTTGGTCATTCAGATTTCATCTTAAATGAATTGTATGTTTATATCTTTTCTCCAGTTTTCTTTTGAACTGCTTGCCCTTTTCTTATTGATTTGTAGTACTTAAGAATATATATTCTCAATACTATCCAACTTTATGTATTGCAAATATCTTCTTTCAGTCAGTCATTTGTATTTCAGCCTTGTTTGTGTTACCTTAAAGTATTTTTAATGTTTCTATTTTTGATCCATTTGAGTATAATTTTTAAAATATATTACAAGATAGGGATCTTCTTTTATTTTTCTTCACATGGTGAACCAGTTTTCTGAAGACCATTTATTAATTTATCTTTTATCAGACAGAATCATGATTCTACTCTCTTACAATCAACTAAACAGGTTGCAAATTCCCATTTATGTATATGAGTCTATTTCTGGTATCTACATGCTTGTTTCTATAGATAATACATTTTAATTAAAGAAGTGGGGTTCAACTCCTTTAATCTTTCTAGAACTGTCTTAGCAACTTGTGGCCCTTTATTGATTAATGAGTTTGTCATGTTTGCCAGAAACTTCTGCCAAAATTCTGACTTGAATTATATTGACTTGTTAATTACTCTTTTCAGTGGTTATTTGTTTCAGCACCTCTCTGAGTTGTGGGAGATGATGAACATGCCAAAAATCCATATCCTCAAAGAGCTCACTAATTAGTGGGGAGACAGAGTAAACAAGCCATTGACCAAAACAAAACAAGAGCAACAGCGCAAATGCTGGGGCAAGGAGGCTAGAAAGTACTTAATCCTTGGATAACTACAGGCAATTAGATAGACAGTGATCTTCATGAAAAAGACTGTATATGCCTTATTCACCTCTGTGTATGCAGCACCTAGTACATAACCTGGTATCTACCAGAAAGCCCCTAAAATATTAACTAAATGAAATATCCAACATTGACAGCTTCAGGGTCTCTAAACCTACAGTGTAGTTAGTTTTGGGGCTGGCTAGGTCAGACATCAGTATGTTGGTGATGAGAAATGATTGCATTTTCACATCAAATCATAAATGTATACTTGGAATTTTCTCCAAAACAGAGATCATATCTTACTTATTTTTATATTTCCAATATCTAGCATAGAATAGGAAAATTTGTTGAATGTACCGTGAGTCCCTATTATAGGAATAATCAGCTCTAATTAATCCGGAGGCCCAGAAAGCTAACTCAGGACTCACCCTGCATTCTTCTCTTTTTGAAGCCTTGGCGCCATATTGAATGTGACCTGTGAGGAATGCTTGACCTTTAGATGCCCTTCGCTAAGAGTTGGTTACTGCCCCACTCTGAGCATTCCATGACTACTGGCCCTTTGGAGCTCAATTTTTATGGTCATTAATTTAACAGATATTTGCTAATCTGGAACTGTAAGTTTCTTCCTCTGACATTGAGGATATAGAAGTGGATCAGATGTGAACCCTGTCCTCCAAGAGCTTACAGTTGGTCAAGGGACATAAGACATATATTCAGATAATTGTAATGTACAGAATTGAGAGGATGGAGTTGTCACCTAGAGCTGGTTGGGCAGCATGGAGGTGACATTTGAGCTTCAGAGATACATTCCATTTGACAAGTGGGAAAGGGAAAGAGCGTTCCAAGCAGAGGTGATAGCATGAGCAAAATCTTGGAGGTAAGAAAAACATTTGGTGGGAAGGAGGCAAGAAGACCACTGTGGCCAGGAGTATAGCGGGTCGTGGACCTATATTCAGGGGCCAGCTGGGCAACAAGCATGAGTTAAAAGGGCAGGGGATAAATATTTGGAGAGAGATCCACTATAGACAGAGAACTTTAAAACACCTCTGGCCAAGGAATTGTTGCACCTAGGTGATGGATGCATGAGAGAGCATTATACTAATCTGTATGTTTTTGCATACATTAAACATTTTCCATAAAAAGTTTAGCAAAAGACATAAGTACAAATACCCATATGAACTTTTAAGATAAAATAAAGAAAATCCTTAGATGAAAGGAATAGGAGATGAAGCAGGAAATGTAGATATCTACATTGTAGATGTTTGAGGGGCCAACCTGAACTAATATTTATTAAGTACCTACCATGTAGCAAGGGATCCACATACATCAGCAAGCCATTGAAGATTTCTAAGTGACTTAATGCAAAGCTAAATTAGGAAGATGTATTTTATGGGAAGAAAACAACAACTAAAAGACAATTGCATCATATATTTAGTTGAACATTTGTTGCACATCTTTACTATGTGCCAGACTCTAGGGATATAAAGATGAACGATTTAAGGCACAGTCCATGCCCTTGGGAGCTCACCTACATAAAAATCCAACGTTAACATATCAATATATCTTTTGTACTTGCTGCTCTGTTGCCCTGTGGTTGCATTCCAATTGTTTCCGTTTGTTGGAATCTCATCAGTTGGTGCAGATCTGGTCCCTGCCCCCCACCATGGTAGTCATGGTAACCCGGAACAGTCTGGCTGCTGCAAATAACTACTGTTGCCAGAGAAACAGCCATGGCTAGTTTATTTTTCCTTTGCTCTCTTCTTCAGGAGTAGTATTCTCTCTCTTCTGGAAGCTGACGGGACCAAAATGTAGACAGTGCCAAAGTGGTGACAGAAGAAATCTCAGGAGAAAGCATTTTTACCTTGTCCTGGGGACAGCTGCTGGGCCTACCATGGCTCCTGTGAAGATTAGCCACGTGGTATCATTTTCCTCTCAGGTATATTAATTAACAGGCATGGCTTTTTCTTGGTGACTGAACAGAGTGGGGGGGGGGCGGAATGGAGGACTTGGCTCCACTTTCAGGAAACACGCAATCTAATAGGAGACACATTGTCCCTTCTGTGGGAGTCCAGAGTGGAAGTGGGGGAACATAGCTCTCGCCCTCAGGTTGTTCCCAGAGCAATGCCGGACACATAAAAGAAGTGGTCCCAGGAATTCAGGGTAAAGAAAGAAACCACCTCAGATTCCACCCTTAGTCTGGAGGGAACTGGCAAAGCTATAGGATCAAAGTCTGTACCAGGGTTCCCAGAAGGGAAGTTTAGTCACTCTGGCATTGAGAGCAGACCAGGACACTCAATATCGTCCCTGACCTGTGGGAATATCAGCACCATCAGCAAAGGTGATCTTGGCCTTCTCCCTAAAAGTCCACTTTCAGGAAATCCCGATTATCCTGATTACAGCTAGATGCCAGGACCCAGCACCAATCCACTGTGTTGATTAAGGACTTCCCTCCCTTTCCTCTACTGTCATTTCTCTATCCATTTACCCATCTTCCCTGCTCTTCCCCTTCTGTTATCCTAGTCTTTCTCAGGGGGTGCTGTTGACATTTTGGGTCAGATAAGCCTGCATTTTACAGCAGTATCATCTGCATGGTGGAGTATTTAGCCTCCAGGGCCTCTCGACCCTAATGACATACTACTTCCTGGTCATTATGACAGTCATAGGCATCTCTACACATTTCAGAAAGACCCCTAGAGTGTCTTTAGGAACTACTGTATCAACTCCTAAGTGAAATAGAATGAAAGTTACCTTTATCCTGCTTACCTTATATGGTCTGCCTAAATAGTTTTCTTCACATTGTCAGCCTTATAACATGCTAGAGAGAGAATCACTGATTGGCTGCCTCTTGCACGCCCCCTCCTGGGGATGGAGCCTGCAACCCCGGCATATGCCCTTGACCAGAATCAAACCTGGGGCCCTTGAGTTCACAGGCTGATGCTCTATCCACTGAGCCAAGCCAGCCGGCTAGGGCTCCTCAAGAGAGCATTACCTATCTTCTTCTTCTTTTTTTAAAAATATATTTTATTGATTTTTTACAGAGAGGAAGGGAGAGGGAAAGAGAAAGAAACATCAATGATGACAGAGAATCATTGATCGGCTGCCTCCTACACGCCCTACACTGGGGATTGAGCCCGCAACCTGGGCATGTGCATGTGCCCCAGTTGGGAATCAAACTGTGACCTCCGGGTTCATAGGTCAATGCTCAACCACTGAGCCACGCCCACCGGGCTGGGTATCTTCTAATATTGTGGTTTCCAACTGTACTCTGTGGGGACCCACTTCTAGAAGTTGAAGGGAGAAGGGACAAGTATATCTCTAGGCCCCCAAACTGTACATTAACCAGAGGTGTGCTTTTTATTTGTTGAAAACACACACACACTTTGGTGTAAGACTTCAGTTAAAAGGAAGGGTTTTATTGCTAAAACAAAAAACAAGATTGACGACCATGAATCTAGTCTTTCCACTTTACTTATGATGAAGAAATTTAGATCCAAAGAGAGTAAGTAGTTTGCTCAAGGCCTACCCACCAAAAAATATCTGACTTTGGGTTAGAACTGAAAATTTCTATCTCAGTATTGCTATTTCAGCCTTTGAATGAATCACTTTATTTCTAACCATCAGTTGTAAACTTTGATACAAATCTTTGCCTTTCCCCCTAGCCGGTTTTGTTCAGTAGTTAGAGTGTCAGCCCCCGGACCGAAGAGTGGTGGGTTCAATTTCCAGTCAAGGGCACGTACCTGGGTTGCAGGTTCGATCCCCAGCCTGGTGGGGGCACATATGGGAGGCAATCAATCAGTGTGTCTCTCTCACATTGCTGTTTTTCTCTTTCTCCTTCTCTCTCTCTTCCCCTTCCTCCTTTCCACTCTCTCTAAAAAGTCAATGGAAAAAATATCCCTGGAGTGAGGAGGATTGACGACAACAACAACAAAAATACTTTTTAGAGCTGCTGTAGGTTCACAGCAAAATTGAAACGAAAGTAAAGAGATTTCTCATATGCACCCTGCCCCCAAATATGCATAGCCTCCAGCATTATCAACATTCCTCCACCAGAGTGGTGTTTGTCCCAGCTGATAAACCTACATCATTATCACCCAAAGTCCAACGTTTACCTTAGAGTTCACTATTGATGTTGTGCATTCTATGGGTTTTGCCAAATGTATAACGTTCCCATCATCAGAGTGCAGGCATGGTTACGTCGCCATCTCCCATTTACAGTATTTATTTTTTAAAAAGTTCCGTCATTTTGACGTATGTACACATGTGCTTTATGTTTTTTATTATTTATTTACCACAAGTAAAGGTCAGGAATTGTTATCTTTCTTTCAAATTTTTTTTACTGTTTCACTTCATTACTGCTGTGTATGTGCTCCATGTGAGTGACGTAGGTGCTTATGTAGGTGGGTTCCGACTGACAGTGAAAATCGTGTTACATCGCACCATAGGAACGGATCTCCGACTTAACCCAAGGACCTACTGTATCACACAGAGTAGTCTTACTGCCCTAAAAACTCTGTGCTCTTATTTTATCCCTCCACCTCCCCTAACCCTTATCAAGCACTGATCTTTTTACTCTCCATGATTTTGCCTTTTCCAGAATGTTAAATAGTTGAACTCATATAAAGCATGCAGCCTTTTGATATTGGCTTCGCTCTCACATTGATGTGGGGTTTTTCTCTCTCTCACTTCCTCTCTCTAAAATAAATGAACACATCCTCAGGTGAGTACTTAAAAAATAAAAATAAATGAAGCCCAGTCGGAATGGCTCAGTTGGTTGAGCCTACATCCTGTGCACCAAAGGGCTGGCCGTGCGAGTCACTGTCAGGCTCAGTCCCTGATTGGAGCAGGTGCAAAAGGCAACCAATCAATATTTCTCTTTCTCACTCATATTCATTCTCTCTCTCTCTCTCTCTCTCTCTCTCTCTCTCTCTCTCTCTCTCTCTCCCTCCTCCCCCCCCCCCCCCCATGTCCTCAGGTGAAGATTAGAAAAAAGAAAAAATAGTATAGTGTGGTAGTTAAGAGCTCTGGATTCAGAAACCTGGGAGTTCTGACTTGGATTGGTTATTTGGTCTTTGGCCGTGAGTAAATTTCTGAACCCAAGCTTCAGTTTATTGATCTGTTACCTATAAAGCAATAATAGCAACCACCTAAAGTTGTTCTGAGGATTACATGAGGTGGTCTGGTAAATGACAAAGAGGTAAACAGTGTCTGTAAATCCCGTGGTAGGTGATGCTACGTTCCTATGGACTCCTGTCTCATGCCTTTCCTGTCATGTCAGGATGCCTGGAAAGGTTTGGGAGTCTAGGAACCCCTTATTCATGGGCACCCTTTGTTCCCTTGGGCTCAGGAAGGTTCCTGATACTCTCCTCTCTCTGACTTAGGATCCCAAGTATCCTGTGGAGAACTTGCTGAACCCAGACAGACAGAGGGGACCTTGGCTCAATTGCCCTCAGGACAAGAGTGGGCAACTGAAAGTAGAACTGCAGCTGGAAAGGGCAGTGCCCATTGGTTACATCGATGTGGGTGAGTGCATGCTCTGGGGCCTAGGAGCCCCTGCGGGAGAACATAGGAGTAACATTACCCTCCAAATGCTCCACCAAAATGTCTCAGTTCGGGCTGGCTGATCAGCCTTAACTGGTGTGAAAGGGAGATGTGGCCCTTGCCTTTGGGGCAGGTATGTGGTGTTGGCAAGAACTCTAAGGATTTCATTCACATAGAATTGAATGTGAATGGCACTCCTTGAATTAAGCAACATACCTCCCCTGCTTTAATCTGAGTGGTCTGGGTGAAACCTTAGGATATTGACATAATTAAATAGAACAAGTAGAATTTATACTCTTCTAAATATCAATGTCAAGAGTATGCTGGGGATGAACTGTGCTGGTTAATTCAGGAAGGCTTCATAGGAGTTTATGGGTTGAAAAGGTTGGCCTTAGCATTCTCTGGAATAGAGAGATGACAAAACCATTGATCTCAGCTCTGTCAGGACAGAGAGATGTCAGGCTCCCTAGCAAGGATTAATTTATTTTTTATTCTTTTTTTAATTTTTATTTATTTTTTTAGGGAGAGTGAGAAAGGGAGCTGGAGGGAGGGAGAGGGAGAGAGAGAGAGAGATCAATTTGTTGTTTCACTTATTTATGCATTTATTGGTTGATTCTTGTATGTGCCCTGACCGTGGATCAAACCTACAACTTTGGTGTATCGGGATGACACTAACCAACTGAGCTACCTGGCCAGAGCCTCCCTAGCAAGGATTTAAGAGAGACAAGAGTTTGGCACTGCCTGCCAGAGCCAGAGGACAGGGAAACAGTGGGTGTCTTCAGTCAGGGGAAGGCTTCTTTCTGGCTGAGAGGAACATGGTGAACCTACCTTCACAATGTCATTCAGTGGGGCTGAGGTCTCATTTCACTTCAGTTACTGGCTCATTGTGTCGCTTGGCCTTTCTGGGCTTCCAGTTAGCTATGGAATGGAGAAATGTCCTCTTCCCACCTGATTCCCTTGTGGACAGTCAGGGGAGCCTTCATCCTATAACCCTTATCCTTCTCTCAACGTTTTGTCCCCAGGTAACTGCGGCTGTGCTTTCCTGCAAATTGATGTGGGCCGATCTTCCTGGTCCCTGGACAGACCTTTTGTCACCCTGCTCCCTGCAACCATGCTAATGTCCCTAGCTGATTCAAAGCAGGGGAAAAACCGCTCAGGGGTCCGCATGTTTAAAGATGGTAAGGAGGGCAAAAGCAGAAATGGGAGAAACTCGGGGAAAGAGACAGATTATGCGAAAAGGCTGCAGTACAGTAGAGGGCCGTAAGAGTTGGTAGGCATATATTGTGGGAGGGAACCTCTGCAGGGGTTAGTTATATCTGTTGGGGGGACAGGGATTAATTAATGAGTGAACAACCATGCAGTATGTTTGTCAGTGAGTTCTCCATGATGAGAAAACATGATCCCTTGGGGTATTTATGAGCTATGATTTATATTTACACTCAACATGATTCCGTGAAGCCTGATGTAGAACACACATTTGTGACTAGTGTACTTTTGTTTGTATAAATGTGTGAATGTAGGATGAATGTTTACATAAGTGATAGGAGACTATATGATAGTTATAGTTATGCAGCCTAAAGTGTTTCCTGAGTTCTGTTCTATGCAGATCTCTGCGTTCACTGGGCACCACATGAGATCTGAACTCCTGGCCTCTGGGGACTTAGGATTTGTCTGTGTTTAAATAGGAGGTGTTTGTAATATGAAGGAAGAATGATAAGAGAGGGGCATACAAGGTGGAGGAGTTGAGGTCTTAATAGATAGTGCTGGGAATTGAAAGTGAGAAGGGTTTGTAGTACTGGTGTGTGACACTGTGAGTGCGTGCGTAGGGCATGGAGTGCTTGCGGGAGGCTGTGGTCTCATGGTCCAGGAAAGGTAGATGTAGATCCTCTAATCCAGTGAGCAAGTGGTCACCCCAGACCTCAACCCTACAGATACTTCCTGTTAAAATGAGGCATTGATAAGGTCCCTGGAGAAGTGCAGAATGCGGATGTAGCCATGCTGGGAATGGTGTGGACCTGTGACGGGGAGGAGTGATGGTGTCTGAGGGGACCCTGACTGGCCAGCTTGGCACTGCCAAACCCTGAGCACCGAGGCCTGAGGGGTCAGTTACCGATGACCTTCATTATTCCTTTCGTTGGAGTTTATATGGTCCCTGTCCTTTCTTTCCGCTCCTCGGTATTGACCTTTCTCCCTCCCATTCATTCGTTTCCTCTCCCCCTCATTTTCTTTTCCTGGAGATGACTTCCTGGCTCCAGCCTCAGGTGAATCATGGGATCGACTTCGCCTGACTTGCTCCCAACCCTTCACACGTCATCAGTCCTTTGGCCTGGCCTTCCTGCGTGTGTGCTCCTCTCTGGACTCCTTGGATAATCCTGTGGTGGATCCCTCAGCCCCTGTGAGCTCTGGGCTGAGCCAGGTATGTGCAGTGGTGGAGCAAGG
Organism: Myotis myotis; assembly: GCF_014108235.1. Taxonomy (NCBI): domain Eukaryota; kingdom Metazoa; phylum Chordata; class Mammalia; order Chiroptera; family Vespertilionidae; genus Myotis; species Myotis myotis. The sequence goes on from NW_023416314.1 coordinate 41,037,467, forward strand.
ACTTAATACTCTCCCATCCTTTCCGTTTCTGGTTAGGAAGCTGGTGCTTGATTGAGTTATACACACACCTATACACGCATACATTCAAATACAAACATAAATGGGCTCGCTACACTTTCTTAAAGGTAGGAGTGCACACCTTCCCTTTTACATGTGAAAGAATCAAGTGAGTGAGCCTTCAATATAGTGTACACAGAGCTGATGGGCCATTTGTTATTTAGCCATTAATAAATTCTTTTGGAATTCAAACTTAATCTTATACTTTATTTCTGGGTTCTTGGGGACTCTAGCGTTCATCAGACTTTCCCTTCTGAAACAACCAGGACTCACTACAGTCCCTCTGTCATGGTCGTTCCCTAACCCCCTACCTATTCTTAGGTACAGACGTGCTTTGCAATTTCATGTGTTCTCCTGCTTTCTCTCCCTGTACAATAAACACGTATGCCGCCTAATAGAAGCTATATAGGTTGCTGGCTCTCTATTAGTATCTAACCAATTTATCTCCCCTTTTCTCAGCAAGTTTTCTAATTTTTCTTTTTCTTCCTAAGCCTATTCTGACTCTTCCTTTTTTGTTGTTGTTTTTGTTAATCCTTACCCACGGATATTTTTCCCATTGCTTTTCAGAGAGAGTAGAAGGGAGGGAGGAAGGGGGAGAAAGAGGGAGAGAGAAACATCGATGTGAGAGAGACAATTGGTTGTCTCCAACACATGCCCTGACCAAGGCTGAGATCGAACCTGCAACCTAGGCACTTGGCCAGGAATCAAACCCGCAACCCCTCACTGCCCAGGCAGACGCTCCAACCACTAAGCAACACCGGCCAGGGTTGACTCCTCCTTTCTTATCAATGATGTCTCCATTTATCTTTCCAAGCCAGTACCCTCTACTGTAATTGACTCACAAACAAATATGAAGATATAATCACACAAAGCTAGAATCATAAAACTCTAGAGATGGAAAATTACTTAGAGATCATCAAGTCCTCTCCACCTCATTTTACATCTCAGATAGGGAAACTTACATATTCAAATTCACACAGCACATCAAAATAGAGTAAAGACCAGAAATCAGATCCTCCTATCATTTTTTTTTTTTTTTTTTTTTTTTTTTTTTTTTTTTTTTTTTTTTTTTTTTTTTTTTGCTTTATTTTATTTATTTATTTATTTATTTTTTAAATTAAATCTTTATTGTTCAGATTATTACATTTGTTCCTCTTTTTTTTCCCCCCATAACTCCCCTCCTCCCAGTTCCCGCCCCACCCTCCGCCCTCACTCCCCACCCACTGTCCTCATCCATAGGTGCACGATTTTTGTCCAGTCTCTTCCCGCATCTCCCACACCCCTTTCCCCCCCAGGAATAGTCAGTCCATTCCCTTTCTATGTCCCTGATTCTATTATAATCAACAGTTTATTCTGTTCATCAGATTATTTATTCACTTGATTCTTAGATTCACTTGTTGATAGATGCATATTTGTTGTTCATAATTTGTATCTTTACCTTTTTCTTCCTCTTCCTCTTCCTCTTCTTAAAGGATACCTTTCAGCATTTCATATAATCCTGGTTTGGTGGTGATGAACTCCTTTAGCTTTTCCTTATCTGTGAAGCTCTTTATCTGACCTTCAATTCTGAATGATAGCTTTGCTGGATAAAGTAATCTTGGTTGTAGGTTCTTGGTATTCATCACTTTGAATATTTCTTGCCACTCCCTTCTGGCCTGCAAAGTTTCTGTTGAGAAATCAGCTGACAGTCGTATGGGTATTCCCTTGTAGGTAACTGAGTTTCTTTCTCTTGCTGTTTTTAAGATTCTCTCTTTATCTTTTGCTCTTGGCATTTTAATTATGATGTGTCTTGGTGTGGTCCTCTTTGGATTCCTTTTGTTTGGGGTTCTCCGCGCTTCTTGGACCTGTAAGTCCATTTCTTTCACCAGGTGGGGGAAGTTTTCTGTCATTATTTCTTCAAATAGGTTTTCAATATCTTGCTCTCTCTCATCTTCTGGCACCCCTATAATTCTGATGTTGGTACGCTTGAAGCTGTCCCAGAGGCTCCTTACACTATCCTCGCATTTTTGGATTCTTTTTTCATTTTGCTTTTCCGGTTGGGTGTTTTTTGCTTCCTCGCATTTCAAATCATTGACTTGATTCTTGCGCTCCTCTGGTCTGCTGTCGGGAGTCTGTATAATATTCGTTATTTCAGTCCGTGTATGCTTAATTTCTAGTTGGTTCCCCAATATAAGATCGAGGGTCTCATTAGTTTTCTTGTAGATCTCATTAAGTTTATCGACGGCTTCTAAACAGTTCTTGAGAGACCTTAAAAGTGTGGTTCTGAACTCTATATCTTCCATTGACAATTTTGTCCTGTTTCTTTGTCTCCGCATTTTGTTATGCTTCCTTGGTGCACCCCCTAGTGGTCTTTGTTCACAGTCTTATAGTTAAATCTTGATTGTTGTAGCTAATTCCAGGGAGGGTTTGACCTCCAGGCCAAGTGGCTATGAGAATCAGCTGTGTCAGCAGTGAGAGAACTTCTGTCCTCTAGGGAGGTGCTAATCTGGCGTTTGCCTGAGGCTATCCGGCAAATGCCTGTGTGCAGGGCTTGGGCGGGGCGGGTCGCACAGGATCAACAGGGTGGGCCGGAGAGAGCAGTTATGGCGGCTCTCAGTCCTGTCCCCAGGGGCTCTGCCTCTCTGAGTCCCAGCACCCGCTGCAAAGCTCAGAGAGAAAGCTGCACTCGCTCTGACCGAAGCCAGACAGTCCCGCTTCTCCCGTTTGAGTCTGGGTCCCTAAAGACTCGCCCGGATCTGGAGCTCAGAGTCTGTGACTCCCTCCCGATTGAAAACGCCAACCGCGCCCTCCGCCGCCAGCCCGCTCCGCGCACTCCGCACCTCAGAATTTGACTTCAGCACTGCGCCTCCTCTGAGTGTCCGTATGCGTTTCTCTTTCCTCCTAGTTGTAGGACTTCCACTCAGGCAGCGTTCCTGTGGTTCTGGGTGATGTCCCTTCCGTTTTTTGGTTTCACTTTTGAAGTAGTTGTTCAAAGCAGCAAACTCCAGCGTTAACCTATGCCGCCATCTTGGTTCTCTCCTAGAATGTCGATCCTCCTATCATTTACACCACAGTACTTCTATGCACACCGTAGATTTTTAGACACTTCAAACATTGGACATAACCAAAAGAACTTCAGTTCCCAGGAGTGAACCTCACAAGTGTCACCCCTATTGAGGTTACTGAGAAAAAGAAGAGACTGGGCATTGGGAAGAGAAAAGGGAGTTAGAGCAGACAGAGGAGGAGTAGATGCTCTTGTACAGCCACGGGAGAGACTCACAGAGCTGAGACAAGGAAAGCTCCGTCTGAGATTTACTCTTCCATTGAGGAAAGGGATAAAAATGCAAAAGGCCAGTGGAAGCAGTTCAGTGTGCTCGCCAGGTCCCCATGTCTCAGTGCGGGGAGCTGACGTGAATGGAGCTAGAGCTATTCAATCAAGTGGAAGCTCTGTGAGATTAGGAACCTGTTTGTCTTGTTTCATAATGCATTCCTGGCAGCTGGAACAAAGTAGGCTTTGAGAGTATGTGTTCATTATGTAAATAACCTTTCAGAGGGGAGTTGTAGATAGGGTCATCATAAAAGTTGTCATCCAAACTGAGACCAAAAAAGAGTGCTATTAATAATTATACTGAGCCCAGCTGGCGTGGCTCAGTGGTTGAGCATCGATCTTTGAACCAGGAGGTCACGGTTCAATTCCTGGTCTGGGCACATGCCCGGATTGTGAGCTCAATCCCCAGTGTAGTGCGTGCAGGAGGCAGCCGGCCAATGATTCTCTCGCATTATTGATGTTTTTTTATCTCTCTCTCCCTCTCCCTTCCTCTCTGAAATCAATAAAAATATTTTTAAATAATAATTATTATTATACTGAGGCAACAGACATAATAGGCATGACTTCCCAGGCAAACCAGGATAGACAGTCTCCCTAATTACAGGATAAATAAAGACTTCATAGAGTCTTTTCCATTTTGGCCATCTAAATTACGCTGCACCTGTGCTGGCTCTGTGGCTTAGCTGGTTAAAGCGCCTGTCCTAGTAAATTACTCTGCACCTTTAGAACCAAGGTGGGATCAAGGAGGAAAGGAGTCAGCAACTCCAGGGCCATCATGTCAGAAAGGCATTGAAAGTCAGTGGTGGAATGAAACATGTTTCAGGTACCTCAGTGAGACCACAGGGAAAGGAGGTCCTGAAACATTTCTACAAGAGAGGATTGATACAGGGTAACAAATGAATGGCACTCAGTTTTACATGTGTGACCTCTAAAGTGCCATAGGCTTTTTTTTTTTTTTTAAAGTATCATTCCAATGGTAAGGTACAGTGAAAGCAAAAGGGCTTTTAATCCTGTGGAATAGGGTCTTTTATAATCACCAATTTTCCAGTAAGGAAAACAGAAGCCAGAGAAGTTTAGTGGGATGTCCCAGGTCACACTGCTAAATAAATCTTGGAGTGGATTTGAACCCAGGCCACCTGGCTCCACGTAGCCTGTGCTGGAGAGCTCATTTCCTAATGATTAATCGCATGTAGAGTTAAAGTTAAATAACCATCCCTACACATCCAGCTAGTTACCCTGTATAGTATTCACTCTAAAATTTATGAGACATGGTAAGGAAAAAAGAAAAATCTTGGTAAAGTAAACAAAGTATTTCAAAATTAATGCAAGGTCCAAGATGAGGTTGCAAATTAATTTCCAATTAGAAAATATTAAACAATGAATGTGAATAAAAATACTATTTCTCAAACTTGCATAATGAGGCTAAGGCCATGCTTTACAAGGAAGGCATTTACCTTTAAAAGAATCTGTGATGGAAGAATCAGAGCTGAAGCCCAGCTGGTGTTGATCAGTGGACTGATCATCGTCCCATGCACTAAGAGCTTTCCAGGTCTATTCCCTGTTGGGCACACGCCTGGGCTCAATCGCCAGTAGGGGGCATGCCGGAGGCAGCCAATTGATGATGTTTCTCATCAATGTTTCTATTTCTCCCTCTCCCTTCCTTTCTCTCTAGAAAATTTTCAATAGAAGTATATATTTTTTTAAAAAAAAAGAATCAGGGGACAAGAACCAAGATGGCGGCATAGGTTAACGCTGGAGTTTGCTGCTTTGAACAACTACTTCAAAAGTGAAACCAAAAAACGGAAGGGACATCACCCAGAACCACAGGAACGCTGCCTGAGTGGAAGTCCTACAACTAGGAGGAAAGAGAAACGCATACGGACACTCAGAGGAGGCGCAGTGCTGAAGTCAAATTCTGAGGTGCGGAGTGCGTGGAGCGGGCTGGCGGCGGAGGGCGCGGTTGGCGTTTTCAATCGGGAGGGAGTCGCAGACTCTGAGCTCCAGATCCGGGCGAGTCTTTAGGGACCCAGACTCAAACGGCAGAAGCGGGACTGTCTGGCTTCGGTCAAGCGAGTGCAGCTTTCTCTCTGAGCTTTGCTGGGACTCAGAGAGGCAGAGCCCCTGGGGACAGGACTGAGAGCCGCCATAACTGCTCTCTCCGGCCCACCCTGTTGATCCTGTGCGACCCGCCCCGCCCAAGCCCTGCACACAGGCATTTGCCGGATAGCCTCAGGCAAACGCCAGATTAGCACCTCCCTAGAGGACAGAAGTTCTCTCACTGCTGACACAGCTGATTCTCATAGCCACTTGGCCTGGAGGTCAAACCCTCCCTGGAATTAGCTACAACAATCAAGATTTAACTATAAGACTGTGAACAAAGACCACTAGGGGGTGCACCAAGGAAGCATAACAAAATGCGGAGACAAAGAAACAGGACAAAATTGTCAATGGAAGATATAGAGTTCAGAACCACACTTTTAAGGTCTCTCAAGAACTGTTTAGAAGCCATCGATAAACTTAATGAGATCTACAAGAAAACTAATAAGACCCTCGATCTTATATTGGGGAACCAACTAGAAATTAAGCATACACGGACTGAAATAACGAATATTATACAGACTCCCGACAGCAGACCAGAGGAGCGCAAGAATCAAGTCAATGATTTGAAATGCGAGGAAGCAAAAAACACCCAACCGGAAAAGCAAAATGAAAAAAGAATCCAAAAATGCGAGGATAGTGTAAGGAGCCTCTGGGACAGCTTCAAGCGTACCAACATCAGAATTATAGGGGTGCCAGAAGATGAGAGAGAGCAAGATATTGAAAACCTATTTGAAGAAATAATGACAGAAAACTTCCCCCACCTGGTGAAAGAAATGGACTTACAGGTCCAAGAAGCGCGGAGAACCCCAAACAAAAGGAATCCAAAGAGGACCACACCAAGACACATCATAATTAAAATGCCAAGAGCAAAAGATAAAGAGAGAATCTTAAAAACAGCAAGAGAAAGAAACTCAGTTACCTACAAGGGAATACCCATACGACTGTCAGCTGATTTCTCAACAGAAACTTTGCAGGCCAGAAGGGAGTGGCAAGAAATATTCAAAGTGATGAATACCAAGAACCTACAACCAAGATTACTTTATCCAGCAAAGCTATCATTCAGAATTGAAGGTCAGATAAAGAGCTTCACAGATAAGGAAAAGCTAAAGGAGTTCATCACCACCAAACCAGGATTATATGAAATGCTGAAAGGTATCCTTTAAGAAGGGGAAGAGGAAGAAAAAGGTAAAGATACAAATTATGAACAACAAATATGCATCTATCAACAAGTGAATCTAAGAATCAAGTGAATAAATAATCTGATGAACAGAATAAACTGTTGATTATAATAGAATCAGGGACATAGAAAGGGAATGGACTGACTATTCCTGGGGGGGAAAGGGGTGTGGGAGATGCGGGAAGAGACTGGACAAAAATCGTGCACCTATGGATGAGGACAGTGGGTGGGGAGTGAGGGCGGAGGGTGGGGCGGGAACTGGGAGGAGGGGAGTTATGGGGGGGAAAAAAAGAGGAACAAATGTAATAATCTGAACAATAAAGATTTAATTAAAAAAAAAAAAAAAAAAAAAAAGAATCAGGGCTGAATATTAAAGGAAAAAATGTTTAATTTTTTAAATTCAAGGAAATTTGGAAAAATAAAAAAGGAAATAGCCACAGATGAATCAACACAGATAAATTGCATTTTGGCAAAGAATTAAGAAATTGTAGCATTCCACATAAATAAAATCTATGTAGAAATGATCTACTGTGTGATTATTACACATAGACATTCCTGGAGTTTGAAGGAGAGAGGTTTATAAAATGCCTGTGATAGATATAGATATAGTGGCTAATGCTAGAAAGAGACATGTCATGTATCTATTACCCATATACTATATATATATATCTTTTTATAGATGGCTAGAAATTGGTAGGTTTTTTTTTAGCTTCAAGTAAATAATTGTTCACAAAATAAATCATAATGGATATTAAACAATATTATTAAACAGTATTTAGAAGAGAAAAGTGATAAAAATGTCCCCAAATAGTTCAAAACAGAACTACTTTAAAATTAAAGAAATATGTGTGTATAATTTTTCTCGCATAGATATGTATAGAGATGAGTGATTTGAGTTTTGTACCTAGATGAATCAATTTTATATAGATACAAATTTATATATATATACACACACATATATATAGACAAATTTGTGTGTGTGTGTATATATAGATATATAGATATATATCTATATATATATACTTTCAAAAGTTTGCACATGATATCGATCCCATAGTCCCTTTTTCCCAACAGCTCGTATTCTTTTATCTGGGTCTTTTAGGACCATGACAAAACCCTTAGCATTGGGGTAAAAAGTATACAAAATCACCGCATCTCACATCTCAGAGCTGGAAGAATGTGTGCACACACAAGCAAAGGTGCCCTGTACAAGTTACAGCAGATACGTTCACTCACTAAGCTGAATCCTCAGGTTTGGTAGCAGCGTCCCCTGGTGGTGAATGTATGTATTTCATATTTCTCCATTTTCTTTTCAGGACTCTTCTAATGCTTCGGAGTCTAGTCCCAGCCCCTGGATGGCTAATCCTTCTATCCGGAGGACATTCTTCCCAGATCCCCAAACGTATGTAGCTGCCATAACGGAGGTCTCCCAGCCACTTTTCAGTTCTTTCTCCTGGGAAAGAAAAACTACCAGGTTGCTCACAAGCACGCAAGCCCCACCTGGGTTCCCCCTATTAATCACGTACTCCAGGCCTGTGCCCCACCTGGGTTCCCCCTATTAATCACGTACTCCAGGCCTATATCTATCTATCAAACTGGCTTTCTTGGTTAGATGCCACTGACTTGGGTGAGCAAAATAGTCTCTGTTCTGAGTGACACCAAGTACTCTGTTTCCCTGCAGGAGCACTAAGGAAATTTCAGACCTTAGGAATATCTTAGAGCAGCTGCAGCCGGGGACTTTGGGGCGTTCAGCCCGCATGGTGCTTTCAGCTGCCCGCAGGGCATCTCCAGCCAGCGTGGCCAGCCCAAAAAACAGCCCTTCAGGACCAGGTCCCAGTCATCCAGACAGTGCAGGTAAGGCCTCAGGACCTGCCTTTGGCTCCTTGTTCTCCCTAGCACCATCCCTTTCTCCTTGAATCCACCACTGCTCTTCAGGGAAGGCTCACCAATGGGACTTCGTGTGGGAGAAAAGACAATTGTCAGTGTCTTAATACCAGAAGAAAAGCAAAATATAGTAAACTAGAGGCCTGTTGACCTGGCCTGCGCCCTCTCACAATCCAGGACCCCCTCGGGGGATGTCGGACTACCAGTTTTGGCCTGATCCCCACAGGCCAGGCTGAGGGACCCCACCAGTGCACGGATCTGTGCACTGAGCCTTTAGTATGCATGTTAAGAACTTTGGTTTATCTCTTCCCGCCCTTCCCCCTCCCCACTTCCCTCTGAGATTCATCAGTCTGTTCCATGTTTCCATGCCTGTGTGTTGAGCTTGGCGGTCAGTGTGTGTCACAGCTACTGGTTGAAAGGTCAGACGGTCACTTGGGCTTTTATATATATAGATTGGTTGAGCGTTGTCGCATGCACCAAAAGGTCACTGGTTTGATTCCCTGTCAGGGCATATGCCTGGGTTGTGGGCTCATTCTCCAGTAGGAAGCATGCAGGAGGCAGCCTATCAATGTTTCCTTCTCTCTTTCCCTCTCTCTCTTTCCCTCTCCCTTCCTCTCTCTCTCTCTCTCTCTCTCTCTCAATCAATAAAACATATTTTAAGAAAAAGAAAGAAAAAAGGAGCACTAGCCTAGGAATCAGGAATCCTTATCTTTTGGGCCTCAGTTCCCTCATATTCAAAGTGAAGGAATTAAACCACATAGTATTTAGGCCTCTTGCAGTGTTAATGTTCTGTGATCATCTCAGGACAATTAAGTCAGGGTGATGGTTTGTGGAGCTTATTGGAGAAATAGAGTTGGGGAATAGTGTGCTTTTGTCACAGAGGAAGAAAACACTAAATATTTTAGAGTAACTTTATCCATTTGATGTTCACCACAAACTTAAGAAATAGATACTGTTGTACTCCTTTACAAAAGAAGCTGAGATTCAGAGAGGTAAAGTATTCTGAACCACACAGCTAATCAGCGTCAGAACAGGGATGTGGACCCCAGAGCTCCTTCTATTCTAGATAGCGAGAGAGAGAAAACAAGTAGAGTTCTCATTGAAAACCTCAGGTTCACCCATTGCTTCACTGGGGGAAAATTTTCTTAAGGAAATGGTTTATCATTCCAAGGAACTGAACAAATTAGTGAAATAATCAGTATATCACTTCATTGCAGAAATAGGGTACATTGGTTATCTGTTGTTGCATAACAAATTACCCCAAAAATTTAGTGACTTAACACAATATTTATTATCTCATAGTGTCTCATGGTTAGGATTCCAGGCGTGGCTTAACCAGTCCCTGGCTCTGGGTGTGTCACAAGGCTCACCTGCAAGGATCTGCTCCCTCACTCCCGACATTTCCTCATGGGCTGTTGGGCTGAGGCTTCCCTCAGTAGCATCTCACAGTATGGCCGCTGCTTCTCCAGAGGGAACAGAAAGAGAGTGCTAGCAAGAAAGCGGCCAGTCTTGTAACCTAATCACAGAAGTGACATCCCATCGCTTTTGCCAAATTCTGTTCATTACAAACGAGTTACCAGGTCCTGCCCACACTCTAGGGGAGGCATGAATACGAGGAGGCAGGGATCAACGGCAGTCACTCCAGAAGCTGCCTGCCACATTAAGAAGGATGTGTTTTATTTTAAGAGATGGAGAATGGAAGGAAACAAAACTTATTTGGGTACCCTACAGGCTGGGCACTGGAGCCGTGAAAGCACTTTGAAACATATTAAACGCTATACACAGTCGTTCATAAGTGCTGACTAACCAGACAGATGGCTGTTGCTGGGTTTTGTTATTACTCACTTGACACATTTATTGAACATCTCTGTGCAAGGCTCTGTGCGAGGTGCCAGGGGTATCACAGTAAATAAAACAGCAGTGCTCCTACCCTAATGGAGAGACACGTGTCCATGTCACACAGGAAACCTAAGGCTTAAAACTGTGAGAAGTGCTTCAAAGCCAACGCAGGATAGGATGACCAGATTCAGATTAGAGAACCCAGGGAGACTTCCTCACAGGAATTCGCATTTCCTCTAAGACTTAAAGAGTGAAAATTAGCCAGGAAAAGAGGATGGAAAGAATATTTTTAAAGAAGGAACATCATATGTGAAGGCCCTTTTGGTTTCTTTTTTTTTCTTTATTTTTTTATCCTCACTGGAGGAGTGAGGATTTTTTTTTTTTTTCATTGATTCTAGAGAGAATGGAGGAGAAAGGAGGGGGAGGAGGGGGATAGAGAGAGAGAGAGAGAGAAACGTTGATGTGACAGAGACACATGGATTGGTTGCCTCCACACATCAGACCTGCAATCCAGGTACCTGCTCTAGATCCCTTGACTAGGAATTGAACCCAAGACCCTCTGGTGTGCAGACCAATGTTCTAACTACTGAGCTGTGCTGGCCAGGGCTGAAGGTCGTTTTGTTAAAGAGCTAGACCAAATGAGCATTTCTCACACAGAGCCCAGACCAGAGGAGCAAAACTCAGAGAGTGATGTGGGCAAGACGAAGAGACAGAAAGTGCAAGCCCGCCGGTAAGTAGGTCAACCTGAAAGACCCATATCACCTCCCCAGACCTTTCTGCCCTTCACGTGTCCTTGTCCACATGTTGTCAGGCTTAGAGCTGGGCAAAGAGGTAGCCCTGTAGTGAACCAGAATTTGAAGCTGAGTACATTGTACTTGTTGGACTTCATTAAAATTTAAATATTTTTCTGCTTCAGTAGACACTCAAAAAAAATAAATAGATAACCCATAGAATATGTGAGAAAATATGTCCAAATCATACATTCGAGAAAGAACTTGTATCTAGAATATATAAAGAACCCTTACAACTCAACAATAAAAGAACCTAATTAAAATTTTTTAAATAGACAAAGGATCTGAATAGATTTTTCTCCAGAGAAGATGTACTGGATATATATATATACACACACACACACACATACATATACAGTCTGTGCGGATATAAAAATGGGGAGTGGCTACTAATGGGTTCAGAGTTCCTTTTGGGAGTGATAAAAATGTGAACTTCTATAGCTGTGGTGGTTACACATCTTTGTGAATATCCTAAGACCATCAAATGGTATACTTTAAAAGAATGAATTTTATGGGATATGGTAAAAATAATAAACCTAAAGCCAGTAATAGAAGCTCTATTCTCAGATTTTCAAAGATTAAATGACTTCCCTAAAGTCTGATTCATCAAGTGGGAAAGCCAGGACTCCAACTCAGGGCTTCTGGCTCCACACCAACTAGTCTACCTTTTTTTCACCCTAATTTAAGGTAAGGTTCCTTCAGCCCTTATGGCCTTTTGCAAATAGCTGGTCTTTAACTATTTTTCCTCACAGGCCTTTATCCAACTCAAACTCTCAACCAAACAGGAGGGGGAGAACAAAGGCAGGGCGGAGAGAACCCCACCGACTGCAGGCCCAAACTAGCAGCGTCCAGGAGAGTGGAGAGTGCCCCATTTGTGCAGGTAAGCTGCTTGGGCACAGGCGGTTGCTGAGGGACTGCGAGGCATCCCCTGAGGGCAGAACGGATCTGGGAATGCTGCCAGGAAACATTTGAACTTGGACTCCTAGCCTCTGTCTGCTGTGCAGTTACATACAAGTCTGTATTGGACACCTGCTCACATTGTGTTGGACAAGCTGCAGAAGGGACAGGGGCCATGTCCTCGAGGAGAAACATGGAACAAAACAATATAAAACACGATCGGATTTTTTTTCTCATTCTAATTGTTTCTGCTCATTAGGAGCCAATAGAATACTTGAAGACGTCTTTAAAAATAAAGCCAAAAGCCCTAACCGGTTTGGCTCAGTGGATAGAGCGTCAGCCTGCGGACTCAAGGGTCCCAGGTTTGATTCCAGCCAAGGGCATGTACCTTGGTTGCGGGCACATCCCCAGTAGGGGGTGTGCAAGAGGCAGCTGATCGATGTTTCTCTCTCATCAATGTTTCTAACTCTCTATCCTTCTCCCTCCTCTCTGTAAAAAATCAATAAAATATATTTTTACAAAAAAAAATTATTAAAGAGGGCATAGAATATCCTTTTTCCTCTGTGTCCAAATTCTACTTACTCTGAGTTCAAATGTTACTTATTTGCCAAGGCTTCTCCAATCTTCTCAGATAATCTCTTACAACTGAGCTCCTACAGCATTCTCCCATTCCCTTGGGCTTAGCACTTCTCACCTTCTTTGTATCGTAGCTACTTGTGTTCATAGCTTAGCTTTACCTCTAACTGCAGTCCATAAGGATGGGCCTGGGTTTAAATGCCTGGGCTCCTAGCACAACGTCAGGCACATAGTAGACACTTGATGAATGTTGAGTGGATTCATGATCGGATAGTGTCTCTATGTAAAATATTCAGTTCCTACAAAAACAGCTGCATTTTGACAGGCTGCGTGGGGTGTACTAGGAGCAGCCCCAATTTTGCTTACCTCTCTCCCTCCCCCTTAGGCTCCTTCAGCGTTGAGATTCTTCCCCAGCACGCTGCCACTTGTGGAGAGACCTCCCCACCTCACCTAGCCTCTCCCTCCTCATCACCACCTTCATCGCCATCTGTGCTGTGGGTGTCCTCCTCAGAGAGCTCATCACCCATGTCCTGGATCCAGTGCCCTATCTGCCAGCTGCAGTTCTCAGCAGGAGAAGTAGAAGAACATGCCAGCATGTGTGGGGAGGCCCCTCAGGCATGAGCCATGAGGTCCTATGGTTTTGGCCTCCTTGTCCTCTGTGACTGAAACTGGGGAGTGACAACTAAGAAGGACTGATGAGACCAAGCGTTCTCCTCCCCTCCACTCATTCCCTCAGGACTCTGCCTAATGGCACCTCTGAGCCCAGCCTGCCCCCGCTCCCAGTTGTCAAGGCTTCTGTCACCATGACACCTTATTTTCCCAAGGATGGAGTCATCCTTTTCCCCTTTGGAACTTCTGGGCTTTGGGACATAGTCCAGATATCTTCCCCTAGTGAGTGGTGTGCATCCTTGTGCCCATTTTCTGGAAAGGAAAACTGAGGCCCTGTGAAAAGAATTACTGCCTAATAAATAAGATCCTGTGGTGTACTGGGAAGGTGATATTTGAGCATGAGACTGACCTCCAGGATCCCATGAACTTAACTCTGTATGTTTTGTGGGTTCTATTTCTAGATATAATCAAGTAATCATGTGATTTTAAGCAAGTTCTTTATCTTGGGCCCAGAACTAACCCCCTCAACCATAATAAAACTCCTGTCCTGCTCACAGAGCTATCATAGGATTCAGATGGGTTAATGACTAAGGAAGGGTTCTGGGCTTTGACCTTGGGCAAACCCTTGTCCCCACCTGTACAATGAGGCAGTTGGACAAGAGGGTCTCTAAGCTCCCCTCCAGCTATGACTTTAAATTCTATTCCCACCTTTTTTGAGCAACTATGTCCTTTTACTCCTTTCCCAGAAGATTTCATGGTGTGGCACTAACAGTTCTGGTCTCCAAGTTACAAGGCTGAGGGGCAGCAGCTGGTTCTGGCAGAGGGAGGGCCTGGGCGGGGTTTTGAATGAACAGGAAAGAGGCAGCTGGACACAGTCAGGGGAGCAGACAGAACAGAAGTTGTCAGCTTCCTGCACTGTGTGCTCCAGCCACCTGAGTCAACTCCTATAAGGGAGTTCCAACCATGGAGTGAGACTTGCCTGGACCAGCGGGAACTATAGAACTATATACTCATTCTTCCCTTTCACCTGGGTGATTCCCGGGGATCCTTCAGAGCTTAGCTTGAATGCTTTTCAAAGAATCTCTCCCCAACTCCCAGACTAGGTCATAACATCTCATGCGGCTTCTTCATAGCACTTGCCACAATTAAAAATGTTGCTATAGCCCTAGCTGGTTTGGCTCAGTGGATGGAGCGTCAGCTTGCGGACTGAAGGGTCCCAGGTTCGATTCCAGTCAAGGGCACATGCCCGGGTTGCGGGCTCGATCCCCAGTGGGGGGCATGCAGGAGGCAGCCGATCAATGATTCTCTCTCATCATTGATATTTCTAGCTCCCTCTCCCTTTTCCTCTCTGAAATCAATAAAAATATATATTTTTTTAAAAATGTTGCTATAGCCCTAGCCAGTTTGGCTCAGTGGAGAGAGTGTCGGCCCCCGGACTGAAGGGTCCCGAGTTCAATTCCGGACAAGGGCACATACTTCAGTTGCAGGCTCAATCCCTGGCCCTGGTCTAGGCATGTGCAGAAGGCAACCAATCAATGTTTCTCTGTCTCTCCCCCTCCCTTCCATTCTCTCTAAAAGTCAATAGGAAAATATCCTAGAGTGAGGATTAACAAAATAAATTAACAATGAAAGAGATCTTTTTTAAAATGTTGCTATAATTAGTGTCCGTCTCACCCCCTATTCCCACCCTAGAACATAAGGTCCTGGAAGACAGGGACCGTGCTTGTCTTGTTCATGGCTGTACCCTTAGCATCTATGGCACTACTATGTGCTCAGTTAATACTGATTGAAAGAATGAAAGCTGGAGCTCAGAAATGGCAAATGTCGAGAGAAAACCAAGATGGCGGCATAGGTAAACACCAGAAATTGCTGCCTCGCACAACCACTTCAAAAATACAACTAAAAGACAAAACGGACATCATCCAGAACCACAGGAAGGCTGGCTGAGTGGAAATTCTACAACTAGAAGAAAAGAGAAAAGCACACTGAGACTCAGAGGAGGTGCGGAAGTGCAGACGTACAGAGGCACACGTGGAAAGGGCTGGCAACTGAGGACGCAGTTGTCTTTTTCAATCAGGAGGCTGTCTCAAGCTCCCGACTGCTCTGAACTCCAGTTACGGGCGAGTCTCTGCAGACCCAGACTCTTACGGGGAAAAACTGGACAGTCTGGCATCGGTTGGAACTCAAGGGCAGCTTTCTCTCAGAGGTGCTTGCAGTGATTACTGGGACACTGAGACCCGGGGCCTCTTACGGCAGGACTGAGGATCAGCCATAGCTGTTTGCTCCACCCTGTTGATTCCCTGAGACCCTGCCCCACCCAAGCTGTGCACAGAGGCTTTTGCATATGAATGCCCTGGCCCTTTGCAATCTGAAAACTACCTAACAAACTGCAGCTGGGCCAGACAGACCCAGAACTTCCAAGAGAAGGCCCAAGGCCCCACAGCAGCTTGCATTGCTTCACAGCTGGGCCTCATCTGGGTACCTCCAAATCCCAACGAAGAGGAACCTGCAGATCTCTCCATAGCTCCTGCTGGGTAGCCTCAGGCAGAGGCTAAATTAGCACCTCCTTAGATCCAAGAGCCCGTGTACCCAGTGGTCAGAGTGGGACCATCCAGATTACAACTCCTCAGATCCATAAGGGACACACTCAAGGGGCAGACTCAGTGAGCACCAAAGCCCCACTGAAGCAAGTCTTGCCCCAGAAGGGTGTCTCCAGCACAGAAGTTCTCCCACTGTAGACACAGCTGATTCTCACAGCCAATTGGCCTGGAGGTCAATTCCTCCCAGTGATATCTACAACAATCAAGGCTTAACTACAACAAGACTGTGCACAAAGCCCACAAAGGGGTGCACCAAGAGTGTCCACCTCAGGTAATTGGGGAGGCTGAGCCACTGGGCCCTATAGGACACCTAGCACAGAAAGCCACTCTAGCAACACAGGGAAGCATAAAAAAATGTGGAGACAAAGAAACAGGTCACAAATGACAGAAATGGAGGAAAGCAAACTACTGGATATAGAGTTCAAACCCACACTTTTAAGGTTTTTCAAGAATTTTCTAGAAACCGCCGATAAATTCAGTGAAACCCTCAAGAAATCTAGTAAAACCCTCGAGGATATGAACAAGGACCAACTAGAAATTAAGCATACACTGACTGAAATAAAGAATATTATACAGAGTTTCAACAGCAGACTAGAGGATCGCAAGAATCAAGTCATAGATTGAAATACGAAGAAGCAAAAATCACCCAACTGGAAAAACAAAAAGGAAAAAGAATCCAAAAATATGAAGAGGAGCCTCTGGGACAACTTCAAGCGTACCAACATCCGAATTATGAGGGTGCCAGAAGAAGAGAGAGAGCAAGATATTGAAAACCTATTTGAAGAAATAATGACAGAAAACTTCCCCTACCTGGTGAAAGAAATAGACTTACAAGTCCAGGAAGCACAGAGAACCCCAAACAAAAGGAATCCAAAGAGGACCACACCAAGACACATCATAATTAAAATGCCAAGAGCAAAAGACAAAGAGAGAATCTTAAAAGCAGCAAGAGAAAGACAGTCAGTTACCTACAAGGGAGTACCCATATGACTGTCAGCTGATTTCTCAACAGAAACTATGCAGGCCAGAAGGGAGTGGCAAGAAATATTCAAAGTGATGAACAGCAAGAACCTACAACCAAGATTACTTTACCCAGCAAAGCTATCATTCAGAATTGAAGGTCAGATAAAGAGCTTCACAGATAAGCAAAAGCTAAAGGAGTTCATCATCACCAAACCAGGATTATATGAAATGCTGAAAGGTATCCTTTAAGAAGAGGAAGAAGAAGAAAAAGGTAAAGATACAAATTATGAACAATAAATACACATCTACCAACAAGTGAATTTAAAAATCAAGTGAACAAATAATCTGATGAACAGAATAAACTGGTGAATATAATAGAATCAGTGGCATAGAAAGGGAGTGGACTGACTATTCTCGGGGGGAGAGGGGGAAAGGGGTGTGGGGGGTGCCGGAAGAGACTGGACAAAAATCGTGCACCTATGGATGAGGACAGTGGGGGGGGTGGGTAAGGGCAGAGGGAGGGGAGCTATGGGGGGAAAAAAGAGGAACAACTGTAATAATCTGAACAATAAAGATTTTTTTTAAAAAAAGAAAGAAATGGCAAGTGTCTATGAGCCAGGGTGTTCCAGGGGCTTCATGGAAGCAGAACGCCTTTGGTTGGGTTTGGGAGCGGGAGGAGAGTGTCTGGGTGGCACTCAGGCTCATCTCCCGCCCCTCCCATCCTACCCTTTGTCCCAGCATGCCAGTTTCAACAGGACATTCCAGGGTCTGTTCTGGACCATGTTTGGCATGGAGGAGCGCAGAGTGGTAGACACGCCTCAGTTTTGGTGCCTGAATTTGTGGGCCAGGCTCTCTATGGCATCTTTACCATCATCACGGTCATTGTGCTGCTCAATATGCTCATTGCCATGATCACCCAAGTTTTCCTCTCGGCCTCATTTTCCTCATCTGCAAAATGAGGGTCCTAGTAATGCTGTTAGTTTCTCCAGGTGACAAGACTAGTGCTCTTTCCACTGTATGGTTGGGAGGAAGGGTGCATTTCAGAAAAGTAGGCGGGAACATGAAAAGGGAAAGGGAAGTATATGAATAGGTTAGAGCTAATGGCTGGAGAAATGCCTGGGCAGGAATTGAATGTCAGAAGGATAAAAATAATGGGGAGGAAGAGAGGAGAGCAGGATACAGGCAGGGGAAATGGGGGTGATTGACCAGAATGGAGATTAAAATGGGAGAAGATGCCCTGGCTGGTGTGGCTCAGTTGGTTGGGGATCATCCTATGCACCAAAAGACTACCATTCCTGGCCAGGGCACATGCCTGGGTTGCAGGCTCGATCCCCTATAGAGGCTGTGCAGGAGGCAGCTGATCTATGTTCCGCTCTCATAGATGTTTCTCTACCTTTCTCTTCCTCTCTCTCTAAAAATCAATAACAATATTATTTTTTTAATCCTCACCGGAGTTTATTTCTTTCCACTGATTTTTCAGAGACAGTGGAAGGGAAGGAGGAGGGGGAGAAAGAGAGAGGGAGAGAGTTTGAGAGACATTGATGTGAGAGAGACACATCAAACGGGATCAAACCTGCAATCAAGGCATATGCCCTTGACCGGGAACTGAACCCAAGACCCCCTGATCCACAGGCTGATGCTCCAACCATTGAGCAAAGTGGCCAGGGCTCAATCCCATTATTATTATTTTTTTAATGGAGAGAAAAAAGTCATTGGCACCTTGAGCAGAAGAGATGTGATGGGGGAAATGAGGCAGACTGAGTGGGCAGGAGGACTGGGTATCAAAGTGGTCCTTTCAGAGCCCCTACCTGCTGGCCCACAGGACGATGCCAATGTGGAATGGAAGTTTGCTCGCTCCGAGCTCTACCTGTCCTGCTTCCAAGAGGACCTGACCCTGCCTGTGCCCTTCAACAGCCTGCTCTCCCCCAAGGCTGTTTTCTACCTCCTCAGGGATGACCTCAGAGCTCTCACTTCCAACCCCAGCACCCAGCACCATCACCCCACCTCCTGCCCCCACTTCCCTAGACCCTGTCCTCTGAACAACCTCTCCCCACCACCTAAATCTCTCAGGAGAATTTTCTGGTTTGTTTGCTCTTGCTGCTCCTGCTGCAAATCCAAGAAGCCACACTATCCCGCAACCCCCACCTTTGTGAGCACCTCCACATCAGCCCTGACTTCACCTGTACTGTCTCTTCCATCCATTTGTCTGCACACCCTGGCTTGTCTGTCTTTGCAGGTGTGTTCCCTGGAAAGCCTGTTCCTAATTCCTGCTCTCACACAGCCTGTCTTTCCCTCTCCCTGGCTCTGGTCGTTTCCTAAATTTCCAACCCTGTCATCCAGCTCAAACAGAAGTCCATGCCCCTCTCCTCCCCAGCCACCAACACCCTGTGAGCTCCAGACAAATCTTTTTGCCATAAACTGGGCCAAGACATGGTTTAATGTTTTTTTTAAAAACCCACAAAAAACATGTTAAGAAGCTGAGGGAAAAGTGCCCCACAAACTGGGAATTAGAAGGCTGACAGAGGCCTAAGAGAGGAGGCCAGACCTCCAAGGGGCTCACACACCTCTCCTTATCTGCCCTCCAACTCAGTCTGGCTTGGCATGGGAGTCCCTACCTAATGTATTTATTTTTATTTTTATTGATTGCTTTCTTTTAGAGAGAGGGAGAGGAAGGGAAGCGAGAAAAGGAAGAGAGAGAGAGAGACTGACTTGTTATTCCATTTATTCATGCATTCATTGGTTGATTCTTATATGTGCCCTGACCGGGGATTGAACCTGCAACCTTGGCATATCCGGACGACATTCCAACCAACTGAGCTGCCCCATATGCCAGAGGAGCCCTTCCCTAATTTAGACAGTATTACTGCCAGGTCTAGCTATTCCCCTTAAAACGTATTACCCTGCGGATCTCTCTAAGCAAGGGTCTCCAGGTCAGCACTACAGGGCAACGGGCCAACTCTGGAGCTCCGAGGTCCCTGGATCCCCAGGTGAGGAAGGCCTTCCCTTATCTGGTTGGTCAATAGTTTGTTCAACAAACATTCACTAAGCACCTGTACTGGAAACAAAGGTATGCATACTGGTGGTCCCTCCAGGTGCTGACAGTCTAGAGTAGCAGAAGGAAACAAACTAATTGTACAGGACGCCCACCAGCCTATGATGGAAGGAAGCACAGGGGGCTGTGAGAGCACAGAGGAGAGGGCCCAGCCCCGGCCCCAGAATCAGGGAGCTTCCTCGAGACCTAGAGGGCAGGACAGAATCCTGAAGGATAAACAGGAGGTTGGTGGGGCAACATGGAGGAGAGGGAGTTCTAGGCACGGGAAACAGCATGTGCAAAAGCTGGGGAAAACACGACACTTGCGAGAAACTAAATGCCTGAGGTCCCCAGTTCCCACCACATCCTGGCTCCAGGCTCCCCGGCACGGACACCTCGGTCACCCTCCTGGAGCGCTGATCCAAATTCTGGAAGTACCATCCTTTCCCCCTGGCACTTCCTGGGCCTGTCCAGGCTGCCTGATGACATTTGCAGACCACATGTCAGGGCTGCTTCCACGCGAGGGTGAAACTCGGCTACTTCACCCGAGGTCGGATTCAGTTCTCTGGGCCTGTGTCCAGTCCCGGTTGGGCAGAGTCACTGTGTCCTGCAGGGTCCTCTGATAGCAGCCAGCTGGGGGTCTCCCCATTCCTCCACTGAGGTCCCACCCTTCTTGCAGCTACCCCACCTCCTGGCCTGCTCTCTGATGACCCGCCCAGCGGTCCCCTCCCACTTACCCTGCATCCTCAGGTTGGCCTCCCAAAGTTCCTATTCTTTATTTTACACAGGAAAAGGCTTTCTATGACCTGTAGCTGAAAGGGCCCATCATTCTCTCACACTTCTGCCTGTACCATTTCTGCAATTCCATATCTCCTTTTCAAATATTTAATAAAATGCTCTGCTTTTTTATATCATAAAAGTAAATATGCGAACTATAAAATATTCAGAGAGAGGATAAAACTAGAGGAATAAAAATAATTATTTTCTAAATATTTAGGGGGCCCCTACTCTACGTTCCTCCTCCTGGAAAGGAGGCATTATTACCATCTCCCTTTCAAATTTGGAAACACTCAGGCCTAAAGAAGTTGAGGAAGTTGCCTGAGGCACACAGCTGCTCAGCGCTGGGATTTCAGCCCGTGTTCTTTGAGTCCAGCACTTTGCCTACTCTCTCTACCTCTGCTCTCTCTCTCTCAAGTCTCTGCCCCCTATGGCCTACTTGCCCTCCTGGTACTATGCTGAGGCCTAAAACCCGGCCCAGAACCATTCAAATTTGCATGATGATTTCCGTGTTTATACATGAGCAGGTGCCTCCCCAAATCCCCTGCAGAGTTTGGATTAACTCAACTCAGGAAAACCAAGGTTGGGATGGTGGCAGGAGAGTGAGCTCAACTCTGCCCTGCTCAACATTTCTGTCTCTGCCCACTCACCGCTCCACCTCCCAACCCTCACCCCACCACCCAACTCCTGGCCTCCATCCTTCTACATTCCAGGACTGCACCAGGATCTAGACGTGTGGCCTTAGGGACAGAAAAGTCTGCACCAACTTGGTCTCCATCCTTCATTGCCTGGGGGAGGGAGCAGTGACTAGAGAAAGGCTGGCCTGGAGAATCTCCCTCACCCTATCTTCCCATCCCAGGCCAACCCTGGGGCAGGGGCAGGGGCAGGGCCTGGGGAGGGAGAGTGTGGATCTACCACCTTTGAGTCATCAAGGCTCTGGTCCAGTGCTGCATAGAGACTGCCCTGGGGGAGTTCAAGATTGGTTGCTCACCTCCAAGCCTTCCCTATTTCTGCTCCTTGCTGGCTGGGATAAATGCACCATACCCAGACTCACACCCCTTATCCATCCTGTAATCATATGTGACACCATCCTACCTGCACTTAGAAGCCACAGCCTGCACAGTGTAGCCCCTTGCCCTCAATTACCCTCTGAACCATTTATTTATTCTTTTCATTTCATTTATGTGTTCACTTATGCTCACCTATCCCTTAGTCATTTTACTCATATACTTAGTTCATTAGTCATTCACTTATTCATTCACTAGAGGCCCGGTGCACGAAAATTCGTGCACTCGTGGGGGAGGTCCCTCAGCCCGGCCTGCATCTTCTTGCAGTTTGGGACCCCTTGGGGGATATCTACTTGCCAGATTAGGCCCACTCCCTGGGGGATCAGGCCTAAGCTGGCAGTCAAACATTCTTCTGGCAGCCCAGGAGCTCTTAGGGGATGTCTGACTAACGGCTCAGGCCCACTCCCCACAGGGACATCCTTAGAGCTGCCACGGATCCCGGATCCCGCTGCCACCACTGCTGCGCTGGCCAGCCATGAGCTGGCTTCTGGCTGAGCAGTCCTCCCTCTGTGAAGTGCACTGACCACCAGGGAGCAGCTCCAGCATTGAGTGTCTTCCATGGTGGTCAGTGCGCGTCATAGTAACCGCCGTTAGGGTCAATTTGCATATTATCCTTTTATTATATAGGATTCAATCAACATTCATAGCCATGCCCCCTTTGCCCCAGGCCCTGTCTTGGAGGGAGGGGGACTGTAGAGCAGGGACACATAGGAAGCTTTCAGTCTGGTGAGGAAGTTAAAATTGTCTTATTAGGCAGAAGGTGCTTTGCTAAGAGAGACACAAACTGCAGTGGGCCCCAAAGGAGAGAAGGAGCCTACCATTTGAGAGGTTCATGGAAAGGAAGAGGGACAGCATACCAGAAGTTGAGAAAAAGGAGGTGGAATCTGAACTCGACCCTGAGGATGGCTACGCGTGGACCGGTGTAGATGGGGAAGAGAGCTGACAGGGCAGATGCACAAATCTCTACCTGTTAAACACTTTCCCATCCTTAGGGCTCTTGATCCCATTGCTGGACCACAGACTTTCCTTCTTTGTATCTTTTAAACTCACCACCACCTAGCCCCACTCATATTCATCTGCCCCAGACTCCACCTACCTACTAGACCCCCTTCAGAGAGAAAGGGCGAGGGAGAGAGGAATAGAAACATCAATCCCATTTCTCCCCTAGGAGCCCCAAGCATGATGTCCCCTGGGGGTCTGTGGAGGGTAGAAGTGGTACAAGGCAGGTTCATCTTCTGAGGGACTTCCAATCAATGCTTCCCCCGCCCCATCCTCCCACAGACCTGGGCCACAGACTAACAGGCTGACCGAGACTGTCTCTTGACCGCAGAGTGAGGTAGCTGGTGTGCAGTGGACTCTGGCAGAGGAAGGGTCACCCGAGTGTGCAACAGCTTCCAAAACCTGGGGCCTCCCATCCCTGAGACCCCAGAGCTGACAGTGCTAGGGATTGCGGGGACCCAGGTATCTTCAGAAACTGGGCTTCAAGATGCTGGAGGAGGTGGGTCTCCAGCACCTGGAAAGTCTGGTCCCTGCCCACCACCCCCGCGGTTCCCTGCCCACCTCCCCCCCACCAGCTCATGTGCTGGTGCATACGCAGCAAGAGTCAGAGGGGGCTGGGGACCTGCTCAGAAGGAAGATCTGGGAACCAAGGAGGGTTCTTGCTGCAGTGGGAGGGCTCCTTCTGTGGCTGACTAGGGCAGCTACATGCTGAGGGTGGGGGTCATCTTGTAGGAGCCTGCACTGCATTCCTCACCTCGATAAGGTTTCTGTTCAGGATGTCAGATACCTCCAGGGTGTATGAGAATCGCTGTCTCTTCATGTTTTATGACCCCTTCCCTCCCCCAAAACAGACCCTTGTGGGAGCAGGGCAGAGAGAAATGGTTTGTTCTGGGGCCTCAAGTATCTTGGGCTTAGGATCCTACCTTGAGTTCCTTCAGCTCTTTAGTGCAAAGAGTTCTGGACTGCGAAGCAGGGGGCCTGGTTTCAACACTAACTCCTGACCTTGAGCAAGTCGCTTTCCTCCTTGGCTTTGCCTTCCTCATATGACGAATGAGCCGAGGAATCCATCTGTCCCCTTCCTGCCTTCAGAATGTTGAGAGGAACCTCGGGCTGTTAAAGCTTCTGGGTGTGACAGGGGTCTGCACAGGGGACCATGTCTAATAGAGAGAAAGAAGTCATTCTTTTAAGTCCCTCAGTCCTGCAAGGCCAGAGCAGGGCAGATGGTCCAGTCTCATGGAATAAACTGATCATGAAATTCGATGTCACCACACTCCAACACTGTTTAATCAAGAGGTCATCACAGCACTACCTTTACTTGTCCCAGGGAGTCTCCACCCTGCCATGGCCTCAGGTTCCCCCACATCGTGGTTGGGGAGATGGCTTCTAGGGCTGGGTCTGAAACCATGTTCTTGCTTCTGGAGGCTGCTCGAAGGCCCCCTTCTTCATATGAAGGTCAACAGTTCGCAGGACTCCTAAGTGGTAGGCATTGAACTTTCAAGGGCCCAGCTCCCGAGAGCTGGAACCCCATGGGGGCCAAGTGTAGGGTCTTCCAGGAGAGCAGAAAGAAGGCCCTGTTGGACAGTGGGTCTGGCTGCCCCCCCTGCTGGAGAGAGAAGAAAAGAAGGTGAGGGGCCAGTAGGGCCGGGAGGAGTCAAAGCAGCGGAGGGAGGGGAAGGAGGGCAACTCACTTGGTACAGACATACAGCCCCGCCTCTTCTCCCCTGGAATAGACAGCTTGGTGAGCCTTCATGTAGACAGACCCTCACACTACAAACACCCCTTCCCACCAGGCTCTGGCACTGGCCGTTCCCCTTCTCAATCCATCTTTTCCTTCCCCTAAATGCAAACTTCTGGCTTCCTTTCCTCCTCCTTACCCCAGGAAATCTCCCCAGATAGCCTATCCATCCCTGCTCCCTGCCTAGCCCCAGTCACTGCTCCACTCTGTCCCTGCCTCCCCACTTGAGAATAGCACAGATGTATCTTGTGGACCCGTTAAGCCCAGGGCCTCCTGAGATGCAAAGCAGCATTCCTGTCACTTCCCTCTCCTTGCTGATGCCCTGGACTGGGCTCTTTTGCTCTACTAGACTCTATAGCACATGGAACCTTTTGAGCACATTTACAGAATCATTTGAGACTATGCACAGATCTGGAAAACACTGACAGGACCTTCTAAGAGCTGGTAGGACCTAAGTCACGGAGAACCGTAACTGCAGCTGACTTCTACCTTTAACCAACTAGATCTCCTGAAGGTCCTGGGGATCGATAGGGACATCTTGGCTTATTTCACCCTCTTTGCCAGTCCTGCTTCCCTCATGCACAGCTCACCACCCAGATAGGCGCAGTTAAAGTGGCTGCAGGTCTTATTTTGGCTCCAGAGAGTCACTAGGTTCCGGGCTCCATCTTGGGAGAACCTGGTGACCAAGAAGACTTCGTGGGGAGGGATCAGCACCTCGCGCTCCTTGGGAAAAACAGACAGGGCCTCGATGGGGGCCCCAAAACAAGTCCTTAGGGAGAAGAAGGTGGCATTACCAAACCTGAGGGCCACTGCCTCATCCAGGGAGCTGGAGGCAAACTGGCCCAAGCGGATAGAGTCCCCCAACCTCTTGGGTTCAAAGCGAAGGGTGCCTACACCTCGGAACACCACCTGCCCAGGTCCCCTGCTGCAGCCCTTGCTCCCCTGTAGCAACTGCAGGGCCCGGGTCAGGTAGAAATGCAGGGCCTTGAAGGGGAAGTGCCTCATGTAGTGCTCCCAGGAGACACCGCCTGTCTGCACCGCCTGGTTCAGCTCCCAGTACAGGTTGTTAGATGAGTTGGTGTAGACCATGATGGCGATTCCGTGCTGGGATTTGAAGCCAGGGGGCAGTGTGAGCCCTCGCTGCTTCTGCTCCCAGGCCTCCTGGGCTGCCTCCCAGGATTCCCGCAGCAGCGCATGGCGGGCCATCTCCTCCTTCATCAGAAGGGCTGCCTTCTCCTCCATCTCCTCTGCGCAGCCCACATAGGCATCATCAAAGGTGTCTGGAGCCAGGCCCAGGAGCAGGATGGGAACAGCCTGGGCCTAATGTGGTAAGGAAGAGAGGAGCCACACAGGAAAGGGTATAAATTCAGAGCATTGGACAGGGACCTGGTGGCAGATCAGTTCGGAGTCACAAAATCTCATTTTTTTATGCCCAAATAACTGGTGTATACAATTTGGCAAGAGCCCAAGGGCTTAAATAACACAGGCACTGGAGTCAGAGATGGGTTCATCACCTACTAGCTGTGGGATCTTGGCCAGTCTCTTAACTCTTCCGGGCTTCAGGTTCTCCACCTATAAATGCATACTTCCAACTCCATAGGGTTATTATGAGGCTACAACCTAAAAGGGGTCATCTTGTCATTAAAGAGGTCCCACACTCAGAGTGAAGGAGGGCTAGCTGGCTTCCAAGCGCTCTTCTGGCTCTAAGACTCAGTGTGCAGATGATGCACAGATGTGCCACTGTGTCCCAATTACCTGACCCAGCCCCCTACTCAGACTCTCCCATACAGTGCTCAGCCACCATACCAAATCCCTGTCAGCTCTGAGACTCCGAGTGTTCTCCCCTGGTCACCCCCAGACCTGGAGAGGGGTGGAGAGGAGCCCTGGTCCCGGGGTGGCCCAACCCACTTTGCCTAGACTGAGCCTGAGACGGGAAATTGGGGGTGAGGAAGTTAGAGGCCGTTCCTAGGGAGGGATGAGTATGAGGGAAGGAGGATCAGTGGGTGAAGATGGGGGTTCCGGTAGAGGCGATGGGAACTGGGGGCTCCCTGCAGGGAGGAAGGCTGCAGAGAGGAAGAGGATTAAGAGGACCGGGGTCTTAGAGAACAGTCCCTGGGAGAGATTTTTGAGGAGTTCGCCCCCCAGCTCTTTCCTGTGTGGCAGGGGATGGTTCCCCCAGTTACCTGCCAGAAGGCGTGAAGGCCCAGGCAGCTGAGGGTGAGCAGCAGAGCAGCCTGCATCATCTCTGGGGGAGACAGGAGAGCGAGGTCCGGAGGCGGGTGGGATCAGCGGCAGCGGTGCAGCCTTGGCGTCAGCGGCTGGAGGAGGAGACCCACACCGTTTCTTCTGTGGAGTGAAGAGGGTCCAGGACGCGGGGCCCTGGCCTGGGCGGAGCCAAGGGAGTGGGCAGGGCTTGGGTATCACTGTCTCCGCCCCCCCCCCCCCCCCCCCCCCCACCGGCACAGCCCCAAGTCTCGGCTCCTCCGACTCCCAGATGCCCCGACACTCCGTGCCTCTGCCCAGATAACTTTTTGCCGTGGTCCAGGTGATCTGACTCCACCTGGCGAGGGGCGGGGCAGGGACCTGGCACCCACCTGGAGGTCACGGAGGCCGAGAGAGCGGGAAGGTGTGGTCAGGCCAGCGGGTGCCGGTTGGTCGGTGTCTGGACGGGCGGGCTGGTCCCGGGAACCCAGCGGACCCGCTGAGTCCCACAGCTAACTATAGCCCCCGGCAGTAACCCAACACCTCTCTTGCCCAACGACAGTCGCTGTGGCCGGGGAGCAGGAGGGTGAGGAAGGGGCTGAATGGCTGACTCCCCTTCCCAAACTGCGAGTTCTTTCTCCAGGACCCTCTTTGGGTCCACGCAATTCCAGGGCTGGGGGAGGGAGCTGGTGAGACTTGGCCTCTCCCTCAGGGCTGCCTAACCCGGTAGCCAGACCCTTAGGCCTGGGAACCCAACGAGGGCCGCCCCCCTCCCCCACCCCGGCAGGTCAGCATTTGCGTACTCGCTGATTTGCATGCAATTTGCATATGGTTCACTCTTTAGGGCCCCCACCCCTCCCTTCTCTTCATCCCCCTTCTCTGTCGGTAGGGTTGGACCAGATGCAGAGCTCGAAGTTTCAGATCCGCAAGGTCCAGCCCGACCCCCGCCCAGACCCGTGTTTATAAACACAGCCTTTCCCCTCCCCTACTGTGGGCCAGTCTATAAATAACCTGGCTCTGAGCTTCGGATGCCCAGTCAGAGGGAATGGGGGAACGGGCCAGCCGAGGAATCAGTAAGCAGCTCTGGGAAGAACTTTCTGAGGGCCTGAGCCTCTAGGGACGAGAGAGGTACGCCCCCAGAATGGCCAGAGGAGTTGGGGTTCCTGTCAGGACTGAAGAGACTGCCCACTTCCTGCTGGGGCTGAGGTGGGCATGGAGATTAGATTTACCCCAGGCTTCCATCCTAGTCTGGCTCATTAGTTTAGCCCCATCCCCTCA
The DNA here is from genome assembly GCF_014108235.1 of Myotis myotis. NCBI lineage: Eukaryota > Metazoa > Chordata > Mammalia > Chiroptera > Vespertilionidae > Myotis > Myotis myotis. The sequence goes on from NW_023416314.1 coordinate 41,065,356, forward strand.
GATACCAACCAAATAAAAAATTTCCTTCACCTCGAATCCTGCTTTTTCTAAAAAGCCTTTCTGTAGACGAATAAGGAAGGTGAACTGTGTTTGGGCTGGGGTGAAGGCGGGAGGTGGAAAGAGTGGCATTTCAGCCCGGCTGGCGTGGCTCAGCAGTTGAGCTCACATCGACCTATGAACCAGGAGGTCACGATTCAATTCCCAGTCAGGGCACATACCCGGGTTGCAGGCTTGGTCCCTGGTGGGGGGCATGCAGGAGGCAGCCAATCAATGATTCCCTCTCATCATTGATGTTTCTATCTCTCCCTCTCCTTTCCTCTCTGAAATTAAAAAAAGAAAAAGAAAAGAAAAGAAAAAAGAGTGGCATCCCAAAAAGCAAGAATGCTTCTCAGGCAGCAGCTTCAAGACAAGTCCTTCTGCCCCTCCAAAGAGACTGGCCACACCCAAGGTCCCCTCGATTAGAAGAAAATCAGAAGCCGCTCTACTGTTGAGCATTACTGTGAAAAGCAGCATCTGCTTCCATACCCTGCCTGCCGGGAGGGACTGGAGCGTTTGCTGTCGCTGGAACGGGAGACACTGTCTGGGACAGTAAGGCCTGCTGAGACCGTTCCTGGGAACAGGTCTAATGGGATCATGGCTTTGTCCTCTCTCCACCCTCTGGCTTTGGGGAATTGTTCCCAAGACTTGGAAACCCAAGAAAGACCCCAAGAGAGGGAGTCAAATCTAGCCATTGAACAGGTCCAGAGTGAGGCAGGAAGTCCTCCAAGATTACATGGCAAATCGGCGCTGGAGCTGGGACCCAGACCCAGCCTTCTTGATCTGGGAATCTCTCCTTCACCTTAGGTGAGTCTCCATGCTCACCTGAAAGCAACAAACCTGAGGGGATGTTCTCTGAGGCCAGGGGTGCTGAGCCCAGGACCAAATCCAGGCAGGAGGCTGCTGTTCCAGCCTGGAGCCTCCACGCTCCTGCCTACCTTGTCTCTAGCTTCAGGGATTCCCTTTTTTTATGGGGAGAGCACTGGCCCAGGACAGACTGGGCAGAGGCTAGTGTTCCTGAGCCTGGAGGAGATATCCAGAAATAGATGGGGGAGTGTCACCTTTCTGAGCAGCTGTGTGGGGGAGGTACAGTATAAAGGAGGAACCTGCCCGCCCCCTCCCCGGCGGCCATCACAGGAGACCAACACCAGCTTCCCTGCCCTGGAGAAGCCCTAGGTAAGGGGCACGCCACCCTCTCCCGGCACTGGGCAGGGTTTTTTTAGGGGAAATTCGGGGTTTTAATGGAGTTTTAGGGATCATTGGGACAAGTTTTAGGGAGTCTTTTACCTTAGTCGGTTGTATCTGTCTCTTCTACTTCTGAAGGCTGGAAGTCCAAGGTCAGGGTGCTAGCACCGCCAGGTGAAGGCTCCGCCCTGGATCACAGCCCATACCTTTTCACTGTGCTCACAGGTGGAAGGGAGCTCTGTGGGGTCTCTTTTATTAGAACACTAATCCCATTCAAATAGGCTCCGCCCTCAGGAACTAATCACCCCCCAAAGGCTCCACTTTCTAATACCATCACACAGACATTAGGATTCCAACATGTGAATTTTGGGGGGACACAACATTCAGGCCATAGTACCTTTGGTTGAGAGGTTTGGAACCACTGGGGAATTTGGGGGTTCCTGGGGAGACATATAAACTCACATCCCCAGAGAGGATTGTTCAGCGAGGGCCTGAATAAGGGGAAGCTGACAAGAAGTGTTCGGAGCAGATGAGGACAGAAGGGCAGCTGGGATATGAAAAAGGGCTGCCTGGTGCCTCCACTTCCTTGACTCCCAAGCCTCCCGGTTACTCTGGCCCCCCACTCCATTTGCCCACAACACTGGTCCCCAAAGTCATTGATCCACCTGCTTGCAGTGGTCTACCTTGCTAGTTGCACCCAGAGAGCCTCTCAGATTCTCAGCAAATATTCCGGGAGGCCTCACCTGGGCCTAGCCTTGGGCTGACCTCTGGAGACCACGAATGGATCATAAGGGTCTCTTCCCTCAGACACTTGAGAGCAGCACTGTATGATCAGGATGGACACAGAAAACCATGGGGTGATACAGGAGCCCAGAGGGCTTCCTGGAGGAGGTGACCCTTGAGCTAAGCCTGGAAAAATGAGTAGCAAAGGAAGGGCATTCCCAGCAAATGGCAGTGTGTACAGAGCCACGGAGAGGAAAATAGCAGAGCCTTGCCTGGAACTTTGTTCTGTACTGTAGAAGCCAAGCAGAGGTGGTGGGGCAGGAGGCTAAAGAGGTCCCAGAGGGCCCCTCACAGAGGGCCTCAAACACCAGAGGAGGTTGGGTTCTGTCCTGAGAGACTCTGATTGGCCTTGCTTTTGTCATGTGTCCATCCATGAACCAATCACAATGGCCAGGGTGGTAGAGCACCAGTTTGGAGTCATATGTTCAGCCCATGAGGGTAAGCCCCACCTGAACCCATGGGCTGGATTCTCCACAAGAAAGAGAGGATCCTATATAATAAAGAGGTAACATGCAAATTAACCCTCACGCCCTCACAAGATGGCTGCCTACAACCAGGCCAGCAGGGGCATTAGTGAGGGACGACCAAACAACTGAACAAGCAGGCTGCGTGGGGTGACCAGGCCCACGTGGGGGCCGTGAGGGACAACCAGGCTGGCAGGGGTGCAGGTGGGCGCGACCAGGCCAACAGGGGGGCATTTGAGGGTGATTAGGTTGGCAGGGGGGCAGTGAGGGGTGACTAGGCCGGTGGGGGGGGGGGACAGGTAGGAGCAACCAGGCTGGCAGGGAGGGAGCAGTTGGGGGCGACTTGGCCAGCAGTGGGGGGCAGTTAGGGGTGACCAGGCAGGCAGGCAGGTGAGCGATTAGGAGCCAGTGGTCCAGGAATGTGAGAGGGATGTCCGACTGCTGGTTTAGGCCTGATCCCCGGGATCGGTCCTAAACCGGCAGTCAGACATCCCCTGAGGGGCCCCAGATTGAAGAGAGTGCAGGCTGGGCTGAGAGGACCTCCCACCTCCGTGCATGAATTTTGTGCACTGGACTTCTAGTCTATTATAGAAGCTCAAGCTTCTTGCGTGGATTCCAAGGGACTACAGCCAAGAGTTCAAGTAGATTTTTCTGCAACATACGCTGCCCATTAGAATTCCCTCTTGGAGTTGGGGAGCAGAGTCTCATGCTTTATGGCCCACGGTGATGCTGTTTTCAATTCTATATACTCTGTGCCTCCTCTGGTCAGCTCTTCACCGAAACCTCACTCCTGGTACAATTTGTTTCTGTTAGGCTCTTTTGGTTCCTTCTGTATCATGCATCACATGCTACTTGAAATTACTCCAGCCCCATTTCCACTTCAAAAGAACTTAAAAAAGCAGGGGTGTGGGTTTTGTTGTTCATAATTTTTTTTATCCTCGCCTGAGGATATGTTTATTGTGTGTGAGAGAGAGAGAGAGAGAGAGAGAGAGAAACATCGATGTGAGAAAGAACATGAATTGGTTGCCTCCTGTACATGCCCCCTATCAGGGATCTAACCCGTAACCTAGATATGTGCCCTGACTGGGAATATCTACATCCTTTTTGGTATACGGACGACACTCTGACCAACTGAGCCACCCAGCCAGGGCTGCTGTTCATAATTTTATCCTCAGTGCCTGATACATTACAGATGCTCAAAATTTTTTTTGTTGAGGGAGAGAAGATAATGAATTCAGTTTGGACATGCTGAACTTGATAAATATTGCTGCTATCTCTACTGCCCGGAGAAGCTCAGGCCTCAATTTAAACTGTACATTGGCAAGATATAAGATCTTATATTTGGAGACTCATAACATTATAAACACATAAAATCCCAGTGTCTTAGAGTCAATGAACTGCCCAAACTTAGGCCCCACCAAGAGCCAGAGGGGAAGATGGAGCAGAGATGCTTAACCTGAGTGACACTGGGGCAGAGGCATAACCACCTGAAATTTATAAAATGTTTTGTGTTTTTTAAAAATATATTTTTATTGATTTCAGAGAGGAAGGAAGAGGGAGAGAGAGATAGAAACATCAATGATGAGAGAGAATCCGGCTCCCTACTGCACGCCGCCCTCACACTGGGGGATTGAACCCACAACCCAGGCATGTGCCCTGACTGGGAATTGAACTGTGACCTCTTGGTTCATAGGTTGATGCTCAACCACTGAGCCACACCGGCCGGGCAATTTGTGAAATATTCGTGTGAAGAGTATTTCACACGAATATTCTTAGCTTAGCTTTCATCAGATTCTCAGTCTTGGCTATCATCAAATTCTCAAAGATAAAGAACCACTGACTGCATTATCATTTGTGCAAAAGAAGGGAAGCAGAAATGCCTGTGGATTTGCTTGTGTGTGCGTAGTGTACTTCTGGAAGGATACACAAAGAAACAGTCACATTGGTTGCCTCTGGGAGATGAGGTTGGAATTAGGGAATTAGTGAGAAAAACACATTTCACTGTATGCCTTTGGACTATTGAAATTTTGAACAAGAAAAATGTACTACCCTTTAGAAAAGTAAGTAAAAACTATAAAATTAAAGTTATGATTGATCCTATTAGTGAGAAGAGATATTAATTAAAAAGCAGATACCATTTATGCCCACCAGTTAAGTGAAACTTAAAGAGAGATTAACACATTGTTTGCGGGTAGTTTTTATAGCGCGCTAACAGGTGGCGCGGGCCATTTTTGCTAATTTTTTGCGCAAATGGCAACGTTCAGTAAAATTACGATAACTTTAGTTTACGTATTTATACGATACCCGCATTCTACCGCTAGTCTATAAAAAACGTATTAATACGTGTCCGCACTCTACTACACTGGTAGAACGTATAAATACGTAAAACGTATAAATACGTTTCCCGCATACAATGTGCACATGAGGCTCTTTGGCCCCTTGAGTGTGGCTCTTCCACAAAATACCACGTGCGGGCACACATGCACAGTGCGACTGAAACTTCGTGGCCCATGCGCAGAAGTCAGTATTTTGTGGAAGAGCCAGTATTTTGTGGAAGAGCCACACTCAAGGGGCCAAAGAGCCGCGTGTGGCTCGCGAGCCGCGGTTTGCCGAGCCGCAGTTTGCTGACCACTGCCCTAGCTGGTTTGGCTCAGTGGATAGAGCATCAGCCTGCGGACTGAAGGGTCCTGGGTTCGATTCGGTCAAGGGCATGTACCTTGGTTGCAGGCACATCTCCAGTAAGGGGCGTGCAGGAGGCAGCTGATTGATGTTTCTAACTCTCTATCCCTTTCCCTTCCTCTCTGTGAAAAATCAATAAAAAAATATTAAAAAATAATGCCCTAACGGTTAGGGCCTAACCCTGGGGTGGGCAAACTTTTTGACTCAAGGGCCACAATGGGTTCTTAAACTGGACTGGAGGGCCAGAACAAAAGCATGGATGGAGTGTTTGTGTGAACTAATATCAATTCAAAGTAAACATCATTACATAAAAGGGTACAGTCTTTTTTTTTTTTAGTTTTATTCATTTCAAACGGGCCGGATCCGGCCCGCGGGCCATAGTTTGCCCATGGCTGGCCTAACCGGTTTGGCTCAGTGGATAGAGCGTCGGCCTGCGGACTGAGGGGTCCCAGGTTCGATTCCGGTCAAGCTGTCTCTGGAGTCCTGCTGTGGCCCCCGCTGCTGACCATTCCCCTGTTCTGCTCTGTTCCAGCCTTAGGTCCCCCAGGTGCAGCTGCGGCTTCTCACCATGGCAGTCAAGCTCCGTCATGATTGGCCCAAATTTTTTTTTATATGTTTTTATTGATTTTGAGAGAGAGAGAGAGAGACAAGAGAGGAACATCATCGATCGGCTGCCTCCTGCATGCCCCATACTGGGGATGGAGCCAACAACCCTGGCATATGCCCTGACCAGGAATCAAACCGGTGGCCTCTTGGTTCCTAGGCCAACACTCAACAGCTCAAACACTGAGCCACACTGGCCGGGCAGCCCAAATCTTTTTGACATTCCCACACTGCAAGTTCTGCCACACTAGACAAAATGCCTCTTACTCTTTACATCCTGAGAGTTCCTACTCCAATACCTTTTGCTCTTCTTATTCCTGCTTCTTCCCACTCAAAACTCTAAACTTTTCTCTCCTTGTCTCCACTGACTGAAGCCTTATTCTCCTATTCATCCTGCAAGTCCCTGTCTGTTGGGGTCCAGCCCCAGCAGGTCAGGGGTTCCCAAAGGTGTGGACGGAGTCGGCGAAGAAGGAATGACACAGAGACAGCGTTCAGTTGACCAGCAGCCTAGCCAGGTTCTAGCCAGGATCTCCAGCCAGGTTCTGTCTTTTATTGTCTTGTTACATCTGTATTTATACCAGTTGATTTTTAACCCTGTCAATTTCTATTCCAAAGGTTAGGGCGTTTCTTATCTCCATTCCAGGGAGTGAAGATTATGTAGCTTAAGCATGATTGTTTGTAGTTAAAGTGATTAACTACCCGCCTGGCACTTAGTTAAGGGATTTTATTCCCTCCCTAACTTCAGGGAAAAATCCCTACCTGGGGAAACAACCTTTCTCAGAGAGGTGACCTTGGTTAAAACACATAGCGCCAAGAAGGGGAGCAAACATATTAAGAACAGTATGCCATATACGCCAGGTCCCTTGAAACATATGCTGTGCAGATGTTTCTTCCCTGCAGCGACTGTGTCAAGCATCAAGGGTGGACCGGCTTCCAGCACCTGTCACATGTCACCTCTTCCAGGAAGTCTCCCATGTTGCTTCCAGCAAGAAGGGTCCTCTCCCTCTCCTTTGAGCCTCTATTTCTATGTTGTGACTCTGTGCCAGATGTCAATGAATGTTTATTAAACTGTATAGGTTAACATTCTCATTTTCCAGATGAGGAAACTGAGACCCCAAAAGAGACAGTAACTTACCCAAGGTCACATCCAACATGCAGACTCCTGCTACGATGTCTCTGCTGCTTGTGTTCATAGTCCTCATGGAAGCACTTCAGGTATGGTCTTCCTCTGCTGTCCCCATGCCAGCAGGGAGCCCAGCGGCAGCTTCTTCTGAACTCTGAAAGGAGGAGCAGAGAGAGGAGAGAATGCCTGATGCTTCCCCCAAGCCCCAACCTCCCCTTTCCCCTCCCTCTCCAGGTGTGTTTGGGGCCCTTATAGTGTCTTTCTCAGCTCGGTGCAGGGGAAAGCTGGATAGGCTCCCATACTCCTAGGGCCCATCCTTTCAGTCCTTGCTGCTCCCTCTCCCTCAGAGCCACCCCATCACACGACGAGGACTCTTCTCTCAAGAAAGGCCCCTGGACATGGCCCCAACCTCCTTCGATGACCAGTATGCTGGCTGTGCAGCAGCCATGACAGCTGCTCTCCCAGATCTCAACCGCACGGAGTTCCAGGCCAACAAAGTGTACGCTGACAGCTGGGTGCTGGCCAGCAGCCAATGGCAGGAGCGCAAAGCCTGGGGGCCAGAGTGGGGCCTCAGCCACAGCCTGATGTCCCCACCACCCCCCGGCTTCCGTGATGAGCATGGGGTGGCCCTCCTGGCCTACACGGCCAACACCCCCCTGCATAAGGAGTTCAATGCGGCCCTGCGCGAGGCGGGACGCACCCGCGTCCACTACCTCCAGCACTTCTCCTTCAAGACGTTCCATTTCCTACTGACCGAGGCCCTGCAGCTGCTGAGCAGGGCCCAGCGTTCCCCCCAGTGCCGCCAGGTCTTCCGAGGGGTGCAAGGCCTGCGCTTCCAGCCAGCAGGGCCTGGGGTCACCATCCGGCTGGGGGGCTTCGCCTCAGCGTCCCTGAAGAACGCCACAGCCCAGCATTTCGGCGAGGAAACCTTCTTTGGCATCTGGACCTGCCTTGGTGTCCCTATCAAGGGCTACTCCTTCTTCCCTGAGGAGGAGGAGGTGCTGATCCCCCCCTTTGAGACCTTCCAGGTGATCAACAGCAGCAGACCTGCCCAGGGCCCCACCCGCATCTACCTTCGGGCCCTGGGCAAGCACAGCGTGTACAACTGCGAGTACATCAAAGGTGAGAGGGGCCTGTGGGGGAGCACCTGTGCAGAAGGGGAGCTTCCCACCTTGTTTTCAGGGAATGCAGGGAAACCGACCAACTGCAAGAGGGGCTCAGACTGTCCTGTACGCCCTTCCTTCCCACCTCCGTCCCTCCATCTAAGGCAGTGGTTCTCAACCTTCCTAATGCCGCCACCCCTTAATACAGTTCCTCATGTTGTGGTGACCCCCAATGTCATTGTTACAAATTGAACATAATTAAAGCATAGTGATTAATCACAGAAACAATATGTAATTATATTTGTGTTTGCCGATGGTCTTAGGCGACCCCTGTGAAAGGGTCGTTCGACCCGCAAAGGGGTTGCGACCCACAGGTTGAGAACCGCTGATCTAAGGGGAGACAGAACCTTCTGAGGCTGGAGGCTTCTCGTCCCTGGTGGTATCTGAACCAGAGCTGGTGCCCTGCCTGCTGGAAGGCTGAAGAGAGTTTTCTGACCGAGGCAGGGGCCTTTGGCCATTTGAGGGCCAAACAGACCTGGTCAGGCTTTCTCCCGGATGGAAGCCAGAAGGGAATTAGTTTCTAGCTACAGTACTGACACACAGGTCATTGCTGCCAGAATTGACAAGAGCCCCAACCTCAGTTTCCAAGAGGAGCGTGTTTATTTGAACAGAAATCCTGTGCTGTCCTGTGTGCTGGGGCGGGGGGCGGGGGGGGGGGGGGGAGACGGGGAGACCGCACGTGGGTGCTGTGCCCCTAAGGTCCAGTTCAGGCTGTGGCAGGTCTCAGATACTCTTCCTGTCCACCCCCCTGGGACCAGCCAAAGGAGAAATCCTGAGGATGGGCCCAGATTCCTAATCTGTGGAAACTGTGGGCTACTGGTCCTGGCTGAGCAATGCCCAGGGGCTGGCAAGGCCGTTTTCATTGTTAGAGACAAGACTGTCTGCTGGAGCTGGGGACCACATCTACCAGGGGGAAATGTTCTGTGTGGCTTTAGTCCCCACCTTGGACATGAGGGTGTGAGGTGCCAGAGGTGAGGAAGACATGCACAGAACATAAACTAGCCTGTGTTTGCCTGGGATGGGCTCGGAGAGGCAGAGGTGGGTGTGGCAGGGAGACGAGGGAGCAGCAGGAGTACATAGAACAAGCCTGGTTTTTGAGGGCTGGCTCCCTTCTGGCCCCGCTGCCCACAAATCAAGTCAAACCTGGGCAAGGGAGGTGTCACCAGAAGGAAGCAGAATTTGAGGAGAAAGTACCAGCTTTCCTAGAGCAAGTCAGGGGTGGCCCACAGGGCCACTTTCCATCCTTAGGACTATTACATCTTTGATTCTTTTCTGTTTCTTCTCTACAGACAAGCAGTGCAAGTCTAGGTCCTGCCGGCTAGGAAACTCAGGTAGGGCTGCAGGCCTCTGGGACAGGGGCTCCATTGGGGGATGTGCGGGCTGCCCTGGGTGGCTCCTTTATAAGAAAAACCACCCTCTTCTAATAAAAAGTAAAGTAAACCCTCTAGAGCAGACACCTGTGGGGATTGCTAACCTCCCCCAGGGGATGTAAGGGGCAGTGGCTGGGCGACCTGACACCTCTGCCCTCTCTCTGGGCCTCCCTCCCTCACAGGAGACAGCTGATCAAGCCCCAGAGAGGTCCTTCTCGCAGAGGTGATGGAGGGCAGGGCCGATCTCACACAGTCCTCCCCGGGCCTTCCCCTCCCTCACCTGGGGAACCCTCTGTCCCTGTGACTGCCCTCAGCGCTCCCTCAGACCACCTTCCAAGGTGGAGGCCGGTATTAGAGACCTGGGCTCTAGTCCAGGCCCTGCCCTCTCTCTCTTTGTGACCAATTATTCCCTCTCTGGGCCTCAGTTTCCCTATTTGTATAAAAAACCAATTGGATTAGATGATTCCCAGGTCACTTTCAGCCATGACTTCCCTTCCCTTCAACACCTGCTGTGCCAGGGCCCACCTGGACTACCACTTCTCTAAGTGGGAACAGGCTTTTCCAAGGGAACCTATTGGAACAGGCCATTCCCAGGGAAGAAACCACAGCTGCCCTCCTCGTGGGTCTCTCCTCCCTCCCTCTGGGCTCTGTGAACAGTGGACAAAAGGAGCCCCAGCCCCAGCCCCAGCCCTCGCTGTGTCCTCCTCATTCTCCATGACACAGCACCACTCAGAGTTCCAGGCGCAACAGGCCATGGATCCACACCAAGAGCCAGCTGTGGGTACTGTCATCACCCTGCTTCTACAAATGAGGGAACTAGGGCACAGAGAGGTGAAGCAACCAGCCCTACACCACACAGCTAGTAAGGGGTGAGGTTCAGAGAGACTGACCCTAGAGCCAAACTCTGAGCCACCTTTCCAGGCTGGCCCCTCCTCCCCGCTACCATTTCATTTTACCCTTTACTGCACAGCAATCTATCGGAAGGAGGCGGAACAGGGAGTATTACCCTCATTATAAAGTAAAGTAAGACCCAGAGACGGAAGTGACTTTCCCAAGGTGACAGAATGAGTCAGTGTCAGAGCCAGGGCCAGAAGCCAGGTCTCCAGCCTCCAACCTGCTTCTTTGAGGTGTTTTTTTAAAGTATATTTTTACTGATTTCAGAGAGGAAGGGAGAGGGAGAGAGTGAGAGAAACATCAATGATAAGAATCATTCATTGGCTGCCTCCTGCATGCCCCACGCTGGAGATTGAGCCCGCAAACTGGGCATATGCCCTGACCTGGAATCCAACTAAGACCTCCTGGCTCATAAGTCAACACTCAACTCTTAAGCAACGCTATCCAGGCGCTTCTTTGAGTTTTGATAATGAAATTTCATGCGCTGGAAAAGTTTAAGATCTCCCCCACCTCCGGCCCACCAGCACCTCTCCTACCAGGGTTTGGGCAGAGAAGCTAAGATTAGAATCACTAGTTCCCATTCAGATCTCTACCCATTTCATCCCACCCTGTGATGCCTCATGTGTGTCCATAGGAGGCAGGAGGACAGACCTCATCACCCTGGTATGTCCTCGTCTCTTCATCTCTGTTTGCCTTCTTCCTTAAATTCTTTTTTAAATTAAAATTCATTGGGGTGACATTGGTTAATAAGATTATTTAGGTTTCAAGTGTACATTTCTATGATACATGAGCTGTGTATTGCACTGCCTGCCCACCAGCCAAAGTCAAATCACCTCTCATCACCATACATTTGACCTTTTTACCCTTTACTACCCCTACTCCCTTCCCTCTGGTAACCACTGTACTGTTGTCTGTGCACATGGGTTTTTGTTTGTTCATTTGTTACTTTCAGTTTTATATCTCACATATGAGTGAATTCATGGTTCTTTTTAAAAAATTTATCTTTATTGTTGAAAGTATTACAGATGCCACCCTTTTTCCTCCCACTGACCCCTTCCACCCCACTCCCACCCTCCCATATGTTTTAATTTTTTAAAGACTTCAGAGAGGGAGAGGGAGAGATAGAAACATCAATGATGAGAATCATTGATTGGCTGCCTCTTGCATGCCCCCTCCTGGGGATCGAGCCCACAACCCGGGAATGTGCCCTTGACCGGAATCAAACCCAGGATCTCTCAGTCCCCAGGCCGACACTCTATCCACTGAGCCAAACCAGCTAGGGCCCCCCCATATGGTTCTTAACTTTTTTCTGACTGACTTATTTCGCTTAGCATAATAAGTCTATCCATGCTGTTGCAAATGGCAGTATTTCATCTTTTCTTATGTATTCCATTGTGTGTGTGTGTGTGTGTGTGTGTGTGTATATATATATATATATATATATATATATATATATATATATATATATATCTCACACCCTCTTTATCCAATCATCTATCAAAGGATGCTTTGTTTCCATGTCTTGGCCACTGTGAATAATGCTGCAGTGAAGATAAGGGTGCATATATCTTTGTGAATAAATGTTTTCAAAATTTTCAGGTAGATAACCAAAAAAGGGGTTGCTGAGTTATATGGTAACTCTAGTCCTAACTTTTTGAGGAGCCTCCATACTGTTTTCCACAGTGGCTGCACCAGTTTACATTCACACCAACAGTAAATGAGGGCTCCTTTTTCTCCACAATCTCTCCAACACTTACTACTTGTCGTGTTGATATCAGCCGTTCTACCAGGTGTGAGGTGGCATTTCATGGTAGTTTTGATTTCATTTCCTAATAGCTAGTGAAGTTGAGCACCTTTTCATGTATCTGTTGGCCGTTTGTATGTCTTCTTGAGAGAGGTATCTGCTCAGGTCATCTGCCTATTTTTTAAATTAGATTGTTTGTTTGCTTGGTGTTGAGTTGTCTGAGTTCTTTATGTATTTTGGATAATAACCCCGTGTCAAAGCTGTTGTTTGCAAATATCGTCTCCCAACCTCTCTAAATTCTTGCTCTTCATCTGTGTCTCCCATCGCACTGTAGGCACCAGTGTTTCCAGCTCACCCTGCTTGTTTTTTGTCTTGTTTCTTTGTGTAACTCACTTCACCCCTAAATATCTCTCTTCCTCTGTTTCCCTGCAGCCATGGGTCAGGGCCCTCTGTCTACAGTCTGGTCCTTTCCTCTGCTCCTCTGGTTCCTGGTCGGGGGAGTCTTCCCAGAGAGTCCAGGCCTCCTCTGACCCATCAGACTCTGAACAGCCCTGCCTGCCACCTCCGCCCAACATGAGGACGTCGGCCACATGTGTGCTTTACTATAAGTGTAGCCAAGATCCGTAGAAATGCCACCTGCAGGGAACTCTGGGACCTTCTCTGGCAGCTGCCAGGCCTGATGGTGGAGAGATAGAATTTTGGGCCTGAACTTTACCCAGTGCTCTAGGAGTGAGACATTGAAGAGAGGTAGGGGGACTCCAGGACAGGCAACAACTCACTTGGAGGTAGAAGATTAAACTCATTTGGGCGTGGAGGTGCTGGGAGGAAAGCACGTGCCATGGTACTTGCTGGTGTCACATGCCTCACATGGACAACTGGAAAGCTCCTATTCACTCTCCAGGGAGCTTTCTCTGACCTCTCTGACCCTGCTGGGTTAGGGTGCTGCCTCTGTGCTCCGCAGGTCCTGGGAGCTTCTCTACACCACATGTCCACGTCTGTTGCCCGTGACAGGATGTGAGCTTCCTGAGGTCAGGGGCTGGGTTGCAGCAAAGAGGTGGATGCTGGGAAGCATGTGAAAGTCAGAAAGGAACAAATACCTGTGAACAGCTGGTCCCTGCATGGCCCTCCCTTGGATACTTTCAAGTCCTCTGAACGTCAGTGTGGGGGAATGTGATGGACAGAAGCAAACCCAGAGAGAGGAGAGCAGGAAAGACAGCAGACGGCTTGCTTTAGGCCCTCTGCCGGGTCTCGGTCAAATCCGTCATTTTCTTGTCAGCAAAGATGTAACTCCTGTTCTCACCCATGAGTCCTAAGGTTCCTGTTTCTAGAGAGACAAACCTGGATCCCCATCTCCTGTCACCATGGGCCCCAAGGGTAAGACAGGATATCGAGGAGGTACCGGGCACACACTCCCTTTATGAGGAATTGGGGCTTTAGGGCCAAATCTTTGTGTGGCCTCCTGCTCTGGAAACTAGATCATAAATCTGAATCCCCAAACCCCTTCCCTGAGCCCTTAGATAGGGACAGGCAAGACCAAGCTCCTATAACAGCAGCCACTAAGGAAGGAAGAGAAGGCAGGCAATGTTGCAGTTCTGTTTCGCATATAACTTGCACTCTCCCCACTGAAAACTCTAACATTCATTAATGAAGTTCAATTCTGTCCCTCTAGGACTGCACTTTGACCTTGAACCTTCTTAGAGTTCTTCCCCTATAGGAATTAAGGGAGTGGCAAGCTCTAGATTTTTCTTAGAGATCAGGATACATAGACAAACAAGTGCTCCCTCGTGGTTTGTGAAGTCAGCAGTGCTGACCCTGAGAAAGGGTGTCCCAGGCTCTAAGGCAGGGATGGCGAACCTTTTGAGCTCGGCATGTCAGCATTTTGAAAAACCCTGACCTAACTCTGGTGCCGTGTCACATATAGAAATTTTTTGATATTTGCAACCATAGTAAAACAAAGATTTATTTATTTTATATATTTAAATGCCATTTAACAAGGAAAAATCAACCAAAAAAGTGAGTTCGCGTGTCACCTCTGACACGCGTGTCATAGGTTCGCCATCACTGCTAAGGTGCAGTGGGGAGAGACTGGGTGGCCTATCTGAGGGCCAGCAACCACCTAGTCTTCCCATCCCTGTCGCATTGCTGTGGCTGCAGCAGACCCCGATTCACAGCGCCTGCACGAGCACCAGGAGGCTCATGACCAGGGCCATGGAGAAGAAGATGCCCAGGAAGAAGCGATCCATCACACGGGCCAGGCGTTTCCAGTCCTCGTGGCGGTGCTGGGCAGCCCGGTGGCTGCGGAAGGTGTTAGCAATGGTGGCTACATGGTGCAGCAGCTCTTCCTGATGGCACAGACACCGGGGCTCATGGCAAGGGCCTGCTGGGGGGCCAGCCCCTCCCTCAGGAGGCTGGGGACTGGGGGGTGACTCGTGCCGTCTAGACTTCCCACAGGGCTCCCCTCGTTCTCGCACGCACAGGCCCCGTGCCAGGTATCCCAGTAGGAAAGCCCGAGCCCAGGCCGGCACTGGACGGGCACTAGGACCACAGTAATGCAAGTTCATGATAAGGATAGTGAGCGCTGTGGAGAAGGTGATCATGGTCATGGTGGCCATGTAGTACTTCCCTGCAAAAGACAGAGCGAGCTGGGGCCCAGAAAAAGAGCTCGGGGCCTGAGCTCCCCAGCCCCCTCAGCATGAAGGGGCTGTCGGGCCCTCCAAGCCCCAAGAGGCTGTCGGGCCCTCCAAGCCCAGTGGATGAAAAAGGAAGGAGGTAAGGGCCAAGTCTGCCAAGTCTCCCCAGTCCGCATTCCCACAAGTGGGTTCTCAGAAGCTAAGTGCTGCTGATTTCCCCCCTCACTGCTGGAGGCTGCGTTTACCCACAAGTCGCCTCTCTAACGGTTATGCCATGACATGGGGCCGGTGACGGACCCTTTCAGTACAGGGGGGCATTCAACAGAACCTGCCTGTCGTCTGTGGAGATGCTTCCCTGGGTTAATTAAGGTCCACTGCTTAGCACAGTGCTTGGCACAGTGAACACTCAGGACACTTGGCCTGTCCTTATGACCCTGGGGGCAGTGACCTCCCTCCATCAGGTTCTTGAGAAAAGACTCTTTCCTCTGCCCCTTCCTGTAAGGCAGTGGTTCTCAACCTTGGCTGCACATTAGAATCACCTGGGAATCTTTTTAAAATCCTGATTTCTGGGCCTCATCCTCCGGAAATTCTGTTTCGTTGTTACTAACGTTGTGGCCTCACCCCATAACAAACAGAATTTCCGGAGGATGAGGCCCAGAAATCAGGATTTTAAAAAGATTCCCAGGTGATTCTAACGGGCAGCCAAGGTTGCGAACCACTGCTGTAAGGGGGGTGTCCTCCTGGAAGGGGCTTCCTCCTTTCCCCTCAGTCCCGGGAACAGGCGTGCTCCCAGGACGACCCCCTCACACACTGAAGCGGGGCCACTCTGGCGACCCGAGCCCCGTCCCCGCACTGGTGGGGACCCGCACGCATCCGCCGGAGTGGGGAAGGGGGGCCATTGTCTCGGAGGGGACGGCTCTTTCCCGCACCCCCACCCCCACCCCCGGCCGGGCCCTCCCCCACTCACCGATGAGCGGCACGCTCTCGGCCGGCGGCATGCTCTCGGCCAGGATCAGCTGGAAGACCGTGAGCGCCAGCAGCACCGTGACGCCCAGCGACACCTTCTCGCCCGAGTCCGCGGGCAGGTGGAAGGCGAGCGGCGCGAGCAGCGAGATGAGCACGCAGGGCAGCAGCAGGTTGCACACGTAGGCGGCGGCGCGGCGGCGCAGCAGCAGCGTGAAGGTCACGTCGGGGTAGGGCTCCGAGCAGCAGCCGTAGGTGAGCACGCGCCGCCGCGCCGGCATGCCCAGCACGCGCCACTCCACGTTCTCCACGAAGTCGGCCAGGCTGGCGCCGCCGCCGCGCGCCCGCACGTCCAGCTGGTGCCCGCCGTGCGTCCAGGAGCCGAAGGTCAGGCCGCAGCGCTGCGCGTCGAACGGGAAGGCAGACACGTCCACGCGGCACGAGCTGCGCGTGATGGCCGGCGCGTCCCAGCGCACGGCGCCGTCGTGCCGCAGAACCACGTTGGTGCTGGCGGAGGCTGGAGGCTGCGCGTCTGCCCTGCGGGAGGCGGAGGATGGGGTTGGGGGGAGGAGGGGAGGGGAAGAGGGGCTTCCTGAGGCAGTGGCCCGGGCCACCCCAGGACAGGAGCCCTAGGCCACCCCAGGACAGGAGCCCTAGGCCACAGTGCCCCTGCAGGGAGGATAGATTGTGCCCTGGGGAGGGCCCTGGGTGCTTTTGGAGGCCTGGAAGGGGCAGCGCCTGAGGGCCCAGAAAGGATACTGATCTAGCCCAGGGCGGCAGGAAAGTCCTCTGCAAAAGTTGGCACGTGGTGGCACAGTGACTTCTCTTGGGTGCCATCTGTAAGATTGTGGAGGGGTTCCTGGGGGAACATGCAGAGCCATGTGTTGTCCAGAAAACAGAACTGGCCCGGCCAGGGTGCTCAATGGTTGAGCATCGACCTATGAACCCAGAGGGCAGGGTTGATTCCTGGTCAGGGTTGTGGGTAAGATCCCTGTGGGGCATGAGGGAGGCATCAATGGTTCTCTCATCATTGATGTTTCTATCTCTTTCCCTCTTCCTTCCTCTCTGAAATCAATAAAAAATAAAAACAAGAAACAGAACTGGCTTAGGCAGCATAAGGGGATGCCCCAGAGGGCCCTAGGCAGGCCTCTGGGGAGCCCTGGGACTCAGAGCCAGCCTGGAAGGGAGGAGTGTGCCATGAAGAGCACTGGTGCCCCTGAACCCTCTCTGCCAGAGATACAGAACTGGCCTGGACCGCACAGTGGGTTCCTGGAAGACATTCAGCCGGTTGCCTTGGAACAGCCTCAAGTGGGGATGCCATGGAGGGGCTGTGCGGGGCTGTGAGGAAGCCCACTGAGTCATGTAGCCACCACTGCCAACACCTTCCTGCCAGATTAGAAGGGTCCTGGGGACAACTTCCAGGGCAGCTAACTAGCAACTAGTTCAGTAGGGGAATGAGGGATAAGTGCCTACCCGGAACCAAGGGCAACTCCAGGGAGGGCTAGGAGAGGGGAGGGGCCCAGGCAGGCAGTACTTGTTATAGAGTACGATGTCTGGCCGCCACACTAGACTGCTGGGGATGCGGATGGCATCCAGGCCACCATAGTCATCGGGGTCCCATCGTAAGTAGGCATCTGTCCACTCCTGTCGGATCCACAGGTATAGGGTCAGCACCTGGTTGCGCTCATCCTAGTTGGGCAGGGAATAGGCACAGATGTGGACACATGTGCATGCATATCCTTCCCTGGGTGTGCAACTCACCTACAGAGCTCTAGTCAGTGCCCACAAACCCAACTTGGCCGTACAGCCCAGTTCCCACCCAGGCCTTGTTGTGACCTTGGCCAGTTCTTCTCTGGGCCTCAGCTTCCTTAGCAGTTATATGGGTGATAATCCCTGCTGGGCAGGATTCAAGGGTGCAAAGTTTTGGGCACACTGTGGGCACCTAACAGTATCCAAGTTAGTAGCTGTTATTGTTAATATTAATGTTTACAGAAACTAGTTGTTTGGTGAATCATCCCAGTCCCCCACCCCCAAATTCCTTGACACTGTCACCAGCACATTCCACAGTTGTACAACCACAATGTACCATGTCAATGATCTGGGACAATGTCACCTCCAGGGTCACGTTCAGAGTCTGGTCTGTATCCGCCACAGGTCTCAGGGCACTTGTATAGTTGGCAAAAAGGTCACGGAACAGCTTGTGAGCCAGCCTGCCCTCAGCTCCCAAGCATCCTGGGGGACAAGCAAGAAGGTTTACTCTAGTGCAGGAGCCTCTGCTCACACCCTGCACCTCCACAAGCCTGGGGCTGTCACCTCCACTCTCACAGTGGTCTGACTGGTCCTCCTGATGTCTGCCCTCTGTCCCCAGGCTGTGACTCTAGTTCTTCCCTGGCCTGCCTCCAGGGATGAATGAGGTGAAGTAGGTGGAGCGAATTGATACTCTTTTCTGAAGCAAGGCTGATGGGTTTCTTCCCTACATGTCCCTTCCCAAGGACCTGGATTCGGTCTGCCTTGCCACAAATGCTAAAAGGGGCTGTATAGGCCACAAGAGTGCCAGCTCTCACCCAGGCATCTGAACCCCCTTGCCCAGCCCCCTCCAGTTTCTCAAACCTGCCTCCACTCCTCCTGTTGCACTTCAGTTAATTTCTTCAAGGCTTCTGACACTGTAGGCCAGTCCCACCTAAAAACACACCCTATCCCTAGGCTTTTGTGACACACCATATTGTCCTTAGTCCCTGACTTAAGTATTGCTTCTCAGAATCCCGTTGGTGACCCTCCTCTCCTTTTTCTCCGGTCTGCTGAGCTCCAGATGCATATATACAACAACCAACGCTTGAATGTCCTGTAGGCACCTTAAACTCTCTAGGTCAAAACAGGAGTTCAGAGAACCTGGCTGGAGAACCTAACCAGAACTTGGCTGGAGTTCCTGGCTAGAGATCCTGGCTAGGCTGCTGATCAACTGAACGCTGTCTCCATGTCATTCCTTCTTTGCCGACTCCGTCCACACCTTTGGGGACCCCTGGACCTGCTGGGGTTGGACCCCAGCATCTAAAGTGTTAAAATTATACTTAAGAATATAATTTTTATGCATTAAAAAAAACCCAAATATTTAACTTATGAGAAGAGATGGTAGCATTAATTAGTACCATGTTTCCAATTTTTAAAATATCAACCTAATTATACAGATATAAATAACAGAGAATATTTCGTTTAATATTTTAAGAACAATTAAAATATATATCACTCATATATTTACACCATTCAGTTAAACAATTACAATTGTTCTTGTGCATTTGAAATATGAATTTGATTACATGCTACTTGAAGGCAACCATATCCATACAATTTTATTTTTAATAAAATCTTGGCCATCACATTTTAGAAATAAGAGATTTAATTTTAAAAAGGGGGGGAGAGATTAACCAAAGGATGTGTATGCATGCATATAAGCCTAATCAATGGACACAGACACCAGGGGGTTGAAGGCATGAGTGGGGGTGATGGGGGTGTAATGGGGAGATAAGGACACATATGTAATACCTTAATCAATAAAGAAATTTTTAAAAAGCCAAAAAAAACAAAACAAAACAAAAAACAGGAGTTCATTTCCTTCCCCCATGCTCTGAAACCTGCTCCTTGTTTGATGTCCCCATCTCAGCAAACAGCACCCCCCAGTGACCTCAGGTGGAAACCTAGGAATTATCACTCTCCCTCCTCCTGTCGTTTACCCCTGCAAACCAACCAATACCCAAATCCTGTCAGTCATATTGCTGAACATCTCTTGAATGTTAAATCGCCTCTTCAGCTCAGGCCTCATCCTCCCTCTCATGGACCACAGCAGCAGCAACCTCCTCACCGCTCCCTCTGGTCTCAGGCCCAGCCTCTCTAATCTTCCTCCATATTTCTGAGAGATCAAGTTATTTTTTGTCTTTCAATTTGTTTATCTGATGTATACGTTTATTGATTTACAGATATTGTACCAGCCTGCATCCCCAGAATAAATCCCACTTGTTCATAGTGTATGATCTTTTTAATGTTTTGTTGGATGCGATTTGCTAATATTTTGTTGAGGATTTTAGCATGCAAGTTTTTTAAAAATACATATATTTTTATTGATTTCAGAGAGGAAGGGAGAGGGAGGGAAAAATAGAAACATCAACGATGGGAGAGAATCATTGATTGGCTGCCTCCTACATGCCCCACACTGGGGATCGAGCCCGCCACCCGGGCATGTGCCTTGACTGGGAATCAAACTATGACCTCCTGGTTCATAGGTTGAAGCTCAACCACTGAGCCACACCGGCCGGGCTTTAATATATTTTAAAAATTGATTTTAGAGATAGGGGAAGGGAGAGAGAGAGAGTGGGAAACATTGATGAGAGAAACATCGATTGACTACCTCCTGCACGCCCCCCCTCTCCTCCCTGAGGATCAAGCTGAAACCAGGCATGTGCCTTGTCTGGAAATGAACCGGCAACATCTAGGTACATGGGAGGATGCTCAACCAACTGAACCACACCAGCCAAGCGAGATCAAGCTTTTGAACACACAAATCTGACCAGGCCAGTAACTGCTTAAAACCATTCAATGGCTCCTCATTGCCTACTAAATAAAGCCCCAACTCAGCCTGGCCTTCAAGGGCTCCTAGTTTTTCCAGTCCTATCTCTGGAAGCTCCCCTCTCACCTCACCCACCCCAGTCAGGCAAATCTCTCACCCTTTTCTGCACCCCCTCCTCCACACTCCCCCAACAGCTTGTTCTCCTGCGTAGGTAACTGCAGAGAGAAATGAAGAGAGAGAGATTTGGAGAGGACAAGAACAGCAGCAACACCCAGAGAGGCCAGGCCTGGTTTACTGAGCTTCATACCTGGAAGGAGTGGGAGCAGGAACAGGAACAGAAGGCCCAGTCTGGAGAGGCCAAGGCAGTGGCTCCTGGGCCCCATGGCCCTGCGGGGCAGGTCCCTGGGTGTGAGCCTCCTGGCTCGACCTAGGGCAGCATCAGGGCCTGCTAGCAAGGATGGTGTGGACAACACCTGGAAGTCAGAAGGAAGATCTTTGGTGGGTCCAGCTACCCACTGGGGAGCCCTGCAGCCCATCTGGTTATCTGACTCTCCTTTTTTGTACTTGTCCTTGGATTTTAGTACTTCTTCTCTGCTGGACCTTGCCTCTTCTGGCCTCTGCCTCTGCCCTTTCCTCTGCCCCTCCACTCCCTTTACCTCACACTCAGCTTCCCTGGCTCTGTTTCCTTCTGTCTATTTCTCTGTAACTCTTTCTTCGTCTCTCTTGGCTTCTCTGACTCAGATCTTCCTCTTTTCACTCTCTCTTCTTTTCTCCTCCTTCTATCTTAGCCCCCCTGACTTCCTGCTTCCGTTCCCCATACCTGGGCTCTGGATGAGCCTGGTGCATTCTCCATCAGGGTCAGGGACTCCATCAGTCCTGATCCCTCGGAGGCACAGGACAGCAGGCCCCTCCTCTGGGCCCTTTTCATTAGCTTAATTACACCTGTGCAAGGGACTAGAGAAACTGAAACTGATACTTCAGGCCACTGGGACCTGAATTATTCAAGTTCTGTAAGGCAGCACCCAGGCTCTGCTTAGGCCCAGCCTGAAGGGGTTGAGGGTAGAGAAATGCCAGGTTTAGGATCTGTAGGACACTGGGGCTTAAGGGTGTTAAGGGTCAGAACTTATGGATGGTAACTCTACTCCCAGCTCTGACACTCAGAGAGGTACTAAACAAATCTGTCCGGGTGGTTGGTGCCAGGCAGACTCTCCATTCCTGCTGGGAATGGTGCTGAGCCGTATGCTGCTCCAGGTGGCAACACAGAGTAGGAAATGCAGCCCACTTCCTCACCTCTGAGTCTCCACAGCCATCCAGTCCGAGCTTCAGTGTTCTCTTCTGCCCAAACACCGTGGGCCAGGAAAAACACAGACTTTACTGGTAGAGTCACTTTCAGCTCTGATTTTAAAATATATATTTTTTTATTGATTTCAGAGAGGAAAGGAGAGGGGGAGAGTGAAACATCAATGACGAGAGAGAATCACTGATTGGCTGCCTCTTGCATGCCCCCACTGGGGATCAAGCCGACTGGGAATTGAACCCTGACTTCTTGGTTCATAGGTCAACACTCAACCACTTAGCCATGCAGGCCCGGCTCACTGTGGTTTTGATTTGCATTTCCCTAATGATTAGCGATGTTGAACATCTTTTCATGTGCTTATTGGCCATTTCTATATCTTTGGAGAAATGTCTACTCAGATCCTTTGTTTTTTATTTGGGTTCTTCTTTTGTTATTGAGTTCTAAGTCTTCTCTATGTATTCTAGATATTAATCGCTTACCAGATACATAATTTACAAATATTTTCTCCCATTCTCTGGGTTGCCTTTAACTCAATTGACTTTTAATTAAATTATTATTTGATTGATTTTAGAGAGAGAGAGAGAGGAAGGGAGCGAGAAAGAGAAACATCGACTTTTTTGTTGCACTTATTTATGCATTCATTGGTTGCTTGTTGAATGTGCCCTGACTGGAGATTGAACCCACAACCTTGATATATCGGTACAATGATCTAACCAAACTGAGCTACCCAGCCTAGAGCCTACTCAGTTGATTGGTTTGTTTGTTTGTTAATCCACACAGAGGATATTTTTTCCATTGATTCCAATTTCCCTTGTGGTTTTGTCTTTGTTCCATTGGTTGAATATGTTGTTTAATTTCTAACATCAATGTGAGAGAGACACATCGATTGGTTGCCTCCTGCATGAACCTGCAACCCAGATACGTGCCCTTGACAGGGAACTGAACTCATGACCCTTTGGTGTGCAGGCAGACACTCTAACCACTGAGAGACACCGTCCAGGGTTCAAAGGACTTTTGATGAACAAACTTAAAATTTTCTAGTAGTCCCATTTGCATATTTTTTCTTTTGTTACCTTCACCTTTAATGTCATATCCAAGAAATCATTACCAAATGTAATGTGGGGAAGCTTTTGCCCTATATTTCCTTCTAAAACTTTTATAGTTTTAAGTCTTACATTTAAGTCTTTGATTGATTTTGACTTAATTTTTGTATATGGTGTTAGACAAAACAGTCCAACTTCAGTTCTTTGCATGTGGACTCCAGTTTCCCCAACACCATTTGTTGAGAAGACTGTCCTTTCCTCCATTGAATGGTTGCCGGGAGCCGGTCCATCCTTGCTGCTTGACACAGTCGCTGCAGGAAAGAAACATCTGCACAGCATATGTTTCAAGGGACCTGGTGTATATAGCATACTGTTCTTAATGTTTGCTCCCCTTCTTGGCGCTATGTGTTTTAACCAAGGTCACCTCTCCGAGAAAGGTTGTTTCCCCAGGTAGGGATTTTTCCCTGAAGTTAGGGAGGGGATAAAACCCCTTAACTACGTGCCAGGCGGGTAGTTAATCACTTTAACTACGAACAATCACACTTAAGCTACATAATCTTTACTCCCTGGAATGGAGATAAGAAATGCCTTAACCTTTGGAATAGAGATTGATAGGATTGGAATCAACTGGTATAAATACAGATGTAACAAGACAACTAGAGACAGAACCTAGACACACAGAACCTAGAGACAGAACCTAGAGACAGAACATGGCAAAAGATCCTGGACAGAAACTGGCAACAGAACCTAGAGACAGAACCTAGCAAGAGAACCTGGCTGAAGAACCTAGAGACAGAACCTGGCTACAGAACCTGGATAGAACATGGCAAGAGAACCTGACTAGAACCTGGTGACTGAACCTGGCTGGAGAACCTAGCGAGGGAACATGGCTACAGAACCTGGCTGGAGAACCTGGAGAACCTGGCTGGAGAACCTAGCAAGAGAACATGGACACAGAACTTGGCTGGAGATTGTGGCTAGAGATCCTGGCAAGGCTGCTGATCAACTGAACGCTGTCTCCGTGTCATTCCTTCTTCGCTGACTCCGTCCACACTTTTGGGGACCCCTTTGGGTCTTGGCACCCTTGTCAAAAATTACTTGACCATGTATGTGAGGGTTTATTCCTGGGTTTTCTATTCTATACCTAGTGTACATGGTTGTCTGTATGTCAGTACTGCACGTTTTTAAAATATATATATTTTTATTGATTTCAGAGAGGAAGGGAGAGATAGAAACATCAATGATGAGAATCATTGATCAGTTACCTCCTGCACAGCTCAAACTGGGAATAAAGCCAAAGACCTGGGCATGTGCCCTTGACCGGAATTAAACCTGGGACCCTTCAGTCCACACACCGACACTTTATCCACTGAGCCAAACTGGCTAGGGCAGCACTGCACTCTTTTGATGACTATGGCTTTGTAGTTAAGTTTTGACATCAGAAAGTGTGTCTCCATACTTATTCTTTTACAAAATTGTTTTGGCTATTCAGGATCTCTTGAGATTCCACATGCATTTTAGGATGAGTTTTTCTATTTTTGAGAGAGAAAAAAACTGCCGAAACCGGTTTGGCTCAGTGGATAGAGCGTCGGCCTGCGGACTGAAGGGTCCCGGGTTCGATTCCGGTCAAGGGCATGTACCTGGGTTGCGGGCACATCCCCAGTGGGGGGTGTGCAGGAGGCAGCTGATCGATGTTTCTCTCTCATCGATGTTTCTGGCTCTCTGTCTCTCTCCCTTCCTCTCTGTGAAAGATCAAAAAATATATTAAAAAAAAATTTTTTAAAAAAACAAAACAAAAAAAAAACCTGCTGCTGGGGTTTTGTTAGGAATTGCATTAAATCTGTAGATTGCTTTGGATAGTATGGACATCTTAGTATTAAATATTCCAATTCATGAGCATGGGATGTCTTTCCATTTGTGTCATCTTTAATGTTTTATACTTTTCAGTATACATGTCTTTTGACTACTTGGTTAAGTTTAGTTCTATTTTATTGTTTTTTGAAGCTATTGTAAATAGAATTGTTTTCCTAACTTCCTTTTCATTGTTAGTGTATAGAAATGTAACTGAGTTTTGTGTAATTTTATATCTTGCTACTTTGATGAATTCATCTAACGATACAGGATGTCCCCCCTCCCCCCAAAAAATGTATACACACTTTAACAGCTGATAGCTCAATTTTAAAAATGAAATACATTTTAATAAACACTGCCTTTATAATTATTCAAAGTGTGTGTATACATTTTTGTGGGGACACTCTGTATTAGTTCTAACAATGCAGTGTTTTTTGTTTTTGTGGAATCTTTAGTTTTCTACATAAAAGATCATATCACCTGCAAACAGAGGTAATTTTTTTTTTAAATCTCAGACTTTACACTTCTTTTTTTTTTAATTTTTAAATGTATTTTATTGATTTTTTTACAGAGAGGAAGGGAGAGGGATAGAGAGTTAGAAACATCAATGAGAGAGAAACATCAATCAGCTGCCTCCTGCACACTCCCTACTAGGGATGTGCCCGCAACCAAGGTACATGCCCTTGACCGGAATCGAACCTGGGACCCTTCAGTCCGCAGGCCGACGCTCTAGCCACTGAGCCAAACTGGTTAGGGCAAAAGAGATAAATTTTAATTCTTTTTCAATTTGGATGTTTTTTTGTCTTCCTTGCCTAATTGCCCTGGCTAGAACTTCCACTACCATATTGAATGGAAGTGGTAAAAGCAGACATCCTTGCCTTGGTCCTGATCTTAGAAAACACTTTTACTTCACCACTGAGAATGCTTGTTGCTGGTTGGCTGTTACTATGCTCAAGTAATTTCTTTCTATTCCTAGTTTATTGGACTTCTTTTTTTTAAATCATGAAAGAATGTTCAATTTTGCCAAATGCTTTTTTCTGCGAGATGATCACGTACTTTTATTCTGTTAATGTGGTTTATGACATTGATCAGT
This sequence comes from Myotis myotis, assembly GCF_014108235.1. Taxonomy (NCBI): domain Eukaryota; kingdom Metazoa; phylum Chordata; class Mammalia; order Chiroptera; family Vespertilionidae; genus Myotis; species Myotis myotis. Next base: position 41,090,835 of record NW_023416314.1, read on the forward strand.
TTCCACATGTTGAGCCATTCTTGCATTCCAGGATTAAATCCCACTTGGTATGTAATCCTTTTAATATGCTACTGAATTCGGTTTTTGAGTAGTTTGTTGGGGATTTTTGGCATCAATATTTATAAAATGTATTGGCCTGTAGTTTCTTCTTTTAATGTGTTTTTTGTCTGGCTTTGGTATCAGGGTTATGCGGCCTCATAAAATGAGTTATGAAGTGTTACCTCTTTAATTTTTTGTTTTGGTAAAATTTGAGTATTGGTAAATAATTCTTTAAATGTTTGGTACAATTCACAAGACATTAGGTCCTGGGCTTTTATCAGATTTTTAAATTACTGATTCAATTTCCTTACTAGTTATAGGTCTACTCAGACTTTGTTTCTTCATGATGCAGTCATGATAGTTGTGTTCTAGGAATTTGTCTATTTCATCTAAGTTATCTAATTTGTTGATGTACAGTGTTCTTATATTCCTGCACAACCAGTAGTAAATTCCCCACTTTCTCATTTTAGAAATTTGAGTCTTTGGTTTCTTAGTTTGTCTTGCAAAAGGTTTGCCAATTTTGTTGATCTTTGCAAAGAACCAATTTATAGTTTCATTTATTTTTTACAATTGTTTTCCTAATCTCTTTTCTGATCTTTATTGTTTCCTACCTCCTGTTAGCTTTGGTTTTAGTTTGTTCTTTTTCTGGTTCCTAAAGTTGTAGTTAGCTTGTTGATTTGAACTCATTGTTTTTTTCTTAATATATTTTTACTGATTTCAGAGGGGAAGGGAGAGGGAGAGAAACATCAATGATGAATCACCAATCAGCTGCCTCCTGCACGCCCCCTACTGGGGATCAACCCTTCAGTCCACAGGCTGAAGCTCTATCTACTGAGCAAAACTGGCCAGGGCTCATTCTTGTTTTTTATTTTTATTTTATGTATTTATTTATTAAAATATATTGTACTGAATTTTTACAGAGAGTAAGGGAGAGGGATAGTTAGAAACATCGATGAGAGAGAAACATTAATCAGCTGCCTCCTGCATACCCTCTCCTGGGGATGTGCCTGCAACCAAGGTACATGCCCTTGACTGGAATCGAACCTGGGACCCTACAGTCCGCAGTCCGACGCTTTACCCACTGAGCCAAACCAGTCAGGGCTCATTCTTGTTTTTTAATGTAAGCATTTGGAGCTCTAAATTTCTCCCTTAATACCATTTTCACACTTTGTTTTGTTCATCTTTATGTTTTTTCTAATTCCTCTTGTGGATTTGGCTTTGTTCCATTGGTTGAATATGTTGTTTAATTTCTACAAATGTGTGAATGTTCCAGTTTTACTTCTGTTGTTGATTTCTAACTTCATCCTGTTGTGGTCAGACATGTTTTGTATAATTACCTCTTAAAAATCTATTGATACTTCATTTGTGGCCTAACCTGGAAAATGTCCTATGTTGTTGGGGTCCAACCCCAGCAGGTCCAGGGGTTCCCAAAGGTGTGGACGACCTGAAAAGAATGTATGGTAGTGCTGGGTAAAGTATTCTTTATAATAGGGCTATTATAGTTGTTTTTTGTGTGTTAAGTCATCTATTTCCTTACTTCTGTCTGGTTGTTCTATCCATTAACAAGAGTGGAGTATTACAATCTCCAACTATTATTGTAGAGCTGTTTCTCACTTCAGTTGTCTTTTGCTTCATATATTTTGCTAGTCTTGTCATTAGGTGTGTGTTTGTAATACTATCTAATAAAGAGGGAATATGCTAATTGACCCTCACACCATTGCAAAGATGGTGGCACCCACAGCCAATAAGGAGGGAATATGCTAATTGACTGCCATGCCCTCAAAGATGGCAGCGCCCAGTCTCCTCAGCCCTACTGGGGTGGCAGGCACACCTGCCTCCAGAGTCCCCCAGTCCTCTCAGCCCCCCAGGGCCGTCTGAGGCTTGTGCTGCCGGCATTGGCAGCAGCAGAGGTGTGATGGGGGTGTCACCTTCCTCTGATCACCAGTCACCTCCGCCCCTGAGGGCTCCTGGACTGTGAGAGGGGGCAGGCCGGGCAGAGGGATGCTCCCTCCAGTGCAAGAATTTTCATGCACTGGGCCTCTAGTTGTTATATATTCTTGCCTTACCATTTTCCATTCCCACAACCAAACCAAACCACTTAAAACAGTACTCATCACTTCATCTGATCCCTCTCAGAACAGCCCTGTGAAGCAGCAACATCAGGGAACATTATCGACTTTACACAATGAAAACTGAGAATTAGGAAGGTGAAGTGTGACCCAAGGTTTAAAAACAAATACCTGCCCCGCTTCACCCCCCAAAGCAGAGCAGGGAGGCTTTGAATGTTAAGTATATGACACTGGCCAATTTGAGACCCCTCCCCTATCCTCCACTAGGAATCCAGGCACATAAATATACTATGTACAGCAGTCAAGATTAATTAATCTCACCCCCTCACCCTTATAAATCTAGTTTTTTACCTAGTCTGTATTCCAGTTTAGGACCAAACTGTCCTCTCTTTAACCTATGGCCAGTCTCCCTTTAGCTTGCAAATCAAATAAGACTACCATAAAGCTCCTTGAAGCAAGAAGGCTCAAAAACACAAAGGGAAAGCCAATACCATGAATGCTATAAACATTTCATTTTATTTTTTTAAGAAAGTAGCTTCAGAAAAAGAGGAAAATAATCTAGATCATTTATTTATATATATATATTTTTAATAAAAACCTTTACATAATCTTCATGCATAAAGATCCAGGAGTAGCCATGTTGTCTGTCCCAAGCTGTTACCTGGGGGTCCCATAGCTGGCAGGAGTGTAGTGAAGGCCCCCTGCTTGCCCCTGAAATCTGCCTCAGTGATGGTTTTACCTTCTGGGGCTGTAGATGGTGAGAAATGCTTTGGGCTACAATGGGAAGGACAGGAAGGGCTCCCCAACCTGCCAGGTATTATACAAACTCCTAGGCAAATCCAGACAGGAGGCCTAGCAAGATGACTAAAAACCAGGGACCAAATGAGTCCTGGGAGCTTTCCAGAGACATGGGATCTGTGACCAAGGGCTCCTGCATGGTAGCAGGGAAGGTTTGGTGTTTATAAAACATTCAAGGCAGGAACAAACTAGCCTTGAAGATCCACCCGTCCATGGCAGGCACTCACAGGAAGACCCTGTTCTGCTTCCTAACTCAGTACAACTCTCTCTTGACTCTACAACGCAATGTTAATTCATCAACCTACTTAAAAGAGAGATTCTCCTTCCTTCTGTGGATTGGTCACCTGTTAAGGAAGGATACATTTGTCCCACTCCTAAAGAGTCCTAGTTTGAAAGGGCTGGGTTCGGAGTAGGGTAGCAGGTTGGCATGGAGGGTCACAAGACCCAGAATGACTGAGGATGGAAAAGAATTCCCTGGTTCTTTGAGGGGATTCTGTCAAAGGTGCCTTATTGACTGTTTTTAGAAAAGGAAAAAAATGAATGATCTTGAGGATGATAAAAAAGAGACTTGGCTTCTTCTTTGGGTTCCAAAAGCCCTTATTCCATGTTCTGCATTAAGGAAGCCCTGAAGAATTGGAGTACACTGCTTGGGGTAGCAGGATGGGAGGATGGATTCTGCAGCCAACTCAGAGAATGACAAACAGTGCTGATCAACTCAATGCAGGGGACCTCTGTGTGGCGAGTGTGAATGAGCATGTGAGTGTGGGAGGAGCCTGGGGCTCAATGGCTCCCAACAGTCAGTTCTTGAAGAGTCAGTTCTCGAAGGTAGGACTGTGTGAGGCTGCGCAGTTCCTCCAGGGCGTAGTCCTCAGGCATGGGGAGCCGGCCAATGTGGGGAGCCAAAAGGCGCAAAGGGACCCGCTGAAGATCTGGCGTAGAGTCAGAGGTTGCATCAGGGGCATGCTGAAGGCTCAGTACCACCCGCAAAAGGTTGGCTAGACGTTTGGCCATGTCTGGAGAGAAAAATGGAGTGAGCACAAAGGATGGAAGGTGGGGAAGGGGGCACAGGGTGTATGTGTGTGTAATAATCATAAAGACAGGAGGCATGCAAGCAGAAAGCAGGGAGAGGCTAGAGCAGCCGTGGGCAAACTACGGCCCGCGGGCCGGATCCAGCCCATTTGAAATGAATAAAACTAAAAAAAAAAAAGAAAAAAGACTGTACCCTTTTATGTAATGATGTTTACTTTGAATTTATATTAGTTCACACAAACACTCCATCCATGCTTTTGTTCCGGCCCTCCAGTCCAGTTTAAGAACCCATTGTGGCCCTCAAGTCAAAAAGTTTGCCCACCCCTGGGCTAGAGGCTTACCTGACTGAGCCAGGCGATCCTTGGCATTGTAACACTGGATCTGCTCTATCCGGTTGCACAGCGAGGTCACTTTGGTTTGTAACTGCTCCAGCTCATAACCCGAGCACTCCACCTGTAAAACAGCAGATAAACCATTAGGAGCTCCATCACCACAATCTTATCCACAGCCTGACTGCAAAACTCTGAAACAACAGTGAGGTGAGGGAGGGGGACCCAAGAAGCTGGCTGGCAGGGCCATGTCACCACCATCCTGCCTGCTTGCTGAGAACAAGGCATGGTGTTAGCAGTAAAGTAATACAGTATAGAGTCTTGGATTGGGCTCCAGAACTTTATTCCCCACCCCAACCCCTTATTTTTTATTATCTTAGAGAGGGAATGGGAGGAAGGATGAGAGGAGGAGCCAGGGAGAGGGAAAAAGAAAAAGAAAGAGAGACAGACAGACAGAGACAGACAGACATTGATCAGCTGCTTCTTGTATACACACTGACTGGGGATCGAACCTGCAATCTAGGTATGTGCCTGACCAGGAATCAATCCCGAAACCTTCTGGTGTACTGGAAAATGCTCCAACCAGCTAAGCCACACTGGCCAGCGCCAGAACTTGATACCTAACCTTTATACTCTGTTGCCTTTACCTTAAAAGAATGATCTTCCCAAAAGGAGCTCATGGCAACCTAAAGAGACCATAACTATAATATTGTCAGGTATGCTAGCAGACAAATGCACCAAATATTTTGGTAGTAAAAAAAGAGAGAATGAGTGTGTGTGCAAGTTAACTCTTCCCAGGAGGTAAAAAGAGAGAAGTAGAGCTTACAATAATCTAGAATTTAAAGGATGAATATAAGTGTGGAGTTAAAGAGTGGAAGAAAACAAGGTTTGCTAGAAACACCATGAGTAATTTAGTGTGCGGAGAGCAGGTTGATAAGGCTGGAATCTGGGTTAGAAGTGGTAGGAGTTAAGGCAAGAGTGAAAGAAGGTAAAAGCCTCTACAGGGGCTTGAATACTATGTTTTGTAGTTTGGCCTCTATACTGTAAACAGTGGGGATCTATCCCTATGATTTCCAAGCTTGATCCAAGACATTTTAATGAAGACTGAATAACTGTAATGCTTGCCATTTAAAACATACCAAATGATGTGTGAATTATCCTCACCAAATCTCTGACTTTCTGTAGCTCTCACCCCGAGCTTATTCAAAGTAGGGCTGGACAAGAGTAGGAGACTGACTACAGAGAAACTGCAGAAAGTCTATTGTACACACTACTTGGTAATAAACACAAAAAAGTTTTTTAAATTTTGATACAGCTGTCAAGTCAAAACAGCTGCATCAACTGCCTCATCAAAATGCCCTTCTGCATCAACAGTGCTACCTCTGGTGCCAATGAGTTTTCAAGTTGCTGCTCAGACCTATGAGGTCTCTTTAAGGGCCAGGGAAAAGGAAAACCAGGCAGTGGTTAAGGAACTCAGGTACCTGCTGTATTTGGTGGACCATTTCAAGGACCCGAAGATAGTCCAGGTAAACAAGGCCAGATGTTTCCCAGTCCTGGATTAGGCCACTACGCTCTGGAGGTGCCAGGTCTTCCAAGAACCCCTTCAGGTAGTCATAGTTCTCATTAATGATGGCATCTGAAAGGCAAAATATTGAGCACAATGTCTGCACAAGTACATGGTTCTCAAAAATACCCAGAGGAAGAACATGGCAGTAAGCCAAGACAAGAAGGAAGAGGAAACAATGTTGGGTCAGACTTGAGAATATCAAGTAGTTATTTGAAATTCTCTAAAAAAAAAGGTGAAGAATTTCTGGCTTCAGTTTTCCAAACAGATTATTTCTGGTGTTGCTGAATAAAATTCCCTATATAAACAAAGCTTAACATAAGTAGCACATATCAAGAATATTCCTGGCAAATGATAATGTAACAGTACTGCTGTCTACCCAGCCCTGCCCCTCTAGCCCCTCATTTTGGCCAAGCCTCGCCTACATGGAGAGCTTTCACAAGGTGTGGTCTGATTCACGCCTGCCATGTCCCATACCATTAGCATCTCTGGTCTGATTCGTCATGGAGTTCAGAGGGTGGAATAATTTGGGGTGATTACAGGAGACGCAGACCCTAGAGGGAAGCACTCACCAGAAGCTAAGTGCCGGATGATGAGTTTGTGGCAGTGGTTCCAGTGACCAGCTTTAAATAAATAGAGGGCCTCCAAGTGCCTGTTGGATTCCATGTGTGCTCGCACTGCTTTGGCCTCATGAATCCACTCAGCAGGTACACAAAGCTTCTGGGTCAGGAAAGTCTCCTTAGCCCAAGATTCAGGGGTCTCCAATAGTTGGCAGTGCCGGGTAAGGAGCTCTCGAACAGCCCTCTCACGCAGGCTGTAGGAAGAGATAAGCTGGAATAAATCTCATCCTCACTGATGGAGAAGGCTGCCTCAGACAGCTCAAACTGGGACAGTCTCTCAAACTTCAGGTCTTGATCCTTAGTGGATCACCTCAAACTTCACTAAAAACAAAAACAAGCAAACCCAAAAGCCAACATGTCAGCATTTACTTTATTTTTTATTTTTTAAATTAATCCTCACCCAAGGATATTTTTCCATTGATTTTTAGAGAGAGTGGAAGGGAGGGGGAGAGGCAAAAGAAACATCAATGTGAAAGAGAAACATCCATTGGTTGCCCTTCGCACACCCTGACTAGGGCCAGAGATCAAGCCTACAACCAAGGTACATGCTCTTGATTGGAATTGAACCCAGGACCCTTCAGTTGCAGACCAACATTCTATCCATTGCGCTAAACTGGCTAGAGCAGCATTTATTTTTTAAATAAAATAGAATAGAAAGTATCTAAGCACACTGTATTTTCATGGTCAAAAAAGGCTGAAACTAATACTCTAGGGAAGGTTGCCACTGCCTGGAAAGGCTTTCCCTACTTAGGATTGCTCCTTTACTTCCTTTCTAGTAATATATCAGGACTGGGATAGGGAATTCTACACTCCACAGAGCAGTCCTCTGCAGTTCATTTCTAACCTTCTCCCTTTGGTCACCCACATGGTCAGTACAAGTTAGCAAAGTTGTTCTAAGTCTCTTCCTGGTTCTTTTTTATTTCCTTGTTTTCTTTCTCAAAGCCATCAGCCTTCCTAATTCATTTTCTCCTTCACCTCTAGATTTAGGCTAAACTCACTATTTGTTTCTCTTAAGGTCCCCTGAGGAGAGTCCTTTTCTGCCTGGGCAAAGTGAACAGCCATTTAAGTTTCAATCCAAAATTATTCTCATCTTAGATTCTTCTCTGAACTCCCAGGTTTTTCAAGAATTCCCAATCTCACAACTGCCCCCCATCTCCCCACCCCCAGCAAACAGGATCTGCTTCCCCACAGCCAACTCTGAATTTTTAGTTGTCAAATCAGCCTGCCTTCTACCATGTGAAATTGCCCATATCCTATATAACAAAAGACTAATATGCAAATTGTCCCCTTGGGAGTACGACTGCTTGCTATGACGTGCGCTGACCATCAGGGGGCAGTGCGGAACGATGGAAGGCCCCGGCCAGCAGCTAGGGGAAGGAAGGCCCCGATCAACCCTGATTGCCAGCCAGGCCTAGGGACCCTACCTGTGCATGAATTTCGTGCATCAATCCTCTAGTGTCTAATAAACTCACAGGGAAAGTCTGGGGTCATTTTGCTTCCTGGGAAGGGAAGAGGAAAGCAAAACTCCTTAAAGGGAAGGCTGCACTAAATGCTTTATACTTTTACTCCTTTAATCTCCTGGTCACCTTTGAATGGGGATTAATATTATGATTTTACAGATTAAAACTGAGGCTTGGAGAGTACTTTACCCTAGGTCAAAGTGAGTACATGGTGGATCCAGAGTTCAGGCAAGTCTGGCAACAACAAAACTAACTTCTTCCCATACCACATAACATTACAGATAGCAAAGCACAGTGATTAGAGGTGATACTGGTAAATGCAGTACTATCCAACTTGAGGGTAGGGAGTGGGTGGATGGCAAAGGAAAGCCAGGGAGGGAGAAAGCCAGTAGAAAAAAGCAGGGGCGGCCCTTCCTCCCTCCCTACTAGCCCACTGCATCACACCCACTGAGGCAGCTCCGTCAACACTATTTCTGCATATAGTAGTCCCCTCCCTTATCTGAGGGAGACACTTCCAAGGCCCCAGTGGATGGCAGCAATGATGGATAGTACTGAACCCTATATATAAAAACATAGGTATGTTTTTCCTATACATACATCCCTAAGATAAAGTTTAACTTATAAATTAGGAACAGTAAGAGATTTAACAATAACTAATTATAAAAGTGAACAATTATAACAATAATCTATATATATAAAAGCCCAGTTACCGGAATGGCAGAACAACCAGAATGACCAGTGGCTATAACGTGCACTGCGGCAGCCAACCAGCTTGATCCAGGCCTTGATCACCCCCCTGCCCCTGCCCCTGATCAACCCCCACCCATGCACGAATTCGTGCACCAGACCTCTAGTACTATAATAAAAGTTATGTGAATGTGATCTCACTCTTTCTCAAAATATCTTACTGTACTGTACTCATCTTTTTACTTAAAGGAAGCACTTTATGGCTTCTCTGTGGCATACCCAAATTGCCACCATTACTACTCTTGTGCTTTGGGACCATTAGTAAGTAAAGTACGGGTTACTTGAACACACCCACTGCGATACTGAGACAGTTGATCTGATAATCAAGATAGCTACTAAGTGACTAATAGGTGGGTAGCATATACAGCATGAATATGCTGGACAGTGCAAGATTTCATCATGCTAATCAGAATGGCGTACAATTTAAAACTTATGAATTGTTTATTTCTGGGATTTTCCATTTAGTATTTTTGTACTCCGACTGCAGTTAACCAAAACCTTGGAAAATAAAACTGCAGATAATGGAGGTACGACTGTAATTCTAAACACACCACTTAAGTGCATCTCTGCCAAAGGTAATGGGGTTTCCCCATCCAGGCATATCCTTTCCTTTCCACTTACTCATTTCATATTCCAATTTTCTCAAGTCCTCTGATCCTTTCTAGAGGTTCTCTGCAGTTCCCAGAGATCTCTTCTCCCTTCTCAGACTTCTGAGAGGTCTTATAATAAATAATAAAATTTGAGCTCAACCAAAGACAGTTTCATTTCTAATCTGTTCACATGAAAACAGACACTCTGGACTGTGGGTTGAAAGGTCTTAAGGTTTATCACAAGGCTGGACCCGAAATACATTCTAAACACTTACTTGCTGAATTCAACACTAAGAGACTAACTTCTTTGGCACTGCCCTGCAGTGTAACATGCACCCAGTGGGTTTGATGGCTTCTCACTCACCTTGAGTTGTCTATGTGCAAGAGGACAAAGATGGCCCATTCCCAGAGCCCCTCACTTTCCAGTTGGCCAGCATAACTGGCCTGCAGCACACCCTCACACTGCTCTGAGAGATGGGTGTAGTTAAGAGCACGCAGCATCTCCCACAAATGCCAGCTTAGGCGATAGTCCAATGGATCTGCTGTTATGCTTCGAGGCTCCAGCAGCTGGTTGAGATCATAATGTCTGAAAAGGAGGATGTGCTAAGAGTTAACATGTCCAACCAGCAGACCATCTGCAACGAATGTCAACTGGTTTTGACTCAGAAGACAACAAAGGCAGGCACCTGAGAGCAGAAGCATTTATGCCTCATAGTCTCCTTCTGACACTGTTGCATCTAGGTTCAGCCAGATTATAAATCCCACCAAAAAAAAGACACACACCTTCTCTTCTGTGATTATATGATCTAACAGGTTTGCTGGTATTTGTTTGGCCTATATGTTCTACCATCTTCATGTAGGGAGTCTCCACAGCACTAACCCTTCAATTCATTCATTATAGTGTTAATCACTTTTCTTAACCATTTAAAAAACATACCCTCTGGCCGGTTTGGCTCAGTGGATAGAGCGTCGGCCTGCAGACTGAGGCATCCCAGGTTCGATTCTGGTCAAGGGCATGTGCCTTGGTTGCGGGCACATCCCCAGTGGAGGGTGTGAAGGAAGCGGCTGATTGATGTTTCTCTCTCATCATCGATGTTTCTAACTCTCTATCCCTCTCCATTCCTCTCAGTAAAAAATCAACAAAATATATTAAAAACAAAACAAAACATATACCTTAGTACCTTTCAAATTGTTCTATCTGAAGCTCTTGAAGTGCTAATTCTACTTGTTTAAACAGCTAACTAATCTTCATCAATAGTAAGCTGTAGTCTGTATGTAGACTTGGATATGGCTTATAATTTTTACTTTTGATTTTGTCTACAGTGGGTATTATTCTTTATATAGAAACCCAGGTGCCCTGGTTTTAAGTGTTCCTACACTGACATTTACTTTTCTTCCGCTGGGGAACCAGTTTACGTGTTAAGTTACTAGCTTGGAATTCCCAGATCATAAAAACTGTATAAACTAGATTCCATGCCTGCAAGTTTTAAGGATCTGGAGCTTAGATTACAAAGCAATAGCTTTTCCCTTTCACCTAAGACATTTTATAAGTTCCTAACACCTCCCTAAATAATGAGTTCTTCTTAACCAGTGCTATCAAAATGAAGTTCGTGTGAAGATGAAAATGTTCTATAACCTGTCTCGATCAATATGACAGTCAAAAGCCACATGTAGCTATTAAACATTTAAATAAGGCTAGGGTGAATAAGTAATTATGTTTTAAAAATTTAACTCACAATTCACATACACTGGACAGTGCAATTCTAGATTATTTTTAAGGGACAGGATGTGAATTTTATGTAAGGGTTTTTGTCATAGCAAGTCTACCTTTCATGAGAGTAAGGATTCTATCTTATTCTGGCTTTTGTCTATTTCTGACACCTTCAGATACCTCTCTCTTATAAAAACTGACATACAATAAACTGCATATTTAGCACATATTTAAACTGTACAATTTCCCTAAGTTTTAACCTATCTATACACGTGTGAAACTACCACCAAGGTCAAGATAACAAATATACACATCACTGCCAAAATGTTCCTTTTGCCCCTCTGTAATCCTTCTCTTCTATGCCTCCCTATAACTACCATTCTCAGGCAGCCACTGTTCTCCTTTCGGTCATTATAGATGTTTGCATTTTTCAGAATTTAAAATAAAACTGAAATAAATAGTAGGTACACTTTATGGGGTGTTTTGTTTTTTTGCCCCTCTTCTTTTTCAAAACTAAATAAAATTGTCTTCTGATTCTTTCACTATATTGTATCATTCTTTTTTTAAAAAAATATATTTTATTTATTTTTTATAGAGAGGAAGGGAGAAGGATAGAGAGTTAGAAACATCGATGAGAGAGAAACATTGATCAGCTGCCTCCTGCATACTCCCTACTGGGGATATGCCTGCAACCAAGGTACATGCCCTTGACCAGAATCGAACCTGGGACCTTTGAGTCCACAGGCTGACGCTCTATCCACTGAGCCAAACTGGTTAGGGCAAGTTCATTCTTTTTTACTGCTGAACAGTATTCCATTGCACAGATGCACCAAATTTATTTATTCATGCACCTGTTGATGAAAATTTTGGTTGTTTCCAGTTTTGGACCATTATAAATAAAGCTGCTATCATCAGCACTTGGCATATGCTTTCACTCCTCTTGGGTAAATACCTAGGAGTTGAATGGCTTAACCATATGTCTGTAGGTGTATGTTTAGCTTTTTAAGCTGCCAAACTGTTTTCCAAAGTGCCAATATTATTTTTTATTTTTCACCAGCTGTGTATGGAAATTCCAATTGCTCCACATCGATGACAATTGGTGCAGGTTTCTTTAATCCTTAGCCATTCTTCGGTGGGTAGTGGTATCCCATGATGACTTTAAATTGCATGTCCCTGTTGTCTATTGATGCTTAACATCTTCTCATGGCTTGATATCCAGATCTTTGGTGAAACATCTGCTTAAATATTTTGACCAATTTTTTAACTGGGTTGTGTGTTTTCTTACTATCAAGTTCTGAGAGCTCTTTATTATGTTCTGGATACAAGTTCTTTACCAGATACATGAATTGCAAATATGTTCTCCCAATTTGCCTTTTCATTCCTTAACAGGCTTCCAATGAGCAATTGTTTTAAGTTTGACATTAAGTTTATGATCCATTTTGAACTAGATGAATAATAGCGGTAACCAATGAAACCAAAAATTGAGGTAGACTAATCAAGAAAAATGAGACAAGACCCAAATTACTAATATCAGGAAAGAAAAAGACATAGTTACAGATCCTACAAACATTTAAAAAGGATAATAAAGCCCTAACCAGTTTGGGTCAGTGGCTAGTCAGCCTGCAGACTGAAAGGTCCCAGGTTTGTTTCCGGTCAAGGGCATGTACCTTGGTTGCGGGCACATCCCCAGTAGGGGGTGTGCAGGAGGCAGCTGATCGATGTTTCTCTCTCATTGATGTTTCTAACTCTCTATCCCTCTCCCTTCCTCTCTGTAAAAAGTCAATAAGATATATTTTAAAAAATAAAAAATTTAATAAAATAAAAAGTATAATAAAGCCCTAGCTGTTTGGCTCAGTGGATAGAGCATCGGTCTGTGGACTGAAGGGTCCCAGGTTCAATTCCTGTCAAGGGCACATACCTGGGTTGCAGGCTCCTCTCCGGCCCAGGCCCTGGTCAGGGCACGTGCAGGAGGCAACCAGTCGATGTGTTTATCTCACATCGGTATTTTGGTATTTCTCTCTGTCTTTTCCTCTCTCTTACATTCTCTCTCTCTCTCTCTCTCTCAAAAAAAAATAAAAAAATAATGGGAAAATATCCTCGGGTGAGGATTAAAAAGAAAAAGGATTAACAAAGAAATGTCATCATTTTATGCCAATAAATTCAGTGACTTTGAATTAGACAAATTCATTAGAAGAAACAAATGATCAAAACTAACTCAAGAATAGAAAACCTCAACAGCTCTATATCTATTTTTTATTTGTTACTCAAGGATATGCTTTTGTTGATTTGAGATATTGATTTTATAGTTGTGATGATAGTTGTGTTAAAATGTCAAACCACATACTTTAGTATATGCCAAGTGTATCTCATTAAGTTGATTAAAATAAATTTTAGATTTCTAAGTCCAGTTCCAAGGATCTTTATACTCAACTACTATAAGTTATATTTTGGTGGTTTATGACAGACTAATGGCAGTTCGGTCATGTATCAAAGGGAAAGGACTCCCAAGAGCTCATGTGTAACTTTGACTTACCTGTCACTGTAGAGTTTTAGAAGGTGAAAGCAGACGTCTTGAAGTGGTCTCCGTGAGTCTTGTTCCTCCTCTCCCACATAGCCAGAGCCCTCCAGGTATGAAGGAAGTGGAGAGCAGGCATACCTGTCACTCTCAGAGGTATTCTGAAGATAAGAATTTGATAAAACAATACCTCAGCTGCTAGTGTGTTTCAAAGATGCCGTCATGTCTCAATAACTCAAACACGCATATGAAGAATGATGTGACACCCTCTAAAGGAGTTCTCAACCTGTGGGTTGAGACCCCTTTGGCGGTCGAACGACCCTTTCACAGGGGTCGCCTAAGACCATCCTGCATATCAGATATTTACATTACGATTCATAACAGTAGCAATATTACAGTTATGAAGTAGCAACGAAAATAATTTTATGGTTGGGTCACAACATGAGGAACTGTATTTAAAGGGCCAGAAGGTTGAGAACCACTGCTCTAAAGGAATGTGTCAAAGATTTGAAACTTAATTTAGATTGGTGACATATTCCACTTGTCTTTAAGGGACTGCCAAAGACTTCAGATAGCTCTCACTAATCCCACCACTTTCTTGCCACAATTATTATTACACTCAGTTTCTTTAGTGTTCTCTTTTACCTTGACAAATAAAATCAAAGAATAAAAATGGGGAGTAAACAAACAAACAAAAAAAAACAACTGAAAAAATGATGGCATTAAACACAGTAATAATATTTTAACTTCCACACTAAGAAGGAATATAAAATGTGACATTTAGAAGAAAATCTTAGACCTAATTTGGGGCTATAGCAAGTTTGCAGTCAGGCAGTATATCTCAGGGAATTCCCAAAGACAGCATTAAGAATGAAGAAAAACCCTCTCATTTGATGGGGGGGAAAAGTCAGTTGTGGAAACACATCTTATTAAATGAAACAGAAGCAGATACTGTCCAGAGGCAGAAGAAAAGGAAAAAGTTTCTCATCAGATTTCTGAGGTTCTTGCCAACCTTATGGTATTTCCAAAAAAAGCAGAGGAAAAGTATTATGAAATGTGACTTGAAGGTTTTTTCTCTGGCAAAAACAGCACTACCAGGATTGTTCCTTGGCTCTACTAGACACACATACCTGAAATGCTTCTTCATACATGCTGAGTGCCCTGGAAATGGAGGCTGTTGGTGGAAGCAAATACCAAAGATGGACGGCCAGGGAGCGTTTCCAATCCAACTGGGAACACACATTAATTTGCTTCTGCTCTGAGAGTTGCCACACCTGCAGGTAACAAAATCACATTCACAGCTACAAATTATATTTACCTTATTACTGCCCAGGTCTGCAAGTTATTCACTTATTCAAATACTTTTTAAATAATCTAGATAACAGTGTTAATCCAGAAATAAAATACAGTTCCTAGGTGGCAGGTGATGGGGTGAATTTAGATAATTACTGGTCTGAGAAGGGATAAGAACCACTGAGGTCTTTGTATTGCGCACAGTTGCCAACTTCTAAAACTTAAAGATGTGAATAAATTCTGACCAAATTTTTTATTTTTGGAAATTAACTTTAAGATGGCAATCAGGCCCTAACCGGTATGGCTCAGTGGACAGAACATTGGCCTGCAGACTGAAAGGTTTGACTCCGATCAAGGGCATGTACCTTGGTTGCGGGCTCGATCCCCCAGTAAGGGGCATGCAGGAGGCAGCTGATTGATCTTTCTCTCTCATTGATATTTCTAACTCTCTCTATCCCTCTCCCTTCCTCTCTGTAAAATCAATTAAAAATTTTTAAAAAAGAAGGCAATCAGCCCAGCCCACGTGGCTCAGTAGTTGAGCATCACCCTATGAACCAGGAGGTTACGGTTCAATTCCTAGTCAGGGCACATGCCCGGGTTTCAGGCTTGATCCCCAGTGTGGGACATGCAGGAGGCATTCGATCAATGATTCTCTCTCATCATTGATGTTTCTATCTCTCCCCTTCCCTTCCTCTCTGAAATCAATAAAAATATATTTAAAAAAAAGATGGCAATCATACAGGTAGACAGCAACAGAGACTTGTCTAAAAATAATTATGGTATATCACCCATAAAATGGAATAGAAGTGGCCATTAAAAGAAATCAGACTACTGGGCCAGTAAGACTCAGTGGTTGAGCATCAACTCATGAACCAGGAGATCATAGTTCAATTCCTGGTCAGGGCACCTGCTTGGATTGCAGGCTCCATCCCCAGCAGGGGACGTGCAGGAGGCAGCTGATCAATGATTCTCATTATTGATGTTTCTAACCCTCTTCCTTCCTCTCTCTGAAATCAATAAAAACATATTAAAAAAAAAATGAGGCTGCCCAACATGAAAAGTATTCATACACAAAAAGTAAAAAAAATTTGCATAACTGTTATGTATAATTGACATTATATGAATATACACTCATGTTAGTATGCACACATGTATTTTAATATAAACTTAAATATGTCTAGAAAGACAGACAACAAATTAGTTATGTTGTTTATCACTATGATATGAGATATGGTGAATTTTAACATTTTTTATTTCTATATAACTAGTTGTCTAGGTACATGTTGTACTTTTATAATTTTCCATTAAAAATTTCCACTAAAAATAAGTTGCTTAGGTTACATATAATGTATAATTTACAAAGATGGCTCTTTAACTTAAGCAATCTTGAATTTGAAAAAATGTATGTGTGTTTATGAGAAAAGAGGAAAAATACCGGTTTTCCAGCCAACAGGGCAAAGATGCGCAATCTCTCATCCTGGATGAAACAGTCAGCCTGCAGCTGATGCCAGTCTACCAGCTGCATGGTAAGCAACTCCCGGACAGACTGGCTACCCACCAACTGGGATAAAAGAAGGGCAAGACGATGATCTCCTGTAAGAAAAACAAAAGTGCTCAGTGATACTGAGGATTTAGACTTGAGATATTACTTGGGGGCATTACCTTATCTCTTTCTGCCCTCAGGACAGAGAATTGAACACATGTGACTGCGTTCCCTGTAGTGGCGAAATATTTATCAAGAACTCACCACTTTCTGCTTGGGTAGAAAATCTTCCAAGTAGGTCAGCCTAAATTACACATGGATTGTACAGTATACAGAGTTCACTGAAAGATCTACTATCACATTAATTCTGTGACCCTAGATAAGGCACTTCATCTAAAAACTGAGATGGCAAAATTGATAACAAGCCCAATTAGAATGTGCTATATAATGACAGTGAGAAATAGCAAACTCAAACCTAAAGGAAAAACGTGTGTGTATGATATAAAGAGAATGAATGGTTGAGTCCTTTAATCTCACAGGTCTAATAATCTCTTTTAATAAAAATTTTTAAGTACAAAGGGCTGGGACAACAGTGAGTCTAATTAGCCATAATATGAGGGGTAGAATTCTGGTTTATGATGAGTTGAGAAAAATAAGTACAAACCTCCTAAAAGTCAAGTCCTTTTGTTTACGTATATGGGTCAGTACTTAAATGACTATTAAGTACTGCTCTCACAGAAATTAAGGCTCTCATATCAAACAGTTTCCTTCATAAACTAAAGAGGCCTGGAGGAAAGAAATCATGCATCAGGACACATCTGGAAATGTGCTGCTAGGTCAAGCTGTTTCTCTGATGTATGTAGGTAACAAAAGAATGACTGGGCCGAAACCGGTTTGGCTCAGTGGATAGAGCGTCGGCCTGCGGACTGAAGGGTCCCAGGTTTGATTCCGGTCAGGGGCATGTGCCTGGGTTGCGGGCATATCCCCAGTGGGAGATGTGCAGGAGGCAGCTGATCGGTGTTTCTCTCTCATCGATGTTTCTAACTCTCTATCTCTCTCCCTTCCTCTCTGTAAAAAATCAATAAAATATATTTAAAAAAAAAAAAAAAAAAAAAAAAAGAATGACTGGACTATGACTCATGCAGTAAGTGCTGAGCCCACCTGACCATGCATTGCTAGTATTCTAGAACAATAATAAGGGGAAAAAGTAAGACTATTTCTGTGTATCTACAGAACCCCAAAGAGAGGATTCAATAGCCAACAAATGTAAATATCTCGGGACACACTAAAGATGGTCAAATTCAGAGGAGAAACTGGCATGTCTTGATACAATAATTTACATCATTTCACTTTGTTCTGATCATACAATCAACCAATCAGCTTCTGACAATTCTTGAGACTTTTCACACAGACTTTCCCATTGATGAGAAGATATACTTGAGCAAATGGCAGGATTCTACATTACTTCCTTAAGTTGACTTAGTGTATGGTGTGAAGAAAGGATCGTTTTTACATGTGAATATCCAACCACCAAGCATTATTTGTTGAAAAGACTATCCTTTAACATTTAAATTGTGTTGGCACTTTTATCAAAATTTACTAACCATAAGTGAAAGAATTTTATACTTGGATTCTCATTTCTGTTCCTTGACCTGTACGTTCATCCTTATGCCAGCACATTGTCTTTTATAGAATTTTTTCAGAAAGTGTTGATACTTTTGAGGTATTTTTTACAATTCCAAGTAAGGATGAGGACCTGCTGGAGATTTTGATACTGTGTTGAACATACAGGATGGGGCAAAAGTATGTTTATAGCTGTGAGTATGAAAAACAGAGTTTATGCTTGAATTATTATTAATTATTATTTATTTTGCATATGAACAACTATAAACCTACTTTTGCCCTACCTAACAGAGATTATTTTGGGGAGAACAGACATCTTAACAATTCTGAGGTTTCTAATCCATCAGCGGTTCTCAACCTGGGCAGTTTTACCCCCCAGAGAACATTTGGCAGTATCTGAAAATATTTTTGGTTGTCACAACTAGAAGGGAGAGAACTCTTGAGTAGATGGGCAGGGATGCTGCTAAATATCCTACAATGCCAGGGAAGCCTCCACAACAAAGAATTGCCCGCTAAAAATGCCAACAGTGCTGAGGTTGAGATGTATTCCATGAACATGGACTGTCTATTTATTTATTTAGATCTTTTATTTCTCCAACAATGTTATATAGCTCTCAGTGTATAAGTCTTACACTTTTGTTACATTTAATCCTTAAGTAATTTAGTCTTTCAGATGCTATTATGTATGGATTTTTCAAAATTTCACTTTTAGATTTTTGTTTCTGAAATATAGAAATACAACTGAATTTTATATATTGACCTTGAATCCTGAGACCTTGTTGAACTAGTTGGTTAGTCCCACTACCTTTTCTGTGTTTATATACAGAAACATGCTGGCTGTGAATAAAGGCATTGCTACCTCTTACTTTATTATTTGTTGTTGTTAATCCTCACCAAGGAAATTTTCTACACTGATTTTTAGAGAGAGTGGAAGGGACAGGGGAAGGGAAGAGGCAGAGGAAGAGAGTGGTTGCCTTCCACTGCACACTCCCCAACTAGTACCTAGGCATTGATCCTGCAACCCAGGTACTACCCTTGATCGCAAATCAAGACCAAGACCCTTTGGTGAGTGGGTCGATACTCCAACCACTGAGCAAAGCCGGCCAGGGTTCTACCGCTTCCTTTTTAATTTGTATTAACTTTTGCTTCTTTTTCTTGTTTGAATACACTGGCTACAACAACGATTACTGTGCAGAAATGGTGTTCCCAATCAGGGTAAAATCACTCAGTCTTTCAAACATTAAATATAATGCCACGCTGTAAGTTTTTCGTCAATTCGCTTTAACAATGTCATCATAGGATGAGTTGAAAAAATGCTCCCTCCTGTATTTGCTAGAAGAGTTGCAGAAGACTGGTATTAATTCATCTTTATAAATATAAAAGTTCACTTGTGAAGACAGCTGGGTGTGGGCTTTTCTGAGTGAAGATTTTAAACTACAAACCCAATTTCTTGTTATGGATCTATTTAGATTTTCAACTTTTGGTTGAGGCAGTTTTGATTAATTTATACTTTGCTATAAATTTGTCATTTTTATCTAAGTAGTTGAATTTGTTGACATAGATTTTCTCATAATATTCCCTTTTCTCATAATATTCATTCTTTCACTTCTGTCTTTGGCAATTTGTGTCTTTCCTTTTCTTGTCGTCAGTGTAAAAATTTTTAACTTTTGCCCACTGGTGTAGCTCAGTGGTTGAGCGTTGACCTAGGAACCAAGAGGTCATGGTTCGATTCCTGGTCAGGGCACATGCCTGGGTTGTGGGCTCAATCCCCAATGTGGGGCTGCAGGAGGCAGCCAATCAATGATTCTCTCCCATCACTGATGTTTCTATCTCTCTCTCTCCCTCTCTCTGAAAGCAATAAAAATAAATAAATAAATAAATAAATAAAACAAGAGTAACTTTTGCCCTGGCTGGTGTAAGCGTCATGCCACGCACCAGAGGTCTTTGGTTCCATTCATGGCCAGGGCACATGCCTGAAGTTTCAGGCTCAGTCCCCAGTAAGGGGTGTGCAGGAGGCAGCTGATCAATGTTTCTCTTTCTAAAATCAATAGAAACATTTGAAAAATTATAGTTTTCTTGATCATTTAAACAAAATGAACTTTTAGTTTTATTGATTTCTCTACTCTTTTTATGTTTTCATTTTCACTAATTTCTGTTCTGATCTTTATTATTTCCTCCCTTCTTCTACCTTTAGGTTTAACTTTTGCTCGTTTCTTAAGGTAAAAGCTTAAGTTATTGATTCTTGTTGGGTAATTTAACAGGTAACACTGGTTGACAGTGTTTAAGTACTCTATACACCTGATTTTCTGTTTAGTTGTTCTATCACTGACTGAAAGCAGAGGTAGTAAAGCAAAAATTTAATCCTAGGATAAGGGGAAAAAATAGTTTGTGAATAAATCAAAGGATCTGACTTCTGACACTCTTTAAGATCCTCTTCCATTACACTAAGTGTGCTGGTGAGCATAACTTTATCTCTTTAATGATTCATAATCTTTATAGATTTATAGAAATTCTTGCTTATCTGCATTTTCTAGTTTTATTACAAGTGCATACATAACATATAAAATTCAAATACTTTAAGTAGATTTAATGTTTAGAAGACACAGTCCCTATTCTGGAGGAACTAGCAATCTTCCTGGGAAGTCTATACTTAATACTCAGGATAGAAGACAAAAGCAAAACCATAATTAAGGGGTAGGGACAGTGAGTGGGAAGTAGGCAGAGGTACAGAGGACCATATGCTCACCTGATTGCTGGGCCAGAGAGCAAGCCTCACTGATCCTCTTGCCCGTGAGGTAGCTAAAAACAGCCTCTACAGGATTGTCTTTCCGGGTTAAGGAGACCTCCTCCTCAATTTGAGGTGCAGCAGTCTGGGATAGCCAGCGAGAGAAAGCTCTTCTTCGCTCCAGAATCTGAATGTATTCACTGGGTTCATCCAGCTGGCTGTCAAGCTCCTTCAGGTGGCCCCATAGAGCTTCACATAATGTCCATGTTAGGCTCCACTGCTTCACAACTAAGGAAGAGACAGGAAATCAATGCTATGACGCAAAGCCTTACAGTAACTACAGAGGGGGCATCACTCTAATTATGGTATAAAAATGCATAGATAACTACCCCAACCACTAAAGCTGATTTCCCTGAATCTGTCTCTACCTCACTCAGCTGTGTCTTATAAGGTCGAGAGGTGTGTGGTGTAACTACTTGCTCACTCTATGTTCCTGTGGTACTTACACAACAAATGTAACTTGATGCTCCTTTAAACAGTTTTCTCCAGCCTAACTATGGCTAAAATAATCTCAAATGGTAAGGGGGAAAAAAGTAATTTGATTTGATCAAAATGCTTTAAAAACTATGAAGTGCTCTAAAAACTTATGAGGGCTTATTCTCTCCTGCTATAGGCACAGTTTAACATTTAGTGAGTTTAAATGATGGTATTCAAAGCACTTAAGAGTAAGCCAGGTCTAATATACAGGTGTACAGTTGTGAGTACGCCAAACAGTTTATTCTTGCATTATTATTTATTGTATTATTTTACCTATGAACTGTAAACCTACTTTCCCCCCACTCAGTATACAATGTGACTATATCAGCCGTGGGCAAACTACGGCCCGCGGGCCGGATTCGGCCCGTTTGAAATGAATAAAACTAAAAAAAAAAAAAGACCGTACCCTTTTATGTAATGATGTTTACTTGGAATTTATATTAGTTCACACAAACACTCCATCCATGCTTTTGTTCCGGCCCTCCGGTCCAGTTTAAGAACCCATTGTGGCCCTCGAGTCAAAAAGTTTGCCCACCCCTGGACTATATATTGGTAGTAGTTATTATCTTCATTTTACAGATTAGGAAGTGAGCTAGAGTGCTAAGTGACTTGCTCAATGTTACGGGCAGGATGTAACAGAGCCAGGATTCAAACCCAAGTAATGCGTCTAACTCTCTACTCTTAACCACTATGTATACTGCCCCTCAAGAAGGAAAACAAAAAGGAAACAGTTTACAAGTATGTGTTGGGAAGATGACTCACATGTTTGAAAAGAAGACTACCGACCCAAACACAAAGAACTGAATAGAATTCCTAAATGTGTGGTATGGAACATTCTAAAATAACCTCCATTTTTCAATAAAGGTGATGTTATGAAATACTGTGAAACATGTAATTATGATGTTTCTGTTATTTGAAATAGTAAGTTCCCAAACTGAAAAAAGATCTTTATCAAAGTATTGGTTCGGAAAAACATGGTCATAATAGTTATAGAGAGAGGTCAGGAAGGGAGCTAAAAACACAAAAATTGTTGGGAAGACCAAGCAGGACTTGAGCCGGACATGGAAGAATGGGTAAAATTTAGAAAGGTAAGAGGGAACAAATCTCTCTCTCCCTATGTTCTCTGCATGGGGAAAGGAATGCAATTTCATAAATCCAGATTTGACTGGCTACAGTTCCTTTGAACAAAAACTTGTATATTAATGGACATAAGAATAATTGTAAACAATGGTATAATTTTTCCTTGCTTGGGATTTTGCTCATCCAATTCAACTGTCCAAGTGCTCAGGCATCCACCTACTTATTACATTGGCACATTGAAATTTATCCTCCTATGTACACATATTCCACCACTGTTCCTGGGATATCAAACAGAAGCCTAGTCCATACTTACTTTGTGCTTCCAATAAATCTCCCGATGCTTCCTTAACCCAATCTGCATAGTCATGAATGACAGCAACTCCTGGATTGGGAACAATGAGAGGACACAGCTCATCCACATGGACAGTGCTATGTTTTAATTTGAGCTCCAGAGGTATCTGGTATAACTGCAGGTCTTCATCCAGCTTCTTTTTTCTGAAACTGAGTTTTTCCAAATGAACTTTGAATGGGGACTCATTTAGGCTACAAGGGCAAATGATAAACAAGATAGAAAATAAAGATAAGACAGATGCTAGAATTTTCCTACAACCAAAATGGCTTCTTTTTATGATTACAAATAGAATGCAGAATATGATTTCATAGGAATCAGTTAGACTTTGAACCCAATTCAGCATATATCTAGACCAGCCGTGGGCAAACTATGGCCCGCTTGAAATGAATAAAACTAAAAAAAAAAAAAGACCGTACCCTTTTATGTAATGATGTTTACTTTGAATTTATATTAATTCACACAAACACTTCATCCATGCTTTTGTTCCCGCCCTCCGGTCCAGTTTAAGAACCCACTGTGGCCCTCGAGTCAAAAAGTTTGCCCACCCCTGATCTAGACACTATAAAATCCAAGGGCCAAAAATTGTGTGATACCCATTTCTCAGATTATACTTCGTAAGGTATCAAAAGACTCCAAATTAAGATAAATAAAGATATAGCAAATTGTTATAATTATAAAAAGTAAATAGGAAACTATTATATATTTTACACAAGACACCTGTATACATACTGTCTAATAACTACCAGGAAACTATACTTATAATCTGTATGGCATAATATAAAATATATACAACTATAAGCACAAATATGTAAAAAATTAATAGTGGGGATTGTGTAGAAATATATAACATATATAGTTATCAACTGTCACCTTATTTCCAAATACTTATGTGTGGATTACCCACAATTCATATGTTCTTTTTATCAGGTCTAAGATACAGGATGTGTTTAGCTGAGAATATACCTTATATATGAAGAAATGGTAAATATCTTAAGTGAGAAAATAAATAAAATGACTAATGTAATAAAAAGGATGAAGCCCAAGGAATGCTGCAGCATTAGCTTTGGGTCTGTTACTTTTCTAACAAAAGTTTAACCACTAGATATTACCTGTACCTTGATGGTACAAATGGAGTTATCTTACTAATCATTTCAGTTTTTAATTATACTATTGGCCCGGTGCACGAAATTCGTGCACGGGGGGGGGGGGGGGGTTTGTCCCTCATCCTGGCCTGCACCCTCTCCAATCTGGGACCCCCTCGAAGGATGTCCTACTGCCAGTTTACAGGGATTGGGCCTAAACCGGCAGTCGGACATCCCTCTCACAATCCAGGACTGTTGGCTCCTAACCACTCGCCTGCCTGCCTGATTGCCCTTAACCAGTCTACCTGCCGGCCTGCTCGCCTCTAACTGCCCCCGACCGCCGGCCTGCTTGCCCCCAAATGCCCCCCGCCAGCCTGATCACCCCCAACTGCCCCCTGTGCCAGTGTGCTCGCCCCCAACAGCCCCCCCGATGGTCTGCTTACCGTCAACGGCCCCACCCCCCATCAGCCTGATCACCCCCAACTGCTCCTGCTGGCCTGCTCACTCCAAATTGCCTCCCCGCCCCAACCCCCGCTGCTGTCCTGATTACCTCCGACACCCACTGATGACCTGCTTGCCCCAACTGGCTCCACTGCTGGTCTGCTTACCGCCAATGGCCCCGCCCTCCATCAGCCTGATCACCCACAACTGCTGTCCCATCCTGGCCCGATCACCCACACCCCTCTTGGCCTCTAACCACTTCTATCTCGGCCCTGCCACCATGGCTTTGTCCAGAAGAACGTCTGGAAGGTCTCCTGGAAGGTCTCCCAGTCTAATTAGCACATTACCCTTTTATTAGTATAGTAGAGGCCTGGTGCACAGGTGGGGGCCGGCTGGTTTGCCCTGAAGGGTGTCCTGGATCAGGGTGCGGGTCCCGCTGGGGTGCCTGGCCAGCCTGGGTGAGGGGCTGAGGGCCAATTTTCAGGCTGGCCATGCCCCCGCGGCGACTCAAGCTCCCAGCCTCTTTTTTTCTTTTTTTTTTCAGCACGTCCTTGAGCGGAGGCCAGGGAGGGCTGGAAGCAGGTATCTGGGATTTATTTATCTTCTATAATTGAAACTTTGTAGCCTCGAGTGGAGCTCAGGGCTGGCCAGGGCAGGCGGGAAACTTGGCTTCCTCCATCGCCGGGGGCACCCCAAGCCTCCTGCTGCTCCAGCTCCATGGCCATTGCCATATTAGTTGGGTTAATTTGAATGCTCGCTCCTGATTGGCTGATGGGTGTAGCGGAATGATGGTTATTTTGCATGTTCCTCTTTTATTAGTGTAGATAAATATCTTCTGCTATCTAAAATTGTGCCAAGAATCTATCTAGAAAGATTTCCTTATGATAAAAAGTTTTTTCTCACCTACCATGCTGCCTTTCTCAAAGAGAATAAGGAAATGTGACTCACGATTTAACAGCTACTGGGTTAGGCAGGAATCCATATTCCACAGAATCAGCAGTCTGATGATTTTCCAGTTCATGAGAGCCACTCAGCTGTTCTCCAGTATTAGCAAGAGTCCAGTTGGGTCCCCAACCAACCCGAAATGAGCGTCCCATAAATAAGGCCATGTCCATCAAAAGTTTCCCCCTGCCATAGGTAACAGACTTTTCAAGAGCGACCAGGCCTGGTTGTCTGCGAGTTCCTACTGTTTTCAACTGGACCTCAGGGACAGGGCTGGGTACTGTAAACACAGAGGTCAGGGGTGGAGGGACAGACCAAGCAGATGTGGATGGGATATTCATCAACGATGATGTTCTGGGAGTGCGACATTCTTGCACAGAGGCACTTGGTGAAAAAAGAACTCCACTTGTAAATTTTGATTGTAGTAACCCACCAACTAAAATAAGGGGAGGGGGGTAAAGGCTATTAGAAAATACTTCTTGAACAACAATAATCAGTGAGTTTGAAATTATAGTTTTACCAAACTAAATCAGATATAGAAAACCAGAAGCAGGTTAAACCAGATACTGTAGAACTTACTCTTCCAACCAGAAAATCAAGGTAGAAATTCTCATGTTATCAACAATAGCAACATTAATAATAAATACAACAACTACTATTTAAAAAGATTATCTAGCACTTATCTGTCTCTGCATAAGCATTTGTATATTGTTTCATTTCATCTTTCAATAACTTCATTGAATGAGGAATATTATTATCTTCATTTTACAAGTAAAAAAACTGGGCCCAAATCCAAATCCACAAAGCTACTAACCTGGCAGGACTGAAAGATGACACCAATGCTCATGCCCTTTATCAGAATGCCAAATATAATGGTTTCTTAGTCAATATGAAAAGCTTAGTTAGTAAGATCAAAATTCAAAGTCCTACCACTGTAATGCTCAATGCTAGACTTAAGGAAACACAGACCCACTGAGGCATCTTATAATTGTGATTGTACATGTGCCTTTCAGAATACAGTTCTTGTTACTATTGCCTGCTTTTGGATTTTTATATGGTTCCTGTCTAAAGCAAGGAGTCAGTTATTGAAATATGAGATTTTTATGTAATGCCATCATGAAGAAGATTTATAAATGTTTAACTGATGCTTTACTAGTTAAAGTATTAAAGAAGGAAATTTAATGTATTAAGGCACTCAAAAGAATTAAAAAATAAACGTTTAATTTTTAAGACAACATAAATCTCTTTCTGGTAGTTCCTCTGCTTTTCAATATTTTGACATTACATTTGCTATGTCCTTTGTTGACAACAGTACTCGATCTCTAATCTCACACACATAGATACAAGCCCACTAGAACAGGGAAAGTTTTAAAAATAAAATATGTAATGACTTCCCTGAGAGTCTGGCAGGGTTTAGAGAAAAGTAAGAATCTGACAAGTTTTGTGCATTATGAGAAGCAACATTTGCCCCTAAAAGGCAATAAGGATATAGTGTCAGAACTGCCAAATAAGTATAGTGCAGGACAACTTGCTATTTCCTCAAAGGCCTGATAGAAATTAGAAAATTTAAGATTATCTGATTCATACTCATAAGCAAATGAAAACATAAATCTAAACAAAACAAAAATGCTTTTTTCTCCATATAACTTTTCTGTTGGCACCAATAAAGCAAATCATGGTTTTTGAAAACTGGCCCCACCTAACAGATATGTATGAGTACATTTCCTCTTGGCATCCTGGTCATAGCCATTAGGAGGTCTTTGCTAGAGAAGTTGACTTGATTAGATACATGAAAAACAAGACTTTATGGTGTTCTTATAAAATAGCATCTTTTACAGTACCTAATGAACGGGATTTTGATGAGTGGGATGCTGAAATGGGGAGTCTGGGAGAACAGATTTCTTGAGAGGTATCTGCTTTAGAAGGAAGGCGGCTGAAGCGTTGATCCAGGACCATATCTGCATCTTCTTCATCAGCAAGCAGTGATGCTTTCATGATCTAAAAAGGCAATATCTATAGAATGAATGTGCTCCCCCAAATCCAAAGGCCATAAAAGAAAAATGCAGTTAACAACCAATAAATTGCTCTGCCTCAAGGTGTGCCAGAGCAGAAATAACATTTGTATAACTGACTCAATTACACTTGTATGTACCTGAAGGGTAGAAATTATTAATACTCCTCTTCCTTTGTATTTACAGTCTTACCAGGGCCTGGCGTATAGCAATCACTGGCTCGTTTGCTAAATGAATGATGTCAAAGTTAAACTTAAACCAAAGGCTAACCTCATAACAGGCCAAAAGACATAGGCGAGGGGAATTGAGACAGAGCTTAAAGAAATCTGCATCTACTAGTTTTGTTTTGTTTTGAACTTTTAGCTTTTGTGGAGCACTTTCAAGAGCCTCAAAACTACTTTGAAGTAAGCAAAGTAATATTTTATATAGAAAAACCAGTGCTCATAGTTATTAAGTGACTTGCCTAGTCATATACTAATATTTCTAAAACTGGGATTAGAGTCCAGGCCTTTTGATCTCAACCCAGCCTTTCCTACCTGAATGGGAAAATAAGGCTCAAACATGGGCCATGTTTTTTCTTATTCCAGTGAGCACTCAATGCTCTTAAATGAAGACATCTGATGCTATGCAAAGGAAATAAATATTAGTTTGGCTTCCTGTTGTAGTAGGGGTGGGTTAGGAGTTCACCTGTAAGACATGTGGATTAATTCCCAGTGAAGATGCAATGTGTGTTGAGGCGGACACAGGCTCCTGATCCTCAGGCACGCTCTCTTCTAACATGGAATCCAAAACTGGCTCCTGGGTGATATCTACCATGTCACTGTCCAGTTCCACAACCCTCCCTAACTGCTCCACCTCTGGGCTCTGGCTCTGTAGACAGCAGAAAGATCAGGGAAGTAGCATTAAATTATACCAAATAGACATAGAGCTTCAAGACATATGTAGTTTATTCAGAATATGGTATCACAATATTAAATCCTGACCATTCTACACAAGAGGTAGCATTTTTGCAAAAGATTTAACAATTATCCAAAAATCCCCCCTAAAAGTACTTGGGATCCAAATGACGGTTCATAGAATCACCTTTTTGTAATATCATTTTCCAGTGTACACAGGGTCACCCTGCCTTCACTGCCTTATAGTCAGAAACCATTGGGAAAGAGAATAAAAGGCACAAATATCAAAGTCTCCAGTAACTGCATTCTTTTTAAAGAAAATATTTAAAAATAAATTTCTAGTTAATACAATATGGGGCCTGAATTTATCTTTTGGGTGATTGAAACCTAATGTCAGCTGGACTCTACCTGTGCAGTACAAGGACTGTCTACTGTAACTTCCCAAAAGAGAAAACAAAGTAATATTATCAGGAACAATTTTAATTTGGGAATAATTCCTTTATGTTTAAAAGTGTCAAAAGTTGGCTCAGTAATTAGAGCATCAGCCCATGAACTGAAGGGTCCCAGGTTCAAATCCAGTCAAGGGAACATAGCTCAGCTACAGGCTCCAGCCCTAGTCAGGGCGAGTGTGGGAGGCAACCAATCCTAACCACCTTTTTCCTTCAGAATACCTGAGAGAGGATGTCTCTCTCTCACATTGATGTTTCTCTCTGTCTCCTCCCTTTCGCCTTCCATTCCTTCTAGAAGTCAAAGGGAAATGTATCCTACGGTGAGGATTAACAAACAAGTGTCAAGAGTTACCAAAAGAATGACTGCTCCCATTTATAATTGTAGAAAAACTGATGTCTGGATACATGGTAAATTACTAGTTAAGATGTGACCAATCCCCAAGGACTGCTTTAACAAAACTGGAAGCTAGATAATGGTCAAAAGGCAAAGATGATACTATATTTTACCTATGGGGGAGGAGGCTATAGGCAGATCTGATTATTTCTATGCTTTAAGATTCTGGAGAAAGTCCGGCCAGTGTGGCTCAGTGGTTGAGCTTTGACCTATGAATCAGGACACAGTTTGATTCCAGGTCAGGGCGCATGCTTGGGTTATAGGCTCAATCCCCGGTAGGGGCTTGCAGGAGGCAGCCAATCAATGTTCTCTCATCAATGTTTCTCTCTCTCTCTCTCCTTTCCCCTTCCTAAAGAAAATCAATAAAAATAACATTAATATTTGAAGCAAACAGGCTTGTGGTCATAGATTTTATATATGCATAATATATAAATTACATAAAAACATAAAATATATATTAAAATATATATTAAAATGTATTGGATAAATTTAGATAGCTGCCATTTTATTTTTCAAAGAAGTATATAGGTGAAATGGAATTTTCTTCTAAATCCTAACCACTAGCCCTAGCCGGTTTGGCTCAGTGGACAGAGCATCAGCCTGTGAACTCAAAGGTCCCAGGTTCAATTCTGGTCAAGGGCACATGCCCGGGTTGTGGGCTCGATCCCCAGTGGGGGACTTGCAGGAGGCAGCCAATTCATGATTCTCTCTCTTAGTGGATGTTTCCATCTCCTCTCTCTCTTCCTTCCTCTCTGAAATCAATAAAAACATATTTAGAAAAAAAATCCTAACCACCTTTTTTCTTCAGAATACCTTAAACTTACTTGAAGGTATTGATGCAGTGAGCTAAAAACTAGATCTCAGATCAGCATTTTGGAAATAATGTTCTAACTACCAAACAACATTTCTGCAACTGCCCTAATTCATCTATGTAAAGGTTTTTCTGCTAGAATTTTTCACTAACTTAAAAGGCATAAAAGAGATTACATAAAATTAAGTCTTTCCAGAACCTGCAATTGTACACAGGAAGAAGAAAACAACAGCCTGAAAGAACACTGTATCATGGAAATCAACATCTTAAGAAGGCCAGGTGATGCTATGAAAATAGCCCTCTTGATTCTGGAATGAGACTTGGCTATCCCTAGTTCATGCAGAAGGCTTAAGTATTCTCATGCCAAATAAAATGTAGGTTTTTGGTACTAAAAACTGTGAAACCACTGGGAAATATTAACAGTTCTCTAGAATCCCACCTCACTGTTTTAATACCGTAGCCTGTGCATCTAAACAACTCTATCCATTTCTGCTTCCCCTATCCAAAAGATCAAAGGCCACCCACTTCCTCCATCAAATAAAATATCTGAAAAAGACCCCATATTCACTATACTCTCCTTGCCCATTTTGATCCTTATCACCTATTTTTCCTAAACCTTGTTCTGAAATATTTTTGGTGCTCCGTTTATCAAAGAGCTCTCACCTACTCAAGTGTCAACACGGGATTTATAATTAATTATCTGTTACTATTTGTGTTCTGGAATTTAAAAAGCCTAAAATCACTAATTGTCAATCTTCATCTGTCCACAGATGAAACTTTGCTCCACAGCTATATTTTTAGGGTTCTCCATATTACTTTTATTGGTAGAAAATAAGGCTATCTAACTCTTATCCTAAGAAATACATATGTTAAGATCAAAAAACACTTTGGAAAGAGATTATAAAACTATATGATTCAGATAAAATGAACATGCAAAACTAGAAAACCAAATCCATTTGTAGCATTTCTTTAGTTCAGAAGAGATATCTTATAGGTATTTTAAATGCTATAAAGATTATAAACATAAAAGTCAATATAGTTTCCATCTCCCACTTTCATCACTCCCTCCCCCTCACTCTGTATGTGCAAACATGAACATACATACACAAAATCTCCAGAAAATGCCTCCTAATCATTTAATAAACCATAAAAATTGCACAAATCAGCAGCTGTTAAGAATTATAGCATGGAAAATTCCAAAGATTCTGCTTTTAGCAGCTGAGAGGTAGAGGATTCTTTACAAAGTAATTCTATACCAAGTTCTCTTCTTTGAGGGAGTATGGCAGCAAAAGAAAAAGAATATTTTGTAACTTGATTGAATATAAACAACATTCAAATGAAAGTAAATCTTTTATAGGTGGAAAAACTACCTGATATTTAAATTACAAACCTTTCCTTACAAGGACAAAGGTTTATGCTGGTTTAACAATACTGAAAAAGAGTATGATACAAATAATTGCAATAAACAATGCAGCACCTACTTTCCCCAAGCCAAATTATTTGTATTCTTAAAACTTTATTTTCATAAAGATTATGTATTATTATAATACAAATACCAAGCTGTTACCTGAAGTGAACAGCTTGAGAAAAATGAAGTTAAAAACACTTGCAGAAAGACTAACTGAGCTGAACAGCTCGAGAAAAATGTAGTTAAAAACACTTGCAGAAAGACTAACTGAGCTTTTTAAAAAAATCATGAAATAAAGAACAAGATTAAACTTGCACATCAGTAATCAATAAAAGTAGGATTTACGTTGCATCAACCCACACAAGCAAAGACTATCTTAAGTTGATCGCTGAGCAGAGAATTCAGCAAGTCCAAATGAGAGGGAGTTAAGAAAGACAATCTGTAGAAGGAATGATCCAAAAAGCAAGAATTCCTTAAGTCTCTCAAGTAAAAAAAAAAACACAGATGCCAGCACCACCTCATGCCCGCCTCCCTTGGACTTGTCTCAATGTTATTGGAAATATATTTGTATTCTTCAAAGGTCCAGGGGGTCATAAGACAGCTTTGTACTAGCTGAATGACTTGCTTTTAACTTCTGTATCATGGATTCCATTCAAATTCACTGTCCTTTCTCTACCTGGGGTGGAGGTGCTGGTTTGCCATTAAGAGCCATCTGGAATGGTGTGTCCTGGCCTGCAGGAGGCAAAGCGGCCGTCTTCAACTTCTTTGTACTAGTTTTAGATGGCCGTTCCTCTTCCTCTTCATCAGAATCTTGAAGGCCATACTTAGAAAAATGGGACACCTAAGGAAGAGAAGAATCGAACAAAATCAACTTTAACACTATTATTCAGAAGAGCTTCCACAATATTTGTACTTGCTATCCTGCAAATTAGCTAAAAAAAAAAAAAGTATAAAAATTTTATTTAGAAAACAATGAAATGTCACTTTACTGTTTTTCTAAGATTTAGATGATGTTTGATGCATATACTAATTGTTCACATAATTACTAAACATATTAATAGAGAAACTGAATCCACAAGAGCCATTACTCTTTTCACATCAATATACTGGATAGTTGTTCTCTACCACACAAGAACCTTGAATAAGTGAAATAATCCAAATGGCGAAAAAGAAACTAATTAGTTAAACTATCAAGGAAGGGAGGAAGTCAACCTCCTCATCCCAGATATCTTTAAAAGATTGACAATTATTTAGGAAGAGTTGATCTGTTAAAGAGAGAAAAATTCTGCCTATGTCCCTAAATAATGCCACATATTAGAAAAATCACACCTTAGAAGTGTATCTAAATGCTCAGAGGATGGAGAAGAGGATTTGAATTGTAAGCCCATCTCTATATATATATAATCTATACTAATAAAAGGGCAATATGCTAATTAGACTGGATAGACCAAACGTCTTCTAGATGTCCTTCCAGAGAAAGCCTCAGTGGCTGCGAGGGCCAAGGAGGGCCGGCAGTGGCAGCAGTAGCAGGGTGATGGGGGCAGTGCCTTCCCCTGATTGGCCGGGTTGCCTCCTGCAGAGGGAGGTAAGACTGCAGCTTAGGGAGCAGGCCTAAGCAGTCAGTAAGTCATCCCCTGAGGGCTCCCGAACTGTGAGAAGGGACAGGCCAAGCTGAGGGACCCCCCACCCCAGTGCACGAATTTTCATGCACCGGGCCTCTAAGTCTCTCTATATAAAAGGCTAATATGCAAAATGTCCCCTTGGGAGTTCAAACAGGAGACTGGGAGTTCAGTCACTCACTATGACGTGTGCTGACCACCAGGGGGCGGCGCACAACATGGCAGGTGACCAGCGGCAGCGGTGGGGCGCTGAGGAAACGAGGGGAGGAGGAGGCGGGGAGGCAGGGAACCTGATCAGCCCTGATCGCTGGCCAGGCCTAGGGATCCCACCCATGCACGATTTTTGTGCACCGAGCCTCTAATAAAGTTTATAATAATTCCTATTGTTCTGGGGTTTAACTAGATGTGTAATTTGGAGCGAATCATGATGTATCTCTCATCTATTCCCTTATTTGAACATAAAGAGAATTTAAGAGCAGATCACTTCCAGCACAAACATTTTTGACTCTCACTACAGTTAATAAGAAGGTTAAGTGACTATACCTTAAACACCCAAGAACCCGTTTCAGGACGGTACTCTTTGAACTGAGCTCCCTGTTTCCTTGAAACTGCTTCTAATCTCCCCTCATAGTTGATATCAGCAAGTCGATCTGGGCTCTTTATTAAGCAACGAGATGTTTTATCTGTAGGCCAAACTCCATCCAATGTAACTTCAGCCTTCCTGTAACATACAACCAAGTAAAATGTCAGTGTTTCATATTTAAGTCCAGAAAGCCAACTAACATCTACAGAGATAGCAAATAAAGGTACCTATGATACTTTAGATTTACTCTGCAGATGTTTCATGAACTTGAGTCTTGTCTCCCAGGTGATAGGCTCAAAAGCAAGGAATTACCGAACATCAACTAGCTCAGGATCTGGTTCAAGGGCCGAATTCCATTTATTCCAAACTACTATGGTATATCAATTATTTCCAATCTAATTTTAATAACTCTTTAAGTTATATATCTTTGATAGAATCCAGTGATCATAGTCAAGTGCTAAGAACTAAGTCTTAGTCAAGGTCTTAGAGTGTATTGTACTTAATAACAGTAATAACAGCAGCAACTACCATCGATGAACAACAAATGCTTGCAGAATGAAGTATTAGGAATATCATAGTATTAGCCATTAAATAATAAGCGTAAAGCTGACTATAACAGTGGTAATGTATCCTTTTAATATCAATACCTGAATTCAAGGACTGTGTCCTATTAATTCTATGTGTCTTGCATTCATAGAATGAATGCCTATGTATTCATTCTTTTGGATACATTCCTAGAGTGGAATTGCTGGATTCTTTTAAATTCTTTCAGGAATCATCATACACTTTTCTATAATGGCTGTACCATTTTCCTTTCTCACCAATATACAAAGATTCTAATTTTTCCACACTCTTGCAAAAACATTTTTTTCTACTAACCATCCTAATGGATGTGATAGCTTATTGTGGTTTTGATTTGTATTTCCTTAATTATTAGTTATGTTGAACAACTTTTCATATGCTTGTTCACCATTTGTATACCATCTCTGGAGAAATGTTTATTTAAGTCCCTTTTTAAATATTTGTGTTGAGCTGTAGTTCTTCCTTCATATTCTGGTTAATAACTCTTTATCATATGCATGATCTGTAAATATTTTCTCCCATTTTGGAGGCTGCCTTTTCATTCCATTGATTGTACTTTAAAAAAAAAACACATATATTTCTTTATTGATTTCAGAGAGAAAGGGAGAGGGAGAAATAAAAACATGAATGATGAGAGAGAATCACTGATCAGCTGCCTCCTGCACGTCCCTTAGTGGGGATCGAGCCTGCAACCTGGGCATATGCTCCTAGCTGGAATCAAACCCGGGACCTCCCAGTCCGCAGGCAGACGCTCTCCACTAAGCCAAACCGGCTAGGGCTGATTGTACTCTTTGATGTACAGAAGTTTTAAATTTTTATGTAGTCCAATTTGTTCATTTTTACTATTGTTGCCTGTGCCTTTTAGTATCGAATCCAGGAAATCCTTGTCAAATATAATGTCATGAAAATAAAATTCTTTATTCTAAGACTTTTAGTTTTAGGTCTTATGTTTAGGTCTTTGATCCATCAAGTTGATTTATATGTAGCATAATGTAATGGTTCAACTTCATTCTTCTGTATGTGAATATCCAGTTTTCCTCAAATAATTTGTTGAAGAGACTATTCTATTCCCATTGTATGGTCTTGGCTATCTTGCTGAAAATTATTAAACCACATATGTGAGGGTGTACTTTTGGAGTGCTCTTATTCTATCTGTTCCATTAGTTTATACTGTCTGTCTTTATGCCAAAACCACACTGTTTTGGTTATTGTAACTTTGTAGTTAAATTTTAAAGTCAGAAAGTATGAGTTCTCCAGTTTTGTTTCTTTTCAAGATTAGGTTGGTCATTCAGGATCCACTGAGATTCCATGATTTTAGGAAGGATTTTAATATTTCTGCAAAAAATCCCATTGGGATTTCAATATGGATGTATTAAATCTATAGATTGCTTTGAGTAGTGTGGATATCTTAATCTTAAATCTTCTAGTCCATGAAAATGGGCTATCTTTCCATTTATTTGTCTTTCAGCAATGTTTCATATTTTCCAGTGTACAAGTCTCTTGCCTTCGTGGTAAAGTTTATTCCTAAGAGTTTTATGCTGTTTGATGTTATAAATGAAATTAGTTTCCTAATATTTTTAGATTATTGTTAGTGTAAAGAAAATAAGTTTTACATGTTGATTTTGTATCCTGCTGAATTTGTTTATTAGTTATAACAGGTGTTTTTTTTTTAGTGGAATCTTATACCTTCTTCATGTAAGATCAAATCATTTCTGAACAGAAATAATTTTACTTCTTCCTTTTGAATTTGGATGCTTTTTACTTCTTTTTCTTACTTAATTACTCTAGCTCTGATTTCCAGATTAGTTATAGGGTTGTTCAGATCTATGGGTTTCTCAGATACATCCTGGTAATTCCCTTCTAGCGCTAGGTTGTAGTAGAGTGTCTTTATTTTGAAATGATATTGAATTTTATCAAATGCTTATTCTGAAGCAATGGAGATTATCATGTGATTTTCTTCATTCTGTAAATGGGATGTACTTACACTGATCTATTTTCGTGTGTTGAATCATCCTTGCATTCCAGGAATAAATCCCACTTGGTCATGGTGTATAATCCTTTCAATGTATTGTTAAATTCTGTTTGTTAATATTTTGTTGAGAATATTGACATCAATATTCATCATAATATCAGTCTGTAGTTTTGTTACAATGTCTTTGTCTAGCTTTGGAATCAATGTAATGACTACTTCATAGAATGAGTTCAGAAGCATTCCCTTCTCTTCAATTTTTTGTAAGCCATTTGACAGGAATCAGTGTTAATTCTTCTTTAAATGTTCAGTAGAATTCATCACTGAAACCATCTGCTCTTGTCCAGCCAATCTTGGTAGTTTGTGAACATAAACAATTTTAACTGTGGCCCTTTCACTTGTCTAAGAGATATCAGAGGCTAGTATCTCACACTAAAATATAGAGAAAGGCTTAAGCATAGTCACCACAAAAACTGTGAAAAAAAAATAAATTACTACTTAAATTGTTTTTAGAAACTAACAGTTGGACCTGATAATATTAGGGGAAAAGAGACAAGAAGTAATAGTGTAGCATTTATCATTTATACTTTTAAATGAAAGTAGAGAAACAATAATCCCACACTGTACTGTAAGTCAAAAAAGCAAATTGCAGAAAAATGTGTACTATGAACACATTTGTGTTGACAGAAATAACTGCGATTTAGCTGATTTTTTTCTAAATACAAAAATAAGTTCATACCTATTTAGTCCTTCACCCACAGGAGGTTTTTTGTTATCATCTAAATAGACAATAACTTCTTTCCTTCGGATATGTACAATATCATCCAAATTTAGATTTGTCAAATTCACTTCTCCTTCAAAATAGATTGAACCATAACCTACAAGTCAGAGCAAATAGTTAAAAACTCATCCTGTATAGAGGGCAAATACCTATATTAAACTTCTAATTATCAGAAGGAGCAAGCTGCTTTAAACATTAATATTTTCAATCACCCAGCAATATCACTGAATGGGTTATTTCATCCATAAAATATATGTATGGGTCACACCAAATACACTGTTATGTGGTTTAACATCAGTATTTCTATAGCATTTGTTGTCCTCAAAACAGCCTTCTTAAATCTCTTACCAAAGACGTATATAGCTGCTATATAAACAACCCTTAGAACAGTGGTTCTCAACCTTCTGGCCCTTTAAGTACAGTTTCCCATGTTGTGACCCAACCATAAAATTATTTTCGTTGCTATTTCATAACTGTAATGTTGCTACTGTTATGAATCGTAATGTAAATATCTGATATGCAGGATGGTCTTAGGCGACCCCTGTGAAAGGGTTATTCGACTGCCAAAGGGGTCGCGACCCACAGGTTGAGAACCGCTGCCTTAGAATCATAGCTGCAGTATGAGTTAAGATACCTGTGCCTTTTTTTTGAATATGATTCCTGTTTTTCCTCAAAGAAAATTACATTTGTAATAATTTAATAATATAAAGTTGAACCTAAATATTACCCATCTTTTGTTAACTATTCAATTTTTTCACGTAGTATTCCTTGCTGTTTACAGTATTTTCTTTAATTGTAGAAAACTACAATGAGCAAAATAGCTACCAAATAATGTTATAAGGCTCTAGTCTTGTTTTGTTACTTGTTTGCTATTCAGGCCAAGGTGGGTTCAAATGTAGGGGGAAAATGGATTCAGCTATCAAGAGCTTTCCTTTATCTAATTACAAAAATAAGGTGCAGATCTTAGGCTTATATACTACTAACTCCTAAACTCATACTCACCTTTACGACCAATAGTGAAGTCAGAGACAATACATTCTCCTTTTTCATTGGTAATTTTAGCAAGGTCATCTATAGATGGAATAGTATAGTAACCAACCTTAGTGAGAACAATGCCTATGATAAAAGAAACAGAAAATATCGTATTAATTGTGACTGTCCTTTTCACCGACACCCATTAAAAACACTACACTATGAAAGGCATTCTATAAAATACATTCCAGGGAAAGTTTGCTTTTTTTAACCTGAAGATACCAAAACCCAGGGTGGAATGAAACTGCTTACATAGTAATTCGGTTGTATACATGAAACTAAAACTCCAAATCCAGTACTTTGAAAAATTTCTACGTGAGAAAGTCCGAAAGTCAAATGGAAACTTAAAGATCTATATAATTAGCGGTGTTTTTTTTTTTAAGTATTAACTAGGTAGATTTCTGAAGAATTCAAAGAAAATAGAGCACTGATGTGCTTTTTCTAATCACTCCTTGTTCCATTTATATGTAGAGGTCGGGCTAACCTGCTCTATGAGAGAAAACATTTTAAGTTCAATATCAGATTAAACTCCAGCCACAGCAATGCCCACTTGTATCATTAACTTGTGTCTCTACTGGCAAGGTTTAAAGGGTTGTTAATTGCCGGGAGCCGGTCCATGCTTGCTGTTTCAAGGGACCTGGCACATATGGCATACTGTTCT
The DNA here is from genome assembly GCF_014108235.1 of Myotis myotis. Lineage (NCBI taxonomy): Eukaryota > Metazoa > Chordata > Mammalia > Chiroptera > Vespertilionidae > Myotis > Myotis myotis. The sequence continues at coordinate 41,129,061 of NW_023416314.1, forward strand.
TAATATGTTTGCTCACCTTCTTGGCACTATGTGTTTTAACCAAGGTCTCCTCTCTGAGAAAGGTTGTTTCCCCAGGTAGGGATTTTCCCCTGAAGTTAAGGTGGGAATAAAACCTCTTAACTAGTGCCAGGTGGGTAATTAATCACTTTAACTAGGAACAATCATGCTTAAGCTACATAATCTTTACTCCCTGGAATGAAGATAAGAAACGCCCTAACCTTTGTAATAGAGATTGATAGGATTGAATCAACTGGTATAAATACAGATGCAATAAGACAGCAAGAGACAGAACTTAGAATACGGAACCAAGAGAGACAGAACCTAGGCACAGAACCTACACAGAACGTTCTCTAGAGACAGAAGAACTTCACTGGAGAGAACATGGCAAAAGATCCTGGACAGAAACTGGCCTCAGAACCTAGAGACAGAACCTAGCAAGAGAACATGGCAAAAGATCCTGGACTGAACCTGACTACAGAAATTGGCAAGAGAACCTGACTAGAACCTGGTGACTGAACCTGGCTGGGGAACCTAGCAAGAGAACATGGACACAGAACCTGGCTGGAGATCCTAGGCAGAACCTCTCTGGAGATCCAGACCAGAACTTGGCTGGAGATCCTGGCTGGAGATCCTGGCTAGGCTGCTGATCAACTGAACACTGTCTTCGTGTCCTTCCTTCTTTGCCGACTCCGTCTACGCCTTTGGGAACCCCTGGACCTGCTGGGGTTGGACCCCGGCAGTTAATTCTGGGAATGAAATTTTAAATTGGGAAGTGGTGCCCAGCTGGTGTGGCTCAATAGTTTGAGCGTCAACCCATGCACCAAGAGGTCACCAGCTCAATTCTGGGTCAGGGCACATGGCCAGGTTGTGGGTTTCTATCTCTCTCTCTCCCCGTCTCCCTTCCTCTCTCTCTCTCAAATCAATAAAAAACAAAAACTTAAGTAAATAAATAGAGAGGTGGCAAACAAGGTCAATGAGAAAACTAAAAACAATAAAAAATCTAGGCTGGATATGTGGGAAAAAAAAAAAAAAAAGGAGAATCATAATGAATTCATGTAGATATATACACACAAGTATATATACTTGGGATTCTTAATGTGAAAGTATAAAATTGTTTCCTTAGGGCACCAATTGACAAGAAGAGTTGGCTTACTTTAAAAAAAAAAGTAAACACACACACACACACACTAGTGGCCCGGTGCACGAAATTCATGCATGGGGTGGGGGTGGGGTGTATCTCAGCCCGGCCTGCACCCTCTCCAATCTGGGACCCCTTGGGGGATGTGCAACTGCCGGTTTAGGTCCATAAACCAGCAGTCAGACATCCCTCTCGCAATCCGGGACTGCTGGCCCCTAACCGCTCACCTGCCTACCAGCCTGATTGCCCTTAACCACTCTGCCTGCTGGCCTGATCGCCCCCAACTGCCCTCCCTGCTGGCCTCATGGCCCCCAAGTGCCCTCCTTGGCCGGTCTCCTGGTCTAATTAGCATATTACCCTTTTATTAGTGTGTGTGTGTGTGTGTGTGTGTGTGTGTGTATTTATTATTGATTTTAGAGAGGAAAGGAGAGTGATAAAAACATCACTGATGAGAGAATCATGAATCGACTGCCTCCTAAACGCCCCACACTGGGGATCAAGCCTGCAACCCAGGCACATACATGTGCCCCAACAGGAAATTGAACCATGACCTCCTGATTCATAGGCTGATGCTCAACCACTGAGCCACGCTGGCTGAGCAGAGTTGGCTTACTCTTAAATGCTTTGAACATTATATAAGGCAGTAAGATCACTATATATAGAAAAATTTTACAGACATTTCAAGAATAACTGTAAAACCCAACTCTTCACTAACAGAAAATGGATTAACCAAATGTGGCATATTTACATACTGAAATGTTATTGAGCAAAAAGTGTTGATACGTAAGTCATGGATGCATTCTCATAAATTAAGAGTCAAAAAGAATATGTATATATGATCCCATTTACATGACATTCAAGAACAGGCAAAACTAATCTATGAGACAAAAATCAGACTGTGATTGATTTCTGGGGATTGTGACACAAGTACTAACTTGCCAGAGTAAAGAAATGTTCTAACTCTCGACTGAGGTATTAGACATATGAATATATGTTCCAAAATTCACTGAAATGAACACAAGATCCTTGTACTTCACTATAATTTATACCTCTATTTTTTTTAAAAACGGAATGATATTTATCAAAGCCCAAATTGAGATGTAATATCAACACACACAGATGAGGCAAGCTCTAAGTATTCAATCAAGACATTCTAATCTTATAGTTTATATTAGTTGTTTCATCAATTAGTTGGAAAAAAGTTAATTAGTTCATTATAGAGGACCAGAGGAGGGAAGCAAGCAAAGAACTGAGGTGATGATTAACCACCATAGCAACAGCTATCATTTGAATGCTTACACATGTTAGACATTATGGTCTATATACTTAAATCTAATTCTGATCTCAAACACCGTATATGATAAGAAATAATTATCACTATCATTTTAATTTAAAAAACTATTAAGTAAACTATGCAAATTTATAAAGCTAAGGAAAAGTATGAGGATAGTCTCCCTGGCTATAAAATTTTGGATCTTTAAACTATACCAGGATAATTAAAATGACATGAATTTAACTACTTCAAAGTTACAAAAGTATGTGAATATATAAATTGACCAAAGCATAAGTGGAAAGTTTTAAATGTTAACTTTTATAAAATGCAATAAAAAACATTTTTAAGAGTTTAGATAGATGACTTTCATTCTATTGAAAATCTGTGACAAACCACAAGAAATTTCAAATGACTGGTAAGACATTAGTCATGTACCAAAATGAACCTGACCTGCTGGATGCATATTGTAAGTACTATTTTCTATTTCTTCCCGGTCATCCTGCAGTGACTCCTCATGAAAAGAAGTCTCTTCACTGCTTCCTTCCAGCCCATTTCGCAAGGCAGCACGCATATTCAATGCAACAATGGTGTCATCCACACTGCTGCTGTTATTGTGTTTATTTCCAGCACTCTCTGGGGTTTGAGGAATGGGTTTTGCAATAGGATTAGCATAAAAACGTGACATAAGAGAATCATCATGTCCATCTTGCTGATGATTCTCATCGGGTTTGCTCAGGAAACTGAATCTGAAAAGGGAAAGTAAACACAGTATCTTAACCCCTTGTAGTAGTAGTAACAATGATAACAGCTAACCCTTACTGAGCCTTTACTAGGTGTCTGACACTATTCTAGGTAATTCCACATATTAAAAATTCACTTAATACTTACTGTCACCTGGTAACACAGGTTACTATCATTCTCTCTAGTTTATAAAAAAGACAACTAAGATACAGAAAATAAAGTAACTTGCCCAAGGTCACAAACCTATAAATGCTAGTTGGAATTTTAACCCAGGAAATCTGGCTGTAGATTTTGTGCTTTTAACAGATCTATTTTCATGAATAAATGGCTCTGAGCATCAATTTTTAGTTTAAAAAAACAAGGTGCTTTATTATATAGGGATCAAATAACCAGTGGTGAGTTTCAAATTTTAAAAAATAAAAAAGAATTTAATTTTTAAATATAATCATCAAGATATTAGAAAATATTTAGTAAAAAGAATTCAAACTAAAATTTTATCCAAAGAGAAAAAAACAGAAGATATATATAAATAAATTTTTCACTGAGTCATTCTGAAATAGTAATAGCAAATAATCTAAATGTACTCTAACAGAGAACTGATTAAATTATATAGTTATTAAAAAAGAAGGGGCAGATGTATTCATATTAATATAAAATGGCATTTATAATAAATTAAATAGAAGTAGAAAATCACAATATATATCATTCATGTATAACCTCTATAATGTTTATCTGTAAGAATATACTTATAAACAGATTTCTAAACTGTAAGAATATACATCAAACTATTAAAGATTAGTGCATATACTTCCACTTCTTTCTTTATACATTTTATATATTTCTATAAGTTATTTTTCTTTTATTTGGTTACAATAACTATCGTTCCAGTACTTTTCATAAACAAAATATTCCTTATTTTAGGGGAGGTAAATGTCAAATGTATGTTAACCCTGTTCAAAATGATATACATGGCTATCAAAATAATTTTGCAAGATTGAATCAGAAGAGCTCCAATTTTTAAGGTCTAAAGAATTAAAAAAGCACGCCGAAACCGGTTTGGCTCAGTGGATAGAGCATCGGCCTGCGGACTGAAAGGTCCCAGGTTCGATTCCGGTCAAGGGCATGTACCTGGGTTGCGGGCACATCCCCAGTAGGAGATGTGCAGGAGGCGGCTGATCGATGTTTCTCTCCCATCGATGTTTCTAACTCTCTATCTCTCTCCCTTCCTCTCTGTAAAAAATCAATAAAATATATTAAAAAAAAAAAAAAAAAAAAAAAAAAAAAAAAAAAAAGAATTAAAAAAGCAAAAACATGATTTAACTTTTTGGTGCTCATCTGCTATAATACTTATACACAACATTCGCCAAGCTTCATAAATTTTCATAGAATGAATAAATTTTAAGCTCAGAATCTTTTCAAAATGGGAATAGGGCCCTGGTTAGTTTGGGTCAGTGGATAGAGCATCCACCTACAGACTGAAGGGTCCCAGGTTCTATTCCCAGCGAAGGGTGCATGCCCTGGTTGTGGGGTCGATCCCCAGTAGGGAGAATGCAGGAGGTAGCCGGTCAATGATTCTATCCCATCATTGATGTTTCTGTCTTTCTCTCCCTCTCCCTTCCTCTCTGAAATTAATTTAAAAATATATTTAAAAAAAAAAAGGGAATAGGGAGCTCTACCAGAAACAACCCAAACCAGAATTCAGTTTACCTCTCTCCATTTTCTGGATAATCAGATGGTGAAGCTAGATCTTCTGAATCATGATTAACAGGAGAGAAGAGATTGCTATTGTTAAGGTTTTTCAAAACCAACTTCTTAATGCTTTTCCTATAAAGAGAGACCAAAAGGTAAAAAAGATAAAAACCTCAGGCACACAGTTCCCTCACAGACAGTATCTTAAAAACAGGAGTTGAAAAAGGCACTCATATTCAATTCTTATATATTTTAAAAACTAGAGGCCCAGTGAATGAAATTCATGCACTGGGAGGGAGGAGGGTGTCCCTCAGCCCAGCCTGCATCCTCTCCAATCTGGGACCCCGCAGGGGAAACCCCTCTCACAATCCAGGACTGCTGGCTCCCAACTGCTCGCCTGCCTGCCTGATTGCCCCTAACTGCTTCTGTCTGCCAGCCTGATCACCCCCTAACTACTCCCCTGCCAGCCTGATTGCCCCGAACTGCCCTACCCTGTCGGCCTGATCGACCACAACCGCCCTCCCCTGCCGGCCATCTATGAGGGCAGGGCAGTCAATTAGCGTATCCCCTCCTTATTGGCTGTGGGTGCTGCCATCTTTGCGATGGCATGAGGGTCAATTAGCAAATTCCCACTTGATTAGATAGGATGACCTAACAAGTTCATTAAACTCACCAATTCTTCCTATAAATACATGACGAAAAAATAAGGTCCCAAATATATTCCACTCTGGTATCTGGAAGAATAAACCTGACCACATTCAAAATAAAGTGAAAATTCTCCTGGAAAATATTTTTCATGATTCTCTGAACCACTGAGAACTTTATCCAAACACTTAGCCAACTCATCACACTATGTATTATATTTCAATTATTTCTCTACATGTCTTCTCTCTTTTTAAACATTTTCCTTCTTTTCTTTTGGCAGTAAGGATGTATGACTATCTCTTCCTATAGAACTCAGCATGTTGCCCTGAAAAAGTAGGTAAATAGATACTTCTTGACTACATGAGAAAGACTTTAAAAATAAGATGACAAGAGTCAGGCCAGTGTGGCTCAGTGGTTGAGCATTGACCCATGCACTAAGAGGTCCCTGGTTTGATTCCCAGGTAGGTCACATGCCCAGGTTCTGGGCTCGATTCCTGGTGGGGGCTGTGCAGGAGGCACACAATCCATGTTTCTCTCATCAATGCTACTCTCTCTCTCCCTCTCTCCCTCTCTCTCTCTCTCTCTCTCAAAAAAAAAAAAAAAAAAAAGATGATGCCCGGCTGGCGTGGCTCCGTGGTTGAACATTGACCTGTGAACCAGGAAGTCACCGTTCGATTCCTGTCAGGACACATACCTGGGTTGCGGGCTCGATCCCTAGTAGGATGATGCAGGAGGCAGACAATCCATAATTCTCTCTCATCATTGGTGTTTCCATCTCTTTCTCCCTCTCCCACCCTCTCTAAAATCAATAAAAAAATATTTTTTAAAAAATGACAAAAAACCCTGATATCCAAAGATGCAAATGGCCCTAGCCAGTTTGGCCTGTGGACCGAAGGGTCCCGGGTTCAATTCTGGTCAAGGGCACGTACCTTGGTTGCAGAATCCCCCCCCCAGCCTGGGCCCTGGTAAGGGCGCATGTAGAAGGCAACCAATCGATGCGTTTCTTTCATTCTTTCACATCAATACTTCTATTTTTACCTCTCTCCCCCACTCTCTCTAAGAAATCAAAGGAAAAATATCCTCAGGTGAGGATTGAAAAAAAAAAAAAAAGGATTCAAAGATGCAAATGATCACAAATACCTAAAAAGTTCAGGTTTGTATATAGCAGGTTTACTTAAGGACAAGAACCTCCACAGTATACAAGCTTCAAGTAGAAAAACCAATAGAAGAGATCTTAACACTCACTTACACTCACGGGATTAACTAATGTGCTTCATTCCTTTAAAAAAAAACACACACCAAAAAAACACTAAACAACTATAGGTAACAGACCACTCGTATATGACAGCCAACAAGTTATAAAAAAATTACTGAACCAGCCAACTTGGGGGACAGTGGCACAGGGATGTGGCCGGTACTTAGGGTTGTTTTTCTGCTGGGGACTTTTCTGATTCCAAGGGGAAGGCTAAGAGGCTGACAGGACATTTTAAAGACTTGTGGGATTACGGAGACAGAAACTGGAGTCCAGAGCTACCAAAAGTGTGGAAGTACCAGAGAATGCCACTCATTTTGTGTTGGGACTTGGAAAGTATCTACCTCTATAGTTAAAAGAAAACTAAAAGAGCCCTGGCCAGGTAGCTCAGTTGGTTAAAGTGCCATCCTGTTATGGCAGGGCTGCTGGTGAAGACACATACAAGGGTCAACCAATGAATGTATAAATAAGTGGAACAACAAATCAATGTCTCTCTGAAAGCAATTCTTAAAAAACTAAAAGTAAATAGCACATGAGTCTGGTCACAAGTTCAACTGACTCATTTCAATAAGCAACTTTCATTAAAACAAAATCTTTTCTGAAGGTCAGTATCATCATACTTGAACTCCAATTATTGCCACACAGTTTTAAAAATACAAGTGACATAAAATAAAATTTTTAGAAGATTATTAAATCTGGCCTGTGTGGCTCAGGTGATTAGAGCACTGGCCCACGCAAAGGAGTCATGGGTTTGATTCCAGGTCAAGGGCACACATCGGGGCTGCAGGTTCAATCCCTACCCACGTTGGGGTGCGTGGGAAGGCAACCCATCAATGTCTCCCTCTCACATCGATGTTTTTCTCTTTCTCTCCGTTCCATTCTCTCTAAACATCAATGGAAAAAATATCCTCAGGTGAGGATTAACAAAAAAGACACACAACAAGCCCTGGCTGGTGTGGCTCAGTTGACTGAATCCTACAGAAAGTAAGTTATCAAACATTATCAGGGTCCTTGGAAAAGAATAGAAGACAACCTGAAAGGGCACCTGCTTACCAAAGATGGGACAATTTGATCATTAAAAAACAGTAACTGCCATGGACTGGAACATAGTCACAGAAGAGGAAAGAGAAGAGGGATTGATAAAATGTTTCACGTGAAAAACATACAACTAGAAGACAAAGAACATAAAACAGTGTCAGGCAAAAGTGAAGAGGACTGGCATCAGAAATATCAAGTCAGACAGGTACAGAGAACAGACATAAGTCAAAGAACAGAAGTGTGTAGCAAACCTCAAAGAAACTGGTGAAAGTACCCTGAGAGATGGTTGGACTGGTGAATCCAAGCTCTTTTCAACAACTTTGTATCAAAACATCTTAGCAGTGCTGGGGACATAAACATGAATAATACGCAGTCTCTGCCTTTAAAATAAACTAATGCTATTCTAAGAAATGTATAAAAATTGAATTTTCCATCTTTTCGGAAGCAGCAGCCCACCTTATTTTTAAGGAAAGGAAAGAATGGTAATTTTTAAACTTATCATTCATAGACAAAGAACTGCAAGAGATGAATTCCCACTTTTGCTCCACAGCAAAAAAAAGAACCCCTTTTCTTTCTGATTAGAAAAGTACTTGCTGCTTTAAAAGCCTTTGTCTGTGTCTAACTATAATCTCAAAAATAAACAACCCAGAAATAAAATGCCCTGAAGTTACAGTTTCATATGTTAACTATTAAGAGTTTAGTATGTATTTTTCTTTAGGGTTTTTCCATGCATACATCAATCTCTAGGGCATAATTGCTCTAATATATAATTTAAATGTAATTTTCTATGTTTACCAACAACTCTTCTATATACTTTCCTGTATGTTTTTCTGTGTGGTTATTTTACTATTGGTTCAATAGCTCTATGTGTGGGAATCAAAATTATATATATTCTTAATCAGTTTGGCTAATTTGTATTGTAAGAAAAAAGTGTCTTCTGCTTAAAATAAAATTATGTAAGCACTAACATCTAAAAAATAAAACAAAAAAACGTGTATATAAAACTAAGAGCATATTAATTAAAATATTTTACTTATTTCTTTTTCTTTTTTTAAAAAAATATATTTTATTGATTTTTTTACAGAGAGGAAGGGAGAGGGATAGAGAGTCAGAAACATCAATGAGAGGGAAGCATCAATCAGCCGCCTCCTGCACACCCCCCACTGGGGACGCGCCCGCAACCAAGGCACACGCCCCTGACCGGAATCGAACCTGGGACTCCCCAGTTCCCAGGCCGACACTCTATCCAGTGAGCCAAACCAGCCAGGGCAATTAAAATATTTTAATGTTAACTATGCTATCCTTGAAAAGTGGTGAGGCCATTTTTATTCTCTAATGTTCTATAATTTTCAAATAAAAAATAACTGTATAATAATCCAATTAATAAATAATAATAACTGTTTCACATACAACTGTAAACCCCTTTTTGTCCCACGCTATATTTTACACTTAATTTATGTTAACAAAAATAAACTCACTTGGGCATGAATGCTCCATTGGCTAAGGATGGTTCATCATCATCCAGTCCATCAAAGAGCTGTGACTTGGCTGTGCCTGTTGTTTGTAAAGCCTTTGGTCGGACTCTGGTGGCAGGGCGAGGTGTCAGTTTATAATGAGTGGGTGTAGTGAGAGCCTTCTGGGCAGCTGGATTTGTTGGTTTCAATCTCTGAAAAACAAAAGCATCAAGAAAAGAAAGTTCTAGATTAACATGTTACACACCAGCCTGTTTTGTCTTCCAGACGGAAAGTATAGTGTCAGTCACCAGTGACTGACTGGGCGCTTAACATGTTAACTCAAATATATGATTTTGGCCTTAAAAATCAGATCAGAATGGAAATCTTATCTCTACCATTAACGTGCTAGATACCTCTTGAAGTCTTGGCTTCCAGAAAACAAGAATTCCAGGTAAGTCTTATGTACTCCAAGATACACAAGAACCAATGCTCAAAACATAGCTATAGTATGATTTAACAAGGAAAACTATCCACTTGCAAATGGTCTTTTACATGGGGACCATAATGTCACTTTAAAAAACCACTTACACAAATAGTTTGTACTTTCATAACTGAAGCTTGTCTTCATTATGCCCTTTCCCTTGACTAAAATTTTGTTGGATCTAAATGTAAGCTGGAATGATATAGCCCATGTTGGCTACTTTAGTGGTAGCTATCCTAAATCAACCTAAATTAAATTTCAATAGTTCCTCACCCAAGGATATGTTTTTTTTATTGATTTGAGACAGACATCAATTGGTTGCCTCTCATATTCCCCAACCACTGGAAATTGAACCCACAATCTGGGTATGTGCCCTAACCAGAAATCAAACCTGACACCTTTTGGTGTACGAATGACACTCCAACCAACTGAGCCACACTGGCCAGGACCAGCAGTTTAGTCCAAAACAAAGATGGTAATATTTAATATATTTATCTTAAGAAAATGTATTTAAAAAAAAAGAATTTTTAAATAAAACTAAAAATCGTATGCTTTAAGGAAACAGACACAGCTATGAGTTAATGTTCAACTTCTATGCAATCCAAATCACTCTTAAAAAACAGACAGATACAGTGGGGCCTTGACTTACGAGTTCAATTCGTTCGGAGACCGAGCTCGTTAAGGAGCTCGTTAACTCAAATTACTCTATCAACTCAATGCACAAAATCAGCCGAGAGACAGTTGGTATCTCAAAAAACTTGTTAGTCGGGACACTCGTAAGTCAAGACCCTACTGTATTAGCTTGCATTTATACATCATTTAGCAAACATTGATAATACCATGAATCAAACATTAAGTACTGGGAATAAAAATAAAATTACTTTCCCTGATTTTTGAGGAAATTACAAGTTAGTGGAGGAGACACACAACTAAATTTAAGTCTCCACAATTGATTTTGATGGCACCTTTATTATGTTTCTATAGTATCTTCAGGATGTTATATGTTTGTTTTCTTTAAAAGTGTACACTGGATACAGTATACACCAACTGAAATAATGGAAACATATAAAACACATCACAATTTCCGTTTCTCTTCACAATGTAGACTGTACACTTCAGTAACACTGTACCTTCTAGGATCATTGTGATCTTTTACAATTCTGTGCCTTTTCTTGGAATGTCTTGACCTAGATCTACCAACTTCTACACAAATACAGAGTTAAATGTTACCTCTTCTGAAAAGCTTTACAAAATTCACTCAAAAATCTATGCTCTGTTATATTTTAATTTCTATTAAGATAAAAAGTAACAACATAGAAGTCACCACTTTAACGCAAACCATTAGGTGGTTTTATATTTATAAGGTGTACAATAATTACTGCTCCCTAACTCCAGAACATTTCCCTCACTTCACAAAGAAACTCTGTACCTCCCAATTCTTCTCCTTATCCCACAGCAAACATGAATTTACTTTCTGTCTCTATAGATTTGCCTAGACATTTTACATAAATGGAATCATTAGGCCTTGTGTGTTGCATTGCATCTTTCAACTAGTATGTTTTCAAGGTTCATCCATATTATAGTACTTACAGTATCAGTACTTTATTTCTTTTTATGACTGAATGATATTCCACTGGATAGTTATACAACATTTTGTTTTTCCATTCATCAGCTGATATTCATCAGCTCTATTATTACATACACTGAGTGGCCAGATTATTATGACCACCTGACATTTGTAGGCAAATTAGCTATAATTTCACGCTGAAGTTGCTAGAAGGCTAGACCATTATAAATAGGAGGGCAGGTTGTTTACCACAAACAGAAGTTATTTTTTTTCTGAGGATATGGGTAAACAACACGATTTAACAGAAATATATAGTATACACCAAATGAAATAATGAAAACATAATAATCTGGTCACTTTGAACGTGGGATATATATACACTGAGTGGCCAGATTATTATGGCCATCTGACGTTTGTAAGCAAATTAGCCATACACTGCATCGTATGGGGTATGGAAGCCGAAGGCCTGTTCGAACACCTTTGCTTTCTGCAGTTACCAAGATAAAACGTCTCCAATTCGCACAGGAATACAAGGATTGGACAGTCGAGCATTGGAAAAAAGTCATGTGGTCCGATGAATCACGTTTCCAGTTGCATCACGCAGATGGCAGAGTGAGAATTTGGCGGAAACAGCATGAAAGCATGCACCCCACATGCATGAGTACAACCCATCAAGCTGGTGGGGGGAGTGTTATGGTTTGGGGCATATTTACCTGGCATGATTTGGGCCCTTTAATTCGTGTGGAACAACGTCTGAATAGCACAACATACCTAAGTATCGTTGCCGATCAAGTTCATCCTAACATGTTGATGGCGTAGCCCAATGGAGATGGCTTCTTCCAACAAGACAATGCACCATGCCACGGTGCTCGTATTGTGGAGTGGTCTCAAGAACATGAGGGAGACTTTACCTTGCTTAGGTGGCCCCCACAATCACCAGATCTCAATCCAATTGAGCATTTGTGGGACGAAGTTAAAAGAGCCATCAGGCAGCTGGTTCCACAACCATCAGATCTCACAGAACTGGACAGTGTTATTCATCAGGCATGGTATCAGATTCCTCGCATCACCTTTCAACATCTCGTGGAGTCAATGCCAAGAAGAATCACCGCAGTACTGAGGGCAAAAGGTGGCCCAACGAAGTACTGATAGGGTGGTCATAATAATCTGGCCACTCACATATATATCCCATGTTCAAAAGCTGTTAAACCGCATTGTTTACCCATATCTTCAGAAAAAAATCACTTCTACTGTCGTGGTAAACAACCTGCTTCCCTATTTATAATGGTCAGGTCCTCTAGCAACTTCAGCGTGAAATGATAACTAATTTGCCTACAAACATTAGGTGGTCATAATAATCTGGCCACTCAGTGTATACTACTGTACTGAACTATAGTAAATTTAAACACAGGTCTGATCCTCCTGTAACAAGTTCTCAGATAACAAGTTCTGAGAGAATAAGATCTTGTTTATTTCATTTTGTATCCTCAAAATGAAAGGGACTACCAGCATATATATAGACATCTAAATTATGCCTGCATGAATATCATGTAATGTTCATCTAATCATAACTAACATTTACACAGCACCTTAATAAGCACTTCAAATTCATATTTTGTTTCTCATTATATTTAGTTTCAGAGCTAATTTAAGAACAAGCACAAGCTGAAGGATGAATGACTAAATAATTGCTATATACTGAACAACTTACTATAAACCACGTTTGCATTATTTTATTAAATTCTCAACACTGAACAGTATTACTATTCCCATTTTATAGATGAGAAAACAGATTCAGGGAGGCAAAAAGACATATCCAATGTTTCACACACTCTAAGTAGTAAACAGACCAAAGACTATGCACCCTATGTTCACTGCAGTGCTATTTACAATAGCCAAGATTTGGAAGCAGCCCAACTGCCCGTCAGTAGATGAGTGGATAAAAACGCTGTGGCACATTTATACAATATTACTTAGCCGTAAAATAAGAAAAAATCTTACACCTTTTGTGACAGCATGGATGAAACTGGAGAGTATTATGCTAAATAAAATAAGCCAGTCAGAGAAAGAAAAATACCATATGATCTTATGTATGTGGAATCTAATGAACAAAACAAACAAATAAAATAGAAACAGACTCATAGATACAGAAAACAGACTGACAGCTGTGAGAGGGGAAGGGGTTGAGGGGCTGAGTGAACAAGGTAAAGCGATTAAGTAAGAAACAATAACAACTCATCAACACAGGCAATGGTACTGTGATTGCCAGAGGATAAGGGGAGTGGGGTGAGGTAGAAGAGGGAAAAGGGAGTATAGTGGTGATGGAGATTTGACTTTGGGTGGTGAACACACAATACAATAAACCAGTGGTTCTCAACCTTCCTAATGCTGCAACCCTTTAATACAGTTCCTCATGTTGTGGTGAACCCCAACCATAAAATTATTTTCGCTGCTACTTCATAACTGTAATTTTGCTACTGTTATGAATCATAATGTAAATATCTGATATGCAGGATGAATTTTAATTGTTATAAATTGAACATAATTAAAGCATAGTGATTAATCACAAAAACAATCTGTAATTATATATGTGTTTTCCAATGGTCTTAGGCTACCCCTGTGAAAGGGTTGTTTGACCCCCAAAGGGGTCGCGACCCACAGGTTGAGAACCGCTGCAATAAACTGATTCTGTATTACAGAACTGTACACCCAAAACCTATATAAATTTTATTAAACAATTATGACCCCAATAAATTCAATAAAAAACACCAATAAAAAAACAGACCCATTTTATAGATGAGAAATAATTTTGTTTTTTTTAATCCTCACTCGAGGATATTTTTTCCGTTGATTTCTAGAGAGTGGGAGAAGAAAGAGAAGGGAAGAGTGGGGGAACGGGAGGGAGGGAGGGAGACAGAGACACATTGATTGGTTGCCTCCAGCACGACTTTGACCAGGAATCACACCCACGACCCTTCGGTTCTAACCACTGAGAAACCCGTCCAGTGCAAAAGACTATGCTTTTAATCACACACCAGTGAGCAAAATATAATGTCTTTGCTACTAGAGCACAAAAGATTAAGACAGCCCATCAGTAGATGAATGGATTAGAAAACTGTGGTACATCTACACGATGGAATACTATGCTGCTCTAAAAAGGAAGGAACTCTTACCATTTGCAACGTCATGGATGGACCTGGAGAGCATTATGCTAAGTGAAATAAGCCAGTCAATGAAGGAAAAATACCACATGATCTCACTCATTCATGGATAATAGAGACCATTATAAACTTTTGAACAATAATAGATACAGAGGCAGAGCTGCCTCAAACAGATTGTCAAACTGCAGCAGGAAGGCCGGGGAGGGTTGCGGGGCAGGAGGTAGGGGGGTAAGAGATCAACTAAAGGACTTGTATGCATGCATAGAAGCATAACCAATGGACATAAGACACTGGGGGATAGGGGAGGCTAGGGGACTGTCTAGGGCGGGGGGATAAAATGGACACATATGTAATACCCTTTGTAATACTTTATGCAATAAATTAAAAAAAAAAAAGATTAAGACAAAGCTATGTAGAAATCAGGAGAAAAGATTTTGATTTGCCACTATGAGCATTATGATTTTAGAAAAATTAACCTCTGGGAGCCGAGCCTTAGTTTGCTCAACTATAAAATATTTGCCTTACTTCAGGGCTGTTAAAACATCACAACCCTTACTTCCATTCCAGCGCTCATTTTACTGTCTTGCAGCAAAAATAATTTATCCCTTGGCCTAGTAAAAAGTGTAAATAAATGTGCCTTAAAAATTAATTGCATCTACCTTTGCACAGGCTTTATACATAAGAAATGACATTCTGCATATTTAGTTTATCCTTTCGGAGAATAAATTCTACAGAAACACCCTTAAATTTACCTCTTCTTTCTTCTTAGGGTCTGACATGGGATTCCTGAAGAGAGGAGAGTCTCCAAAAGGTGAGTATGTTAGACTGTTGATGTGCTGTTGGAGAACAGCCTGCTGGGCAGCAGAGGCATTTGGATCTGTCAACGCTTTTTACAAAAGAAAAGAAAAAGCAAGATGTCAGTCCAAAGATCCAGGGCATTTTTAGCAAGAGAACTCAAAACTCTTCTTTAAGAGTTGGTCTTCAAAATGTTCAGACTCACTCAATGATATTATTGGTGGTGAGTAGAGGAGCAAACTGTGAAGAAACCAACCATCAAATAAACGAATGGGTCAAAAATATAAAGCGGCATTTTATAAAAAACAACATATATAAAACTTTTCATAGGTGCTCATTGCTACTAATAATCAAAGAAATGTAACTTAGAACAACCTTGAAATATTTTTATACCTACCTCATTATCTATCACTGGCACAGTTATATAAAAAGTTAGCCTTTGACATTAAAAATGTTACAAATTGGTTTAGTCTGTCTAAAAGAAACAGTATGACAGTATATATAGCAAGTACTATTTTTACATTTTCCATCCTAATAATTTAAAACATGGAAATTTAACACAAGGATTTAATTAACCAAGAAACAAAATAAAGGAAAATGCAAATGTTCACTGAACATTATATAATAGCCAAGACTTGGAAACAATCTATGTCCAACATTAAGTTAATAGTTATAAAATAAGTATCTTTGATTTAATTTAATAAGTAAAAATTCCAGAATTAAAAATATTATGTATACTAAGAATATAAAAGGAGGAGGTAGCAAACAAAAAATAAAATGGCTATTAAGGTGTCCTTACAGGTTTATTATTTACATTTAATATTCATATTACTTGAAGTAAAAATTGAAAGGAAAAAAGATCACCCAATTAATCTAATTTTCTTTCAAAGTGTAAGAACAAACATGTCATCACTTACAGAAAATTTAGGGAACAGACAAGGAACAATGATCTACAATTGAACACAGTAAAAAAACAAAATACAAAAAGTCCCATACTGTCTGCATTTTACTTTGATGAAGAAATCGCTTTGCAACATAAATATTTCCAAAAAGACTGATAAAAAAGTATAAATATTTTTCTCCTTTGTAAGTGTTAAAAATAAGGCCAAAGTTAAAATGTAATAAGACAATACACATTAAAGAAGTGTCATAAACAAAACATGCTGAAATTTTTAATACAATAGGGAGAAAACACACAACAGCAGTAGCAATAACAAGAAACCCAGAACAGATAGTTAAAACTAAATTTATGACAAATTTAATCAAATTAAGCTATCTTAGAATCAAATGTATTCATTAAATACTAAAGCACTATAGGTTGGTATTTAAAGAGTGCAAATTTGCTCAGGATTGTGAAACCCAAAGGAGATGTCAATTTAAAGAACATAATAGTACACCATCTGTATTCAGAAAGTTCTTAAACCCATTTTAAGACTACAGGTAAGAAAAAAATGTAGAAAAGTATATTTTGGTGCACAGTGCCACAGTCTCAGCTTAGTGTTATTCTGTGGACTATTCAAGGAGACAAAAGAAAGCTTTAATATTTTTTAAGGACTGTAATATTCACTGGTTAGTTTGTTACTTCAGAGCCAATCACCCATTAGAAAAAGTTGACTTGCACCAGCTGATCCCATCATTTTACTCAAAATAATAAAAACTTCCTTTAACAAATTTATACATGATTAGAAAAATGTGAGAGAATGTTTTTATTTTTATGTTTAAGTATGAAAATTTCTGTTAACTGTATTAATTAAAAATACAGAAGAGCCGCCACATTAGCAAAAATAAGAGAATAAGGAAGCATAAGCACTAGTTAAGCTATGCTCTTGGTGTTATATTCAATTCTGATCATAATCATTTGAAAACATATCAAAAAACTACATCATGACCAAATGATTAAAGGGATAAAGTTTAAAAAGTCTTCTGAGAAAAGAATCTATAATAATAAAAGCATAATATGCTAATTAGACCAGTCGTCTTTCCAGAAGACCTTCCAGACCAAGCCAGCGCTGCAGGGGCGGAAGCAGAGGTGGGGGCGGAGGCAGAGGTGGCTGCAGCTGCTTGAGGGGGCCGAGCCCCGTGCACGAATTTCATGCAATGGCCTCTAGTAAACTGATAATATTTTATCTGGAAGACAATGAAGTTCTGCAGAGAAACTGCAGCAGACTGATTTTGCTTAGCTATAGGAGGAAATAAAAGCACACCGCTGGGTAGAAATACTATTGAAGGCAGGTTTTGGTTCCTAAACAATCTGACCAAAACAATGGGCTAAACTGACCTGTAAGAAAGGCACCTTAACTGAGGTTTTTAAGGTAAGTAGGCGACTCCCCCACAATAAGGGTAGACACTCACATAAACTCTAAAGCACCTTCCAACTCAGATTTTATGATGCAGAGATGTGAATTCTAGAAGTCAAGACAACTACTTTTAAATGGGCAGTAACATTAACATATGCAACTCTAATATTAAAATTTTGGGTAGACATTTTTTAATTGCCTTTAAAAAAAGATGGGATACAGAGAACAGACTGATAGTTGCCAAAGGGGAGAGAGGTTAGGGGTCTGGGTGAAAAAGGTCAAAGGATTGAGAAATACATAAGGTAGTTTACAAAACAGTCATAGGAATATAAAATACAGCATAGGGAATATAGTCTATAATATTGAATAACTATGTATGATGCCAGGAAGTTACTAGATTATCAGGGGATTGGGGTCAAGGAATACTTTGTAAAAAAATATAATTGTCTAACCACTATGCTATACACAGGAAACTAATACAAAATAATAATGAATGTAAACTGTAATTGGAAAAAGAACATTTTAAAAGACAGGATTATTAAAAACCATTCAGAAAGCTATCCAAGTAAAAATGGCAGGTTATGATATTTATGCTACCACCTTCTATTGAAAATAATGAAAATAAGGAAAAGAAAATAAAAATATAATTTTTAAGGATAAAGCTGATTTGAATGTTCACACAGATATCAATCAGAATTCTAATTCACCCCTTTCCTTCCAATGACCTAAATAAAACCTATGGATAAAAAAATTGAAATATATCTATATGACCCATAATTATGAAAAATTAAGAAAGTAGTAAATGATGAGATAAAAAAATATAATATATACGAAAGAACACCACCAACCTCCACCTTATGCCTGAATGCTCAACAGATAGGCCAAAATATCAGAGTGTGTGCCTCTGATGAAACCAAGTTAACACATGGAAAGAACAAGAGCAACCAGTCTGAGTGCTTACCTCATCCCAGAGTTGACATTTAGAGGACCCTTGGATAATAACTGGTTCCTGGACTTGTTACCTTAAAGTGAAACCTACTGGTAAACAAGCTCTACCCATACACACAAGTAGCCAGTGAGCCTTTCATTATTTTATTCTTTTTTTAAAAATATATTTTTACTGATTTCAGAGAGGAAGAGGGGGAGAGAGTTAGAAACATCCATGATGAACGAGAATCATTGATCAGCTGCCTCCTGCAACTCCCCCACTGGGGATCAAGCCCACAACCCGGGCATGTGCCCTTGACTGGAATCGAACCTGGAACCTTTCAGTTTACAGGCCGATGCTCTATCCACTGAGCCAAACCGGCTATGGCTATTATTTTATTCTTAAATATAAGTGGAAAAAGTCACAATGCATTAAAGAGTAAGACCAAAACAAAACAAAAATGATCCTGAGGAATTAAGGAACAGGAGAACCTGTGCAAACATTAGAATCAGGCTTTAGCATTAAAAAAAATTTTAATGCCTATTAACAAATTCAGAGTTCCAAGAAAAAACTGTATCTAAGAACCAGATGATTTAAAAAAAAAAAAAAACTTTCAAGGAACAAGAAAGAATTTTCACATGTTAAAAATAAAAACACAGCTGTAGCCGGTTTGGCTCAGTGGATAGAGCGTCGGCCTGCGGACTGAAGGGTCCCAGGTTCGATTCTGGTCAAGGGCATGTACCTGGGTTGCGGGCACATCCCCAGTGGGGGGCGTGCAGGAGGCAGCTGATTGATGTTTCTCTCTCATTGATGATTCTAACTCTCTATCCCTCTCCCTTTCTCTCTGTAAAAAATCAATAAAATATATTTAAAAAAATAAATAAATAAATAAATAAAAACACAGACCAGCCGGCATGGCTAAGTGTTTGAGTATCAACCTATGAACCAGAAGGTCGTCACAGGCTCGATCCCCAGTAGGTGGTGTGCAGGAGGCAGGCGATCAATGATTCTCTCTTGTCACTGATGTTTCTATCTCTCTCTCCCTCTCCCTTCTTCTCTGAAATCAATAAAATATATTTTAAAAGTACATTTAAAAAAGGAAAACAGCCCTGGACAGGTGGCTCAGTTGGTTGGAGCATCACCCCGTACACCAAAAGGTTGCGGGTTCAGATTCCTGGTGAGGATACATACCTAGGTTGCAGGGGGGTTTGTACAGGGCAACTGGTCAACTGGTCGACATATGTTTGTCTGTTTCTTTCTTTCTTTCTCTCTCTCAAAACCAAAACACACACACAATAAAAACATATCCTTGGGTGAGAATGAAAAAAGTAATGAAATACATAAAAAATAAAAGTATGAAAAGCTGATGATTTAGAAGACAATGAAAAATCTCCTAGAAAAAAACCCCACACACAACAAAACCAAGAATTATGATAGAAAAGATCAAAGCAGATCCCTGAAATATCAGGACAAAGGGCAATCCTAAATGCTTGTGGGAGTGGAGGAACAAGTCTCAAAAATCAGAAAGGCATTAGACTCCTCATCAGTAATGATTAATGCAAGAAAGAATACACCAAAAGTTCTGAGAGCAAATTACTTTTCACACCAAAAGTCCATAACATTAAAGTGTGAGAAACAAATAAAGGTATTTTTAAACCTGCAAGTAGTCAGTTTACCTTTCATATATATTTTACTTGAAAATATATTCCAGAAAGCTCAGGAAATAAAGAGGAAAACCCTATACCCAGGACACTGCAGTGCCCACTAAGTAGAAGGGAATATGCCGGAGCAATACTGAAGGCCTAGGAAGTAATCAGAGTTCATACTGCTGTAGAGGACACAGGGATCAAAGAATAAAGTATTCTGGGATAAAAACAATTCTGAGGCCATCCTTAAGAATTTGGACTAGTTTGGGAAGGCAATAAGGGCTGGTAATGCAAAGGGGGGGAAAGGATCAGAAATCTCAGGAAAAGCTAGACGGGAAAGGAGTCCTTGGCTGGGTAGCAATGTTTTCATAGTTATAATAAATGTGTTCATTTGCAACTTTTATGCCTTACCCAAAGAAGGGAAGACAGTAATAATTTAAAACAGAACATATTATCAATTTCATTAATATAAAAATATAAAGATGGGGGGGAAAAAGAGAAAAAAGTTACGAAAGTACGGGCAATAATATTCTTATTTGACCAAGGGGAGTCAAGAAATACTATCCTCCATTTTTACAGAAGTTAAAAAAATATAATCTGCAAGGGCTTCTCAAAATGTGGTACATGGGTTATGATAGTACTGGAGATTAATTTAAACGTCTATCTATCTATCTACCTATCTATCTCTATTTATGATAGGTGGTATCAATTTTTCCTTTCTGGTAAAACATAATTGCCTTTAAAAAGATATTTAAGTTAAAAACTTAATTTTAAATTAGGAACATTAATAAAGGTGGCAGGCAGGTACCGCAAAAACTGTGAAGGGGTACTCAAATAAAGTATGATAAACACTTCAATATATAAAACTAAACAGGGAATTTAGTAAACATTATATTGGGAGAAATACATAAAGAACACAGGTGATAAATGAGCTAAATTTTCATCTATCATTAACAATTTATATTTACTTACACTTAAAGCAAAACAGCAGTATAAGCACATCATTCAGAAATATGAACTTAATTATATACCAGATAATTTAAAGCTATAACAAAAGTGGTTTCTTTGGGTAAGTAGGTCTGAGAACGGGGAAGGAAGAAAGACCATGATCTACTACAAGTACTTCTGCGCTACATAATTATTCAATGACATGTACGCCTGTACTGCTTTGCTCAGGATGAACAGAGGTAAAGTGGGAAATCAGGTCAGCAAGTTAAGTATTAGCAAGAAATAAACTAAGAAAAGCCTTCTAAAGTGACTGAAACTTACCTACTGGAGCCTGGGGGGCTCCAAAGCCCAAAGTGGCTGTCGAGGTATTAAATCCAGGGGCCCCAAAGGCTCCTGTACCAAGAGGCCCTCCGATCTTAGGTTGGTTGTTCCCAAACAAAGATGCCTGTCCAGCACCAAGAGCTATGGAGACAAGAGGAAAGAAAAATGCGCCACAGAAGATCCTTTGAATGTTGTACCAGAGGCCAGTTACTTAAAAATATAATACATTTGGAAAATTTATAATTTGTTGACCATTCATTTCAACAAAAGACCCAATATAGTAAAGGCTAACTATATGCCATGCACTGTGCTGAGTACATTATAAATGTCATAAGCAAAATATTTAACCTCTCTGTATTGTTTCCTCAACTATAAGAAGATAACACATAACTTAGATATTTATCCTAAGATTTAAAGTAAATACATATTAAGCAAGTAGATGGTAGATATTAACACTCTTCAAATAATAACTAGTATCATCTCATTTAATCTGTATAAGCATGGAAGTAGGAGCTATTAACTTTAGGCTTTTATAAAAAAACTAAATGAATAAAGATTTAATTTAAATGCCATGTGATAAGATTACTGAAGAGAATCAAGTTTCAGTATGAATCAGATCAGATGGAATAAGAACTTATTTTCGTCCTAGCCGGCTTTGCTCAGAATAGAGCGTTGGCCCATGGACTGAAGGTTCATGGGTTGGATTTTGGTCAAGGGCATGTGGTTGCAGTCTTGATCCCTGGGCACATGTGGAAGGCAACCAACTGATGTGCCTCTGTCTTTCCCCTTCCCTTCCACTCTTAAAAAAAATCAATGGAAAAATATCCTTGGGTAAGGATTAACAACAACAACAAAAAACTTATTTTCACCAGAGGGAAACCAACTGCAGAAACGTGTAATATTTTAAAGCCAAATAATTCTTAACTTATGGATCTTGTCAGAAATGGTTTTTAAAGTATGAATTAGGGAGAATTCACTTATTTAGAATAAGTTACTCGCATATATTATTTAAAAGATTTCCATCTCCTCCTCCTCCTCAAGAAGTTATTGGCAATTTGGAAGATCTAAAGTTCCTTCTAAGCTGGGTGGGGAACGTACAGCCCACTAAATCATTTAATCAGACCCTGCCAAGACATTAGGAGTAAGTTAATTGGTTGCCTCCTGCAAGCCCTACACTTGGGATTGAGCCTACAACCCGAGCATGTGCCCTGACTGGGAATTGAACTGTGACCTTCTGGTTCATAGGTCAATGCTGAACCACTGAGCCACGCTGGCTGGGCCATCAACACATCTTGACAGAGATATGGAAAATCACTAAAATCATTTCAAAGATATAACAATTGGAAGTTAAAAATATCAAATGGGAAATGCTTTGAAATCATAACCAAAAAAAGAATAGAAAGTTTATACTCAGAAAATTCACACTATAAAATAGTGAGGGTGACTACTAAATGGACAAAATATTCCATAACTGTCCAATCTCATTAATAATAATAAGAAAACAATGTAGCAATGGGATTATTTCACCTTAAAAATCCTATTCTGGAACAGGGACTAAATCCTAAACCATTAGAATTTGGTGAAAATTCCAAGAAAAACTAAAATTATGTTACTCTCTCAAAGGACATAGTTATTGGCCAAATTTCAGGGTTCTTTATTCTTCTAGATAGCAAACACATCTTTACTCCCAAATAAAAACTTAGATGAAATCCACAAACACATAAAATGGATAAAAATGTCTGTTCTGAATGGGTATGTATTTCCCTTACCTTTGCAGCAGCCATGAATAAAGAACCAACAAACATTCTAAAAACCACTATATTTCAATAACCCACAAAAGTATAAAAAGATATTGAGAGGTTCAGGTGACCTAGAAAGGGACTGTCACAAAATGGCCTACATACTGTTTAAATTTATCAAGGGAATGATGTATTTTATCTAGCTCTGTCCTATAGTATGCACAAGTAGCTCTTTTAAGCTTAATGAAAGGACTTACCAGGGACATTCTTGAGCATGAGAATGTCAATTTATAAAATGTTCTGTATTTATGATTAGGTAGAGAAGTCATAAGGAAGATATATGGGGGCATCATGGTAATAGAGATCTCAAAAACTCCACAAAAAAGTGAAAATAATTATATTCCTTTTGAGATCTTCTAATAAATTTTAGAATTAGCATGGGGTAGATTTTTCTGTGTATATCTTAGTATAACTATTGACTTTATTAGCTGTACACTTAAACTTATTATTTCATAGGAAACTTTAAGTACTAAAACTTCTTAACATTACTACTAAGGAATTACCAAGAAAATGGCATGCCATTGATAACGTTGATAGTTAATGTCAATGAAGAAACTGATATGCCCATGATTTAATGAGAGTTCCTTCATAGAAGCACATGGAGGGAAGGGGACTTTAATCACATACCAAATAATATATTTTCTATTGATTGATCACTTAAATCTAAGGGCACATCAAATCTTTATATATATATGTATATATATATATATATATATATATATATATATATATATATATTTTTTTTTTTTTTTTCCTAGTCAACTATGCATGAAGTAGGCAAAGGCCTATGTTACAGGGAAATTTACTTCTTTTGAGGTATGAGTTTGAATCTCCATCACTGAAAACAAGAAGCTGCACAGGAATACCAATTTACCTAATGCCCCCCAAAAACTCAGCCCAAAGCTATAGTGTTATTCTACTTATGATACCATGAAATGCAGAGTTCATGAATGTGGAAGTTTATATATAGTAGTCTCCAGACACATTCCTCTCAAAGCTAAAAATCTGCTTTAGCAGATGTAATCAATCATCAAAGGATTCCAATAGCATGTGCTTGGTCTTATAATTCTCATTTCCCTGTATGATCTGCTGCTAAGGTTGGGGTTTAAAATTCTTTATTAATTCTATTTACCTTTTAGTTTATGGGAACAAGGCATGAATGAGGAATATATAACAGTATAAAAATGCAGTTCATTGTCTGTGAGGCAGAACTCTTTAAGAAAAACAAAATATATTCAAACTAATAAAAAGGCTGAGATATTATGTTATGGTGGAATAGAAGACAATAGCATCACAAAAGAGGTGATAGAACAGTTTATAATCTTGGTCTAAGAGGGAAGGCATTGCTAATCATAACCTGCAAGACCAAAAAGCCAAAGAGGAGAGAATGACAATTCTGACCACGTAAAAATAAGACTTGTATAAGATAACATGAACAAGGTAAAATAAAGACTTGGTGGAAGTATCTATAAGACATTAGAGCAGCATCTTACCTAGGCCTTAGACTTATGGTTACTATCCTGTCTAGTGTCAAAATTACCCTGGGGGAAAAACTCTTAATCTGACCACACCAAAGCTAATTTTTCCTCCGGGATTAAAAGAAAAATATTTATGTCAGACAATATATTCTTCTTAAGTTTAGGAGTCACATTGTACAAAAAATTTTTTAGTTCTACATGTGGTAGAATTTAGGTAAGTTTAAAAGCTCAAATGAAACTGTCATACAACCAAACAGAATATCCACAAAATATAAAGCACTCTCAGAAATTAAGAAACAATGATCACATATTATGGAATAGGGAATTCGAAGATTAAAATGGCCAGTAAACATACATAAGGATATCCTTCACTGCTAATCAGTGAAGTGCAAATTACAATATACCAATTTTCACTATCATGCATGTTAAGATGAAAAAGCCCAACAATATGGAATAGGTATAAGAAATAAGCACTTTTATATAATGTGAACAAAAAAGCAAACTGGCATTCTTTTCAGAAGGCAAATTGTTAGCAATACTGACCAAAATGTAAAAAATCTGTGTTTTTTCTGACAGAATTTCAATTCTAAGAATCAATCCTATATAATACGAACACACAAAATTATATCACAAAGATCTTTATTAATGCACTGCTAATAATATCAAATAACTCAAATGTCCATCGAAAAAGGAAAAGTTAAATAAATTACAGCGTGTATATGTATGTGTATATACTATATATGCGTGAGCACACACACTAAAATGCTTAAGTTATATTTAAAGAATGAGTTAGCCCTAGCTGGTCTGGCTCAATAGATAGAGCATCAGGCAGCCTGTGGACTGAAGGGTTCCAATGCCCGGGTTGCAGTCCAGCAGGGGGCGTGTAGGAGGCAGCTGATAAATGATTCTCTCTCATCACTGATGTTTCTTTCTCTCTCTCCCTCTCCTTTCCTTTCTGAAATCAATAAAAAATATATATATATTTTAAATAAGTTAGAGCTATATATATATGAAACAAAAGAAAAAACACATGCCAAAAATGTCATGGAAAATGAAAACAAGAAACACAGAATACTATATAAGGCACTTGCTTTCAGTTTGAAACATTCTGACTGCAGCATATAATGTGAATACACTGAGACCCTGAACACTCATACGCTACATAACCAAAACAAGTTAAATAAAACAATACTGAACCTTGCTTTATGTAGTAATTTTATTAAAATTCCAGTTCATTTAAAAAAATACTAGTTGTACCCAGCTGGTGTTGCTCATCAACCTATGAATGAGGAGGTCATGGACTGATTCCCAGCCAGGCAAGTGCCTGGTTTGCAGGCTCGATTCCCAGTAGAGGGTATTCAGGAGGCAGCTGATTGATGATTCTCTCTCATCATCGATGTTTCTATCTCTCTCTCCCATCTCCCTTCCTCTCTGAAATCAATAAAGTTTTTTTTTTTAAATGCTAGTTGCAGCCACATTAATACCATATTCAACTAATTGTATTTCATCATTTGGCTTAAAAAGCACTCATGTAGAATATAGTTTCCATTAAAAAATACAACAACAAAAGCCTATATATGTGTATATATATTTAAACATATGTTTGAAAAATGTATTTAAAGGGGTCTGACAAGATACATGACAAACTTTCAATAGCTATACTTCACAACTGAAATATGTGGACTTTTCATGATACTACTATATTGTTGAAAAATATTTTACAAGCACTTATATCTTTTATTTAAAAAAAACAATAGTTTGTAGAGTATAAAATATTCTATTAAAAAGGATGACAAACAATCAGCGCATAGAAGCAAAGACAGCAAATAACTGGTCAGTGGAAGCAAAGACCAATGGAAATAAATGGTATAGAAGTAAATGACCATACCCATGGTCAGATAAACTGGGAAAGAAGGCATAACTATATGCTTAAACAACCTTGTTGAACTGTACATGCTAGAACACTTATTCATTTTATGATTACCACCACTTCTCCATTGTTTAAAGCAGCTAGGCAGGTAGAAGGGTCAATGTCTTCAAAGACACTGAAAAAAAAAATTATCAACAGCAGGAGGTGCGACATCGCAGTTCTGTATCAAGGTGAAAAAAATTGAAAAGTATGCACAGACTCTGCAAAAAGTCAGAATATTTGGGTAATAAAGCTTACTCGATATATAGCTCAAGGTCTCAAATCCTGGTCACAAAGATAACACAGGGGAACCCAAAGTTAAAAATGTCACCATATTAACAAGTCTTGCATTACACACTGAAAACCCCAGAGAGACCAAGACTGTCAGAGGACAAACATTTTATAGAAAGGGAGCATTAAGAAAAATGTGGCAATGTTTTAAAACCTGGCAAAGCATAACTGGATTCATGTTTTATAAAGCCATTTGTGAAAATGAAAATTTAGACCTCTAATTTCCAGGCATATATCAAATACAAGTCTTAAATTCCAGCAATCAGAAAGCCAAAATTATTACTTCCTAAATCTCATTGTACAATTCCTTACCTGTTCCAAATCCTGTACCAAGCCCAGTTCCCAGAGTCCCGGGTCCTGTTTTACTTCCAAAAATACTGTTCCCAGTGGTATTTGTGCCAAAACCTAGAAAGACAAAAGAATGAGTGGACTGTACTTTAAATACAACTCTCACTTTCCTGCACAAGGGGCTTTAATGCAAAGCAGTCTGACCCTAAGTTTTACATCCTTTCAGTTAGATATCCTAATGGTAGGCTAATTTATTAATACTACAAGTCTTCCTATTAATACATTTCAACCTTGAAATACCAATTCAATATAGGATAATATCCAATTTTTAAAAGCAAAGTGATTGTGCTTGAGCTTGGGAAACATTACCGTTGTACGGCTCAAAGTCTCCAACCTATGTCTCATGATAAATTATTAGAAGAAAAATTCATTCCCTTGCCCTGACTGGTTTGGCTCAGTAGATAGAGCGTTGGCCTGCGGACTGAAGGGTCCCGGGTTCGATTCCAGTCAGGGGCATGTACCTTGGTTGTGGGCACATCCCCCATGGGATGTGTGCAGGAGGCAGCTGATCGATGTTTCTCTCTCATTGATGTTTCTAGCTCTCTATACCACTCCCTTCCTCTCTGTAAAAAAATCAATAAAAATATACATTAAAAAAAAATTCATTCCCTCAAACTTTCACTAAAAAATAAGATAGTCAACAAATAAAGACACTTCACTGAATCTAAAGTTTCTTGCTAAGGGGAAAATTACCTACAAAAATCTCTTAAGCGCCCTAGCCAGTTTGGCTCATTGGATAGAGTGTTGGCCTGCGGACTAAAGGGTCCCAGGTTCGATTCCGGCCAAGGACACATGCCTGGGTTGCGTAGGGGGGGCGTGCAGGAGGCAGCCAATCAATGATTCTCATCATTGATGTTTCTATCTCTCTATCCCTCTCCCTTCCTCTCTGAAATCAACAAAAATAGGTTTAAAAAAATAAAATAAAAATCTCTAAAGCAACTTTTGTTTTGAACAAATGGACATTACATGGATAATAATAAGTGGCTGATCACACATGAGAAGCTTTAATGGTGTCATATTCAATCAGCTCATAGGAGCACTCAAGTATTCAGCTAGCTGATATTAAAAAGAACCATTCATAAACTTTTCTTGAATTAAATTGTTTCAAAGAGATAATGGAGAGTTGAACAAACCATCCTCCTTCACTATGACCCATCATTTAGAAAACTCCTGATGCCCCTGTAAATTCCACAGATCTCCCCACAAACACACATACATCACATTACTGCTATTATTTCTCTTTTGTTCAGATGTGTCCACACTGTTTCTGCACTCTTTTTGGAGCTACGTACCAACAAAAAAACCTAACAAACATATCATTAATCTCTTTCATAAGAGGAAAACAATAATCAATCATTGGCCAGCAAACCTTGTTGGTAAAATACTTGAAAGTCTTTTTTAAAGATATCATGGAGAGGAACAAATACAAAAGATTTATAGAATAAACAGAGTATCTTGGAATATATGACAGTATCACCTACTAAGATTATACATTGTCAGGTCAATAGTTGGATTATTATCTCAATAAAAAAGATTAAGAAAAAAGTTGAAGAATTTAAACAATTTGAGAACATATTTCTAAAGTCATGTAAAAATCCAAGCAGTAATTTGATTTCATCTTAATACATTTAATTCATACATTTATTAAATCTTTTCAATTGTGCTAATTAATAGCTTTGCTACAAAAATGGAGTACTGCCTACTCAAGCACAATCAATTCTTTTAGAAAAAAAGAATGGCTTGGCTGGCATGGCTCAGTGGTTTTATGTATACCTACGAACCAGGAGGTCACAGTTCGATTCCAGGTCAGAGCACATGCCCAGGTTGAGGGCTCAATCCCCAGTAGGGGGCATGCAGGAGGCAGCCAACCTTGCAAAATGTCAAAATATTTGGATAATAAATCATCACTGATATTTTTATCACCCTCTCCCTTCCTTTCTGAAATCAATAAAACTATATTTAAGAAAAAAAATGTACTTGGAGATATTCTTTTTGAGTTAAAATTTAACCAGAAAGTATCAACCATCCCCATAAACAGCAGAAAACAAAATATTTGTGAACTACCTCAAACCCACAGGAGGGAAATAAGTCCCAACTTACACTGTTTATACCACACATTTCCTCAGATTCTTACTGACAAAAGTTTATCACCTCTGTCATTTCAAAACAATTTTTAAAATTAAGAACAATTAATGATCAATTAATTTACAACAAAGGAATCAAGAATATACGAATGGGAAAGGATAGTCTCTTTAATGAATGATATTGGGAAAACTGGACAGCCACATGCTAAAGAATCAAAATGGACCACTATCTTACATCATACACAAAATGGATTAAAAAGACTTAAAACATAAGACCTGAAACCAACTAATTCCTATAAGAAAGCATATGTGGTAATCTCCCTGATATCTATCTTCGCAATGATTTTTTGGATCTGACACCAAAAGCAAAGGCAACAAAAGCAAAACTAATCAAGTGGGACTACATCAAACTAAAAAGCTTCTATATAGCAAAGGAAACCATCAGTAAAATGAAAGGCAACCTACTGCAAGGGAGAAAATATGTGCAGATCATACATCTGAATAAATGGTTAATATCCAAAATTCATGAAGAAATAATTCAATTCAATAGCAAAAAAAAAAAAAAAAAATCTGATTAGAAAATGGGCAGAGAATCTGAATAGACATTTTACATTTGGCCAACAGGTACACAAAAAAGGTGCTCAACATCACTAATTACCAGTAAAATGCAAATCAAAACCACATAAATTATCACCTCACACCTGTTAGAATGGCCAACATCAAAAAGGCAAGAAACAAGTATTGGCAAGGAAGTGGAAGAAAGGGCACCATTGTGCGCTGTTGGTGGAAATGTATGGTGTAACCACTATAGAAATCAGTATCAAAATTCCTCAAAACATTTAAAGTAGAACTGTCATACAGCCCAGCAATTACACTTGCAGATATTTATCCAAAGAAAATGAAAAAACTGCCTCAAAAAATATATGTATCCCCATGTTCATTATTTATGACTAGAGGCCCAGTGCACGAATTCGTGCACCAGTGGGGTTCCTCAGCCTGGCCTGTGGACATTCCCCAAGGGTCCTGGATTGAGAGAGGGCACAGGTCAGGCTGAGGGATCCCACCAGTGCACGATCAGGACTGGAGAGGGACTGCGGGGGGCTC
Organism: Myotis myotis; assembly: GCF_014108235.1. Taxonomy (NCBI): domain Eukaryota; kingdom Metazoa; phylum Chordata; class Mammalia; order Chiroptera; family Vespertilionidae; genus Myotis; species Myotis myotis. The sequence continues at coordinate 41,159,448 of NW_023416314.1, forward strand.
CAGGGCGTGTCTGGCCCATCTGACCCAGTCCTGATCGGCCGGACCCCAGCAGCAAGCTAACCTATCGGTCAGAGCGTCTGACCCCTGGTGGTCAGTGCACGTCATAGCTACCGGTAGAACGGTTACTTGGGCTTTTATATATATAGATAGATAGATAGATAGTCAAGATATGGAACCAACCTAAGTGTCCAAAGATGGATAAAAGTATAAAGAAAATGTGTGTGTGTGTGTGTGTATCCATATATATATATGGATACATATTTTTTATATGTACATACACACATACATATACATATACACACACATACATATACATATGGGCAGAATATTATTGAGATAAAAATACAATAAAATCTGGTCATCAACAAGATAAAATTTGGGAGCATTATGCTAAGTGAAAAAAGACAGAAAAATACAAATGCAACATGGTCTCACTTATATGTAGAATCAAAAAAAAGACAATAAAAAGTGAACTCATGATAGAACAAATCAGTGGTTGCTAGAGGTGGGGGAATAGGTGAAACAGGTAAAAGGGGGGGTTCAAAACTGCAAATTTCTGGTTATAAGTCATATGGATATAATGTACAGCATGGTGACTAAATTTAATACTGTATTGCATATTTGAAAGTTGCTGAGTAAATCATAAAAGTTCTCATCACAAGAAAAAGAAATTTTGTAACTATGTATGGTGACAGGTATTAATTGTACTTACTGTGGTGATCATTTCCCAATATATATAAATATTGAATCATTATGTTGTATATTTGAAACTAATATAATTATACCTTAAAGAAATCAGCTTAGCGCTGGCCAGGTAGCGCAATTAGTTAGAGGGTTGTCCCAATATGCCAACATTGTAGGTTCGATCCCTGATCAGAGCACATGTAAGAAGCAACCAATGAATGCATAAATAAGTGGAACAACAAATTGATGCTTCTCTTAAATCAATTTTTTAAAAATTATTTTATTGATATTTGAGAGAGAGAGAGAAAGGGAAAAGGATAGAGTATAAACATCAATGAGAGGAAAACATCATCTATCGATTGCCTCCTGCACATCCCTACTGCGGTTCAAGCACACAACCAGGAATCGAACCTGTGACCTCCTGGTTCCTGGGTCGACACTCAACCACTGAACCACACTGGCCAGGCTCTCTCAAATCAATTTTTAAAAATCAGCTTAAAAAAAGATGTCTAAGATAGTTAAAGGAGCTATTTGTATACAAAAGCAGCATAGAAGAACCACTGATTTACTGCTAAGTACCATCTTATCAATACCCAAAGGATCTTCATCCTCCTTAAATCTATTCCATTTATTCAGAAATTCAGACATTATCATATAGTCACTTAAACTTGTCCGTAAGTATTTACCAAGAAAACAAGCTGATAACTCTAAAGAATAACTGAATGATCTGGCAACACCAATTAATTGTAGCAGGTATCCCAACCTTGAATAATGTGGATTAATCACTACCATTATGAAGCACAATCCCATACTGAATAGTATAAATGACAATGACATAATGATGGCCCCAAATCTCTTGCTCCATTTCCAGATTTGTTATAGGACTTATTTCTAAATCACAAGATTATCTCTGCCCACAAAATCAAAGTTGACAACTTCCCACAAAAATAGGAAAATCAAAGAAAGCTTTATTTAGATCTGGATCTCTCAGTAATACTGAAGTAAGTTCCTCCAAGAGTATAACAAAACTGCTGCCCTGCAACCTCCATCTGACTTAGAAGTTACAGGGCATCCTTCCTCTGAGGGCCCCAATTATTCATTCTTTAATTCATTTAACTAACTTTTAGTGAGCACCTACTAATTGCCAGGCACTCAGTCAACATTAGGAATTTTAAAAAAGGGCAATTCAACTTCAGCACGTAAGTTGGTGAGACACATCAGATAATGAAGAGACCTTTTATTTTCAAATCACTGAACATGAATATAAATATATTCATACAAAAACAAATAATCTCCAAATAAACCCAAAATCTGCAATCATGGAATAACATCCAATACATTTCAGAAGTCTAACCTATTTTATCAAGTACAGCCTACACAAACACTAAGTCAAACAGAAGTAACATATGACCCTGGCTGGTTTGGCTAAATGGATAGAGTGTCGGCCTGTGGACTGAAGGTCCTGGGTTCAATTCCCATCAAGGGCACAGGCTCGAGTTGCAGCGACAATCTGCAGTAGGGGGCATGTAGGAGGCAGCCAATCAGTGGTTCTCTCTCATCATTGATGTTTCTATCTCTCCCGCCCTCTCTGAAATCAATAAAAAAATAATTTAAAAATAAACAAAGCCATTCAATACTTAAAAAAAAATATGTATGCATTTTCAAAGGGAGCAAAAATGGTTCTTGGAAGGGCTAAAATGGTCTTAAATGGCTCCTTGGAAAAGATAGTGATTTAAAAAAAAAAAAGGTTGAAAAGCACTGATTTAATGCTTAAGTATCTTTTCCATCTTAATTCTGTAGATAAAAACAAGTACACAAAATAGATGTCCATGTTAACCAAGTCCACTGCCTCAAAACCTTTCTTTCATAGAGTACAATCAAAAAGAATTATAGGTGGAATGACAATCATTACTAGGAGCGATCAAGCAAAAGGAGTTACGAAATACATAAATATTGGAATTGGAACCTGACAAGGACATATCTACTTCACATAGTTCATATTACTGTAAAAAAATATAACCTTTTAATGGTCAATTAAGATAGTCCCTTTCTCCAGTACATTACAAGATCATTTAAAAACTCACTGAGCCCTGGCTGGTGTGGCTGAGTTGGTTGGAGTGTCGTCCCATAAACAAAAAGGTGGTGGGTCAGAGTGTGTAAGGGAAGCAACTGATCGATGTTTCTCACATTGATTTTCTCTTTCTCTATTCCTCTCTAAAATCAATTTTTTAAAAAACTCACTGAAAAACTATGTGACTACTGATCTATGGCAAATAACCATGTCTTTGCATTCACATCCCACCAGATATCCAGCACCTAATGATGTATCTGAAATCCTTAGCAAATATTTAAACCACTATTTCATTTGGTGATAAAATGAACTTTCCATTATCTGATTTAACACAATAATGTTGAATTTGTTTGAAAATTTGATTTGGTAGTTATGGGAGGCATTTAACATAATATTGTATGATGTTTCTTTTAAACGGGTTTTAATTTTCCCCAAGAATAATTTAGGGCTTGTTTTGTCAATTATTGTTAAATCTTATTTGAATTTTCAGAATTTTTTACAATGAACGTGCAATAAAAAATAAAGCTTTTGCAACTATAACTAAAAATCCACAAAATCAAAAAGGACTCAAATAATCAAATCTCAAAAAATAACAGAAAACAACATTTAAAACAAGAATCATGACATTCTTGTTTCTATGCACTACTTCCCTGTTTAAAACCTGGCCTAACAGAATGTATTATCTCAACCAAATATGTTTCATTTATGGGTTCTCAACTACTGATTTAAGAAACTAATCCAAAGAAAATGTGTCCTTTGGAAAAAATCTATCTCCATTAGAGAACCAACTTTCTGCAAAGTACTGCTGCATGTGCTGAATGGCCCATTTTATCCAAAGTAGAGAGTTCAAACATATATGAATGAGGAAAGGCAATTGAATATCTCTTGTATCTCAACCCATGTCCATGATTTTAAATCTTTCCCTCTTGTACTGACATTGAGCTATAGCTTACCTGAGAATTTTTAAATATTCCCAATCATATGAATCAGGAGAATGATGTGTGGTATAGTCAGTGTAACTTTAAGAGAGCCAAACCTGCTTTTTATATGTACCAAAATTGGAAGTGTTTGTATTGGTTCCTAAAGTCAGGGTTGGTTTGTTACCAAAGAGCCCGCCACTGGTTGTACCAAATGAAGGAGCACTGGTTGTGCTGGTTCCAAATGTAGTAAGCTTGTTATTGCCAAACAGGGTCTAAAAAGAACAGAATACAGGGAAAAATTTTAGTATAAAAAACAGTAAATAGAGGTTAACTCGGGTATGCGGGATTGGTGTGAAGGAAAGGAGAGATGTCAAATCCATAATTCTCTTTCATCATTGATGTTTCTATCTCTCTCCCTCTCCCTTCATCTCTGAAATCAATAAAAATATTTTTTTAAAAAAAGATAACAGGAGGATGAATAAAGACTATCAGAGCCCTAGCTGGTTTGGCTCAGTGGATAGAGCATCTGTCTGTGGACTGAAAGGTCCGGGGTTTGATTCCGGTCAAGAGCACATGCCTGGGTTGTGGGCTCAATCCCCAGTGGGGAACATGCGGGAGGCAACTGATCAGTGATTCTCTCTCATCATCGATGTTTCTATCTCTCTTTCCCTCTTCCTTCCTCTCTGAAATCAATAAAAATATATTTTAAAAAAAAGACTAGCAGAAAAGTAAACTAGTCTGAGCAACATTAACATTATGAATACAGCCTCAGAAGTTAATGGAAATCCCTCAGCAAATAGAAGATTTTAGAGAGGCAAAGAAAAATAATATAGGAATCAAATTTATTTTTTTTAACCTGGTAACAGAAATGTACCATGTATTTAATTAGCCAGTAGAAGCAATTACAATAAAAAACTTAAGCATTCTATAATATAAATCAGCAGTTCTCAACCTGTGGGTCTCAACCCCTTTGGGGGTCGAATGACCCTTTCACAGGGGTCGCCTAAGACCATCAGAAAACACATATATAATTACATATTGTTTTTGTTGAAGGGTCCAGGTTTGATTCCAGTCAAGGGCATCTCAGTTGCAGGCTCCTCCCTGACCTGGACCCTGGTCTGGCTCCTGTAGGAGGCAACCAATCGATATGTTTCTCTCACATCAATATTTCTCACTTGATTAATCACTATGCTTTAATTATGTTCAATTTGTAACAATGAAAATACATCCTGCATATCAGATATTTACATTACGATTCATAACAGTAGCAAAATTACAGTTATGAAGTAGCAACGAAAATAATTTTATGGTTGGGGGTCACCACAACATGAGGAACTGTATTAAAGGGTCGCAGCATTAGGAAGGTTGAGAACCACTCATATAAGTGAACCTTCAAAGCATTAAGCGAAAGAAATCTGTCACAAAAGACCACACATTATATGAAATGATCAAAATAGGTAAATTCATAGACAGAAAGCAGGCCTGAGGTAATTGGGGGCAATGAGAAGTGATGAGTATGAGGTTCCCTTTTAGGGTGATAAATATATTCTAAAATTGATTGTGGTGATAGTTTCACATTCTGTGACTATAATAAATAGCCACTGAATGTAAACTTTAAAAGGGTAAATTGTATGGTACGTAGATTATATCTCAATAAGGTTATTTAAAAATAACTTTCAGAGGCATTATATAATTTTCACAATTTCTCACCTCAACTAGCTAACCAAACAAAGTTAAGAAATAACAGATTCCACTCTCTATAAAATCAGAACTACGTGTTTTGGAGGTTTTTTTAAATTACCCACAACAATATGTTTAAAGCTTTTTATAATGGGCACATAATACAAATTGACTGCTTCATACTAATTCTCATACAATTTAAGTGGTAATCAAGAATTTACTATTGTTTTTAAGTCAAGCACATTCTAAAATTATAATTTACTTAAATAACTTAACAAGGAAAATAATTCAGTTAAGCCTTCAGCAACATGAGAATTATAAAAACACCAACAATTAACAATTTGATCAATACCAAAAATATTTAATTCTCAAATATCATATCAACTTGTCACCTAAAACAGGTCAGAACAAAAAGTTAAAAATTACCTGATTTAAGAATGAAAGCATCTCAATTTAGACTCAACAATTTTAATTAACAAATTGGAGGATAGTTTGCTATCAAAAGTAAACTGCACACAAGCATGAGGTAAAGAAGTTTAAAAAGGAACTTACTATTTGAAAAGTGACCTATTAAAGTTACCTAATAACTTTTCAGTATCAAATCATATAATATACCCAATAAAATATTTGAAAAACAAGTCAAATCTTTTTTAGAAATTCCCTTAACAGATTTAAACACATCTTCATATTATAATCAAATGTAAAAACCTACCGAACCAACAGCACCAAATCCAGTACTGGTCTGCCCAAAGAGACCTGTTCCTGTTCCAAATGCTGTCCCAGTGCTGGTGTTTGTAGCTGTCCCAAAAAGACCTCCCGGCTGCGAGGCTTGGGTTACTCCAAATAAACCCTGCAAGAGATAACCTAGATTAAAAGATGTCCTACAGTAGTCATTTTAAGAGATTTTCTTAGATTAATACTAATAGTCGACTTTTTTTAAGTTTATGTGATAAGTAGTATCCTTAACACTCTACATAGAGCATTTCTTTTCTTCACAACAACCCTTAAAAGCTGGGCAATTTTCCTAAAGAAAACAAACCTCAGAGCAGTCAAAAATTTGACCAATATGTCACAGCTATGGAGTGGCAGAACCAAATTTCAAATAAGCAAAGCTTGTATCGCCCAATGTTTAAGATATTTTACTTATGCATTAGTTCACAAAAGAAAATTATTGCACTAATGGACTATTGTTGAAGTGACAATTTAAAGTAGTATTTTTAAACAGTTTCATTGAGACATAATTTACATATAAAATTTACTCATTTATACACTATTCAATGGTTTTGTGCAACCATCCTCACTCTCTAAATTTAGAACACTTTTATCACTATAAAAAGAAACCCCAGGGCCCGACTGGTGCTGCTCAGTGGTTGAGCACTGACCTATGAACCAGGAGGTCACAGTTTGATTCCGGGTCAGAACAAAATGCCTGGGTTGCAGCCTCGATCCCCAGTAGGGGGCATGCAGGAGGCAGCAGATCAATGACTGACGTTTCTATCTCTCTCTCCCTCTCTCCTCCTCTCTGAAATCATAAAAAAATATATTTAAAAAAACCCAACCGGCTCATAAGGGGCAGGGCCAGCTGGCCAACCTCCCACGTCCCTCCCCTGCCCCCCTGCCGACCTGACCCCTGTTGGCCCCCATTGGAGTGGGCTGGTCAGATCCCACCCGCGCACAAATTCGTGCACCAGGCCTCTAGTCCTATCCTATATAATAAAAGGGTAATATACAAATAGACCAAATGGCAGAACAACCTAACAACCAATCAAAGCATAATATGCAAATGATATGCTAAGGCTGCTCAATTGCTCGCTATGATGTGCACTGACCACCAGGAGGCAGATGCTCCAACCGGTAGGTTAGCTTGCTGCTGGGATCCAGCCGATCAGGACTGAACGAGATGGGCCTGACATGCCCTGGAGCCCTCCCACAGTCCCTCCCAGGCCTGACTGTGCACTGGTAGGGTCCCTCAGTATGGCTTGCACCCTCTCGCAATCCAGGACACCTCGGGGGATGTTGGAGAGCCAGTTTCAGCCCGATCCCACAGGGGAGTGGGCCTAAGCCATCAGTCAAACATCCTTAGCACTGCCACGGAGGCAGGAGAGGCTCCCGCCACTACCGCTGTGCTAGCCAGCCGTGAGTCCAGCTTCTCACTGAGCAGCACTCCCCCTGTGGGATCGGGCTGAAACCGGCTGTCCAACATCCACTGAGGGGTCCCAGATTGCGAGAAGGCACAAACCAGGCTGAGGGACCCCACCGGTGCACAACTGAGGCCAGAGAGAGACGGGGGAGGTTGGCCAGCTGGGGAGGGACTATGGGAGGGCTCCAGGGCATGTCCGGCCCATCTCACTCAGTCCTTATTGGCCGGACCGGATCCAGCAGCAAGCTAACCTACCAGTTGGAACGTCTGGTCCCTGGTGGTCAGTGCATGTCATAGTGAGTGGTTGAGTGGCCTTAGCGTATCATTAGCATATTACGCCTTGATTGGTTGAACAGACGACCAGTAGACGGACACTTAGCATATTAGGCTTTTAGTATGTAGGATACGCTGAACCAAGTTTTCTGGGAAAACTCCCACTTGGTCATGGTATATAATCCTTTTCAATACGCTGCTGAATTCGGTTTGCAAGTATTTTGATGATTTTTTGGGGGGAATAGCTGTACTTGTTTTTTCATCAGGCAGAGTATCTCTAAAACTCTGAACATATAAAAAAATTAGAGATAGACCTTGGTAATTCTTGGTAAATTCCAAGAATTCTAATAAAAAAGCTTACTCTGAATTCCCTTTAACTGTATACGTCCCTAAAAGAGCCCCTAGATAAAACTAGTAATGATGTATGGAATTCCTCTTTTACTTTCTACACAGAAGCATTTACCCAATATGGCTCTGAGATGTGGCTCTCCCTTTATTTATTTTAATTAATTAAACTTCTTTGCCTGACTCTGCTTAAGGGAACAAACTAAAAGAACATTCTGAAATATAGCCAGTAATTTATAACTATTTTCTCCTACAATCTACAGAATGGCTGGAGTCAATGCCCTAAAGTGTAGCTTCAGGGTGGCAAACTGTAGTACACCCAGCAGCTCTTACTGATAAGAAAATATGCTCAGAAAAGATAAGTGACTTGCTCTACAGCCTCTCAATGAGTACAGAGTAGAGCCTGAAATAGAATCTAGGTATTAATTATTCAAAAATTTTGCTCTCTTCCCATTACTACATATCATCAATCCTTAAGAAATGTAGTACAGGTAGAACTTGCTTTGACATGATAAAATCCTAATTACTTAGCTCTATAAATAAGACCTGGAGTTACCAGGTGTACTGGTTACTAAGGTGGATATTTTTCAATAGGTGGAGTTACACATGTTGATATGCTATTTGATATGTATGCTATTTTGTATTGACAAGCTTCAAAACTTTGTATGTCAAATTTGCTGAAGGTATTAACATCATAGATATTTTTATGCTTAAAAATGTCGAGTTTCGTGCCAAAAAGAGCATTTATAGGAAGTTTTAATTCATTATTTTGAAAAAAAGTGCTGCTGAAAGTTATCATATACTTTGGGAAGCTTATGGTGAACATGCTCTATCTCAAGACACTTGTGAACGCTGGTTTAAATGCTTTAAAAGTGATGACGATTTAGATGCGAAAGACAAAGAATGTCCAGGTCAACCGAAAAAGTTTGAAGACCAACAATTACAAGCATTATTGGCTGAAGATGCGTGTCAAACCCAAAAACAACTTGCAGAAAGAGTAAACGTTGCTCAGCAAACAATTTCCGATCGTTTACAAGCAATAGGAAAGATTTTAAAGGAAGGAAAATGGGTGCCACATCAACTGAATGAAAGATAAATGGAAAACCGAAAAGTCATCAGTAAAATGTTGCTTCAACAGCAGGAAAGTCTTTTTTGCATTGAACTGTGACTGGTGATGAAAAGTGAATTTATTTTGAGAATCCCAAACGCACAAAATCATAGGTTGATCTAGGTCAACCATCAACATCGACTGCAAGGCCAAATTGCTTCGGTAAGAAGACAATTCTGCGTTTGGTGGGATCAGGAAGGTGTGGTGTATTATGAGCTTCTAAAACCAGGTGAAACTGTTAATAATGATGGCTACCAACAACAAATAATCATATTGAACCACACTTTGATCGTAAAATGATGAGAATGGGCCAGAAGACACAGCTAATAATTTTGCTTCATGATAACGTACCATTACACACTTCAAAACCAGTTAAAGACACACTAAAAGATCTTGTCTGGGAAGTATTAACCCACCCGCCGTATTCACCAGACCTTGTTCCTTCAGATTACCACTTGTTCCTATCGATGGGGCACGCACTTTCTGAGCAGCACTTCAAAACAAAGAAGTGGAAAACTGGGTCTCTGAATGGTTTGTCTCAAAACAAGAAAAGTTCTATTGGGACGGTATCCACAAATTACCTGAAAGATGGGGGAAATGTGTAGCTAGCGATGGACATTACTTTGAATAAAGCACTTTTGATGTTTCTCTTGAAATTATCGTGTTTTCTTTGATTACAAAATCCACATTATTAACCGGTACACCTGATATTTAAGGGCCTGTTTCCTTACCATGGTGTTGGTGCTCGGCTGTCCTAGGGTGCTGGTATTACCAAAGGAAAAGCCAGTGTTCGGGGTGGTTGTGGCCTGGGCAAATGGTTTGTTGAAGAGGCTGGTAGTTTGCTGATTCTGTTGGCCAAAGAGACCACCTGGATTTGTTCCAAATCCAGTCGTACCTTTCAGGAAATAGAAATAAAGAAAAGGAAAAATAAATGGAGGGCAAAAAACTCCGAACCTCACATTATCCAGTTACTACAACAGTCTTATTATATGGATTACATCTCTATTGCCCTACTCAAACCAAGTAACTGTTTCATTTTCCAACCTATTTCACCTAACTCCAGATTTCCTTCAGACTTTAATTCTTACAATAATACTAAGTCCAAGAACCCTGGCTGAACTAAGTGATCCTCCTTCTTGAGCCCATAACGTTCTTCTATTTTAGAAGACAGCATGCTACATTCAAAGTCTATGTGTGCATTTTAACCTTGTTAGACTAAGTTTTTCTTCAGAACAGAGGCTTTCTCTTTATATCAACGCTAGAGGCCCGGTGCATGAAATTTGTGCATGGGTAGGGTCCCTAGCCCTGGCTGGCAATCAGAGCCAATCTGTGGGGCAACCAGCAGGGCCCCCGCTGGCACCCGCCTTGGATGGCCTGGCGCCATCCCCTCACCGACCTTGCCCCCTGCTGCCACCACTGGTTGCCTCCTGCAGAGGGAGGCGACTGGCAGGGTGATCGGGGATGGGGGGTGCCCCCGCTGGCACCCACCTTGGCTGGCCTGGGGCCTGTGGGCTGGGGAAGCTCCTGTGTTGAGCATCTGCCCCCTGGTGGTCAGTGTGCGTCATAGCGACCGCTCGTTCTGCCGGTCAATTTGCATATTAGGCTTTTATTATATAGGATATTTAGCATAGGGTGTGACATGACAATACTCAAAGAATATGTGGCTAAATGAAATCACAGAATACGAAAACTGAAGAGAATGTTAAATGCCACTTAAAATGTGTTTATTAGTGTATTTTTGTGTGTTTGTATAGATCACTCTAGAAATCTACGAAAAGTCTAACTTTTGCTATTTCTCCAGAGGCAAACTGGTGGCTTAGGAAGGGAAAGAAAAGATTTTTGGTTATAAATACTTTTTAAAAAATATTGCATAAACTTTATATCATATATGTGTATTACCTTTGCAAAAGTAATATATTTATAAAGTAATTTAGTAATCATCCTAGACTTCTTTCACACCTTACATCAAATCAATCTACTAGCAAATCCCATTAGTTCTAGTCAAATTAACATTCTTACCATCTCCACAGCACCATTCTCATTCAAGCCACATCATCTCTCATGTAGATAGAACACTAGCTTTTCTAACTGACTTGTTTCCACCCATGTCCCATAACAATCCACTCTTAATATAGCAGCTACCAGAATGATCCTTCACTCACAATCATATGATTTCTCTTTCTAAACCAGTGGTTCTCAACCTTCCTAATGCTGCGACCCTTTAATACAGTTCCTCATGTTGTGGTGACCCCCAACCATAAAATTATTTTCGTTGCTACTTCGTAACTGTAATTTTGCTACTGTTATGAATCGTAATGTAAATATCTGATATGCAGGATGTATTTTCATTGTTACAAATTGAACATAATTAAAGCATAGTGATTAATCACAAAAACAATATGTAATTATATATGTGTTTTCCAATGGTCTTAGGCGACCCGTGAGAAGGTCGTTCGACCCCCAAAGGGGTCGTGACCCACAGATTGAGAACTGCTGTTTTAAACCCTTTAATGGCTTCCCAACTCAAATAAAAATTCAAATCTTGACACTGGCCCACAAAGCCCTTCAAAATACTGTCCCTATATTCCCCAGTACTTCCCCTTGTCTCTCCTTTGCCAAAAACAGATTTTTAGAGTTATAGTTTCCTCTAGCTGGAATGTTCTTCCCCAAAAAATCTGTATAGCTTTATGCCTCACCTTCTTCAGCTAGGTGGCTGCTCAAATGTTACCTCATTAGCCCTAGCTGATTTGGCTCAGTGGACGTTGGCCTCAGTTACAGGCTCAATCCCTGCCCCCAGTCAGGGTGTGTGTGGGAGGCCACCAATCAATGTGTCTCTCTTGCATATGTTTCTCTCTGTCTCTCCCCCTCCCTTCCACTCTCTCTAAAAATCAATGGACCAGTCGGTTTGCTCAGTAGTTGAGCTTCGACCTATGAACCAGCAAGTCATGGTTCAATTCCTGGTCAGGGCACATGCCCGGGTTGTGGGTTTGATCCCCTGTATGAGGCATGCAGAAGGCAGCTGATCAATGATTCTCTCATTGAGTGAGTCACTCTCTCTCCCTCCCTCCCTCCCTCTCCCTCTCCCTTCCTCTCTCTGAAATCAGTAATATATGAAAAAATAAAATCAATGGAAAAATATACTTGGGTGAGTATTAACAACAAAAAATGTTACTTCATTAGTAAAGCACTTTTTAACCATCTTCATTTAAAACTGTATGTCTCCTCTGGGAAGTGTTGGGGATAAGAGATCAACCGAAGGACCTGTATGCATACATATAAGCATAACCAATGGACACAAGACACAGGGGGGTGGGGTGAGGACATGTGTGGGGGGTGGGGGGGGAGCGGGGTAGGGGAGGTTGGGGGAAGGTCGATGGGGGAAAAAAGGAGACATATGTACTACTATTTGTAATACTTTAACCAATTAGAAAAAAAAGTTAAAGAACACAAAAAAAACTGTATGCCTCCCTACCTCCCCCAAAACACCAGGCCCTCCTTATTCCTTCAGCATCCCTGAATTATTTTTCTCCTTAGCACTTCTGACGTTATTTTTAGTAATGGTTTACTTTTAGTTGTCTGTCCCTCCTCAATATAGCCCAATATGATGTCAATTGCTTACTAGTTCCAAAGGCTGTTTTGTTCTGACCATATGCGAAGCCTGAATTAGTGGTGGAGGAGCTGAAGAGTCCTGTTGCACTAGACGTGGCCGGAGAAGTCCCAAACAAGCCAGTTGTGGTACCTGCTCCAACCTGGTTCTGGGGGCCTTTCCGGTTAGCCTGATAATCCTCTAAACGAAGTTCCTAGAGGGAAAACATATTTCCAATTTTACTATGCAGCCAAAAATGTATTTAGGAGACTAACACCTGAATTTACTATTTAAGTTCTATGGTAACACAAAAAACCATGACTATAAAATAGAAAACTACAAGTGACATTAATTTAGTATCATTATAGAAAACATTCTCAATAGTGTATAACGGACATTAAAATATATACCATTTTTTCCATAAACTACAGGCCAAAGAATCTACCCACCTTAATCTTAATTTTCTTTTATAAACAACTAGAGGCCCGGTGCACAAAAATTTGTGCACTCGGGGGGAGGGGGAGTCCCTCAGCCCGGCCTGTGCCCTCTCGCAGTCTGGGACCCCTCAGGAGATAACGACCTGCTGGCTTAGGCCTGCTCCCGGGTGGCAGAGGGCAGGCCCAATCCCTAGGTGCAGCCCCTGGTCGGGCTCAGAGCAGGGCCGATTGGGGAGTTGGGGCGCTGCCCCGTCATGCACAGAGCAGGGCAGATTGGGAGGTTGTGATGCCACCCTCAGTCACGCTCAGGGTAGGGCCAATTGGGGGGTTGGGGCACCGTCCCGTCACACTCAAGGCAGGGTCGATGGGGAGGTTGCGGCGCCACCCCTGTCACGCACAGAGCAGGGCCAATCAGGGGGTTGGGGCGCTGCCCCCGTCACACACAGAGCAGGGCCCATCAGGGGGTTGGGGCGCCGCCACTCTCATACTCAGGGCAGGGCCGATGGCGAGGGTATGGCTCTACCCCATCACACACAGAGCAGGGCCCGTGGGGGCGGGGGGGGGGAGGGAGTTGGGGAGCTCCCCCCTGTCAGGCACAGAGCAGGGCTGCTCAGGGGGTTGGGGCCCCGCCCCCTGTCACACACAGAGCCCCAGGGCGATCAGGGGGTTTGGGCGCTGCCCTCTGTCACGCTGATCCCGGTGCCGGGAGGCATATTACCCTTTTACTATATAGGGTAGAGGCCTGGTGCATGGGTGGGGTGGCTCGTTTGCCCTGAAGGGTGTCCTGGATCAGGGTGGGGGTCCCCACTGGGGTGCCTGGCCAGTCTGGGAGAGGGACTGAGGGCTGTTTTCAGGCTGGGAGTGACTGAAATTCCCAACCGCTCCTTTTTTTCTTTTCCTTTTTTATTCTGGGCCAGCTTTTCCTTGAGGCTTGGCTCCAGCTCTTAGGCCTCCGAGGCTGAAGGTAGGTTTTTTACAATGTTGCGAATCTGCTGGCTGAAGTCCGGCGGTATTTGTTACAATGTTTCTTAAACTGCCCGCTCAGAGGCCTGCAGCCGCAGGCGGGGAACGGGGAACGTTGGTTTCCTCCAACGATCCTCTGTCACTGAGGCAAGCAAGCCTCATGTTAGTTTCAAGCTGCCTGGCTGCCGGCCGCCATCTTGGCTGACAGTTAATTTGCATATCTCGCTGATTAGCCAATGAAAAGGGTAGCGGTCGTACGCCAATTACCATGTTTCTCTTTTATTAGTGTAGATAACTTTTTTAATAGAAAATTTTATTCAACATACAACATTTTCCAGCAAAAAAAGGCAATATAAAAGAGTTGGCGTACTTTGCTACTACCGAAACAAATAAAAAATACTGGAAAAGGATGAAAATAAGTGTGATTTGAGATTCTATTTTACTGCACTCAAAACTAGACATGCAGGTGGCATTAACTCCAAAATAAAAGGTCAGGAGTTTTTACAAAGTTAACAGCATACTAACCACTAGTGAGCATGCCCTTTGCTAAAAGGCTCTCCCCTTTTTTTTTTTTATTTGTTCCACCCGTCCCATTTTAAGGAAATTCCATTTATAATTTTTTCACCTGCATGTATGAACTCTTAAGATCATTAAGTTTGCGGAGAGGCAGCATAGTACACATACCTCAATTATATTTAACAGTGTTCCATTTAATAAAAAGACCCCAGAATGTCAGATTTTATTCAATGCATCCCCTTTGCAAATGGGCTGCAGAACAGTAGCTGACAGAAGTGAGATCAGTTTATTAAAAAGACCCAGGTAGCCCTGGCCAGTTTGGCTCAGTGGATAGAGCATCGGCCTGCGTACTAAAGGGTCCCGGGTTCAATTCCTCCAGGGCCAGGTTGCAGGCTCGATCCCCAGTGGGGGGTGTGCAGGAGGCAGCCGATTGATGTTTCTCTCTCATTACTGATGTTTTTATCTGATTCTCCCTTTCTCTTTCTCTCTGAAACCAATCAATTAAAAAAATAATTAAAAAGACCCAGGTAGCACCCTGGCTGGATGGCTCAGTTGGAGTATCGTCCTGTGTACCAAAATGTTGCAGGTTCCATCCCTGAAGGCAACCAATTGATTTCTCTCTCTCTCTCTTAAAATCAATTAAAACATATCCTCCAGTGAGGATTTTAAAAAAAAAAGAGAGAGACCCAGGCAGCTGATGAGAGATCTGAGGATAATGCTTTGTTTCAGTACACTGCTTTTTATTATCCTATCTAATAATAGACAAACATGGTAATTAACCATAACTTTGCTACCCTTCCCATTGGCTAATCAGGGTGATATGCAAAATAACTGCCAACTAAGATGGCGGCTAATTTGCATACTGCAGGAAGATCCCGCTGCACAGCCCAAGGCGAGATCCTGGCCTGCCGTGTCTTGGGCGGGGTGGGCGGCAGCAGATCTGAGCTGGGCAGGATCCGGGCCTGCAGTGTCTTGGGTGGGGTGGGCGGGGCGGGCAGGGCGAGCGGCAGCGTGATCCGTGAGAGGGCACAGGTTGGGCTGAGGGACCCCTCTTCCCTGCCAGTGCACAAATTTTTGTGCATGGGCCTTCTAGTCTAATCTAATAAAAGAGAAACATGGTAATTGGCGTACGACCGCTACCCTTCCCATTGGCTAATCAATGAGATATGCAAATTAATTGCCAGCCAAGATGGCGATAACCGCCAACAAAGATGGCGGTTAATCTGCATACTCGCAATGATGAGAGGAGAAAGGGGAAGGACTGAATGGTGATTGGCAACCCAGGCGGCAGGCAAGCGTTGGGGGGTAGGCAAAGGCCGCCCTTCCCCAACCCCCAGCCGGTGATCGCCATGGGAAAGCTGGGGTTGCTGGCTGGCCTGCGGCCCTGATCACCATGGCAATTGGAGGGCAGGAGGGCCGGAGCGCAGGCCAGGCAGCAACTGCAGACCCCCACCATGGTGATCGGAAGGGGGGGAAGTCCGGAGCACAGGCCAGGCCGCAACACTGGACCCCCCGCCATGGCGATCGGAGGGCAGGAGGGCCAGAGCGCAGGCGAGGCATCAACCCCGGACCCCCACCATGGCAACTGACGGGCGGGAGGGCCTGCGTCCCTCGATCGCCATGGTGATCGGAGGGCGGGAGGGCCAGAGCGCAGGCCAGGCAGCAACCGTGGACCCCCACCATGGCGGTGGAAGGGCGGGAGGGCGGGGTGCAAGCCAGGCATCAACCCCGGACCCCCACCATGGCAACTGAAGGGCGGGAGGGCCTGCGCCCCTCGATCACCATAGCGATCAAGGGGAGGAGGGCAGGGCGCAGGCCAGGCCGCTACTGGGACTCCTGGAACCTCTCTTAAAGGTTCTCTTAAGGGAGTTGGCGAGGGACCTCGGAGAGCCCCAGGGGGCCCTGGTGCCAGCAAAACTGAGACCTGGGGCACGTCTCCCCAGAAGGTCCAGAGAACAGCCACTGCCGCCCGCCCGCATGCCAGCGCAAGGCATGGCACGCTGGGCCCGAGCACCCACCCCCTCCCGGAGGCCCCTGGCTTGCTCATGCAGCCCTGGTCACATCACCAGAGCAGCTATAAGGCACAGAAAGCACCAGGGACAGCCGCTTGCCCCCAGCCGCATTTGCAAAGACAAGGCCGGAGGGTGTGAGGGCCGGCTCAAATCTCCTTCTCCCTCCTTTTGCTCCTCCTCTGGCTGCTTAGCTTGCCCAGCTTCTTATCCAGGCTCCTCTGCAGCTGGGCCCACTTGGCGGGGTCCAGGGACCGGTCCTTGGCCCCACTGCCAGCGAACAGCACTCCCTCCCAGCTGATTCTCTGTGGGGCGTGGGCGCGGGCCCTGTCCCCACAGCCATGGATCTTGGGCAGGCAGTGGCTGAGGCAGTAGTGGTGGCTGCAGTGTGGGCAGAGCAGTCCCGGATTACGAGAGGGATGTCCGACTACTGGTTTAGGCCCAATCCCTGTAAACTGGCAGGACATTTTTCGAGGGGTCCCAAATTCGGGAGGGTGCAGGCCAGGCTGAGGAACACACCCACCCCCGTGCACGAATTTCGTGCACCGGGCCTCTAGTCTATATAATAAAAGCCTAAGCAACCATTACATGGAAAGACTGGAACTGGTGCTATTATGCACACTGACCACTAGGGGGCAGACGCTCAATGCAGGAGCTGCCCCCTGGTGGTCAGTGCACTCCCACAGGGAGAGCTCCACTCAGCCAGAAGCCGAGCTCACAGCTGGTGAGCACAACTGCCACAGTGGAAGCCTCTTCCGACTCCACAGCAGCAGGCGCAGCAGGTTGGGATGAGTGCGAGCGGTGCGGCACCCGGCCCCAATTCAGGCTCCTCCCTGGCCGCCTGCTGCGTGGTGCACTGCTATATCCCTCAAGGGGTCCCAGACTGCGAGAGGGCGAAGGCCTCTAGTTTAGTATAATAATCTTGTCTACTCCCACTCTAAATGTAAAAATCAACAGATTAAACGATGAAGGATTCTGGAGAGTTCAGAAAATTTAAGGAAAGAAGGGATAAAATTTAGTAGTTTTGTCTCACAAGTCATGATGTTTCTGCACTCTCCAAAAAAGCAAATGCAGTTGAGATTTAGGAAGAAGCAACAGCTACAATCAGGGATAATAAAAATGTACAAAGAACTACACAGTAACAAGAATAAACAAACTAACTTCATGCAACAACATGGACGATCTCAAAGTCAAGAGAAACTTAAGAGCACATAACGTAAGATTTCATCTTTAAATGCAAAAGTAGGCAAAACATGGGTATCCAGGTTAGTGGTTACCTTTAGAAGGGGAGGATTATGACTGGGGGGTTGGGCACAAAGGGTACCCTCAGGGGTGCTGGTAATGCTGTGTTTTTAGATCCTGGTTACATGAGTGTAGTTTACTCAGTGAAAGCTTACTATGTTGTATACTTACAACTTTACATAAGTTTATTAAAAACACACACATGGCCTGGCTGGTATTGCTAAGTGGTTAGCAATACAGCCCACACACCAAGGGGTTGAGGGTTTGATCACCGACCCTGGTCTTGGCAGGAGGCAAACAATTGATGTTTCTCTCCCTCCCCCCCCCTCCCCACTTTCCCTCCCACTCTCTTTAAAAATCAATGGGAAAAATACCTTCAGGTAAGAATTAACAAAAATAAACAAATGAAAAAACACACATATATCCCAGACACACACTGCCCAGTGTAGTGTGAGCAACACCCAATCAGAATACACTATTAGTAGAATTAGCCTGTACATACAATCTGAATATTGCTCCTGCCTAAAACAACACATATCTAGAAATAGCACGTTAATTTAAAAAATAATTCGTTTTTTACATAAACCTAATGTAAATCGCTTGAGCCTAAAAATAATAAAAAAAATTTTCAAAAGCTGTTCTCCAATAGAATCAAAAGGTTAGGTTGATATTCTGTATTGCATTTTACTGACCTCTAGTGACTTGCTTTCATATTCTTTCATAGCAGTGATACACTGGTGCTTGGTACTGATGTTAGTACTAACTCCAGCTTTAACCATAGTATCCGTACCAGTTAGAGGCTGCAACAGAAGATAAAAGCAAATTTGAAAGTCTAAAGCAAATGTATAAATCTAGGCTTGATATCCCTACTCTCACAGACACAATTCTGCAACCATTGAACCCTATTAACTAGTCCATTAGGTCTTTTACTGATGAGATGGTTCCAAGGATGCTTGACTAAATACACACTGCATGTCTGTTCTCTCCCTACGTCAATCTCAATAATAGTTATCACAAACCCAGAAACTAATCCCATAACCAAATCATCTAATTATCTACTAAAAGATATTTAATATTTAAAACTTTATCCAATTTATCCAATATACCCATTTAAACCTCTATTTCTGAGATGGATCTCTTTTGAAATGTTTGCTTTATAACTATTATTGCATTTAACAAATATGGAAGCCTGATTCCCCCACCCTCCGCCTATGATCATATGAGGAAAAAGAAACAACTAAAGATTCTTACTTAAGTCTGTACTTTTCTCAATTATTGTACTTTCTAAGAGACAACACATAGTATTTTTTTCTCTATCATTTGTATTTACTTTTATTTTAAATTAAGAATTCTAAATTCAGTACTGTTATGAATTTACCACCTTGCCTGAGAAATTCTGTACTTTCTGAACTTTTGACAAGCCCTATTTTTGCCAGATTGCCATCAGGCTAACTGCCTCAAGCCTATCCTAAGTATCTTCCAACCAATCACATCAAGTGGTATTCCATATATTTTTGTAAACAATAGCTTCCGCTCTAATCCTCTATCCACCTCCTCTCAAAAATCCAAAGAAAACAAAACTCTATTGCCCCATTTTGCCATTTCACCAACAAAAAAGCTTTATTTTTAACTAACATACAATACTGATGAGTGATTCCATGTATCTCTTTGAAGAGGTCTTATTTTCCTACAGTTTGCCCCACATTCCTTATTTCTATAAAGAATGTTTGACCATTCAGAAGCCAAATTATGAACACAGTAAATACTAGTACAAATTCAACCTTATATTACCTGTTATAATCAACATTGTGAATACAAATTTGACTGGGGTGAATATAATTCAAATATGCATTATAATCTAAATTTCTATTTCAAGACCTTGCCTTTCTACTATACAACTAATTACAGATTTTGTTCTCAGCACATCTTTTGGGAAGAATGAGACTAAACTTTGCATAATTCGAAGGAGAAAATATTTTAGGATTCATCCTACAAATATACAAATGGGAGAGAAGTTCCACAAAGTTGGAAGAAAATACTTACATTAAATTTAATGGTAGTCCCAGTGGGAGCAGCTGTAAAACTACTGGGCCCAAAAAGGGAGCCAGATGTGTTTCCAAAAGGATTGGAGGTGGTATTTGTAGTTCCAAAAAGTCCCCCACTGTTAGTACTTGTTCCAAAATCTATAAATTAGATAGAAAAAATTAGATGGTAACAGTAAAGAATGTAAGAACCTGTAAGGTATCTTGAAATTAAACTGTGGCACTAGAACAGCAGTACTTTCACAACCTCAAATTTTCTCTTTCAAATTTCGTTTTCACTAGCAGGTATTTCATACACATACACACACACACACAACTCTAAGCTCACAACTCTGAAGTGACACAAAATCTGAATCCTAGCCCTAACCGGTTTGGCTCAGTGGACAGAGCGTCAGCCTGCGGACTCAAGGGTCCCATGTTCGATTCCGGTCAAGGGCATGTACCTTGTTTGCAGGCACATACCCAGTGGGGAGTGTGCAGGAGGCAGCTGACTGATGTTTCTAACTCTCTATCCCTCTCCCTTCCTCTCTGTAAAAAATCAATAAAATATATTTTTTTAAAAATAAAGTCACTGCATCACAAAACATTTTTTAAAAAAAATCTGAATCCTATATTCAGCTAAGTTTCCACGAAGTCCTACTTGGGTATCATTGAAATACAAGTTAAAAAAAAACAGTATTTTTTTTTCATTATAAATTTTATCTCATTTCTCATTTCTTGTCAAGACTAATACTAAATGAGCTTGTATTTCTTTTAAAAATAAAATGTATTTTACTGAATTTTTACAGAGAGGAAGGGAGAGGAATAGAGAGTCAGAAACATCGTTCAGCTGCCTCCTGCACACGCCTTACTGGGGATGTGCCCGAAACCAAGGTACATACCCTGGACCGGAATCGAACCTGGGACCCTTGCATCTGCAGGCCGACGCTCTATCCACTGAGCCAAACCGATTAGGGCAAATGAGCTTGTATTTCTGAAAGCATCTTATCACAACAGACTTCAACAAGGGCCATAGTATATTTTATTTACATATTACTAAAAACACCCACACATAACCAGAAAGTTTAAAACATACAAATGGTCCTATTATGACAACTAAACAGGTTAATGTAAAATTTCACACAGAAAAATAATATAGAAAAATTGGTAGGCATGCTGAAAGTAGATCCTCTCATTATCTTACTTTTCCAAAAGGCTCTTTTTAAAAATTAATTGGAAAAAAATAATAAAAATTAAGTGAATTTAACTGTTCTATAAGGGGTATTTTGCAAAATATGAGAAATACTACTTTAAAGAAGTTATCTATTTAGAGCCAGAAATGTCAGCAAGTAATGGAAAGTTATCTGCCAATACTATTTAATACTAGGCGATATCCTAATTACCATGTTAAAAAGAAAGCACTCTCAATGGCAAATTATTTTCTAAAAACATATTCTAATCTACAAAGTAAATAGATACATCTCTTTTGAATTCGTACGTTAGATTGCATTTTACATTGTCATGGTTAAATATTTCAACATCCCCCAAAAGTTTTCCCTTTGTAACATACTGATAATTTGGTAACTTAGTCGTTCTGCCATTTGCTTGTGCTGGGAATGGCAGCAACTCACAGTCCACATCTGTTCAACTAAAGTGCTGTGTGGAGAAACATCCCCAGATCACATTTAGATTAAAACAGAAAGAAGCCATCAATTAAACATATCTGCCATGGGCAAGAAATGGAGGAAACTAACCATGTCATGGCCAGTATTTGTCACTGCTGCTCTAGTCTCTCTCCATACCAAATGTGAAACGGAGATAAAAAGGTGCCCATGCCACACAATACTGTTGACTACACACATTCCTCCTCATAATTTTTCCTGTCTTAACACTTATGACACCACTCTAACCTGGCTTTTCATCCCATCTCTGGTCATTCTATTATCAGGTGCCTCTACCTTCACATATCCCTTAAATACTAATGCTTTTCCGATTTCCATTCTTGAAGAGATGTACATCCCCCCACCCCCCTTTTCTAGTCTATTAAACTTTCAATATATTTTGAAGTTTTCTTCTCCCTCTGTTTCTGCCATCTGGTGGGGGAAAAAGATGTTGAGCACAGGGAAAAAGAGAAGAAAAAAACACATTCAATAGAAAATCTGATTGTTAAATGTAGATGTCCAATGATGTCCTACTTACTCCCAAAGCCAGTTGGCTTATTTTGTGCAAAGGCATTGTTTTGGGATGAGAAAAGACTGGTCCCTGTGCTTGCAGCTCCAAACAAGCTATTTGATGTTCCTGTTGATGTGCCAAACCCAAAACCGGTGCTTGTGGAGGTAGCTGGCTGGCTAAATGAACTGGAACCAAATAATCCTCCTGGGAGATGGAAGGGGGTAAAAAACAGTTATACAGATATATTAGAGCCACTTTGTGAAGTCCTATATCAGCTATAAATAAGTCAACTCTATTCCACATAAAGCCCCTACCTGGTTTGGTCTGTGAATTTCCAAATAGGCCTCCAGTATTGTTACTAGAACCAAATGCAGATGTTCCAAATGCCCCTCCACTAGTAGTGCCAAAGCCAGTATCTGAAAAAATCAAATCCATGGTTAAAATAAGATCTAAATCAGGTGATAATATAAAAAAGAATATTGATATCTCTTAATATTCTACATCTGGATAGGACCATTGGTCTAATCTTTTTTAAAAATTTATTATTGACAGTACTATAGATGTCCTCCCATTTTCCCCCCTCCAACTACCATTCCCCCACCCCAGGCCTTAACCACAATATTGTATGTCTATGGGCTATGCATATAGCATATCCAGTAACTGCCACAATAATATATATATATATATATGCATGTATATATATATATATATATATATATATATATATTTTTTTTTTTTTTTTTTTTTACAGAGAGGAGAGGAGAGGGATAGAGAGTTAGAAACATCGATGAGAGAGAAACATCGATCAGCTGCCTCCTGCACACTCCCCACTGGGGATGTGCCCGCAACCAAGGTACATTCCCTTGACCAGAATCGAACCTGGGACCCTTCAGTCTGCAGGCCGATGCTCTATCCACTAAGCCAAACCAGTTCAGGATGCCACGATATTTTGAATTTAATTAAAAAAGGTCTGCCGCTTGCATCTATAGATGCTTATAGCAGTTAACTGGTTAAATGTTCTTAAGTTAATCTCTTCCTGTCCCCCTTGTCTAAACAATTTTTTTAAAATTCCATCAGACTACTAATTATAAAGCTAATTAAGCCACAGGCATTTTTTCCCCATTGTCCCCAGGTAAAGTAAGAAAACAAAGTGAAAAGGTGTGACTTCAACAGGTAGGTTAAAAAAAAGGGAGGGAGGGGGAGTGCCAAGGTAACTAGTTACTGAGTTACATACAAAAGTAAAATCATCAAAATTAAAGTATTAATATTCTCTTCACACATCATATACTCCATAATCAATGGGATGAACAGTCCTTAATTTTCTAGAGAACATCAGAATGACCTGGAAGTGTTTTCAAAATATATATGTTTAGATTCCAACCTCCAAGATCCTAATTCATAGTTCTATAATGAGAAATATGTACTTTGAGGAGAAAAAGGTGACTCTTAGGAACATTCTTAATTTAAAAATCAAGGACCTAGATATAGAGTGCTCTACAAGGTCAGGACACCTGAAAATGTTTCTCTATCATTTTTATTAAGCATGATTGAGGTTTGTAGTTATGCTTTTTAAAAATCCTCAAAAAATTAAGAATAGAACTACTATATGAACCAGCAATTCTTCCTCTGGGAAGTTATTTGAAGAGTATGAAAACACTAATTTGAAAAGATATATGCACTCCTATGTTCATTGCAGTATTATTTACAATAGCCAAGATATGGAAATAACCTAAGTGTCAATGGATGGATGAATGAATAAAGATGTGAGATATACATTTAAAAAAATGAAATAATGCCATTTAAGACATTATGAATGGAGATTGAGGGTATTGAACTAAGTGAAATTAAACCAAAAAAGGACAAAAATTGTATGGTTTCATTAATGTATAATATAAAACAAAAACAACAAATGAATAAACAAGATAAAACAAAACCACTCAGATACAGACAAAGATTGGTGATTAGCAGAGAGGATGGAGGTTTGAGGGGAAGACTAAATAAGTTAAGGAGGTCAAATGTATGGCAACAGAAACTAGACTTTTGGTAGTGAGCATGCTACAGTGTAGAGAGATCATACCCCAAACTTATGTTATTAACCAATATTGCCTCAAAAAAACCCAACAGCCCAGCCAGCATGGCTCAGTGGTTGAGCGTTGACCTATGAACCAGGATATCAAGGTTCAAGTCCTGGTAAAGGGCACACGCCCAGGTTGCGGGCTCGTTCCCTAGTGTGGTGTGTGCAGGAGACAGCCGATCAATGATTTTCTCTCATCATGGATGTTTCTATCTCTCCCTCTCCCTTCCTCTCTGAAATCAATAAAAATATTAAAAACAAACAAAACAAAAAACACAAACCAACACACAAAAAATTATTTTAACAAAACATTTTTAAATGAGTGAATACGCGTTGCTATAGGAAACTAGTGTCACGCACAATACTGGGTGGGGAGGGGAGTGGATCTCAGGAAGGCTGGTGGGAATTAGGGAATTAGACACTTTAACAATTCTGTTTCTGAACATCACATCTTTTTCATATAGTAAATCTCAGAGCAGTTATTCAATAATTGCAGTAGGCTTCAATATTTAACAAGTTATTTCCTGGTCTGAAAATTAGAAACAAACTAACTTTTTGCTAAAAGGACCAATAAAGCCCTGGCCGGTTTGGCTCAGTGGATAGAGCATATGCCTATGGAATGAAGGGTCCCGGATTCAATTCCTCTCAAGGGCACATGCCTGGGTTGTGGGCTCCATCCCCAGTTGGGGGTGTGCAGGAGGCAGCCAATCAACGATTCTCTCTCATCATTGATGTTTCTAGCTCTCTCCCTCTCCCTTCCTCTCTAAAATCAATCAAAATATATTTTAAAAAAAGAAAAAAAAATTTTTAATAAAAAGGCCAATATAAAAATATTTTAAGTACCAACTGATGATCAGAAAGTCTTGAAAACTCAGAATTTATTTCTATAGTCTTAGAAAAATTTCACAAGATCTTATCCTGATCATTTCTTCAAAAAGATTTTGCTATAAAAACGGAAGTATAAATAAAATTCCTCTCTAAAGCCATCAAAGTGGATGTGTTCTTCATAAGAATAGCTTAAGATTCCCTCCCCCACCTTTTTTTTTTAAACTTACTCTGCCCAAATGTTGAAGTTGTGCCAAAGCCACCTGTACCACCCCCAAAGGGTGTTCCAAATGACTTATTAAACATCTTCAAAATGAGTCTGCTTCAGAATGCTGAAAAGAAGAAAAAATTATCATTTTATAATTATCATCACAGAATACAATGTAATTATTTCAGAAAATACATCAGGCCATATAAACTCCCTTAGATCTGTTCAAATTGTAGCATAATGCTCACCACTCTCACTCAATATCCTATAACTTTGTATAATAAATTAGACCTTGAAAAATTGGGCTGAATAGCACAAAGTGAAGTTAAAGTTCAGATCCCACCAAAAGATCCCTTTAAAACAATGTTTTTTAACCTTCTATAAACCTAAGCCTGCCCTTTTAATGACGATTTCAGGTCCACAGTGCTAGATTTTGACATGCTCATCTAGGAGGTTATGCACAATTCCCATAAAAAATTATAGTAATATTCTGCTATCCTAACCACCTGAGAAGCTAAAATTTTTGTCAAGGTTTATTTTCCATAGTTTGCATTGTAAAAAGGTTTTCCCTCTTTTTTTGTATATAAAAGGGAGAAGGGATGGGGTGGGGAAGAGAGGGAGAGAGATAGAGACACATAGATTGGTTGCTTCCAGAACCCGCCCCTACTGCGGTGGGGATTGAACCTGCAATTAAGGTACACACCCTTGACCAGGAATAGAACCATTGAGCCTTACCAGCAAGGGCTTACTTGTATTTTTTGACAGATACTATGATTTTCCTATGATGTACACATAATTCAAGTTTTTTCTTCTAGTAAAATCATGCCTTGTTCATATAATAAAATTAAATATAACTTTTCTTTGTTCCAGTGTCCCATTAGTACATAAACACCTAAAACATTATGTGCAACATTGGAAAAGATGAAGCTGTCTTTATTATTTTTTTAAATATATTTTATTGATTTTTTACAGAGAGGAAGAGAGATAGAGAGTTAGAAACATCGATGAGAGAGAAACATCGATTCAGCTGCCTCCTGCACACCCCCTACTGGGGATGTGCCCGCAACCAAGGTACATGCCCTTGACCGGAACGAACCTGGGACCCTTCAGTCCACAGGCCGACGCTCTATCCACTGAGTCGAACCAGTCGGGCGAAGCTGCCTTTAAATACCTAGTGCTTTTATAGAAATTAACAGTCTGTCCCCTAAACTCTCCTAGAAAAAAATTTCCACATTGAGTTTCCAACATCTAGGAATTTAGTAACTCCTTTGATTAAACAAAGCTCACTGAAACCAGTAGTCCAAGATGGCTAGGGCTGCTACATCAGAATCACTGGCAAGCTTTTCAAAATATGCCTCCACCCGCCCAGGTTCCATTCTAGAAATAATTGAGCCAGTCCTGGCTGGTCAAGGCTACATATCTGGGATACAGGTTCATTCCCCAGCCCCAGTTGGGTGTGTGAGGGAGGCAACCAATCCATGTGTCTCTCTCACATCAATGATTTTTTCCTTCCCTCCTTCCCTTTCACAATCTCAGGAAATCAATAGAAAAAATACTTTAAAAACAACCCAGCCCTAACCGATTTGGCTCAGTGGATAGAGCATTGGCCTGCAGACTGAAGGGTCCCAGGTTCGATTCCGGTCAAGGGTATTTACCTTGGTTGCGGGCACATCCCTAGTAGGGGATGTGGAGCAGGCAGCTGATCGATGTTTCTCTCTCATTGATGTTTCTAACTCTCTATCCCTCTCCCTTCCTCTCTGTAAAAAATTAATAAAGTATATTTTTTAAAAAAATAACCCAGTCAGAGAAAGATAAATATCATATGATCTCACTCATTTGTGGAATATAATGAACAATATAAACTGATGAAGAAAAATAGAGCCAGAGGGGGGGAAATACTATAATATAATAGAAGTAATCCTGTTATTTGCAGATTTTTAATATTTTCTACAACTTTTGTGATATCATACTATGTTAGTACAGTTTTGGTAATATTATACTTAAAATCCTTTTATTCTTAAAATGTTAATGTTTATTGCATGTAATATATGTAAGATTATTTTTTTTGAATTGGTGTTTATTGCATGTGACATATTTAAAATCGTTTTTCTTGAGATATTAATGTTTAATGCATGTAACATTATTACATTTAACATCGTTTTTCTTGAAATATTAAGATCTATTGCATGTAATATTATTATATTTAAAATAGATTTTGTTGAAATTAAAAAAACTAAAAAGAAAATCAAAGGAAGAAAAAAAAAGAACATGGAAACCATTAAAAAAAAAAAAAAGTCAGAAATGAAGAGTACAGCCCAGCTGGCATGGGTCTACGGTTGAGCAATGACCTATGAACCAAGAGGTCACAGTTCAGGTTTCAGGCTAAATCCCCAGTAGGGAGCATACAGGAGGCAGCCAATAGATGTTTCTCTCTCATGATGTTTCTATCTCTCTATCCCTCTCCCTTCCTCTCTGTAAAATCAATAAAAAATACAAATATTGGCACTTTTTTTAATTTTTAAAAAATGTAGAAAATCCATTCAAAAAATAAAAAAGAAGTAATCCTAGAGACTGAAATGTGTGGAACTTCTAAATATACTCAAGTTTAAAGGCATGTCACTCATTCCTGGAATGATACTAGCTAGCTAACATTTGAGTTCTATGTTCCAGGCAAAGTTCCAAACACTTTTTATGAATTATCTCATATAAACCTTCTAAGAATCCAGTGAGGTATTTTTATCCCTATTTTATAAATGCTGAAATTGAGACATAAAAAGTAATTAGCCCCAGATCACAAAGCTATTAGTTATGTACCACATAACAATGTTTCAGTCAATAAGGGACTGCATATATGATGGTAGCCCATTAAGACTATGCTGTATAGCCTAGGTGTGTAGTGGGCTATACCATCTAGGTTTGTGTAAGTGCACTCTCTGATGTTGGCACAATGAAATCACCTAACAACACATTTCTCTGTTGTTAAGTGTTACATGACTATTCTGACTCCAGAAGCTGTGCTTTTAGAGTCTAGAGAGCCTAGAGCTGTCCTAGAGAAAGAACACGGACAACTAAAGGAAAATGACTTTGCACTCACTATAAATAAGGAGAATATAAAATCAAAATTTGGCAGTATTGATCCAACACTATCAGGAGAAAGACACTTCTTTGGCAAACACGGGAGTTCTAGTCACCATGGCCTGGATGAACTTTCCTACAAAGATTACCCACTTCCTTTATGGATGAACATACAGTTATGTTCACTCATTGCTTTCTTTTTGGTATAAAACCTATTTAGAAAGAAAAAATCAAAATGAAATAGTAGTAACAGGAAGAAACAATCCCCTTAAAATGTACTATGCTCTCTATGCTCAATCTTCTAATCAACAATTCAGACTATATGATACAAGAAAGAGGCAGCCTTAATAACGGACACCAGTAGTTGAGTATTCCTCACCCATCCCAAATGAAGCTCAATAAATTAATGTCCTGGTTTATACATCCAACTTTTGTGAGTTTTGTGAACTCTGGGTATAATGACAAAACTTGATTTTCTTCTAGAAAAGTGGTAGACAGACTCTGACACATGGTAACAACCAAGCACTGCCAACTCTAAGTGCTATCTGAAATGACTAAGCAAGCTTGATGCTCTCTGACAACACAAAATTACACAAATGGAAAGTACAGGCACAACCGTGGACATACTGTGGGTTCCGTTCTAGATCACCGAATAAAGTGAATATCACAATTAAAGCAAGTCAGGTTTTTTTGCTGGTGGAAGGTCTTGCCTTCGATTTGTTAAAAAAAAAAAAATTGCAACATCTGTGAAACACAACAAATGAAGTATACCTGTAATTTTTCCTTTCCACTTTACTGAGTTCCTTTGTATCACTCAGTAAGCAAAAACCTTATTTGTTAGATGAATGGATTGGTGGAGTACTTTCCAGTTTTACAAAGTACTTTTTCATATATTCTCTGATCTAATCTTCACAAAAGTACTAAAAGAGGCAGGAACTAGCATCCATACTTAAAATGAAAGAAAAAAATGTTGATTTTTACCTAAAATGAGAGAGGACTGACGGGAGAGATAGGCAGAATTCCAGGAAGAGATCAGCTAATCTTAATCACCTAATTGACATCCCAGCAAAATTATCTGCCATCCTCCAGATTGTTTTACTGTATCCTATGATTGATCACTAGATCAAACCATTTTCCCTTTGTTAGGACATTCATTTGTTTCTCTAAAAACTATGTCCACTTTTCTTTCTAAAAATTACTGCTCAAACCTCACCTGCTTCACAAGACTGTCCCAGATTAGACCCTTCAGAAACACTTCCCCTTTCCAAACCTTATTACATAAACTAAATGCCTCCCAGCTGTTTGTAGTTATGCAATATATTTGTTGTTATACCTGCCCATGGGTCATATGATCTCTGGTAAAAAGCATCTTAATTTTACTCAATTTCTCCCATTAGGGTATACATTAATTTTAAAGTAATCCATAGTATCTAATACAGATCCTTACTTACAACGCTGAGTAGCATTTTTTTTCATCCCCTTAACATAATCCTCATTTCAAAAAAACGTAAGTAGTGAAAAGTGTACATTAGCTTTGGATTGAGACTAATCGGTATTTAGGGGTCTGCCCCTTATTATCTTTGCAATTCTCTGCAAATCTGAAATTAATTAAAAAGTTTAAATTTAGCCCTAGCTGGTTTGGCTCAGTGGATAGAGCGTCAGCTGACTGAAGGGTCCTGGGTTGGATTCCAGTCAAGGGCATATGCCTGGGTTGCAGGCTGGATCCCCAGTAAGGGGTGTGCAGGAGGCAGCCAATCAATGATTCTCTCTCATCATTGATGTTTCTATCTCTCCCTCTCCCTTCCTCTCTGAAATCAATAAAAAATGTATTTTAAAAAGTTTTTTTAATTTAAAAAGGAATGAAAAACCTCTGCCACTTGCTAGCTACTATGTAAATTGCAGTTAAGTCATAATACTCAACCTCTTAAGCCTCAATTTCTGATCTGAATAATAGGCATTATGGGGCCTACACTAAAAGACTATTAGAAAGACAAAGTTGCCTCAAACTAGAGCTCCTGAAAAGCAGGTTTCTATTGTTTCAAAGAATAATTAAAAAACCATGGTTATTCAGATTGGGAACAAAATTAGAATTTTGAAAACTTGTATCTACCACTAAGAACTCCTCAGCTTCTCAACTTCTAAAGACTTATCTGATAAGTGAAAATATTAACAACTGTACAGTTAACTTTGTCAACATTTGGAAGAGCTACATAACTCAGTGAATGATCAATATATAATTTCATACAATCTCGCATGGATAATATTAAAGTGCAAGAACTAATGAATTTTAATGTAACAGAGCACAAAAGCTCAATGATATCATTTCAGATTTCATATTGCAACAAACTTTTAAAAAGGTTTGAGTGTAGTAGTGTCAAAGAAACAATTATTTGAAAAGACTATTTAAAAACTCTTCCCTTCAATTAGTAAAGTCATCCAAACTGTAAACAAAACAAAACAAAACACAAAAACACAACACCCTTTTCTGTGCTAGGGGCAGGGGCCTGACAAAAAAGAATTACTAAGTAGGCTGAGGGGCAGGGACCATGGGAAAGAAAAATTGCTAATTATCTCACTAGAAAAGCCATGTGTTATGATTAAACCCAGCCAGATGTGACCCTGCTCGTAAATTTTTACCCTGCCAGTACCAGGAACGGCTAATGAACCGCTTTGCAGTTTGTTTTTTCTTTTTTTAAAAAAATACTTTGTAGTGTTGCAGATAAAAGGTCTTGCTGTACTCTCGGTCTGCACTGCCAGCTGTGGGGCTCTTACGGGAAGAGCACGGCTAGCAGTCAGCTGGCCAGCTTAATAAAGGCTCTTAAAATTTAAATTCTGAGTCGGTGGTCTATCTTGCTGAGCTAACCCATAACATTTTCCAGTATTTGTATGAGTCTTAATTTTGCTCACATACTTCAACCAAAACTTAACCATTAATGCAAAAGATGATCTGTAAATCCACTGATCTTCTATTAAGTCAGACATTAATGATATTTGCAAAAATGTAAGATAACACCACCTTTGTCACTAAAATTTTAGTCATTTTTCATAAAATTACTTATGCTAACACATTAACTTATTACTTTTTAAAATCAAAATATCATTTAAAATTTTGTTTTAATTTCTAGTAAATACTAGTAGATGTAACCCACATAAAAGCTGTTTGGAGTCTTCAATAAGTTTTAAAAGCGTGAAGGAATCCAGAGACGTCAAACTTTGAGAACCCCTCCCAAAAAACAAACAAAAAGAAACCTTTGATACCTGCTCTTCCTAGACCAGTGGTCGGCAAACGCATTAGTCAACAGAGCCAAATATCAACAGTACAACGATTGAAATTTCTTTTGAGAGCCAAATTTTTTAAACTTAAACTATATAGGTAGGTACATTGTTATTAACTTAATTATGGTACTCCTAAACTGGCCTTTGCTAAAAACCTCCTCAATCTGAGAGGTCGACCTCAGCGAACGAACGTACCCCCACTTCTTCTAACACCACTTCTTCCAAATAGACTCGCCGAGGCCGAAAACCAACTTCTGCGCATGGGCCACGAAGTTTCAATCGCACTGTACGTGTGCGCCCGCACGTGGTATTTTGGGGAGAGCCACACTCAAGGGGCCAAAGAGCCGCATGTGGCTTGCGAGCCGCAGTTTGCCGACCACTGTCCTAGACTATTGCTACAGTGTAACTCCAGTTACACACCTTCCAATCTACCTACACTAACCCCAGCTTAAACTCACTCAGTATCAGACTTAGCTAATCCTATATAATAAAACACTAATATGATGGATCGACTGAACAGCAGGACGACCGGTCACTATGACGCACACTGACCACCAGGGGGCAGACGCTCAATGCAGGAGCTGCCCCCGGTGGTCAGTGCACTCCCACAGGGGGAGCACCACTCAGCCAGAAGGCTGGCTCACAGTTGGTGAGTTGGCAGGAGCCTCTCCCACCTCCACTGCAGGTGGGCAGTAAGGAGCAAGGGGTCCCAGACTGCAAAAGCCCCAGACTGCGAGAGGGATGTCTGACTGCCGGCTTAGGCCTGATCCCCAGCAGGCGGACATCTGGACTGCGAGAGGGTGCAGGCGGGGCTGAGGGACGCCCCCCCAATGGAGTCCACGAATTTCATGCACTAGGCTTCTAGTTAGAGCTATATTTTAAAAACCAATTTTTATTTCTCTACTGAAAATTTGCAATTGTTCCACACTACACTGAATTAAGGACAAACTCTTCAATAGGGCAATTATCAGTATTTATCAAATTCTCAGTGTTAGTACAATGGGACAAAACCTCTGATTAGTGCATATTTATGTATATCAGTAAAATGGTAAGATAATGGAATCACAAACTATCACATTTAATTATATCAGCTACAGGTTCCTGTACTTTCTTTCACAAAAATATACATATTGCTTTATTTAACCAATGGTCTACCCCCTTTCAAACAAGACCTTGATTTTTCCTATCCCAGAGAATTGGAGGCTACCACAGAAATGAAAGGAGAAACTAAAGAAAATGAGTCTAGGACTCTTTGCAGCTTCCCAATACCAGATTTCAAAACAATTTAACTTAAAGGTTTTTCAAGGACAATTTTAACAAAATGGAACTTATTAGCTTACTTTACAAGCATACACCAGGCAACACATAAAGGTATGATTTTACTGAAATACATATTCGAAATATTTCCTCTAGAGAAGTGGTCTCAATCTGAGGCAATTTTGCCTTCCAGGGGCATCTGACAATGTCTGGAGACATTCTGAATTGTTACAACTTGGGGAGAGGGTATTATGGGTAGAGGCCAGGAATATTGCTAAACATCCTGCAATACAAAAGATAGCTCCCCCAAATAAAGAATTACCTAGTTCCAAATGTCAACAGTGTCAAGGTGAGAAACCTTGCTCCAAATACAGCAGCTCTTCAAACATCATCATTTTGTTATAATATTAATGAGGAGCCGTAAGAATTTAGTTCATTAGCCTATGTCAAACTGGTTGTGTTATATGTAGTTTTGCTACAGTACCAAAAACCTATCAACGATGTTAAGTGAGGACTTACTATACTTAGGTTCAATTCCAATCACAAAGAATGCACCAAATTCTCAAGAAACATACCTTACCTCTAATACCTATTGTTTAATCTCTGAATCTCTTAGTCCTCTAACCTTTCAACAAATTCCATAATCACAGATGTGCTCTTTATTGGAAATTAAGCCCCTTACTTCATAGGTTAACTGCCACCATAAAAATAATATTGCAATAAAATAACCAATTTTTTCCTCTAAGCTGTGAATGTGATTTCCTGAACACACTACTTGCTCTTAGCTATCTAAGAGCTAGTGGATATAAATAAAATCAGGTACCAAAGTACCATGTAACATGAATGTTATGAGTCCTCTTATCTGGGCCACCTATTTCAGGAGCACACAAATACCCAGCCTCTTTATAGACTACTAAAGGCCAGGTGCACGAAATTCGTACATGGGTAGGGTCCCTAGGCCTGGCCAGTGATCAGAGCTGATCTGTGGGGTGACTGGTGAGGCAATTGGGGGAGGGGGGACCCCTGCTGGCACCCGCCTTGGCTGGCCTGGCGCCTGTGGACTGGAGGCAGCTCCTGTGTTGTGTCTGCCTCCTGGTGGTCAGTGCACATCATAGCGAGGGGTTGTTCCACTGTTCAGTCAATTTGCATATTAGGCTTTTATTATATAGGATTTTTAGGTTTAATTCCTCCATATGTTTATTCACTTAAGCAAACACACTTACTGAGAGCCTACTATGTGTCAAACAACCAGAATACAAAGATAAGACAAAAATATTTACCACAGACAAATAAAAAGACAAACAGCTAAAACACAAAATTATTTGTGCTATAAATAGAAGTCTCAAATAGTGTTAATGGAAGCTTGCACCAGAGAGGATGCCAGGTAAGACTTCCCAGAAGAGGGTGATGCTTGGACTGAGAAAATATCACAGAAAATATATCCTGTTCACATCTTAGTATTTAGACTACAGATCTCTTCAGCTCTTATACTAGTATACTACTCTTTTTCAGTTTTGTTATCTAAACAAGAGTGAAGATCTTACTGATACATAGTGATGACTTACTTTTATCAAAAAATTTTAACTGACTTTTTACAGAGAAGGGAGGGAGGACGGGGAGAGAGAGAGGAGGCAGATTCACGAACCCACCACCTTTTGGTGTACAGGGCGACGCTCCAACTGGGCATCACCAGCCAGGGCACATCAAATCTTAGTGAAGAGTCAAAAAAATAATTCTACCAATGTATTTCCTAGTCCCTCCATCCTATCTAACTTTTGTTTTTTAAATATCCTAACTTCTTCCACCAAGTAAACATACCCTCTGTCACCCAGTTAACAAGCGTTTCTTAATTTATAAGGCTGCCACAGGGAATGCTTCAGTTTATTTTTCAAAAGTTACATTTTCTCACCTTCTTCAACTACAAAACTTGGATTCTGCACGAGAGAAGCCATGAGTTTCAAGGTAAAAATGATTGCTGCCTACATTTCTAAGTCTCATCTATATTTTCTGCTTTCTATTCCAACACTGCTGTGGGTTCGTGGAATCTTTCTTCTGAGTCCCCAGGAGAATCAAAATCTCAGATTTGGAAGAGGAAAGTTGTGGTCTTGCCAATTTGTTTTACAGTACATAACATTACTGACATTCTTTAACCAACTTGTAAGCTTAGGTTTCGTGGTCTAGGTGAGGGTACCATTAGGAGACACATTTCTAGCCTGAGTCACCTGGCACTGGCTCATCCTGTCCCTTCTCTGGGCTTCTCCAGCTAGACACCCTGCTCCTGACCTAGGGCAGCCTGGCTTAACGACTAAGGTCCTTATGGCTATATACTATAGAGTATACAGTAATCTAGAAACCCCATCTTTCCAATTAGCTTTACATGAAACACGTGGGAGACCCGAAAATAACCTTTTACTCCACCAACCTGACCTTAATTCTCAGATGTTTCAAACAGCGAACAAACGCTCGATCCACCCACCTTAACCCTGGAACTGCACATTTCCCCGTAGGAGAGGCCAAGGCAAATACAGCCCATCCCACTCGAGAGTCAAGGGAAGTGCGGCGAGACCATATTCAGGGTTTTAAAGGCGCTGCCACCGCAAATGAAATGAGACCCTATTCATTGGCCCGGCCCACCTCGTCATCGCCGGGCAAATGAATAAATACAACTGGGTAGATGGACGCTCCCTCACCGTAGGCTGCGATGGGAGCCCCCGGCCCCGACCCCACCGACAGCCATTCTCTCCCAGTTCCGTCAGAGCCGGCCTCGGGGCCGCAGGCTCGCGGGGCCGCCCCCTCCCTCGGGACAGAGGTGCGCGCGGGGCCCGAGACTTGGGCGCGGAGAGGGCCTGGGAAGCCCCGCACACCGCCCGCCCAGAGGAGAGGAGAGGAGGAGCCTGCCGTCCCGAGCCGCCGCCACCCCGGCCCCCGACCTACCTCGGCGCGGTGGGGGAGGGGAGATGCCAGGAGTCCAGGCCTAGGCCCGTTCGCCACCCGCCGCTCAGGGAGCAGCGCGCGGCCGCCTCGAAACCGTCACCGCCGCCACCAGCTCCGACACAGACGGCCGCTTCGGGGGCTGCGCGCAGAGGGCCCGACTGCGTCACACGCCGCCCGCCGTCAGAGGTTCGCTCCGGGCGCTCGGTCCTCGCTGCCTGCGCATTGGCAGCCGCCGACGCCACTCGAGGCCCACCCTATGACTCATTGGGCAACGAGGCTTTCGAAACTGAACGTGAGGGCGGTCTTCGGGAGAAGGGGCGAGGAGGAAGAGGAGGGACTTAGGGGATGAGGGGGAGGAAAGGGAAGGGATGGTGGGAGGGACTTGGAGTCCCGCCTCTCGCCGCCGCGGTTGGCTGGAAGGGAGCCGTGATGTCACACAGGGCCCCTCGAAGTGGGCTGGTGAGTGGCTACATTGAACGGGGTGTGGGAGAAGAATGGTGACGTCATACAGAGGCTCCGCCCACTTCCTGAGAGCGGAGAGGCCCGGCTGCTGAAGCTCGGGCCAATCAGAGGGAAGGCTACTGGATGGCATGGTAACTCTTCTACCCTCACCTTACCCCAGTCCGTGGGCGGTGAAGGGAAGGCTTCCCCTTGGTACCTCCCCTCGCTTCCTGGCCCAACCACGTGCGGAGCTAGAGGACCCCCCGGGGAGGTCTGACTGTCCATGTAGCTTGCCTGCAGCTGCTGGCAGGCCTCAAAACCTGGCCTCCTTGTCTCCTGACCCCGGCCAGCCCCAGCACAACCTTTCTTTGCCTCTCTGGATCCCTAGAATAGACATGAGCTCAGAGATGCCCTAGGGACTGGCTCAGAATAGGACTTCTTTTCCATTTGTCCTTTAGGAACCCCCAGTTATTCCTAAAGGCCTGGTTCAAATGTTCCCGCCTTCTCTGGGATACATTTGCTGATCTGTCAGAAAGTTGGGTTAATGTTTGGGCAGGCCTCTGTCACATTGTATCCTATTACATCCCTGTCTTATGTGCCTGGGCTTTTGGAGGGCAGAGCTGCATTTTCTTCATCTTGGTGTTAAAAAACAAAATTCAACTGAGTAAATCTGAAAATCTAAGTGACTTTATAAAGCGATTCATGAATTGGGCAGCATCCCTCTAGCAACTGGAAGGGCACTCTGAGGGGTTGTACAAAATGGAAGGATTTTATAGGAAGAAGGGCGAGTAAAGGAAGCTATTAGCAAAAGACATCTTTTCTTTGGGGGAGGAGAAGAGGAAGGGTTTTTTATTATGTAACTGTTTCTTTCTGTGGAGGATGGAGAGGGCCTATGTGACAGATTTCCTTACTAGTGCTTGACCAGAAAGTTTCATACTGGTTGATTAAGATTATGTTTCTGGGAGAGGTTGAAAGTACAAGTAGATCAGGTATTAAATCTAGGTTTGGTATGGGCTTTAGGCTGAGTGATGCCATTTTGGGCCTATGCTTTTTTCTCTTTAAAATTGGTATTCCTTCCCCCAGGCCTAGCTTGGAGCAGAAGCCTGACATTACAAAGGGAGGTTGTACATGTTCTACAAACTAGATCTCATGACCGAGAGCCCCAAACAAAATAGGGTTTGCTCAGAAAGCCTCTTAGGATTACCACTCCACCACCATCTCTTCCTGGGGCATCAATGCAAAATTGATTTGAAATGGGCTGTGCCCAAAAGTAAAACAATGGAATTTGCAAAGGACTGGACTGGGCACATGTTTGGCTCTTAGAAGCACTAAGTAAATGTTTATTTCCTTCCTCTTTTCCTATAACTTGATAGTGAAGGGTGATGCTTGAAATAGCATATAATTAGGTTTTTAACTGGAGCATTTAGTTCTTTGCAG
Organism: Myotis myotis; assembly: GCF_014108235.1. Classification (NCBI taxonomy): domain Eukaryota; kingdom Metazoa; phylum Chordata; class Mammalia; order Chiroptera; family Vespertilionidae; genus Myotis; species Myotis myotis. Next base: position 41,197,142 of record NW_023416314.1, read on the forward strand.
TTAATTTATTGGTAGATTCAGTAATTTTATCTAATATGTTATACTTTCTACTTATCCTTCCTGTTCTGTTTCTGTCTCTCCTTTACTAGTATTCTTTTATTTTTTTGTAGTAATAATTGCCATTTATTGAGGCCCAGCTCTTTGGCAGATCTTTTTAAAAATTGAGATATAATTCACACGAGAAATTATATAATTCATATATGATTCAAATTTACACATTTAAAGTGTACTACAATCCATAGGTTTTTGGTATATTCATAAGGTTGTGCAACCATCACCACTATCTAATTTCAGAACATTCTCATAACCCCAACTAGAAACCCATGCTCTGGCCAGGTAGCTCAGTTGGTTAGAGCATTGTCCAAATATGCTAGAGTTTTCGGTTCTGTCCCTGATCAGGGCGTATACAAAAATCAATCAATGAATGCATAAATAAGTGGAACAACAAATCAATATTTCTCTCCCCCTTCCTCTCTAAAAACCAGATCAATTCGCAGTCATTCTCTCTTTCTTTTTAATTCTCACCAGAGGATATTTTTCCATTGATTTTTAGAGAGAGAGGGAAAGACAGAGAAAAATATTGATGTGAGAGAAACACATCCATTGGTTGCCTTTTGCACACTCCCCAAGCAGGGCCTGGGCTGAGGAGGAGCCTGAACCGAGGTACATGTCCTTGACCGGAATCCAACCTTGGACCCTTGGGTCTGCAGGCCAACTGCTCTTATCCGCTGAGCAAGACCTAGGGCAGCAGTCATTCTCCATCTCTCCCTCCCCCGGCCCCTGGCAACTACTAATCTACTTTGTTTCAATGAATTTGCCTGTTCTGGACATTTCATATAAATGGAGTCATATAATATGGCCTTTGTGTCTGACTTCTTTTACTAGCAAAATGTGTTTAAGGTTAATTTGTGTTGTAGCATGAATCAGTGTTTCATTTCTTTTCAGGATCAAATAATATTCCATTTTATAGATATATTTTGTTTATACATTCATGAGTTGAATGACTTTTGAGTTGTTTCCATTTTGTAGCTACTAAGAATGATACTGCTATGAACATTCATGTACAAGTCATTTATGGACATATGTTTTCAATTCTTTTGTATTTATACTTTTATACCTTGGAGTAAATTGTAGGATCATATGGTAACTATGTTTAACATTTTGAGGAACTGTCAAACTGTTTTACAAAGTGACTATACCATTTTACCTTCCCACCAGCATTATATGAGGGTTCCAATTTTTCCACATCATTTCCAACACTTGTTATTTTCCTTTTTTTAAAAAATTATAGCCCTAGCCAGTTTGCTCAGTGGATAGAGCGTTGGCCTGTGGACTGAAGGGTCCTGGGTTCGATTCTGGTCAAGGGCACATGCCTGGGTTGTGGGGCTCAATCCCCGATGGGGGGGCATGCAGGAGGAAGCCAATCAACGATTCTCTCTCATCATTGTTGTTTCTATCTCTCTCTTTCTCTCCATTTCTGAAATCAATAAAAATATTTTTTTTTGTTGCTTACAGTATTACAAAGGGTATTACATAAAAATATTTTTTTAAAAATTATAACTATCCTTGGGGGTGTGAAGTATCATCTCATGGTCTTTTTCATGTACATTTCCCTAATAACTAATGGTGATGACTATCATTTTATGTGTTTGTTGGCCATTAAAATCTCCTTTCCTGCATTCTTCCGGATTACTTTGTTTTTCCTCCTGTGCCAATTTAGAAATAAAATTATCTTTTTCTATTATTTTATCGGTCTCCTAGAAATTACCACATGAATTTCTAAATTACCAAAGTGTCATGCTAATAACTACCTTTACAGGAAGAGTAGAGTTTGCTGAGATGGAGGAAAAGAAGCATTCCAAGCCAGATGAACAGGGAGAATAAAGATGTGGGACCAGGAAAGAGCTCAAGACAGGGAACAAGGGCCAGAAGCAGGCATCTGTAGGTTGGAGCTAAACAAAGAGGATGACCCGAAGCCCAAAGGTAGAAAACCTAAATCCAGTTTTTGAAACTAAATGGAAGTGGTCTTTTAGTAAATTTTTATTAATCGTTCACTTGCCCTGGAACCTTAAAGGAGAAGGTGGGAAGAATTCAAAGTCAAGAAAAGTAGTTTTGAGAAAAAGACATCTTTCCTCCAGGAGTGGGGCCGAGATATCTCTGGGTTCCCCACCATTGGCCAACCCAGGGCTTGCCACAGAGCAGGCCTAGACTGAGTGAGTGAACAAGAGTGAATGCATGAAATAAGCTCTGACAAGTTAATAAAAATTGGGGGCTCTGTTTCCCCATTTGCAAAGTGGTGACTTTTTTTCTTTTTATTGCAATACCGGACCGATGCACCAAGATGGATGGAGCAAGCTCCTATTCCATCTTCCTGCTCCAAAAATCCATGTAATATATTGTCCTTGAGTAGAGGACATGTCAGATAGTAAACTGGTAAGAACAAATACTATACTTGATCTCAGCCAAAAGGCTGAGAAGTGATGCAAAGTGATCTTGCTACCTTGTAGGATATAGTGATTAAAGGATCTCATGTGCCAGTCTAAAATCCTGGTTCAGACATTTACTAGCTGTGTAAGTAGGTAACTTTACCTTCTGTTTTCCATGGATAAAATGAGTATATTAATAGTATCTATCTCATAGAGTTTTTAATGAGGATTAAATATGATAACATAAAAAGCAGAAAAGTGCCTGGGACACAGGGTACTCAAAGTGTGCTAATTATTACTGTGGGGATTAAATGGGGGGGGGGGGGGAATGGGGCCCTGGCCGATTGCTCAGTTGGTTAGGGTGTCATCCAGATACATCAATGTTGTGGGTTAAAACCAGTCAGGGCACACACATACAAGAAGAAGCAATCAATGAATGTATAAATAAGTGGAACAACAAAACTCGATGTATCTCTCTCTCTAAAATCAATTTTTAAAAATTAATGAGTGGGGGAAAATGTGATGGTGGTGTGTAGCTTAGAGGTTCTCCAACCCCTGTCCGTGTTTTGACAAAACAGGCATTGCACTTGCAGGAAGGATTACTGGTCCCTTCATCCTTTTCCCTACTGGAGTAGGATGATATTTGCAAAGGGAGCCAAGAGTCTCCCTCAAGTTTCTTTATGGGTCAGTCTGCGTGGGGAGGGAACGATTGGGGCCGGCCGGTATCTGGTGATCAGCCCTTTCATCATGGGGAGAAACCAGGGCTGGGGCTGGAGATCCTCTGGGCTCTGTCTGACAGGGCAGGGCGCCCTCTCCTGATCAAAGGCGGGAATAGCTCTGGCCCAGAGTTTCTGGGGAGGGCCTCACTGGATTTCTTTACTTGTCAGTGCCCTTCTCTTTGCTGAAATTCCCCAAATCGGCTCTGGGTAACAAAGTTTGGGGCCAAGGATGGGACAAAACTGGTTTAATGTTTTAGAGGGGTGAGGCTGGATAATTCGGCTGAGAAGGAGAGACTGGGGTCAAGAAATGAGAGAATTCGGGGCTTTGCTGAATTAATCTTCTGTTCTTTCAACAGGTGATGGAACGCAGCGGAGAGGTAAGGTAATGAGGCGGCTTATCCAACGGGTCAAACCCGTTGTACAGGGCTCTTCCGGTTGTCCCCACGCATCCGGAATTAGTGGAACAGATGAGGGCTAGAGAGGCTTGGCTTGAGGGGACACCGGATTAAGGAGAAGAGCCCAGGGCCTGGGTCTGCAGAAGCGGGGAGGAGCCAGCAGAGGATCTGGGCGCAGTTTCCTTCCCAAGTTCCGCCCCAAGCGCGCAGTCCCCGCCCCCGCCGTCCCACTCCCCTCCCCGCCGCTTCCCCCTCTCCCCGCCACTCCTCCCCTCTACCCTCCACCCCCCACCCCCGCCTCCCGGCCGGGCCTGGGCTACCCTCCGGGTCCCCAGACCCTCCGCTCCTGGCCTGCGCTAGCGCGGTCTGCTCGCAACCGCAGCCTTGGTGAGTATGGGGATGGGTGTGCTGGACGCTGGGCAGCCCCAGTTGGGGGAGCTGGGCCACGTGGTCCAGCCTCCGCAGGGCCCGTCCCTAACTCGGAGTCCTGGTCCCTACCTAGGAACTGCTGCTGTCCTACCTTGCTGAACAGACCCCTTTCCCCCATCTGGGGCTGGGTGTGCAGAGGCTGAGCTCTCCCTTCTTAACACCACATGGACTCCTGCTCCGCATTCCTCCATAGGTGCCTGGAAATGCTTGTGTTGCGATCTAGCCGGTTGCTCAGTGGTTAGAGCATGGGCCCGTGGACTGAAAGGTCTGGGTTAGATTCCGGTGGGCTGGTCAAGGGCAAGGGCACTACCTCAGTTGCAGCAGGTTCTATCCCTGGCCCCCATGCAGGAGGCAACGTCTCATTGATTTTTTTTTTTTTTCTTTTTAAGAATCAATGGAAAAAATATCCTCAGGTGAGGATTCACAAAAATAAAAATAAAAAAAAAATACACAAACCAAGCAAGTGTTGGATAGGGGGAGGGCTTGGAATCCAATATATTAGTTTCAAATCTCAGCTGACATTTATTAGCATGTGCTCTTGAGCAAATGTTTTTAGCCTCCCTGAGCCTTTCCTCTTCTGTAAAATGGAAATAAATATCGGCCATAGTGCCTACCTCATAGAATTATAGTGAGGATTAAAAGAAACTATATGTAGTGCCTAGGTTCAGAAGGCATCTAGTAACTGTGGATTAGGACTGGAAGCTGAGATCTTTAGAGACCCTTGAGATGAGGTAGGGGTACTCCTACGAAAGCTGTTTTCAACTAAGTAATACCTACAAGGAAGTTAGAGCTAACTGGGGCTGAACAGCTGACCTTCAGGTAGTGAGCTTCCTGTTCTGGAGGAGTTGAATGTCCAAGTTGGAATGGTCTTATCTAAAACACATGATCCCCATGTTGAACAACTGTGGAAATAGGCCCAGAATGGTTAGGTGACGTGCCCAAGGTCACACAGCTAAGAAGGAGGCCATGCATATCTGGAAGATGTGGAACAGCCTGTTCTTACAACTTCCTTATCACCCCCTGCTTTGAGCAGTAACTTTCATAACTTTTCATTCCTTGAGAATCTGGTGTTCAGTTTGGGGACCCCATGGTGCCTGAGGGATCTGTAGCAACTGGCTTCAGGAAGGGATTTTAGGAGGGACTGCTGCTATAAGCACAGAATCCGAATTTGGTCTGGGAGGGGAAGGTGTTCCCTCTCCAGAGCCTTGAGAGACTCATCCATTTGGATGATCCAAGGAATTTGTTTGCTTGGAGAGGCTCACCAGAGCCACTTCCTACTCCCCTGAGAGACCGTGGGCCCCTAAAGGAAGAAAGGAGTTTGAGCCGAACCGGTTTGGCTCAGTGGATAGAGCGTCAGCCTGCGGACTGAAGGGTCCCAGGTTCGATTCCAGTCAAGGCCTTGTACCTTGGTTGCGGGCACATCCCCAGTAGGGGGCGTGCAGGAGGCAGCTGATCGATCTCTCTCATCCATGTTTCTAACTCTCTATCCCTCTCCCTTCTTCTCTGTAAAAAATCAATAAAACATATTTTTTAAAACAAAGAAAGAAAGAAAGAAAGAAAGAAAGAAGAAAGAAAGAAAGAAAGAAAGAAAGAAAGAAAGAAAGAAAGGAAGGAGTTTGAGCATTTGGGATAGGCTGCCTGACAGGTCCTACCAGAGAGATGGGCGGAGAAGATAGATGACAATGTGGAGGCATATTTTCCTGGCTGGTTCTGGAAGGCCAGGAGGCCAGCCTATGGCAATCAGGTTCTTCCGGGGGGTGGAACTAGAAGGGAGAGTCCTGTGGGTGGAGCCCAGAAGAGTTGGGACTTCATCTGGTGAGGCCCTTGAGTCCAGAAGAGTAAGTTATCTATGTATCTGGAACCAGCCCTAGTTTGGCAACAAGAAGCCTAAGTGGCGAGGATGGCTTTCCCTCCGGCTCAGCATATTGCTTTGAGGAAGGGCCTTCTCTCTGTGTCTTGGTTTCTCTGTCTTTACAATGGGAACAGGGATGACTGACTCATCTATATAGGGTTTGGTTTTTACCTTTCTGCTCAGATTTCTGACCCAAGAGGTAGGGGGTCAATGAAGACCAGAGTTGCAGTTTGTGACCCTGTGACCCTGAACAGGTTCCTGCTCCTTCTCTTGGCCTCAACTTCTCCTTCTCTACACAGGGGGTTCTGGGCTAGGATTGCTACTGTATATTTGGCTATTATAGCTCCTGACCTTAGTTAATCTCATCTGAGCAGGGAGTCACGTTCCTCAGGAGCCCTTACCTACTATCCAGAGGGGTGGACAGGCCCCTGGGCACTGGCAAGCTTCCAGAAGCTGACTAGGCAGCTTTCTTCAGTAAACAGCAAGCCCATGTCAGCACCAGGCCTGATTCTGCAAAGCCTTTCACTCTCAGAGCATGTGAGGCAGCAGGCGGGGACAAGTGGGGAGCCGAGGTTCTGTTGGTTTCCATGGAGTCCTTGCTGTTGTGGATTGTGGTGCAGGCACACAGGGCACACAGAGCCTGGGAAGGGACTAAGGGTGCAGTGGGACCCTGGGCCAGTAGGTAAAGCAGTGAGAGCTGATGGGAGGCCCTGAAGCATGAAAGCTCAAGGACTTGGGGGGGGGGGGGGGGAGAGGACCTTTCTGCCTGCTAGAAGGCTTATAGGATTGGTTCCTGAAATAAGAGAGACTAGTTAAACCAGTTTCTATAGTCCTAGGCATAGGGAAGAGGAGGTCTTCCAATCTATTCACATTTCATTGCAGCACAGGTCTGCTTCACTGTCTGTCCTCTGAAATTGAGGGTAAATGTTCTCATGGGTTTCCAAGTCAGTCTTCCTCATCTAGGAGAGGAGCTGTCCAAGCTTGGGGGCTAGATGGCTTCCTTCTGGGAGGACTGAGCACAAGAGCTGACTTCACCTTGCTGCCTTGGGCCCTGACAGCACACCCCTCCATCCCCAGGTCTGACAAGATGTACCAGGTTCCACTGTCACTGGACCGGGATGGGACCCTGTTCCGGCTCCGCCTCACCATGGTGGCCCTGGGCACAGTCTGCTGTCCACTTATCGCCTTCCTCTTCTGCATCCTCTGGTCCCTGCTCTTCCACTTCAAGGAGACTACGGCTACACACTGTGGGGTAGGGATTGGGGGCACTGATACCTCATATTGGATTTATTTTGGATCCTAGTTCTTTTGTGACAGGATAAGCAGTGGGGTCCATCAAACATACTGGACTGCTGGGGGGATGCCTGCAAATTGAGGTCATAAGGATTAGTCTCCCTCTACCTTCATGGAGGTTGCTGGGGGCTGAAGTTGGGCAGCTGCAGCAGAACCAAATCCTTCATAGAGGGGCAGATTCAGGAGACGCAGAGTTCCTGGGGGGTGGAGAGAGAACAGGACTAGGCTAGAGGGCATTTGGAGCCCCTTAGTGTGGCACTGTGGGCTTGTGCCAGTTTCTATGGGAATGTGATTATGTATATGTGTGTGTAATTGTAAGGGACATGACTATAATGGCTTTGAGTTGGGTATGTGTGTGAGAGAGACTGTATTTGTGCCTGTCTGGATGGGGATCTGATTATGAGTCCATGTTCCGGGGTAGGTCCCATGCCCTCTGAGGTTTCATAGATGGCCATGTACCCTCTGGACAGCAATATGGGATGGTGGGCCAGGAAGAAAAATGTGAGAATTCTTTCTCTATAGGAAATTGGAGTAAAGGGGGTGAGACCTGTGTTTACTTTTGTTATACTCCTAGTTTATCCACTAACTCTGTATATTACCTGAGACAACAAAACTGAGCCTCCGTTTCCCCATGTCTACTAGTATAGAGCTCCGGGTAGAGGAAGAATAAGAAGGTGATTTATGAAATGTAAAGGGTGAGGAGCAGAAGGAAGAGGAGGAGAAGGAAATTGTCAGGGTGGAAGACAGAACAGGGGAGGAATTTACCTATGTGCTCTAAGTAGAAAAGAGGCAGGGCCTGGACATGGACTTTTGCATTAGCCTCAGCAAGAGCTCTAAAGACTTCCAGTCCTGTAAAGAGCATTTGCTCCAGAAAAAGGGCTGTGACTAGCAGTGGAGTCTGGCTGGGGGTAGAGGTGGGGCACTTCTTTTGTTCATAGGACTTGAAGTTTTCCCTCTTGATTTGTCAATGGGTAATCATGGGCCTTGAGCAATGGGTAGCCAGTCTGATAAAACCCAGGCTGGGAGCTATCAGAAAGAACAGAACTAGGAGAAAGAGGGTGACCAGGTGATCTAAGGGGGACCTAGTTCCAAGACCTAATTCTCACCTTAGAAAAGATCCAAGACTACTTCTCATCTTAGATAATACACCAAATGTTTCTATTACCCTGGCCAACTCCTCTTCATTCCGCAACATCCTACTGAGGTGTATCCTCCTCCAAAAAGCCTTCTTCAGCTTCCTTGGGGCAAACTTAACCACTCCCTCCTCTGGGTACCCACAGTACCCTGTATTCTCTCGCACATAGTTCTATCACCTTATATTTGTGTACCTTCCCCACCAGAATGCAAGCTCCTTGAAGATGAGCACTACATCTGAATCAATATTTGTTGAATAAGTGAATAAGACCCCAGCCCAGTGCTCTGGGAAAAGGAAGGCATGGTATAATGCAGTCATAGTCCATATAGAAAGTCATAATATTTGTACAGCATATGGAATTAAATGTAGGTTGTTTGCTCTGCCCTTCATGGCTGGCTCTGAGGGCTAATGGTAACAATAACCTCAGCATATCTGGCATATCTATGACCCATTCTTGGCATACTGGTTATGTAGCTAAATTATAGGTAGCTGTAGGAGGGGTAGTTCTGGTCCCTCTGGGCAGAACTAGGCCTAGCAACCCTGGGGGTATTATGTTCCCACTCCCTGGGGTTACCATGTTGGATCTCCCTGGGGATTTTTGTATATCCTCTGAATTTTTCACCCTGAATTTCCAAGGCATAGCCAACCCTAGGAATGAAAGAAGTAACCTTAGTTTAACATATCTATAATTAGATGACTTTACTTCTGCTTGCACATCCCCAGTGATGTGGAGTTTTCTTCCTCCCCAGGAAGCCTATTCTGACGAGGCTTAGTAGCTAACAATTAGCAAGCTCGCTCTTATAGTGAGCATACACTCTCTTCTGGGTGAATCTCTGCTTCAGGAGCCTTAGAGCTACTCTTTCCTCCTGGTTTCCAGCCAGCCCTGCAGAGATGGGAGTCCGTGAGCCTACTCTTAGGTAGCATAACTCTAGTTCCTTCAGGCACTGTTGGCCACTGTTCTCTCCATGCTAGGCCCTAATCTGGGCATAGGACTTCCTATGGACTGGGCAGTACAGGCAAAAAACAGGACTGTTCCTTTCCTATTATAGACTGTTAGGCCTCTCTTAATGCAGCCTGAGCTGCCAATAGCTGTTTCTGCATCTGTCCAGGCTGGATACTGATAGCTCATATTCAGGCCTGTCTAGATCTCTTTTGGATCATGAATCTATTGTCCTAAGATTAGCTCTCCAATGATGCCCAACAACAAACTCATTCCTATTCCAACAAAAAATGGTGAAATCCTATTCTGTTTTCTACTTTTCCCTTTCCAGAAACCTACCTGTATTGTTAGACAAACTCCCCACCCCCATCCCTGGCAAGGAAGCTGTTGTGAGCTGACCTTAGCCACTATCTCTTCTTACCTTTTCAGAGTGTTCCAAAATTGATGATGTGGCCTTATTGGTCCTAGGAAGGTTGTCTGCCTGAGCAGGCGTGGAGATCTGGGAACTCTGTGGGCGGGAAGGCCGGCCCTGAGGAGCTGGGGGTGGGACCCTCTAGTCTTGAAACAGTCTCAGTCTGGCTAAAGCACTCAACCCAAGCTCCGGACCCTTCAGCACCCAGTGTGAGTGTTGCTCAGTGCACCCCTCTCTTCCCCAGCCCTTCCCCTGTCCCAATTCCTGATGGTGAGCTAGACTAATGGGCTGGGGTTTCCTAATGAAGGGAGGTATGAGTCCCAAGGGGAGATTTGGTCTTGGGCATTTTAATACAAAATCATCTTTGTCCACCACCCCCACCCCGTCTCTCCCCCCCGCCCCCCGTCTCCCTCCCCCCTCCCCTGGGCCCCAAAGGGAGCCTAGCTTGAGAGGTCATGGTGGTTGGGATAGTAGGGGGTAGAAAGGGAGTTCTTTGCCTAGAGGGAGAAGGGAGCAGAAGCAGCCCAGTTCCCTGGGTCTAGGTCTGTCCATCTGGGTGTGGTCCAACACAGCAGGCTTAAGCCAAGTAGAGAAGGTTTCCATGATCCTCAGATTCCTGTAAACCTTGAAGTGGGTGACATGGTCTTCTTAGAGAGAAAGGAGATAGAAGTCTGGGCCTCAGAGGGACCCTGGTATCTTGGGATCAGGGTATACTGCTGGCCTGAGGCTTGGATCATTCTGATCCTGTGGGTGGGATGGCTGGTAGCCTGTGGCCCTATGGAAGTAGGTCTGGGGTACGCCCACTGTTCCTAGTTGAACATGGGTAAAGAGCTGGAATGTGGTCAGACAGGGTCAGTGGGAGGGCTTGGGCCAGTCTGAGCTGGGGTCCTTTTTCTAGGATCCTTGACCAGAAGAAAGCCTTGATTGGAGCCTTAAGCTGCCAGGTGGCAAGAGGCCTTAGTCCTAATAATTAATCCTGGCATAGTGTTGGGCCTCAGTCTCCCATTCTGTGGAATGGGAATAATACCCTTCCACCTCTGACTCTTCTGAGTGGGTATGAAGATAGTGAGAATGAGGTGGGCCATCAGAGCTTTCCTGTCCAGGCCACTAGGAGCCTCTACTTTCCAGACTCTTCAAGAGTGGCTGTATAGGATCAGTGTGCCAAGGGGATTCCTAAGAGCTGACCCTGTCTATCTCTACTGCTCTTACCTCATCTCCCTCTGCACTTCCTTTTCTTCTGCACTATTTTTCTTTTTTCCTTATGTTGTTCTACTCTTTTGACTCTTTCTATACCCCGAGTAGCTCTGGAAAAGGCCTTACTTTCCCATGCCTAGGTATCCCACCAGGCCCTATGTTGTATCCCTTGCCCTGCCTAGGCACCAGTTTCTACAGGATGTTCTCTGCGGCCTCCCAGCCCTTGGACCCTGATGGGACCATCTTCCGGCTTCGCTTCACAGCCTTGCTCTGGTGGCTCATCACTTTCCCTGTGTTCGGTTTCTTCTTCTGCATCATCTGGTCCCTGATGTTCCACTTTGAGTACACGGTGGCCACTGACTGTGGGGTGAGTGCCATGCTCCCCAGCACTGGGTCAGAGCCAGGTCGGGAGATAGAGATAAGGGCAAAATCAAAGAGTAGGCAAGAAGGTGGAGGGTTAGAGAGAGGGGAAGAGATAAAAGGATGGTGGGGGGTAAGTCAGAGTTGGGGAGGTTGGGAGGAGGGACTCAGAAAGTAGAGTCACAGTCCTCCAAGAGTAGAAGAGGATTATAGGGAGTGCCAGGGAGCAAAGGGGAGAGGGTGAAGGGAAGGGAGTGGGAATAGGTAAGAAAGATCATGAGAGGGAGAAGGAGAGTGAAGAAAGACCAGACTGGAAGGGAATCCAGGACTGAAAAAGTAAGATGAGGCCAGGAGCTAGGAGAAGTAACAGCTATAGCTCAGACTGGGGGCCTGACCTGAGAGGACCCCAGGCCCTGCTATGGGATATTCTAGCTTGGATTCTGTCTCTGGCCTCCTTGTGTCCACTCAGAGCTCTGCCAGCTAGAAACCTAGATGGACTTCCTGCCTCCAGGAGCAGTCCACCAGGCCTTTGTTGAGGACCCAGGAGTAGAGGTTCTGTGTCAGGGGCATTGAATTGAACATGGACTTGCCTTTAGCATTTCATTCATACAGGAGATAGTCCTAGACCCAGAGAGTCACTGCACGGTGAGCTAGGACTCCTTTTGTGATAAAAGGGAAGACAGGGATAGCAGGGCCCAGAGGAAGCACATAACCTAGCTTGGTCATTGGGGAAGACTTCCTTCCTTGAGGGAGCATTGTTGCTGTGGGGTGAAGAAGAATCTTTGTGAATGCCAGACTGACAACTTTTGGGGTGGGGGTGGGGTTGATAACTTGATTTTATCCAGAAGGCAATGGGAAGCTTTGGAAAGATTTTAAACAGGAAAGGGGAAGGGGAAAAAGAAAGAAAAGAAAAGAGAAGAAAACAAAACAAAACAAAAAACAGGAACGGGACATGATCACTTTTGTGGTTTAGAAGACCAATCTGGCCCTAACCAGTTTGGCTCAGTGGAAAGAGGGTCGGCCTGCCTACTAAAGGGTCCCAGGTTCGATTCCAGTCAAGGGCATGTACCTTGGTTGTGGGCACATCCCCAGTAGGGGGTGTAGGAGGCAGCTGATCAGTGTTTCTCTCTCATCGATGTTTCTAACTCTCTATTCCCTCTCCCTTCTTCTCTGTAAAAAATCAATAAAATATATTAAAAAAAAAGAAGAAGAAGACCAATCTGCCCCTGAAAGGATGGCAGGGGACGAGAGTAGGGAGACCAGTGAGGAGGATAGTACAATAGCTCATGATAGTGGGGAGACAAGAGCTAAGATGGGGACTGTAAGGATAAACAGTAGGGATGGAGTTTAGAGAATAAAAAGTAGAAATGACAGGAGTGGGAGTTCTTTTTTTTAATATACTTTATTAATTTTTTACAGAGAGGAAGGGAGAGGGGTAGAGAGTTAGAAACATCGATTAGAGAGAAACATCGATCAGCTGCCTCCTGCACACCTCCCACTGGGGATGTGCCCGCAACCAAGGTACATGCCCTTGACCAGAATTGAACCTGGGACCCTTCGGTCCGCAGGCCAGCACTTCATCCACTGAGCCAAACCGGTTAGGGCAGGCTTGGAAGTTTTTGACCAGTTGGCAAGCGGCAGGGTGCAGTAAGGTAAATAGGAAAGTGATCCGTAATTTCAGGGAACTTTTATCTGAGGCCAAAAATATGAATCTCTAATGATAAAAACTGAGATGCTAAGACAGGGAATATTTTGAGCCCCCTCCCTTTATATCATGTGAATTTCTGCCTGGTTCCCTGCCACAGATCAACTAAGCCATGTCCTCCAGACCAAAGGGTTTCTATTCTTGGGGAAAGGGCTTATGTTCCCATCTCTCAGTACCCTTAGCTCTGGGCTCATGGTGAGGTTGGAGGTGAACTGTGTACCTGGTTTCTGATAGCTCCTGATGTTGCTTGTTGCTGGCATAGTTGGTGAGTGGGAAAATTGTGTGCTTGGTGTATGCGAGTATCTGTACTTGATATTGTATGTGTGTGTGCGAGAGAGAGAGAGAGAGAGAGAGAGAGAGAGAGAGAGAGAGAGAGAGAAGAAGAAGAAGAAGAAGAAGAAGAAGAAGAAGAAGAAGAAGAAGAAGAAGAAGGGGAGGAGGAGGAGGAGAGGAGAGAGGAGAGAGGCAATCCCTGCTCTTAGAACTCTGCCTTCATCCCTGGGTAGAGTTTGTGAGAACAGGATGGGCAGCCACAGGGCCCTAATTCTCTCTTCCTCCTGAGGCATCTCCCGAGCTCTGCCCTCTCTACTCTTTACCTGTTTCCCAGCATTGGTCGGGGATGTGAGCCCTTAAATGCACTGGGCTCTTCCGTCCAAGCTTTAGAGGCTGGTCCTGTTCCTCTTAAATAGCTGAGATTGGGGCAGGAGTTTTCAGAATGAATATTCTAGGAAGTAAAGGCAACACTCCCACTAACCCTACTCAGAGAGGCAGAAAAGTCAAATAAGAAGGCTTGGAGTTCTCAGAAGTGTCTGGTGAAGGACTCCCATCTCTCCCTCATACGCAGGCCATCTCATGATTAATAGTCACATAGTAGCTCACCACCTCTTTGCAGGCTTTTCAGGGAAGTTTGTCGTCTGAAAGCCATTCCTTGTACTAGATACTGCAGATGCTTTGCATACATTATGTTTAATATTCACAATCACCCTGTAAGATAGGTAGCAGTATCCCTATTTTGTCAAAGAGGAAATTGAAGCTCAGAGAGGTGAAGTGGCTTGCTCAAGGTTACCCAACTAATAAAGGCAGAGCTGTGCTGCAGACCCAGGTTTGTATGTCTCTAAAGCCTCCATGCTGCCCCTTCACTGAATTCGCAGAGTGAATATCTGAGCCTGGTCTCAAGCTATGGTATCTCCAGCCCTGGCCTTGAGAGCAGCACCCTCTCTCTGAGAGCTTTGCCCTTAGTTTCCTCTGACAGTGCTGATGGGAATCCGTCTTCTTTTCTGTGAAGGCTACGAAGCCTCTGGTTGGTGCTTCTCTAGACCCATCCCTGCCCTGTGAGCTGCCTCCATCATGCCTACCTGACTAGCTGCTTTGGAGACCCAGTCAGTGTTTCCATTGGGAAAAAGGAAGGGATCTTGGAGAACTCCATCTCTGAAGACTGGTCCCACCATAACTGCAGCAGGGTCATTCCCTCTCTAGGCTCTGGCCCTGCTCTGGCCCTTATTGAAAGTCTAAAAAAAAGTCCATGAAAAGTGGGCAACAGACTGGTAGGTTCCAGAGTCCTGGAATCTTTTAGAAATGCAGATTTTTAGATTCCAGACCTTCTGCACTCTCACACAGTCCCCAGTGAGTTATATCCATATTAAAGTTTGAGAAGCAGCTCCAGGCCCTCAAGTCCAAGAGAGCCTCCTCCTGGCTTTCTTGTCCCCATAGAAGCTACTGTTACTCATCTCCCACCCTCTCACCCTCCCATACAAGCAACACAGCAATCCTTGTAGCTGTGTATTATCTCCTCCTCCTTCCTCAAGTTGAAAAACTTATGCTCCAATTCCTTACGAAATGAGGAAACCCATTTTTGAGAAAGATGGATGGGAGAGATGTACAAGATCAGGGTGACTACCACATGATCAGGGTGAGGGTTCCCTTCTGGGCAGCTCCCCCAGTATCTCACAGTACCTCTACCACTTAGGCACACCTGCCCAGAAAACAGTCAGAGGAACAGTTCAGTTGGGCAGTGAATCCAGCACTGTCCCAAGGAAGCTCAGATGGTCTCTGACCCATCCCTGTCGTGGGACTGAATCTGGGGTCCTGGGTTCATGGAACCTTTCACAGGGCCTTCCGCTACTGGCTCAGAGAGTCTCTGAGCCTGTCTGCAGCTTTTCCTAGTCATGTGTAGGTTCCATGTGTAGGGAGATGGAGGTCACATATGCCCCTGGCTGGGGAGTGAGAACCAAGCACTTTGGGGAGCTGGGACCTGAAAAGGGAGGTCTCCAAGGAGAGCGCTGTGGGTACCTAAAGGAGGCCTTTCTGGAGCACAGCCTTCTGAGGGCCAGGTTGATGAGATGGAGAGAAGCATCTCCAGTGGGTGGGTGTGGCAAGGGCCAGTGCCCACATGGGTCACAACTCTCTAGGTGCCCAATTACCTGCCTTCGGTGAGCTCTGCCATTGGTGGGGAGGTGCCCCAGCGCTACGTGTGGCGCTTCTGCATCGGCCTGCACTCGGCACCCCGCTTCATGGTGGCCTTCGCCTACTGGAACCACTACCTCAGCTGCACCTCCCCGTGTCCTAGCTACCAACTGCTTTGCCAGCTCAACTTCGGCCTCAACATCATCGAGAACCTCGCGCTGCTAGTGCTCACCTATGTCTCCTCTTCCGAGGACTTCAGTGGGTGACCTGAGGAGGGAAGGAGAGTGGGGAAGGAAGGGTTCTGGGAGGGGATGCCCCTGCCCCTCCCTTACTCCGACTTTCAGATGTAGAGTTCAGATGCTCCCTGCAATGAGTGCTCCCAACCCTCCTCTCTCCCTCCAGCTATCCACGAAAACGCTTTCATTGTGTTCATCGCAGCATCCCTCAGTCACATGCTCCTCACCTGTATTATCTGGCGGCTGACCAAGAAGCACACAGTAAGTCAGGAGGTATGGTCTACCCCTAAGGTAGACCTGGGGCTCCAGGTGCACAGAGGACAATCAAGGAGACCTGTCCTCTGGATGCGGTTAATGGTGAGGTGGGAACTGGAGTTCTAATTGGAATCTTGGCTGAGGCTGGGACTTGAGGATAAGGGGAGGGTAACTGGTTAGAATTGGGTAGGATGGGAGACTGGAGGAGAGACGAGATGGAGGCTCCAAATGGAGTAGAATGAGGGGCATGGGTTAGGAAGACGTGTCAGGGTCTGTGTTCTGTAATACAGTTGTACCACCCCACCACCACCACCACCATCACACATACACCTTTTTTCTTCCCAGTATCTGGAGGTGTTGGGTTGGTTGGTTGACTCCAAGTAACTTTCATATTCCATTTTCCCAAAGTGGGAGGGGCAGGGACACCACTGCTCCTTGGCCCCATTATACCCCAAATGCAGGGATGTCAACATGCCCATCATTCCTGCTACCCCTGCCTGTGCCCCCTTCCATGACCAAGGTTGGGGAGACTGGTCCTTAGAGTTGGGGTTAACAGGAGAGGCCACCGACACATATTCCACAAGCTGCAGAGTGATCAGACAGCCTATCCTCTAGGATCAGAAGTCCTACAACTGGAAACAGCGGCTCTTCATCATCAACTTCTTCTCCTTCTTCACGGCGCTGGCTGTCTACTTTCGGCACAACATGTATTGTGAGGCTGGAGGTGAGGCCAGGCTAGGATCCATAGATGGTCACAGGACAATTGTGGTCCCTATAGTGTGCAGTATGGTGGTGTGCTCCCTGTGTAGTGATGTAGTGGTGGTGATTTATCAAGAGGCCCCAGGTCAGGGGGAAGGTGGGGACAGGAAGCTCACCATGCCCTTCCTTGTGTCCTCAAAACAGTGTACACCATCTTTGCCATCCTGGAATACACTGTTGTCTTAACCAACATGGCATTCCACATGACAGCCTGGTGGGACTTCGGGAACAAGGAGCTTCTCATTACCTCCCTGCCTGAGGAAAAGAGGTTCTAAACCCTTCTCTCCTGCAGAGGAGGCCCACTGCCCAGAAACTAGAAGCGAGATAACCACTCTGGCCTTCCCTACTCCTATGTCCTCTCTGGGCCCTACTGAAGTTGGGGAGGGAAGAAGAAAGGAGGAAGGGCACAGGACATGGCTTTACCCAGCTCTACGGCATCTCCTTTTCCCCACCCCATGTGAAGGTATAGGAACCTTCAAGCAGCATCACCCTTACCTGAGAAGCCCCAAGAAGCTGAGGTGGCAGGAGCGCTCCATCTGGTGCTAAAAAAAAAAAGTCCTGAGGTTCATAACCACCATCCGGTTCTTGGCTTTAAGATAGCCACCTCTCATTGAGGTCAGGGACCACTAAGCAGTGGCTGCCACCTGAAAACCACAGCCATTGTCTTCCTGTGGTCATTCACTTGGCTCATGTCTCTAATAATCTATTCTGCACACCCTGCTAAGGCTGCCCAGATGGTCTAGTCCTGACTTCATCTCTGATGATGGGGGGGGGGGGGGGGGCGGGTGGGCAGGCTGCATGATTTCCAAGGGCTCTGCCAGCCTGTGCTTCTGATATCACCTTGTGGAGGTGGTGATCTGTACCCAAAGGCTGAATGCTCCAGAAAAAGCACTGGCACAGCATATGTTTCTCTTCCCTTCTGAAATCTCTGGATGCTTACAGACTCATCCTCCTTGGCAAAAGTGTGGGGTGGAAGGGCCAGAGGCAGATTCCAACCCCCACTGGTGCCCCTTCCCCAGCCTCCCTACTATCCCAGGCTCTGAGCTCTTTTGATTGTGCATTTTATTTCAAAGGAAAATAAATTTTTTTTTTTGCCAACAGTCTGGGCTAGGCTTGCTTGTCTTTGGGCTTATCTCTTATGGAACCGAGGTGAGGGACAAGCTCCAAGGATGGAGGGAATAAATCCATGGCAGGTTGATTCCACATGGTGCCCCACTACCTCCTTAGAGTCTCCTATGGCTGATCTAAGCCCCAATTTTGGTGAGAAGTAACCGAGCTATCCTTGTAATGACTCCAGGCCTGGAAGCTGAGATACCTGGGAGTCTTGGGTGGAGGTAAAGCTTGAGTTCTAGCCCCAACTGCTAGTTAAGGTCTTTCCCTTTGGGGATGTAAACAGCTCAGATGCAAGACCACTGAGAACACCTGCCTGCAGGCTGATGGCTCTCCACCTCTCCCTTTCTGAACCTGTCCTTTGCATCCCAGTCCACTACAGAATCTGTGGCTGGGCCCCATAGCAAAACTGGTCCCTCCAAGGGAGTCCAGAGCTTTGTTAGAGAAATTGGGGGGTGGGGGGACCACAATGAAGCCTATTGTCTTCTGTCCCCTCTTACAGGAAACAAAAGGCTCCCAGTCTCTGGGGAGCCCTAGCCCATGCCTGTCCCCTGCCCAACCCCCAATGTCCAGCACACAGGGAGGAGCCGGGGCCACTGGAGACAGGAGGTTTTATTGATGCTGATGGGGGTAGGAGCTGATTGGGGGTGGGGTGGGGGGCTGAGTCAGTCAGCAATGCGTAAGGCCTGGGCACATGGAGACAAGTTAGGGCACATTCATCTTCTCAGGATTTTGTGGTTCCTTCATTGGGGAAGGGAGAGAGCATCTTGAGGGGGGAGCAATTCGAAGAGCAGCAAGGGAGAGGTTAGGGATGGCTAAGAGCTCCTAACCTGAGAGAAGGCACCACAATAGGCAGCAACCTCTGTGTGGAAAGCTGGATCAACTGGTCAGTAGGGAAAAATGGGGAGGGGCACTGGGCTGGCTTCTTGGGAAAGGGTCCAACCTTGGCCTGGGTGAGCTCTCAAGAATACCTGGTATTCCCAAGCAGATTGGGACCCAAAGCCCCTTTCCCTGTGGGCCTCCTCATGGAGAAACAGGCATTCAGGGAGCCCCCTGGCAAGGGGTGCCAGAATTAGTCTTTAAGGCACAAGGCACAGCTGGGGGCAGACAAGGCGCCAAGGCACAACTGGTGGGGGGGCAGGGGCAGCCTCCAAGCTGAGTGCCAGGGTCACAAGAGGACACAGGACCGCCCACGCTTGATCGGTGTGGGGTTGAGCACAGCCCGGACAGCCTCAGCGAACACTTCCTTGACGCCATCCTGCTGCAGGGCTGAGCACTCGAGGTAGCGCACAGCATGGATCTGCTTGGCCAGTGCCTGGCCTTGCTGCGGTGTGATGGGCGCCTGGCCCTGCTCCTTGAGGCGCCGCAGGGTGTCAGGCTGGGCTCTCAGGTCCTTCTTGGTGCCCACCAGGAGGATGGGCACATCAGGGCAGTGGTGGCACACCTCCGGATGCCACTTGTGCCGCACATTCTCATAAGAGGGTGGACTGGCAATGGAGAAACAGATGACAAAGACGTTGGTCTGAGGGTAGGAGAGAGTGCGGAGGCGGTCGTACTCCTCCTGGCCCGCTGTGTCCCACAGGTTCAGGTTCACTGTGCGCCCATCAACTGCGCTCTGGGCGCTGTAATTGTCGAACACTGTGGGGATGTATTCCTTGGGGAAGGCGTTAGTTGTGTAGCAGATGAGCAGGCATGTCTTGCCCACAGCCCCATCGCCCACCACCACACACTTTATGCTCTGCATTGTGGGTGCAGCTGCTTCAGTGGAGGCACTGCCTCCTTCCCCTTCTGGACCCCTCTGGATGCAATGACCTATGAACAGAGGAGAGGGACACTTGGTCAGGACACTCTCGGGAATAAAGAATGGGGGCACACAGAGGGAAATGACCTTCTGTTTTCTTAACCTGATACCATTTTATAATCCCATCAGGACAGACCTCAGGGAGACAGATACACAATAAAGAGAGGCCCTGAGATCATGCAAAGATGCTCAGGTGTAAGGAGGCTGGTGCTACAATATGTAAAGATATTATGTGGAGCACATAAATTCTGGTGCCAGACCAACTAAGGTCAAATCCTAGTTTTGCTATTTACTAGCTGTGTGACCCTGGACCAATTACTTATTAGTTGTTGATTAGTGGGTTTGTTTTATGTGTAAAATGGGAATAAAATAATACCTACTTCATTGGATTATTAAGAGGATTATATAAGGTAACACAGTAAAACATTTAGAACAGTGCCTTCAATAAGTATTAGCTACTTTTATTTTTCCTCCAGGTAGTATATACACAAAACGGCAGTGTACAGGTGTAGGGATCAACCTACAGACCCTCTACTAGGTATGGATCCCTCCCACTATGTACACTGGAGAGGGGTTCTGGCACAGGGCGCTGTCCCACGTCACTCTGAGATGCAGCCATGTGTGGGAACCTCTCCCAACTCAGGGCCAGCCCTGCCCAGTGCACTGATGTTTCAACTCCAAACCCCATATCTTGGCTACTGAGTACAACCCAAAAGGTGCAATAAGAAACCTGCTGAGCAAGGAGCACAATTCTCTAGACAGATACCCTATCAAAATCCAGGGTACCCTGGGGAGGGAAAAGGAGAGTGAGCTAATCCCATTATTTTTGTAAGCATAGTGAACCCTATTTGGCCACACATATCCAGGCTGGCAACTCAGTGCAGGGGAATATGGGAGATTGAGCCAAGGCTGGGATCTAGTGGGAATCTGAATATGTAATAATGAATGAGGCAAAGGGGTGGCTCCTAGACATCAGCATCTTCTCTCGAGATCCTTGGTGGGGTGAGGCAGATCCTCCAAGCCCACCCAAGAGGGATGAACAGAAGAATAAAACAAAATCTTGATTTCCCCCTTACTTTTCTGTCATTTTTTTGAGACCATGCACATACCTCTGAAGAATTTCAGGGGCTTCCAGACTCTTGGGTAGAGAACACAGTGCCATTAAAGCTCTATCACTGAGAACACATGCTGGAGTCAGATTGGCAGGGATTCTCCTCACAGCTCCACCAACTAGTCATGTATGATCTTGGGCAACATATTAAGTTTCCTAAGCTTCAATTTCCTCATCTGTAAAATGGGGGAAATCTTGCCTATTGTGTTAAAATTGTTCAGAGTTTGAAATGAGCCAATGTCTAGAAAGTGTTTGGCCTGAGGCATGGCACATAGGAAGTACCAAATAAATGGGCTGCTGTAATTAGTGAGGTATGAAAGAAAGAGTCCCAGCTCCAATCATTACCCTTGTCCCCTTTGCAGCTCACAGGGCCTTAGGGTGAGGAACTGCTCTGCGTTCTGGAAAGAACAGAGCTTCCGGAAACCCTGTGATTATTTATACTGCTGTGGCAAAGGTTCTCCTCTCATTGGCTACTTCCTCTTGGTCATGAGGGACTTTTGCTGGCCAGTATGTGACTTCCTTTCCCCGACTCTCACAACCAGGTCCCTGCATCCTAGGAAGGGATAGCCAAATTTATTTTATTTTATTTTATTTTATTTTATTTTATTTATTTATTTTTAGAGAGTGGGGAATGGAGAGAAAGAGAGAAACATAATGTAAGAGAAAAACATTGATTGGTTGATTCCTGCATACGCCCCAACCAGGCTAGGGATTGAACCTGCAACCTGGCTATGTATCCTGACTAGGAATCAAACCCGAGGCTTTTCGTGCACAGGACATTTCTCCAACCAACTGAACCACACTGGCCAGGGCTGGACAGTCTGTTTTAGACACACCCAGATATCCTAATATCCCTTGCTCCATGCAAGCACCATCACCACTGGCCCATTTTTCTCCAGTTCGCTTTATATACACTGCAAAACTTCACCCTAGTCTGAAAACCCCTTAACTCTCTGCCTGACCTCTCAAATACTGGTTCAGAAGCCTTAAAAATCAAATTGTGGATAGGGGGAGAGTCCATTGGGAGGCAAAAAGGAACTCTGGTGGTGTGGACCTGCACAGGACCCAGAGCTTGGTCCAAGCTTCCTCCCAAGCTCCAGCTTCCCCTGGGATCAGCTGGGGGGGAAATGGTTTCATTCTATGAGGTTGTCTCTGGTTCCCATGAAAACATTTCCATCTTATTTGTGTGAATAAGTGTCTGTGTCCAACTTCAGGACAGATGATAGAGAGCCTCAGGAAATGGGTCGAGGTAGGAGTTAAGGATCCTACAGGGCAGTGGAGAGGACCTCAGACTGGAAGTCAAGAGACCGAAGTTCTAACCCCAGCTCTGTTCTGCTGCTGACTCACTGAAACCAAGCATGAGGCACTTACCCTCCCCAGGCCTCAGTTTCCCAGTCCATGAAATGGAAAGAAAACTGCCTGTGACAAGGGCAGTAAGTAGATGAAATGAGACACAAAGAGCCCTGGGAGCAGGGGATAGAATGATGGGGGTAGGAAAGGCAGGGGGTGGTGTGGGGGTGGGGTTGGGGCTGAGTCAGTCAGCAAATGCATAAGGCCTGCATACATGGGGGCAAGTTAAGACATATTCTTCTAGGATTCTGTGGCTCTTCCCTTGGGGAAAGGAGAGAGCATGTTGCAGGGGTTGGTGTTGTTACTTATGTCCCCTGAATTACCTGGGAGACCCTAGCATTTTGAGAGAACTCCTGGGCCTGTAAATCTTTAGTTCTACAGAGTAGGGGCATGGGTGTGGTAGTATGTCTGGGAACTCCTCCCCCACAGGCCCAGCACTGGGTTGGCCCAGGCAGGAAGACAAGAAGGGAGCTCTGGACAACAGTCACAAGGCCCAAGAGACTGGAAGTTCAGTGGCTCCAGGCTGCTCTTTAGGGAGGTGGTTATCAACCCACGATCAGTAAATCAGCCCTCAAAGGAGTGGGGAGGGAGAGGGCAGCAGCTTCCGGGCTGGCAAGGGAACAGGACTGACACCGGAAAAGGATCATGAGTGAGGTAGTGTCCAGAAACAAGCAGAGCAGGGGCACTGTGGTACAGGGCAGAGAAGCAAACTCCGGAAGGTGGCCTCTTGGGTTCACCTGCTAACTCTGGCCTTTGATAAAAAGCCCTCACAAGGTACAACGCTTCATAGATCACGTGGCATTGTTATTTGATCCTTATAACAACCCATTGGTACTATGTCTATTTACAGATAAGGAAACAAACTCATAGTTAAAGTAACTCAGTGCCACACAGCCAGTTAGCTTGGGAGTCAGGACACAAACCTGTTTTGCCATCCAAAGTCTGTGTTTTCCTCAATGCATCATACAGCCTCTACATTACCCCTTACTAGCCAACTTCGTGACCCTGAGCAAGTAAGTCACTTCCCTTCCCGGAGCCTCAGTTTCTTTAACTGTACAGTAGGAATGACAATACTTGCCTTCCCTAACTCATAGGGCAGCGGCAGCATGGGAATGAATGTGCTTTGTGATTGGAAAGTTGTGCACACAGAAGCAAAGCCTTTCATCCCAATAGGCAGGAAGCACTGAATACATAGGTGTCTGAGTGGTGGCATCAGTCTAGTACTTTATCCCAGAGCGTATCCCCTCTCCCAGGACAAATGTTTACTTGGAAACCCTATGACCTGTACTGGATCAAATAGGTTCCCACAGCCCATTTGAGGAGGGTAGGGTCTAAACTACGGCCCGCGGGCCGGATTCGGCCCGTTTGAAATGAATAAAACTGAAAGAAAGAAAAAAAAAAAAAAAAAAGACCGTACCCTTTTATGTAATGATGTTTACTTTGAATTTATATTAGTTCACACAAACACTCCATCCATGCTTTTGTTCCGGCCCTCCGGTCCAGTTTAAGAACCCATTGTGGCCCTCGAGTCAAAAAGTTTGCCCACCCCTAGAGTGCCACATAGGAAGAAGGAACAGTCAATGCTGCAGGAGGCCAAGTAAGAAGAGTGGCCTGCTTGAGGTTAGAGTTAACTGTGACTTACTAGATGACTTTTTAAAATTTATTTTATTTATTTATTTATTTATTTAACTAGATGACTTTTATAAAAAGAACTTTTGGCTCCTGCTGGCGTGGCTCAGTGGTTGAGTGTCGACCTATGAACCAGGAGGTCACGATTTGATTCCTGGTCAGGGCACATGCCCGGGTTGCGGGCTTGATCCCCAGTTAGGGGGCGTGCCGGAGGCAGCCGATCAATGAATCCCTCTCATCATTGATGTTTCTATCGCTCTCCCTCTCCCTTCCTCTCTGAAATCAATAAAAACAAAAAGAACTTTTATTTAGTAAGTAAATTAATGGTTGCAGATCTGTATATGATTGGCCAAATTACAATGACTTTTTATTCCTAACTTAATTAAGAGCATGCCTAGTCTCTCATCCTGGCATTCAGAGTTCTTCATACTCTGGTAGGGATTTTAGAGTCAGCTAGATCTGAGTTTAAATCCTAGTTCTGCCACTTATAAGTAATAAAACCAACCTCATAAGGTGTTATAAGGATTAAGTGCATTAATGTACAATATATGTGTAAATGTAGGTACTCTGCAAATGTGAGTCCCCAGTTTCCTGCTCCAGAGGGGTCTTCACTGTCCTCTTAAACAAACCAGGTCGATTGTTGCCTCTGAACTGTTACTCTTGTTCTTCCATCTTCTCCCATTCCCTCTTGCCTCTAGAATCTTCCTGACTCCTCAAGGCCTAGCTTAAACCTCAGAGCTTCAGAACCCCATGAGGCTACTAACTTCTCCTTTCTTTGAACTTCTATAGCAAGGCCAACCTTTTAACCCTTCTTTGGCTCCTTGTGATTCTCCTTCCCAATAGTCATACATAAGTTTCCTAGTTTTTGGATGCCTCCCCAATACTGGAGCTTGAGCATCCCTCAACTCTTCTACAGAAAAACTGAGCACAGCTCTAACCGGTTTGGCTCAATGGATAGAGCGTCGGCCTGCGGACTGAAGGGTCCCAGGTTCGATTCCGGTCAAGGGCATGTACCTTGGTTGTGGGCACATCCCCAGGAGGGAGTGTGCAGGAGGCAGCTGATCGATGTTTCTAACTCTCTATCCCTCTCCTTTCCGCTCTGTAAAATATCAATAAAATATATTAAAAAGAAAAAGAAAAACTGAGCACAGGGTTGAGAACACAGGAGTGTGCAACCATTGTCTTCTGATCTGCTTGCTTCTGCCCCATTACTGAGATCTGGACAGTTACCTCAAAAGCCTAGAATTGAACTAACACTCCCACAGCCAACACAGCAATACTGAATCTTTTTGAACAGCAGTGGCAGCCAAAAACTTTGACTGGGATAGGCCAAAAAATCTCTCTTCGCAGTACCAGCTTGACCTGACTCTAGCAGGGAGCCCAGCCTAGGGGAGCACAGCCCATGGGGACCTAACTCTGAGTGTGGTTCCTGGAGCCCAGCTTGTACCCAGTGGGACCTTGTCTTAGGGTGTGCTTCAGGCAGGCCCAGAAGTGGGGAGGGAAAGGAAGCAGAGGATTGCCTGATTGCCAGATCTCTGTGGCGGTTAGAGCAGGGGAAGTGTCCCAATTGGGAGTGGGGGAGGGGAGGGGTGGGCCCTAAGAGATGGGGGAGTGTGAAGGCAATAGGAACCAACTTACCACACAGCCTTTTTTCCTGCCTCCCTGACATGGGGCTCCATTTCTGCAGCCCTCACTGAAACGCATTCTACCTAATCCATCTCTGGGCCTTCTGATCCTGAACTCTGGCCACACCACCCTGAACCTCCAAAGCAATCTCCACATTCTCTTTCCCAAAACACACCAAACAGCAAGCAATATTCCCTGTCCTCATGGGAATCCAGCATTCTTCCCCTCTTCCATCCTCCAATCCCCAATCCCCAATGGGCAGCTCAGAAGTCCTCAGTGGCCTAAAGGAACCCCAACCCTTGGTTCTCCAGGGCCAAGCACCATTGCCATCTCCTCCAGGAAAGTTTTGGCAAATCACCCAGGTCACAAGTGACTTATCCCATCCAAGGTCTGGTTCCTGTTTCTCTCACAGGCACATTGTATCTTCCAAGACATGGAGGCTGTTCTGAATCTTATCTAGACTGGGAGGACCTAGAGGGCAAGGTCCTGGGAATCTGTCTCCTTAGGCTGAACACAGTCAATAACTGGACTCACTTGTACTTCACGTCTTTGCACATGGGAGTTCCTCCTCCAGGAATTCTGCTTACCCCTGTCCGATCCTCCCAGCCTTTCAGGGCCCAGATCTGTTCCCATCTTCTCCCCCTTTCCTGTCCTAGCTTCCCCAGCACTGTCTCTACTGTTCATTGCGCTGAACTAACTGGATGCCTCATGAGGAGGGAAATTGTTCTTTTGCTTACTTCCAGAAGTCCAGCAGAGTGCTGAGCAAAAGCTGTAGACTGACACATATCTCCTCCTCCATCAATGCAAACTTTGATTCTGGGAACAAGGAAGAGTCATGGGCCCAGGAGACACAAGACATGGGCAATCAACTTCCTCCCCCTGCTGAGGAACACAATTTCGGGTATCGAACACATATAGGCTAGACTGCCCTGTCTTCTACTGGAAGGGGGAGAGGGGTGAAGCAGGCACAGCAAGGCTAGAGGTGATGAGGAAGATGGGTAGGAAAAGTGGTCCTGATAAGGCTAAGGATGGGGGGTATCTGAAGACCTGTGGTCAAGGGTTAGGTAAGGTCAGTGTCAGTGTTGGAAATGGCTTCAGAAGCTCTGTGAGTCTGATGATTTGTTTGGAAGGATGAAGGAGAGGTGATACGAAGAGGCTCAAAAAGGCTGCAGCTGGCTGCAGCTGGGCAGGGAGGAGGAAGCTGGGGGAGACATGAGATCATTGTGGGGCTGGGATCAGGCCAAGGGCTGAGTTTCTCTCTTTCTTCCCCTTCTCCCCATCAGCAGGGAACTAGACCCAAGAGAGCCTAGCTCCCAGCCTTACACACACACACACACACACACACACCAAACAAACAAACAAACAAAAACAAACCCATGCTAGAGAACTCTCCACCTCTTGCCATTCTCCACCCTTCAGCCTCTGCAGGGCTTCCTGCCCTGCAGCAGGTAGGGTAAGAGGGTTAGCTGACTCTACCCACTAGGGCCTAGAGAGGAGGAAGCAGCAAGACAGCTATAGCTGGGAAAGCTGTGGTGAGGATGGGGCCCTTTCACTAAGTCTGAGTTCCCCTCCATCTTTCACCATCCCCAGCACCTGGGGTGCTCCACAAAGGGTGAGCCCTGGGGCCAGGAGAGCTCTGCCTGGGGGAGCTAAGAAGGCCACCCCCTCCCCCACCAAGCAGCACAGAGGAAGGCTTAACACTTGCTTCCTCCTCCCTTCCCCCTAGCAGCTCAGGAGTCCCAGGGCCCCACGAAAGGCCTGTGAAGTGGCACTTCCTTTGCCTTTGCTCATTTCACACGGTGCTATACAGAAGCGCCATCCTCCCAATTCCGCCCCCCCCCCCCCCCCGAAAATACCCACAGAGAGACCCAGGGCCACACTGTTCCTTCAGCCCCGCCCCAGGCCTAAGGGGGTTTCCACAAGGGAAAAAAACGTCAGGGAGGAAACTCCGGCATCTACTTTCCAGTCAGTGGGGCAGAGCTAGAGCAGGGCACAGGGTACTCCCTCATCTTGCTGTCCCCTGTCAAAATCCCCCACACTCTCTGCCCTCTTCTCATCTCTCAACCTGTAACAATCCTTGGACTTTGGGGAAAGGGGACACAGTTCCTATCCCTGGACAGATACTCAGAGACCACTCAAGCCTGTCAGGTCAAGGCTGGCATGAGATAGGAGGGCTCACAGTGGAGGCCAGTGCTACGAAGAGCCTCATGGTTGAAGGAGAGTCAGAGTTATCAGTATTCTCTGTGCTCCGTGGAGGTATTGATAGGCAACTCCTTCATGTGGAAGCTGAGTCATGAGAGACAAAGTTGACCAGAGTTATAAAGAGAGTTGGGAGCAAATCTAGGACAAGGGCCTGGATCTCCTAACCTCCAGCCTGATGTTACTTCCATAAAGGAGAAGAGTATTTTACTCAGGCCTGGGAATGAGCTTATCATCTCTCTGACCTCATTCAGGAAGATCCTACCACGGTTTGTCCCTTCAGGAAAAGGCCAAAGGGGTCAGGTTGAAGTCTGAGCCCTTTTTGCTTCTAAATCAGCCGTGGGCAAACTACTGCCCGCGGGCCGGATGTTTGAAATGAATAAAACTAAAAATAAAAAAAAAAAAAAAAAAAAAAAGACCGTACCCTTTTATGTAATGATGTTTACTTTGAATTTATATTAGTTCACACAAACACTCCATCCATGCTTTTGTTCCGGCCCTCCGGTCCAGTTTAAGAACCCATTGTGACCTTCGAGTCAAAAAGTTTGCCCACTTCTGTTCTAAATTCTCAAGCTTTTATACCTAGTTCCTACTGGGATGTCCATGATTTAGAACTGACATTATTAGACAGCCAGCCATCCTGGCCCTGCCCTAACTGAGGAACTCCTCCTTCGGCTTCTAGCTCCTGGGGAGATGCCCTCCCCCCATGACATGAGGACAAAAGAGGAAGCTGGACTCTGGACAGGAAAACCAATCTGTTCTGGGGAGGTGGCCCAGGCTTTGTCTTTGGTTTCCCTCCTCAGAGACCCCTACAAGCCTCACCACTAATGGGTCTACACTGTGTATGGAGGGAGGGATCTTCAGTCTGGGTCTGGCCCCCAATTTTCTTCCCAAATGTCCATCTACCCCCATTCAAATATCTTCCCAACTGTCTTACTATAGCCACAACCTCTCGTATCTTCCTGCTCATGACCCCCTAAAAGCTCACATCAGCTACCTCATTTGCCCTCACATCTTGCCAGAAACAACTCTAACAACTCTCCAGATCCTAGAGTCCCAACCAGGATTTGTGACAATCTCACATCGGCCACTTCATTTCAGGACCTTGATCTTATTTCTTTAGCCAAAACCTCAATGAGCAGCCTCCTAGCGGGCACCTCCCTACCTCTCATGATATTTTCCCATTTAGATCCCTGTGACCCTGATCATATTTATTTTCAGCAATGACTTTTTTGCAATTAGCTCAAACCTTTAGTGGGACCAGATCCTGCCTGGGAGAAACCCCGTCTCATCCATCCTATCTTCACCCTCAGAGACCTGTGGGTTTTAGTTATGCAGGATTCTAAAATAAGTATTGGGTTGCAGGCCAGGAGTCAGGACTCCTGGGTGATTTTTTACTGAGCAGTGATGCTGGGAAAGTGCCTTGCATGAACATCCTTCCCCAAGAAGGGATTTTATGTATGTCCCTGAGATTTCCTCCTGGGGCCAAACCCCATATACCTCCCAGAAATGAGAGTAGGAGAGACTAGTGGGTAGAAGGGACAACTCATGGAAGAGGGGCAACTGTGAGAATGGAAGAGAATAGAATGGGAACAACCTTTAAACCTAGTGGTGCTTGGGAATTTCCAAAATTATAGCACTTGCTCCCCTCCATTTCTTTCTTTCTTTCTTTTTTTTTCTTTCCCTAGTGGAGACAAATAAATAGAGTAAACCGAGGGAGGCAGCAAGAAGCAAGGCCTCATAATATGTATCCCAAAGGTTTGAGGAAAGAGTTCTAGAATGGGAACAATGTGAGCTTATAAAACCAATCTAGACTGAAGTTAGACTCAGGAGAAAGACAGGGAGTAGGGTCCTATCTAGGGTGAAAGGGGGAATACTAAGGATGGAAGGCAGAGGAGAGGGGTCAGCAGACTGCAGAGGGCTTCCTGTCACCAAGGCCCTGATGTAGCCCAGGGCACGGGGTATCCAGCCTGGGCAGGACCCGGACGGAAGACAGCATGGAAGAAAGGGCAGATACTTTTGCCTCACACTCCTCTTCTTTTCCTGAACTGGCACTAAAACATTAAGACTGAAGTTAGACTAGCTATAGTCTTCCCTCCAGAAACTTGCCTTTGCCCCCTCCCTTTCCATCTGTCACACATAGTTGACCTGGTCTCATTCTCTGCAACACCATTGTTGGAACCAGTAAGTATTGAGTTAGGGACCTTCAGGCTGCCCCCCCACCCCCACCCCCGCCCCCGGCTGCCTCCAGGTTTGGCCTCATGATTAAGCACCCTGGGTGATTTTGATTTCCCACGGCCTCTTTCACCAGTCTTATTCCTGCCACTCTACCCTGACTGCTACGGTCTGCTTCCTCCTGCCTAACCACAACCTCACCCACTATAGGTTCCCTTCATTCTGCTGGCTTCCTCTGCTCTGGGCCATCTCAAGGCTGAGGGCAGTTATTTTGTCTCAAAGAGATAAAAATGTAGACACATCAACACTTGCACACACGTACACACATAGAGAGGTTTTCCAGCTCTTTAATCATCTCTATCACTAACTAGGTGGTTGCAGCCTGCATCTCTGAGCTGGGGAGGTTTGAAAAGGCTCTCAAACTCACCAAAGATCTGACCCCAAGGCTGGAGATAAGTGGCTGAAAGGAAAAGACACGGAGAGAGGGATCTAGAAGGATGGGGAAAGATGGAGGAAGCAAGAGTGTGGAGCCAGAAGCTGGCCAAGGAAGGGAAGGGTGTGGGCTGCAGGGGACAGAGATGGACAGAAGGGCAGGGTCAGTGAGAAGCCAGGGCCTTGGCATGACTGTGTTGAGGAAAAGAAACCGAAGAAGAGGGGAGAAGAGGGTAATGGAGGGGTTGTGGGTCGTCTAGAGAAAGAATGGAGGAAGACAGTGAGGGTGTACAGAATTCAGGGGCTAACAGTGACGGGAAGACTAGGAGGTGGTTCCCAAGCGACTCCCAGGGCCAGAGCCCTTGCTTCCTCCCAGAAGCCCTATCATTCTCTCCATCTTCTGAAGTTAGTGCTGCTCTGTGATGCCATCTTGCCAGGGACTATCAGTGCCTCTGAATGAGAGTCCTCCCACTTCCAGCCACAGGACAAGACCTCCCTCAGTTTACCCACAAAGGAGCAAGGCCAGGCACCAGTCGGCCAGGCCGGCAGATGTTTGCTAACTCAAGACCTGTTGCTTGCTTCCAGGGGTGAAGAGGTTTGACCTCAGGAAAAGAAAACAACAACAAACCAGACAGAGAGAAGGACTGTGGTCAGCGGGGCTCCCCCCGCCCTTCTCTCGAGTGCAGGGGCCGCTGGCTGCCGCCGGAGAGCCGGGTCCGGGTTGGCGGCGATCCTCGGGGCAGGGAGCTCTTCCCCTGCAGTGGAGGCTGCAGAGGCCAGACACCGCCCCCCTCGCAAATGTCACCACTGCCGGAGCAGTGGGAGCGCCATCTCCAGCCCAGGGGGCACCCTCCTCTCACACACCTCGGGACACCCCCACCAACTTGGGCGGGCACCCCACTTCTGAGTCCCACAGCCCAGCTCTAAGCTCTCCCACTTCAGAGACTTTCCTCTCGGAGCCGCAGCCTTCCGATCTCAGGGGTCCCCTGCAGCTCCTGGGAGCCGGCGCAGCACCCCCACCCCCACCCCGGTACAGGAACCCACCCTCCCGGGGCCACCGCCGGCTCGCAGTGACCCGGTGTCCGCCCCGCCCGGCGGCCGCGCCCGCCCAGCTTGCAGCGATCCCAGCACCTCCCGCCCGCGGCCTCCCGCAAGCAAACTTCCTGGGCCCGCGCCTGCGCCCAGTCCGAGCCGGCAGGGCTCCCACCCCCGACCCCCAGCCCGCCGGCCCGCGCCGGGCCTCACCTGGCGCCCTCCCCGCCGCGGGGGAGCTGGGGGCGGCGGCAGCGGCTGGCGGCTCGAGAAGGAAGTGAGAGCGGGAGGCCGGAGGAAGTGGGGGGGGCGGGCCGGGCGGCCGGGGCGGGGCGCGGGGGCGGGCCGGGGCGGGGCCCAGCGCACCAGGAAGTCCGCAGGCCGGGGGCCCCCACCCTCGGTCTCCCCTCCGCTGGTCTCTCCCCTGCCGCGTCCTGGGCTCCCCCACCCCTCTGCCTCTGTGTCCCTTCAGGTCAGGCCTCCCAAGGTCATGTCTCCTCCTAGTCCCCCCGCCATAGAGGCCCTGACCTAGGCTCTAGGCTTCTGCCCCCTCCCGCATCTCGCCCCCCGCACCCGCCGCTGCAAGAAGCTGAGAACAGGCGCCCCTAGGCCTGGTGCCTTCAGTCAAGTGCAGGGGTCGAGCGATGGTCGAGTCTCGGGCTACAGTGGGTCAAGCTGGGCATTCCCCACCCCAGCCCCGAGCTCCGAGGGGGTGCGGGGTGGTGCAGGGGTGGTGATTCAGCAGTGGGAAGGCCCCAGACCCCTGGGGAGGGTGCGGACATGGGGGGGGGGGAGGGGAGCTGGCGTCAGCACCCGGGGAAAGACAAGATCAGCAGAGGCGCAGGCGGAGCCGTGGGCCCCCAAAACAGGATGTCGTGTCGTCGTTCCGCACCCGGCCGTTCGGCGCGCCCGGGCTCTGGGGAGGGGGCGGGGCGCGCCGAGGACGTGGGGCTCCCCCGGCCCCCGCTTCTCGCGGAGGCGCGCAACTGCTTGGGGCTGAAGGACCGCACCCAGGCCTGAAATCCCCGCCCGGCCCGGTGGACGGAGGGTGGGCGGGCTCGTGGGCGCCCCCTGGTGCTTCTGCTCCCAGGCGTTGTGCGTGGAGCTCTGACTCGAGAAGGGACATCCTTGGTTCAAAAACAACTTTCTGAGCGCCCACCACGTGCAAGGTGCTGTGTAGGAAAACTGAGAGGCGATTAAGACAAGCACACTGTCTCCGAGAGGCTTTTCGGATAAAGAGAAGGAACAACTTAGAGAATAAATAGCTTATCCTTTCTCAGCCTCAATTCTGTCTTCGGCATAACCTCTTCTTCATCCTGTAGGTGGGAAGATAACATGAGAATGGATGTAAAAGGCCTTCTGTCAATGCCTAGCTCAAAGGAAATGAGAATGAGTTCCCTAAACACGATGTGCCTGCCCATATCTTTGGGTCTTGACGCATCCTACTCCTTCTGATTTCTTTTCTGTCTTGACTGCTAGAGTAAATAGACTCGTCTTTCACAATCTGGCCCTAAAGGACTATTCCCTGCCTGGCTGCCATTCTTACCTTTCCCACAATGCGTCACACACACACACACACACACACACACACACACACACCACACACCACCACCACCTCTGCCATGCACTTAATAGTCTCTCCTGATGCTGTTCAGTAGAAATAGAATGTGAACCATAAATGTAATTTGAAATTTTCTAGTATGACATTTTTTAATTTAAAAGAAATAGATACGGCCCTAACCGATGTGGCTCAGTGGATAGAGCGTCGGCCTGTGGACTGAAGGGTCCCAGGTTCGATTCCAGTCAAGGGCATGTACCCTGGTTGCGGGCACATCCCCAGTAGGAGGTGTGCAGGAGGCAGCTGTCGATGTTTCTCTCTCATCGATGTTTCTAACTCTCTATCCCTCTCCCTTCCTCTCTGTAAAAAAATCAATAAAATATATTTTTAAAAAATAATAAAATAAAAGAAATAGATACGATAATTTTAATAGATATGTATTTTACTTAGCCCAAATTACCCAAAATATTATCCTTCCACATGTAATCAATATATAAAAATTATTGGTTATAAATGATTAGGATATTTTACATTATTTTTTAAAAATGTGTTTTTTGATTTTAGAGAGAAACATCGGTGAGAAGGAGACATTAATTGGCTGCCTCCTGCACACTCCTACTGGGGATCCAGCCTGCAACCTGGGCATGTGCCCTGACTGGGAATCGAACCAGGGACCTGTTGGTTCATGGGTGGAGGCTCAACCACTGAGCCACACCCGCAGGCTCTTTTT
This sequence comes from Myotis myotis, assembly GCF_014108235.1. Classification (NCBI taxonomy): domain Eukaryota; kingdom Metazoa; phylum Chordata; class Mammalia; order Chiroptera; family Vespertilionidae; genus Myotis; species Myotis myotis. Next base: position 41,230,408 of record NW_023416314.1, read on the forward strand.
TTTGGTACTAAGTCTTTGAAATCTGGTATGTTTTATACCTAACAGTACATCTGAATTTTGGCTAGACACATTTCAAGTACCCAGTAGTACATGTAGCTAGCGAGTATGGGACAGTGAAGTTAGAGCCCCTATCAGATTCAGGCTGGTAAATGACTGAGTAGATTAATTCATTCTCCATGCTGCTTCTAGGGAAGCTTTCCTTGCCCACCCCCACCCCCACCCCGCCTCCCCAGGCAGAGTTTAGATCTCTCTTCACCCTCCCTAGAGCACTTGGCACTTGGGACCAGCTCCTTTCTAAAGGAATGGAGACCTGGAAACGCAAGGGGAAAACCTGGTTCTCCATACCCTACTGGGAGCACATGGCTGGTGGTTGTCATTAATAATGAAGAAACACCGTAACCGGTTTGGCTCAGTGGATAGAGCATCAGCCTGCAGACTGAAGGGTCCCGGGTTCGATTCCAGTCAAGGGCATGTACCTTGGTTGCGGGCACATCCCCAGTGGGAGGTGTGCAGGAGGTAGCTGATCGATGTTTCTAACTATCTCTCTCCCTTCCTTTCTCTAAATAATCAATAAAATGTATTTTAAAAAATAATGAAGAAAGTATTGTGAGTTTCATAAAAGACAGGGTTCAGTGGAGGACCACATAGTACAATGACTTCTATGGGCCATTAAAAACTATGTCCCAGAACAAAGGTTTTTGAGTTGTGTTCTTAGAGTTCCCTTCCCAGGATTTGAGGGCAGGAAAATAGTGGAGTTCTGGCCTCCCTTCCCTTCAATCAGAGTTGGTCGATTTTTATCAGATTTATATACTAGTGTTCTGGGTAAAGAGCTCATTAAAAAAAAATGTTTTCTGTGAAAAATACTTGAAAATCAATTTTAGAAGCATAGTGGTAAAAGTAGGATATCTGTTAGATTCAGTAGACAAAAAGGCTGGATTGGTACCCTGTGGTCAGACTGCATTTCCTGAGCCCATGGTTGGCCCTGGTTTAGCTTGCTTAGGTCGGAGAACTTGACTTGGCCTTGAAGAGGTCCATGGTCTGGTGGGATATGAGACTTCTGCATATAAAGCTACTAGAGGACAAGTAAAGAGCCCTGGGCTGGGCTTCAGAAGACCTGAAGTCTGCCCTAGACAGTTGGGTTCAGTGGATAGAGCATTGGCTTGTGGACTGAAGGGTCCCTGGTTCAATTCCTGTCAAGGGCATGTACCTCAATTGCAGGTACTATCGCCTGCCCTGGTCGGAGTGCCTGCGGGAGACAACCAATCAATGTGTCTCTTTCACATACTAGTAGATGTTTCTCCCTCTCTGTTTCTCCCCCTCCCTTCCACTCTCTCTAAAAATCAATAGAAAAATATCCTCAGGTGTGGCTTAACAAACAACAACCACAACAACAAAACCCAAGAAGACCTGAAGTCTAGTCTTGGCTTGTCCAGACTGACTAGGGAAACTCTAGGTTAGGTTTCACCCTTCTCTGGGTCTAAGACTCCTTCACTGGAAAACAAGGGGTTGAACCAGATAATATCTTTGAGCTCTGACCTATGATACATCTTCATAATAATAATTAAGTAATTTAGGTTTATGCATGTAGCATATTGCTCATAGTTCTTTCATACCAGTTAGGTCATCTTGCTTTGTGCTCTAGTTAATTGTATCTGTACCTAATGTCTGTCTTCCCCACTGACTGTAAGTCCTTTGAGGTTGTGTCTGATTCATCTCTGTGTCCACCCATTGGGCCTGGCGCAGGCAGGCCTGAGCACACATTTGCCTTCAGTATATGTCTGTGGAATTAAATTGTCTTAATAAAGCACAAAAATGTATAAAACTATCAGAAGCCAGGTGACTTGGAGCCACTTTTATGGCACAGAGATAGGAAGGGCCAATAAGGTTAGAGGAGAGGGAGACAGGTAGATAGGTGAGACTGTTTGCAAAGGCTTCTTGGAAAGGGAGGGACTCAGCTGAAGAGGGTAGAAAGAGAGCACAACCCCAGAAGGGCTGTTTCTTCTTCCTGTTCTCTCACTTGCTTTCTCAGAATAGGTGAGCTTTTTGTGCTCACAAGCAGCTGAGAGACAAGGGCACCAAGTCGGGATGTTTAGAAGTGAGACACCACATGAAAGCATTTTGTTGGGGTAGAATAGAGAGATCACAGACAGGTTCTGGAGCCAAACAGCCAGGATTCAAATCCTGGTTGTACAGCTTACATTGTGAACTTGGACAAGTCAGTCAAAATGACCACTCTCTTTCATTTCTTGAACACACATTTATTGAAAATCTTTTCTGGGCCAGGTATAGTGTCACACCAAGAATGCAGGTGTGAAAACATAGACAAGTCCCTATCCTGATATAACTGGCAAAGAAAATAGATTTTTTTTCTAATAAAAAAATTATATTTACTGAGAAGCATTCAGAATGTCAACAAAACAGCTGCATTTTTTTTTTTTTGCAATTAAAGAGTGGTATTCAGTTAACAGAACAATAATTATTTTATATAAGTTTCATCAGAGACAATTGAAGATGTAAAAACTACCACCCCATATATAACTAATTTGTGCTGTGCACCAAGAACCTGCTTTAAATTTCCATGCCAGTTTATAGGCCCCATACTGTACCAGACAAGGTTAGTGGCTTTTGAAAATACCACCAGGGCCTTGACCGGTTTGGCTCAGTGGATAGAGCGTCAGCCTGCAGACTGAGGGGTCCCGGGTTCGATTCCAGTCAAGGGCATGTACCTTGGTTGCAGGCACATCCCCAGTGGGGGGTGTGCAGGAGGCAGCTGGTCGATGTTTCTCTCTCATTAGTGTTTCTAGCTCTCTATCCCTCTCCTTTCCTCTCTGTAAAAAATCAATAAAATATATATTAAAAAAAAAAAAGAAAATACCACCAGGACAGGACTATCTAAAGACACATTCGGTAGTGGCTTAACTATACAAGAAAAGACACTTTACAGTTTAAAAACAAATCTTACACACCCTTACATTTCAATTTTTTTCCTTTAAAAGGAATGAGTTATGTCCCGAGGTGGGGAAAATGCTTTATATACAAGGAAAAAACTGTGCTAGAACCAACTTATTCTTTGTTATCATCATCTCCTCCTCCTCCTCCCCCTCCTCCTCCTCCTCCTCCTCCTCCTCCTCCTCCTCCTTCTTCTTCTTCTTCTTCTTCTTCTTCTTCTTCTTCTCCTTCTTCTCCTTCTTCTCCTTCTTCTTCTTCCTTCTCCTCATCCTCTTCAACTTCCTCATCTTCCTTCTTTTTCTTGCCCCTTTCAGCCTGACAACTCCCTTTTTTTGCTGCATCAGGCTTTCCTTTAGCTCAGTATGCAGCAATATCTTTTTTGTACTTCTCCTTTAGCTTAGCAGCTGTCTTCTCATCAGGCTGCTTGTCACCTGCAGCAGTGTGATCCCACATCTCTCCCACCTTTTTCGCAACATCACCAATGGGTAAGCCAGAATTCTCTCCTTTAATTTTTGGGCAACTTAGAACAAAACAAGAAAAAGGCCGAAGGAGGCCTCGTGGGTGCATTGGGATCCTTAAACTTTTTTTGTTTGTTTTCCCTTTTGGAGGGATATAGTTTTCATTTCTCTTTCATAATGGGCCTTGTCTGCCTTTGCCATGTCTTCAAATTTTTCTTTTCTCTTTAGCACATATGGTCTTCCACCTCTCTGAGCACTTAGAAAACTCAGAGAAGTTGACTGAAGCATCTGGGTGCTTCTTCTTGTTCTCCTCCTGGCATGTGTGCACACAAAAAACATATGATGGCCCTAGCCGGTGTGGTTCAATGGATAGAGCACCCACCCGCAGACTGAAGAGTCCCAGATTCGATTCTGGTCAAAGGTATGTACCTCTGTTGCAGGATCTATCACTGGCCCTGGTTTGGGCACATGTGGGAGGCAACCAATTGATGTCTCTCTCTGTCTCTCCCTCTCCCTCCCCCTCTCTCTAAAAATCAATGGAAAAATATCCTCGGGTGAGGATTAACAAAAACAAAACAAAAAACATGATACATTTTGCCTGTTGGCTTCTTAGGGTCTCCTTTCCCATGTTTAATTATTTTTCCTCAGTAAGCACAGAGTTGCTCAGTGACTTGCACATGCCCTTGCACTGTCTCTATGGAGCTCAATGTACTGCAGTGGCTATGAGAGCCAGAAGCCAGGGAGATAGATCTTAAACAGGTAATCATACACAAGTATAAGAGCATTTTGTTTCATTTTAAAAGGAGAATGACAATACTGTGTGCTTTGTGGGATTGTGAATATTAAATGAGATAATACAAGCGTCTAGCAGATTGTCCAGGGTATAACAAATGAACATTACTGTAGTTAATTTCTCCATATGCCCATGGTGTTCTCAGGTTCTTCCCCCTCACCAACTCTTCCTTCTTTCTCAAGGTCAAAATGCTAAAGCTGACTTGGTTCTCCTACAAGAGCAGGCTGGCGACAGAGAGGAGGAGGAGAAGGGCCCTGAACTAATCTCACCCCTGCTCTAGAAGCTTCTAACTTAGTCCTCGCTGAACTCCAGCTCCTACAGCTCGCCAGTGACCCGTAAGGGTTTTCTGCTTAGTCCCAGTCCCTATCCCAGTCTCTTTAGACTAACCCTAAATCAAAGTTCTCCTTTGACCCTGATGTGGTTCTAGGGACCTCACCTCTTGGGACTCCTCTGTATTCCCTGTTCTTCCCACTCTCAGTCTGCCTGAAGAGTGGAAGTAAAAGTCTGCCCTTCATTGCTATCCCTAAAGACAGCCTGATGTCCCATTTCGTGACATGGGAAAATAAGGGGCAAGACAAGAGATGGCAGAGAAAGAACAGGGGAAGTGACAAATGAAACAAAATTCTAGAGTAGCATCCTCTGATCCATTGTTCCTGATTCTCTCCAAGAACCTAACTGGATAGTGGGAGGCGGGACCAAGGATATGCCCTATCTTCCCGGGGGGGGGGTGAGGGGGGTCCCCTCTCCCAAGCAGGCAGAATAATAGTTGTCTTATTTGCCTCAGGGACAGCTTTGCATCTTTGAGGTTTTCCAAACTAGGTGGTACCCAGGTCACTGGCATAATCTGGGAAATTCCTTCTTCTTCAGCCCTGGTGTGTTCAGGAGCAACTCAGTTTGCACAAAGTCACACAGCTTAGCCAGGATGTAAATCTAAGCAGTCTAATTCCAGAACCCTTCACCCTCATCTGTGTACAGCCTTTCTGATTGCTTTAGGCAGTTACTTGTCCCTCTTCTGTGCTCCCTCACCTGCCCCTGTACCATTTCCTTTCAAGACATTATTCACAAGTACCGGTTGCTCTTCTAAAAACTGAGCTCTTTGAGGGTAGGAACTGGGTTGTTACGAACAGGTGGTCAGTAGATGTTAAATGGATGAGTGGACATTGGCAGTAAGATTCTAGAACTGATTCTGGCAGGGGAGATGATTCTCTTTGTGAAACTAGCCTGGGAAGGGTTGTGAGAAGCCAAGATCTCTTTTCCTATTCCCTATCCTGCCAGAGTGTGGCAGCTTCTCAGTAATGGCTGTACTTGCCATGTTTGGACACCAGGGAGCTCCACAGATAACACAGCCCAGATTCAGAGATTCTTAAATTTTTCTGAGCCAGAGATTTAGGACTCTATTACACTTCTGCTGAAGACTCTCTCACTTTCTAAATGAAAGCTATTGGTATCCAGAAACCCTGTAATATACAGGAAGGATAGCTAGGCTGCTGTACAGAACACACATCATTCATTATTCACTTTTTTTTTTTATATATATTTTATTGATTTTTTACAGAGAGGAAGGGAGAGAGATAGAGAGTTAGAAACATCGATGAGAGAGAAACATCGATCAGCTGCCTCCTGCACATCTCCTACTAGGGATGTGCCCGCAACCCAGGTACATGCCCTTGACCGGAATCGAACCCGGGACCCTTCAGTCCGCAGGCCGACGCTCTATCCACTGAGCCAAACCGGTTTCGGCCATTATTCACTTTTATTAAGTACCAGGTAAATACCTGGAAGAACATAAAGATGAATGAAACAGGGTCCTGGATGAGCTCAGGGGCTAATGGGGAAAATAGATACTTATTAGGTAATCACAATCCAGTTATATAAGTACTCTAAGCGATGTATCAGAGACAGGACAAGTCAGGGAAGGTACTGGGTCTTTTTTTTTTTTTTTTTTTTTCTTCTAATAACTTCTGGTTCATGCTAGGCTGTCACCATTGGTCAAAGCATGAATGCTTTTATTTCACTTGAGCTGAAACTTTTAGGATGGAGAGGAAATCCCAAAGGAGAAAGAGAGCTTGGTGTGGTTGCCATGTCATCTTCTCAGCCTCAGTTTGTTCATTTGTAAAATGAGTACTGTATAGCTTGTCTTATCTAGCAGAGTTCTTGTGAGGGAGGAAATGAGATAATAGATATGAAAGCTCTTGAAAATTATGGAATAGAGGCACGAGAATTGTTTATCCAGTTTGATTTAACCAATGTCTGTAGGATATCTATTATGAGCAAAGCCTGAAGGGTGATTCAAGGGAGATACACCTGGCACATGTTAAAGGCTTAGTGTATAGGTTGTAAAAAGACAGATCACAAATAAAAAACTCTTTTCTTGCAGAGGCTATAATCACATGAGGATCCAATATAAGAGCTATTGAGTTGAGAGTCACAGCTTCTGAGCCAGGAATATCCATGAGGTCTCAGGATGTTCCTATATTGTACCAGTAAAATTTTAAAGCTGAACTGGATCTATAATCAGGTATCTACTTATCCTATAGTTGGGGAGACAGATCCAGAGAGGAACTGGATTTTCTGTTGTCACATCATGATTTTGGAGGCAGAGAAGAGATCAGAATGTTCCTTCTGTTGTCAGACCATGTTTTTGGCTCCCAGACACTATTTTTCATTTTGGTAAAATACACATAATATTAAAATTTACCATCTTAACCATTTTTAAATGTACAGTTCAGTCATGTTAGCGACATTCACATTGTTTTGCAACCTATCTCTAGAACTCTTTTCATCTTGCAAAACTGGAACTATATCCATTAAACAATTCCCTATGCTCCCCAGCCCCCAACCCTTGGCAACTACTGTCCTACTTTCTGTATCTGTGAATTTTACTATTCTAGTTACCTTGTATAAGTGGGATCATATAGTTATCTGTCTTTTGTGATTGGCTTATTTCATTTAGCATAATGTCCTCAAGGTTCATCTATATAGTAGCAAGTAGAATTTCCTTCTTTTTAAAGGCTGAATAATATTCTATTGTATGTATATACCACGTTTTAAAAATCCATTCATCTGTCTGTAGGCACTTGGGTTGCTTCTACCTCTTGGCTATTGTGAATAGCTTATAGCTGCTATGAAAATGGGTATACAAATACACTTTTGAGACTCTGTTTTTAATTTTTGGGGCGTTATATGCACAGAAGTGGAGTTATTGGATCATATGGTAATTCTATTTTTTAATTCCCAGACACCATTTTAACCTCACAGGAAATGCAACAGGTTCTAAAAGATTCAAGATATTGATGTGAAATGGTAATAGACCCTTACTTCCTGCCTCTAGGCTCTTTGTATCAAATGGGTTATGAGCCCATAACCCCAAAGAAATCATGTGGCAGCTAAGAGAAATGATGCGGTTGAATTTAAAGGAAGTTGTAAGCATGCTTTCCTTTCCTTTATTCTTGTGTGTTCTTGTAGACAAATGAGTGAACAGGCAGATGGGTTGGCTTACACAGATGTGACAAACGAGCAGTCTGAGTGATTCAGGCTGCAGATGTGTTTTGTGTGGCTTACACTTTTAAAAATGAGTTGCTAATACTAAAAAAAAGGGGGACATATAAAAAATCCGGTTTTTCATCTTCTCTTAAAGATGATCCAGCAATACCGAGTCTACCTTTCTGCCTGCTTTCCTGCGTGCCACGCTCCCCACAGCTTACTATACTTTCACCTACTCCTCTCAACTGTGTTACCTATCTGCCGGCTTTTCCATTTGAGTTTAAAACCCTGGCTCAGCCCTAGCTGGCTTGACTCAGTGGATAGAGCGTCCACTGAAAGGTCCCAGGTTCAATTCTGGCCAAGGGCACATGTCTGGGTTGCAGGCTTGATCCCCAGTAGGGGGTGTGCAGGAGGCAGCCCATCAATGATCCTCTCTCATCATTGATCTTTCTATTTCTCTCTTTCTCCCTTCCTCTCTGAAATCAATAAAGAAATATATATTAAAGACCCTGGCTCAGAGCATAGGTCTACTAGAACCTAGGTCAGGGGCTCATTTTCTGTTCTGGCCAATTTCCCAGCACACAGTTGTTACTCAATAAATATTTGAGTGATCATATGGATTAACTCATGTCAACTTACTATGTGCAGGGCCCTATGAATGCATCCTTTTCCTCAGAAATGAATAAGGCATAGCCCTTGAGTTCTGAAAACTCACACTCTTATGGGTTAGGGGGAGGCAGACATGTGCATGGCCCAATTCTGGATTAGAGGGAATGGTCAGAGTTAAGAGTCTCAGAAAAGGAGACCTTGAACTCTATCTATGAGAGGCCAGCTACATGAGGAGTTGGAGGATGGGAGGGAGTGTCTCAGAGAGAAGCAACAGCGCATACCAATGACTTAGGTTCCATGTGTTTGAGGAACTTAAACAAGGTCAGTGTGACTGGAGCTTAGGGAGAGTGGTAGCAGATGACGTTAGATATGTATTTTTATATCAACAATCTAACCCTTAAGCCAGGCAGCTGTTGGGCAAATCCGTGTTCCAGGTTTGGTGGGCTTGCTCAGAACAGGTAGTTAGCTTACCACTGTCAGTCAGAGGAGGGACTGGTCCTAATTCCTTCACCCGCCTCTGGTGCCAAGGACAGGGTAGGGCACAGAGCAGGTTTCTGTAAAGATTTGCTGACAGCATACTTGAGAAGAGAACAGGAAGTGCAGGCTCTGTTAAAGGAGGCCCAGGAGCAGCTCTCCCTTCACTGGGGCACTCATTCTCAGGTCCCTAACACCTCCTTCAAGTGACAAAGAGAGCTGGGAGTGTGAGGTGTGGGCAAGAACCAGCTACAGGCCCGACCCGCAAAAACCTCAAAGGGGAGGGGACTTAAGAGGCAGGTAGGAAAGTGAAGGGAGGGCATCCTACTTAGGTTGGATGAGGTGGGGAGGGGTCTGGACGGCCGACTGGGCTCTTTAGCCGAGACTTAAGGGATGTGTAGGGCAGTTTTCCCTTGAGTGATGTGGACTTTTCGTTTTCTGGCAGTTCCTAATGGGCCTCCCCTGGGGCGGGTCCTTGCTTTACTCCCCAACCCTCTGCAAAGGGGCAGGGCCTCCCAGGAGCTCGTGTTCTATCGGCAGTACCCAGATTTGCCCGCCAGGGGCCGCTACACACGGGTGACGAAGCGCGCGGGTTCCTAAGCTGCAGAGAGGCGGAAGCCGATTGGCTGCGCGGCGCGGCGGAGGGCGGAGCTTAGGAAGCCGGTTCTGAGTAGGGGGCTGGGAGCGCACCCCGGGCCAAACCGGGCCGGGCCGTTGTCGCCTCGAGCAGCCCCGGGCGGCAATCTTTTGTGCCGCGGGCCTCTGTCCAGCCCGGCTCTGGAGCTGAGGCGAGTGGAGCAGCACTGAGGCCCGGAGACCCAGGCAGGGCAGCTCCTGCCGCCTTCGTCGTCGCTGCCGCCGCAGGCCTGGGTTACCTGAGCCACTGCGTGTCAGGGGCCCGTCCGCCCGTTCGCGGACGGTTAGCGCGGGAGAGACTCTCGTCGGGGAAAGGGAGGCCGGCACCCGACCCTTGGCGCGGGAGAGGGGTCCCCGCGGAGACTAGCGCGGGCCGGGGGCCAGGGGATCCCGCCGGGGGCTAGGGGCGCCCGGTGGGTGCCGCCAACAGGTTATTCCGGGATAAACCGGGCGCAGGGGCGGGCCGGGCTTCGCAGGGGGCCGGGCGGCGCGGGGCGGGCCAGTGGGAGAGCACGCCCCCGCCCGCCCGGGCCCGCCCCGCGCCGCCCGCCCGCCCGCCGGGGAGCCGCTGTCCCGGGCCTGGCCCGTGCGCGTCCGCCTGCTGAACCTGCGCTCAGCCGGCCGCCTGGGCACGGGACTGGGCGGGGGCACTGACCTCGGCCTCGGAGGCCTGGGATCCCGGCGCCGCCCGCGCCCGCGGGGGCCTCCTCGCTCCGGAGCCGGTGCTGCTCGCCCCTCCACGGCGGGGCGAGGCCAGGTGCCCCCCCCTCCCCGCGCTTCTCCCCCTCCACCCCCCTGCTCGCGGGAGATTCCGCCCGCCCGCTCCCTCCCTCAGGGGTGTAGCCCGCTGCGGAGCTGACCGCGCGGCCGGCCCGGCAGCCACCCCGTCCAAACTCTCCGGAAGCGGCCCGGGGACACTGGGCGCTCAGGCCGCCCCAACTCCGGCGGACCCACTGTCGGACCGGAGGCGACGGCCCTCCTACCGAGCCCAAACTTGGAGCCCTTGACCTTTGGGCTGTCGGAGGAGGCCGGCCCCCGAGTGCCTGGACAGCTGCGGCGCCTCGAGGGCACCCTGCCTGGAGTTCCAGGACTCACGGCCGCGCTCCCGGCCTCCCCTCGGGGGTCCCGCGGTGTCCGCGTCGGGCGCCTGCTGACGGAGACCCCGGGCCATGGGTCTGTGCGCGCGCCTGGCCCTGTGGCTCCTCTGGGGGCTCCTCCTGCACCATGGCCAGAGCCTCAGCCACATCCACAGCGAGAAGGCGACGGCAGCCGGCTCGGGGGCCAATAGCGAGGAGTCCACGGCGGAAGGTAAGGCTTTGCCACGGGCCGGGCCGGGCCGGGGGCTTTGACTCGGAACCCAGGCGCCCACATGGGCAAGTTGAACTCGTCTTCTCCATGTGCCGTGGGATGGAGGACTCACACAGGGGCACTGCCGGTTCCCAGGAGTCCAAGGAGTTCTTCCCGTTCGGGAGACCTGGCTAAGGGGTTTTTCTCTCTTGCACCACTTTCCTCATCCCCCCCCCTCAGGATGTCTTTTGTGGGCAGTGAGGAGAGGTCTGCCTCTGGGGCCCCCTTGGCCTTTCGGATCCGCAAGCCAGGCCCCCTTCCTAGAGCTGCTTGTTCAGGAAGAGTGGCCAGGGCCCATAAGTCGATCGCTGTTGGCTTCTTCAGCACTTGGCAACCCGGGGGAGGTGGAGGCTACTTGGGTTGGGCAGTCAGGGCTAGGCCAGCTCCATTGGTATGATCAGGTGTGCCTTCCTATTCCAGCAAGTGTGGGAACCCCAGGTCCTCCCTTCCCTTAGGTAATCTGCTGGGTATTAGCTGTGACACACAGGGCACTTCCTTAGATGGAATTTTTAAAAATCTGTTTCCCACAAGGGCGTTCAATGGCCTTTCCTCAACGCGGGCACCATGTCTCGTCTGGGACCACTTGTTGACCTCTGTTTCTTCTGAGGGATGAGGGTGGGGATTCTGATGTTTGTTCTGTCCTGGTTTCTCCTATGTACTCACGGAGCCTGGTCAGAGAGCAGGAGCCTTGCTGGTGTTTTGGTGCAGAATAGAAGAGCCCTTTTTAAAATGCATTTGTTTTATACAAGGGTTAGAAGGAATTCTGTGTTCTTTCTCTGTTGCTCTCACGGTGTTCTGCCCAAAGCAGTGGGCTGCAGAATGGGGATAGTTGATAGCTGGGTCCTTTCTGAGGTGGGCAAGCTCCAGTGAGAGGATGCTCAGTGGATAACCATCGATACAAGGAGGAAAAGGGAACAGGGCATGGTGGCCGGGAAGTTTCACGGATGCATTCAGAGGCTGGCTTTGGTGGTAGACTCTTTCTTAGGAAACCCCCTTTTAACTTCCTTGACTGGGTTGCGTGTGATTCCAGGTACCCCAAGGGCTGGGTTCCAACTGAAGTTAGGGTTGCCCTGTATACAAGCATGGCACCTTGGTGTTGCTTTGAAGATAGGTCCTTCTTGCATATTAATTCTTTTTCTCCATGTGGTGTCTCCTTGGCCCCTGAAACATAGCTCAAAGCTTGGTCTGATTGGGCTGTGAAGTGAAAGACTGGTAGGCAGATGTAGGCCAAACTGTGAAGTAGCTCTAAGGAACATCTCTGTTGTTCCAGTGACATCCCTGTTTATAACTGATATGTTCCCTTTTAACCCTAAAATATGAGTGTCTAACATAAAATGAATATTTTTTTGGGGGGGGGAGGTGTTTTATAGGTTAGACCAGGGGTGGGCAAACTTTTTGACTCGAGGGCCACAATGGGTTCTTAAACTGGACCAGAGGGCCGGAACAAAAGCATGGATGGAGTGTTTGTGTGAACTAATATAAATTCCAAGTAAACAGCATTACATAAAAGGGTACGGTCTTTTTTTTTTTTTTTTTTAGTTTTATTCATTTCAAACGGGCCGTAGTTTGCCCACGGCTGGGTTAGACACAAGCTAAAGGGATGAAGTTTTGAATTTTAGGTATTAGCTAGCTACGAGGAATATGTTGTGTTTGTGGAGGGGAGTGATAAGTGAGAGGCATTCCAGCATCCTTCAGAACTACCCCCTAACTTGAGCTTATGGAGACAGTCTTTCCTACAACGTATTTCAGAGGCCTTGATGTGTTGATTATACCGCGTAGGCCTCTCTTGGTCTTCCTTTCAATTCAGAAATTAGTTTCTGCTGTCACAATAATATGGAATCCTAGGGAGGGAAGCCTCAGAGACCCTAGGGTGCTGGGAATGGCTATGGTTTGTGGGAACTTGGAGGCCCCAGCACTATTGTTCTGCCAGGTTGTCCCCTTGGGTCTGTCGGGAAGTTTGTCTCTGATTCATACAGGAACTAAGTTTTGCAAAGAGGTGGTTTGTGGAATGGGCACAGCTAGAGGATTTGGGGAGAAGTTTTATGCGCAGCCAGGAATCTTATAGGTTTTCCAGTTCCTGTGTATCTTCAGAACACAGGAGTTTACTTGCTCTTAAAACTGCCACTTTTCTAAATCATATTCAACATACCCAGTCAATTTATATGTTCTCTGAAGTTTATATTTTACAATAACACAGCTATTTTTCTTATAACAGTCTCACAATAGCCCTGTTAGAATGTGGGGCAGAAGCTGGGTGAAGAATCTGAATCCTGTGCTCAGTCTTATAGACAGGTTTTCTGATGCTTAAGTTCTAGACCACTTCCATCGTCTCAGGCCCTGCCCTGTTAAATGAGCACTGGGCAAGGCCAAGAGAATGTTATTTTTCTCCAGGTGAATTAGTGAGGCAGGCCTTGGTGACTCTGCAGCAGAGAGTGAAGAAAAGGCCTGTCTTTTTCTACTCTGGAGAGTCTTCTGCAGGGGCGAGAGAATTGGATATTTTCTCTTGTTGGATGTATATGCCCATCTAAAGGCCTGACCCTGCAGGGAAGGCAGGCTCTCTGGTAGCAGGCCCTCTCATTGGGCCATTCCTGTCACCTCCTGGCTCTTTGATGCCTGTACACTGAGCTATGCTAAGTCACTTTCTCATTAAAGATCTATCCTGGCTATGCTGCTCTGGGGCCTGCATTTCTGAAGCTGGCCTGGAACTCATGCTTGGAATCTCCCTTTGGACTCCGGGCTCACTACCTCTAGAAACTCAAAATGTTTTCTGCAGAATGTGTGTGAGGGGTCCCAGGTAAGTCTGGAGTTGTAACTGCTAGTGTTGGAGATATGAGGACCTCTAATCAGGAACTGTGGTTTGACTCAATATAGCTAGAACAGAGCCTCAGAGGACAGACATGTAGGTTGTTTGTGGGGTGCAGTCTGACTTCTCAATAAACCCTGATGGAGTAGGAGGCCAGAGCCATGCCTGCCCACCCAGCTAGTTGCTGTTGCTTCCAAGGCTATAAATGGCTTGGCCATCTTGGTAGCTATGCTAATTTTAGCTGAGGGTGGCTCCCGGAACTGGACTGGAGCCAAGGGCAGGTGGGTGGGGCTTGACTGAGGCTAATATTGGAGGCTGGGGAGAGGGTCACAGTAATCCTGGGGTAGCCAGGACATCATCTGCACCCATGCCTCAGCTTTGACAATCACCTGTAGCTAGGTTAATTTATTTAGCAAACATTGAACAGTGCCAGCTCATGTGCTATTTAAGTGCCTGTTCTGGGCCACGCAATATGTTTGGTGTTGAATTTAAGGCTGAGCAAAACAGACAGGTTCTCTGCCCTCATGAAGTTTACAGTCTAGTGGGGAGATAGGAAATAAATACATAAATAAATATAGTATATTGTGGTAAGTTCCATGGAAGAAAACAAACAGAGTGCTATGATGGAGAATGGAAGGATAGAGATCCAGCTAAAGTAGGAACCCAGTGCCTGGTAAGACTTTAATAACATCAATAATAATAGCAGCAAACATGTTTTAGTACTTACTAAAATAGTTTCGGGCACTATTCCAAACATTTATTCTTCCAGTCATTCTGTGTGCTAGTATTAGCCTCATTTTATAGATAAGGAAATGGAATCATAGGTTAAGTAACTTCTGCCCGAGGTTATACAATATTAGGGAGTAGAACCAGAATTTAAACCCAGGCAGTCTGATTTTTCTCTCTACCTCCCAAACCGCTACGTTATACACTTTCTCAAAACCCTTGTGATAAACTTTGTAATAGAGGTATTGTATATACATAGCGAAGGCTGTGGGAAACCCAGAGGAGCAAGTGACTAACCCTGCCTGGGCTAGCTGGGGGAGGCTTTTCGGTTTCCCTCATAATTTTTCTCAGATCTTGGGGAGCTAAAAAGTAATTGACTAATTCAAAAAAGCTAAGAGGTGGAAACATCAGTTAGTTCCACCCAGTTTTTTTTTTTTTTTAAATACATATGAGGAAATTGATGTCTAAAGAGGCATCAAACAGAAGTTCCATCTGAGTTATTAGAACTAGACTAAGACATTTGAGTCAGGGACCCTGCCTCAATCAGTTATTCAGTCCATAAGCTCATAACTAGTGCTTACTGCTTGCTTTGCACTGTGGAAGGAACTTAGGGCTACCACAGAAATCCAAGTAAAAAACAACCAACAAAAGCAAAGTAAAGAAATAAGAAAAAAAAGATAAGGAAAAAAATAAAGAAGTCTAAATCTGGGATTGGGGTGCAGATATAGGATATTTGTTTAGAGATTATTAAATACAACATAATGCACAGGCTTAATGAAGCTCAAAACCAGGTACTGTAGACTGTAGATTAAGGGTTAAGTGAGTTCTGTGTGGGCTGGGCTAGGCTAAGGTGGTTGGAGAGGGCTTCCTGGCAGGCGGGGTAGGGCACAGGTTGAAGAGAACCAGGAGGGAGTGATTTGATTTGGGGAAGGATGAGGGAAATGTAAGTGTCTTAGATGTCTCTTATCACCACTGTAAGCACCAGGGCGTCTCACTGTTTGGTGGCTGAGTTGCTTCATAGTTGGCCAGCTACCTCGCATGAGGGCGCATAGACAGGAAGATTGCAGTCATGTGTGATCTAGCAGCAGATCTAGTAAGTGCCCTAATTTGGAAGTAATGAGGAGTGTAAATAATATTTTAAGATATCTGAAACAATTGTAATGTGACATGAAAATGACTATAATTTTTATTGGTGACAAAAATCATAGGTACTACTTGTAATATTGTAGTTGGTTGCTTACAATATGTAATTAAAGGAAATGTTAACTTTCAAGAAGAGAATATTGAAAATAAAGATATAATTTCTTTCTCATCCATATTCACAGGTGCCCTTGAATTCTCCCCCATTAGCTCCTTAGGAATGTGGAACCTTCACATTAAGAACTCTGTCTGGCAAGGAAGAGATGGGGTCCTGTGGAGGGGTGTGGTTTCTGAGATTTCCACAGGACTTGGGTCTGAGCCCCAAGAGGCCCCTCATTTCCTACAGAGTAGCTTTGACATATGTTGCTGAGTGACTTCATGGTCTTGCTGTGGTCCATTTTCCTTTGTGGGAAATGATTCTCCAGGAAACTCAGTAGCTGTGCTTGGGAGACTTTTAGAGAGAGAGAAAGACACCAAACTGGGCCTCCAACAGAGCTTTCCTTTTGGTTACTGCTGATAAAAAAATATTATGAAATATTTAAGATATACAACATAGTATAAAGGATAATACATTGAATACCCAGGTGCCCACAATAGTTTAAGAAATAAAATAATAGTACAAAGCTTTCTTCTATTACCCTCAGGACACTTTGTATAAATCTCTTTTGTAACACTAGTACATTGTATAAGTTTGTTCTCTCACAAGTATAAGCTTTTTGTAGAAGAAGAGAGGAGCGTTATTACTTTAGCTCTGTTTTTATTGTCCCTAGGCTAAAACTTGTATTAAAAGTTTGTTGGAAAGCTTGAATCCAGGGCCTGTCTGAATGGATCATATTTTCTGTTTTCATTTCAAACTATCTCATATATCTTGGTACACATTCTGGGCTTTCCCCTCAACCCTTGGAAGTATTGCTTGTCCAGGGCACTTTGTATTTTCATCCAAACTCAGATCTGTTTATACCTTTCAATCTATTATTTTATCAACTTTGGAAGTAGTTAGGGCTGTTTTTATTATTATGCCCATTTTAAAGATGAAGAATTTTAGCTGAGAAATTTGTGTCACATAGCTAAAAAGTGGCAGGATCAGAACAATGGCTCTGAGGATCTGTGTACCGAGCCCTTGCTGTTTTTTTTTTATCAAATACACTAGGGGCCTGGCGCACGAATTTGTGCATGGGTGGGATCCCTTGGCCTGCCTGGCGATCAGGGCTGATTGGCGCTGGCTGGCCAGGGGGAGGGACCGCAGGAAGTTGGCCAGCTGCAGGAGGTTGGCTGTGGGAGTGCACTGACCATCAGGGGCATCTCCTGCATTGAGTGTCTGCCCCCTGGTGGTCAATGCATGTCATAGTGACTGGTCGACCGAACAACCGGTTGTAATGGTCGCTTAGGCTTTTATATATATAGACTAGAGGCCCAGTGCACAAAATTCATGCATGGGTAGGGTTCCTAGTGGCTGCCGGCTGTTGGCCGGGGCCTCCCTTCCCCCGGCTGCCTGCCGCCACCGCTGGCTGGGTCCTCCCTTCGCACCTGCCTTGGCCTGGTGCCGGCTGCACCATCCCACCGTAGTCCCACTCTCATCAGGGCCCATTGGGGCCAGCGGCACCTCCACTGCTGCCCGCTGCCAGCGCCATGTCGCTGATGCCCACCATAGTTCACACTGCCCCCTGGTGGTCAGTGCATGTCTAACTCCCGGTCAGTCAGACTCCCACCCATGGGGACAATTTGCATATTAGCCTTTTATTATATAGGAAGGATTACCTGATGATGTGTTGCTCACTGATCTGGCATTGGGAGCCTATAGCCTCAATGGTTTGGAGATAGCTGTGTTAACAAAGGTGTAAGAACAGTCTAATTTCCTATCACAAAGTGCTGCTCTGGAAGATGGTAGAGTCTACAATCTTACCCCCCATACCCTGTTGTTGGAGTTATCTGTGTATATGCCTGCCTTCCTTGATGTTCCATACGCTCCTCAAGGATTATTAGGACAGCAAGCTCCTAGCACAAGACTTGGCATATAGCCTATAAAGTTTGTAGAACTAAATTGAAGAATACTTATTGTCTGGTTCTGATTCTACTATAGTTACTAGGCACTTGGTTAGAAGTTAAAAAATATTTCTTTGGAAAGGGTTAGGTGAAGTTGAAGGAATAAGCTTCATTTACTTTGAAAGTTCACTGTTTTAGAATTTCTCATTTGTCTTTGTTAAGAAAAACCATCCAGATCACTTTGGGTCCAATAGTCTCACTTCACTTGGAAGAAGTTTGTCTAATATTTTAAAGTAACCAAACTCTCATCATTGTAGTTATTACCAAGAGACTGCAGTTATGAGTAGCTGGAAAATTGTCTAATTCATATGTGTAGTGGGGAAAGGAGTGTGTGGGCTGAATAGAAGCCTAGATGTAAAGTGAGATGATTCGCTTTGGTTTTCAGAAGGGTCTGAGTTGGCCACAGCCATCAGACCTAAATATAGTACCTGGATTTAGGGGAGCATCAGAGTTTCAGTTCCTTTCCTTATTAGCTGTGGATCTAGTGGAGGGTAACTCATCTCATTTCTCTCAGCCTTAGTTTTTTCATTTGTAGAAAGGGAATAACCTTAATGAAGATAACTTAGGTGGTGAAAGGGCTTTATAACTCCAAACTACTGCACAACTAGGGATAGTTGGGTCCTTTCAAACTTTGCTTTTGTGTGCTGAAAAGCCTCAGTCAGAATCTGAGTGTTGGTTTATGATAGCACCTCTCTGTAGTTGCTTCTCTGAACCTGCTATAGGTCCATTGTTTTATTCTGGTGTGGCCAAACTAGGCTTTTAATTAAGGCTTACTCTAGGCCAGAGGGAAGCTGATGATAAAGTATGGGTGCTAGTCTTTGACTTTATTTCTGGTCCATACCTCTTCCTTTAACTGCAGACTTGAAATGTCTGGCCAAATGGGCATGGTCGCCATCTATGTTGGTGCATAACAAATTATCCTAAAACTTAGAGGCTTAACATAATAAACATTTATTATCTCACAGTTTCTGTGGGTTAGGAATCTGGTTGCTGCTTAGCAAGGTGCCTCTGGCTCAATGTCTCTTATGAGGTTGTAGGCAAGCTGTTAGGCTGGCATTGAAGGCTCAACTTGGGGGAGAGTTGCTTTTAATTTATGTGGTTGAATGGCAGGCCTTGGTCCCTTGCCACATGAGCCTCTCCATTGGTCTGCCTCATGACATGATAGTTGGCTTCCCCCACGACAAATGATCCAAGAAAGAATGAGAGTGCTCAAGATGGAAGTTACAGTCTTTTTATTACCTAATTTTGTAATTGATATGCCACAATTTTTGCCATATTCTATTTGTTTGAAGCAAATCACTAAGTTTAGCCCACACTCAAAGTGAAGGGCCAGGCTGGTGTTCAACGGTTGAGCATCCATCCAGGAACCAAGAGGTCGCTGGTTCAATTTCCAGTCAGGGCACATGCCAGGGTGTGGGCTCCATCCCCAGTGTGGGGCGTGCAGAAGGCAGCTGATCAACGGTTCTCTCTCATCACTGATGTTTCTATCTCTCCCTCTTCCTTCCTCTCTGGAATCAATAAGAAAAGAAAAAAAGAAGTGAAGGGATTACACAAGGGCATGAATATCAGGAGAGCAGGGATCACTGGGAACATCTTAGAGGGTGCCTATGATATGACCTCAGGGTCATGATCTTGGGAACAATGGCTTCTAGGTGCTATGTCCTCTTAGCTCAAGCTTGTCAAATTTAAAGGCCAACATGAGTCAAATAAACAAGGTTTAAATTTATGTGGGCCCCCAAAAAACAAAAGTTTCTACATTCATAGAAATATAGGTTTGCCCTGACCAGTTTGGCTCAGTGGATAGAGCGTCGCCCTGTGGACTGAAGGGTCCCGGGTTCGATTCCGGTCAAGGGCGTGTGCCTTGGTTGCAGGAACATCCCCAGTGGGTGGTGTACAGGAGGCAGCTGATTGATGTTTCTCTCTCATCGATGTTTCTAGCTCTCTGTCCCTCTCCCTTCCTCTCTGTGAAGGATCAATAAAATAAATTAAAAAAAGAAAAGAAATGTAGGTTTATTTCGATAGACATGCTGAATACAAAGGGCTGAAATAAATGAGTAATCAACATAAAATAATAAAACATTTTAATACAAATTAATATTTTTTCTTGAACATTAACTTACCAGACGCTGAATAACTGCACAAATTAATAAGTGTAACGCAAATAAACCTATCTTTCTTCTCCGAAAGCTAAATATTTCCTATTGTGCATACCAAACAAGTTAGTACAAGACTAATAACATGGCAGTCAGCTGCTAAAATATTCGCTGCTAGTATTAGTGGAGAGAAATGGTGTGCCTGTGTGGAAGGCGCATAAGGGAAATGAATGCAACATGATTATAGTAATCAGTCATTAGGGAATGTTGTAGTTCGTTATTAATAACTAGAGGCCTGGTGCACGAAATTTGTGCATGGGGGTGGGAGGAGTCCCTCAGTCCAGCCTGCACCCTCTCCAATCTGGGACCCCTCGGGGATGTTCGACTGCCTCTTGCAAATCAGAACCACTGGCTCCCAACTGCTCACCTGCCTGCCTGCCTGATCACCCCTAACCACTCTGCCTGCCTGCCTTATTGCTCCTAACTGCTCTCCCCTGCCAGCCTGATCGCCCCTAACTGCTCTCCCCTGCCAGCCTGATTGCCCCTAACCACCTCTACCTCGGCCCCCGCCACTGTGGCTTTGCCCGGAAGGATGTCTGGAAGATGTCCGGTCTAATTAGCATATTACCCTTTTATTAGTATAGATTATGTATAACAGGATAT
The DNA here is from genome assembly GCF_014108235.1 of Myotis myotis. Taxonomy (NCBI): domain Eukaryota; kingdom Metazoa; phylum Chordata; class Mammalia; order Chiroptera; family Vespertilionidae; genus Myotis; species Myotis myotis. Next base: position 41,250,625 of record NW_023416314.1, read on the forward strand.
TGTAAAAACTAAGTTACAAAATTTTTATTAAAACGTTTCTTACATACTGTTATATTGGCTGGGCCGCAAAAATATTCATTGTGGATTGCATTCAGCCCGCAGGCCTTGAATTTGATATGCTTGTCTTAGCTTTTCTTTGTCTCCTTGAGTCTTGTAGAGTCTTTTTGTACTTCCTTAGACACTGTCCCTCCCTCTGTACTCGTCCCCTGTCTTAGGCCCAATACTCAACTAGCTTTTCATTTTAGGTTCTAGCCCTGCCTCTCAACTCATTGTTTGGTACCTTCAGGTGTGTTTTTTTAGTTTTTGTTTGTTTGTTTGTTTGTTTGTTTTAATTCTCACCCAAGGATATTTTCCCATTGATTTTTAAAGAGAGTTAAAGGGAAGGGGAGAGACAGACAGAGAAAAATATCAATGTGATAGAGACACATCAATTGGTTGCCTCTCATATGTGCCCGACCAGGGCTGGGGATTGAGCCTGCCCTTGACCAGAATCGAACCCGGGACCCTTCAGTCCTCAGGCCGACGCTCTATCCACTGAGCAAAACTGGCTAGGGCAGTACCTTTAGTTTTGGAGTCCGTTGTACAGCCTTGGAGCTTTTACTGCCCCAACTTAGCTTCTGAGAGCTAGACTTATAAGTGGCATTGAAATAACTTACACACTGACAGATGAAAAACTTACTCTGACCTTTTATTTTTTATTTTTTTAAAATATATTTTATTGATTTTTTACAGAGGAAGGGAGAGGAATAGAGAGTTAGAAATATCCATGAGAGAGAAACATGGATCAGCTGCCTCCTACACACCCCCTACTGGGGATGTGCCCGCAACCAAGGTACATGCCCTTGACCGGAATCGAACCTGGGACCCTTTAGTCCACAGGCCGACGCTCTATTTACTGAGCCAAACTGGTCAGGGCTTACTCTGACCTTTTAGACCATTGATGTTAGGTGCTAGGACTGGAAGGATTTTTAAGGACTATCTCTCCCAAACTCACTTTACACATGAGAGGATCAAACTTGCGCAAGGTCTTAGCTACGGCTAGATTCTAATTTTGTCTGATTCTCATTCACTTACTGTTCCCACTCTGTTGTGGAGCCTCTATGCCCTGATGCAGCCAGTTTGGGTTGCTAGGGGTGTCTGAGACATATACAGAGGAGAAACAGAGTAATTCACAATACTGTATTGTGTTTACAGAAATTGTGCTGGGCAGAATTGGGGGTATACAAAGCTGTTGTTAAGTGCCACTTCTGAGGAGTTTCTCCCCAGCTAGAGAGCTTTTGTAATAAGGCACAGAAAAAGAAGCTTAGTGATATTTTTGTCATATGGTGATTAATATCTGCATTCTGTACCACACTCTTTGCAATCTCAGTTCAGAGCAAGGAGAGATCTCTGTTTGGATGTACAGAGTAGGCTTTCTGAGGAGGTGGGTCAGAGTGTTGTACTGTATGTTTCACCATTGTTTGGCTCAGCTGGTTGCATTATGTATGGATTTGGGGCCTCCATAGGCAGAGTAAATGTATTTAAAGTCTTGTGGCCACTTGGAAAGTGCCAAGGGGAAGCTTCTTGGGCACTGAGAATTTGACAGGATCTTGCCTGTGTTGGCATAACTTGCTAGAGCAGGTGAGGTGCGAATAGGGATGCCTATGGCACTGTCATGCTTAAGTGGAGCAGATTTATTTCATATGGGAGGCCATGCAAAGAAAAACCTGAAGTGAGCTAACAAAAATGTCCTTTTGTTCTCTGCTGGGATTTGGAATAGAGATAGTGCAGGCTCTAAAATCCCTCTGTGAGTGGTTGTTTTCTTCCTGACCCAGGGGTTTGGTCCCAGATCACGTTGCTCACTCACTTCATCTTCTCTGTTCCCCTCTCTACACCTTGGGCCAGCCAGGCTTTTTTTTTTTTTTTTGTCTTGGTCTGCAGAACATATCTTATATTGATTTTCTTTTGCCTTTACTTATGTCATTTTACTCTCCTCCCAGGATGTTCTCCCCTCTCTTCCTTTCTTCCTACCTAACATTTCAGTCCTCTGTGAGTGTTCCCTGATATTAACGCTAGCCATGAGTTCCCTGTCATCTCTGATAAGATTCTGGTTGCATGTGCTATCTGCAATATTCTCTGTGCACTTCACACCCTGCTTGTGCCTCTTAAAACAAGAGACATCCTGATGTAGAATCAAGAGCACTAGGCACTGGCTTGAGTCCTTACTGACAGTATGAGCCAAACTATAGTTTCCTCACTTGAAAAATGGGGTCAAAAGGTAGTTTATTTGAAAGGGTTGTATTCGTTTTAAAGTGTTTGTGTGTGTTTTCTTCTCTCTTGAGGGCAAGAGCTATGTTCAATTTGTTGACCATAGTACCTATCCTTAGTATCTGTCACAGGGCTGGTCAGAGAGTATGTATCTAAAATATATTTGTTGAATAAATGAATGAATAACAATGAGTTGATCCTTGGATTGAGTAGACATGGAGGGAGAGGGCCAGGCACATTGACATCAGTTCCTATGAAAAGCTTAGATAAGAGAGCACTGAGGTTAGCGATAGAATTCACATGGTAGGTTTTCTGAGAAGTTCTGTGGGTGCTATTTTTCTGCTGAGTACTACTTCATCCCTGTTTATTGAGCACTGATGGAAGTTGTGCTTGGTGACAGTTATCAGTCATATTGATGGTTTGGCCTTTGACTCTGGCTGGCTGTTTTTGTTTTTCACAGCAATGGCTACCCTGAGTAGGTGGCTGCAGTAGGAGTGGAGCAAGGCTGTACTCATGGCGAGCCGATGTGAGACCCATGGGCAAGGCTTCCTTGGGTTCTGCTGCTCCCTGTCTTTGGTTCCATGGCCCACATGGGTTTATCTCAGGTCAAACTTGAGACAGCCAAATGAACAGAATGAACCTTAATTGCTTTTCTTAGCCTGCCTTGTGGGATGGAGGAGGGAGCCTTCTTTTATTATAGGCTTGTCTTGCTGTTGGAAGAGAGACTAGTCCAGTGAAGATCACTGACTTTTTAAATGTTATCTCTGATTCTGAGAACTCCCTGGGCCTCAGAGAACTCCAGCCTGAGCAGATATCACACTAGCTTTCCTTCAAGGCATTGGGGAGGGTCCTCTGGAGAGACTTTGTGGAGGGGGCAGAGATATAAGAGAGTAGGCTATGCTGTCAGCACGGCCCAGCTAGGACAAACCTGTCCTTTTCCTGTGCTCACTACATTTACAGAGCTCCTGGCTGCCTTGTGTTGAAGTCTGGCTTAGGTGATGACCAGAAATCTCACTGGCAGGCAGGCAGGCAGGCAGACAGACTGGCTTTCAGATTTCATGTGCCGCTAATTTTCTTCAGTGTGATTCAGTAGCTCAGCTCCGGTTGGCCTCTCTGGGTTATCTCAGGCCTCTTGGGAAGCTCTCAGAACTCTCATCACTACAGTGTATGTTAAAACAAATGTGTCCATGTTTGCCAAGTTTCCAGAGCCAGCATCTAAAATGTAGTGGCATGGGGAGATGGGTGCTATTTAGGCATAAGCAGTATGTCTATGTGTGTTTGTGAGTGTCTGTTGCTATGTAATCACACTTGTGGAGGTCTTGTTTCAAGAAACTTTCACTGACAAGGGCAAAGTTCACTGAACTCATACTTCATATCTCTAAAGAGATAAATATGTAATTAAGGCAACTCAACTAATTTTAGTGATCAAAATGATTATGATAGCTATGTGCTTTATATCTGCACAACACTCTTAAAGGTGGATATGTTTCTCATTTTATAGATGGGAAAACAGTAACTCTGAGAGTTTAAAGAATTTCCCCAAGGCGACTAAGCCAGGATTTAAATTTAGGTTTCTCTAACCCAAAGACCAATGCTGTTTTTAGTTTAACAATTTGTGGGAAGGAAAGAAATGGCTATATGAACTTAGGTAGAGATGAGCATTTGGAATAAAGAGTGTACATCTTGCCCTGGCTGGGTTGCTTAGCGGTTAGAAAACCAGACTGTACACTGGTGGGTCTTGGGTTCAATTCCTCCTTAGGGGCATGTGCCTGGGTTGCACATTCAATCCCTGGCCTCGGTTGGGGTATGTGTAGGAGTCAACCCATTGTTGTGTCTCTCCCACATGGATGTTTCTTTCTCTCTCTCTCTCTCTCTCTCTCTCTCTCTTTCTCTCTCTCTCTCCCTCCCTCTCCCCCTTCCCCCCCTCTTTGCCCTCTCCCTTCCACTTTAAAAATCAAGGTATACAATTTATCAGACTCTTAGTGGCATTTGTTCTATTACCTACATAGCCTGGAAGAAAGTGGCATTAGGCCTTTAGGGTATGGGGGAAGGAATGAGAGGGCATATTTCACTTACAAATCCTGAATGGCAGTATCACATTGGTGAAGTGTATAGCTACAGAGTGGTGTGTATTCAGTTTGTATCTTCCAAAAATAGCATTATGGTTGAGCTCTTCTGGATATAACCTTGGGTTAGGATCTGTGTAGTGATCTTTACCTCTTCAGTCAACATTTAACATGTATGTTCTATGTTATATGACACTCCCTGCCTAGTTAGAAGGACTGCGGAGTTAAGATGTACACCCATATTTTTCTTTATCATACATAATAAGAGCTCAAATTTATTGATCACCTACTCTATAACAGGACTGGCTAGATACTTTCACACACATGATGATGTTTAGTCTTCATAACAGTCTTCCATTTTATAGCTCATTGTGCAAGGCAATGTAGGTTCAGTATCCTGTGAATGACACTGACGGCTCTATTGGCAAATGGGATCACCTCTGCCTGGAGACATCAGGGAAGCTCTGTGGAGGAGATTGCATCTTACTGGGTCTTCAGGTACTTCATGCAAAATTGTAAGGTAGGGAAATATTCCAGCCAGAGAAAATACCATGAGTAAAGGCATGGAATGGGAAAAACTGAATAGTCTTTAGGGGCCATTAGTCCAGATTGGTTGGAGAGTGTCATCTATGAAGGAGACAACTATAAAGTAAGGCAAAAGAGATTAATTGAGGAAAGTTCATGGAGGACCTCAATGTCAGGCTAAAGAGTTTAGACCAGCCGTGGGCAAACTACGGCCCGTGGGCCGGATTCGGCCCGTTTGAAATGAATAAAACTAAAAAAAAAAAAGACCGTACCCTTTTATGTAATGATGTTTACTTTGAATTTATATTAGTTCACACAAACACTCCATCCATGCTTTTGTTCCGGCCCTCTGGTCCAGTTTAAGAACCCATTGTGGCCCTCGAGTCAAAAAGTTTGTCCACCCCTGGTTTAGACTTTGAAGAAAATAAGTAGACTTTGCAGGTTTTTTCGTTTTTAATTTATTTCAGAGAGAGGAAGAGAGAAGGAGAGAGGGATAGAAACATCAATGATGAAAATCATTGATCAGCTGCTTCCTGCATGTCCCCTATTGGGGATGAAGCCCTGACTGGGAATCAAATCGTGACCTCCTGATTCATGAGTCCATGCTCAATCACTGAGCCACACCGGCTGGGCCTTTGCAGGTTTTGAGCAAGAGAGAGATATGATGTGAGTTTTGCTTTAGGAAGATTAATCTCACAGAGTATGCACAATGCATTGGCGGGGGTGAGGTTGGCGACAGGGAACCTAGATAGGAGACTGCAGTTGTTCATGAGCAGAGATCAGGGTCTGCATTGTGGAGGTAGAATTAATAGGACTTGGAGTTTAAGTGTGTGGAGGGAAGGAAAGAGAAGAGTCAAAGGTATACTCATATTTTGAGTATGGGCAATGAGGAGTCTGATGGTGCCATTAACAGAAAATATATGTCAGTCAGAAGAGGAGTCAGTACTGGGGTTGATGATTGGAGAGGTAGTTGACTTTCTTTGAAGTGCTCCGCAAGAGACTACACTTCACAGTATTCCAGGAGCCGAAGAATTCTCTTCTCTCTACACTTGTTTCACATCACTTCTTTTTGCTGATAAGTTTTCTGGTGCCCAAGGAAGTGAAATAATTTGCCTAAGGCTTTACAGTAAGTTCTTGGTGGATTCCAAGTCTGAGAATCCAAGTTTCTTGTTGTTTAGCTGTTAAGCTTCCTAATAGAGCTGGGCATTCAATGTAGGAAAACCAGAGTTTTTGAGATAGAAAAACCTGGATTCAACTCTAGGCTTTGCCATTTTCTATTTGTAAGGTCTTGAACAGGTAAGACCTTGCTTTTTCTCTCTGAATCTTAGTTGCCGAATTTGTTTAAAAAAAAAAGGAATATTAATTTCTAACTTATGGAGGCAATGGAAGATAGGTACTTTGTATAACTCTTTAAAAATTTTTTTAAAAATTCTTTATTGTTGAAGTATTACATATGTCCTCCTTTCCCCCTCTTTGACCTCTTCTAGTCCCTGCCTCCTCTCCAGCCCCCCAGGCCTTCACCATCCTATTGTTTGTGACCATGGGTTCTGCATATATGCATACAAGTTCTTTGGTTGATCTCTTCCCACCCACTCTCCCACCTCTGCCTTTCCTCTGAGATTCAACAGTCTGTTCCATGCTTTTATGTCTCTGGATCTATTTTGTTCATCAGTTTATTTTGTTCATTAGATTCCATATATGAGTGAGATCATATGATACTTGTCTTTCTTTGACTGGCTTATTTCACTTAGCATGATACTCCCCAGGTTCATCCATGCTATCTCAAAGGGTAAGAGATCCTTCTTTTTTACTGCTGCATAGTATTCCATGGTGTAAATGTACCACAGCTTTTTTTTTATTGTTTAAAGTATTTATATGTCTCCTTTTTCCCCGACTGACCCCCCTCCCCTTGCCACTCATGTCCCCCAGGATAAGCTCCCACCGCCCCAGTGTCTGTGTCCATTGGCTATGCTAATATGCATGCATATAAGTTCTTTGGTTAATCTCTTACCCTCTTCACCCTTCCCCTCCCCCGCCTTCTCTCTGAGGTTGGATGGTCTGTTCAGTGTTTCTTTGATTCTACATCTATTTTTGTTCATCAATTTATGTTGTTCATTACTATATATCCCACATATGAGTGAGATCATGTGATATTTATCTTTCTCCGACTGGCTTATTTCACTTAGCATAATGCTCTCCAGGTCCATCCATGCTGTTGCAAATAGTAAAAGTTCCTCCTTTTTTATAGTAGTGTGGTATTCCATTATGTAGTTGTACCACAGCTTTTTTATCCACTCATCCTCTGATGGGCTCTTGGGCTATTTCCAGATCTTAGCTATTGTAAATTGTGCTGCCATGAACATTGGGATGCATACATTCTTTCTGATTGGTGTTTTGGGTTTCTTAGGATATATTCCTAGAAGTGGGATCACTGGGTCAAATGGCAGTTCCATATTTAATTTTTTGAGGAAACTCCATACTGTTTTCCACAGTGGCTACATCAATCTGCATTCTCACCAGCAGTAGTACTAGGATTTGCTTTTCTCTACATCCTCACCAGCACTTGTCATCTGTTCATTTATTGATGGTAGCCATTCTGACAGGTGTGAGGTGATACCTCATTGTCATGTTTTGTTTTAATATTTTTTTTTTGATTTTTAGAGAGAGGAAGGGAAAGAGATAGAGAGAAACATCGATGAGAGAGGAACATCATCCATCAGCTGCCTCCTGCACGCTCCCCATAGGGGATTAAGCCCACAACCCAGGCATGTACTCTGACTGGGAGTCAAACCGATGACCTCTTGGTTCCTGGTTGACACTCAACTGCTAAGCAATACTGGCCAACCTCTCATTGTCATTTTAATTTGCATCTCTCTGATGATCAGTGACTTTGAGCATTTTTTCATATGCATATACATTTTGTAGAAGTGTCTATTTAGGTCCTTTGCCCATTTTTTGATTGGATTGTTTGTCTTCCTTTTGTTAAGTTGTATGATTGCCAAATATGTTCTCCCATACCCTTTTCATTTTGTTGATGGTTTCTTTTGATGTGCAGAAGCTTTTTATTTTGATGTAGTCCCATTTATTTTCTCCTTGTCCTAGGAGATGCATACTTCCTACCGGTCTCTATGTGGTCTCCACTTTCCATCCTTGGTTATTAGGTTTCTCTCCAGCTAGTCTTCAGTTGATTATTTGCCGGGGTCCAACCCCAGCGGGTCCAGGGGTCCCCAAAAGTGTGGATGGAGTCGGCGAAGAAGGAATGACACAGAGACAGCGTTCAGTTGATCAGCAGCCTAGCCAGGATCTCTAGCCAGGATCTCCAGCCAAGTTCTGGTCTGGATCTCCAGCGAAGTTCTGCTTAGGATCTCCAGCCAGGTTCTCCAGGTTCTCCAGCCAGGTTCTGTAGCCAAGTTCCCTCGCTAGGTTCTCCAGCCAGGTTCAGTCACCAGGTTCTAGTCAGGTTCTCTTGCCAATTTCTGTAGTCAGGTTCAGTCCAGGATCTTTTGCCATGTTCTCTCGCTAGTTTCTGTCTCTAGGTTCTGAGGCCAGTTTCTGTCCAGGATCTTTTGCCATGTTCTCTCCAGCGAAGTTCTTCTGTCTCTAGAGAATGTTCTGTGTAGGTTCTGTGCCTCCTGATTCTGTCTCTCTTGGTTCCGTATTCTAAGTTCTGTGTCTTGCTGTCTTATTACATCTGTATTTATACCAGTTGATTCAATCCTATCAATCTCTATTACAAAGGTTAGGGCGTTTCTTATCTCCATTCCAGGGAGTAAAGATTATGTAGATTAAGCATGATTGTTCGTAGTTAAAGTGATTAATTACCCGCCTGGCACTTAGTTAAGAGGTTTTATTCCCTCCCTAACTTCAGGGGAAAATCCATACTTGGGGAAACAACCTTTCTCAGAGACCTTGGTTAAAACACATAGTGCCAAGAAGGTGAGCAAACATTTTAAGAACAGTATGCCATATATGCCAGGTCCCTTGAAACAGCAAGGATGGACCGGCTCCCGGCAATTATTCAGAATGTTTTTTCTGTATTTTAGTTGTAATTCCAGTTTGGTCCTGGGAGCATGTCAGTGTAGCTTCCACTTATTCTGCCGCCATTTTGGAATCTCTCAGAAGAAATTCTAATAAATTAAGCAGTTGCTTACTGTTTTATAGCTTCAGTCTTAAAGCATTCCCCCCACCCCTCCAATTATTTCCTTTGAAACTTTTTTTTTACTTCTCCTTTCCTAGCTTGCTTCTTTTGAGTCCCCACAGTGCTCTTTATGGAATAGCTTATTTAATAAAAAAGAGAGGACTAGGAATTAGGTAGACATAATTTAGCTCGGGTTGTAATACTCTTGGCCTTTCTGGGCCTCAGTTTCCCCATACCAAGTATTTTGGGGATAACAGAACATAACTCACAAGGTTGATGCACGCAGATCTTATGAGATAATGTAACAAATATTTAGTCTTATACAAATGTAATTTATTATTTTTAGTGTCCCTCCTCTGAATTCTGAACATCTGTATAATTTCCTGGTTCATTCCCTCTCTTTACCTTATATCTCCTTGGTTCTCACTTTTCCTTATAACCTTGCTTTTTCACTCTCAAGGACAACAGGAAAAATGTGGCTATACTAGCATTACACCTGGTACAGTTGCAAGAGAGAGGGCCCGAGTCTTTGGGAAATGTTAAGTTCATTGGCTTTGGAGTTATAATATCTTCTCATTAACTTGAACAAGATGCTTTACCCCTTTGTCTCTCAAATTTTACATTTGTCTCCTGGTTTACCATATTGTTGTTTCTAGTCTTGAACTCATTTAATTTTAGAAGATCCCCCTTAAAAATGCAACAATTACTGGGCTCAGGTAACAACTGAGAATCAAAACTAGCTTTTGCTTGCTTTTCAGTATGGGTTAGGTTAGAGCAGCAATTTTCAACTGGTATGCTGCAGAATTTTTAAAACTTGCAATACCTGACTATTTAGACAGGGGCACTGACCTCTTTTCCCTTAAATTGTCAAAAAAAATGACAACAGCCAACACAACAATAGCTATCCAGTGTGAATTAATCAAAATCATACCTATTTTTCCCTGGCTGGTTAGAGCATTGGCCCATGCACCAAAGTGTCATGGTTTTGATTCCTAGACAAGGTCAAGTACCTGGTTGGCAGTTTTGATCCCGGCCTCAGTTGGGGTGCATGCGGGAGGTAACCAATTGATGTGTCTTTCTTTCATTGATGTTCCTTTCTCTCTTTTTCTTTCTCTCTCTACCTGTCTCCTTCCACTCCCTCTAAAAATCAATGGAAAAAATGTCCTTGGGTGAGGATTAACAAAAAAAAATTATATCTATCTTTTTTTGTCAGATCAGTAAAAAACATAATATATTATTTATTTATTTATTTTTTTTCCCTTCATAATATATTTTTTAGTGTGCCACAGAATTTTAGTAATTAGTTTATGTGTGCCATACATGAAAAAGGTTGAAAACTGCTGGGTTAGGATATAGCCACGGGGAACAGGGGTCACAGTAGGACACTGGAATGAGGTATGGATCCTGGCAAGAGGGCAGGTCTTTTTTTTTTTTTAAATATATATATTTATTGATTTCAGAGAGAAAGTGAGAGAGAGATAGAGAAATCAATGATGAGAGAGAACCTTTGATTGGCTGCCTCCTGCATGCCCCATACTGCAACTCGGGCATGTGCCCTGACCCAGGGAATCAAATCATGCTCAACCACTGAGCCATACTGGCTGGGCAAGGGCAGGTCTTAGTTTATGATATAGGGATGGTGTCAGTGCCTCAGAGTATTTGATGCTGCCTCTCTCATAGCCCACACCCAACTGCTCTTCCTGAGCTGAGCATGTGCCTGTACGCTCAGTCAGAAGTCAGAGCTTGGTGAGGCTTGATTCCCCCAAGAATTCATTGATGAAAATTAGGGCATTTGAGCAGAACTAATTGGCTGAACTGTGTGAAGGGCAGAGGCTTTCCTTGGGGGATCCTTTTAATCTCTTGTGGTTATAGACTTTTTAAGGTTGGACTAATTAAAATGTTGGCAGCTGGACTCAATACCTTCCATGCACTAGGTCCTGCTCCAGCCTCCTGGAATATCGGAAGTTGGTCGTCTTTCTTGGGGAACTAAGAAATGAATTTCCATGTCCTTATCTAAATAAATGCTTAGTGAGCCCTAGCCAGTTTGGCTCAGTGGATAGAGCATCGACCTGTGGACTGAAGGGCCCTGGGTTTGATTCCGGTCAAGGGCACGTACCTCAGTTGCTGATTGGCCCTGGTTGGGGTACGTGTGGAAGGCAATCAGTGGATGTGTCTCTCTCACATCTATGTTTCTCTCTGTCTCTCTTCTCTCCCCTCCACTCTTTTTTCTAAAAAAATCAATGGCAAAATATCCTTGGGTGAGGATTAATAAAAAAGTTATTAAAGCCGAAACCAGTTTGGCTCAGTGGATAGAGCATCGGCCTGCGGACTGAGGGGTCCCGGGTTCGATTCCGGTCGAGGGCATGTGCCTGGGTTGCGGGCACATCCCCAGTGGGGGATGTGCAGGAGGCGGCTGATCGATGTTTCTCTCCCATCGATGTTTCTAACTATCTCTCTCCCTTCCTCTCTGTAAAAAATCAATAAAATATATTAAAAAAAAAAGTTATTAAAAACAAACAAACAAACAAACAAACAAATAAATGCTTGCTGTTGTGATATTTGTCCAGAATAGGCTGCCACACGTCTCATAGTGGAGAGATCTAGATCCAGATTTGCCTGAATTTGCTACTCTCTAGACTCCTGAGGTTCTCTTTTAGGTCAGTTCTCTATTAGCCCCAAAAGGCTTTGCTCTGTTAGTTGATTTTCACTGCCAGAGGGAATTCTTCTCTGTGTGTGTTTCTGTTCTAACCAGAAAAAGGGAAAAGGAAAATATATTTTATTATGTTCCATCATGTGCCAAGTTGGGGCTAATGTTTTACATAGCTGCCTTTTGAGATATCCTCATATCTTTTCATAATGTCCATTTTACAGATGAGGAAATATTCATAAAAGGAAAATAACTTGCCTAATTATCATTACAGTCTGAAAGCAACTGAACCAGAATTCAAATCTGGATCTCTCCCAAAGCCTTTGGTTACTTCTTTAGGTAGCACAAATGATTTCAGAACCTCCTATCCTTCTAAGCTCAGCTAATTTCCTACTTCCACAAAGTCTTCAATTCAGAATTATTTTCTTGATCTGCCTTTCCAGAGCACTCTGCCCCTCTCACTCATCTGGTTGATATTTAATGGGGCATGGATCTACCTCCCTCATTTGACCACACCCCTCTTGTGAGGTGTGGTGCTTATGATTTATTTGTTAAATCACCCAATGAAGGCCCTGGCTGGGTTGCTCAGTTGGTTAGACTGCAGTGGTTCTCAACCTTCCTAATGCTGCGACCCTTTAATACAGTTCATGTTGTGGTGACCCCCAACCATAAAATTATTTTCGTTGCTACTTCATAACTGTAATTTTGCTACTGTTATGAATCGTAATGCAAATATCTGATATGCAGGATGTATTTAGGCGACTCCTATGAAAGGGTCGAGACCCACAGGTTGAGAACTGCTGGGTTAGAGCATTGTCCCAATATGCTAAGCTTGTGGGTTCGATCCCCAGTCAGGGCACATATAAGAATCAACCAATGAATACATAAATAAGTAGAACAATAACAACAACAAAAAATCAATGTTTCTCTCTCTCTAAAATCAATAAATAGAAAGGTTAAAAAAAAAAAAGAACCAATGAAGTTGTAGTTGGAATTTCAGGCTTTGTCACAAAGTGAAGGATTTTAGGCAGAGTCTTAGCTAGCTCCCTGAGTAAAATCAGACCTGGGTCATCTTTTTTTTTTAAAGTCTTTATTGTTGAAAGCATTACATATGTCCCATTTTCCCCCCATTAAGCTCTTCTAGCTTGCCCTTACCCCTCCGCTCTCACAGACCTGAGTATTCTTGACTTGCATAGAGTGTGCTGTGTTATATTAGAAGCAGTAGGGCCTTCTAGGCAAGATGCTTTTGGTTCCCCAAGGGAGCAGGCATCTCTTATCTTAGGTCATTTTCCTTGGCCTCTGACTTTGGAGTTTCCACCCTCCCTTCCTTCCTTCCTTCCTTCCTTCCTTCCTTCTTCTTCTTCTTCTTCTTCTTCTTCTTCTTCTTCTTCTTCTTCTTCTTCTTCTTCTTCTTCTTCTTCTTCCTCTTCCTCCTCCTCCTCCTCCTCCTCCTCCTCCTCCTCCTCCTCCTCCTCCCTCCTCCTCTTCTTCCTCTTCCTCCTCTTCCTCCTCTTCTTCTCCTCCTCCTTCTCTTCCTCCTCCTCCTCCTCCTCCTTCTTCTTCTTCTTCCTCCTCCTCCTCCTCCTCTTCCCCTCCTCCTCCTCCTCCTCCTCCTTCTTCTTCTTCCTCTTCCTCCTCTTCCTCCTCTTCTTCTTCTTCTCCTCCTCCTCCTCCTCCTCCTCCTCCTCCTCCTTCCTCCTCCTCCTCCTCCTCCTCCTCCTCCTTCCTCCTCCTCCTCCTCCTCCTCCTCCTCTTCTTCTCCTCCTCCTCCTCCTCCTCCTCCTCCTCCTCCTCCTTCCTCCTCCTCCTCCTCCTCTTCTTCTCCTCCTCCTCCTCCTCCTCCTCCTCTCCTCCTCCTCCTCCTCCTCTATCTAAATAGTTTATTTAAACTTTCAACCAACAAATGTTCATGTATTTCCAGGGAACTTTTTTTTTTTTTTTTTTAAGTAAAGGCCAGCTAACTGGAGTTCCAAATTTCTTCTTTTTTAAAAAAAATTTAAGGTATTACATATGTGTCCTTATTGCCCCCCTACTCATGCCCTCACCCCCCTGTTGTCTGTGTCCATTGGATAGGCTTATATGCATGCATACAAGTCCTTTGGTTGATCTTGGAGTTTGTTTCTTTCTTGTGGTCCTCTTGCAATTAATCGAGCTAGATTAATGCTATCTGGAGTGAAATAGTGTGAAAAAGCCCTCAACCTGGCTTTGGTTGGAATATACCTGTTGACTGTCCGTTGCTTCCCCCCCAACCCCCCCCAAGAGCATAATGAGTTATTAATCCTGCATTTGGGACTTAAACTTTCTGCAACTTCTGCTATTGGTGCATGTCACATCACAGGATAAAGGCTTTCATGGAGAAGGCAAGCTTTTAAAGGCATTTTTATAAGTTGAATGATCTTTCTTACTGACTTGAAAAAAATTATAAAAGTATTTTCAGGTCTTTTCTGTGTGTATAGCATATGTGCTTAGTATTTAACATCAAAAGTTTGTTCCTGCCTGGCTGGGGAGAGGTTAAACAGGTGTAAAGATATTTGTCAAAGCTTGAACTGAACACTTAAAATGAGTGCATTTTACTACATGCAAATTATCTATAATAGTAAAAGGGTAATATGCTAATTAGACCAGATGTCTTCTGGACATCATTCTGGACGTCCTTCCTGATCAAGCCGGAGCCAGAGGGAAGCCAGCCTGGGTCCTGGGTGCCTGCCTGTGGCCAGAGGAGGGAAGCAGCCCGGGTCCTGGGTGCCTGCTGGGAGCCAGAGGAGGGAAGCTTGGGTCCTGGGTGCCGGAGGGAAGCCAGTGCCAGGGGAAGGAAGGCCTACTCTTGCACGAATTTTTGTGCATCGGGCCTCTAGTATCTCAATAAAGTCAATTGAAAAGTAAAAACAGCCTGGCCAGCATGGCTTAGTGGTTGAGTGTCATGGTTCAATACCTGGTCAGGGCACATGCCCGGGTTGCAGGCTTGATCCTCAGTAGGAGGTGTTCAGGAGGCAGCAGATTGATGATTTTCCCTCATCATTGATGTCTCTCTCCCACTATCCTCCTACCTGCCTCTCTCCAAAATCAATAAAAACATATTTTTTAAAAAAGTTTGTTCCTTTGGGAATAAATAGCAAGTTAGAACATAAAATGCAATTAAAGCACCTTCACTGGGAAAAGTAACCTATAATAATAAAAGCGTAATATGCTAATTAGACCGGATGGCCAAACAGCGGAATGACTGTCTGGAAAAGTAACCTATAATAATAAAAGCGTAATATGCTAATTAGACCGGATGGCCAAACAGCGGAATGACTGTCTGGATGATCTTCCGATGACCTTCCAGAGGAAGCTGGGGCTGCAAGTGCTGAGCCCTTTTCACAAATTTCGTGCATTGGGCCTCTAGTAAAATAATAACAATCAAAATATATTACACAGTAGGATGAAACTGTTGTTTTAAAATTTTTATTTTATTTTGGTATACTAAGGAATCTGAAATAGCTTAATCAAATAGAATGAATCAGATAATGACACAACATCCTTTTGGTTTCTCTAGTATGAAGAATAGATTATGAAATATTCTTAGGAGAAGGGAAGAAAGTGCATTTTGAGCTTTTCTCAAGTCCTCTACTAAGCTGTGTTCAAGGATAGTGAGCTTTCTGGGTGTGTCTGTTTCCCCGTTAAATGGGAACAATATCTACCTGGTTTAATTTTATAAGGATTCAATAAGGTAATGTATGTGAAGTGTTTTGTAAACTCTGAAGTGCTATTGTCATACTCATTGGGTGACTGGAACTAACTTGTTAGCACTGCAAGGAAACTTTTTTAAGATATGGCTTGACTTAGGTGGGAGGAAGTATGCAGAATTGATGAATAAGCAGTTGAATGCTGTGTGGGCAGCAGTTGAGAGGAATTCCTGTGAGGTGAGGGAAAGGACCACATTCATCCCTTCAATACATATTTGTTGAGTCTTGCCTAGTGGAGGAGAAAGAAATTCAGATATCTACCTTTTAAATATTTGGTGTGCTAAATATGGAGCCAGCTTGGATTAGGAATGAAGAAAACTCCATAAAGGCAGGGGATTTTGTTTGTCATATACACCCTAGAGTAGTACTTGGCATGTAGTAGGCTCTCAATAAATATTTGTTGAAAGAAAGGTTGTTTTGGAATTAGATAGACTGGGTTTGTATTTGGGCCCTGCCATTTACCAGCTCTCCTGAGCAAATTGTTTAATTTTTCAGATGCTTGGTTTCCTCATTTTAAAATGGGACTAGGATTAGCTATCATACATGGTTACTGGGAGGAGGAGTTTTTAAGAAGTTAAAAACCCTTTGTGCAAGTTCTAGCAAGTGCTCAATGAAAGATGGTTCCTTTCATTCTCCCTTCCTAGTTTGCAAAGGGTGGTGGAAACACAGAGGAAGAAGCAGATGTGGTTGGGGGAGCCTAATCAATGGCTTCACAGGTTTGATCTGACGATGTCTTCCTAATGTAGAATTATTGGTGTTTTTCTCCCAAAAGGAACTTGCTGGGATTAATATGCCTTGCTTTTCTGCATTTCCTATGGTCTTGGTTGGGAGGGCTGGCTCTTGTCTTTCAAGGCAAGGTAAAATTCAAACTACAGGTTTGTGCAGAGGTTGTTCCCAGAAAAGCAGCTTTCTCTGTAGAGTCTGAACTCATCTGATTTGGATTAGGCTTTTATAGCCAGCCATTACCCTCCCCCCACCAGTCCCCCTGCCTCAGTAATTCTTAGTTATAGCTTTGACAGCATGTACTCAGCTTGACTTCTGTTCTGGGTCAGTTGTAAATTCTCACAGGATGTGGAGCAGAGCGTGTTTGCTTGGGTTAATCAGGTATTTATGAGTTGACCTTTACTAGTGAAAAACCCAATTTTTCCCTCATGCCTGAGTGACTCTAATAGGCTGAGGGCCTTACTCTGAGGCATTCCCAGGACTGTTAGAAGTTGTAGCACATTACCTGCCCTTGCTATATGTAAACAGGCCAGTGGGATCTATCTGCCCCTCAAGCAAGGCTGCCCAGCACCTCTTTCTTTTATCCTACAGTTTTAAGACACTGGAAATACCACTCTTCTTTCTCTTATCAACATTTTAGATTTTGGAACTTTCTCTTCTGGTTTAATTTCTTGGGAGGATGGTAAGCAGGGAGGAATTGTCTGGCCAGCAGGTTGAAAGGGCTTCTTGCTTGCAAATTGAAGCCACTTGGCAAGAAGTGGGTAAAGAGCATGTTTGTGGATGGGGGTGGTCAGGCATTGGGTAAGCTAAGAGTTAGTTTGGGGCTTAAAGGGCCTGTGCATTCTAGAAGTAGAGTCATTAAGTGCCTGAGCTATGTCCTCAGTGCCCTCTTTTGGGAGTTGAGCATTGTCACTAGAGAGTTCTCAAATATGGGCCCAGAAGAAGGAAAGAAGAGGGTTAAGGAAAGGAGACAGAGGGAAGAAAAGGGAACTTTGCTGAGTTGTTTTATGTTAGGGGCTTTGGATCAATTATTTTCTTAAATCTTCACAACAATCTTGTGAAGTTTACAGATGATGAAACCAAAGCCCAGAGACATTAAGCAACTTCCCCAAGGTCACAAAGCTAGTGAATGATAATGATCGTAGTTATTTATAGTACGTTGTGAAGGCACATACCAAGTTTCTTTTTTTAATGTACTTTATATAATTTATATTCGCCACAGTCTTATGAATGATTATTATTACTTCTGCATTGCAAAAGAGGAAACTTGGAATTAGAGAGTTTTGGTTGCTTGATGAGGTCACTCATCTAGCAATGGCAGCACAGGGATTTGGATACAGAATACTGTAATTATAAAGCTTGTTCCTTGATGTTCATGTCACTGCAGATAGAAGAGCTAGGATTCAAATGCAGAAAGAGAGCAAAGTTCATGTCTTTAACCATCTCTGTATCCCCCTAACCTGTGGTAGTACCTATCACATTGTTAGTGCTCAACAAATGTTTGCTGTGGAATCCAGCTCTGCTGTCACCCATGGCTTCCAGTTGCCAAAGGCATCCTGTCCCAGCTTCTTGCTCTGACGGTCTTCTCTTCATAGTCTGTCCTTACCCTACTAACCATCATGGCCTCTCTGACTTCCCCACACACAGCATCTGGTCCATTACTGTTACTCTCCTGCTGCTTCACCCCTTTTTCCCCTTGGTACATACTGTTGCTGCTGCTATTGCTCTCTATCGCCCTTCAATCCTGTCTGTTCTTTTCCATGCGCTTTCTCTGACTAATCCCAGAAACTTCTCTTTCCAGACTATAATCTTAGTCTGCACCATATAATCTAGCATTTAATTATCTACTGTTTCACCTACTAATTGTTTCATGGACATTAATCTCTCTAGCCAGCTGATGGTAGTTATATCATAACGACCCCTCCTATTAGTTTGTGCTTTGTCTTTATGAAGCACTTTCCTATTCAAGACCTGTCTTTTTGCTCATCATACCCATAGCAAACCTGTGAGATAGGATGGGAGGGGATTGCTATTTCCATATTAAGCAGAGAAAACAAATGTAAAAGAGGCAGGTAACTTCCCATGGTCGTATGACTAATTAGGTCTCAGGACTACTGATTTCAGGCTTAGTGTTTTGTCTGCCATGATTTAACATTTGTGTTTCTCACTAACATTTTCTCTCCTACTTTTGAGGGCCAACCAAAGCAGAATACCTATTTGTGGGCTTTCAGAAGGTTTGGTTGGTGGACTAGGGAATGGTGGAGTGGCTCAAATAGCAATTTCAGGTACTTCTCAGGGGTATCAGTGCCCTGGCTTGCTACTACCTAGGCAAGAGGTTCTGTCCCTGTGGCTACCAGGATTAATTTTAAACTGAAAAACATCGGTTTCTTCTGAGTGGTCAGAGCATTCCCTCTTATAGATATAGGAAATAGGGCAAGATGTATGGTGCTGGGCAGTTTTGTATTGTGACAATAGCATACACTTTGGAAGCAGACAGACCAGAATTTAAAATCTGGCTCTGCTGTTTGTTATTAAGCTCATGACTCTGAGTAAATCATTAATTTGTAGGAGCCTTAGGGGCTGTTGTGAGAAAGTATTTAAGGGCCACACATTGGCTCTTAAAAAAGGAAGTATTTGTTAGTGGTTTTTATAGTCAATATTACTATAAGTATAAGGCATGAGGAGACTGAGGTGTGCCTGTGACTCTTGGAGGTTACTCCTTGTGGCTTGATTTCCAGGAACCAGTGATAATATGCTACATTGGCGCTTTTTGGCTGATAGGGCTGAGTGTGAATGCTGTGCCCCAAGTTTCTAGTCTCCAGGTCTTCAGTACCTCCTGAGTACAATGAAACAATTTGTGAATAGCACGGGTATGGCTTCACTGGCAAACTTTGGGGAGTAAAGTTTTTGTTTTTCTGAAGCATTAGAATTTTTTGGGGGCATTAGAATTGTTGTTTCTGAAAAGTCAAGAACCCATTTGTTGAGAGAGTTTAGTTATTTCTGAAACCAGATATTGCTTCAAAGCTGTTTGTTAAATACTTCTTTTCTTGAACCTCTGCCCCTCCCCAAAAGAAAATAACCAGATTAAGAGCATTGTGTTGCCAAAACCTGTTTTGCTCAGTGGATAGAGCGTCGGCCTGCAGACTGAAAGGTCCTGGGTTCGATTCCGGTCAAGGGCATGTGCCTGGGTTGCGGGTGCATCCCCAGTGGGGGATGTGCAGGAGGCAGCTGATCGATGTTTCTCTCTCATCGATGTTTCTGACTCTCTATCTCTCTCCCTTCCTCTCTGTAAAAAATCAATAAAATATATTAAAAAAAAAAAAGAGCATTGTGTGATGATTATGTCTTTGGTCACCCTGACCTCCCAGCCTCTAGCTCCCTTCTCAGAGATAGCAAGCACCACTTCAGACTGCTGCTTCAAGCGAGGTCATTCTGTGAATAAAGATATGATACACACACACACACACACACACACAAAATGGCATACTACTCAGCCATGAAAAGAATGAAAGCTTGCCATTCGCAACAATATGGATGAACCTTGAGGGTGTTATGCTAAGCGAAATAAGTCAGACAGAGAAAGACAAATACTTTATGATTTCACTCATATGTGGATTCTAAAAAAACCAAACAAATGAACAAACAAAATAAAACCAATCTCATAGATACAGAGAACAGGTTGGTGGTTGCCAGAGGGAAGGCCAGGGGCCAGCAAAATGGGTGAAGGGAATCAAGAGGTATAAACTTCCAGTCTGGCCTGTGTTGCTCAGTGGTTGAAAGTCAACCCATGAACCAGGAGGTGGTCATGGTTAGATTCCTAGTCGGGTCACATGCCTGGATTGTGGGCTTGATTCCCAGTGGGGCTTGTGCAGGAGGCAGTTGATCGATGATTCTCTCTAATCATTGATGTTTCTATCTCTCTCTCCCTCTCCCTTCCTCTCTCTGAAACCAATAAAAACATATTTTTAAAAAAGAGGTACAAACTTCCAGTTTTAAAATAAGTCATGGGGATGTAATGTACAGTATGGTGACTATGGTCCACAATATTGCATTGCAAATTTGAAAGTTGCTAAGAAAGCAAATCTTAAAAGTTATCATAAAAAATGTTTTGTAACTTTGTATGGTGACATGGTAAATAGACTTAGTGTAGCGATCACAGTGTACCAGTATACATTTGTCAAATCATCTTGTACATACACTTGAAACTAATATAATGTTGTATGTCAATTACAGTCAAAGAAAAAGAAATGTTGAGAATATTTAAATAAAAAAAAAAATTGAAACTGAACAAAAAAGAGAGGTCATTGGCCCCTTTTCCTCTACTCTTCATTTATGACCTGGTCTGTGCTGTATGGGAAACAGAACAAGTACACGTAGACACTATTTAAAAGGGAGCTTGCTTTCTCATTGGGGACTTTAGGTAGTCTGATACAGGGAATGACTAAAGAATGAGTGCAAAGGAACATAACTCATTGCTAAAATGGCAGGTTTGGATGTCTGGGGGATGTGAGGGCAGGCTTCCTAGCAAGGTACGAAGGAGCAGCTGGATGTGGAAACATCAGTGGCTTTTGAGTTTTTCCTTTAGAATATGGTTCCATGGGCCATTCATCTTTTTCTTTTTTTAAATTGAGGTGAAATTCACATAGCATAAAATTAACCATTCATATACACAATTTAGTGACATTTAGTGCATTCACAATGTTGTATATCCACAATCTCTATGTAGTTCCATCACATTTTCATCACTCCAAAGGAAACTTGTTACCTATTAAGCAGTTGCTTCCATTTCTCCTCTCCCCTGCCCCTTGCAGCCACCAATCTGTCTTCTGTTACTATAAATTTACCTATTCTGGGTATTTCATATGAATGCAGTCATAAAATATGTTAGCTAATGCACCTGGCTTCTTTCACGTGACTTAATATTTTGGAGATTCATATTGTAGCACGTACCCTATAGAATGAAGCAGTACTTTATTCCTTTTTTATGGGTAGCTAATATTCCATTGTAATATATATTATCCATTGTAATATATATATTACAGTTTGTTTATCCATTCATCTGCTGATGGACAGTAGAGCTGTTTTAACCTTTTGGCTACTGTCAATAGTGCTGCTATGAACATGTGTGTACTTGTTTGAGTATCTGTTTTTAATTCTTTTGGGCATATACTACGAGTAGAATTGCTGGGTCATGTGGTAATTATATGTTTAAGTTTTTAAGAAACTGTTTTCCATTGTGGTTGAACCATTTTACACTCCTACCAGCAATATACGAAGGGTCCAAATTTTCCACATTCTCACTAACATTTGTTATTTTGTGTTTTTTTAATTATAGCCATCCTAGTGGTTATGAAATGGTATCTCATTGTGGCTTCCATTTGCATTTTCCTGATGACTAATGATGTTGAGCATCTTTTTCTGTGCTTGTTGGCCATTTGTATGTCCTCTATGGAGTAATGTCTGCTCAAGTCCTTTATCCATCTTTGAATTGGGTTTTGTTTTTCTGTTGTTGAATTGTGTGATGGTTAATTTTATAAGTCAACTTGACTGGGCTATGGGATGCCTAGATAGCTGGTAAAACATTATTTCTGGGTGTGTCTGCGAGGTTGTCTTTGGAAGAGATGAGCATTTGAATCAGTAAACTGAATAATAATCAGTAATCTTACCAAGCTGTTGGGCACCATCCAATTTGCTGAAGGCCTGAATAGAACCGAGGGAAAGAAGGGTGAATTTGCTCTTACTGCTTGAGCTGAGATATCCATCTTCTCCTGCAATTGTACATCGAAGCTCCTGGCTCTCTGGCTTTTGGACTCAGACTGGGACTTAACATCATTGTAAAGCTTCCCTTCCCTCACCAATCCCTTTTCAGGCTTTTGGGCTTGGTCTGAATTACACCACCAGCTTTCCTGGTTCTTGAACTTGCAAGTGGCAGACTGGGATTTTTTGGCCTTCGTAACCAAGTGCGCCATGCCTATTTTTTTTATTGGTTCTGTTTCTCTGGAGAACCTTGACTAATAAAAATTGTAAGAGTTCTTTATGTATTCTGGATACTAGAATTCATCTTTTTAAAAACGTAATTTTGAGGGAAAACCTTTGACTTAAAAAATTACTCATTAGTTTTTAAATACACCCAGCTCTTACCTGTCTCTTAGCTTATGCTTATACTTTTCCTTTTGTCTGGAATGTTCTTCCATTCTTCTCTGGTAGATGAAATTATACTTGTTCTTCCAGTCTCAGGTCAGATGTCAACTCTTCTGCAAAGCTCTATTAACTCCTTTTATGTCCATATTTCACTAGTTAGGCGCTCCTTGCTATGAATACTTCTCTAATGGCACACTTTTTTATTGTTTGCTTCAAAATACTAGGTTGTACTTCTAGAGTCAGGGATTGTATTTTGATTCATTTCTGTTCTTATCATCAAGCGTATAACCTGACATATAATGAATGTTAATAAATGCTGAATGAAATGAGCATAGAGTGTCATTTGGAGTGTAGACTGGAGGTTTAGTTGGCAGAAATGGTGTAGGGGGATCTTTTTGGGGATGCACTAGGTTTAGTCATTTATGTAATAAATATTAAGGCCTTACTGTGTGCCAGGACCTCTGCTAGGCACTTGATATGAAATAGATAGTAAGAATAATAGTCCCTGTTTTATATTTCAGTAGGAAGATAAGCATGAACAAGTAGACATGTAATATAATTTTAGGTAATAATAAGTTCTAGAAAACATAAAGCACAACTGAATTTCAAGGTTGGAATTTCTTTATGTATAAAAAAAATGGGGCCAGGAATCCCTGCCCTGAGATTGTGGGGAGTGTTGTAAAAGTTCAGTTTGTTAATGGAGACTGAAAGTGCTGTCTTTCTTTCTTTAAAAAAATTTTTTTAAAAATTGATTTTCGAGAGGAAGGGAGAGGGAGAAAGAGAGAAACATCAATCAGTTGCCTCCAGCACTCTCGGATCAAACCAGACCTTTTGGTGCACAGAACAATGCGCAACCAACTGAGCCAACACCCTCCAGAACTGAAAGTGCTTTCTTAAATGATGAGTAGCATAATGCTTGGCTCTCCCTTTTTTAAGTCTAGAGGATGAGTGAGCAATGTGGGAACTAGCCAGATGTTTTCAACACCTTGAAGGCCAAAGGAACTGGCTTATATTAGAAACTATCATGCCATCTTGCCTGAAACACTGACTGATGCACCACTGATTCAAGGACTGAATGAATTCCATGCTCCAAGTGGGGCTCCACGTAAATTGGCAAAGGGAAATAGCCTGGGAAACTTGGAGTCTATTTTGGTCAGCCCCCAGGGAGAAAGAATGTGGAGATCACTCTTCAGTACACTTGTGTTCCCTCTCTTCTCTCTCTCTCTCTGACCTTATTTCTTGCTGCCTGAATCTAACATAAGGGAGTAATAATAATAATCAGCTCTCCGTCAGAAACATTTAGATTAAACCAGCTTGTTTTGAGTTTTGATCTTTATTGTATTGTGGGCCATAGAAGAGACTGAAACATAGTCTTTATTCTTGTGTTTGGGGAATTTACAAATCAGATAATTTCTTAACTAGTTAGAAAGCAGCTAAATATAATATATAAAAGGAGAGAATAGTGTGGACTGGAATAATCCAAGAAGACTTTCTGAAGGAAATGATGCTTGAGTGGATGGACCCTGAGTACAGAGTAAATATTTTTAAATTAGTGCTTGTTTGTGTTTCTTTTTAATCCTCACCCGAGGAAATTTTTTCCATTGATTTTTAGAGAGTGGAAGGGACAGGGAGAGACAGAGAGAAACACTGATGTGAGAGAGACACATCGATTGGTTGCCTCCTGAGTATCCCTGACCAGGTTCGAGAGTCTGCAACTGAAGTATGTATCCTTGACTGGAATTGAACCCAGGACCCTTCAGTCCATAGGCCGATGCTCTATCCATTGAACCAAGCCAACTAGGGGTAGTTCTTGTTTTTCATGCTTCTTTAATAAAGCCTTCCCCCACCCCCCACATATTGTTGTGACCTCTACTTTAAAAAATATATATGCTTATTAATTTTTCTAATTTTAAAAAATATTTTAATTAATTTCAGAGAGGAAGGGAGTGGGAGAGAGAGAAACATCAATGATGAGAGAGAATCATTTATTGGCTGCCTTGGGCATGCACCCTACTGTGGATTGAATCCGAAACCCCGGGCATGTGCCCTTGACCAGAATCGAACCCGGGACCCTTCAGTCCGGTGGCCGATGCTCTATCCACTGAGCAAAACCAACTAGGGCTAAAATATGTTTTAGTTTATTTATTTTTAGAAATAGAGGAAGGGAGAGGGATGGAGAGATAGAAACATCGATGACAGAGAAATATCGTCAATCAGCTGCCTCCTGCACATCCCCCACTAGGGACTGAGCCCACAACCTGGGTATATGCCCTGACCTGGAAGTGAACCAACGACCTCTTGGTTCCTGGGTTGACACTCCACCACTGAGCAACACTGGCTGGGCGACCTGTGCTATTTTGAAGGTTTTTATCTGGACCTTATTTATGGTCTTAGCATATTTTGCTTTTTTTTTAAACAATTATTTGTGTGTATTATAGTGGTTAAAAAGACAGACTTTGGAATCAGACTTTGTGGGTTTAAGTTATGGCTCTACTTACTCATTGGGTGACCTGAGATAAGCTATTTAACTCCTAAAAAACCTTGTTTTTTCTATCAATAAAATGGTAATGATACATAGAGTTGTAATGATGATTAATTAAAAGATAATCCAGCTCAGATATATCTATATCTATATATCTATATCTATATCTATCTATCTATATCTATCTATCTATCTATATATATATATATATATATATATAATTTTTTTTCTTTTCTGATTGGAAATCTTCTCCCAGGACTTCAGCCTATAAAGGTGAGGACTTATGGGCCCATTCCCAGATTTAGATGTGAGCCTGAACATGATGTTAGGCATGGGCCCAACAGAGGATAGGTGGAGAATGCAGCATTGTTGTGCTTTGGTTCAAGGGGCCTTTTCCTGCCTTTGGCAGGGATTAGCAGGGTGAGTCACTCCCTATACTCTAAGGCCATGGTCGGCAAACTGCGGCTCGTGAGCCACATGCGGCTCTTTGGCCCCTTGAGTGTGGCTCTTCCTAAGCCTTAGGAGTACCCTAATTAAGTTAATAACAATGTACCTACCTAAATAGTTTAAGTTTAAAAAATTTGGCTCTCAAAAGAAATTTCAATCGTTGTACTGTTGATATTTGGCTCTGTTGACTAATGAGTTTGCCGACCACTGCTCTAAGGGATGTGAAATGTGAAGAAAGAGCTGTCATCTCTGTTCTGATGACATTTTGAGTATCACACAATTGTAGGCCACATTTTGGTGCTGAACCATTTTCATGAATTCTTTTTTTTTAACCTTTTTCCTCCTTTATTTTATTTTAAAATATAGTTTTATTGATTTCAGAGAAGAAGGGAGAGGGAGAGAGAGAGAAACATCAATGATGAGAGAGAATCATTGATTGGCTGCCTCCTGCATGCCCCCTACTTAGGATCGAACCTGCAACCTGGGCATGTGCCCTTGACCGGAACTGAATTTGGAACCCTTCAGTCCGCAGGCCAATGCTCTACCCACTGAGCAAAACTAGCTAGGGCTTTCATGAATTCTTTATGGAGAATTCCTTGGGAACCAGCTAAGGACATGGTGAAAGAGAAGTAAGCTTAGCCCATGGGAGTGCCCAGGTGAAACTAGATGAGACATGACAATAACAGATATTCTTTTCATCTTTTACAGGTGAGCAATTGAAAGCTCAAGGGAAATTGATCCTCCCTCCCCCTGTATATTGTTACTGATGAATGGATTACCTTGTGGCTGGTCCATAAACCATGTTATGTTCTTAAGGACTTCCCAAATACATCCAGGAAGTGAAAACAGACATCTATGATATCAAAGGTCCAAGGAATGATTGTGCACAGTTACAGGAGGGAGTGATGTCTGTCAGCTTGGTGATAAGAGAAGAAACTTGGGAAACCAGCCTGAGCGTAGAGGCCAGAGGGTGCGGGCAGGGAAAAAGGACCCCAGGGAGAGTAAGGCATGATAGTTCTTGTCCTGTTTCTGTACTGGCTTACTTTTGTTTTACAACAAATAGGTCTTTGAGTATTTGTTCTAAACATACCCCTGTTGGGCAAAACTGGAGACAGAGGCATTGTGAGACCTGAGCCCTGCCTCTAGACATGCTTAATGTGTTGGGGGAAACAGACCTGGGAACGATTGACTCTACTGGCATGGATCAGGGGTGTAATAGACAGAGATGGACTTGGTGTATAAGACTGCAGACTGATTGGTTTGTGATTAGGTAAGGCTACCCTTAAATAGGCATTGAGACAGGGCCTCAATAGAAGGACCTCTTAAGGTCATCATCAGAAGATGAAGAAGAGGTACAGAATGCTTCTTTTTTGCGTGTGGACTGCTTTGGGGCCTTTCGTTTTGCCTTCAGATATGATGAGGGAATAGGGGTCTGTGTCCAGGAATAGCTCTCTTCCTGCCACTCCTTTAAGCAGTGCTGGGCTGACTGAAGAAGGTGCTTTTTTGTTCTGCACTTGTTCCATTGCTGTTTTGGAAAGATGAAGCCTGAGAGGTGCCAGAGCTATGCCAGTTGCTATGGGACCGGAAACAGGTGAGACTTCTGGCCTGCTTGAGTTAAGGAGTGAGGGGTTTGTCCTCTTCAGCTAGCTTAAGGCCTGCCTTTGCTATGAAACTGGATAAGTAGTTCACACAGCTTGTTTTTCACTCGGGGCTATTTTCAGCCCTGGAGCCCAGCAAGGTGGGATGATTGAGATGCTTTTGTGGGGTTCAAGCTTTTGCCAGATCCTATTTGTCAGGGTATGAGCCTAGGAGATCAGCTTTTCCAAACAAGCAGTGCTACAAGAAAGGAGTGTAGAAAAATGTAAGGGTGGGTGGTCAGTTTAATATTCAAACTCAGGTCCTAAGGGGACATGTGGTACAGTCTGGAACATTGCTATATGGTCTCTAAAACAGTTTTGAGGAACTCATGTGGATCCTTTTTGTAATTTTTTGGTCATCTTGATGGCTGGGCTCTACTATGGGAGGGTTCCATAAATGTGTGGACCTGCTGCTGGTCAGGGTCTTGATCTGTTTTGAGCCCACTTGTTTCTACAGTTAGTTGAAGTATACTGGCAAGCGACCCATCAGTGGTCCATGTCCAGCATTTTTCTAGTGAGTGCTTACTGTGTGCCTGGCAGCTATGGTGGGCACCATGGGAGATGCTGAGGTTATATCAGAGATGCCTAAAACAAGATCATTATCTTACTCTTAGAGCTTAACATAGTGGATTAAATAAAATATAGATAACACATAAATAAATACAGATAAGGATAATAAAATATGCATAACCTTGAGGAATTACCACCTAATGGAGGAGTAGTAGGTATTGCAGAGTAGTAGGTATTAAAGGAACCATAGAAGCAAGGAGGGGCCCTTTAACTTTGGGATGGGTGCGGTGGGCAGGGACTTTTACTCTGCTTCCTTCTGTACCTCAGCTCTTTGTTCTTCCTTTCCATACCTGTAGCTCCTTATCAGGCTCTTCCTTACCACCTGAACATTAGTTCTTTTACTTTTTGTTTACGTATAGTTGACATACAGTATTATATTAGTTTCAGGTGTATAGCAATAGTGACTTGTATGCATGCATATAAGCCTAACCAATGGACACAGCCACCAGGGGGGTGAGGGCATGAGTGGGGTGGTGGGAGGAGCAATGGGGGGATAAGGACAAATATGTAATACCTTAATCAATAAAGAAAGAAAACATTTATATACATAAATGTGATTGCCAAATAAGTCTAGTAACCATCTCTCATTGTGCAGTTATCACAATATTATTGACAGTATTCCCCTTCACCTTTTCACCCATCCTCATACCCCCTATTCCCCTCCCCTTTGGCAACCATAAGTTTGATCTCTGTTTCTATTATTCTGTTGTGTGTGTTTTTTTGTTATTTTTTTTTTTTAAGATTCCACATATAAGTGAAATTATGTGGTATCTGTCTTTCTCTGACTTATTTCACTTAGCGTAATACCCCCTAGGTCCATCCATGTTGTCACAAATGGCAAGATTTCTTTTTTTTATGGCTAATATTCCATTGTACATATATACCACATCTTCTTTATCCATTCATCTATCAATGGATGCTTAGGTGGCTTCCATATCTTGGCTATTGTAAATAATGGCTATTGTAAATAATAAGGGGTTAATATATTTGTTCGGATTAGTATTTTTGTTTCCTTCAGGTAAATACCGAGAAGTGGAATTGCTGGGTCCTATGGTAGTTCTATTTTTAATTTTTTAAGGAACCTCTATACTGTTTCCCATAGTTGCTACTCCAATTTACAATCCCACCAAAAGTGCAGGAGGGTTCCTTTTTTTTTTCTCATTCTGGCCAGCACTTGTTATTTGTTGACTTTTTTATAACAGCCATTTTGACAGGTGTGAGATGGTATCTCATTGTGGTTTTGATTTGCATTTTCCTGATGACCAGATGCTGAGCATCTTTTCATATGTCTGTTGGCTTATGTCTTTTTTGACTCCTGGTTCATAGGTCGGCACTCAACCACTGAACCATGCCAGTTGGGCTGTTTTGACCAATTTATGAGTCTTTCCTTGTTACTGTTTGAGACTTAGATGCCCTGTTTTTTTCTTTCTGCCTCTTAGCTATATGACCTGGACTATATTACTTACCCTCTCTGGACTTCAGTTGCATTATCTGTAATATGAGGCTAATGATAGATATATTACAATCTGAAAGCAGGGACTAATCTAGATGGCAAGCTATGGATGGATATCCACTTAGTTCTCCCAATTCTCTGATTTCTGTGATTGTTCCCTTCTGGTCCTAATATAGGATTAAGCTTTGAGTTAAGTTTGTTACAGAGTTGCTGAGAGTATTTTATGGCACCTTAGATTTCTAAAACTTGTCTCTGTTAGGTCCAGCAGCACTGATGGAAGCTCTTGGCTTCTCTTAGCCCAGTGGTTCTCAACCTTCCTAATGCCGCGACCCTTTAATACAGTTCCTCATGTTGTGGTCACCCCCAACCATAAAATTATTTTCGTTGCTACCTCATGACTGTAATTTTGCTACTGTTATGAATCGTAATGTAAATATTTGATATGCAGGATGTATTTTCATTGTTACAAATTGAACATAATTAAAGCATAGTGATTAATCACAAAAACAATATGTAATTATATATGTGTTTTCCGATGGCCTTAGGCGACCCCTGTGAAAGGGTCGTTCGACCCCCAGGTTGAGAACCGCTGTCTTAGCCAGTCTCTTGGACTGAATCAGCCCTTCACCCTGGCAGTAAGGCTTTGACTGAGGTTTGAGCTCAAGGGGATATTGTATTTAAATGTGTTTTCTAGTGTGGTTTCTTTCATTGTCTGCTAGGTAGGCTAGAGGTAGAGGTTTCCTGATTTTGCCTCTGTAGGGCAAAATTTAAGCATTGGGATTAGGACTCCACTTTAGGACTTTCACCTCTCCAGGCATTGGGGCAGAAATCTACAGCTTCATGAAACACTTGGTTTATGTACAATACTCACTTGAGTTCCAAACTCCTAAAATAATCAACTTTGGTAAGACTTGGCAGGGCAGCGCCCCTCCCCTCCCCCAGGGAGAAGTCTCAAGAGACCAAGCAGGAAGTTACAGAAACTCTGAGCTACAGCTAAGTCTACTACTAATCAGTTTGTTTTTTATCATAATGTATATTGAGTACTTATATGTTAGGTACAATTATGTGTTTACCTTATTTAATTCTAACAACAGCCAATGAGATAGATATTGTTATTCTCATTTTATAAATGAGGACTCTAAGGTCACATATCTAGTAATTGGTGAAAGTAGGACTCAACCTAATTAGAAATTTTATGTTCTAATTCCAAAGCCTATGTTTTTAGCCATTGCACTATGCTCCATCCCTAGTGACCTGTACATATGCTTCATTTCTGTGGGCCAGACATCTTTGGGAGGAAGGAGATGTGCTTACAGCCTGTCTCTTCCTCAGCACCTGTAAGAGTTATTTATTTTTGCAGTGCCTGCTAAGTTCCAGGCACTATTTAGACAAGGGATACAAAATTTTATTAATTAATATTTTTATATTTGTAGTAAAAAAGGTAACATAGAATTAAGAGCATTGGACAAGATCCA
This sequence comes from Myotis myotis, assembly GCF_014108235.1. Classification (NCBI taxonomy): domain Eukaryota; kingdom Metazoa; phylum Chordata; class Mammalia; order Chiroptera; family Vespertilionidae; genus Myotis; species Myotis myotis. Next base: position 41,280,901 of record NW_023416314.1, read on the forward strand.
GAATCATGGCTTCTTTTCTTACTAGCTTTGTGACCTTGGACAAATTATTCAACTTCTCTTAAATCAATTTAAATGTTTAAAGTTCTTAGCACAGTGCCTGGTATAGAGTAAAGTGTTTAATAATATTAGCTATTATTTATATTATTTTGAAATTGAGGGTTGATAAATCTCCATCCTGACCTTAAATGTAGTGAAAAAGAGATTTTTTATTTTTTTATGTTATTATTATTTTTTTAAATATATATTTTATTGATTTTTTACAGAGAGGAAGGGGGAGGGATAGAGAGCTAGAAACATCGATGAGAGAGAAACATTGATCACCTGCCTCCTGCACACTTCCTACTGGAGATGTGCCCACAACCAAGGTATATGCCCTTGACCGAAATCGAACCTGGGGCCTTTCAGTCTGCAGGCTGACACTCTATCCACTGAGCCAAATCAGTTAGGGCGAGAAAGAGATTTTTTAAACAAATGATTAGAAATATGAGAGTGCTATGAAGAAGTGCAGAGTGTTGTGGGAGCCTGTGCAGAGGGACCTAACACTGCTTGGAAGGCTCAGGATTTTCTGAGTAGATGTTGAAGGTGGGACCCAAAGTAGAAAAGGAACAACACAAACTCTGGGGCCTGACTGGCTGGGTTTGAATATTGGCTCTGCCACTTAATAACTGTGCTTCTTTGGGCAAGTTACTTAATAGTCCTATGCCTTTTATCTGAATAACAAGGATAATAATAGTATCTATCTCACAAGGTAGTTATGAGGATTAATAAACAATATTTGTAGTGCTTAGGGCTAGGCCTGGCACATAGGTATTCTGTATATATGTTAAATAAAATATATAGATGAAGCACATTCTTTTTAAAACATAAATCTTGCCCAGCCTGCATGGCTCAAGTAGTTGATCATCAGCCTATGATTCAGGAGGTCGGGATTCGATTCCTGGTTGGGGCACATGCCCGGGTTGCAGGCTTGATCCCCAGTGGGGTCATGCAGGAAGCAGCCAGTCAATGGTTCTCTCTCATCATTGAAGTTTCTATCTCTCTCTCCCTCTCCCTCCCTTTCTAAAATCAATAAAAACATATTTAAAAAAGATAAAGCTCAGTTATCTTCTTTATGAAGACTTGGCCTTGCATGCCTAGCAGGGTTGATCATTTTCTTTTTTTGTGCCATTACTATAATTTGTATAGCTCCTCATTATGATTCTTATCACCATTGTACTGCAATTGTTTACTTTTATGTGCTCCTATTAGATTTTGAGTTGCTAAAGGCAAGGACCAAGTGCTCTTTATTTAATCTTTAAAAAGTGTTGTTATGGCATACATACAATAAAATGAATTAAGTGCATAATGAAATTTTGCATATGTCTATACCCATATGGCTACCATCCAAATTAAGATACACATTTTTGTATCTCAAATGATTGGCTAACATTTTCTGTAAAGGACCAGATAGTAAATCTTTTAGGCTTGATGGACCATATAGTTTTTATTGAAGTGACAAGTTGTAGCAGGAAAGCATGCATGGCTGTGTTCCAATAAAACTTTGTTTGCTAACACAGGTGTTGGGCTGGATTTGGCTTGAGAGCCACAGTTTGCTGATACCTTGTCTAACACAGAAATTCAATGTCTGTTGAATTGTAGTCAAAGGCCTTGATCTCAGAAACGCCTTTCTTGATTTCCCAGCAGTGGAGCAGCTTGTATCTCCAGAACAGGGCTGTGAAACTTCTTGAAGCAGGTAGCCTTTTTACAAGTTGTTTGTGGTCATAAGGGAATAAAAATGTCATCTCCTCTAGCACAATTTTGGCGGCTGTAGTCTCTGGAAACTTAGGGATCCATGAAAGCAATAAATAAATTTATGTGAATTTCTTGAGGCTTTGAACTATCCTATTCATTTTGTTCTTAGTGCCTAGCTAGCATAGGGTCTTGAACAGGGATGTTTAGTAAATATTTGTTTTTGAGTGAATAAATTAATTTAAATTGCTTTTAGAATTTCAACAAGCCTAATGGAAATTGTACATTTACCACAATAAAAATGTCTTTTTTTTAGGTTTCAATTATGGCAGTTCTGTGTGGTAACATGAATTTGCTTATGCTGATTGGTGCTTTGACTGGCAGTTGATGGCATCATAGGATGGAAGCCTATCCAGTTAGTAAATAACCTTGGATATAAGCATAGAGCCGAAATAACCAGCTGGTAGGCAGCAGGGCCCTGTGCTTGAATGTCTGTCTACATGTTTCCTTTCACTTTCTTGCTCCTTAGCCTCAAAGCCTAGATGGTGAGGTGTGTGAATTCACAATATTATTAATACGCTTTTTTTCTTAATTTTTGAAATTGATTTTAGAACTAGAGGAAAGGAGACATTGAATTGTTGTTCCACTTATTTATGCACTCATTGGTAAATTCTTGTATGCGCCCTGGCTGGGGATCAAATTTGCAACCTTGGTATATTGAGACAATGCTCTAACCAACTGAACTAGCTGGCCAGGGCTAAGTTTTGATTATTGTATAAGGTTGGTTAAAACCTGGGTCAGCATTTTGAAAAGAAAAAGTAATGATAATAAACACAGCTGAAAGTGATGAATTATTTCTCAATAAGTATACTTTGTATAGACAAAATAATTTAAAACATGAGGGGTTGTGTAAATAAAATAAAATGTTGATAAAAAGGATAGGTCCCACTATTTCTGAGTCAGAAATAGGCAGTTAAACTCAGTCATTAACACTAAACTTTTTTCCCCTAATGTTGGCCTTCCTCACAAGGGCCTTTCACCTATTATTATTATTTTTTTTGTCATTCTTTAAGGTGTCCTATTCAGGCAGCAGAGCTAAGGTTTGAAGCCAGGTTCTCTTACTCAGGTTTCTGTATTCCTTCCAGTGCAGCAGTGGTTTTCAAACTGTTTCCAGGTGTCCTATGGTTTCCTGGACACCTGGCTCAGGAGTTGAGTCATTGGGAAGAACTCTAGATTTTTCTCACATATCTTAAACTTAAAAAAAAAAACCAAAAACTTTAAAAAAGTTTTTATTGATTTTTTTTTACAGAGAAAGGAAGGGAGAGGGAGAGAGAGAGAATGACATTGATGTTGGAGAGAAACATTGATTGGTTGCCTCCTGCACAAACCCCAACTGGGATCTGCAACCTGAGTATGTGCCCTGACAGAGAATGGAACTAGTGACCTTTCAGTGCACGGGACGACACTCAACTAACTGAGCCACATTGGCCAGGGCAAAAAACCCCTTTTTTATTGTGGAAAATTTTAAACATAGTTATAACTAGAGAGGGCAATATAATGAATCCCTATGTGGATGTAAGAATGTCTAAACCTGTAGAAAAAAACTTATAATAATTTATTAGAGTTTATTTGAGCCAAATAGAGGACATTCCTGGAAGATCTCAACAGATTAAGAAAATGCTCTGGCAATGATTCTCTCTCATCATTGATGTTTCTATCTCTCCCTCTCTCTTCCTCTCTGAAATAAATAAAAATATATTTTTTAAAAATGCTCTGGATAATGACAGTTTTGCAGTTTCTTTTAAAGCAAGGCTGGGAGTGGATTACAGGATAATTAAGATTATTTGCTCTCTTGAGGATATATACCTTTGAGGGTATTACTTCTGGTTAACCTAAGAATAAGAATAATGGACAGCGCTTGCTTACAAACCTTTCAGTAAAGAAATATAGGTATGGGGCATGACTACCCACCAAGACCTGTCCACTAGAAATTTATGATCAGATCACCCTGTAAGGTTACTTTTGGTTAGATTTATTACAGAGTCCCTTCTTCATCCACATCCAAGTGCCCTTTACTTCCCATCTACAAATATGTACTCATGTCCAATCTTAATTCATCTTTTTTTTATTAATCTTTATTGTTGAGAGTATTACAGATGTCCCTCTCCCCCCCCCCCAATAGCTCCCCTCCACTGGGTTCCCACCCCACCCCAGACCTTCGCCACCCTATTGTCTGTGTCTATAGGTAATGCATACATGCATATAAGATCTTTGTCTAATCTCTTCTTGTACCCCCCACATACCCCTTTCCCTCTGAGAATCGTCAGTCTGTTCCATTTCCATGCCCCTGATTCTATTCCATTCACCAGTTTATTTTGTTCATAAGATTTTTTATTCATTTGATTTTTAGATTCAATTGTTGATAGGTAAGTATTTGTTGTCACTTTGTTGTTCATATTTTTTATCTTTACCTTTATCTTCTTCTTCCTCTTCTTAAAGAATACCCTTTAGCATTTCATATAATACTGGTTTGGTGGTGCTGAACTCCTTTAGCTTATTCTTATCTGTGAAGCTCTTTATCTGACCTTCAATTCTAAATGATAGCTTTGCTGGGTAGAGTAATCTTGGTTGTAGGTTCTTGCTATTCATCACTTTGAATATTTCTTGCTATTCCCTTCTGGCCTGCATAGTTTCTGTTGAGAAACCAGCTGACAGTTGTATGGGCACTTCCTTGTAGGTAAATAACTGTTTTTTTCTTGGTGCTTTTAAGATTCTCTTCTTGTTTTTTGCCCTTGGCATTTTAATTATGATGTGTCTTGGTATGGTCCTCTTTGGGTTCCTCCTTTTTTTTTTTGGGGTTCTCTGTGCTTCCTGGACTTGTAAGTCTATTTCTTTCACCAGGTAGGGGAAGTTTTCTGTCATTATTTCTTCAAATAGGTTTTCAATATCTTGCTCTCTCTCTTCTTCTGGCACCCCCATACTTCAGATTTTGGCACGCTTGAAGTTGTCCCAGAGTCTCCTTACACTATCTTCATACTTTTGGGTTCTTTTTTCTTTTCGCTCTTCTGGTTGTTTTTTTTTTTTTCTTCCTCGTATTTCAAATCATTGATTTGATTCTTGGGATCCTCTAGTCTACTGTTGAATCCCTGTATATTCTTCTTCTTCTTTTTTTTTTTTTAAATATATTTTATTGATTTTTTACAGAGAGGAAGGGAGAGAGATAGAGAGTTAGAAACATTGATGAGAGAGAAACATCGATCAGCTGCCTCCTGCACATCTCCTACTGGGGATGTGCCCGCAACCCAGGTACATGCCCTTGACCGGAATCGAACCTGGGACCTTTCAGTCTGCAGGCCGACGCTCTACCACTGAGCCAAACCGGTTTCAGCCTGTATATTATTCTTCATTTCAGTCAGTGTATGCTTAATTTCTGACTGGTCCTTTTCAATTTTTTTGGCATTCTCAATAAGATACTCGAAAGTCTCACTAAGTTCCTCGGAGGTTTCAAGAAGATTCTTGAGTAACCTTATAACTGTGGGTTTGAATTCGATATATCCAGTAGTTTGCTTTCTTCCATTTCTTTCATTTGTGACATGTTTCTTTGTTTCTGCATTTTGGCTGCTTCCCTGTGTTTGTTACTAAGCATTGGGTAGCTGCTAAATCTCCTTGATAGAGTAGCCTTGTGTAGTAGGAGTCCTAAGAGCCCAGTTGTTCAGCCTCCCCAATCACCTGAGGTGGACACTCTTGGTTTACCCCTTTGTGGGCTCTGTGCGTAGTTTTATTGTAGTTGAACCTTGATTGCTGTTGGTGTCACAGGGAGGAATTGACCTCCTGGCCAATTGGCTGTGGGCACCAGCTGCAACTACAGTGGGAGAGCTGCTGTGCAGGAGATACCCTCATGGATCAGGCTTTGGTGCTCACTGAGTCTGCCCCTTGAGTGTGTTGCTTATGGGTGTGAAGAGTTGTAATCTGGTACGGTCTCACACTGACCACTAGGTACACAGGCTCTTGGGTCTTCAGGGAGGTGCAAAATCAGCCATTGCCTGGGGCCATCCAGCAGGAGCTACAGAAAGAGATCTGCAGATTCCTCCTCTTTGTATCTGATTTGGAAGTGCCCAGACGAGGCCCAGATGTGAAGCAAGGGAGGCTTCTGCTGGTGTCGGGTCTTGGGCCTTTTATTGATAGGTTTGGGGTTCTGTGATCCAGCTGCAGCTTGTTTGACAGATTTTTAGCCAGACTCAGTGTGCTTTCTTCTTTACTTCTCTAGTTGTAGTATTTCTATTCAGCCAGCTTTCCAGCAGTTCTGGATGATGGTTGTTCTGTATTTTAGTTGTAATTTTCATGTGGTTGTGGAAGGCAGTGAATACAGGGGATTACCTATGCCGCCATCTTGGTTCTCTCTCAATCTTATTTCATTTTTACCCTCCTTCCTACTTAGATTATTTTGAAGCAAATTCCAGACATATTTCATTTATAAATATTATAGTACTAGAGGCCCGGTGCACAAAAACTTGTGCACTCGGGGAAAGGGGGGGGGGGTCCCTCAGACCGGCCTGTGCCCTCTTGCAGTCTGGGACCCCTTGGGAGATAACGACCTGCTGGCTTAGGCCTGCTCCTGGGTTGCAGAGGGCAGGCCCAATCCCTAGGTGCAGCCCCTGGTCAGGCTCAGAGCAGGGCTGATTGGGGAGTTGGGGTGCTTTCCCCTGTCATGCACAGAGCAGGGCAGATTGGGAGGTTGCGATGCCACCCTCAGTCACGCTCAGGGTAGGGCCGATAGGGGGGTTGGGGCACCACCCCCTGTCACACTCAAGGCAGGTCGATGGGGAGGTTGCGGCGCCACTGCCTGTCACGCACAGAGCAGGGCCCATCAGGGGGGTTGGGGCTCCATACCCTGTCATGCACAGAGCAGGGTCAATCAGGGGGTTGGGGAGCTCCCCCCTGTCACGCACAGAGCAGGGCTGATCAGGGGGTTGAGGAGCTCCCCCCTGTCACTCACAGAGTAGGGCCGGTAGGGGAGTTGGGGCACCGCCCCCTGTCACACTCAGGGCAGGGCGGATCAGGGGTTGGGGCGCCACCCTCTATCACCCACAGAGCAGGGCCTATCAGGGGGTTGGGGCTGCCACTGTCACACTCAGGGCAGGGCAGATGGGGAGGTTATGACTCTACCCCATCACACACAGAGCAGGGCCCGTGGGGGCGGGGGTTGGGGCGCCGCCCTCTATCACCCACAGAGAAGGGCCGATCAGGTGGTTGGGGCGCCACCACTGTCACACTCAGGGCAGGGCCAATGGGGAGGTTATGGCTCTACCCCATCACACACAGAGCAGGGCCCGTGGGGCGGGGGGGGTTGGGGCGCCGCCCTCTAACACCTACAGAGCAGGGCTGATCAGGTGGTTGGGGCGCCGTCACTCTCATACTCAGGGCAGGGCCGATGGGGAGGTTATGGCTCTACCCCATCACACACAGAGCAGGGCCCGTGGGGGGCGGGGGAGTTGGGGCCCCACCCCCTGTCACACACAGAGCTGCACGGCGATCAGGGGGTTTGGGCGCTGCCCCATCACGCTGATCCCGGTGCCGGGAGGCCTCTTGGCTCCGCTGATCCCGGTACTGGGAGGCATATTACCCTTTTACTATATAGGATAGAGGCCTGGTGCATGGGTGGGGCTGGCTGGTTTGCCCTGAAGGGTGTCCTGGATCAGGGTGGGGGTCCCCACTGGGGTGCCTGGCCAGCCTGGATGAGGGGATGATGGCTGTTTGCAGCTGGTCACACACCCTTCAGGATGGGGGTCCCCACTGGGGTGCGTGGCCAGTCTGGGTGAGGGGCTGAGGGCTGTTTTCAGGCTGGGACTGAAGCTCCCAACCACTCCTTTTTTTCATTTTTTATTCTGGGCCAGCTTTAGCTCTGAGGCCTCGGCTGCTGAAAACAGGTTTCTGGCCTTTGTTTACCTTCTGTATTTGGTACAATGTTGCGGTCTGGCTGGCTGAAGCTCCGCTGAGTAAAGCAGGTTTCTGGGTTTTTTTTAGCTTCTTTATTCGCAACATTGTTGCTTAGAGTTGCAGCTGAGAGGCTGGCAAGTCAGGCAGGGAACGTTGGAGTTCTCCATCACTGAAGCAAGCAAGCCTCCCTGTTCGCATCAGCTGCCTTGCTGCTGGCCGCCATCTTGGCTGCCAGTTAATTTGCATATCTCGGCCCTACTCTGTGAGTGACAGGGGGATTAGCCAATGGGAAGGGTAGCGGTCGTACGCCAATTACCATGTTTCTCTTTTATTAGTGTAGATATATTTCTAAAAGAACTGTATTTGAAAGCATAAACAAAATATCATTATCGTGTTCCAAAATTTAATAATAATCCCTTAATATCATCAATTCTCCAGTGTTTAAATTTCATATGACTCAGAGAAAATTTTTTAAGTTGATTTGTTTATTTATTTATTTATTTTTGGTTAGTTAAATCTTTATTTTTCAGATTATTACATTTGTTCCTCTTTTTTTCTCCCCATAACTCTCCTCCTTCCAGTTCCCACGCCACCCTCCGCCCTCACTCCCCATCCACTGTCCTCATCCATAGGTGCACGATTTTTGTCTAGTCTCTTCCTGCATCCCCCTCACCCCTTTCTCCCCCAAGAATAGTCAGTCCACTCCCTTTCTATGCCCCTGATTCTATTATAATCACCAGTTCATTCTGTTCATCAGATTTTTCACTTGATTTTCAGATTCACTTGTTGATAGATGTGTATTTGTTGTTCATAATTTGTATCTTTACCTTTTTCTTCTTCTTCCTCTTCTTTTTTTTTTTTTAAATATATTTTATTGATTTTTCACAGAGAGGAAGGGAGAGAGAGATAGAGAGAGTCAGAAACATCGATGAGAGAGAAACATCGATTAGCTGCCTCCTGCACATCTCCCACTAGGGATGTGCCCGCAACCCAGGTACATGCCCTTGACCGGAATCGAACCCGGGACCCTTCAGTCCGCAGGCCGACGCTCTATCCATTGAGCCATACCGGTTTCGGCTTCTTCCTCTTCTTAAAGGACACCTTTCAGCATTTCATATAATACTGGTTTGGTAGTGATGAACTCCTTTAGCTTTTTCTTATCTGTGAAGCTCTTTATCTGACCTTCAATTCTGAATGATAGCTTTGCTGGGTAAAGTAATCTTGGTTGTAGGTTCTTGGCATTCATCACTTTGAATATTTCTTGCCACTCCCTTCTGGCCTGCAAAGTTTCTGTTGAGAAATCAGCTGACAGTCGTATGGGTACTCCCTTGTAGGTAACTGACTTTCTTTCTCTTGCTGCTTTTAAGATTCTCTCTTTGTCTTTTGGTCTTGGCATTTTAATTATGATGTGACTTGGTGTGGTCCTCTTTGGATTCCTTTTGTTTGGGGTTCTCTGTGCTTCCTGGACTTGTAAGTCTATTTCTTTCACCAGGTAGGGGAAGTTTTCTGTCATTATTTCTTCAAATAGGTTTTCAATATCTTGCTCTCTCTCTTCTTCTGGCACCCCTCTAATTCCAATGTTGGTACGCTTGAAGCTGTCCCAGAGGCTCCTTACACTATCTTCGTAATTTTGGATTCTTTTTTCATTTTGCTTTTCCGGTTGGGTGTTTTTGCTTCTTTGTATTTCAAATCGTTGACTTGATTCTTGCGATCCTCTAGTCTGCTGTTGGGGGTCTGTATAATATTCTTTATTTCAGTCAGTGTATGCTTAATTTCTTGTTGGTCCTTTATTACAACCTCGAGGATCTCATTAGATTACTTGTAGGTCTTATTAAGTTTATCAGCAGTTTCTAGAAAATTCTTGAAAAACCTTAGAAGTGTGGTTTTGAACTCTATATCCAGTAGTTTGCTTTCCTCCATTTCTGTCATTTGTGTCCTTTTTCTTTGTCTCCGCATTTTTTATGCTTCCCTGTGTTGATAAAGTGGTTTTCTGTGCTATGTGTCCACAAGGGCCCAGTGGTTCAGCCTCCCCAATTACCTGAGGAGGACACTCTTGGTGCACCCCCTTGTGGTCTTTGTGCACAGTCTTGTTGTAGTTAAGCCTTGATTGTTGTAGGTATCACTGGGAGGAATTGACCTCCAGGCCAATTGGCTGTGAGAGGAGTATGAGAACTTCTGTGCTGGGGACACCCCTCTGGGGCAAGACTTGCTTCAGTGGGGCTTTGGTGCTCACTGAGTCTGCCCCCTGAGTGTGTCCTTTATGTTTCCATGGAGCTGCAAACTGCATGGTCCCACTCTGACCTCTGGGTACATTGGCTCCTGGATCTCTAGGGAGGTGCTAATCTAGCCTCTGCCTTAGGTTATCCAGCAAAAGCCTCCCTGCAGGGCTTGGGCGGGGCGGGTCTCACAGGATCCACAGGGCGGGGCTAGCAGTTATGGCTGCTTTCAGAGGCTCTGCTTCTCAATGTCCTGGTAATCGTTGCAAGCCCCTCCGAGAGAAAGCTGCCCTTGAGTTCCAACCGATGCCAGACAGTCCTGCTTCTCCCATATGAGTCTGGGTCCCCAGAGACTCGCCCGGAACTGGAGCTCAGAGCCTGAGACTCCCTCCCATTTGAAAAAGACAACCGCACCCTCAGCCGCCAACCTGCTCTGCATGCACCTCCACACCTTAGTATTTTACTTCCGCACTGCGCCTCCTCTGAGTCTTGGTATGCTTTTCTCTTTCCTTCTAGTTGTAGAATTTCCACTCAGCCAGCCTTCCTGTGGTTCTGGATGATGTCTGTTCTGTCTTTTAGTTGTATTTTTGAAGTGATTGTTCGAGGCAGCAACTCCGGTGTTTTACCTATGCCGCCATCTTGGTTTCTCCAGTTGATTTGTTTATATCAAGATCCAAAGGAAGTCTGCACATTGGTTGATCTAAATCTTGAGACTCTTCTAATCCATAGCTTACGCCCTCTTTTTTCTTCTTTTCCTTGCAATTTTATGTTGAAGAAACTGGGTCATTTGTCTTGAAGAGTTTCCCAATTTCTGGATTCTGCTGATTACCTCTCTATGGTGGCATTTAAGATGTTTCTATATCATCTGCATTTTCTGTAAATTGGTACTTGGACCTAGAAGCTTGATCACATTCAGGTTCAATTGTTATTTTTTTTTCTTTTTTGAAAGGATGTCTGATTATATATCTTATTTTCTCTCTTTTTGTATTTTTAAGATTGATGTGTGGGTTCAGATGTTGTCAACCTGATCTAGTCATTAAGATATTTCCCATCAGCTTTTTGCCTAATGATTTTAGGAGCCATTGATGTTTTTATTATTTTATTGGAGACTTAATTAGATATTTAGACTTCTAATTAGATTTGATTTGAACTGCATTTGAAAAAGAGGGTTACACTGATTAAAAATAAAGTTTGAAAGCTATTGAATTGTATCTGTTCTCTAGCAGCACCAATTATGACAGGAACCAGGAACTGTTAAGTGGGGACGTGACAATAATGAACCTGTAAGACTTTTAAATGTTTACTTCCTCATGTGTGTTGCTTTTGGCCTACATTCTTTCCCAACTCAACAGTTAAGCCCTTACAACACAAAGGGCCCATATTTTTTAACTTTTGAAGGCCAGAGATGGATGGACTTTCTTACCCAACAGCCAGGCTTGGGGGAGGGAGCCTTAATATGTGGAATGAGAGTTCTGCTTTAATGAGAGAGGAAGTGGTTAAGTCCCTGGGGCCTATGCAGCCTGAAGAAGATTCTGAAAAGTCGAGTTGGGAACATCTAAGAGTAGACTCTCCCAACTGAGGATAAGAGGACTAGTCCCTTATCCTTACCCCTTAGGGGACTCCCTAGTCTGTCCAAAGCTGTGGTTCTCAACCTTCCTAATGCCGCGACCCTTTAATTCAGTTCCTCATGTTGTGGTGACCCCAATTTCATTGTTACAAATTGAACATAATTAAAGTATAGTGATTAATCACAAAAACAATATGTAATTATATATGTGTTTTCCGATGGTCTTAGGTGACCCCTGTGAAAGGGTCATTTGACGCCCAAAGGAGTCGCGACCCACAGGTTGAGAACCGCTGGTCCAAAGAGTCTGGATGGTTGGGCCTCAGTTGTGTCACATCTGGCATGTTCTAGGCCGGGTCCCAGTAGGTGTTCTTAGGCCTGACTCTTAGGAATCCTAAGCTGATAACCTCAAGACGGTTTGAAGGCTCCTTGTTTTGGCTCTGTTCTAAGGAAGGCCAAGGGTAAGAACCTCTTAGCAATAGATTTGGCTGATCCATAGCCAGCAATACTTTATGTCACTCTAGCCAAGAAAAGAGCTGCTGTGGAGCACTTGGTGTTCTCTAGCCTTTGCGGAGGTCACAAGCAGACAGGGCAGGGGAGCAAGGCCTTAATTAGCTAGGGACTGCTGGAGCAAAGCCAGTTGACAGCATCTTAGTTCCTCAGTGGTCTGGCTCCTTCTTCTAGTGACAATGCAAATACTCCCTCCTTTTTTTAGCTTTTAGGTCTCTGAGAGATCATTCTTCACTTATATGCAGTGTGGTTCAAGTCTGATTTTAAAAGCAAGATGGGGGAATGACAAAAATTCTTTCTGTCTGTGCTTAAGCACATTTTATTTCATTTGTTTTGAACCAATGATTCTGTGAGTTGCAGATGAAATTGAAGCCTAGAAAGGAGAAGTATTTAACTGAGGTTATAGCTGTAAGACTCTGGATTCCCAAATTAATGCTTTTTTTTTTTTTTTTTTTTTTTTACCAATATGTGTAGTACAAGGGGAAAAGAGGAGGATGGTGAATAAAATTGAATAACTTTTATGTGCCAGGCTATGCTAGGTACAAAGGATATGAGGAAGTGTAAGATTCAGTAATCTTTGCCCTCATGGTACTCATGATTTGGTGATGCTCACTGCTATGATAGAAAATGGGGACATAAAATAGAGAGAAAGATAGAGGGCAATGAAAGGTCAGAGGGGGGGGGTCTCCTAATCATTGGTGGTAGGGAAGTCTTCCCAGAGAAGTTGGCACCTTGGCTAGTCTAATGATGAAGAACATGGGCCCTGAGGTCCAGTTGTTCTGGGTCCGATCAGTGGCTACTAATACTTTGGACAAGTTACTTAACCTCTCTGAGCCTATCTCCTTATCTATAACATGTAGATATTTGTATTATCTACCTCAGTCAGGCTGTTGGGAAGATTAAGATGAAATAATCCTTGTTTAACATTTAGTAGATTGCTGGACACATAATAAGCGCTCACTAATTATTAACCATTATAATTGTCATTTTCTAACCTGTGTTTTTCCCATATTCAGCTCAAATGGGGACAAATGAAGCCACACTTTCTTAGGACCTTTTATCAATAAAGTGGGGTTTTATTTAAGTGATTTCAAAATATTCCTTTCTGGCCTAAAATTCTGTCAAAGTCAAAACTGCCAAATTAATTGTTTTCAGGAGGACAGCTGTCAGGTAACTTTTGTGCTCCATTAAACCATCTCTGGTCAGCTCCTGGAAATGCTATCTATACTAATAAAAGGGTAATATGCTAATTAGACTGGACATCTTCCAGGTGACCTTCCGGATGTCCTTCTGGACAAAGCCACGGTGGTGGGGCCGAGGCAGAGGCAGTTAGGGGCGATCAGGCTGGCAGGGTAGAGCAGTTAGGGGGATCAGGCTGGTAGGGGAGAGTTAGGGGTATCAGGTAGGCAGGCAGAGTGGTTGGGGAAATCTGGCAGGCAGGCTGGTGAGCGGTAAGGAGCCAGTGGTCTCAGATTGCGAGAGGGATGTCTGACTGCCAGTTTAGGCCAGATCCCGGAGGCATTGGGCCTAAACCAGCAGTTGTACATCCCCCGAGGGGTCCTGGATTGGAGAGGGTGCAGGCTGGGCTGAGGGACACCCCCTCCCCCGTCCCCCCGTGCACGAATTTCGTGCACCAGGTCTCTAGTATCTGATAAAGACCTCTCTTTCTTCTGTTTCATTGGATAGGCTACAAGCTGTACTCCTGTAAAAACTGTTCCTATTCCCCCAGAATTCATGTTCTTCATCACTAGACTAGCTGAGGTGCCAATTTCTCTGGGAAGCCTTCTGACAACTTCCCCTACCATAAAAGATTAGGGGGCCCTCTGGGCTTTCATTGCCTCCGATCTCTCTCTATCCCAAGTCCCCGTTCCCTATTTCATAGCAGTAAGCATCACCAGATTAAGAGTGCCATTAGGGCAGAGATTACCAAACTTAATTAATTCTTTAAAAAATTATTTAATTATTTAATTATTTAATCTTTATACCAATCCTAAGAGAGTAGACACTATTATTTTCCTATTTTATAGGTGAGAAAACAGAGGCCCAGACAACTTAACCAACTTTCTCAAACTCACATGGTTAATAAAATGGTGGTTTTCAGACCTGGCTGATGTATTTCCAGAGTTTTTGCTCTCAATCACCATGCTATACAGTTTTAGTTAGTGAGAAGCCATCATAGATTTCTGTCTGAAGCAAGTAGTGTGGTACAGGGCAGTTTCCAAAGGCAGGGAATTGAAGGCAACAAGACTAGTTACAGGTTGCTGTAGTAATCATATGAATTACTTTTGAAGGTATATAAAGGTCTTGATGCTATTTCACAATTACTTCTTGAGATGGACATGGCAGTTTCCAGTCCTATGTATAATCCCAGCCCATTTTAGAAATTATTTTTCAAAGAATTTTAATTTATGGGATGCTCTCCTATCCCTATTGAACAGGCTGTTCCAGGCAGAGAAGCCCCAGGAATCAGGTCAGGAATACCTCCTCTGGAGTCAGAGTCCAAGCAACATCTGGAATCGATTGTAAGAGGGGAAGTTGAATCTATTAAGACTTCCTGTTGCCGTTAGAGTTAGTGCTCCTGATATTGGTTGGGGGTGGGGGAGTATCCCCTGTCACAATTGATAGTCTTGTTGTTCATCTTGAGAGGCTGGGCAAGTGGCCAAGGGTACAGAGATGTGACATAGTCCCTGACCTTGAGCAATCACAGATTAGTGAGAAGATAAGCACACAAACAAGTGCTCTCAATATAGTATCACAAGTGCTACAATAGAGGGACATGGAAAATGTACTGGGAGAAAAAGGAAGGAGAGTTTAAATGCTTAGCAAGAGAGAGTCAGGGAGGGCTTCAAAGATGTTTAACCTGGATCTTTAAGGATGACCAGAAGTGTGCTAGGCAGAGAGGCCCTGGGATGCATTCTAGGTAGTGTGAGCATGGAAGTACATGGCATGTTCAGGGAATGGTGAGTTGTTCCTTATGCCGGACTATTGGGCTGCTTGGGAGGGAACCTGAATGGTAAAGAGCTTAAATTCTATTGGAGTTGAACTTTACTGTAGATATTTAAGATGGACTGACATGTTCAGAGTGGTGTTTTCAAAAGGTCTCTCTGATGTCTTTGCTTAGGAGTCTTAGAATGGATAAATTAAAACTATAGGCAGGAAAGCCAGCTAAAATACTTACATTAAAAAATGATAAAGCTGTGGGAGCGGCGAGGGGGACAATGGGGGGATAAGGACACATTTGTAATACCTTACTCAATAAAGAAAAAAAAATGATAAAGCTGGAACAAGGGCAGTGTTCATGCAGGTTGATTTAAATTGTGTGACTGAAAGGTGAGTGAGGAAGTGTTAGGTGACTGGGTATTACGGTGACTCTATTAACACATGGAATACAGGCTGGAGAGCTGGTTTGAGGAAGTTAATATTGGTTTTGAGATGCCTGTGGATGGCATAGTAGAAACTATTTGGTACTTGGGGGAGAAGAAATAAGTTTTGAAGTTATTGAGAGAGGTGGGAGTGATGACTTCTAAGTGAGAGTGGAAACAATAGAAATAGACTAAGTCACCTAGTAAAATCCATAAAATGGGGAAGGAAGGGAATTGTGGATAGAGCCCAGAGAAGCTTTGATATGTATAGACAGTAAAGTTAGGGAAGGAATCTAAGAAGGAACAATCAGAAAGGTAGGAGAAAGTATTATCTGGGGTGTCAGGAATGATATGGTGTCTGTTGCATCAGAGAACAGTCAGGGTGAGTGCTGAAATGAGGGTACTGAGTCATTGGTGACCTGGTGACATCAGTTTCAGTGGAAGGGTGGGGACAGAAGCTAGTCTCCTATGGTTTAGGGATTACAAGGCGAAGTGAGGTCTCTTCTGAGAAATATAATGGTAAGAAAGGAAAGAAGGTAATATTTTGAAGAAGAACCAGGGAAGGTAGGTTCAAAGATTTTGTTTTTTTCAAAGTTGGGAGAGTGGAGTGGTATAGTGAGGGAGGAAAGAGAGAGAAATGTTGTCAGTTAAGGTGTCATGCCTCTCTGAATTCTCCATATTATTGTGAAAGCCCTGATTTTGGTGCTGTGCTGAAGCCTGCAGTCACAGAGTGTGGGGTAGACAGGAGAGACTGACACTAACAATAATTAGTGATGGCACCATATATGGAATAACCTTTGTATGCTAGGAGTTTTTATAGGTACATCTAAACACATCAGACACAATTCTAATTCTCATTCCAACTTCCAGAAGTAAGTATTGCCACCATATTCCAGATGCAGACACAGACAAGGTAGTGATGGAGCCAGAGTTTCAGTTCAGGTCTGAAACTACAAGGTGTTTTCTTTCTACTCCACAGTATTGTCTTTTCCCTTAGGAGCTCAATGTGGAGATTCTAGAAGAGGCTGTACAGGGCAGGAATGGAGGGCCCAGAGGGACACAGTAGAGTTCTGGAACTGGTCCTAGCCTAGAGGGGACATGATGATTTCTGGGATGAAGGAGAAAGGTTTTACTCTGGCCTTGCTCTGCCTTCTCTCTGCTTAGTCAACGACTCTGTTGACTAAAGGCTTTCACATTATTTTTCTCCATTTCTCTGTAACTTCCTACCAGGCCTCTAAAGTCCCAGCTACTGCCATTTAGTGACTGTTTACAGAGGAAAAAAGGATCAACCTCTAAGCCCAAAGGGCCTTATCCTTTCTGACAAGCTATCTGTAAGGAATTGCTGAGCTTAGGATGGCATCTCTTTGGCACAGGGCACAGGGTAGGCTTCTTCCTGAGAAGTATTTTTTTAAAAATATATTTTATTGATTTTTTACAGAGAGGAAGGGAGAGGGATAGTTAGAAACATCGATGAGAGAGAAACATCGATCAGCTGCCTCCGGCACACCCCCTACTAGGGATGTGTCTGCAACCAAGGTACATGCCCTTGACTGGAATCAAACCTGGGACCTTTCAGTCTGTAGGCCGACGCTCTATCCACTGAGCCAAACCGGTTAGGGCCCGAGAAGTATTTTTATTTGAATTGAATAATTTTGGATCAGTAGCAAGAGCAAGACACTGAAAATTAGAAAACATGATTTCCAGTCCAAGTGATTGACTAGGTTACCTTGGGCAAGTTACTTGTCTCTTGCAAATTTACTTGGCATAAGGTAGGGACTATGTTTTGCTCATCCCTGTATCCCTCATATCTGACACATGGCCTGACTGAATAAGTATCCTAAATAAATTTATTGTGGAGTAAGTTAATCTTCTCCTCTGTTACATGAGGGAATTGGATCTTTATTTTAAATTTATTTTTTATTATTATTTTAAAATATGTTTTTATTGATTTTTAGAGAGAGAGAGAAAAGGAGAGGGATGGAGAGATAGAAATGTCGATGAGAGAGACACATCATCCATCAGCTGCCTCCTACATGCACCCCCACTGGGGATTGAGCCTGCAACCCAGGCATGTGCCCTGACTGGGAATCAAACCCACCACCTCTTTGTTCCTGGGTCGGATGCTCAGCCACTGAGCCAAGCCGGCCGGGCTAAATTTATTTATTTTTAAATTTTATTTATTTTTAATTTTGTTAATCTTTATTGTTGAAAGTATTATGTATGTCCCCCTTTTCCCCTCCATCAGCCCCTTCTAGCTTCCCCTGCTCCCCCCCCAGCACCCTATTATTGCTATATCCAAGGGTTATGCAATATATGCATACAAGTTCTTTGGTTGATCTCTTCCCATCCACTCCTCCCTTTCCCACTTCCCTCTAAGAATCGACATTCTTCTATGCTTCTATGTCTGTATATCTATTTTGTTCAACAGTTTATTTTTTTTCATTAGATTCCACATATGAGTGAGATCATGTGATCCTTGTCTTTCTCTGACTGGCTTATTTAGCTTAGCATAATAGATTGGAGTGAGGCCCTAGCCGGTTTGGCTCAGTGGATAGAGCATTGGCCTGTGGACTCAAGGGTCCTGGGTTCGATTGTGGTCAAGGGCACATGCCAAAGTTGCGGGCCTGATCCCCAGTGTGGGGTGTGCAGGAGGCAGCCGTTCAACGATTCTCTCTCATCATTGATGTTTCTCTCTCTCCCTCTCCCTTCCTCTCTGAAATCGATAAAAATATATTTAAAAAAATAGATTGGGGTGAGTTTTGAAATTGGGATGAGGTGAAATTTAAGTATACAGTGGAACCTAATTTCTTGAATGTCTCCCATCTCAAACAGTTTGCTTCTCAACCTGACAACCCTTTCATGCTCATATCTATGATGAGTCACACATCTCCCAGGTGACAAACAAATGAGAGAATGCACAAATATGAGTCAGTTTGCCACTGTTAAAATCTCAGGATATTGTGCTGTGAACGACTTAAGTTTGAGAAATGAGGTTCCACTGTACATGGTAAGTATACATACTTGGCAAGTATCTCTAGTACCTTAAGAAAACAAAGGGGTTATAACAGCCGTTACTATTCATTGGGCACTTCATTTATGGAGTAATAAATAAATAACATTTAAAAGCCACTTTCATAGTTTTAATTATTATCTGTTCATTGACAACTCTAAAATTTGTGTTTCTAGTTCAAACTTCTCTGAACTTTAGAGTTGTATATGCAATCTCTTAATTAACATTTTGGATGCCTAATTGGCATTTTAAATTTAACAAGTTCACACTTACATTCAATTTGTCAATAAAGCCTATTGGTTCTATCTTTAAAACATATCCGAAACTCAGACACTTTTCATAGCCTCTGCTCCTAACACCTTGTTCTAAGCTATCATTGTCTCAGATCATAACCTGTTTGAGTTTATTTTTTTAAATTGAGTTCAGAGGTGAAGGGAGAGGGAGAAAGAGATAGAAACATCAATGATGAGAGAGAATAATTGATTGGCTGCCTCCTGCACACCCCCTACTGGGGCTTGAGCACACAACCCATGCATGTGCCCTGACCTGGAATAGAACTGTGACCTCCTGGTTCATAGGTTGACATTCAACCACTAAGCCACGGCGACCTGGCTCAGATCATAGCCTCTTAATCAGTTTCCTGCTTTTGCCCTTGCCTGCCTATAGTTTGTCCTAATAGAGCAGCCAGAGTGATCCTTTCAAAATGTAAATGCAATCATATAGCTCTTCTGTTCAAATTGTTTAGTGGCTCCCCATATCTCTCAGAGAAAAAGACAAAGTCCTTAGAGTAACTTGGCTCCCAGTTACCTAGTCTATCTTCATCTCACCCTGCCCCATTGCTTGCTCACTATTCTTTGAATAAGATGTACTCTTGCCTCAAGGTCTTTGCACTAGTTTTTCCCTTTCTTCTAACATTCTGTGTGGCTCATTATCTTACTTCAGATCTTTTGGTCAAATGTCATCTTCTCAATGGCCCCCTTCAATCATTCTATTTAAAAATAGCAACCCCTTCCCCATAGCACACCTCAAGCTGTATTTTCTACTTTATTTTTCTTCATAGCATTTGTCACCCTCGGACTTATTTACTTGTCAGGCCCTCTACTTTGTCCCCCACTCCCTGTTAGTTCCATAAGAGCAGTGATTTTGTTCATTGTTGAATCCTCAATGCCTAGAATACTAACTGACACATAGTATGTGCTTAGTAAATATTTGTTGAATGTAATATTTTGGGCCAGATATACTGCTAGATTATATATATATATATATATATATATATATATATATATATATATATATATACACACACACACACACATATATACACTAGGGGCCTGGTGCACGAAATTCGTGCACTGGGTGGTGGTGGTGGGGGGCGGGGGGGAGTGTCCCTCAGCCCAGCCTGCCCCCTCTCACATACTGGGAGCCCTCAGGCATTGACCCCCATCACCCTCCAATCGCAGGATCGGCCCCTTGCCCAGGCCTGACGCCTCCGCCAGAGGTGTCAGGCTTGGACAGGGGACCCCCATCTCCCCCCGATCACTGGCTCTGACCCCCGCCCAGGCCTGATGCCTCTGGCCCAGGAATCATGCCTGGGCAGGGGACCCCCATCTCCCTCTGATCGCTTGCTCCACCCCCCGCCCAAGCCTGACGCCTCTGACCCAGGCTTCAGGCCTGGGCAAGGAGACCATCATATCCCCCCAATCCCCGGCTCCGCCCCCCACCCAGGCCTGATGCCTCGGCCAGAGGAGTT
Organism: Myotis myotis; assembly: GCF_014108235.1. NCBI lineage: Eukaryota > Metazoa > Chordata > Mammalia > Chiroptera > Vespertilionidae > Myotis > Myotis myotis. The sequence continues at coordinate 41,300,978 of NW_023416314.1, forward strand.
GACCCTCATCACCCTCCGATCACCAATCACCGCATCGGCCCCTTGACCAGGCCTGAGGCCTCCGGCAGAGGTGTCAGGCCTGGGCAGGGGACCCCCAGCTCCCCGCGGTTGCAGGCTCCGCCCCTGCCCAGGCCTAACGCCTCTGGCTGAGGCGTCTGGCCTGGGCAGCGGGGACCCGCAGCTGCAGCGGCCCCGCGATCGTGGGCTTCGCTTTAGGCCCAGGCAAGGGACCCCTAGCTCCTGGGACTGCCAGCCTCGACCGTGCCCAGCTCCCATCGCTGGCTCCACCCCTACTTCCTGCTATCACTGGCCAGGGTGGAAAAGGCACCTGATTCTCCGATCATGGCTGGGGGGCAGGGCAAAGGCGGCCCCGGGGCCGCCTTTGCCCTGCCCCCGAGCTCTTAGCTCCCTCCTGGGTTTCCGATCACTGTCAGTGGCAGGGGGCTTCTTCCTGCTTTCCCTTTCGCCTCCCTGCATTGTGCCTACATATGCAAATTAACCGCCATCTTGTTGGCAGTTAACTGCCAATCTTAGTTGGCAGTTAATTTGCATATAGCCCTGATTAGCCAATGAAAAGGGTAGCGCCGTACGCCAATTACCATTTTTCTCTTTTATTAGTGTAGATTTGTTGTTTTCTTTACAACCCTGTAAGATATCACTATTATTTTACCAGTGAGGAAAGTGATTTGCCCAAGATTGAGTGGCTAGAATCTGTTTCATTAAATACATTGCCAAGCAAGCCCAAATAAAATATTATAGAATGACAGAGTCTAAATATTATTGCTTTGCTGCTGAATAGAGGCAGACATACCAGAAGAAAGGCAAAATCTTAGTGTTCTGAACACATTGTTCATTTAATCCCATAGGAACATACTGACATTTGTGAGGTTACTGCAGCTGGAAATCTAAAACACCTGGAACAAAGCCTTTGGGTGAGATCTTCCTGTGCACCACTTGATATACCTTTGGTTTGTATACACAGAAAATCAGAAGAGTTTGGTGATTATTTGGAAATTTTTCTCTCCCACTCTCCAGGAAAGACCTTCTTTCCCTAGTTTGGAATAACATTGGGTTGCTTTGGGCTAATGGCTTCATATCACTTTTCTTTCCTGAGGTATAATGTCAGCCAAGGTCAGTGTATAAGCCATCTCCAGGGTATACTTATTGTGACTTTCTCTGTGGTATGGTGATTGGGAAGGTCTAGGTCAGAGCTGTTCCCAAAGTCAAATGAGGTTGGAGTTAGAGATATCTTCTGGGTAAAATGAGGCTGGGTTCAAATGCCATCCTAAAGGTATGCCATTCTGTCAGAGAGAAGGTAAGGGAGACTAAGATCAGGATCCAACCCCTCAGCTGGCCGGGATATAGTATATCTCTCTCCTAAGTCCCAGGTACCAATAACTTTTCTCCATTTTTTAAAATTGTTGTAAAAAATATATGACATAAAATTTGCCATCATAACTCATTTCTAAGCATAGATTTCAGTAGTATGTATTAAATAATTTTTTTTTATATATTTTATTGATTTTTCACAGAGAGGAAGAGAGAGAGATAGAAAGTTAGAAACATCGATGAGAGAGAAACATCGATCAGCTGCCTCCTGCACACCCCCTACTGGGGATGTGCCCGCAACCCAGGTACATGCCCTTGACCGGAATCGAACCTGGGACCTTTCAGTCCGCAGGCCGACGCTCTATCCACTGAGCCAAACCGGTTTCGGCAGTAGTATGTATTAAATAATTTGTAATGTTGTGCAACCATTTCCACCACCATCCATCTCCATAACTCTTTTCATTTTATAAAATTGAAACTCTATACCCATTTATTTATTTTTAAATACATTTTATTGATTTCAGAGAGGAAGAGAGAGATGGAAACATCAATGATGAGAGAGAATCATTGATCGGCTGCCTCCTGAACGCCCCCTACTGGGGATCGAGCCCACATCTCTGGCATGTGCCCTTGACCGAAATCGAACCCAGGACCCTTTAGTCCACAGGCTGACGCTCTGTCCACTGAGCCAAACCAGCTAGGACTCTATACCCCTTTAGACAATCCCCTATTTCCTTTTTTCCCAGTCCCTGGCAACCACCATTCTACTTTCTGTCTCTATGATTTTGACTACTCTAAAACCCAGGTACCAGTAACTTTGGAGTGAAACACCTGGTGAAGCCCTGGGCTTATAAGAGACCCAGACAGAGGAAGCAGAAGCAGTTATAAGTAATACGACTGAAGTAGAAGAGGAAGAGGTCAAATAAGGTCATTCTGTGATGACATATTCAGATAATAGCGAATAGTGAACTTTGGATCAGTGTGGTCCTGAGGGTACAACCAGACTGGGAAAAGAGCTGTTCCCAGGGAATAATAAAAATAAAAAAAGGACAAGAACTTTCCCCAGGGTAAGATAAGCCTGAGGGGAAAGTGTATGGGGGTGACAACACCATTCCCAGGGTGAGAGAAAGAAAATAGCATGTTTGAACAGTCACTTGTAGCAAGGGAAACATAATAAGAGGAAAGAATTTTAGGACAACATGTTTAGGAGATGAGGCTAGGGAAACAGTAAATGCCTGATTATAGAGAGTCTCGTGTGTCATGTTAAGGATTTGAGACTTTATTCTTTGGGCAATGCAGAGCCACTGAAAAGTTTTAAATAAGGGATAGACAGACAGAAGAAATTTGCTTCTGGTCTTATGTCCTGTGTTCCCAGGGGAGCTGAGGTCAGGAAAAGCTAGAAGAGAGTATGGTAGCCTAGGAACTCAAGGCAGATATTTGCCAAAGCCACAAGTATCTGGCACATCAGTCTGGGTAGAGCCGCCTGAGCAGTGGTAGAGCCTGACCTCAGTGAAATCACATAGAGTTTCCTGGACCTTGTCAAAAACTAAGAACCGTGGTGGTTGCCCAGCATTGCGAATGTAATTAATGCCACTGAATTATTTATTTTAAAATGGTTAATTTTGTGAATTTTATCTCAATTAAACAAGCTTAAAAACAAAATCAAACAGCCCTAACCGGTTTGGCTCAGTGGATAGAACATCGGCCTGCGGACTCAAGGGTCCCAGGTTCGATTCCGGTCAAGGGCATGTACCTTGGTTACGGGCACATCCCCAGGGGAGTGTGCAGGAGGCAGCTGATCGATGTTTCTAACTCTCTATCCCTCTCCCTTCCTCTCTGTAAAAAATCAATAAAATATATTTAAAAAACAAAAAAAACAAAAAAAAACACCCCAAATCAAACAAAAACTAAGAACCTTGTTCTCCCTCAGTTTTTGTAGGACTTGGTCTGGGGTTTTGTTATTGCCCTTCTTCTGGAAGGGCTTGACTTATCAGTGGTGGCATTGGGAAGTCAAGGATGGGACTATGCATAGCAGCAGGTATGTGAGCCTAAAGCTCTTTCCTTGTCTATCCCGGGCATGTACCCTTGACTGGAATTGAACCTGGAACCCATCAGTCTGCAGGCCGTGCTCTATGCACTGAGCCAGTTTGACTAGGGCTCAAGTTGCTTCTTGCTGTTGGTTACCAGAGTCCTCTTTCCCAACAAGTCAATCTAACTATGGCCCTTCTCTTGCTTTCCCATTACTTACAGAATCTGGTGTTCATGGCATTCCATGATCTGGCTTCTGCACATTATCTTTTCAGCAAATCTCTGTTTGTTTTTATTCTATCTTTTATTGAATTAATTGGGGCAACATCCTATCTAATAAAAGAGAACCATGGTAATTGGCGTACGACTGCTACCCTTCCCATTGGCTAATCAGGGCAATATGCAAATTAACTGCCAGCCAAGATGGCGGCCGGCAGCCAGGCAGCTGAAAGTGAACATGAGGCTTGCTTGCTTCAGTGACGGAGGACTCCAACGTTCCCCGCCTGCCGCTGCAGGCCTCTGAGCTGCAACTCTAAGCAACTATGTTACAAATATAGAAGCTAAACAAAACCCCAGAAACCTGCTTTAGTCCGGCCAGGCTTCAGCCAGCAGGATCACAACATTGTTTCAAATACAGAAGGCAAACAAAGGCCAGAAACCTGCTTTCAGCAGCAGAGGCGAAAGAGCTGGACCCAAGCCTCAAAGCTAAAGCTGGCCCAGAATAAAAAAAAAAGAAAAAAAGGAGCAGTTGGGAGCTTCAGTCACTTGGCAGTCTGAAAACAGCCCTCAGCCCCTCACCCAGACTGGCCAGGCACCCCAGTGGGGACCCCCACCCTGAAGGGTGTGTGACTAGCTGCAAACAGCCATCATCCCCTCACCCAGGCTGGCCAGGCACACCAGTGGGGACCCCCACCCTGATCCAGGACACCCTTCAGGGCAAACCAGCCAGCCCTACCAAAGCACCAGGCCTCTACCCTATATAGTAAAAGGGTAATATGCCTCCCAGCACCGGGATCAGCGGAGCCGAGAGGCCTCCCGGCACCGGGATCAGTGTGACAGGGGGCAGCGCCCAAACCCCCTGATTGCCCTGCAGCTCTGTGTGTGACAGGGGGCGGGGCCACAACCTCCCTATCCGCCCTGCTCTGTTTGTGACAGGGGAAGGCGCCCCAACCCCCTGATCAGCCCTGCTCTGTGCCTGATAGGGGGAGCTCCCCAACCCCATGATTGCCCTGCGGCTCTGTGTGTGACAGGGTGCGGTGCCCCAAAACCCTGATCAGCCCTGCTCTGTGGGTGATAGAAGGCAGCGCCCCAACCCCCACCCCACGGGCCCTGCTCTGTGTGTGATGGGGTAGAGCCATAACCTCCCCATCAGCCCTGCCCTGAGTGTGACAGTGGTGGCGCCCCAACCCCCTGATCCGCCCTGCTCTGTGGGTGACGAGGTAGAGCCATAACCTCCCCATCGGCCCTGCCCTGAGTGTGAGAGTGGCAGTGCCCTAAACCCCCTGATCGGCCCTGCTCTGTGGGTGATAGAAGGCAGCGCCCCAACACCCACCCCATGGGCCCTGCTCTGTGTGTGATGGGGTAGAGCCATAACCTCCCCATCGGCCCTGCCCTGAGTGTGACAGTGGCCGCAGCCCAACCCCTGATCCGCCCTGCTCTGTATGTGACAGGGGGCGGTGCCCCAACCCCTCTATCGGCCCTGCTCTGTGTGTGACAGGGGGGAGCTCCCCAACCCCCTGATGGGCCCTGCTCTGTGCGTGACAGGGGGCGGTGCCCCAACCCCCCAATTGGCCCTACCCTGAGCGTGACTGTGGGTGGCATCACAACCTCCCAATCCACCCTGCTCTGTGCATGACAGGGGGCGGTGCCCCAACTCCCCAATTGGCCCTGCTCTGAGCGCGACCAGGGGCTGCACCTAGGGATTGGGCCTGCCCTCTGCCACCTGGGAGCAGGCCTAAGCCAGCAGGTCGTTATCTCCCAAGGGGTCCCAGACTGCGAGAGGGCACAGGCCGGGCTGAGGGACCTTCCCCCCCCCCCCCCCCGAGTGCACAAATTTTTGTGCACCGGCACTCTAGTTGATTAATAAAATTATATAGGTTTCAGTTGTACAGTCCTACAATACATCATCTGTATATTGTATTGTGTGTTCACCACCCTAAGTCAAGTCTCCTTCCATCACCATTTATCCCCTAAACCCCTTTCTGCTCTCTCTCTCTCTCTCTCTCTCTCTCTGTCTCTCTGTTTTTTTTTTTGTTTGTTTGTTTTTTGTTTTTTTTTTAATATATTTTATTGATTTTTTACAGAGAGGAAGGGAGAGAGATAGAGAGCTAGAAACATCGATGAGAGAGAGAAACATCGATCAGCTGCCTCCTGCACATCTCCCACTGGGGATGTGCCCGCAACCAAGGTACATGCCCTTGACCGGAATCGAACCTGGGACCTTTCAGTCCGCTGGCTGACGCTCTATCCACTGAGCCAAACCGGTTTCGGCTCTCTGTTTTGTTTTTATTCATGCTTTCCATTTAGCTTAGAATGTCTTCCTACCTTTTCTAGCTGATAAACTTCTTATCCTTCAATACTGAGCTCTCCAATATCACCATTTTTTTGAAGCCTTCTCTCGTCTTCTTGCCCATAGGTAGGCAGTCCATTCTGCTGTTATTCTTCTATTATATTTTACTAGAGGCCCGGTGCACAAAAATTTGTGCACTCGAGGGGGAGGGGGAGGTCCCTCAGCCCGGCCTGTGCCCTCTCGCAGTCTGGGACCCCTCGGGAGATAACGACCTGCTGGCTTAGGCCTGCTCCCAGTGGCAGAAGGCAGGCCCAATCCCTAGGTGCAGCCCCTGGTCGGGCTCAGAGCAGGGCCAATTGGGGAGTTGGGGCACCGCCCCCTGTCATGCACAGAGCAGGGCGATAGGGAGGTTGTGATGCCACCCTCAGTCACGCTCAGGGTAGGGACGATTGGGGGGTTGGGGCACCGTCCCCTGTCACACTCAAGACAGGGTCGATGGGGAGGTTGCGGTGCCACCCCATCACGCACAGAGCAGGGCCAATCAGGGGGTTGGGGCGCTGCCCCCTGTCAGGCACAGAGCAGGGTCCATCAGGGGGTTGGGGCACCGCCCTCTATCACCCACAGAGCAGTGCCGATCAGGGGATTGGGGCGCTGCCACTCTCACACTCAGGGCCGATGGGGAGGTTATGGCTCTACCCCGTCACACACAGAGCAGGGCCCGTGGGGGGTGCGGGTTGGGGTGCCGCACCCTGTCACACACAGAGCAGGGCCGATCAGGGGGTTGGGGAGCTCCCCCCTATCAGGCACAGAGCAGGGCTGATCAGGGGGTTGGGGCGCCTTCCCCTGTCACAAACAGAGCAGGGTGGATAGGGAGGTTGTGGCCCCGCCCCCTGTCATACACAGAGCTGCAGGGCGATCAAGGGGTTTGGACGCTGCCCCCTGTCACACTGATCCCGGTGCCGGGAGGCCTCTCGGCTCCGCTGATCCCGGTGCTGGGAGGCATATTACCCTTTTACTATATAGGGTAGAGGCCTGGTGCTTTGGTGGGGCTGGCTGGTTTGCCCTGAAGGGTGTCCTGGATCAGGGTGGGGGTCCCCACTGGTGTGCCTGGCCAGCCTGGGTGAGGGGATGATGGCTGTTTGCAGCTAGTCACACACCCTTCAGGGTGGGGGTCCCCACTGGGGTGCCTGGCCAGTCTGGGTGAGAGGCTGAGGGCTGTTTTCAGGCTGGGGGTGACTGAAGCTCCCAATTGCTCCTTTTTTTCTTTTTTTTTTTTTTTTATTCTGGGCCAGCTTTAGCTTTGAGGCTTGGGTCCAGCTCTTAGGCCTCCGCTGTTGAAAGTAGGTTTCTGGCCTTTTCTTACAATGTTGCGATCCTGCTGGCTGAAGCCTGGCCGGACTAAAGCAGGTTTCTGGGGTTTTGTTTAGCTTCTATATTTGTTACATAGTTGCTTAGAGTTGCAGCTCAGAGGCCTGCAGCGGCAGGCGGGAAACGTTGGAGTCCTCCGTCACTGAAGCAAGCAAGCCTCATGTTAGTTTCAAGCTGCCTGGCTGCCGGCCGCCATCTTGGCTGGCAGTTAATTTGCATATTGCCCTGATTAGCCAATGGGAAGGGTAGCGGTCGTAAGCCAATTACCATGTTTCTCTTTTATTAGATAGGATATGTCTCTCTGTTTATTATCTCACTGTATTATAATGGCTTTGTGTGTGATTACCACACAGATTGGGAATATTTTTAAAAAGGGGCCTACTTTGTTTTTTTTCTGACCCAGTATTGCCCAGAGATAGCTCTCACTTCCTTTTTTTTTTTTTTTTTTTTTAAAGAAACTCTTATGTCTATACTATAAATACCCAGTTACAAAAGGCAGAGCATAGGCTATGTTGGTATTGGTCAATGTAGTAAGGCTAACAGGGCCCTAAATTCATGATAGTCTTGCTCTTCCTTTCCTTTCACCCTAGCCAAATGTTCCACTAAAACAATAACTGCAAACCTCAAGGTAGCTGGGCTTGGGAATAAGTTCTTTGTTAAATAAGACTAATAATAATAATAAAAAGAATATCTGAAGTGAGTATAACATAGATTGTTAGTTGTCTTTGCCAATATTGATTCTTACATTCTTCCTTTAATGATAGAACACCTAAGTTTTCGTGGGGCACATAACTGCCCAACCTCCTTTACAACCAACTTATGGACACTATTCTAATTTCTAACCAGTGGGATCTAAGTGAAAGTGGTGTGTCTACCTCTTCTGGGTCATGTGCTTACAAAGAGTGGATGAGTACCCTTTTCTCCTTCCTGCTGGCTGGGAGATGGTGGGAGCTGCAGCATTTCTTTTGGTCTCAGAGATAGAGGAATCATTCTGAGTGAGGATGGCAAAATTCCACTCTCAGTCCCTGACTGTTAACTGCTCAGTTGTTATATGAGAGAAATACACTCTCTTTCATTTAATCTTTTCTAAGTGGGGTTCTCATAGTTATAGCAGCTTGACCTGTACCTTCACCAATGCAGGGAGGTATCAGGGTTGCTGCCGCATCACGTTGCTGCTGCTGCTGCTGTTTCTTCTTCTTTCTTCTTCCTTTTTAATATATTTTTTATTGATTTCAGAGAGGAATAGAGAGGGAGAGAGAGAGATAGAAACATCAATGATGAGAGAGAATCATTGATCGGCTGCCTCCTATATGCCCCCCACTGGGGACCAAGCCCACAACCCGGGCATGTGCCCTTGACTGGAATTAAACCTGGAACCCATCAGTCTGCAGACCGACGCTCTATCCACTGAGCCAATTTGGCTAGGGCTCAAGTTACTTCTTGCTGTTGTTCCTGGATGTCTCTTACCCACTGAGTTTCTGACCATTTCTTGTCTTGCCATGTCTCTCCTCTTAGCCCTAATTCTTGTTGCTCAGCAGATTCCCAAATTCATATACTGTAAAAAATGTTTATTGAGGTGAAAAATCATATAACATAAAAGTAACCTTTTTAAATTGAACAATTCAGTAATATTTAGTACATTAACAATGTTGTGTAACCACCACCTCTATCTAGTTCCAAACATTTCCATCACCCCAGAGTAAAGCACCTTACCTATTAAGCAGTTCCTTGCCATTCCCCCTATTCCCTGGCAGCAGTCAGTTTGCTATCTGTCTCCATGGATGATTTATCTGTTCTCGATATTTCATATTAATGGAATCATAATATGTGGCCTTTTGTGAATGACTTCTTTTTTTATTTTATTTATTTTTTATTATTATTAGTTAAGGTATTACAAATGTGTCCTCATCCCCCCCATTAACCTCCAACCTCCCCCCCCCCCTCGTGAATGACTTCTTTAACTTAGCATAGTATTTTATAGGTTCATTCACATTATAGCATGTGTCAGTATATCATTCTTTTAAAAAAGTATTAAAGAAAATTGTGGTAAAATATATAATATAAACTTATCCATTTTATCCATTTATGTTTTTCAATTATAGTTTACATCATTATTATTTTGTATTAGTTTCAGGTATACAGTGTAGCAATTGAACCATCATATATTTTATGAAGTGTTTTCCCTGATATTTCCAGTACCCACCTGGCACTATACATAGTTATTACAATGTTATTGACTATATTTCCTATGCTGTACTTTACATCCCATGACTATTTTGTAGCCATTTTAACCATTTTAAGTGTACAACTCAGTAGCACTTATTACATTCACAGTGTTGTCCAACAATCACCGCTATCTATTTCCAAAACCTTTTTCAACAGCCCAAATAGAAACTCTGTACCCATTAAGCCAGTGGTTCTCAACCTTCTGGCCCTTTAAATACAGTTCCTCATGTTGTGACCCCCAACCATAAAATTATTTTCGTTGCTACTCCATAACTGTAATTTTGCTACTGTTATGAATCGTATTGTAAATATCTGATATGCAGGATGGTCTTAGGCGACCCCTGTGAAAGGGTTGTTCGACTGCCAAAGGGGTCGCGACCCACAGGTTGAGAACTGCTGCTAAGCAGTACCTTCCTATTTCCTCCTCCCCCTTAGCTCCTGCTAAACTCAAATCTACTTTCTGTCTTCATGAATTGTCTATTTTAGATACTTATTTCATATAAGTGGAATTATACAATGCTTTTATTTTTTAAAAAAATTATTGATTTTGAGAGAGAGAGAGAGGAAGGGAGAGAGAGAAACATCGATTTGTTGTTCCACTTATTTATGCATTCATTGTTTGCTTCTTGTATATGCCCTAACAGGATTGAACCTCAACCTTGGCATATCAGGAGGACGCTCTAACCAACTGAGCAACCCAGTCAGAGCCAATATTTTTCTTTTGTGTCTGGCTTATTTCACATAGCATAATGTTCATAGGTTTATCCACGTTGTAGTATATATCAGAAAACTTCATTTCATTTTATAACTGGAAAATATGTATGTACACACACACTTTTTATTTGTATGTTTGCTGCAAAGTAGTTTTTTATTTTTTTTTGGCATCCCATTTATCTATTTTTTTCCTTTTGTTGCTCATGCTTTTGATGTCATATCTAAGAATCTTGCCAATCCAAGGTAATGAAAATTATGTTTATGTTTTCTTCTATGGTTTTAGCTCTTATATTTAGGTCATTTATGCATAGATAATTGTTGTATATGGTGTGAGTCTAATGTATTTTTAAATCATTGAATGTATGCTATTGGGGTTTTCCCAGACACTAATGAGTGTTAGCTACTGTTGGCTTAAGTGTAGTTTGTCATCATAGGTGCATCTTAGAAGACATTTCTTCCTCTTCAGATCTTATCCACTGATGTGCGTTTGGTAGGTCTAGGGCTACTGTGTGAGTAAGGCCATTTGACCTTCAGGGCTGCCAGTCAGTTGAGCGACACATCATTATGTATCTGCATCAGGATGCTGTGCCATGAGCTTGTTTATATCTCAGTCTCTGAGGAAAGGGAGCAGGGTGAGGCTTGAATGAAACAAGCAAAGCTGCCAGAGACAGAGAAACAATGCTGTCAGGTAGCAAGTCTGTACTGAGCCCAGTCAGGTTCCCAGCCCTGTGTATTGCTTGCTGAGAATTGCAAAGCAGTAATGAGTAGTCAAAAGGTATAATTTAGAGACAGAAGCCTTGATTTCAAATTGGATGACTTCAAGTGATTCAGTTCTCTCTGAACCTCTGTGTCTTCCAATATACAATATGAATACTGACTTTTGTTTTTGAAGATCTGATGAAATTATCAATTGGAAAGTGAGTTGGAAATTGTAAAATGCTGTGCACATTCAGCAATGTACTGGGGATTCAAGAAGACAGTCCCTGGAAGCTTTTTAAAAAAGATTCTTTCCCTGACTGTGATTTATAATAAAGGTTTGGGTTTATTGACCAGATGGAGGTTTGGAGTTGATTAACCGATGGGTATTCCTCAATTATATTCCCAAGTAATGTTCCATGTTTTGTGACTCTTTAAAATTTTTGTAAAGTACAGTTTACATTCAATGTTATTTTGTATTAGTTTCAGGTGTACAGCATAGTGGTTAGACATTCATACCCCAAAGTGTTCCCCCTGATTTTTCCAGTACCACCTGGGACCATACATGCTTATTATAATACTAGAGGCCCAGTGCACAAATTTTTGTGCACCGGGCGGGGGGGGGGGGGCGGTCCCCTCAGCCCGGCCTGTGCCCTCTCGCAGTCTGGGACCCCTTGGGAGATAACGACCTGCTGGCTTAGGCTTGCTCCCAGGTGGCAGAGGGCAGGCCCAATCCCTAGGTGCAGCCCCTGGTCGGGCTCAGAGCAGGGCCAATTGGGGAGTTGGGGCACCGCCCCCTGTCATGCACAGAGCAGGGTGGATTGGGAGGTTGTGATGCCACCCACAGTCATGCTCAGGGTAGGGCCAATTGGGGGGTTGGGGCACCGTCCCCTGTCACACTCAAGGCAGGGTCGATGGGGAGGTTGCGGCACCACCCCCTGTCACGCACAGAGCAGGTCCCATCAGGGGGGTTGGGGCTCCATACCCTGTCACGCACAGAGCAGGGTCAATCAGGGGGTTGGGGAGCTCCCCCCTGTCACTGACAGAGTAGGGCCGATAGGGGAGTTGGGGCACCACCCCCTGTCACACACAGAGCAGGGCGGATCAGGGGTTTGGGGTGCCGCCACTCTCACACTCAGGGCAGGGCCGATGGGGAGGTTATGGCTCTACCCCGTCACACACAGAGCAGGGCCAGTGGTGGTGGGGGGGGTTGGGGCGCCGCACCCTGTCACACACAGAGCAGGGCCGATCAGGGGGTTGGGGCGCCGCACGCTGTCACACACAGAGCCGCAGGGCGATCAGGGGCTTGGGGAACTCCCCCCTCTCAGGCACAGAGCAGGGCTGATCAGGGGGCTGGGGTGCTGCCCACTGTCACACACAGAGCAGGGTCCATGGGAGGGGGGTTAGGGCGCCGCACCCTGTCACACACAGAGCAGGGCCGATCAGGGGGTTGGGGCGCTGCACCCTGTCACACAGAGCCTCAGGGCGATCAGGGGGTTGGGGAGCTCCCCCCTATCAGGCACAGAGCAGGGCCGATCAGGGGGCTCAGGCGCCGCCCACTGTCACACACAGAGCAGGGCCCATGGGTGGCGGCTTGGAGCGCCGCACCCTGTCACACACAGAGCTGCAGGGCGATCAGGGGGTTGGGGAGTTCCCCTATCAGGCACAGAGCAGGGCCGATAAGGGGGTTGGGGCACCTTCCCCTGTCACAAACAGAGCAGGGTGGATAGGGAGGTTGTGGCCCCGCCCCCTGTCACACACAGAGCCGCAGGGCGATCAGGGGGTTTGGGTGCTGCCCCCATCACGCTGATCCTGGTGCCAGGAGGCCTCGTGGCTCCGCTGATTGTGGTGCTGTGAGGCATATTATCCTTTTACTATATAGGATAGAGCCTGTTGCTTGGGTGGGGGCTGGCTGGTTTGCTCTGAAGGGTGTCCTGGATGAGGGTGGGGGTCCCCACTGGGGTGCCTGGTCAGCCTGGATGAGGGGATGATGGCTGTTTGCAGCTGGTCACACACCCTTCAGGGTGGGGGTCCCCACTGGGGTGCCTGGCCAGTCTGGGTGAGGGGCTGAGGGCTGTTTCAGGCTGGCAGGTGACTGAAGCTCCCAACTGCTCCTTTTTTTCTTTTTTTTTAAATTCTGGGCATGCTTTAGCTCTGGCTCCAGCTCTTAGGCCTCTGCTGCTGAAAGCAGGTATCTGGTTTGTTTGGGTTCTATAATCGAAACACTGTATCAACTGCAGCTCTGAGATCCCGGCTCACTGAAAGCAGGTTTGTGGGGTTTTGTTTAGCTTCTATATTTGTAACTATGTTTCAAACTGCAGGCTCAGAGGCCGGCAAGGCAAGCAGGGAATGTTGGTTTCCTCCGTCACTGAAGCAAGCAAGCCTCATGTTAGTTTCAAGCTGCCTGGCTGCCGGCCGCCATCTTGGCTGGCAGTTGATTTGCATATCGTCCTGATTAGCCAATGGGAAGGGTAGTGGATGTACGCTAATTACCATGTTTCTCTTTTATTAGATAGGACTAGAAGCCTGGTGCACAAATTTTTGTACTGTGGGGTCCCTCAGACTGGCTGGTGATTGGGGCCGTCTCACCCAGTTCCAATTGGGCCGATGGCGGCTGGCCAGCTGGGGAGGGACCACCGTGGGAGGGGTCCAGGGTGTGTCTGGCCTGACTGGCCCAGTCCCGATCAACTGGACCCCAGCAGCAAGCTAATCTACCGGTTGGAGCATCTGTGTGGTTAGTGTGTTTCATAGCGACTGGTCGAGTGGTCCACTGAACAGTCCAGTGGTCGACCGATTGGTCAGACACTTAGCATATTACGCTTTTATTATATAGGATTATTGATTATATTTTCTATGCTGTACTTTACATCCCTGTGACTATTTTGTAACTACCCATCTGTACTTCTCAATCCCTTCACCTTTTTTACTCAGTTCCCCAATCTCCCTCCCCTCTGGCTACTATCAATCTGTTCTCTGTATCTGTAAAGTCTGTTTCTGTTTTGTTTGTTCATTTATATTTTAGATTCCATATGTAACTGAACTCTTATGATATTTGTATTTTTCTGACTGACTTATTTCACTTAGCATCATAGCCTCTAGGTCCATCAATGCTGTTGCAAATGGTAAGATTTCATTCTTTTTTATGTCCGATGTTGTGACTCTTTCTTTTGCAGGTGACAGAAATATAACTCAGAGTGACTTAAGCAAGAGAGAGGGCCTTATTGACTGAAGTAACTACAAATCCTAGAAGTAGATCTTCCTTTAGACACAGCAAGATCCAGGGGCTTGAATGATGTGATTTGGACCTAATTTCTTTTCTCTTGGCTCTGCTTTTCTTTGTTCTGATGTCATCCTTAGGCAGTGTCAAAGATAGATATCAGCTTTGGGTATGCATTCTACCAGTTAAGCAACCACTATTGAAAAATAATACCTCTTTCCTGCTGGTGCTGGCAGTCCTGGGTATGATTTTGGTTTGGGTTCTGTGCCTATCCTAAAGTAATCATTGTGGCCAGAAGAATGCTGGACTTTTCTTGGCCAACATAATTACATTCTACTCATGGAATCAGAGTCAGCTCCCCTGGAACCATGTGGATTGAGAGCAGGGGAGAAGATCAAGGTGCATTTATTCAAAGAAGGGTTTTGGAGATTGGGAGGTAGCTTAAATCAGCAACATTTATAGATGTCTGCTACATAATTGAGCCATTTTTATTTTAAAAAAGAAGTATATTTCCAATATTTAAAACACAATACAAATAAAGCTGTTCTGCTTGAAGAACTAGATTTTGCCAAGGAACCTGGGTGGGAGTTTGGGAGGCTGGGGAAAGGAAGGGCCTGGAGAGCATAACTTGAAAACTGCTAGATAGTTTACTCAATAATTATTTGTTGGAGGTGCAATAGTCCCCAAATTCTTGTTTCCTGTCTTTTTTTTTTGTAGATGAGATTGTATTTTGCCTCCAATCTGGGAGAGTGGGGTAAGTAGCAGAGTCAGTTATAACCTGAGGTTGAGGATGCCAAGGACCTTGCTTAGTCCTGACATCCAAAAGTGTGCTCTTTTTTTTTTTTTTTTTTTTTAAAGAAGCCATGAGTCTTTCAGACACTTTACAATGTGTTGGTTAATATGAGTGATGAAATATGTTTGTATCCTACGCATTTTGCAAGGGCTCAGTATACTAGACGTGTAGAGCCTGAGCTGGATTCTGTATTGTAAAGTGAGGGTGAAAGCTGCTTTCACACACCAGCCAGCCCATTAGGCAGCCAATAGCTACTCAGGTTTTGTTGTTGTTGTTGTTGTTTTTTTTTTTTAATACATTTTATTGATTTTTTACAGAGAGGAAGGGAGAGAGATAGAGAGCCAGAAACATCGATGAGAGAGAAACATCGATCAGCCGCCTCCTGCACATCTCCCACCGGGGATATGCCCGCAACCCAGGCACATGCCCTCGACTGGAATCGAACCCGGGACCCCTCAGTCCGCAGGCCGAGGCTCCATCCACTGAGCCAAACCGGTTTCGGCTACTCAGATTTTTTTAAAGATATAATTTACATAACATAAAATTTGCATTTTAAAGTGTACAATTCAGTGGTTTTTAAATAATATTAAGCAACAATCACCACTATTGAATTCCAGAACATTTTCGTCATCCCAAAAAGGAACCCAGTGAATAGTCACTCCCCGTTCTCTAGCCCCTGGCCATTAATCTACTTTCTGTCTCTGTGGATTTACAGCTGCTTATCAGTGGTTATACTTAAGTAGTTTTCCCCTGAAACTGTTTTTTATTATTTTAAAAATAAACTTTATTTTAATAAAATAAATCTCATACTGTAGTAGAGGTTTTTTTCTTGTGCATTTTCCGTTTAGTGATCCTTAAAAGGCAGTTCCTTTTGTATTTAAGTGTTTGACAGAATATAGCAAATACTTTTAACTGGCACATGAAAAAAAAATATCCTACTGCATAGAACATCTCTCACGCTCCATAATTTATAATATTTATTTATCTTTTTATTTTTATTCTTTAATACATATTTTTTATTGTTAACAGTATTACAGATGTCCCCTATTTCCCCCCTCCCTTTTTCTCTCCTGAGGACATTTTTAAAAATTGATTTGACAGAGAGAGAGAGAGAGAGAAACATTGATGTGAAAGAGAAATGTTGATCAGTTGCCTCCTGTACACGTCTAGGGATCAAACCTATAATCTAGGTATGTGCCCTGACTGGGAATCGAACCTGCCACTCCTTGGTGTACGGGATGACTCTTCAACCAACTGAGCCAGCCAGGGCTATAATATTTATTTAAAAATTGTTAAGGGCCCAGCTGGTGTGCCTCAGTGATTGAGCGTAGACCCCATAAGCCAGGAGGTCATTGTTTGGTTCCTGGTCAAGGTACATGCCCTGGTTGCGTACATGCCCTGGTTGCGGGCTCCATTCCCAGTAGGGGGTGTGAAGCAGGCAGAGGATCAGTGATTTTTTCTCATCATTGATGTTTCTATCCCTCTCTCCCTCTCTCATCCTCTCTCTGAAATCAATAAAAACATTTTTTTAAAAAATGTTAAGAAATATTTTGTATACAGGTTGTCCCAGAAATGTATACACACTTTGGATAATTTTTAATTCGAATGGGTTAAATATGAAAACATCAATTGAGATATCAGCTGTTAAAGTGTACATATATATTTTTTGGATGCCTTGTATATTGCTCAAATAGCATTTGCTGACAATTAAGTGCAGTTTAAAAATTCACTTTTCATGTACTATTTAATCCTATTTTTTACTGCAGCAAGAAGTAATAGTGTTTGACCAATGATATGTGCCTTTCCCCCCCACTGTTAAGCAGGAATCCTATTAAAAGACTTCTTAATTGGATTATGTCCAGATTTCAAACTTCAAATACAATTTATAGAGGTTTATCTTTAGATTTATTTTTTAGATGTGTTTTTCATCATGACAGCTTTATTTCATCATTAGTTAATGCAAGGATCAGCAAACTATCCCTAATTCTATAAAGAAAGTTTTTTTTGGAACACAGCTACCTTTATTTGTTTACATATTGCTTGTGGCTACTTTTGTACTTTAATGGCAGCGTTATCTATAATAATAAAAGCGTAATATGCTAATTAGACTGGACAGTCAAACGACCTTCTTGATGAAGCCGAGGCTGTGAGGGCCGGGGCAGCCCCCGCAACTGTGAGGGCTGAGGCAAGCCGCCGTGGCTATCAGGGCCAAGCCCCTTGCACAGATTTTGTGCATCGGGTCTCTAGTTTAGTTATAATGGGGAATGTATGGTCTGTGAGCCTAAGATATTTAGTATCTTGCCCTCTACAGAAAATGTTTGCTGACTCTTGATTTAATATATTAAGGCACAATATAAAGTAAGGATGCAGTTCATGGTTAATAATAAATATAAATCCACATTTTAAGTAGTCTTTGATAATTTTGAATTTATTGCCAACTTATTGTTTCAACCAATTAGTTTGTTTTTACCTTGATATAGAGCTTATACTAGGAATAGAAGGATCAGCTTTGTCACTTTCTTATTACTGTTTATTTTTGTGTGTTATTTTAATATCACCTGCAATCCATGATAATTATTTTTGTGTGTGTTTTTCTCATTTATTTGCAGTAATCCTTTAAAATCATTTATCTGCATGGTGAAGGTTGGTTTACTTGGTGAGGGAGGAATAGAAACTGTATTTCACAAGTTCATTTAATCAGACATGTATTAACTGCAGTATGTCAGAGATCCTGTAGTTACTCCAGACACTGATGTTCTCCCTCTAAGCACTGTGGAGCTCCCACTATTGTCAGGACACCTTGTGATAAATGATATGGAAATATCTGAGGGCACATTGTAGTCTGCACAGTTAATACTAGTAAAGCATAATTCATATATTTTAAGGTTAAGAACTAATATAAAATAAGAGTTTTAATTTTTCTTTCTCTGCTTTCATTGTAAAGTCTCATGCATCCAACTTTGAAAATGACTGTCTTAATATATTGTTTGTGTAAATGTAGGCATAATCCCTGAATATAAATAAAAGGTTATAACATAATAAGAATTGAGCTCTAAGTCCAGCAAAGATTACCTTGTGTGGATAGTACTGTCAGCAGCTGCAGTTAGAGATTCTGAAAGCCAAGCAAAGCCTCACTTAGTTGTTTCACTTGCTCTTGTCCTGTGTGGACAGTCTTCTTTCTTCCAATAAGATTTTTATATCTGCAGCTAATTAAATCAAGACTTTAATTTGGGGTGGAGGACATAGGATTGTGTCTTTCTGACAATCTGTCACCCACCAGAAACACTGTAGTGAGCAAGACCACCACCTAACAGGGGGATTTAATTTGGGGAGTCAACAAAAGCTTAAGTATGGTGTCATACTACCTGGGTTCAAATTCTGGACTCCTTGATTTATTAGCTGCATATTCTTAGGTAAGTTTACTTTAACTTCTCTTAGGTTAAGTAGGGAGAATGGTACCCAGTTTATAAGGTTGATATGAAAAGTAGGTAATCCATAAAGAGTGCTTAGGAGAGTATCTTGCACATATGAAGTGCTCAGTTAATGCTTGGTTAGTATTTAACTTAAAAAAAAATATATATATATATATATTATTTATTTCAGAGAAGAAAGGAGAGAGAGTTAGAAGCATCAATGATGAGAATCATTGATCGGCTGCCTCCTGCATGCCCCCTACTGGGGATTGAGCCTGCAACCTGGGCATGTGCCCTTGACCGGAATTGAACCTGGGACCCTTCAGCCTGCAGGCCGGTGCTATATCCACTGAGCCAAACCAGCCAGGGCAGTATTTCACTTTTTGAAGGTTCAGATTTTGTCAGTGTACTGAGACTATTTATCTCTTCAAGCAGACTCTCTTTAACAAAGTTCACAAGGCTGATACATAAAACTAGAATGCCAATTTTTAAGTTTATCTTGAGAAATAGAACTGTCACAAATACTGAAATGCTTATGTTGGTATGACCAGTATATTTTCTACGTTTGGGTACCATGGAACACCAAATTCTAGTCATAAAGGTTATGGTGAACATAGGATCTGAATTAAGGGCAGTAGTTAGATGAATCCTATGTTTTGTGTATAATACCAAAGTGACTAAAAATGAATATTTATTACGCTTTCCTCTGTTTAAGAATTTCTTCACTCACAATGCCAGACATTTACTTTCAACTTCTTTTGCAGCTTGTCTTAGATTCTTTCAGTCTCATCCATTCACCATGCACTTTGACCCTCAAGAGCTGGTGATGCAAAGGAGCAGAGACTGCAGTGATGGTAGTGTATATAGCAAGATGGAATTCCTGGAGCAGCTATAGTAGTGGTATTACAGTGGCTGTATTATGGTGGCTGAGGATAGTGGAAGTTGGCAGTGGAAGCAGAGATGTGCTGACCAGACTTGTTCTGCTGCCTGGTTTTGGGCGTTGTTCTTGGATGGCATCATCTCTGGTTTCCTACTTCTCCAGGTGAGAATAAGCTTCTCTTTAAAAAATAAAATAAAAAATTTTTTCATTGATTTCAGAGAGAAAGGGAGAGGGAGAGAGAGATAGAAACATCAGTGATGAGAGAGAATCATTGATTGGCTGCCTCCTGCACACCCCACACTGGGGAGTGAGCCCACAACCCGGTGCCCTGACGGGGAATTGAACTGAGACCTTCTGGTTCATAGGTCGACACTCAACCAGCTGGGCTGAGAATGAGCTTCTCTTAATAAGTTCTCCTTCTGCTTAGACTAGCCAGCATCAGTTTTGGTTGTTAATTTGCTAAGTTGCTCTTGCCATTAAAAACTCTGGGTGATACAGCGGCTATAATAAGTAGCCTAATACATTCATCTCACAGTAGGGATGGGAAGATCATGGGAAAGCAACTGGAATGCTTAGATTTTGTTGGCTACCTCTCTCCTTGAGAGTGCTAAGTTAGGATCACTGTATTCCGGGCCTAGAATTGTGCCTGGCATTTAGTAGGTGCTCAGTAAACCTTTGTGGAATGAATGAATGGTGGGCTTATTCTGCCAGTGAACCCAATAGTGTGTCTGTCAATATGTGTGCCTGTGACTCTGCTTTATCTCATCTTTCATAGCTGACCAACCTCCCTGACAAAGGACAAATTTTTTCTTTAGATATGCTAATACAGATGTAATCTTGTATAACAGCGAAATTTTACTGGCTTGGAAACTGTTCTGTCTTTTATTTTATTTTTTTAATTTTAAGTTTTTAATGAAAGTTGTATATAATATTACTTTATTCCTGCATCTTCTCAATTGTTTCTTCCTTGTATTTTCCCTTTTCCTTTCCTACTTGGTGAGATTTGGCTTTACGTTCAAGGACCTTTTTGCAGTCTTTGTCCAGCTTTAGTCTAGTGATAACCACCTTGCTGGGGTGAATGCCCACATGAACAGTTGTACCATTAGCTTTCTCCTGTTGCACTCGTTCAATGTAGATGACAAATTTCTGCCTGTAAACCTGGACTACTTTGCCAATTTATTGCCCTTTGTAATGTCCTCGAACAACCTGAACTTCATCATCCTTTTGGATGGGCATGGATCGAACATTATACTTCTCTCCCAGCTCTTTGGAAAGAGGAAAAGACATAATTTTCCTTTGAATGTGGGAAGGTGCATTGAAATGCCTTTTATGGTTCTTGCTCTGGTCAGAAGTCACAAAGGGATTGAACTTCATTTTGACCGCTGGCGCTCCTACGATGGCCGCAAGAGGAAAGAGACCCACACGTTCCTGTTCTGTCTTTTAAATTCACTTGGCTTATTTGTGTTGTGTGGAATTTTTAGTTTAGCTTTGGGATGTGTGAGTGTGATTTTGTGTGTTTGCCATGTGCATGCATGTAGAAGGGCACCTCACAGAGCTGCAAAATGCTGACAAGAACTTAAATTCCTTCCTGGTGTCACAGCTTTCCTGGTGTTCTGGAAGTCATCATTTCTTGAGTCTTCCTCATGAGGCTATTGATGGAATAAAGAAAAGCTCATAGACAGTTCCGTATACACACATAAATATATAGAACTGTATTTAAATCTCAGATGTTCCACCTAAAAACTTTATGGCTCTTGGTAAGTTTCTTACAGATGTCCTGCTTTGCTTTTCCTCTGATTGTGGCACTGAGATTAGAAAAGACAGGAAATACAGGCCCTTTATTTCCACTTTTCCTTTTTTATTTTTATTTTTATTTTTTTAATTAAATCTTTATTGTTCAGATTATTACATTTGTTCCTCTTTTTTCCCCCCATAACTCCCCTCCTTCCAGTTCCCGCCCCACCCTCCGCCCTCACTCCCCACCCACTGTCCTCATCCATAGGTGCACGATTTTTGTCCAGTCTCTTCCCGCATCTCCCACACCCCTTTCCCCCCCAAGAATAGTCAGTCCATTCCCTTTCTATGTCCCTGATTCTATTATGATCACCAGATTATTTGTTCACTTGATTCTTAGATTCACTTGTTGATAGATGCATGTTTGTTGTTCATAATTTGTATCTTTACCTTTTTCTTCTTCTTCCTCTTTTTAAAGGATACCTTTCAGCATTTCATATAATACTGGTTTGGTGGTGATGAACTCCTTTAGCTTTTCCTTATCTGTGAAGCTCTTTATCTGACCTTCAGTTCTGAATGATAGCTTTGCTGGATAAAGTAATCTTGGTTGTAGGTTCTTGGTATTCATCACTTTGAATATTTCTTGCCACTCCCTTCTGGCCTGCAAAGTTTCTGTTGAGAAATCAGCTGACAGTCGTATGGGTATTCCCTTGTAGGTAACTGAGTTTCTTTCTCTTGCTGCTTTTAGGATTTTCTCTTTGTCTTTTGCTCTTGGCATTTTAATTATGATGTGTCTTGGTGTGGTCCTCTTTGGATTCCTTTTGTTTGGGGTTCTCTGCGCTTCCTGTACCTGTAAGTCTATTTCTTTCACCAGGTGGGGGAAGTTTTCTGTCATTATTTCTTCAAATAGGTTTTCAATATCTTGCTCTCTCTCATCTTCTGGCACCCCTATAATTCTAATGTTGGTACGCTTGAAGCTGTCCCAGAGGCTTCTTACACTATCTTCGTATTTTCGGATTCTTTTTTCATTTTGCTTTTCCAGTTGGGTGTTTTTTGCTTCTTCGCATTTCGAATCTTTGCCTTGATTCTTGCGCTCCTCTGGTCTGCTGTTGGGTGTCTGTACAATATTCTTTATTTCAGTCAGTGTATGCTTAATTTCTAGTTGGTTCTTTATCATAACATTGAGGGTCTCATTAGATTTCTTGAGGATCTCACTACATTTATTGGCAGTCTCACCAGTCTTTTCTAGGGCCTTACTAAGTTTATCGGCAGCTTCTAGACAGTTCTTGAGAGACCTTAAAAGTGTGGTTTTGAGCTCTATATCTTCCATTTCTGACATTTGCGTCCTGTTTCTTTGTCTCCGCATTTTTTTATCTTTTCTTGGTGCACCCCCTAGTGGTCTTTGTGCGAAGTCTTGTTGTAGTTAAGCCTTGATTGTTGTCGGCAATAGTGGGGGTGATTTGACCTCCAGGCTAACTGGCTATGAGAGTCAGCTGTGTCTGCAGTGGGAGAGCTTCTGTGCTGGATCTCTAGGGCGGTGCTAATCTAGCGTTTGCCTGAGGCTATCCGTCAAATGGCTCTACGAAGGGCTTGGGCGGGGCAGATCCCCGGGGATCTACAGGGCGGGAAGGAGTGAGCAGTTATGGCTGCTCTCAGTTCCGTCCCTAGGGGCTCTGCCTCACAGAGTCCCAGCAACCGCTGCAAACCTCGGAGAGAAAGCTGCCTTCGAGTTCCGACCGAAGCCAGACAGTCCCGCTTCTCGCTTCTCCCGTTTGCGTCTGGGTCCTAGAGACTCGCCCGGATCTGGAGCTCAGAGTCTGAAACTCCCTCCAGGTTGAAAACAACAACCGTGCCCTCTGCCGCCAGCCCGCTCCGTGTGCACTCCGAACCTGAGTATTTCACTTCAGCACTGTGCCGCCTCTGAGTCTGGGTATGATATTCTCTTTCCTCCTAGTTGTAGAATTTCCACTCAGCCAGCCTTCCTGTGGTTCTGGATGATGTCCGTTCCGTCTTTTAGGTGTACCCTTGAATTGGTTGTTCGAGGCAGCAATCTCCGGCGTTAACCTATGCCGCCATCTTGGTTTTCTCTATCTCCTTTTTTATTTTAAAGCAGGAAGACCTCTGCTCCAGGCCTACCCTTTAAGGAACTATATAGGAACTGGCAACTATCATCCACATTCCCATGCCATGAGGTCATTTGCTTATATTTACTGAGCTCATTCCTGGGTGTTATGAGATGATGGCCTTCGGAGGCTGAGGGTGCTGGGATTTTGAGAGGTTGGGATGGCTTGTTCCCAGTTCATTATGTTCTTTGCCTCCATTCCTGATGGAGTGTCTGAGGCTGGTGGCAGAATAGTATACCTGAGACCCTTCTCTCTTAGTCTCTAGAACACAGTGTTTTAGACTTTGGGATTCTCATAATGTAGGGCTGGCACTTTGAAATTAATATCTGTGAGCAAACTCATCAAGATGTAGGGATCATCTGGCCTAGCCTTCCTGAGTTTCAAATGTTAGACCCAAGCCTAAAGAACAGTGACTTGTCCAAGGTGACACAGTCTGTCAGGGTAGAGTGAGTGAAAATCTTTCCAAGGGCAAATTGAAATCCTACAAAGGCCAAGCCCCATCTGAGACCTACTGTCACACAAAGCCAGCAGGGTTGAGAGGGTGAGGGATTTATTCTGCAGTTTCCTTCCCTGCATCTTGTGAAGTCTCAACACCTTACCTCTGGTTGCTTTGGTTTGCTCCCACATTTCATAATTTAGAGTGGACCCAAGACTGCAGTGCTTGGTCTGGAACACACCCCAACCCTAAATTGTCTGTCTTTGGCTTAGGTTATCAAGTTTACAGACAACAATCCTGTGCCTCTGTGATCATGTGACCAGGCTATTAATAGATCTGAAGTTCTGGGAGAGCCTCAGCTCTTCCCCACCTCTCTACTCTCAGCAGGTTGCCTGCTCATAATTTCCGTAGTGTTCAGATAGCTAGACAGAGAATGGAAACGGGGCAATCTGCCCATTCCCTTTTAGGTGGCAGAGTGGACCCAAGACTGTATGAGCAGCCTTAGCCTCTGGCCTTTTTTGTCGCTGTGCTGTATCAGGTCAAGTGAAAGTGCTTAGCATTTAGGAGGAAATAGTGCTCCTATGCCTTAGGGGGGGATTAAAAAAATTAACCTGTTTTTGGGGGCATTTGTGTTTTTTAATGATCACATATAGCCCAGAGAAATGGGGGTAAAACTGAAGGGAGGGGAAGAAGGCCTGTCAGTCTGTGGGCAACAAAGTGATGGCTATAGCAGGATGGTACCTACCATAAGCCTATGTGACCTTAGTGAACCAGGTCAGATAGTGATTGTCCTGCAGGCTAATGAACCATATTCCTCACAGCTGGGGTTTCTACTTCTTGACTCATACTTTATCTCTCCTTACTTCCTATCATACAAATTGTTCTTTGTTTTGTTGTTCATCAAATCTGCTGTCATCTTCCACGCATGGGCATTTGTAGAGACCACATTAAGATTCTAGTCAAAATGTGACTATTGAGAGTTTAGGGCTCTACAAATAGTTTTGAATCCCCAATTACCCCAAAGTCATTTTGTACTGGAGCGCTCTCATTCCTTCATTGATGTATTCAAACATTCTAACATATTGGGCACTCCCTTTATGCCAAATACTGTACTATGACCTGGAAATCAGTACAGTGAACAAAACAGATATGGTTTCTGCTCTCCTAGAGCTTATAGTGTTGTAGGGAAGGTAAAAACGAACCAAATAATCACAGTAAAGTCTGATAAATGTCATGAGTAGAAATAAGGGATGTGATAACGGTACATTTTGCAAGAGAACTTGATATTGTTTAGGGTGTCAGAAAAGACCTCACTTTATGTGAGGAAATGACATTTGAGTCCTAAGAATTAAGAAGAATTAACTAAGTAACTGGGGTTAAAAAAGGTAGATTATTATAGATGCAAAGAGGCCAGGTGATAGGGATAAGTCCATATCCATATTTGTTCATTTAATTAATTTAAAATGTATTTTTGGGAGAGAGACAGAGAAACACTGATTGGTTGTTCTGCTTATTCATGCATTCATTGGTCTATGCTTGTATGTGCCCAGACTGGGGATCAAACCCACAATCTTGGTATATCTGGATGATGCTCTAACCAACTGAGCTACCCGGCCAGGGCTGGTTCATTTCTTAAGCAACCATTTATAATTGATAGATAATATCATGCAGTGTGCTAAGGTCTGGGAACATAAAAAACAATTCTTACCTGCCCTGGAGAAACTCAGGAGCAGTGGCATCCCTCTTCGGTAACCAGGGTACTAAGGTCACCTTAGATCTTGGACTCAGGCTCCTGGGTCCCATGTGACAGGACTTAACACCTTTAAAGAAACTGCCTGTCTTTGAGTGTTTGACCCACCTGTCAAGCAGAGAGGACATAGACCTCAGCTGGAGACTTGCACCATTTATTTGCTCTTCTCCCTGGCTTCATACTCACCAGATCCTTGGTTGATGGGGTTCATCTACAGACTTGAGGTTGATGGAGGTCCAGAAATTGGCTTTTACCCCAGTAGGAACATAGAAGAGGCTTTCTGAGATAAAGTTGCCTTGATTTCCAGAGCTTTATTTTCCTGGTATATTGTATTTGTTATTGGGATTGATTGTGTGGTCTCAGACCCATCCATTGTCTTGAATACGCCTCCAGTGGCATTTTAGCTCTTTTTCTGAGTTCCTGCACTACTTATAGACAAAAGTCTTAGTGGCTGCCTATCTTGGACTGTGCATTGCATAATTCCAGGATGTGCTGTTCACATACACTGTGTTGTGAATGAGGCCACACCTCCCTAATTGTGCAACAGTGCATTATTGTGGCTCTGGTTAAAGGGAAGGGAAGTAAAATTATTTAAACACTGACTATATGCCTCAGGCTAGGTGGTTTATATTCTTTACTTCATTTAATATTCCCAGTAATGCTCTGAGGTAAATACTAATGTCTCATTTATTGAAGAGAAAACTAAAGGTTCAGTGAAGCTAGTAAGTGGTGGCTCAGATCTGATTCTAAAGGCCATGCCTCTCTTCCACTCCTATCTGTTTCCCAACGTGGTTATAGACTTCAGTTCTTGTGTGTTATCTTGTTTCCATGGCTTCTTTGGCCTTGTTTACTTTGACGTGTCTGCCTGGCCTCTCCGTGTCAATAACCCAAAGATTCTCAGCATGGCTGGGGTTCAGAAATGTGTCTTACTAGAGTCATTTTTTTCCCATCTGAAATGTATTTTTGTACTTAACATGAGACAACACCATAACCGTAGCTAAAGTCATTTTTAAAGCACCAGTCAGCTCTGATTTATTAGACTGCCTTTCTTACTTTAGCTCACACAGCATCCTCAGGGGGACAGAAGCTGGAGATGGCTCACTAGAAATGAGTTGGAGTGAAAAAGGCATTGGATATGGGCTTAGGGGGTGCGTGAGATTCCCTCAGCAGTTCAAAGTTGCATGTCTACTAAGGTTAGTTGGTTGGACCTTTGTAAATTAGTACTTAATGTCCCTTTTCCAAAGACTTGAGGTTCTCATTTCTCTCTTTCAGTAGAAGGCTTGCCTCTTCAGCTGGGGATTCTGGAGCTACTGACCTTAGAGCACGGGGAGTTTTTTCCTTCCCAGAGTTGTCAGGGTGTGTGTGGTGTAGAAGAGGGATGTGTGCAAAGCAGAGTCTGGGAAAAGGAGGCAGAGGAGGTGGGATGCATATTTGCTATTTCACCTGCTTTTCAACACTCTTCTTTCTTCTCTTGGAGGCTTTGCAGTCCTGTTTGAGAAGTTGGGTCTTAAATAGCACAAGGCCACACTGCTTGCAGTTCCTGAAACATGACAGATGTTTTCCTATCTCAGATCCTTGTAATATTCTGTTCCCTCTATCAGGAATGTCCGCCGAAACCGGTTTGGCTCAGTGGATAGAGCGTAGGCCTGCGGACTGAAAGGTCCCAGGATCGATTCCGGTCAAGGACATATACCTGGGTTGTGGGCACATCCCCAGTGGGAGATGTGCAAGAGGCAGCTGATCGATGTTTCTCTCTCATCGATGTTTCTAACTCTCTATCTCTCTCCCTTCTTCTCTGTAAAAAATCAATAAAATATATTAAAAAAAAAAAAGGAATGTCCTTCTCATCTTCTCTACCTCATGTATGTACCTGCTCATCCTTCAAGACCCATTTGGGAGGAATATATATATATATATATATATATATATATATATATCCCAATTGATTTTTAGAGAAAGTGGAAGGGAGTGGGAGAGACATACACAGAGAGAAACATCGATGTGAGAGAGACATAGCTATCGGTTACCTCCCTACCCGGGCCTGGGGTCGAGCTTGCAACTGAGGTATGTGCCCTTGACTGGAATCGAGCACAAACCCTCAGACTGTGGGCCTGTGCTCTATCCACTGAGCCAAATTGACTAGGGCAATCCTATCTAATAAAAGAGAAACATGGTAATTAGCTGTACCTCCGCTACCCTCCCATTGGCTAATCAGGGCAATATGCAAATTAACTGCCAGCCAAGATGGCGGCCGGCAGCCAGGCAGCTTGAAGCGAACATGAGGCTTGCTTGCTTCAGTGACGGAGGACTCCAACGTTCCCCACCTGCCGCTGCCAGCCTCTGAGCTTGCAGTTTGAAACATTGTTACAAATATAGAAGCTAAACAAAACCCCAGAAACCTGCTTTCAACCCGCCGGGATATCAGAGCTGGAGTTGAAACAGTGTTTCGATTATAGAACCCAAACAAACCAGATACCTGCTTTCAGCAGCCGAGGCCTAAGAGCTGGAGCCAAGCCTCAGAGCTAAAGCTGGCCCAGAATAAAAAGAAAAAGAAAAAAAGGAGCAGTTGGGAGCTTCAGTCACCCCCAGCCTGCAAACAGCCCTCAGCCCCTCACCCAGACTGGCCAGGCACCCCAGTGGGGACCCCCACCCTGAAGGGTGTGTGACCAGCTGCAAATAGCCATCATCCCCTCACCCAGACTGGCCAGGCACCCCAGTGGGGTCCCCCACCCTGAAGGGTGTGTGACCAGCTGCAAACAGCCATCATCCCCTCATCCAGGCTGGCCAGGCACCCCAGTGGGGACCCCCACCCTCATCCAGGACACCCTTCAGGGCAAACCAGCTGGCCCCCACCCATGCACCAGGCCTCTATCCTATATAGTAAAAGGGTAATATGCCTCCCAGCACCAGGATCAGCGGAGCCGCGAGGCCTCCTGGCACCGGGATCAGCGAGACAGGGGGCAGCGCCCAAACCCCCTGATCGCCCTGCGGCTCTGTGTGTGACAGGGGGCGGGGCCACAACCTCCCTATCCGCCCTGCTCTGTTCGTGATAGGGGACAGCGCCTCAACCCCCTGATCGGCCCTGCTCTGTGCCTGATAGGGGAGCTCCCCAACCCCATGATCGCCCTGCGGCTCTGTGTGTGACAGGGTGCGGCACCCCAACCCCCCCCCCCCAGCCCTGCTCTGTGTGTGACATGGTGCGGCGCCCCAACCCCCCCCCCCCCAGCCCTGCTCTGTGTGTGACAGGGGGCGGCGCCCCAGCCCCCTGATCGGCCCTGCTCTGTGCCTGATAGGGGGGAGCTCCCCAACCCCCTGATTGGCCCTGCTCTGTGTGTGACAGGGGGCGGCGCCCCAGCCCCCTGATCGGCCCTGCTCTGTGCCTGATAGGGGGGAGCTCCCCAACCCCCTGATTGGCCCTGCTCTGTGTGTGACAGGGGGCAGTGCCCCAACTCCCCTATCGGCCCTACTCTGTGAATGACAGAGGGGAGCTCCCCAACCCCCTGATTGACCCTGCTCTGTGCGTGACAGGGTACGGAGCCCCAACCCCCCTGATGGGCCCTGCTCTGTGCGTGACGGGGCAGCGCCCCAGCCCCTTGATTGGGCCCTGCTCTGTGCATGACAGGGGGTGGCGCCGCAACCTCCCCATCGACCCTGCCTTGAGTGTGACAGGGGGCGGTGCCCCAACCCCCCAATTGGCCCTACCCTGAGCGTGACTGAGGGTGGCATCGCAACCTCCCGATCCGCCTGCTCTGTGCATGACAGGGGGCAGCGCCCCAACTCCCCAATCGGCCCTGCTCTGAGCCCGACCAGGGGCTGCACCTAGGGATTGGGCCTGCCCTCTGCCACCCGGGAGCAGGCCTAATCCAGCAGGTCGTTATCTCCCGAGGGGTCCCAGACTGCGAGAGGGCACAAGCCGGTCTGAGGGACCCCTCCCCCCACCGAGTGCACACATTTTTGTGCACCGTGCCTCTAGTATATATATAATTGATTTCAGAGAGGAAGGGAGAGGGAGAGATAGAAACATCAGTGATTACAGAGAATCATTGATTAGCTGCCTCCTGTATGTCCTCTACTGGGGATTGAACCCGAAACCCGGGCATGTGTCCTGACCAGGAATTGAACTGTGATCTCCTGGTTAATAGGTTGATGCTCAGCCACTAAGCCACACCGGCCAGGCTCAAGACCCACTGTAGATGCACCTTTTCAGGACACGCTCTTTGATGTCTTCTCTCTGACACAGCCACTTCTGTGTTTCCACAGCATTTTGCACAGGTCTCCGTTGTACTGTGATTATTCACTTAACTCTCTACTTTCCTTTCCACATTTGGAGCAAGCAAGAAACAGTCAGTTTTGTGTGTGTGTGTGTGTGTGTGTGTGTGTGTGTGTGTGTGTGTGTTTTAAATCAGGCAAAAGGCCTGAAGGAGACTATGGTATCAGTAATTGTTGAATTGAGCTACAAAGAATTACAAGTAGATGGTTGTGTACAACTACCTTGTGTACCTCCATAAACTGAAACAGGATTCTCTTGTATAATTCACTGTATTGTGTGTCTTTCAGGCCCCATAGCCTTTCAAACATGCATGGCAGTAGCTGACTTCCAGAGAGAAGTGTCCTGCTCTACAGATGTTTTCTTTGCCTCCTTTGCCTTACCTTGCCCTTTACCTCACAGTGCTCTTCTAAACCCCTGGGCCTGACCCAGGGAATGAGTAGGAGGAAATGCCAGAAATGAGCTACTCTTGGCATCGTGAATCCTTAATTCGCAGGTTTGGCCCTGTGGGGCAATGCGAGGTGAGAAAATGGAAATGAACCCTGTCCCTGTAATAGCAGCTGAAACGGATCTCCTCTAGATTATTACTGCTATCGCTGTTGCTGTAGCAGCTGCAGCAGTGAGGCAGTTCCCTTATTGCATTCTGGATCTAAGAATCAATTCTTCTAAGTTAGCTCACTTGGCTCGCCCTGAGATTTATCTCATGGCTGAGAGCCTGAAACAAGTTCTTTTACACTTGTTTTTTCTACCATCCTCACATCACACAGATTGTGGGATTGTTTATTTTTATCCATTCATTTTATAGAGGAGGAAACAGGTTCACATTGGGCATGGGTCTAGTAAATGTCAGCTGAGGCTAGACACTGGTTTAACAATTCCCTGCACAGTACTCTCTTCACTATACATTGCTCTCTCTCATGCGACTCTCCTTTTCCTATTTGTAATTTCTGTAATTTGTGAGCTTGGTGAAGGTGAGACAGTCAGGAAATGATACTTTTCCCCCTGTCTCTCCCTAGCTTCTGCATAAGCTGGGCACAGTAGACTTTCAGGTAAAATTTAGTGAACTAATAAAAATCAAAGTTGACCCAGGAAGACCTCATGGTTAAAGCCAGAAGACTAAAGAAAGCAGATCCCTCTCCGTTTCACTGGAATATTTGGTTTTGGTGATGATTCCTGTGGTTTGGCTTTCCCAGTGTTGAACACAACCCTGGCTGGAGCTTGGAATGGGTATGGTTTGTGACACTAGTGTTTTATGGTGAAAGCCAGGTCTGTAATGAAACTTCTGGGAAAATTCCACATGTGGGTTAGCTGCCTTGGGTCTTCAGATCCCTTCCTTGATCCCAGCAGCAATCCGAGGACACAAACATTGTGTGCAGCAGCATTGCAAACTCCATTACATTTGTTGAGTGCTTAGTATGTTTTCTGGAACTATTTTAGTTCCAGAAATTCTTTTAATCCTCACAATGTTCCATGAGTAGTTACTATGATTTTGTTTTTACTTTTCAATTGTCTTTATTGACATATAATTTACATGTAGTAAAATGCACTCATTTTAAGTGTTCAGTTTGAGTTTTGACAAATATCTATACACCTGTGTAACCTCTTCCCTGCAATCAAGATATATATTTCCATCATTAGGTACTTTAATTATCCTCATTCTGCAGAGGAGAAAACTGAGCTACAGAGGAGATAAAGTGATTTGCCCAAGGTCTCATGGCTAATAAGTGATAGAACCAGGATCTGAACCCAGGCTGCCTGAGTCCAGAGCCCCTCTTCTAAACTAAGCTAGGCCCAGAGGTAGGCTGTCGGGAGGGATGAAACAACTATCTCAGTTCCTCTAGAATCCCAGGACTGAAGCAGTCAGAGCTGCTTGCCTTTTGCCCAGCCGTTGCCTCTTTAGGCCTGCAAAGAATGGAGCCCCCTAACAAGGTATAATGTAGTATTTGAAAAGGGGACTGGCTTCTAGGCTCACATACCGCTATATAGAAATATAGATGACACAGTAGTCTCATATGCTCTCAGAGTGGTATCAGTGGTAGACTGCAGCCAGTTCTGGGCTGTGCCCTATGAGGGTAATATATACAGACCAGAGCATATGTAAAGGAGGCAAGATGGAGGGGGACCTTGAAATCTAGTTCTTTGAAGAGGGGTTGAATGAGCCATTTTTAGAAGCCTCGAAGAGAAAAAATTTAAACATCATCCTCATATCCTTGAAAGGCTGTTTCTGTGTGGCTTCAGAAGGCACAATTTGAGCCCTGTGGGTGGACGAGGGTGTGTGTATTTTGGAAAAATTAAAGGACAATGGATATGACATACTACCTCATCAGCTTGGAGTGCAAATCAGGTCAGATATCTTTTCAATATTAAGATTAATCTCTTGAATGAGTATGAAATTAGCTGGAAGTTTAGTATGTCTCTCTTGTGGCCTTTCCTCTTTGCTCTTTCCCTTCCTTATGTATTCAAGAACTCTAAGGACTTTTTTGATCCAAAGAGGTCAGGCTTAGTTCTGAATAGAGAACTAGAGGATCTTATTGATCTGCTAGTGGGCCCTATTTTTTTCCTTCTTCATTTTTTTTTTCTGAGAAACATAACATTTTAATAGATGAAATAAATACTCCAGTACATGCAAGGTACAAACTTGACATTGGGAGGAGGGTGGGGGGTGGGATGGGGGGAATCACTCTAGTGTAAATCAGAAAATAAAACACACAGAGTAGCTTTTCCCCCCATTGCAAACCACATGGCAAGGTCAGACTCTTTCCACACCAAGTATACGGCTAATTCAACTTAAAAAATTAACAACATACAAAAAAGGTAGCTACATCCATGTCTAAGGAGTGAAAACTGCGGTACCTTTTCTTTTAATTAGGAAAAAACAAAAGGACCAAAAAAGAAATGAACCCATGACCTCCTTCCTGCCCAATTAATTAATAAAGTTTGGGTGAGGGACTCCTGAAGAGGAGCTGGGAGTGCAGCGGGGTAATCCTGCCACAGCAGGTTAGCATCTTCCATCTCAGGACCCTACAGTGTGGGCTGCTGGGGTTGGGGCTGAGTGCGTGTGTAAATTGGATGCATGGCCCTGCCTTCTGGAAGATTCCTCTCGAGCATCTAATGTGGGGTATGGGCGTGTGTGGGAACTTCTCCTATGATTTCTTTGGCATAAATTGAGAAGTGCAGACAATGAGCATCTTCCTTTAGTCTGGGGTGGAAGAAGGGGGCGGGGTGGGGTGCTGATTCACAGAATTGTAATTCACTGGTGGTAAAGTCCTGGGCGAAGACCTCTCCCTTAAAGCCTGAGATAGCAGGGTGCAGCCTTCAGACACAGGGTAGGTCTAGTTCCTCAGCCTCTTCCTGTGGTCTGACATCTTGGCACCCCATCGGAGTGCTGCACCAAATCCCTGAGGCACTGTGTCAGGAGCACCTAGGCCAGTGGTTCTCAACCTTTCTAATACTGCGACCCTTTAATACAGTTCCTCATGTTGTGGTGAACCCCAACCATAAAATATTTTTGTTGCTACTTAATAACTGTAATTTTGCTACTGTTAGGAATCGTAATGTAAATATCTGATATGCAGGATGTATTTTCATTGTTACAAATTGAACATAAAGCACAGTGATTAATCACAAAAACAATATGTAATTATATATGTGTTTTCCGATGGTCTTAGGCGACCCCTGTGAAAGGGTCATTCGACCCCCAAAGGGGTCTCGACCCACAGGTTGAGAACCGCTGACCTAGGCGGACACCATGCTCGTGGCACTGCCCAGGATGGCCATCAGCACCGCCTTGCCCTTGGCGCTCAACCCAGGAACTGCGGGCTCCGTGGCGAAGCCCTCCATTGCGCTTACCACCTGCACCAGTGGCCCGCTGAATAGGGCAGAACGTCAGCGCCAGTTCGCCTGGCACCACCTTGACCTCACGCATGCAGGCCAGCACACACACAGGCCAGCACCGTGGACGCACTTGTGCTCGTGCACTTGACCCCAACTTGAACTGCTCCGCGTGAAGTGGTCTTGGGACTTCTCGCTGGCCTGAGTGCACGCGTCCGTCAGGAACTTGAGGTTGCGCAACAGGTAGTGGGCCCTATTTTTAAGCTTCTGTTGATGATACACAGTATGGCTTTTAAAAATGGATCTCTCAGAGTATGCTGTTTCCGCAGTGTAGCCATGAGGAGTTGGTTCTGCAAAAGTTCTAGTGGTTCTTTGTGGGAGGATGATAGTGCTTTTTCAGTGTCACTTCTGCCCTAGGCTCCACTAAGCTTGAGTTCTCAAAATAAATGCTCTTAAGTTCATGTATATGCATAAGCTTATCTACTGGAGGAAGGGACCCCAACATCCTCCAGTTGGCTGGTTTAGAAGTATTTCTAAATTTAGGCACATTCCAGTTCCAGAACAATTCTTCTTCCATGATCATTTTGGAGCACCCATTCAGACTTTCTCTTTTCTCAGTGTGAGTACTTACTATAGGCTGTTAGTATCCCTTCCCACCTTTAACTTGGCTTAGGATCTCAGTCTGTGAGAGAATTCTAATAGCATTGAATGCCAAAAGAAAGTGGGAGGTCAAGGTTTCAGTTTCTAGGCCTGGAATAACTTTGGATCCTGCACATATTTGTATTCATTTCCCCCAGCTTTGCATACCAAGGGGTATTGGAAACAGTCTTTGTCAAGTCACAAAATATCATGTTGCATCCTTTTCTCACTTGCTTTATATTTATATAGTTAAAAGAGACCCCTCATGAACAAGGAGTGGGCCACTCAAAGATAGGACTGCTTTGACATTACAACTGTTAAATAGACACTAGAGCTACCTTGGGCCGCTGTTAGGAAATGATGAATTTTTTATTAGGACTACCATCCAGAATGAGTAAGTTTAACATTACAAGATATGAGAAAGGGAATCTGGACCATGTAGTCTGTTTTTTAAAATATTGCTTGATCTCTGGGGCTCTCAGTGGATGTATGTACACACAGGCAGTGACATCATGATTATCTGGTGATGGAAAGAGGATTATCTGGTGGAGGAAAGATGAGAGATGGGTGAGGGTTAGGATGAATTGGCCTCTAAAGGTCCTGTAGCTCTGAGTTTTTATGCATCTTTTAGATCTTTCCAATCTGAAAATACTAGAGCTGACTTTGTGCTCTGATTCCTGGAAATCTTACAGGCCAAATAGGGGGTCAGAAAAGTGGATGACTATGATGAAGTTGAGGTTATCACTGATTTCATTTCTGCATTTCTCCCAACCACTGCTCTCCCTTTAGGCCAGATTAATACAGCTATAAAATATAGCCTCTTATGTTCTGTATGCTTTACCACAATTAAAAGAACAAACAACAGCTTTAACGGCATATTTCACAGATCTAGAACAGATATTCCAAAAATTTATATGGAACCAAAAAAGGCCCCAAACAGCCACAGCAATCTTGAGAAAGAAGAACAAAGTTGGAGGGATCACAATACCAGATATCAAACTATACTACAAAGCCATTGTAATCAAAACAGCCTGGTACTGGCACAAGAACAGGAATATAGACTAATGGAACAGAACAGAGACCTTAGAAATCGACCCATGCCAATATAGCTAATTAACATTTGACAAAGGAGGTAAGAGCATACAATGGAGTAAAGATAGTCTCTTCAATAAATGGCGTTGGAAAAATTGGACAGGTACATGAAAAAAAATGAAACTGGATCACCAACTTACATCATATACAAGAATAAACTCAAAATGGATAAAAGACTTAAGTGTAAGTCACAAAACCATAAAAATCCTAGAAGAAACCACAGGCAGTAAAATCTCAGATATTTCATGTATTTTCACTGATACATTGCCTAGGGCAAGGGAAACAAGCAATATTTTCACCTATACATTGCCTAGGGCAAGGGAAACAAAAGAAAAAATAAACAAATGGGACTGCATCAAATTAAAAGGCTTCTGCACAGTAAAAACCACCATCAACAAAATGTAAAGGTAACCTATTCTATGGGAAAACATATTTGCCAATGATACTCCTGATAAGGGTTTAATTTCCAAAATATACAAAGGACTTATACACCACAACACCAGGAAGAGAAACAATCCAATTAAAAACTGGGCAAAGGACCTGAATAGATACTTCTCCAAAGAGGACATACTGATGGCCAATAGACACATGAAAAAATGCTCAGTGTTACTAATTATCAGAGAGGTGCAAATTAAAACTACAATGAAGTATCATCTCACACCTGCCAGAATAGTTACCATCAATAAATAAACAAACAAGTGCTAGTGAGGATGTGGAGAAAAGGGAACCCTAGTACACTGCTAGTGGGAATGCAGACTGGCACAGCCATAGTGGAAAAAATTATGGAGGTTCCTCAACAAATTAAAAATGGATCTGTGATTTAACCCAGCTATACCACTTCTGGGAATATATCCTAAGAATCCCAAAACACTAATCAGAAAGAATATATGCACCTCTATGTTCATGGAAGCATTGTTTGCAGTAGCTAAGATCTGGAAATAGCCCAAGTGCCCATTAGTAGATGAGTGAGTAAGAAATTCCATTTACACAATGGAATACTATGCAGCTGTAACAAAGAAGGATCTCTTACTGTTTGAGAAAGCATGGATGGACCTGGAGAGTATTATGTTAAGTGAAATAAGCCAGTTAGAGAAAGATAAATATCACATGAACCCACAAGTATAATTTAAAGAACAAAGTAAACTGACAAACAAAATAGGTCCAGTGGTATGGATGGGAGGCACAGAATAACAGATTTCAGTGGGACGGGATTGGCAGGGAGGGGACAGGAAGAGATTAACCAAAGAACATATATGTATAGCATAACCCATGGACACAGACAATAGCATGGGAAGGCTTAGGGTGTAGCAGGGGTTGGGTGGAGGGGGGCAAAAAGGGAGAAAATGGGAGACATCTGTAATACTGCAACAATAAAATTTTAAAAAATACAGCTTTATATTTTGTCCGTGATGTTAATCTGTCCTTTTCTCATTTGATCCTCTCAACACCTTGTGATATGAGCAAGTAAGTGCCTACTAGTATTAAGTTCTTTTTAGAGATGAAGAAATTGAAGTTCAGAGAAAGTAAGTAACTTACCTGTCTGGGTTACATAATAGATTGATTAGTATCCTCAGTACTCTCAATAAATATTTTTTGAATAAATGAATGAATTGGAACTGGAGCCCAGATTCTATGTTTCCTTGACCAATGTTTTGCTTCCATGTTATTCTGTGTTTCCCTGGGAGCTTTCTGTGAACAACTTTAGGATTGGCTGTTTTTTTTGCCGACCTTCCCCTTGGGATTCCCTCATTCTATAGCTGAAATTATGTGCACTCGTTATAGAGTATCATTCCAGTTGTGTTCCCTACAGAGTGGGAAGGGAGAAAAACACCTCTACCCACTGTAATTCTTTTTTTGTTACTTGTTTTCTGGGATCTTCATATTGCTGCTAACAAGAGTGATTCATAGACTTCACTATGTGATTTTCTTGGTTAAGAGAACTTTTTTCTCAGCTCTGGAAGAAATTAATAGTTATGTATGGTTAAGGCCCAAGAGTTTAGCAGCTTTACACACAGCACAACAGTTCTCTCTTCTAGCTGAGCCCAGACTATTACTTTGGTTTGGTAAAACTCTGCGGCCACTGTGTGCCTTGGTATGTGTTAGGTGCTAAAAGGGACACCCAAGGGTGAGAGTCTGAGTCCAGTTGGAGAGACAAGGCATATACACAGTTTGAAACAGCTTTTAATAAAATGCAAAATCAAATAGACATGTAAGTATTTCAATGTGAGGAATAGGTCATAAGGGGCTTAGAAGGTATAGTGGAAAGGGTGTGTGCTTTAGAACTGTGGGCCATTGGCAAATTAACTCTGTGAACTACATTTTCCTTATCTCTGAAATGGGCATGGTAATAGCAGCCTCACAGGGTTGTGAGGATTAAATGAGGTAATGTGTCTAAAGCATCAGCCTTCTGATTGATACATGGTAAGCATTAAACCAATGATAATTCTCTTCCTAGAAGAGCTAAGCCCGAAAGGTTGACTAGGATTTGGTGGAGAGGTAGAGGGGAAGAACAGTGATGGTAAGAGTGGGGGTGGGGAGTGACTAACCAGGTACCTTATATGGACTATACATTGGACCACCAATCCACACCTGCCAAATACCCTAAGCCCTTGTCCTATATGGACAATATAGTAAGCCGCCAATCAGCATGCGCCGAGTACACTAAGCCCCCCACCCCTTCCCATTCCGCCCCTCAAAAGGCGTGCCCACCCTGCACGTGTTGCTGTTCTCCCCTTGTGAGGCAGCCCGGCAGGTGCTTCTCCTCTAATAAAGCCTGTAGTCCTGGTTTTAGGCCTCCTAAAAAAAAAAAAAAAAAAGAGTGGGGGTGGGAAGGGGCAGGTCCCATGAGTATGTCAGTCTGGTGGGAGTAGAGGGTATCTATATATATAAAAGCCTAAGCGACCAGCAGACTGGCCAACTGGTTGACAGGCTGACCAACCAGTAGCTATGATGCACACTGACCACCAGGGGGCAGACACTCAATGCAGGAGCTGCCGAGCTGCATTCACTTGGCAGCTGCGCTTCTCGGGTGATGCGCTGGAACCGGAGAGGAGAGAGCCCGATTCCGGGTGTGTCACCGAGAAGTGCCTTCTCACAATCTGAGACCCCTCAGGGGATGTCAGAGAGCCTGTTTTGGCTTGGTCCCTGCACGCCAGGCCGAGGGACCCCTCCAGTGCACGAATCCATGCACCAGGCCTCTAGTATGTATATAAAAGCCCTTCATATACTCTGTAGTGTAGAGTAGTAGCTAAGAGCTTGGACTCTAGAGCCAGACTGCCTGTCTCTAAATGCCACCACTTAATTTACTTTCTCTATACCTTAGTTTCTGTTTTAAAAATTGAATTAACATTGGTTAATAACATAAGTTTTATATGTGCAACATTATAATTCAACATCTGTATATATTATATCACCACCAAAAGTCTAGTTTCCATCCATCACTATACAAATGACCCCTTTACCCATTTTGCCCTCCTTCCACTCCTCTTCTCCTCTGGCACCTACTCACCGATCAGTCATGTGTGTCTATTAGGTTTTTTTTTCTGTTTATTTATTTTGTTTTAATATTAGACATATGGGTGAAATCATATGATTTTTTTTTCATCTGACTTATTTCCCTTAGCATAATACCCTCAAAGTCTGTCCATGTTGCAGTTGCACCTTTTTTATGGCTGAGTAGTATTCCATTGTATACTAGTATATGTACCACATCTTCTTTATCCATTCATATATAAATGGACATTTAGGTTGTTTCCATGTCTTGGCTATTGAAAACAATGCTGCAGTAAACATAGGTTTGCATATATGTTTTTAAAATATATTCTTTATTGATTCCAGAGAGGAAGGGAGAGGGAGAAAGAAAGAAATATTAGTGATGAGAGAGAAACATGGATTGGCTGCCTCCTGGAGACCTCCTACTGGAGATCGAGCCCACAATCTGGGCATGTGCCCTGACTGGGAATGGAACTGTGACCTCCTGGTTCATGGGTTGACGCTGAACCATTGAGCAACACTAGCCAGGTGCATATATCATTTTTAATTAGTGTTTTTATAATCTTTGGATAAATGCCCAGAAGTAGAATAGATGGGTCCATATGGTAGTTCTGTTTGTTTGAGGAATGTCCATACTATTTTTCATAGTGGCTGTACTAATTGATGTTCCCACCAACAGTGTATTAGGGTTCCCTGTTCTCTGCATCCTCTCCAACACTTGTTATTTCTTGTTTTTTTTATAACAGCCATTCTAATAAGTGTGAGGTAATATCTTATTGTGGTTTTGATTTGCATTTCCCTGATAATTAGTTATGTTAAACATCTTTTCATGTGCCTGTTGGCCATCTGTATGTCTTCTTTGGAAAAATGTCTATTCAGAGCCTCTGCCTGTTTTTTGAATCGAGTTGGTTTTTTGTTGTTTTTGAGATATATGAGTTCTTTATACAGGGGTAGGCAAAAGTACGTTTACAATGTGAGTACACAAAACAGAGTTTATTCATATATATATACTGGAGGCCCTCTCGCAGTCTGGGACCCCTTGGGGAATGATCACCTGCTGGCTTAGGTCTGCTCCCTGCGTGGGGGATTGGGC
The DNA here is from genome assembly GCF_014108235.1 of Myotis myotis. NCBI lineage: Eukaryota > Metazoa > Chordata > Mammalia > Chiroptera > Vespertilionidae > Myotis > Myotis myotis. The sequence goes on from NW_023416314.1 coordinate 41,340,608, forward strand.
CTAAGCTGGCAGTCAGACATCCCTTTGGCAGCCCGGTAGTCCTCAGGGGATGTCCTCTTGCCAGTGGGGAGTAGGCCTAAGCTGCAGTTGGACATCCTTAGCGCTGCTGAGGAGGCGGGAGAGGCTCCCACCACCACCACCACTGTACTGGCAGCCATCAGCCTGGCTTGTGGCTGAGCAGAGCTCCCCCTGTGGGAGCGCACTGACCACCAGGGGGCAGCTCCTGCATTGAGCGTCTGCCCCCTGGTGGTCAGTGTGTGTCATAGTGACCAGTCATTCCCAGTCGTTCTGCTGTTAGGGTCAGTTTGCATATTACCCTTTTATTATATAGGCTAGAGGCCTGGTGCATGGGTGGGGGCTGCCTGGTTTGCCCTGAAGGGTGTCCCAGATCAGGGTGGGGGTCCCACTGGGGTGCCTGGCCAGCCTGGGTGAAGGGCTGATGGGTGTTTGAAGGCTGGTCACACCCCCTTCAGGGTGGGGGTCCCCACTGGGGTGCCTGGCCAGCCTGGGTGAGGGGCTGATGGCTGTTTGCAGCTGGTCACACCCCCTTTAGGGTGGGGGTCCCCACTGGGGTGCCTGGCCAGCCTGGGTGAGGGGCTGATGGCTGTTTGCAAGCTGGCCACACCCCCTTTAGGGTGGGGGGTTCCCACTGGGGTGTCTGGCTAGTCTGGGTGAGGGTCTGAGGGCTGTTTTCAGGCTGGCCAAGCCTGCCAGCAACGGAAGCTCCCAGCCTTATCTTTTTTTCTTTTTAATCTGGGATTTATTTACCTTCTATAATTGAAACTTTGTAGCCTTGAGAGGAGCTCAGAGCCGGCCAGGGCAGGCGGGAGGGAAGCCTCCTGCTCACTCCACCTCCGTGGCCAGGCCGGCTGAAAGCAGGTATCTGGGGTTTATTTATCTTCTATAATTGAAACTTTGTTACTTTGAGTGGAGCTCAGAGCCGCTGCGGCAGGCGGGAAGCTTGGCTTCCTCCATCATTGAGGCAACCAAGCCTCCTGCTTGCCCCAGCTCCGTGGCTGCCAGCTGCCATCTTGGTTGGGTTAATTTGCATATAGCTGCTCTGATTGGCTGGTGGGCGTGGCTTAAGGTGTAGCGAAGGTATGGTCAATTTGTATGTTTGTCTTTTATTTATGTGTGTGCGCGCGCACTCACACACACACACATATATATACATATATTGTTTAAAGTATTATATATGTCTCCTTTTTCCCCGATTGACCCCTCCCCAGCCACTCCCAGCCCCCCAGGACAAGTTCCCACTGCCCCAGTGTCCGTGTCCCTTGGTTATGCTAATATGCATGCATACAAGTTCTTTGGTTGATCTCTTACCCCCTCTCCCCCCAACCTTCCCCTGCCTTCCCTCTGAGGTTGGATGGTCTGTCGGTATTTCTTTGTCTCTGGATCTATTTTTGTTCATCAGTTTATATTGTTCATTATATCTCACATATGAGTGAGATCACGTGATATTTATCTTTCTCTGACTGGCTTATTTCACTTAGCATAATGCTCTCCAGGTCCATCCATTCTGTTGTAAATGGTAAAAGTTTCTTCTTTTTTATAGCAGCATAGTATTCCATTGAGCAGATGTACCACAGTTTTTTAATCCACTCATCTGCTGATGGGCACTTAGGCAGTTTCCAAATCTTAGCTATTATAAATTGTGCTGCTATGAACATAGGGGTGCATTTATCCTTTCTGATTGGTATTTCTGATTTCTTGGGATATAGTCCTAGAAGTGGGATTACTGGGTCAAATGGGAGTTCCATTTTTAACTTTTTGGGGAAAATTCATACTGTTTTCCACAGTGGCTACACCAGTCTGCATTCCCACCAGCAGTGCACAAAGGTTCCTTTTTCTCCACATCCTCGCCAGCACTTGTCATTTGTTGATTTGTTGATGATAGCTATTCTGACAGGTGCGAGATGGTACCTCATTGTTGTTTTGATTTGTATCTCTCAGATAATTAGTGACTTTGCGCATGTTTTCATATGTCTCTTGGTCTTCTATATGTCCTCTTTTGAAAGGGGTCTATTTAGGTCCTTTGCTGATTTTTTGATTGGATTGTTTATCTTCCTTTTGTTAAGTTGTATGAGTTCCCTATAAATTGTGAAGTTTAAACCCTTATTGGAGATAATATTGGTAAATATGTTCTCCCATGCAGTGGGCTTCCTTCCCTCCTTCCTTCCTTCCTTCCTTCCTTCCTTCCTTCCTTCCTTCCTTCCTTCCTTCCTTCCTTCCTTCCTTCCTTCCTTCTCTTTATATATTTTATTGATTTTTTACAGAGAGGAAGGGAGAGGGTTAGAGAGAGAAACATCAATCAGCTGCCTCCTGCACACCTCCTCCTGGGGATGTGCCCGCAACCAAGGTACATGCCCTTGGCCAGAATCGAACCTGGGACCTTTCAGTCCGCAGGCCGACGCTCTACCCACTGAGCCAAACCAGTTAGGGCTGTTGATGATTTCTTTTGCTGTGCAGAAGCTTTTTTTTTTGTTGTAGTCCCACTTGTTTATTATTATTTATTTATTTAATATATTTTTATGCTTTGTTTTAATTTCAGAGAGAGGAAAGGAGATGGAAAGAGAGCTAGAAACATCAATGATGAGAGAATCATTGATTGGCTGCCTCCTGCACACCTCCTACTGGGGATTGAGCCTCAGGGGAATTGAACTGTGACCTCTTGGTTCATAGGTTGATGCTCCACCACTGAACCACACCATGTATTTTAAATTTTCTTCTTTGATTTCCCCATTGACCCAATAGTTGTTCATTACCATGTTGTTTGATCTCCACGTATTTGTGATTTTTCTAGTTTTCATCTTATAATTGATTTTTTTTTTATTGTTTAAAGCATTACATGTCTCCTTTTTTTCAACGATTAACGCCCCCAAGGCACACTCCCACCCCCGAGGGCAAGCCCCTACTGCCTCAGTGTCTGTGCCCATTGGTCATGCTAATATGCATGCATACAAGTTCTTTGGTTGATCTCTAAGCGCCGCCCCCCCCCCCCCCCCCCCCCCCCCCCCGCCTCCTGTCTTCTCCCTGAGGTTGGATGGTCTGCTCATGCTGCCTTGTCTCTGGATCCATTTTTGTACATCAGTTTATGTTGATCACTGTATCTCACAAATGAGTGAGATTATGTGATATTTATCTTTCTCCGACTGGCTTATTTTGCTTAGCATAATGCTCTGCAGTTCCATCCATGCTATTCCTGTCGATTTCTCTCTTTAGATATGTTAATAGTTGCTTTATATATTTTTGTGCTTCTATGCTGGGTGTATATATATATATATATATATATATATATATTGATAAATATTATATCTTCTTAATGGATTGTCCCCTTTATAATTATCTAATACCCATCTTTGTCTCTTATTACCTTTTTTGGCTTAAAGTCTGTTTTCTCTGGTATAAGTATGTCTACACCTGCTTTCTTTTGGCTACCACTTACTTGGAGTATCATCTTCCACCCATTTATTTTGAGCTTGTGTTTGTCTTTAGAGCTGAGATGAGTCTCCTGCAGGCAGCATATAGTTGGGTCTTGTTTTTTAATCCATCCAACCACTCTGTGTCTTTTGATTGGTGAGTTTATTTCATTTACATTTAGGGTAAATATTGATATATGAAAGCTTACTATTGCCATTTCATCTTTAGTTTTCTATTTGCTTCATAGCACCATTATTTCTTTTTTCTTGTGCTTCTGTCTGCCATTTTAGTTTGGTGGTTTTCTCTGATGTTTTTCTCAGGTTTTTTTTTCTCTTTTCAGATTTTGTGTCTCTTCTCTAGATTTTTGTTTTGTGGTTACCATGTGGTTCATATAATACATCTCATAGATAAAATAGTACTTTTTCTGATGATAGCATTTCATGTGCCTATATAAATTCCATCTTTTCCCACTTCCCCCTTTATGTTTTTGTTGTCACATATTGCCCCTTTTTTATGTTATGAGTTTGTTACCCAATGAAGTAGCTATAGTTATTTTTAGTGTTTTTTTTCCTCTTTAATCTTTATGCCAAATTTTAGTGATTAACACCCTAATTTGAAATTTTCTGATTCTATCTGTCCATTTATTATAGTACTCAAGATTTTGTATATTTTTGGTTTTTCATTTGTTTTCTTAGTAGAAGAGTTCCCTTAAACACTTCTAAGGCAGGGTCTAGTGGTGAACTCCCTCAGCTTTTGTTTGTTAGGGAAAACCTTTATTTCTCCTTCATATCTGAAGGAAAACTTTTCTGGATAGAGTATTTCTGGCTGATGGTTTTTATCTTTCAACATTTTGAATATGTCATTTCACCCTCTCCTGGCCTATAGAGTTTCTGCTGAGAACTCTGCTGATAACCTAATGGGGGTACTGTCATTTTTTTTTTCCTGCCTAACTTTAAATTTTTTTATTATTGACTTTTGACAGTTTTAATATAATATATCTTGGAGAAGGTCTTTTTATGTTGAGATAATTAGGTGTTCTATTAGCTTCATGGATTTTGTATATCCAGTTCTTTCCCCTGGTTTGGGAATTTCTCAGTTATTTCTTTAAGCTTTCTTCTCTCTTCTCCCTCTCTTTTTCTTCTGGGATACCCATTATCCTAATGTTGCTTTTTCTAATGGAGTCAGATAGTTCTCAGAGAGATTTTTCTTTTTTATGATCTTGGTTCTCCCTTTTCTTCCACTATTTCTAGATTTTTTTAAAAAAAAATATATATTTTTATTGGTTTTAGAGAAGGAAGGGAGAGGGAGAGATAGAAACAATGATGAGAGAGAATCACTGATTGCCTGCTTCCTGCATGCCCACTACTGGCGATTGAGCCTGCTAACCCTGGCATGTACCCTTGACCAGAATCGAACCTGGGACTCTTCAGTCTGCAGGCCAACGCTCTTTCCATTGAACCAAACCAGCTAGGACTATTTCTAGATTTCTATCTTCCATACGGTCTGCTCTATTTCCAATGCTTTCTAATGCATTCTTCATCTCATTTATTGAGTTCTTCAGTTCCAGGATTTCTGCCTTGTTGTTTTTTTGAGTTTTAATCTCTATGGTAAAGTACTGTATCTTTCCGTGTATAAGACACTATTTTTTTCTAAAATTATTAGACTGAAAATCAAGGGGCATCTATACACGTAAGTCAGCCAAGGAGGGAGCTACGTGCAGGTGCGTAGCTGCCCATACCTTGTCAAACAGGCTTCCTCTAATCATGAGCCTTATTGTTACTGACATCAGCTGTTGCCATAATCGGAGGTGGAAGTGGAGAGTGCACAGATGCAACAGGGACACGAACCCGAGGGCTCTGAGTCCATAAAGATGTCAAAAAATAAAAAGATAAATACCGGTAAGCGATTGTCTTACTCTGCAAAATTCAAACTGAATGTAATCAGCTATGCAAAAGAGCATGGAAATAGAGCTGCAGAGAGACAGTTTGGACCTCCTCCCACTGAGTGTATGATCAGACAGTGGAGAAAACAGGAAGAACAACACCTTAAGATGCCAAAAAAGGAGAAGGCCTTAAGAAGAAACCCAGCAAAATGTTTAAAATATTGATTTCTTAATTTTGGGTTGGAAAAGTGGGGGATGTCTTATACATAGGAGCATCTTATACATGGAAAAATATGGTGCTTCTGTTCATTAATTTATTCCTGAGCTCATTGAACTTCTTTCTTTTTGAATTTTCTTGAAGCTCAGTGAGTTGTGTGTTGTTTTTTTTTAAATGACAGCTATTTGAAATCTCTCCTAGTTAGATTGCAGTCTTCCATGACTTTAAGTTTAGTTTCTAGAGAATTGTCATTTTCTTTTTTTTTTTTACCATGATTATTCTTCACCCAAAATTTATTAGAAACAATAAACAAATAAAGTTGCAGAATACAAAATCAATGAAGAAAAATCCACTGCTTTCCTGTATACCAGTACTAACAACACAACTTCAAAAAAAAAGAAATGCAAAAAACAAAACAAATAAACAAAAAACCTCCACAACAATTCCTTTTGCAATAGCAACCAAAATAATAAAATACCTAGGGATAAACTTAACAAAGAATATGAAAGATTTATATCTGAAAATTACAAAGCATTATTAAAAGAGATTGAAAAAGACACAACAAAATGGAAAAATATCCAGTGTTCATGGATTGGAAGAATCAACATAGTTAAAATGGCCATACTACCCAAAGCAATGTACAAATTTAATGCAATCCCCATCAAAATCCCAATGTCATTTTTTAAAAAAATAGAACAAGAAATCATTATATTTGTATGGAACCACAAAATATCCCAAATAGACAAAGAGATCCTGAGAAAAAAAGAATGAAGCTGGAGGTATCATGCTACCTTGCTTCAAATTAGCTTTCTTTTTTTAAATTTTATTTTATTATTTTTTTATTTATTGCTTAAAGTATTACAAAGGGTATTACATATGTGTCCATTTTATCCCCCCGCCCTAGACAGTCCCCTAGCCTCCCCTATCCCCCAGTGTCTTATGTCCATTGGTTATGCTTATATGCATGCATACAAGTCCTTTAGTTGATCTCTTACCCCCCTACCTCCTGCCCCCCAACCCTCCCCGGCCTTCCCGCTGCAGTTTGACAATCTGTTTGAGGCAGCTCTGCCTCTGTATCTATTATTGTTCAAAAGTTTATAATGGTCTCTATTATCCATGAATGAGTGAGATCATGTGGTATTTTTCCTTCATTGACTGGCTTATTTCATTAGCATAATGCTCTCCAGTTCCATCCATGACGTTGCAAATGGTAAGAGTTCCTTCCTTTTTAGAGCAGCATAGTATTCCATCGTGTAGATGTACCACAGTTTTCTAATCCATTCATCTACTGATGGGCACTTAGGCTGTTTCCAGATCTTAGCTATGGTGAATTGTGCTGCTATGAACATAGGGGTGCATATATCCTTTCTGATTGGTGTTTCTGGTTTCTTGGGATATATTCCTAGAAGTGGGATCACAGGGTCAAATGGGAGTTCCATTTTCAGTTTTTTAAGGAAACTCCATACTGTCTTCCATAGTGGCTGCACCAGTCTGCATTCCCACCAGCAGTGCACAAGTGTTCCTTTTTCTCCACATCCTCTCCGGCACTTGTCGTTTGTTGATTTGTTGATGATAGCCAGTCTGACAGGTGTGAGATGGTACCTCATTGTTGTTTTGATTTGCATCTCTCGGATGATTAGTGACTTTGAGCATGTTTTCATATGTCTCTTGGCTTTCTGAATGTCCTCTTTTGAAAGGTGTCTATTTAGGTCCTTTGCCCATTTTTTGATTGGATTGTTTATCTTCCTTTTGTTAAGTTGTATGAGTTCCCTATAAATTTTGGAGATTAGGCCCTTATCAGATATGACATTGGCAAATATGTTTTCCCACACAGTGGGTTTTCTCGTTGTTTTGTTGATGGTTTCTTTTGCTGCGCAGAAGCTTTTTATTTTGATCTAGTCCCATTTGTTCATTTTCTCTTTAGTTTCAAGTGCCCTAGGAGCTGTATCAGTGAAGAAATTGCTTCAGCATATGTCTGAGATTTTGTTGCCTTTGGATTCTTCTAGAATTTTTATGGTTTCCTGTCGTACATTTAAGTCCTTTATCCATTTTGAGTTTATTTTTGTGTATGGTGTAAGTTGGTGGTCTAGTTTCATTTTCTTGCATATATCTGTCCAATTTTCCCAACACCATTTAATGAAGAGACTATCTTGGCTCCATTGTATGTTCTTGCCTCCTTTGTCAAATATTAATTGAGCATATTGGTTCGGGCCGATTTCTGGGCTCTCTATTCTATTCCATTGATCTATATACCTGTTCTTGTGCCAGTACCAGGCAGTTTTGAGAACAGTGGCTTTGTAATACAACTTGATGTCATTTTCTTTTTTAATGATACTGTGTTACTGTAATTTTTCACGGTGCTTGATGAATTATTCTCCTGCTGGCACATTTGAAGTAGTGAACACTTTTTGAGTTGCCTCTAGTTATGTTTGACAGCTAGCGCTTTCCATCTTCCACTGCCTTTGCTAGTGGCATTGTTGGTGACCTTGTCGCCACTGCTTGTGCCTCCCAGGTCACTTGTTCCTTGCTTCTTGTCAGTGTCACCTGGTCACAGGCACCACCACTGTCCCTGAAACTTCTGATCTCAGGTATTACTGCTCTGCCTTGGAGTCTCTGTCTCAGACACTGCCATGTTTCCTAGTGCCTCTGGACTTGGGAACCATGCATTAGTTTTTTTGATCTGAAAAATGGAGGTAATAATAATGATAACTTGGTAGAGTTATTGTGAGGACTAATGCAATAACAAATAGAAAGTGCTTAGAATAGTGCCTGACACACAGTGCTACAAAAATGGTAGCTTGCTATTATTATTATTTAAATGAAAGAAAACTTTTATAAAACTGTGTCCTTACTGATGAACTCTGATAATTTTTTTAAAATGCTGATGCGACAGCCAGTTGGCCTGGAGGTCAAATCCCCCTAGTATTAACTACAACAATCAAGGCTTAACTACAACAAGACTGTGCACAAAGACCACTAGGGGGTGCACCAAGAAAGCATAAAAAGTGTGGAGACAAAGAAACAGGACAAAACTGTCAATGGAGGATATTGAGTTCAGAACCACACTTTTAAGGTCTCTCAAGAACTGTCTAGAAGCCGCCGATAAAGTTATTGAGATCCTCAAGAAATCTGATGAGACCCTCGATGTTGTGATAAAGAACCAACTAGAAATTAAGCATACACAGACTGAAATAACGAATATTTTTTTTTATTTTATTGCTTAAAGTATTACAAAGGGTGTTACATATGTGTCCATTCCCCCCCCCCCCCCCGCCCTAGACAGTCCCCTAGCCTCCCCTATCCCCCAGGGTCTTATGTCCATTGGTTATGCTTATATGCATGCATACAAGTCCTTTGGTTGATCTCTTACCCCCCCTACCTCCTGCCCCCCAACCCTCCCCGGCCTTCCCGCTGCAGTTTGACAATCTGTTTGAGGCAGCTCTGCCTCTGTATCTATTATTGTTCAAAAGTTTATAATGGTCTCTATTATCCATGAATGAGTGAGATCATGTGGTATTTTTCCTTCATTGACTGGCTTATTTCACTTAGCATAATGCTCTCCAGTTCCATTCATGACGTTGCAAATGGTAAGAGTTCCTTCCTTTTTAGAGCAGCATAGTATTCCATCGAATAACGAATATTATACAGACTCCTAACAGCAGACCAGAGGAGCGCAAGAATCAAGGCAAAGATTTGAAATGCGAAGAAGCAAAAAACACCCAACCAGAAAAGCAAAATGAAAAAAGAATCCGAAAATACGAAGATAGTGTAAGGAGCCTCTGGGACAGCTTCAAGCGTACCAACATTAGAATTATAGGGGTGCCAGAAGATGAGAGAGAGCAAGATATTGAAAACCTATTTGAAGAAATAATGACAGAAAACTTCCCCTACCTGGTGAAAGAAATAGACTTACAAGTCCAGGAAGCGCAGAGAACCCCAAACAAAAGAAATCCAAAGAGGACCACACCAAGACACATCATAATTAAAATGCCAAGAGCAAAAGACAAAGAGAGAATCTTAAAAGCAGCAAGAGGGCCGAAACCGGTTTGGCTCAGTGGATAGAGCGTCAGCCTGCGGACTGAAGGGTCCCGGGTTCGATTCCGGTCAAGGGCATGTACCTGGGTTGCGGGCACATCCCCAGTGGGAGATGTGCAGGAGGCAGCTGATCGATGTTTCTCTCTCATCGATGTTTCTGGCTTTCTATCTCTCTCCCTTCCTCTCTGTGAAAAATCAATAAAATATATTAAAAAAAAAAAAAAAAAAAAAAAAAAAGCAGCAAGAGAAAGAAACTCAGTTACCTACAAGGGAATACCCATACGACTGTCAGCTGATTTCTCAACAGAAACTTTGCAGGCCAGAAGGAAGTGGCAAGAAATATTCAAAGTGATGAATGCCAAGAACCTACAACCTAGATTACTTTATCCAGCAAAGCTATCATTCAGAATTGAAGGTCAGATAAAGAGCTTCACAGATAAGGAAAAGCTAAAGGAGTTCATCACCACCAAACCAGTATTATATGAAATGCTGAAAGGTATCCTTTAAGAAGAGGAAGAAGAAGAAAAAGGTAAAGATACTAATTTTGAACAACAAATATGCATCTATCAGTAAGTGAATCTAAGAATCAAGTGAATAAATAATCTGATGAACAGAATGAACTGGTGATTATAATAGAATCAGGGACATAGAAAGGGAATGGACTCACTATTCTTGGTGGGGAAAGGGGTGTGGAAGATGCGGGAAGAGACTGGACAAAAATTGTGCACCTATGGATGAGGACAGTGGGGGGGTAAGGGCAGAGGGTGGGGTGGGAATTGGGTGGAGGGGAGCTATGGGGGGAAAAAAAGAGGAACAAATGTAATAATCTGAACAATAAAGATTTACTAAAATTAAAAAAAATTTAAAAAATAAAAATAAATAAATAAATAAAATGCTGATGCATTAACTGAGGGAAATGCAGCAATACCACACTCATCAGTGCTGTCATAGGAAAAGCATTGCTGCATATTTTTTGGGAGGATAAATGTTGCCCAAATAAAATAGTGTGATCGTTGAGAACTGTAGGAGGCCAGAAGGTCCCCTCAGAGGAGGCATTAGATTTTGCTTGAAGGTAGGGTAGAATTTGCTCATTGGGGGACTGCATGGAAGTGAGAATGGGTATAGTGTATGATTAAGTTAGCAGCCACACTTCAACACAGTTTCTCTATTCCAGAGCAATGCTTCTTAAATGGTCATTATAATATCTAGATTGCATGCAGCAGTCTCATTATGTGGACTGTACAAGTAGCCCTCATTTCCTGAGAAGAGTGGTCTGTGGTGGTTGGGTAGCACATTGCCAGCTTTTTTGCAGATTTCCAAATCCCACAGGGCCAGGCTGAGCTGGCAGCTACTCTCTTTCATTTGGATTGTACTTCAGGGAAGGGCCTGAGAACCTGCTTATCTACCTTCTTTCCAGTGCTGCTTGTGCTATGTGCCTAAACTGGGCCTAGCTGGAACATGAGTTTGCTGATGGGTGGGTAGGGTGGCAGGGACTACTGGATTTTGGGAATCCACTGAATGGACTGTGGTTTGGCAGGAACTATTTGCTTTACTTTGTGTTTGTGTATCATTATAGGACTTTTGTCTTCATCTTTGGCCAGCTCAAGGTTAAACTACTGAAAGTTGCATTTGAACTGGAACATTTCTCATTTTAACTGGCTTTAAATATTAAGACCATTAATGGTTGTATCTCTAGCTGAGCTCTTTGAGAGATAAGGTGGCTTTGGCTGCTGTGGGAGCCAGTTTGCAAGGCAGGAAGCAGAAGTGTGTGAAGGCAAGATAGAGAAATCTCTAGCAGAGTTGTAATCTTATGCTCAGAGCTTTGGGTCTGTATGAGTGCAAGGTAGAGCTAGGTCCTTTACAGAGTTTGATGGACTTTACCTGGAGCATATGCCTCAGAGGGATAATATCATTTTTTAAAAAGAATAGTTCATTGATTTTTAAAGAGAGAGGAAATGAGAGGGAGACAGAGAAATATTGATGTGAGAGTAAAACATCGATAGGCTGCTTCCTGCACATCGCCTACTGGGGATAGAGTCCACAATCAGGGCACATACCCTGACCGGGAATTGAACTAGCCATCTTTTGGTACATGGGATGATGCCCGACCAACTGAGCCACCAGCTTATTCTCAGTGCACAGATCTTTAAATGGCAGTTAAGGAAAAGAGAATGTTGAAAAAGGAATGGTGAGGGGAAACACCCTATGAGGGGAGAACATTTCATACCATCCTAAGTCTGGGCAATAATATCATTTTTAAAGCAACCAGGGCTATAGTATATTTTTTTTATCCCAAGGCAACTCTTCTGTTAGGAACCCAGGACTCTTTAGTTTACCCTTAGAGACCACTCCAACCCTGTTTTTGCAGGTTCAGCATTCTAGCATTCAGATATCCCATATTCCCTAAGGCCAAGCCAATAATGTCTTCTCTGGGAAGGCTTTCCCTGACCCTTAAGAGAGAATTAATCATCTTGCTTCCACAGAACTTGGTATTTCCTTATATCCTGATTACTGTCTTCTCCACTAGTAGGTTAAGTCCCCCCCACCCCCACCCCCACCCCCACTTCCCATAATGCTATTGTGCTTTAGTAAAAAAAAAAAATGTTATTTGCTAGTGACCATAGCTTTTTCCCAAAGAACCACATGCCAATTCAAGTTCCCCTCAAAAATAAAAAATCTTCTGGAATACATGGAAAAATACAACAAAGAACAAACACAACTTTTCTTCATTCTTCCTCTTCATATATCTCCCATAGTCATATTAGTAAGACTTAAAGAAAACAAATTATATATGAAGTTCACATAAACAATAGAAGCAAATGAATTAGTTGAAAAATGACTCCATCTCTAACAAGGAATCAAAAACTAAAAGGTAAGCTTTTAAAAAAATCATTATATATATTTTAATTTTTATTTTAAAATATGTTTTTATTGATTTCAGAGAAGAAGGGAGAGGGAGAGAGAGATAGAAATATCAATGATGAGAATCATTGATTTGCTGTCTCCTGCATGCCCCACACTGGGGATGAGCCTGCAACCTGGGCATATGCCCTGACTGGGAATTGAACTGTGACCTCCTGGTTCAGAGGTTGATGCTCAACCACTGAGCCACACTGGCCGGGCTAAAAGGTAAGCTTTTGAACGCAGTTTTTTGTTGTTTTTTAATTGTGTGGCTCTAACATATAAGTTGTACACAAAATGAACATCAGTAATGAAGAGTGACTGACTGAATGAGTTAATGGAGGAATTTTAGTACTTTTCCTTATTAGAAACTCAAGATCCCACCAGAGTTAATTTGGTGGGTAAACCTCAGGCTTGGGCCAAATTTGATGTCTTCTGTATAGACTTCAAATGGTATGAAATGTTCTCCCCTCATAGGGTGTTTCCCCTTGCCATTTCTTTTTCAGCATTCCTCTCTTTTCCTTAATTGCCATTTAAAGATCTGTGCACTGAGAATGAGCTGGTGGAGGGGAATGTTTCCCTAAGGACATTGTGTCTAATGGAAACCAAGACTTGTGGTTGATCAATGCACTGACTAAGTCATTGACTTTGAGGCATCAAGGGAGGATGCATGGGTATATGTAAGCAGAGTTTGGTTTGTGTACATGTGTAATGAGGGGTGGAGAGAGGAGTGGGAATGGGAGTGATGGTAAGATGAAAAGAGAATGGTCAGAGAAATCTAGAGTTTTTAACTCTTCTTCAATACCATGTTTTGGATTTTTCCTTTTTGTGATGAGTCAGAGTAGTCTAGTAGAAAGAGCAGAAGTCAAGAGATTGACTTTCTTCCGTCACCAACTCCCTAGACCACCTAGGAAAAACCATTGCTGCTCTATTGGTCTTATTTTCCTCATTTATTTAGTGGGATCAGTAATATCTGCCCTATCTGACTCCTTTGACTGTTGTGAGGATTTGTGAGATGTTGGTTGAGAAAGCAGAACAAAGATGATGGTGCTCTGATCAGAGCAGGAAAAGAGTATAGAAACTATATAACTAGAGGCCTGATGCACAAAATTCATGCAAAAAGTAGACCTTCCTTCCCCTGGCTACCAGCACCGGCTTCCCTCTGGCACCTGGGACCCGAGCTTCCCTCCGGCCACTGGCAGGTACCCAGGACCCCGGCTTCCCTCACAGCCCTGGCTTTGTCTGGAAGGATGTCTGGTCTAATTAGCATATTACACTTTTATTATTATAGATAGATAGATGGGGATGACTGTAAGGCCAGTTGTCCCAGTAAAAACCTCTATTGTCTCTGACTTACCTCCATCAGAGCATGTACCAAGCTGTCTTGCCATTGTGTTTACATAGGTAGGTATTAAGAATACTAGAGGCCTGGCACATGAAATTCGTGCGCAAGTACGATCCCTAGGCCTGGCCTGTGATCAGGGCCATCTTCCCTGGCTGCCTGCAGCCGGCCCCACCCCCTGCTGCCACCCACTCTCCAGTTCTCCGTTCGCCATCAGGTGATGGAAGCCTGCTGGCCGGGGAAAGGAACTGAGAGGTGGTCAGTGTGCCTCATAGTGACTGGTCGAGCGGTCGTTCTGGTCATTCTGCTGTTAGTGTCAATTTGCGTATTACCCTTTTATTATATAGGGTGCACGGGGCGGGGGTCCCTCAGCCTGCCCTGCACCCTCTCCAATCCAGGACCCCTCGGGGAATGTCCACCTGCAGATTCCCACAGGGATCGGGCCTAAACTGGCAGTCGGACATCCTTCTCACATCTGGGACCACTGGCTCCTAACTGCTCACCTGCCTGCCTGCCTGATCACCCCTAACCACTCTCCCCTGCCGGCCTGATCGCCCCTAACTGCCTCTGCCTCGGCCCCCGCCACTGTGGCTTTGTCCAGAAGGATGTCCAGAAGATGTCTGGTCTAATCAGCATGTTACCCTTTTATTAGTATAGATAGGCTGTCTGGCTGATGTGGCTCAGTGGTTGAACATTGATCTATGAACCAGGAGGTCATGGTTCAATTCCTGGTCAGGGCACATGCCCGGGTTGCGGGCTTGAGCCCCAGTGTAGGGTGTGCAGGAGGCAGCCAGTCAATGATTCTCTCTCACCATTGATGTTTCTCTCTCTCTCTCCCTCTCTGAAATCAATAAAAAATATATATATTTTTAAAATTCATAAAATAAAAAAGAATATAGGCTTTCTAGTCAAGCTGCATGGGTTTGAATCTTTATATTTACAACTTACTGGCTGTGTGCTCTTAAACAAGTAACTTAATTTTTCTGTGCCTTAGTTTCCTATCTGTAAAATGAGGAGAATAATAGTAACTGCCTCACTGAGTTACTGTGAGAATTAAATGAGGTGGAAAGTGCCTGGTATATAGTAAACATTCAAACATGTATGTATTATTATAATAACTAGAGGCCCGATGCATGAAGATTTGTGCAAGAATGGGCCTTCCTTCCCCTGGCTGCTGGCACTGCCTTCGGTCCTGTCTGGAGCTGCCTTTCTGCCTTCCCACGCTGCCCAGAGGCCTGGAGTGGCTGGGGCGGTGCCTGTGTATGCAAATTAACCCACCATCTTTGTTGGGTTAATTTGCATACTCAGTCCTCATTGGCTGGTGGGTGTCGTGATGGTCCGGTCAATTTGCATCTTTCTCTTTTATTAGTGTAGGTTATTAGTTAATAGTCATTTACCTAATTGGAACTCCCATAAACCAGGGAACATGTTTATTTTTTCATTGTATCTCTAGCCTTTTTCATTGTATTCAACCCTTATCACAGGGTTGAAACAGCAGGTACTTGCTAAGAATTTCTTTTTTTTAAATTGAATTGTGACATTGGTTAATAAAATTATGTAGGTTTCAGGTATACAATTCTATAAAACATCATCTGTATATTGTATTGTGTGTTCACCACCATAATTCAAGTCTCCTTTCATCACCATTTATCCCCCTATGCTCTTTTCTACCTCCCTCTACCTTTTCTGCCTCCACAACGCCCCTCCCCTCTAACCAGTGTCAGTCTCTTCTCTATGATCTGTTTCTATTTTATTTGTTAGTTTATTTTGTTCATTAGATTCCACATATAAGTGAAATCATATGGTCCTGGTCTTTCTTTGACTGGCTTATTTTACTTAGCATAATGCTCTCCAGGTTCATCCATGCTGTCAGAAAGGGTGAGATTTCCCTTTTTTTTTTTTTTTTTACGTCCAAGTACTATTCTATTGTGTAAATGTACCACAACTTTTTTATCCACTCATCTACTGATGGGTACTTGGGCCATTTCCAAATCTTGGCTATTGTAAATAATGCTGCAGTGAACAGAGGGATGCATATATTCTTTCAAATTAGTATTTTGGGTTTCTTTGTATATATTCCCAGAAGTGGAATTGCTGGATCACAAGGTAGTTTCATTTTTAATTTTTTGAGGTAACTCCATACTGCTTTCCACTTTTGCTGCACCGATCTGCATCCCTACCACATCCTTACCAACACTTGTTGGTTATTAATCTATTGATGATAACCATTCTGACAGGTGTGAAATGATATCTCATTGTGGTTTTAATTTGCATTTCTCTGATGATTAGTAACGTTGGGCAGTTTTTCATGTGTCTAGTGGCCATCTTTGGAGAAGTATCTATTCAGGTCCTTTACCCATTTTTAAATTGTGTGTGTGTGTGTTTCTAAATTTTGGGTATCAACTCCTTATCAGAAGTATCATTGGTAGATAGGTTCAACCATGCAGTGGGTTGTCTTTTCATTTTGTTGATGGTTTCTTTTGCTGTGCAAAAGGTTTTTTGTTTGATGTAGTCCCATTTGTTTATTTTTTCTTTTGTTTCCCTTGCCCGAGTAGATAATATTACAAAAAATATTGCTATAATAAATGTCCAAAATTTTACTATCTATGTTTTCTTCTAAGATTTTAAAGTTTATTTTTGTGTATGGTGTAAGAAGATGGTCTAGTTTCATTTTTTTGGCACATATCTGTTCAATTTTTCCAATTCCTTTTATTGAAGAAACTGTCTTTACTCCATTGTATGATTTTGCCTCCTTTGTCAAATATTAACTGACTATAAAGGTATGGGTTTATTTCTCGGATCACTATTCTGTTCCATTCATCTATATATCTGTTTTTATCCCAGTACCATACTGTTTTTCTTTTTAAATTTCCATTTACAGTTGACATTTAGTTTTTAAAAAAATATTTTTATTGATTTCAGAGAGGAAGGGAGAAGAGAGAGAGAGACAGAAACATCAATGATAAGAGAGAACCATCGACCAGCTACCTCCCGCACACCCCACACTGGGGATCGAGCCCGCATCCTGGGCATGTGCCCCCAACCGGAACTGAACCCGGGACCCTTCAGTCTGCAGGCCAACACTCTATCCACTGAGCCAAACTGGCCAGGGTAGTACCATGCTGTTTTGATTACTATGGTCTTGTGATATATTTTGATATCAGGTAATGTGATTCCTCTAACTTTGTTCTCTCTCAAGATTGCTGTGGGTATTCAGGGTCTTTTGTGGTTCCATATACATTTTTGGAATATTTGTTCTAATTCTGTGAACTATACCATTGGTATCTTGATAGGAATTGCATTGAATCTATAGATTGCTTTGGATAGTATGGACATGTTAATGATGTTAATTCTTCTTAACACATGAACATGGTATATGCTTCCAGTTATTTGTATCTTCTTTAATTTCTTTCTTCAGTGTCTTATAATTTTCTGGGTAGAAGTCTTTTACATACTTGGTTAAATTTATTTTTAGGTAGTTTTTTGATGCAGTTGTAAATGGGATTGTTTTCTTAGTCTCCCTTTCTAATAGTTTATTATTGGTGTATAAAAATGCAACTGATTTCTGGGTATTTATTTTGTATCCTGCTACTTTACTGAATTAATTTATCAGTTCTAGTATTTTTTGTGTAGAATATTTAGGGTTCTCGATATATAGTATCATGTCATCTGCAAGTAATGACAGTCTTCCTTTTAAATTTGGATGCCTTTTATTTTTTTCTTCTTGTCTGATTGCTGTGGTTAGAACTCCCAGTACTATGTTGAATAAGAGTGGTGAACGTGGCCATCCTTCTCTTGTTCCCGATCTTAAAAGGAAATTCTTATAGTTTTTGCCCATTGCGTATGATGTTGGTTGTGGGTTAAGAATTTCTTAAATGAAATTTAAGTTTGACTACTAAATCTGCCATATACAGATACTAACTTTTTGACTGTGCCCAAGAGACTTGTCTTTTCTAAGCTCCAGTTTCTATATGTTAATAGAAATCATAATCTTCTTCTTGCAGGGCTGATGTGAGAGTTGAATATATATTAAATTCTAGGTATCGTGTAAATGTAGTTCCCCTCCATACTTGCCAGCTGTGTGTATGTGGGGCCGAGAAATCTGCTACTTCCTATAGTACCCCCCTCATAGCCTGCTGAACACTGAGTTGCTTCTGAGGTGATGTTTTCTGGATATTTGGGTTTAGGACAGAACAAGGAA
Organism: Myotis myotis; assembly: GCF_014108235.1. NCBI lineage: Eukaryota > Metazoa > Chordata > Mammalia > Chiroptera > Vespertilionidae > Myotis > Myotis myotis. The sequence continues at coordinate 41,358,612 of NW_023416314.1, forward strand.
GTGTAGTACCTTGGGATTTCCCTTAGTGTTTCCAGCCTTTTCAGTCTGCCTGCCCTGCTTGTTCTTTCTCGATTCTAAGTTCCTAGAATAGCCAGATTTTTTTTTTTTCTGACTCTTAGTTTTACAAAGTGTCTTAATCAGCCAGAGCACTTTTGTTTGGCTCCTTTAAGCTTGCTCTGTTTGGACCTTGTCATTCTTTGTTAGCTGTTACTACATCCTGCTTTTTTTCAGTTTCCTAACCTGTTGTACTTTTTCCAAGGCCAAAATAGCCCCCACATCATTGGAGGTAAATCACTTTATCTAGTTGATTTTAACCAGTGAGAAGCACACTGGCCTGTAAGGTAGAAAAACTGAATTTCAGTGCTGGCTCTGCCACTGTCTAGCTGTGTGACCTTGTGTACTAGTAAGTCTCTTTCCCTCTCTGGGTATCAGGCTTACCAGCATTAAATTAAAGGATTTGACCAAGTAAGTGGTTTCTAAGGGTCCCTAAATTCTGAGTTTAGACAAATCATGTTTTTGGGAGGTACTTAGCTTCCTCATCTGTAACGCCTAAGAGATTGTACTGAATAATTTATAAAGTCTCTTCTAGGCCTGAATATTTTCTCCTCCTTTTCTCCCCTCCATTTTGTATTGCTTTCTGGAGCATTTCTGCAACGGTTAATAGCTGTGGACAGGAAACCCTTGAACACTTCTAACTTGGCAAAGGTTGCTGCTCCCTCTGAACCTTATCCCAGCCCATTTCCTGTGTTTACAGCATTTGGGTTTTTCACTTAGTGACAGGCCTGACTGGTCGGTCGTACTTCAGTTCTCTCTCCATTGCTTGGTGTAGGATACACCAAAATGAGCCTCAATTTGGGAATTGGGAGACAGGTTTTCAGATTCTATTCAGCTCTGTGACCTTAGGCAAGTGATTCCCCTCTCAGAGTTCAGTGTCGTCATCTGTAAAACCAGAGAGTTTAACTAGTGAGTCTTTCTGGTTCTGATATTACAGGATATGAATATTTACATCCCTTTTACCCTCCCCCCCCCCCCCCCAAAGGATTCTCTGTTTAGCCTGTTTCTTTGGCATATTCCCACCCTGGGAGGGGATCCAGCGGTGCTCCCTTTGCATTTCCTATATGGGGAAAAATAAAAGGAAGAAAGGAAGCTGAACAGCTACCCCAGGTCCAGATTGGCAACAGAGAGGAGTTGAGGTGGAGAGTTGGTATGATTGAATTGCTCAACAAATCAGGTGGACACCAGTATGCAGTTATTCTTATCAGGACTCTGGAGACAGACAATATCCCAGTTCCAGCCCTGCATTCACCATATGTGTGATTTCAGCAAGTCAGTGTATCTAGACCAGTGATGGCGAGCCGTTTGAGCTCGGCGTGTCAGCATTTTGAAAAACCCTAACTTAACTCTGGTGCCGTGTCACATATAGAAATTTTTTGATATTTGCAACCATAGTAAAACAAAGATTTATATTTTTGATATTTATTTTATATATTTAAATGCCATTTAACAAAGAAAAATCAACCAAAAAAATGAGTTCGTGTGTCACCTCTGACATGCGTGTCATAGGTTCGCCACCACTGATCTAGACCTTAGTTTCCTCCTTCCAAATTAGGGATAATGAAAGTACTAACTATACAAACTGATAAAAGAGACAACAGATGTAGAAGTCCCAGCATAGTTTCTGACATATTTATCCCGCCTTTCTTACTTAGACAGTTATAATGTACTTACTTCTATTCTTGTTGAGATAGCAGGAGGATACTCAAGTCCCACTGCAGTGGAGCTAACAGGGCAGCTGGAGACGGAATTCAATTATGGTTAGAAGAAAACTTATAAGGTGTTGTTTCCAGTGATAGTAAAATCTTTGTTTTACTATGGTTGCAAATATCAAAAAATTTCTATATGTGACACGGCACCAGAGTTAAGCTAGGGTTTTCAAAATGCTGACACGCTGAACTCAAAAGGTTTGTCATCACTGGACTAGACTGTGCTCAGTGCTCTGACCTCCAAGGGGAAGACTCATGGGGCCTGGAGTGGTTAATGAAGGTTTCCTGGTGGAAAGGTTCCCTGGGCCTTGAAGGGTCAGTAAGTCTTAAACATGAGGAGCTGGAGGAAGAGTAATTCTAGGTAACCATCTACCCTTTATCAACTCTGGTGCTTTATATAAGTCAGTTTCACATACATCTCTCTCTTCATCTAGGCAGTTATTGTCCAAGAGACTTATCACTTTTCTTCTTAAAATTTTAAGACAAAAAAATTAAGATAAGGGGAAAATATAACATTTATTCAGAAAAAAAACTGGTTTTACTTTAATCAATGGGCTAGTTTGCTTTTGTAATCTTAGATACTTAGAAAACTATTATTATGCCACAATTTTACAAATGAAGAAACAGTGCCTCCCAAAGGTTAAATAACTTTTTCAGCTCAATATTAATGTTACAATGACAAATCAAAGGAGCCCTACATAATAATTGAGTACAGCCAGTTTAGAAGATATGTATAATTTAGTAGTTCTCACCTGAGTTTGTTCACCTAAGTTCTCAGTAATCTGTAATAGAGTCTTTCTGTGCTTAAGATGGTGACCTTATTCCTGGCTCTTATCTATACTTACCTTTTGCTATTAGCAGTAATTCCCAATTCTCTAGATCCCCAGTTCTACCACTGACTTCAGTTCTACCTCCCTACCTCAACCATAGATTCCTTAATTCTTTTACCAAATATTTACCAAGCACCTATATGCCATACTAGAGATGGATACAAATATAAGTTCCTGCTGGATTTTTCAATGTAGTGGTTAAACAGTTACAACAGAAACAACTTGATAGTGATTGAACACTTATTGTGTGTAGTGCTCCATTAGAAATACTTTATATGTATTAACTAATTTCATTATTTTTGAAAAACACATTTCATTCTTATAAGTCTTATGAGGTAGGTACTATTTTCTCCTTATTTTAAAGAAAATGAAACAGAGGCATAGAGAGGTTAAATAATTGGTCTAAGTTGTGATAGAATCTTAGGGACTATGAGAGCACAGAAGAAGGGCTTCTAATCTAACTCTAATCCTAGGAGTCAGTGTAGACAAGACTTGCTGGAGGAATTAGAAAAAGCCTAAGTAGAATCTTGAAACTTGAGTAGGAATTAGATTTAGAATGGGGCAAGGATACTGCAGTCAGTGGGAGCATTATGTACAAAGCCACAAAGTGAGCCTTGCTATTTATGGAATTGAAAGAAGTTGAGTGGGTGGCATGGAGTACGACTAGAGAACGTGGTAGGGACTACTCTTGAAAGCTTTGTATGCTTTGCTACCTGATATTCTTTATATAGGCCAATGGTTCCCAATCTCAGGAATAAGAAGCCCTGAAAGGTGGGGGGAGGGGGGAAGGCGGGGGATCCTTGAAAGGTGTTTCATGAATCCATATTATTTTCTCAATCAATCTTTTCTTTTTTTTTAATCCTCACCCAAGGACATGCTGAGGGGGAGAGAGAGAGAGGGGAGAGAGAGAGAGAGAGAGAGAGAGAGAGAGAGAGAGAGAGAGAGAGAGAGAGAGAGAGAGAAGAGAGAGAGAGAGAGAGACATGTGAGAGAAATATCCATCAGTTGCCTTTCCTATGCTCCCTGACTGGGGATCAAACCTGAAACCCAGGTTTGTGCCCTGACCTAGAATCGAACTGGCAACCTTTCGGTGCATGGGACAATGCTCAACCAACTGAGGCTACTCCGGTTTGGTTCAATCAAACATTTTTAAATCAGTGGATACTAAAAATACAACTATTATTATGTGGAGCTATTTTGAATTCCTCATTGAAAAATGTTAGGAATTACTGTTATAGGAATTTGGGAGCCCTGCAAAGAGCTTTTTTAAGTTAAAATTTTTGTTAAAAAAGGACATATGTAATACTTTCAACAATAAAGATTTAAAAAATTGTTGTTGAGATAATTGTAGATTTACATGCAGTTTTAAGAAATAATACAGAGAAATCACAGGGAAATTGTGCAAAGTTTCCTTCACAGTAACATTTTGAAAACCTGTAGTAGACTATCACAACCAGAATACTGACATTGAAAGAAAATCCACCAATCTTGTTCAGATTTCCTCAGTTTTACTGTACTCATGTGTGTATATGTATGTGTGTAAGTTCTTTTCTAATGCACAAAGATCCTTGCTCTTCTATAACCATAGCCTTTCCTCCTGCCCACTTTCCTGTCCCTAACATTTCTAAAATTTTATACTTTCAAAAATATGTTATATAAATGGAATCATAGAATAGGTAAATTTTTTGGGATTGACTCTTTTTTCTCAGCATAATTCCCTGGAAGTTCATCCATGTAGTTATGTGTATCATTACTTGGCTCCATTTTGTTGCTGAGTAGTATTTCATTGTACATAAGTACCAGAGTTTAAATAACCATTCACCTGTTGAATAGACATATGGACTGATTCCAGTTTTTGGCTATTACACATAAAGCATCTATAAACATTTATGTACAGGTTTTTGTGTGAACCTGTGAAGGATTTTATTCAGGAGATTGGTCTACTCAGATTTGAATTTTAGAAAAATTATACCAACTGGGTTTTTTTGTTTGTTTTTTAAAATATATTTTATTGATTTTTTTGCAGAGAGGTAGGGAGAGGGATAGAGAGTTAGAAACAGCGATCAGCTGCCTCCTGCACACCCCCTACTGGGGATGTGCCCACAGCCAAGGTACATGCCCTTGACTGGAATCAACCTGGGACCCTTGAGTCAACAAGCTGACACTCTCTCCACTAAGCCAAACCGGTTAGGGCTATACCAACTGTTTTGGTAGAGGATGAGTTTGAGAGAAACTAGAGCAGAGACAGGGAGATCAGTGAGGAAATCAGTTATAGTAAACCCTGGTAAGATGTATTAGACTTGAACTTAGTTCTCTGTGAGCTGAAATATGCTTTGACCTAGAGGCCTTTCCTCAGAAATCACATCAGGCTTGTGCAGATGAGCGAGCAGGGTTGGGAGGTTGGGCTATAAGGAGGCCCAGGCACACTTCATTCTTGATAGTCCCCATTCAGGGGAGACACTCTGCTACCATAGCTGAGAACTGAATTAGGTAAGGAAGGACTGCCCACCTAGTTCTTGGAATGCTCATCCCTACTGCAAGGTTTCCCAGTAGATGTTCTTGATTATCTTAAGAAGAAGGGGGATCAGTTATTTTCGTTGTATTGTTTGAATGGAGGCTTATGTGGGACAGAAAGATGATGGGAAGCTCTCTTCTAGTTCTGGTCTCTTTTGGAGCCCAAGATTGTGTTCTCTGGTCAGTTAGCCAGCAATGGGCCTGGGAGACTTGAAGATGACCTCTTGTTGCTATAGAAACCGGAATCCACATTGTTTTTACCCCAGGCAGTGGTGTGCCTGGCTCCTCAGTGTTTATATCTTCAAGGCATTTATCACTGTGCTCTTAGGGCTGCTGTGATCAGGACTGATTGTTGGGAGCCAGCACCTCTAGAAGGGTGTAAATCTAGAGGGCCCACTAATGGGTGCAAAGTCTCTATCTAGGCAAGGGCATGGGTGCCCACCCCACCACTTTTAGGAAACTTTTCCCAGCAGAAAAGTTTTGAGTTGTCTGTAATTATTTTTTGGCCATCTCAATCCCTGACAAGTGCTGGCCAGAACACAAGAATGTTTGGGTTAGACGCCAGGTCAGAGAATTTAGGGTAGCTTTTGAACAAGTATGTGTTGATTTAATTTCTCTGGGTCTGTTACAGTTCTTGGCACAAATAGCTTTAGACTATAAAGACGTGTGGTGTATGGGACCCCAAGGCTAAGAAAGCGTATCTTCAAAATCTTTATGCAGCTTTCAGTTGTCCTTTGACCAGATATTGTGTTGCCCAGCACTGGGCTAGACACAGCAGAACACCAGAAAAATCAGCCTCCTCTTGATGTAGTTGGGAAGATAAGACTCCCAGGGAAAGCAAAGAATAGAGAAATGAAAAATGAATGACTAATATTTTTATAGGGCTTTGCTGTATTTACAGGCCTTTACTGATTTTTCAAATAAGAAAATTAATCCTCAGCAGTAATCAAGATATAAGGAAGTTAGAAGTCAAAGATCCACATCCACCACTTCTGCAGTTCAGCATGTATTTTAAATGTTGGGTGTTAGGGGTAGAGAGGAAGTTGGGTGGAGGCCAGAGAAGTATGTCTTACTTTTCTTTGTACTCCCAGTGTCTTTGGCTAGTTCAGCCATAGCTGGTTCAGTGTTCAGCAAATAGCTGATAGAAACTTATGTGTGTGACATAACAGCATGTGAGCACTGAACTTTTCAGTCTGTCAGAAAGGTAATAGTAGTAAAAGGGCAGGCAAATGGGCTGTTAAGCAGATGGACAAGAATTCAAAGCCCTGCAGGAGACTCAAGAGGAGACATGGGCGGGGGGGGGGGGGGGGGGGGGGGGTCAGAACAGCTAGAAGGCCCCTGCACCAAAAGCCTGAAATATTGAGGTCATGGCCTGCTTGGTGGAGACTAACTTTAGGATTAGCCATTTTCTTCTGGAAGGAGGCTTCTTGTGTGAGATCAAAGTTTGAAGAAAAAGAATACTGAGAGGAGCAAAAAAGTAGAAATGGGACACAACAGGGGTGGTTGAGGTTAAAACCCCTTCTTCCCCCGGTAGGACTGATGATTTCTTCATCTTTTCTAGCAGATGATTAGTTTTCATATGCTGAAACAGAAGGTAAGAGATCAACCAAAGGACTTGTATGCATGCATATGAGCATAACCAATGGACACAGACGGCGGGGGGGGGGGGGGGGGGGGGCTTAAGGGCATGTGCTAGGGGGTGGGGCGGCCGGGGAGTGGTGAATGGGGGGAAAAGGAGACTTATGTAATACTTTAAAGAATAAAGAATTTTTTTAAAAAAAGCATATTCCTTTGCTCTTTTTGCTCTTCCTAGCAGAATATACCAGAGACTCAGTATTTCTTCCCTAGTGCCTTTTAAAACTTTGTTTCTAACGAGGAAGGGCTTGCCTTTGGCTAGTGTGGGACACTGAAGGAGTTAAAACAAAACCAGAAAGTTTTGTTTTATCCTGCTTGGGGAATGGCAGAAGCCCAATTAGAACTTCTGTGTTTGCCCTTAATAGACTAAAAGTTACTGCTGGAACCTGCCCATATTTGTTGGCCTTGGAGAGTAAGAATTAGTAGTTCTAGAGAACCCTTTTGCACAGACTCATCTGGATCTCTCCTTGCTCAGGACATGGTATAGGAAGTTGTGTGGCTTTGAATCTGGTTCTGCCATTGTTTTGTTGGCCAACCTAGAGCAAAACAATCCCATTTCATGGCCTTCCAGTCCTCTAGTTGTAAATTGAGCAGTGACCCTTCAAAGCCCCTTCGACTCTGCCATTTGGAGTTTTAATATAATGAGGAATCCCAACATCCATTACTCCCACTCTATGTTCAGAGCTTTTGCAAGGTTGGTAAAAAGAACCCTTTGACTTTGGGTCCTTTAATAAATCAAACTATGTGAAATACTGTGCTTCTTGCTCTTGGGCCTGTTTTGCTTGGATTGCTCTCCCTCTGCCCACACTGTCTTCTACTTGTTCAAACTGGATTACCTCTGGTTTCTTGCCTCTTAACATATTCTACTTTGTATCTTTGTAATTCATGTTGTGCTCATTCTAGTACTTTTTGATGGCAAAAAGTATTGTTCATCACTGTTTGAATTTGTCTCTTCATGCAACAAGTTCATCTGGGCATTCATTTGTTCATTCAACAAATGTTTATTGAAGATCAGTGGGTATGCCAGGGACTTTGCTAGGTATTAGGTATTGGCTAGAAGCCAGAATTCAACCATAAGGAAGACAGCCATGATTCCTGCTGCTATGAACCTTACAGTTTAGTGGAGAAAACAGACATTAAGTGAATTATCACACAAATAATTACAATAGTGAAGTGTTATCGATGAAAAATATAGGTGCTTTGGAGAATGTACAATGTGGACCTAAACCAGTTTGTGAGAGATGAGTCAAGGAAGAGTCTTTGAAGAAAAAGTATTTAAACTGAAACCAGCAGCATCAAGTCAGAGTTTGCAGGTCAAAAAGGAATGAAGAGCCTTTCACATAAAAGGAATTCTAGGTGATTCTTAACCTTGGCTACACATTAGTGTCACCAAGTAAAAGACAGTATATGCAGCAACAGGATTGGTGCTTCAAACTGGTGGTTACTGTTGGGATTATAAAATGATACAACTATTTTGGAAAACAGAATGTCATTATTTTAAAAGTTATTCAGCCCTAGCTGGTTTGGCTCAGTGGATAGAGCATCAGCCTGCGGATTGAAGGGTCCTGGGTTCGATTTCAGCCAAGGGTATGTGCCTGGGTTGCGGGCTCAATCCCCAGTGTGGGGTGTGCAGGGGGCAGCCAATCAGTGGTTCTCATCATTGATGTTTTTATCTATTTCTCCCTCTCCCTTCCTCTCTGAAATCAATTAAAAAAAATAAAAGTTAAACATACCCCTATTATATAACCTAGCAGTCCACTCCAAGTGGAACTCAAGATAAAAATGAGAACTCATTTTCACTTTAAAAAGTTATTCACTTTATTTGTGCCGAAACCGGTTTGGCTCAGTGGATAGAGCGTCGGCCTGCAGACTGAAAGGTCCCAGGTTCGATTCCAGTCAAGGGCATGTACCTGGGTTGCAGGCACATCCCCAGGGGGTGTGCAGGAGGCAGCTGATCGATGTTACTCTCTCATCGATGTTTCTAACTCTCTATCTCTCTCCCTTCCTCTCTGTAAGAAATCAATAAAATATATTTAAAAATAAATAAATAAAAAGTTATTCACTTTATTTGTAACTAGAGGCCCGGTGCACAGATTCGTGCACTGGTGGGGTCCCTCAGCCTGGCCTGTGGGAATAGGGTCGAAACTGGTTCTCTGACATCCCCTGAGGGGTCCCAGATTGCGCGAGGGTGGTTCTCAGGTGACACACCCTGGAATCGTGCTCCCTCCTCTTTGGTTCTGGGTGCATCACCCAAGAACCGCCACTGCCAAGTCACTGCAGCTCAGCAGCTCCTGCGTTGAGCCTCTGCCCCCTGGTGGTCAGTGCACATCATGGCTACCGGTTGGAGCACCTGCCCCTCTGGTGGTCATTGCATGTCATAGCTACCGGTCAGACGGTTGGACAGTCACAGGCTTTTATATGTATAGGTAGCTAAAAACTGATGAATGGATAAACAGTGGTACATCTAATCATTGGAATACTACTACTCAGTGATAAAAAGGAAGAAACTATTGATAGTAAAGAACATGATAGAATCTCAAATCATGCTGAGCAAAAGAAGCCAGACAGAAAAGAGAACATACTGATGATTACACTTACTTGAAGTTCTAGAACATACAAAACTAAGATATAATTATAGAAATCAATCAATGATTTTGTGGGGAACAGGATGATGGTTGACAGTGAAGGGTTAAGTGGGAACAATTTAGAGTGATAAAAATGTTCTATATTTTGATTGGGGTGATGGTTATATTGGCGCATATATTTGTCAAACACATTGAACTGTTCACTTAAAATGGGGGCATTTTATTGCTTCAGCTATATCTTGAAAAATGTCAAGAATAGGCATAACTTGTCTATGATGATAAAATTCAGAATAGGGGTTACCATTGTCAGGAGAGGGGGTGGGTAGCGGTCATGCTTGTCTTAATTCAAAAGGGACCAGAGGGAGGGAGTCATCCTGGAGTGTTGGGGATGTTTTACATCTTGATTTTGATGGTGGTTACGTGGATATATACATATGATCCATATGTTTACTAGTATGTGTGCACTTTACTGTATTTATGTTATGTCTCAAAGAAAGAACAAAAAACACACCCCTTACCCAAACCAAACCCATACCTAGGTCCCATTTATAGAGATACTGATTGAATTGATCTGGGATGGGGTCTGGGCATCAGCAACTTAAGAGCTCCTTGGGTGAGTGTAATATGCAGCAGGAGTTGAGAACCACTGTGCTGTGTGCAAAGGAGGAAAGGAAATAACTGGAAACTGAAGGAGTTGCTGGACATGACACCAAAGGCGACAGGTGGCCGATCATGCTGGGCCTTATAGGCACCCTACCGTTTTCATATATAACACTTTTCAAAATTGTAATTGAACTTTATCTTAAGAATGAGAAGCTTCTGAAGGGCTTTAAGTAAGATGACTTGGACAGTTTCAGCTGATGTGCATGCACTAGCACTATCTATATCTAGCATTCCTGCTGAGCTTTCCCAGGGTAAGGAGGGGATTCTGATCCCATTAATAGTCACTGCAGAGCTTGCCTGGGGCTGGCTGGGGGGTGAGGTGGTGAAAAGGGAGAAATTATTCTCACAGATGAGGCCCCTGTTGGTAAAATTTAGCAATTTCCAGATTCCCCAGGTTCCAGTCAAGCACTAAGGAATAGTCTGACCAGTGCCCTTCTCTACCCTAATCTGTACTGTCTTCCCTGACTGCTGTTTCTCACTTCTTTCCCTTTGGGCTTATGTCTCACATCAGACAATCAATTGTCAGGCTCAACTGGAGTGGCTCTGCTTTGCTTTGCATGCCTGCAGGCATGTATTCTCTGGGGGATGAGTTACTATTTAGTGATAGGAAATGAAAGTGACAGGGAGAGAAGAGGCATTATTAGGTGGATGGTGGATATTAGTGGTGGGAATTGGGTTGTATTCAAGAATTCTCTTGCTGCCCTAGCTGCTTTGGCTCAGTGGATAGAGTGTCAGCCTACTGAAGGTTCCCAGGTTTGACTCTGGTCAAGGGCACATGCCTGGGTTGCAATTTGATCCCCAGTAGGGGGTGTGCAGGAAGCAGCCAATCAATGATTCTCTCTCGTCATTGATGTTTCTGTCTCTCTCTTCCTCTCCTTTCCTCTCTGAAATCAATAATATATATATATATATATATATATTAAAAAAAAAGGATTCTCTTGACTTTGGGGAGATATGTTTGGTTATTAATTCCTTCTTTTGTGCATTCATTCATTCAACTCATTCAGCCAGTATTTACCAATTTTATGCTTGACAGGGCATATGTTGGCGGGGCCATACTAGGTCCTGGGGTATAGTGTGAATCAAACTTAGTCCTTGCTGTTTTCTGGGTGGGCATGAGAATTAATACAAGAGTATGTACAAAGTACTTTGGACCTTCCAACAGTAAATGATTAACTCTGCTTGGAGAAAGAAGAAATTTGGACATGAGGAAAAGGACTTTGTGGTTTTGCCTGCCAGTGGTTACGTGGTCTACATACCATGGGAGTCACTAAGATCTTTGCAAGGGTCCAGAAAGTCAAATCCATTTTAATAATATGCTCAGATGCTATTTGCTTTTTTCACTGTGTACATTTGCAATGATGGTGCAAAAGCAATTAGTTGGTAACACTGCTGGCACCTTAACAGGAATCAAAGCAGTGGCACAAAACTGCTCTAGTTATTATATTCCTCATCTTCACGGTACTCTCAGTTTTTTAAAAATGTTTTTAATATAAAGAAGTAAAAATTTATTAATTTTGTTGTCTTATGAATATGTCTCTTTAGTATTCTGTGTGATGAAACAGGAAGTTATGCATATTCTGCTGTGTGTAGAAGTTTGATGTTTATTTCAAGGAAAAGCATTTGTGTGATTGAGTTGCAAACTGAACTACCTCCTTTTTTTTCAGGGAATACTATTTTTATTTTAAAGTATAACACAGACAGCCCTAGCCATTTTGGCTCAGTGGATAGAGTGTCGGCCTGTGGATTGAAGGGTTCCAGGTTCGATCCCTGTCAAGGGCTCATGCAGGAGGCAGCCACTCAATGTGTCTCTCTCACATCGATATTTCTCTCCCTTCCACTCTCTCTCTAAAAAAAAAAAAAAAAAAAAAAAAAAAAATCAATGGAAAAATATCCTTGGTGAGGATTAGCAAAAATAAAGTATAACACAGAAAACTATAATTACTCAGACTTATGTATTTGGCAGACATTTTCTTGAAAATGAAGGAAGTGAGTCTGTTACTTTAATGAAAATAACTGGTAATATTTGTTGCCAATGCTAAAATTTCAGCTTTTATTTTTAAAAAAATTGCCACTGTGAATTTGACAGCTTCCCCAGATTTTAAGCGTTTCAGATTAAATCAGTGGTGATATTAATATTTGTGATTATTTTGATAATGTATAAATGAATGTGTCAAATGAGCTCTGCCTAACTCATTGAATCAGTAGTTCCCTCCTCCCCTCACCCCAGGATATGTTTTTAGATTTTAGACAATGAGAAAAGGGGGGTGAGAGAGAAAGAAAAATTGATTGTCTGCCTCCTGTATGTGCCCCTGCATCCTAGGTATGTGCCCTCATTGGGAATTGAACCCACAGCCTTTTTTCTTTTTGGTGTACAGGAATGATGCTCCAACCAACTGAGCCACCTGGCCAAGGCTTGAATCAGTAGTTTCTAAATGACCAGTGCATTGTGTTACAAAATCACACATGGATAAAAAGATCTGTTAGAAGTGCAAGATAGGCCAATGGATTTTAATGTCATGGAGTACAAAAAGTTCATCCATATAGTTTCAGATTTTGTACTGCAACAAATCTTTAATAAATCTACTTGTCGAATTTTGGTGTAGTATCAGGGAAGAATGTTCACAATTATATGAAAGGTTATTAAAATACTCTTGCCTCTTCTTACTGCATATCTATGTTTTGATCTTCAATCAAAACAACACATTGAATGAGGAAACAGATATAATAAGACTGCAGCTGTCTTCTAGTAAGCCAGGCATTAAAGAGATTTGCAAAAATATAAAACAGTTCCACCCTTCTCATGAGTTCTTTCCAGAAAACAATTATTTTAAAAAATGTATTTATATTAACACATAGGAGAGTTATTGTTTTAAAATGAATTAATTGCTAAATATTAGAATTTGTGTTTTAATTTCTAATATGGTACATATCAAAGAGTTTTGGGTTTTAAAAATTTTAACCACCCCCAAAATTACAAAACCTGGTTCTGTGCTATTCTCTCTACTTAGAATTCTTCTCTTAGAAAATCCTACATATAATTGTAGAATTGGTATTTAGTTATTTATTCAAAAGACATTTACTGAGCATATAGCAAAACTGTTTTTTGCTTACTACTTGAGACATGGTCCGAAGCTCTTAAAAAAATCATAGTCTGATGGGGAAAACAAACTAAATAGACTGTGATAAATGTTACCCATGGTAGACATATAAATGTTGTGGGAGTCAGAGTTACTTGCTATCTCACCAGAACATATGACTGATCAATTTAATTGGACTGTACTTCCTGTATTTGATTCTTTATGATCTCACAAGGAAAATGGCTGAAGATGGAAATGGTTTATCTGTTGCTCTTGGAGGAAAGAAGGAAACTACAAATGTATTGAATGTCAGCTTTATGCAGGCCCTCAGCTAGGTGTATTTCTTTATTTCTTTATTTTTTAATCCTCACCCGAGGATATTTTTTCCATTGATTTTTAAAGAGTGGAAGAGAGAGGGAAAGACCGAGAGAAATATCTATGTGAGAGAAACACATTGATTGGTTGCCTCCTGCATGAGTCCTGGTCAGGGAGGAGCCTGCAACCCAGGTTTGTGCCCTTGGCCAGAATTTAACCCGGGACCCTTCTGGTCCACGTGCCGACACTCTATCCACTGAGCCAAACTGGCTAGGGCTAGGTGTTTTTATTTTTTAAATAATATTATCGCTTTTTAAAAAAATATGTTTTTGTTGATTTTAGAGAGAGGAGGGAGGGAGGGAGGGAGGGAGGGAGGGAGGGAGGAGGGAGAGAGAGAGAGAGAGAGAGAGAGAGAGAGAGAGAGAGAGAGAGGTGAATTGAGGATTGAGCCTGCAATTTGGGCAGGTGTCTTGACTGGGAATTGAACCAGCAATCTTTTGATGCATGGTACCAATGCTCAAGCAACTGAGCCACACTGTGCAGGGCCTTCTGCTAGGTGTTTTAACAAATGTGGTCTTAATTCTCACAAAAAACCTTATGGGACAGAAATAATTATCCTCATTTTGCAAATGAAATATTGGAGGCCCAGAGAATTTAAAAAACTTGTCCAATATAATATGGTTGTAACTGATAAAGCTGGGATTTTGATATATGTGTTCTGACTCCCAAATCTAGGGCTCCATTGCCATAATAATGTGTTGTTAAATTGGTGGATCTTCTAAGGTATTTCCAGATGGCTCTGGGAAACTTGCCAGATTGGAATGTATAAAAGAAAATAGAAAAGGTCTCAGGAAAGAGAGACAGCCTAGGAAATCCTTGGTTGGAGTTACTTGTGAATTTTGGCTGAATCATGCTTTCTTCTGGACAGGATTCTACAGCCATATGGGATATCAAGATTTTATACTCTCTTATCTTCAATCCCTCTAATCCTTCCCTATGCCAGATGATGCCAGCAGTAAAGGTCACCTGTCCGTTTGATCAGGTTACAAACCAGAGCCTGTTGTTTGAAGTATAAACTTCTTGGACTTGTTGTATATAGGCTTTTGGGAAAGGGGCTGGCTGACTCCAGGTACTTAGCCTGGAGACATGCAGTCCCTTGAGCTTGGTAAACGATTTCCATTATTTTAAAAAGCCTATTAGAAGTTGTGCTTTACGCCCTAGCTGGTTTGGCTTGGTGGATAGAGCGTCGGCTTGTGGACTGAAGGGTCCCAGGTTGGATTTCAGTCAAGGGCACATGCCTGGGTCGCAGGCTCGATCCCCAGTGGGGGGCGTGCAGGAGGCAGCCAATCAATGGTTCTCTCTCATCATTGATATTTCTAGCTCTCTCTCCCTCTTCCTTCCCTCTCTGAAACCAATAAAAATATATGTTTAAAAAATATTAATTAAAAAAAATAAGTTGTGCTTTACTTAGGCACATTTCCTTTATTCAGGCTAATGAAAGATTGGGTCAGAAATTTGTCAAGTCAGTGTGGTTCAGGTGTGCTACCAATGATTTTATAGAATAAGGGTTAGCAAACTATGAACGAGGGGTCAAATCCAGCCCACAGCCTGTTTTTGTAAATAATGTTTTGTTGGAACACAGCTAAGTTAATTTACTTCTGTTTTGTCAATTGCTGCTTTAGTGCTCAATGATAGAGCTAAGTAGTTGCAACAGAAACTATATGGCCCCTAAATCCTAAATTGTTTTTTGACTGGCCTTTTACAGAAAAAGTTTCCTGACCTCTAGAGTAACCTTGATTCTTTTATGGCACTTAGCACATAGTGTTTTAATCGCCTATCTCCCTCACTTTTAGCTCCTGGAGAGCAAAGGTGAGATCTAATTCATATCTTTATACCCCATTACAGAGACTGACATATGAAGAGCACTCAATAAATGCTGTTTAAATGGACATATCCTATGCTGATCAAAAGACTCTGATGGGCAATTATATGTGTCTTTCAGTAATACAGAAACAGGAATAAGGGAGTGAAAGTGTTATATTGGTTGTGCTAATCTTAGTGCTGTGTACTTTATCTATGAACTAGTCATTACTTATTGCTTTATTGCAATTGTTTTGAAAGGGTAGGATAGGAGTCCATAAATGAAAAAATCATGCCAAGAGCTCTTGTTGGTGAGAAAGTGAAAAACAATGCCTTAATCTTTGGCTACATTCTACTCTTCCCATTAGTACCCACTACTCCTTCCGCCCACCCTCTACTCCTTACTCCAAATTGGCAGGACAAATGTAGAAGAACATATGGTTACATGGATACTATTTTCCATGTATATGCATACTATTTATCTTACTATTTTGTATGCATACTACTTATCTTTTTTCTTTTATTAAGCCATTTCTTCAGTATACTACTTCTCACCAGTATTACCATTTGTGGCTTCCAGAAGATGAAAGAAACCTAAAGCTATCTGGTCACTTTGGCATAAAGGCAATTAGGTGAAGTGCTGGCCTGGGAATCAGTAGATGGGTTCTTTCTGTGGCTCTTCAGTTGCCTTTGACTTTGGACATATCAGTTAACATCTATGAACTTCAGTATTCAATATATTTTTATTAAATCACATCTGGGACATTTAAAAGTTTTTGTATTTTTTTAAAAAAAAGAAGTTGTGCTTTACTTAGGATAAACCTGGGTGTGGATGTGGATGCAGACTAATGAACGATTGGGTCAGAAATCTGTCAAGTCAGTGTGATTCAGGTGTGCTACCAATGATTTTAAAAGGATTTGAGCAACTAGCAAGTGGTAGGGAGATGGCCTGTTTTGTCACTGTCTGACCAGCAGACAAGTAAATGATTAAATGGATTAGAGTGTTCAGGTATTAGATCAGTGCCTTCTAGAAGGCTTTGAAGCAGTAGCTTCTTCCCTGTCTTTGCTTTCTCTCTTGATAGCATCTTCTATTATCTGGGAAGTTAGGGTCTTTCTTCTAACTTCTTTGGAGGTGTCAGAAGAATATTTTGCCTAGAAAGTAGTAATCAAGGTCAGGGTCAAAGGAAAAAGGAATTTTAGAATCTGGGAATTGGAAGAAATACTTGAAACTATAATTAAAATATGTCTTTTTTAAATAATGAACTTGAGGCCTGGAGAAAGGAAGTCACCACCCTAGAGCCACATTGTGGAGCTAAGACTAGTTTCCAAATTCTTTCTGCTGTATACTGTAGGTCAGGCTAGAGATGATTAGGTGTCATAAAAGAACTAGGGTGGCCTAGGCTGTTGTTCTGGTTTTACTTCTGCAGGACTGACTGTGGGTGATGGTGGACAGAGGAAGCTGCATCTCAGACTTCCCAAACTTTCAAATCAGATAAGCTTTGGACGTTAGATATCTGATAGATACTTGCTGAATGTAACTGTGGGAAGGCCTATGATGTGAAGGGTTTTCCAGGTAGCCATTATATGTCCCAGTAGTGACAAAGTGAACAAAAAGGAAACTACATATTATTTTAGCATTGGAATGAATCGGTGTTTTCTTGTTTCTAGAAAGATTGTATTAATTTACATTTGTTTATTGAGTGAATAAAAATATTTGAATATGTATTTATTTGATTACTAGTGAGGCTAAACTTTTCTCTATGTTCACAGGCTATTTGTATTTTCTCTCATTTATATTATTTTCTTTTTCTGAGTTACCTATTCATGTCCTAGATCAGTGATGGCGACTCTATGACACGCGTGTCAGAGGTGACATGCAAACTCATTTTTTTGGTTGATTTTTTCTTTGTTAAATGGCATTTATTTATTTATTTATTTATTTATTTATTAATATATTTTATTGATTTTTTACAGAGAGGAAGGGAAAGGGATAGAGAGTTAGAAACATCGATGAGAGAGAAACATCGATTCAGCTGCCTCCTTCACACTCCCTACTGGGTATGTGCCCGCAACCAAGGTACATGCCCTTGACCGGAATCGAACCTGGGACCCTTGAGTCCACAGGCCGACGCTCTATCCACTGAGCCAAACCGGTCAGGTAAATGGCATTTAAATATATAAAATAAATATCAAAAATATAAATCTTTGTTTTACTATAGTTGCAAATATCAAAAAATTTCTATATGTGACACAGCACCAGAGTTAAGTTAGGGTTTTTCAAAATGCTGACACGCCGAGCTCAAAAGGTTCGCCATCACTGTCCTAGATCCTAGTGTATTCCTAGTCCATGCTTGACTTCCCTGCAAAAGAACTATAAGGATGGGAAAGCATTGTCCTTAAATGGGGGAGCTCAGCAAATCCTTGGGGAGGCAGTTAAAGCTAGATGAAGCACTTTTCTCTCTGTATAAATAGCTGATTAAGTGGCTACATGAGGAGTCAGGTGCTAGAAGCTAAGGACAGAGACAGGTGGGTAATGGAGGTTGGGTGGCAGCCCCAGTAATGTTATCTCTTGCTTTTCCTGTACAGAGTTTTGCCGGATTGACAAGCCCCTGTGTCACAGTGAGGATGAGAAGCTCAGCTTTGATGCAGTCCGCAGCATCCACAAGCTGATGGATGATGATGCCAATGGTGATGTGGATGTGGAAGAAAGTGATGAGGTGAGCCCTCTCACCCTGCTGTTGCTCTCTTCTCTTCCTTTGTGAACAGTCCCTGAAAGCTCTCTAGACAGACTGTTCCCTGTGGAGAGATGGCTTTGATACTGGCTTGTTCTCTAGAAACTCATCCCTATCAGGGGAAGTGATTCTCAGCAGAGCAGTCCTTCAGGAGCCAGCTGTTCAGAGTGCAGGCCTTATGTCTGTATCTCTGCCTGGACTGGCTCCCACTTACCTACCAGCTAGAAGCACAGCACTGACTGAGCTGTGCTATTTGAGAGGGAGAGAGAGCCCCAAGGTTGGTCTTTATAGTCCCCCTGAATCTTCTTGCAATCCTGCTGTAGACAGAGGGCATCAATCTGTTCTTACTCTGTGCTCAGCCCTGTGTTGGCAAGTGGGAGAGAAGGCGAGACAGATCTTGCCCTCTAGGAGCTTATACTCTATTTGGGAAGAAGAAACAAATGGTCCTAAAAATATCATTCTTAATTCCAGGCTGCAGTTGCTGGGAACCAGTTGAGTAGTCCAGATAGTAAAAGTGAGAAGAATCTCTAAATGGAAAAAACTATGTTATTGTTTCACATTTTGGCATTACTACAGTTCCAATTCCAGAGAGGCCAGAAAACGAAGTCATCATGTGTGAAAAGATTTAAAGGTTTCAATTAATTTCAAGCTCAACATGAACCAGCAGTTTGGTGAAGCTGCCAAGTTTGCCAAATCTTTAATAGTGATATGGTGTATATCATGAGGGAGGAATTCTTAGTCTCCTCTCTCTGCTGTTTAGCTCACCTTCAAGTTTTGAGTTCAGTTTTGGATCTCACCTCATCAAAGGCATTTGTAACAGTGAGAACCTATACAGAGAAGCATGACGTGGCTGATGAAGAGCACAGAAACTATGAAATGGAGACCATTCAATATTAAAAAGTGTCTATTATATATGCGCCAGCCACAGTTCTAGACATGGGGATGTGGCAGTAAGTGGGGCAGACACATCTGTCCTCACATAATTTACAGTCTAGTGAAGAAAATTTAGCCTGGAAAAGAAAAAACTTGGGTAATACAATTTCTGTTTTCAAATACATAAGAAATGGAGGAATAGACTTACATAACAATGATGATAACGATGAAAACCACAACACTAGCTATGATTTATTAAATTCTTATACTATGTGAGGCACAGTGTTAAGCTTTTTGCATAGTTCTTCTTTTTTATTTTAACCCTCACCCGAGGATATCTTTTCCATTGATTTTTCTTCTTTTTTAAAAAAAAAATATTTTTATTGATTTTTACAGAGAGGAAGGGAAAGGGATAGAGAGTTAGAAACATAGATGAGAGAGAAACATCGATCATTTGCCTCCTGCACACCTCCTACTGGGGATGTGCCCGCAACCAAGGTACATGCCCTTGACCGGAATCGAACCTGGGACCCTTCAGTCCGCAGGTCAAGGCTCTATCCACTAAGCCAAACCGGTCAGGGCTCTTTTTCTTCTTCTTCTTTTTTTTTAGAGAGAGAAAATGGGAGGAGGGGAGGAGAGGGGAAGAGAGAGAGAAATATCAACCTGAGAGAGACATCAGTTGTTTGCCTGGGATTGAACCTGCATCCAAGGTACATGCCCTTGACTGGGAATCAAACCCTGGACCCTTTGGTCCATGGGCCTACATCCAAACCACAGAGCCAAACCAGCCAGAGCCATAGTTATTCTTTTAACTTTCTTATCAGCCTTATAAAGCTGATATTGTTATTAAGGACTGGAGCCTTGGAAAAGTTAAGCATTTTGTTCAAGTACATACTGAACATGAGCACAGATCGGATTTCAAAGCTCATGCTGTTAAGTACTGCTGAATTGTTTCTCTTATTCTAAGGGCAGAGCCAGGACCAATGTAGGAAAAGTAAAATATAAGCATATTCTAGTAGAATAAAGAATTGCCTAATAGTACTATCTCATCATGGAAAGGGCTTCTTTGGTAGGTAGGTAACTAGGTAGGTAGGTAGTTAACTTCCTGTCATTGAAGATGGGCAAGTAGAATATAGCACTCCACTAATTGGTCAGCAGAGGGGATCCTTGTATTAGATTGAACTAGGTAATGTCTAAGGCAGCGGTTCTCAACCTGTGGGTCGTGACCCCTTTGGCGGTCGAACGACTCTTTCACAGGGGTCGCCTAAGACCATCCTGCATGTCAGATATTTACATTACGATTCATAACAGTAGCAACATTACAGTTATGAAGTAGCAACGAAAATAATTTTATGTTTGGGTCACAACATGGGAAACTGTATTTAAAGGGCCAGAAGGTTGAGAACCACTGGTAAGAGGGGGAAAAAATAGACTTCCTGGAGGAAAAGTAGATTTTGGATAGAGTGGAAAGGGTGGGGCAGCCTGAGTTATAGGGAATGAGTGTGAGCAGAGAATGTGAAGGTAGGTTTAGTTAGACAGAGTGACTGTGATAGAAAACTGCAGGACAAAAATCTGGAAAAGAAAGCGGGCCCAGGCAACTAGACTGAGCTATGTGTGCTTCTTGAACCTGGCAATTGTAGGTTCTTGAGCAAGGACACATCTCAAAGTGTTACTGGTCCTCACAGGATTCAATATTCTCTATGCTGGAAATAGAGTCATATTTCTGGTGATGAATGAGGGCTGGGGGTGTCCTGATCTCCCTCCAAGGGCCTGGCCATGGGACTGGGAGACAGATGGCACAACAGTTAAGTTGATATGGCCCAAGCTTCACCAATTCCTGGATATCCTTGTCATTTGCCTTCCTTCATTTTCCACTTTCTACTGAATGGCTTTCTAAAATGAGAGGAGGAAGAAAATGTTCTTTTTAGAGAAATGTTACCACAACAAAAAGCTCATCAGCACAAATTGTTCTAAAATAACACAAAAGCTGTCATCCTGCTTTGAGCCAGTGGCGAGCTGCTCTTTTTCAGCGTAGTTTCTGCCTGCCTTGGCTTCAGATGTTCTTGCTGCAGCCTCAGGCCTCTGGTGGTTAGAGTAACCTGCTAGTGGGAGTTTTCAGGATCAGTCACAAGCTACTGTCTTTGAAGGCGAAAGTAATGTTAGCAAAATGTGTGCTTAAATTAGTCTAATCATATATGAGAGAACCTCAGAGTTCAGCATCTAACTAGAAAGTTGTGTGGACAGCTCAGGGCTTAGACTATTAGATAATAGACATCGAGGCATCAGAGAGGAATCCCTGGTTGTATTGGATATCAAGAACCTGAGATTTTTATGACCCATTTACTAGTAAAAGCACTGCTGATTTCTTAAGGACCTTAGTAGAAATCGGAAGGAATCCTCTATTAAGGCCTCATTTATTTAGCCTTACATCAGTAAGTTTTCAGGTATTTTGAACTATAACCTCAGTACTACATCTTTTAAAATTTTGGTCATTTTTGAAGTTAAGTCTTTCTTTTTTTAAAATTTTATTTTTAAGCATTGCCTTTACTCTTTCCTCCCTCCCTCCCTCCCTCCCTCCCTCCCTCCCTCCCTCCCTCCCTCCCTTCCTTCCTTCCTTCCTTTTCCTCACCCGAGGATATTTTCCTGTTGATTTTTAGAAAGAGGGGAAGAAAGAGGGAAAGACAGAGAGAAATATTGTTGTGAGAGAAACACATCAATTGGTTGCCTCCTGCACAAGCCCCGACCAGGGCCCAGGCTGGGGAGGAACCTGCAACTGAGGTATGTGCCCCTTACTGGAATCGAACCTGGAACCCTTCAGTCCGCAGGCCAATGCTCTATCCACTGAACCAAACTGGCCAGGGCTGAAGTAAGTCTTTCTTATCACAGATTATTGTCAGCAGAGTGTTAACTTTCTTTGGCTAATTCAAGCATGTCTTCAGGGCCTCTTATGCTATTTACCCCAGTGCCTATATTCCAAATGTATGGTTATGATTTCTTCTTTTGTTTTCTTGCCTCTTCTTTGGTTCATTCATTTTTAATTGCTGTTTCTGCTTTGCTGTGAGCTGTGAACTTAGATTTATGGTAAACTGAGTGAGACTCGCAGGAATTTTATACAAAATAAAATATATTTTGTTTATGGGGAAGTTAGTTTGGCTGCTCAAGTGCCACCTTTGCTTGCTTCTATCCTAGATAGCAGAAGCTGTAGATTGTGGGCCCTTCAGATGAGCAAGATGCCACTATTGGTGATGGTCCCCTTCTTGCCAAGCTGGCAGGAGCGCTACCAGCCTAGCAGTGTGAGAATTAATGACCTATGTTCTATTCAGAGCTCTTGTGAGGACACTGCCCAGAGGCAAAGGATTTGCTGCAGTGGGATGGTACTATCAGGTTGTCGTGACAGTCTGAGGTGCACAGACAAGGGCCTGCCTTAAACCACTGACCTCTTAACTAGACCAGACTCTGTGAGCAGTGTTATTTTCTTTTCTGGAATCTACATGAAAAATTAAGGGCATTTATTCATCATTAAACAAATTCTGATTGAATACCCCATTATGTGTTAGGCATTATTTGTGGGAGCTGTGGATTCTACAGTGAAAAAAACTGACAAGATCTTTACTTTTATAGAGCTTGCATTCTAGTTGTCTATGTGTCACAAGTAACTAAGTAATGAGTAAACTTTGAAATTATGCAGAACTGTAATCAGATTATAGTAGTTTAATGACTTCTACTTTTATTTTCTCAGTGTAAAATGGTGGTTAATGATTCTTATCCTTGCAAGATTGTTGTCAGGATTAAGTGAGAAAAGTGCTGTTAAAGTTCTCAGCTCACCCTAGCCAGTTTGGTTCAGTGGATAGAGCATCAGCCCTCAGACTGAAGGACCCCGGGTTCGATTCTAGTTAAGGGCATATAGCTTGGTTGCAGGCTAGATCCCTAGCCCTGGCCCTGGTCAGGTGCATGCTGGAGGCAACCAATCGATGTGTCTCTCTCACATCAATGTTTCTCTCTCTCTGTCTTTCCCCTTCCCTTCCACTCTCTCTAAAAATCAGTGGGAAAATATCCTTGGATGAGGATTAACAACAACAACAAAAAGTAATAAATAAAAAGGAAAGTTCCCAGCTCAAACAAAGAACTCTAAAGACTCAACAAAAGAAAACAAGCAACTTCATAGAAAATAGGAAAATTTTTGAATAGACACTTCATCAAAGAAATTATAGGATGGCAAATAAGCATGTGAAAAGATGCTCAATATTATTAGTCATTAAGGTAGTGCAAATTAAAACCACAATGAGATAATACTACACACCTAATAGAATGACGGAATTAAAAATGGCAAATACTAAGTACTAGCAAAGGAGGAAAAACTGGAACTCTTTTTTTTTTTTTAATTAAATCTTTATTGTTCAGATTATTACATTTGTTCCTCTTTTTTACCCCCATAACTCCCCTCCTCCCAGTTCCCGCCCCACCCTCCGCCCTCACTCCCCACCCACTGTCCTCATCCATAGGTGCACGATTTTTGTCCAGTCTCTTCCCGAATCTCCCACACCCCTTTCCCCTCCAAGAATAGTCAGTCCATTCCCTTTCTATGTCCCTGATTCTATTATAATCACCAGTTCATTCTGTTCATCAGATTATTTATTCACTTGATTCTTAGATTCACTTGTTGATAGATGCATATTTGTTGTTCATAATTTGTATCTTTACCGTTTTCTTCCTCTTCCTCTTCTTAAAGGATACCTTTCAGCATTTAATATAATCCTGGTTTGGTAGTGATGAACTCCTTTAGCTTTTCCTTATCTGTGAAGCTCTTTATCTGACCTTCAATTCTGAATGATAGCTTTGCTGGATAAAGTAATCTTGGTTTTAGGTTCTTGGTATTCATCACTTTGAATATTTCTTGCCACTCCCTTCTGGCCTGCAAAGTTTCTGTTGAGAAATCAGCTGACAGTCGTATGGGTATTCCCTTGTAGGTAACTGAGTTTCTTTCTCTTGCTGCTTTTAAGATTCTCTCTTTGACTTTTGCTCTTGGCATTTTAATTATGATGTGTCTTGGTGTGGTCCTCTTTGGATTCCTTTTGTTTGGGGTTCTCCGCGCTTATTGGACCTGTAAGTCCATTTCTTTCACCAGGTGGGGGAAGTTTTCTGTCATTATTTCTTCAAATAGGTTTTCAATATCTTGCTCTCTCTCATCTTCTGGCACCCCTATAATTCTGATGTTGGTACGCTTGAAGCTGTCCCAGAGGCTCCTTACACTATCCTCGCATTTTTGGATTCTTTTTTCATTCCGCCCCTCCGGTTGGGTGTTTTTTGCTTCCTCGCATTTCAAATCATTGACTTGATTCTTGCGCTCCTCTGGTCTGCTGTCGGGAGTCTGTATAATATTCGTTATTTCAGTCCGTGTATGCTTAATTTCTAGTTGGTTCCCCATCATAACATCGAGGGTCTCATTAGTTTTCTTGTAGATCTCATTAAGTTTATCGGCGGCTTCTAAACAGTTTTTGAGAGACCTTAAAAGTGTGGTTCTGAACTCTATATCTTCCATTGACAATTTTGTCCTGTTTCTTTGTCTCCGCATTTTGTTATGCTTTCTTGGTGCACCCCCTAGTGGTCTTTGTGTGCAGTCTTGTAGTTAAGCCTTGATTGTTGTAGCTAATACCAGGGAGGGTTTGACCTCCAGGCCAGGTGGCTGTGAGAATCAGCTGTGTCTGCAGTGAGAGAACTTCTGTCCTCTAGGGAGGTGCTAATCTGGCGTTTGCCTGAGGCTATCCGGCAAATGCCTGTGTGCAGGGCTTGGGCGGGGCGGGTCGCACAGGATCAACAGGGTGGGCTGGAGAGAGCAGTTATGGCGGCTCTCAGTCCTGTCCCCAGGGGCTCTGCCTCTCTGAGTCCCAGCACCCGCTGCAAACCTCAGAGAGAAAGCTGCACTCGCTCTGACCGAAGCCAGACAGTCCCGCTTCTCCCGTTTGAGTCTGGGTCCCTAAAGACTCGCCTGTATCTGGAGCTCAGAGTCTGCGACTCCCTCCCGATCGAAAACGCCAACCGCGCCCTCCGCCGCCAGCCCGCTCCGCGCACTCCGCACCTCAGAATTTGACTTCAGCACTGCGCCTCCTCTGAGTGTCCGTATGCGTTTCTCTTTCCTCCTAGTTGTAGGACTTCCACTCAGCCAGCGTTCCTGTGGTTCTGGGTGATGTCCGTTCCGTCTTTTAGTTTCACTTTTGAAGTAGTTGTTCAAGGCAGCAAACTCCGGCGTTAACCTATGCCGCCATCTTGGTTCTCCCTGGAACTCTTGCTTATAGTTTCTTATAAAGTTAAGCATAACTTACTACATGGCCCAGCAATTCTACTTCTTGGTATTTGCCCTGTAGATAAATGAAAATGTATGTTCATGCTAAAGCCTATGCACAAATGCCTGGCCTATGTGGCTCAGTGGTTGAGCATGGACCTATGAACCAGGACATCACAGTTCGATTCACGTGCCTGGATTGCAAGCTTGATCCCCAGTGTTTTGGGGCGTGCAGGAGGCAGCTGATCAATGATTCTCTCATCATTGATATTTCTATCTCTCTCTCCCTCTCCCTTCCCATCTCCATTCCTCTCTGAAATAAAAAATATATAGAAGGGCAAAAAATATATTTTTTGGTGTGCCGCAGGATTTTAGTAATTAGTTTGTGTGTACCATGAGATGAAAAAGATTAAAAATCCTGTTCTAGATATACCTCCTACCACTTGGTCTGGCTCTTGTCTCATAGTCACTCCCAGTCCCCTTTCTTTGCTCAGTAGTTCTCCTTACTTGGAATTAATTTCTCATATCCCTCCTTCCTTCTTCTGTCCCTGTCTGTATCAGTCTTAGGAATCCTCTGGAATGCTCCAGCCTCACTTTTCATGAACCTTCCCTAACTTTTCCACCTACGTTGACCTTTCTCATCTCAGTACTAACTTTTGTAGCACACAGTCTATATCACTTAATTTAGCTCTTAATTAGAATGTCTTGCTTTGTGCCCTAATTTTGATTATATTGTGTTTCCTATAAGTTTGTCTTTTTGCACTAATACTTGAATTACTAAAAAATGCACAACTCTGATAATTATTTCTACCTTGCAAAAGTAATGTGTTAGAATAGGAGCATCCCTACCATGTGCCAAGCCTTGTGCCAGCTGATTGCTTATACAGTTTCATTTAATCTTTAACCACTCTAAATTAGGTGCCACTAACTCTATTTTAGAGATTATGAAACTACTAGAGGCCTGTTGCACGAAGAGATTCGTGCAAAGCTTTCCCTTCCCCTGGCTGCCGGCACCGGTTTTCCTCCGGCACCTGGGACCCAGGCCTTCACTCCGGCCGGAGCCGCCTTCAGTCTTTGCTGCTGCTCCAGGCCGGAGCCGCCTTCTGTCTTCGCTGCTGCGTCTTCGCTGCTGCTCTGGGCTGGAGCTGCCTTCAGTCTTCGCTCAACCACTTCATGCCTACATATTCAAATTAACCGCCATCTTTGTTGGCGGTTAATTTGCGTACCGCGCTGAGTAGCCAATGGGAGGCGTAGTGAAAGTATGGTCAATTACCCTGTTTGTCTATTATTAGATAGGATAAGTGGCTTACCTTTGCTTACTAAATTAATCTAAACTCTAACCCTTCAGTCGCCAACTGGTGGTCTGCAGACCACTGGTGGTCTGTGAGGTCCAAAATGTTGGCAACTACTGCTCTAACCTGCCCTTTAGTGCTCCCACAATCTGACTTTTGCTCACCTGACTCGTTCACATTACACTGCATTCCTTTCCTCTTTGTCAGAGCCATCTCAAACATGCTCTTCATGTCCCATCACTGTGCCTTTGCTCCAAATAATTCCTCATGCCATCTCACTGCCTCCCATTTTTGCCTGTAAAAATTCCACTTGTCCACCAAAGCCTAGATTATGGTTTCTCAGCCTCAGCTTTATTGACATTTTGGGCCAGATAATTCTTTGTTGTGGGGAACTTCCTGTGCATTACAGGATGTTTAGCAGCATCCTACTACACATGTGATGTCAGTAATATATCTCTATCTTACCACAGTCCCTTAGTTATAACAACCAAAATGTCTCTATTGCCAACTGTTAATTACCCTGGGGGATAGAATTGCTCCTGGTTGAGTATTTTTGGCCGAGATTAAATCTTGTTTCCTCCTTAGAAATCTTGTTTGTTTCCCTATAGTGGGAAATGACCCTTCCGCTCTCATGTTCCAGAGTACTTGGCATGAATCTCTTATTCAGCATATTGCTCTGCTCTGTATTGTAATTAGTTGGGTGCATTTTGTGTGTCCTACTAGATAGCAGGTGCCTCCAAGAGCTTATTCATCACTGTTTCTCCCACTGTGTGCTTGGTGTAGGGCCTTAGATGTAAAAAAAAATGAGTTAATCTTTTGAATTTTAAAGCAAAGATTCTGTCTTATTTCAGTGTGTCGTTTAAATTGTTTCCTTACAGCAGAACAAGAGTACAGTTGGCTGGTCAGTGCTATGGGAAACATGGTGCTTTGGGCTTGTGAGTTCCTGGCAAGGTTCGTAGCTGAGTCATTGGTGGGCTTTTTCTAAGAGTTGCTACGGTCTGGGCTCCAGACATGTTAGTGTATGATGTGCATGATTGATCTCCCCTGTGATCCTCTTTCCTATCCCCCTACTCTATGCTATGAATCACATACAGAACCTGGATGGAGGTACAGTCACTGTATTTAACACATTTCGTACCGCATAGAAATCTCTAAGACATACGCCAGGGACCACACATTTTTTGGCAAACTGCACGTTATTTAAATCATCATAACTACAGATCATAATGCACTTTAGGTGTTGTTTTTCAATAATTATAACATTTTTATTTACAAAAACAATTAAACAATTAAAGTTCCTAGTACTTTTTTAATGTATGGTACTGCGTAAAACATTTTCCTCTATGAAGAGGGACCAAACAAAATTTACACAAGTACCTAGATTCGCTCCTTTTTCCACGGGCGGCACAAACTGCAGACTCTCGTAGGATATTTTTTCTTTCCACTCTCTGGAATACACGTAGGTTCATGCTGCTTCATATCACCTGACAGCCTTTTGGGTGGATCTTTACGAGGTGCTCTCCTTGCACCCCCAGGGGAAGGGCTGGACAGATTTGACTCTGGTTCCGGAGAGCCTTCATTATTGTCATCCGTTATCCAGTTTCTTGCCACCGATAGCAGAAACTGTTTATACTTCATTTTTGCTTGTGGATTGAGGCCGTTGTACACTCTAAATGAATTGAAAAGTCCACAGTTTATAAGGTACAGCACTACTTTTTTTGTCCATTTCATCATTTTCCTTAGAATGGAACAACACAAAAGGAAGTATATCAGTTTCGTTGGTTTCCTTCCTTTTTCTGAGAGAGGGCATTTCTAAAAGCGCCAGGAACTTGAAGACGAAGACTATTTGAATGACCAAAATACAATGTAACTGCAATGCTTTATGGCAGGGGTCCTCAAACTATGGCCCGCGGGCCACATGCAAGTACAAATATTGTATTTGTTCCCGTTTTGTTTTTTTACTTCAAAATAAGATATGTGCAGTGTACATAGGAATTTGTTCATAGTTTTTTTTTAAACTATAGCCTGGCCCTCTAGCGGTCTGAGGGACAGTGAACTGGCCCCCTGTTTAAAAAGTTTGAGGACCCCTGCTTTATGGGTTCATGGAATTATATAGTTTTTCGTAGATTGACCTGCACGGTTTCCACCAATGAGATCGCTTCATTTGATGTGGACAAGACAGTGTGTTGACATCTAAGGTCCATAACAGATGGTGCATGAAAAACAAGAAAACTCGTGAGCGGTCCTTAACAGATGGCGCATGAAACACGAGAAAGCTCGTGAGTGGTACGAAAGGTGTTACGATAATTAAGGACAGTCCTAGAGAAAAAAACATACTAGAGGAGCATAGATGAAGAAAAGAAAAAAGGAAGACACTGAGAATGCTGAAAGGCTGACTGAGCAAAAGTACGCACAGGCTTTGGAGCAAGAAAGATGAAGGTTTTAGGTGTCTTTTCACCAATTTTAACTAATATGGCCTTGGAAAGTTTCTAAAGCTCTGTAAGCTTTTGTTTCCTCACTGTCAAATGGGAACAATAATCTCTACCTTGAAGTATTATAGTGAAGATGAAGTGAAATCCTGTGTAGAGAGTGCCCAGCCTGTGGCTTAGTTCATGGTAGTAGTATTACTCCTTCTCCTCCTACCACTGCTACCACGTGCTAGGCCTATGCTGGGGGCTTTTGCATACACCCTCTCTAGTAGTCTTTACAAAAAACCCATGGGGTAGGTATTAATTTTTCCATATAACCGATAAGGAAACTGAGACTGAATTAGC
Source organism: Myotis myotis (assembly GCF_014108235.1). NCBI lineage: Eukaryota > Metazoa > Chordata > Mammalia > Chiroptera > Vespertilionidae > Myotis > Myotis myotis. The sequence continues at coordinate 41,387,807 of NW_023416314.1, forward strand.
TCATAGTTATCTATTTTTTTGTTTTTTGCAATTCAGATCTTCATCAGGCCAATGAAAACATTAACTGGTGATGGTGGCACACCTTTCTGAATATGCTAAAAACACTTGAGTTGTACACAGAATTGGTATGTGAATTATATCTCAATAAAGAGGTTAAAAAAATTGTCACTACATTGGTCACCTCCCACTTGCCTTTCTGTAGTCCAACCCATAAGAATTCCTAGGGCTCTACAAAAAACACTTTGAAAACCATGTTGATTTCTATCCCCATTTTTCCCATTCTTAACTTTGCCAGATATGTAGAGGTGCTTCCAAATCTGAAGTACCATTGTTTCTGGAAGCCGAGATCCCTTGTTAGCTTACTGACAACTAGTTGCCTTTGTTTCTGAGAAGGTTTCTGAGGACACCCTGACTGAAGATCCCTGAGGCATCCTCTTTGGGAGAATTCCTTCCTCCTTCTCTTTTTCTCTCCCTCCCTCATTCCCTTCCTCATTCCCTCCCTCCCTCCCTCCCTTCCTCCCTCCCTCCCTCCTTCTCCCCCCTCCCCCCCTCTGTTCTTTTTTCTCTCCCTCCCTCCCTCCCTCTCCATCCCTTCTGACCTACCTTTTTCGTTTTTTTTGTAGCTGAAGAGGTAGGGGAAGCTGGGGATGCTGAAATGATAGGAAAGAACCCAGGTGGTAATTCCCTCTCACCCAAATACTAGGGGCCTGCATCAAATTCTTGGCCCTTACCATATGGAGTTTCATGAGCGGGGATGTCGAAAGCAGCTGGCTAAGTAGTCCTGGCTTTTATTTTTCCTGGATTCACCTTGTGCTCAGGGCCTCACTCCAATTCCCACTGCTGCTGCCATGCCAATGCCAGCCCCTGGGAAACTGAGTTCTCTTTTTGGCCCCTGGGCCAAATCCTGAACATAGATTTTTTTTTTTATACCTCTCTGCACAGTTTTGATAGCTTGGAGCTTTTGCCTTTTTTTTTTAAGTATACCATATGCAAAATAGGGTAGAAAAGAAATAATTGCTGACAGTTATGCACATAACCTCAGTATAGGTTTCGATGTATACATTTCTGTTGCTGCAGCGACTCTTTTTGACCTAAAGGATTGTTACAGTTTAGAGACACCGCTCTGTTTTTTTGCCTTCTAGTTCCCTGCCTATCTCCTAGTGCAATCACCATCTTATTTCCTGCCTTGTGGAACATTCTGAGAACCTGTACTTAATCTAGGCAAAGTACAGATTGAATTCAGCTCAGGCCTTTTGGACAGAACAGTGGTGACTGATACCATGAATGATATCATTCTTTAGGTGAGACCTTCTCCTTAGGCTAAGGAAGAGACCTGGCCAGATTTTTCCTTGTAAATGCATAATTTATAAGATGGCTGTACTATTCACCAACCAGGAGTGGCTCATAGCTTACAGGTTATATCCCCCATTGACTCCAAATTCTGTGGCTTTGCTCATGCATTCAGTCCTAACTTTAGTTTCTTAGAAGAAAGTATTTAAACCTTGAATTTTTAAAAGTATGAGGCACAACTTTAGAGTCTGACCTTTGCAATGTTCTAGCTATAAGGTCAAGTAATTTTTAAAAAAATATATTTTATTGATTTTTTTACAGAGAGGAAGGGAGAGGGATAGAGAGATAGAAACATCGATGAGAGAGAAACATCAATCAGCTGCCTCCTGCACACCCCCTACTGGGGATGTGCCCACAACCAAGGTACATGCCCTTGACCAGAATCGAACCTGGGACCCTTCAGTCCGCAGGCCGACGCTCTATCCACTGAGCCAAACTGGTTAGGGCTAAGGTCAAGTAATCTGAAGCCTCACTTAACTCATCTGTAAAGTAGAGATGAAAATAAGATACTCTTTGTCATTGACAAGCCTACAGGCTAGTGAGAGAGGCAGACATATAAACTGGCAATGACAATAACACATTTTAGGGGCTATAATGGCGGTGTGGACAGGGGACTGTGGGAATTTCAAGAGGAATAAGAGGTAATCTAACATGTGCTGGTGTAGCAAAAGACACATTGTCAACCAGACACAGGAAAGTATACCAGTTGCTAAACAAGTTGAACTACATACACATCAGAGGGAGTATAGGCATAGTTTGCAATCTGTCTCAGTGCCTTAGCCAGATACAGGAGGAAGCAGCAGCTCCCCCAGATGGTATCTCTCATATTTCTAGGAAAACCCAGACGGTGGTTTGCTTTGACAGGCAGGGATATTCTTTCTTACTATGCAGACTGTTGTTTTCTTTTCTCTCCATTTTGTTGGTGCGTCTGCTTTGCCTATTCTGGATGGCTATCCTATTGATGCCTGTAACATTTCGTGAGCGCCTACATATGTGTATATGTCTCTCTGTGCCTTCATGTTTGTTTCTTTGTATGTGTGTATACATCATTTTGTGCTTTTCTGTATTGTATGTGTCTTTTTGTATTTAGACGTGTCTGTGTATGACAAGAAGTGGAGGAGGGGAGGAACATTGAGCCAAGGTGATAGGAACTGAGAGTAGCCCAGAAGCCAGGTTGAGGACTAAGGAGGTTAGAAGCAAAAGGTTAGGCTACAGTACAGTATGCAGGACCTAGAGGTAAGAGCAGAGCTGGAAATGTAATCAGGAATCAAAGATACTGTTAGTGTAGGCAGGATCTGGGCCCTACAAAGTGGTAGGCCAAATGCAGTGGTCATTCAGCAGCCAGAAATGGTCAAGCCAGGAGAGAGAGGAAAGCCCTGCTTCAGGTATTCCTGTCTAAGGAGGAACCAGCAGCTGACTCGGAGGGCCCTGCTTGCCTTCAGACCTAACTGGTTTGTGTTTGTCTAAAGAGAAACCAGCAGCTGACTCTGAGGGCTCTGCTTGCCTTCAGACTTAACTGGTTTGCATGTATTCATACAAATCCCTGTGTCTGTATCTGTATGCGCATCACATTCAGTATACTTCATAGCATTAGGAACAATTCGTTTCCAATGCAAAGTCTGATTCACTTGAAGATCAATGACCCTTCCCTTATTTGTTCTCCTTCCCTTCTTTCTCCAAACATATTTAGTGTCTGCTCTATGCTGGGTACTGGATATGCAAAGACTAATAAGGAAGACACATATTAGTGAAGCAGAAACATATTCATGTTCAATCCTAAAAGGTATTGTGACAAGAGATTAGCACTGCATGCCCTGGAAATGCAGAAAAGGGCATTTCACTGTCCTAGTGTGCCAGGAAAGGCTACCCAGAAGAGGTGATGCCTAAGATGAATTTTGGAAGATGAATAGGAGTCAACCTGGGACAGTGGTAAAAAGGGTATACTAAGTGGAGGGATGAGTGTGATGTCCTTAGGGATCTGTGCGCCATTAGTTCTTTGAACATAAAATGTAATAGGGATGGGGTAGGGTAAGAGCATGTGCTGGGAGAAGGTCAATGGGGGGAAGAAGAGGAGACATATGTACAACTATTTGTAATACTTTAAACAAGAAAAAAGATAAAAATAAATGTAATAGGGGGACAGGGAGGGAGAGGTTGGAAAGACAGGCATTAGCCAGATTTTATTGAGAAACTTGGATTTCATCCCAAAAGTAATGAGCTAGTAGGATTGTAAGTAGAGATGGCTCTAACTCTGATGAAGGTATGTCAGGAGGAGGCTTTGCAGAGCAGGTGAAACTGGGACTTGTTTTTTAATGATGAACAGAGGTTTACTGATGAAGAAAGAAGGAGGAGAATTTCAGGAAAAAGGAAATTTATGAGTAAAGGCAGTAGGCAAAAATATAAGTTTGGGAAACATCATGTAGGGAAGAGTCTAGAGCAAGCATGTCAAACTCAAAGGCTAATACAAGCCAAATAAACAAGGTTGAAGTTTATGTGGGCCACAAAAAAACAAAAGCTTCAATTTTCATAAAAACATAGGTTTATTTTGATAGAGACATGCTGAATACAAAGAGCTGAAATAAATGAGTAATCATTAACATAAAATAATAGAACATTTTAATAAAAATTAATATTTTCTTGAACATTAATTTACTAGACACTGAATAACTGCACAAATTAATAAGCATAATGCAAATAGACCTATTTTCCTTGCTCTCCAAAAGCGAAATATTTTCTGTTGCATACACCAAGCAAGTCAATACAAGACTAATGAGCTGGCAATCGGCTGCTAAAATATTCGCTGCTAGTATTAGTGGAGAGAAACGGTGCGCCTGCATGTAAGGGAAATGAATGCAACATAATTAAAGTAATCAGTCATTAAGGAAAGTTGTAGTTCGTTATTAATAATTATGTATAACAGGATATTGTAAAAATTAAGTTATAAAATTTTTATTAAAATGTTTCTTACATACCGTTATATTAGCTGAGCTGCAAAAATATTTGTTGTGGGCCTCATGTGGCCCGTGGGCCGCAAGTTTGACATGCTTGGTCTAGAGAATAATTTCTTCATGTATAAGATAGAGACTGGTAATATATACCTTCAGTGGCTAATATGAGATAATGGATGTAAAGAATCCTTTGTAAACTATAATGCAGTGTAAATTTCAATAGCAGGTATTGTGCAGCTTCTCCTCTTTTCCTCTCAGTGCCCAGCAGCATCAGGCCCTCCCAGGTGTAGATCAGGTAGGCATTCACCCCAGCAGAGTGGCTTTTACTGGGTGAGAACCCTGCCTTCTTTCATCTACCCACGTGGAATCTTGAGGAGGAGGAGCTAAGTTTAGAAGCTACTGGGACTCAGAGGCTGAGTGCTGGTTCTTTCAGGATACACCATTTTCCACAGTATGAGCCCTCTTGCCCAGGGACCCACATTCAAAATAGTCAAACATGAAGCACCTTTTACATATAGGCACTGTGAAGGACTGTGCCTTAAATGATTTCATTTTCTCCACTTTGGAACTCTGGGGTATCTGCATTTTATAGGCTCAAGGGGACATAGTGAGTATGTGGCAGAGATGGGATTCGAGTCTGTATCTGTGACATTCTTTTTCCTGTATGTCACTTCACAAGCTTTCTGCTGTCTGTGACTGTAAGAAGCTTCATGATTAGTGGGAGTGAAACACACTGAGGGGGTGGGCAGAGTGGGGCTCTGTCTTACCTAGGTGCTCTCAGTATGTCTAATTGATCTTTGTGTCCTTGGATCCCAGCACAGAACATGCCACAAATTAACTGCTCTATAAAATTTGTTGTGCAAATGAATGAATAAATTCTTCTTAATAATGGCTTCTAGAACTCCAAATGTCTTCACTACACCCTTCTGCCTTCTTTGTGGTGCTATGATACTCTAATTGGAGATTTTGTTCTTGAGGACTGTTTTTGAGGTGGGGGGGGGGGGGTATTGCTTAAATTCTTCCTCTAGGAGTTGATTAGCAGCTAGGAGGTTGTTGTTTTTTTAATTTTTTTAAATATATTTTATTGATTTTTTACAGAGAGGAAGGGAGAGGGATAGAGAGTTAGAAACATCAATAAGAGAGAAACATCAATCAACTGCCTCCTGCACACCCCCTACTGGGAATGTGCCCACAACCAAGGTACATGCCCTTGACCGGAATCGAACCTGGGACCCTTTAGTCCGCAGGCTGACGCTCTATCCACCGAGCCAAACCGGGTAGGATGAGGTTGTTGGTTTTTTAAATATTTATTGTTGAAAGTATTACATAGGTCCTCCTTTCCCCCCATAAACCTCTTCTAGTCCACTCCTGTCCCTCCACCCCAGACCCTCACCACGCCCTTGTCTGTGTCCATGGGTTATGCATATATGCATACAAGTTCGTGGGTTGATCTCTTCCCACCCACCCTCCTCTGCCTTCCCTCTGAGGTTCAACAGTCTGTTCATGCTTCTATGTCTCTGGGTCTATTTTTGATCATCAGTTTATTTGGTTCATTAGATTCCACATATAAGTGAGATCATGTGATACTTACCTTTCTCTGACTGGCTTATTTCACTTAGCATAATACTCTCCAGGTCCATCCATGCTGTTGCAAATGGTAAGAGTTCTTTCTTTTTTATTGCTGCGTAGTGTTCCATTGTGTAAATGTACCATAGTTTTTTTATCCACTAGGGTGCATATATTCTTTCTGATAAGTGTTTCAGGCTTCTTAGGATAATTCCTAGAAGTGGGATGACTGGGTCAATAGAAGTTCCATTTTTAATTTTTGAAGAAACTCCATACTGTTTTCCACAGTGGCTATACCAGTCTACATTCCCACCAGCAGTATACTAGGGTTCCCTTTTTCTTTACAACCTTGCCAACACTTGTCGTTGGTTGATTTGTTGATCATAGCCATTCTGACAGGTGTAAGGTGATATCTCATTGTCGTTTTGATTTGCATCTCTCAGATGATTAGTGACTTTGAGCATTTTTTCATATGTCTCTTGGCTTTCTGTATGTCCACTTTGGAGAAGTGTCTATATAAGTCCTTTGCCCACTTTTTAATTGAATTGTTTGTCTTCCTTTTGTTAAGTTGAATGAATTCCCTATATATTTTGGAGATAAGGAGCTAGTAGGTTCTTAAAGTGGGGCATGAATTTTTTTCTTTTATATATTTTGTTCCAAAGCCTACCCTCTCACTTTCCAAAAGTGAGTGGTATTCACAAAGAACACATGGTGAGCCCTCAACTTTTTAACCATGTTTTTTGAAGTTGGTGTTCCTTTTTGGCAATGGAATCTAGAAGGTTTTTCTGCTGGTGAGTGCTTGGCTGGGTTTGTTTCCCAGGGTCTTAGAAAGCCATGCATAGGGATGGTAGGATGGGGAACAACTGAGAGGCTGGGCACATTTTTAGTATTTTTCTATTTCTCTTATAGTATATTAAATCTATTAATATTTAGGAAAACTTAATTTACACATAGGAGAGCTTATTTTATGCCACCAAAGCTGTAAAGTTTATTTACAGCTCTGGCAGGTGTGACTCAGTGGTTAGAGCGTCAGTCCACTATTCTAAGTTCTTTTTGTAAATTAACTCGTTTATAATAACCTCAAATGATGGTATTATGAAGTTTTATATTACATACTATTATCTCCATTTTACAAATGATGTGCATGATACACTGAAAGTAACTGGTGGAACTAGGATTCAAACCCAGGCAGCATGGCTCTTGAATCAAACTCTGAACCATTATGCTAACTGAATCCAAGCCAGTGTAACCCTCTGGCCCCTAACTGACTATCTTTATTTTAGACTGGCCAAATATTTGGAAATCTTTTTCTTCCTCCTATGAAGTAACAGAATGTGCATTGACTAGTAGTTGTAAGCTAAGCACTGCTCGGTGTTGTAGGGAAAACTCAAGTGAGAGACATTCATTTAGTTATTTAATAACCACATATCCTGCTCTGTGCCAGGCCCTATGCTTGGAGGTGAGGTGAGTTTATGGAGCTAAATCAATTATTCATTTGGGTGTCCCAAAGAATATGCAAGATGATGGGTAAAGAGATAAATGACAAATAAAATACTTTCTATATTTGAGTTGCTTAGGAAAGTAAGAGGGGTGTAATTAAATAGAAGTTATATTATGATGGGATAAGTATTGTTATAGATGTGTTCCCTGAGACATGAGAGAACAAATAGGATAGCACAGTTCACTTGCTTGGGAGAGGTCTGGAAAACTTCACAGAGGCAGTGACTTTTTCTTTAGCAGATAAAGAGAGGGAGAAAACATTTTATATGGAGCACCTTATGTAAAGGTATAGAGGTATAAATAAGCATGGTTTGTTCAAGGAGCCTGAAGTGGCTTGATGTGTCTAGAGCAAATATTGCCAAACTTTTTTTATAAAGAGCCAGACAGTCAATCAATAGTTTAGGCTTTGCTGGTCATACAATCTCTGTCACAACAACTCAACTTTGCCTTTCTAACACGAAAGCAGCTATAAACTATATATAAATGAATGAGTGTTGCTGTTTTCTAATAAAACTTTATTTTCAGCTCTGGCAGGTATACCTCAGTAGTTAGCGTGTCAGCCCACTCACCAAAGGGTTGTGGGTTTGATTTCCGATCAAGGGCACGTACCTGGGTTTTGGGTTCGCTCCCTGGTTAGAGCACCTGCAGGAGGCAACCAGTTGATGTGTGTTTCTCCCCTCCCTCCCTCTCTCCCTGTCTGAAAGCAATCAAAAAAATATCCTCAGGTGAGGATTAACAACAACAAAAATACCCAGAAAAACTTTATTTACAAAAATAAGTAGTAAGCTGGATTTGACCCATAACCATAGTTTCCTGACCCTTGGTCTGGAGTGTAGGTATCAGGTAGGGAAGGATAGTGACCAGGAAGTTAGTTTATGGCCCAGATTGTAAAAGGCCTTGAATGCCAGGCCAAGAAGCTAAGGCTTTATCATGTAGGTAATGGGGAGCCATGAGATTTTAAGTAGTTGCTTTGGTATAGTTAGATTTGTACTTTACAAAGGTCATTCTGGTGACTAAGTGGCAGAAGTGAGACTGATGTACCAAGGTGAGTGAGAAATGGCTGTCCTTTCCCTGCCCTTAAGTAGTAGTTTATCTCACTGGAGACAGATTCACCTCTAAGACATCCATGTCCTGGCACTATCTATAGACGTCATTCAGAGCTGTTGCAGCTAAAATGTGGGCTCTTGCTAGATATACAAGAGGTGAATATGAGTCAGGAAGCTTCTCAGGTCTGGGACATGTGTCTTATGGCTTCTAAATATGTATTGTGTGTGTTGGAGGGGGGGGAGTGGGAGTGGAGGTGGTGAGGTTTGGTTTGGGAGACATGGAAGGTGAGCAAGTGGGGAACAAGGTGGGAAAGGGTAGGGAGGATTAAAGGGTTCTAAGAACCCAAGAGACCTGCCCAGATCCTTGCACCCAAAGATATGTTACTCCTCTTCTGGCTTTATATCAGTGAATTCTGTTCACTGATAAAACTGGCTGGGCCTGTTTTGTGGGGACTATAGAGATATGTCTCCTTTCTTCACTGCTCTCACCCACATTTCACTACTGCTTAACACTTGGGATGGGTTGCATGCTTTGTGCCATCACCAGGAAGATCATTTTTCTGAACTCATAGAGCTAAATATACTTAGAGACAGCTGTTCTCTTGGCTCTTCAGAGAGCTATTAACTTGAAGTTCTAGCCAATGCTGCATTCCCTATGGTAAGCCAAGACTTTTAGGGAGCCTCCTTAGAACTCCCTGAGAGAAGAGCTGCTTGTTCTGAGTCTGAAATAGTAAATCCTCATGGAGCCAAATGTTGCCTCTTTGGTTTTGTTTTTGCTTTTTGTTGCCTTTAAACTTGGTCTTAAATAAGACTTTAGCTATTAGCTGATGTAGGACAGTTTTAGAGTAATACGGTGGTAATGCCCATCTCAAGTATATTGAACATTGGAGTTCTAGTCCAGCACTATGTTCTTGTATGCTATGTTTATGGCTGGGTAACTGGGACCTTCTATCAGAGGATGTATAGCAAGCATGTCAAACTCACGGCCCATGGGCCACATGCGACCCACAACAAATATTTTTGCGGCCCGGCCAATTTAACGGTATGTAAGAATGTTTTAATAAAAATTTTGTAACTTAATTTTTACAATATCCTGTTATACATAATTATCAATAACAAACTACAACGTTCCTTAATGACTGATTACTATAATCATGTTGCATTCATTTCCCTTACATGCAGGTGCACCATTTCTCTCCATTAATATTAGCAGTGAATATTTTAGCAGCTGATTGCCAGGTCATTAGTCTTGTATTGACTTGCTTGGTGTATGCAACAGGAAATATTTCACTTTTGGAGAACAAGAAAAAATAGGTTTATTTGTGTTACGCTTATTAATTTGTGCAGTTATTCAGTGTCTGGTAAGTTAATGTTTAAGAAAAAATATTAAATTTTATTAAAATGTTCTGTTATTTTATGTTAATGATTACTCATTTATTTCAGCCCTTTGTATTCAGCATGTCTCTATCAAAATAAACCTACGTTTCTATGAAAATTGAAGCGTTTGTTTTTTTGCGGCTCACATAAACTTAAACCTTCTTTATTTGGCCCGTGTTAACCTTTGAGTTTGACATGCTTGATGTATAGTTTAGTAGGGGAGACAGACAAATAACAAGACTAATAAGGGTATACAAGGTGGCTGTAGGAACACAGAAGAGTCACCTTTGATCAGGAAGTTTTTTCTCTTTTATATCCTCATCTCACCCTTCTTACAATAATAATCACAACTAACATTCTGGTTGTACTTTAAAATCTACAGAGTGGCTGAAACCGGTTTGGCTCAGTGGATAGAGCGTCGGCCTGCGGACTCAAGGGTCCCGGGTTCGATTCCGGTCAAGGGCATGTACCTTGGTTGCGGGCACATCCCCAGTGGGAGGTGTGCAGGAGGCGGCTGATTGATGTTTCTCTCTCATCAATGTTTCTGGCTCTCTATCCCTCTCCCTTCCTCTCTGTAGAAAATCAATAAAATATATTTAAAAAATATATACTTATAAAAAAAAATAATAAAATCTACAGAGTGCTTTTGTGTACATGAGGAGTCACAAGCTCCATGCCTCTGAGGGGCTGGGGGTATCATAACTGAGTAATATGGACTGTACAAATGCACATACATAAATCTGTGAGTGCGGGAGCTGTGGCAAACTAGAGAGCACATGCCACTTTAGAAGGAGATGACTGTTGCTCAGCTCTGGCAGATTGTCACCAGGTAGATATGTGAACCTAGAAGTGCCAAGGGGGAAAGGTCTTAAGGTCCTCATTATTTCAACACCAACTCCCCCACTTCCAAGCTGCCCCAAATTACAATATGGACAGTTGATTTTTTTAATTTTAAGTAAAATGTGAATAAAAACATCTTCATAAAACATTGCATTTTAAAATTAATTTGTAATGAACGATATATATAAAAACAATGTGTTGGCTATGCAAACACTACTTTATGACAAATCCTTTAGCCACCACCCTCTCTTCTAATAAAATTGCTGCTCATAAGTCTCAAGTCTCTTCTATATAAAATTCTAAAGTTGTTAGTGGAGCTCAGTGCTCCTAGATCTTTTTTTTTTCCCCCAAAAGTGCAAGATAGACAATGGATTTTAATGTATTGGAAAAAAAAGTTATTGCTGTGGCTTCAGATCCCATAATGCAGATAATCTTTCAAAAAATACAATCTGATAAATTTTGGTGTAGTATCAAGACAAATATCCACAATTGTCTGAAATTACTATTAAAACACTCCTCTCCCAACTTTATCTGTGAGAGGTCATATTTTATTCAACTATTTCAACCAAAACAACACATTAAAATAGATTAAATATAGAACTAAATATGAGATTATAGCTGTAATGTATTTGGCCAGACACTAAACATATTTACAAAATGTAAAACAGTGCCATCCTTCTCCACAATTTTTGTTTGGAAAAATATACTTTTCATAAAATATGCTTTTTATGCTACATATAACAGATTTGTTATTAGATATTTTGATTTTTTTTTTTTCTTTAACTAGCCTGGAAAGCTGGCCTTTTTTTTTTTTTTTGGTAAAGGTTTTTTATTTTTAAAAAGGTTCAATTTATAAAATGCTCTGAGGGCCATTAAAAGATACATCCAAAGGCAGTTTATGACTTCTGTAAACAGATTCCATTTAACCCTTCTCACACACAAATGAGAGGGATAGTTAGCCTTCATTTTGAGAGGAAAGGGCTCAGAGAGCCTTGGGATATATTTTAAAGAGATAAATCTGTAATCCTTAAAAATTTTTAGTTTGATTTATGCTTTTTAATATATTTTTTATTAATTTCATAGAGGAAGGGAGAGGGAGAGAGAGATAGAAACATCAATGATAAGAGAGAATCATTCAACAGGTTCTTTATAGTATACGTATCCTTTTTTGGTCCTCTTAGGCTCTAACCCAGATCCTCATAATCTACACTGGTCTCCTGGCTATTCATTGAACATACTAAGTATCTCCTTGCCTCAGGGCCTTTGTATTTGTCATCCCTATTCTCAGGATACTCTTCTTCCAGTTATTCTGCCTGCTTTTCTCCAACATCTCCTTCAGATATTTGCTTAAAAGCCACTTTCTTAATGAGACTTTCTTTGACTCCTCTATTTAAAATGACAAACCATTAATACCACTACTCTTAGCATTCTTTATGCTTTTATTCTTGCTTTAAATAAATTATTGTCTTTTTTACCCAAATAGGATGTTAGTGTTACTGGTCCAAAGTTTGTGTGCCCAATGCTTTAAAAGACCCAAATTCAAAATGTCAGTTTGGAGTAAGAAAAGGTTTATTGATTGAGAATGTGCCATTGAGCAGATAGGAGTCCTAAACCTCAAATCCATCTTCTTTTGTTTTATTTGTTCTTTTTTAATTTTTTTCTCTCAAATCCATCTTAAGAAAGTACAGAGTTCAGGCTTCTTTTATATCAACAGAAGGGAAAATGGGAGGGGCTGTTTTTGTAAAAACTCAAGCCCCAAGCAGAATTCCTCTCATGATTAGTATGTGTAAAGCAGGAGCTATTAACCTAAGGGCCATGGGAACAACAGCAGGTTTGAACAAGCTGGGGTAAGAGAGAGTGAGCACTTCACTGTTCCGTTGGCTCAATGAAGACAAAAATTTCTATGTGCTGTTTACTAACTGCATTTCTAATGCCTGGAACTATGCCTGGCACATAGAAATCTTATATTTGTTGAATAAATGAATACATTTATGTCTCCAGACTGGCTGTCTCAGACTGCCTGTGACTGTGTCTTCGCTGAGATGTCTCAATGTCTGTGTTTAAGGTCTAGTGAACTCATCACTTTAGGTCCCCAGTGAGAACAATTAGACTCTCAATAAAATTAACAACATTGAAATAGAAGAGCCAAGGGATGATGGGGCCCAGATATTGGAAAAAAACTTTTTAAGTATAAAGTAAAATAAAAAGTATAATAAAATAGTCAAATGTTAACACAAAAATGGAAATATGGGTTAGTACAAAAGAATGGAGAACCTAGAAATATATCCTATATGTAAGGGCTTAATTTATTATTAAATCACTAGAGGCCTGATGCACGAAATTTGTACAAGAGTAGGCCTTTGCAGCAGTGACGGCTGCCTGGATCCCTCCCTCGCAGCCACAGCGGCTGCCTCCATCCCGCAGCTGCAGCCCTGGCTGCATCTGGAAGGAAGGATGTCCGGTCTAATTAGCATATTATGCTTTTATTATTATAGATGTTTTTCAAAACGGAATGGAAGACAAATAATTTAACAAATGGGGTTATAATAACTGGATGGCAACTTGGGGAAAATGTTAAGGTTCACAACTTTTAGCACATAATAAATTGAATGTCAGATGGCCTAAAAGCTGAGAGGAAGGGAGGAAGGGGTCTTCAAGCTACAGCCCGTGGGCCACATGCAAATACAAATATTGTATTTGTTCCCGTTTTGTTTTTTTACTTCAAAATAAGATATGTGCAGTGTGCATAGGAATTTGTTCATAGTTTTTTTTTAAACTATAGTCTGGCCCTCCAACGGTCTGAGGGACAGTGAACTGACCCCCTGTTTAAAAAGTTTGAGGACCCCTGATCTACACTAATAAAAGACAAAGATGCTAATTGACTGTACCTTTGCTATGCCCAAGCCACGCCCACCAGCTAATCAGAGCGACTATATGCAAATTACCCCAACCAATATGGCGGCCGGCAGCCACGGAGCTGGAGCAAGCAGGAGGCTTGGTTGCCCGGGCGACAGAGGAAGCCAAGCTTCCCGCCTGCCCTGAGGTGGCTGTGGCCTCTGCTCATGGCAACAAAGTTTCAATTATAGAAGACAAATAAATCCCAGATACCTGCTTCCAGCCAGCCTCCACTGGGAGCTTGGGTGGCTGGGGCCTGTGGCCAGCCTGGAAACAGCCATCAGCCCCTCACTCAGGATGGCCACACCCTCATGGGGTGAGGGTCCCCCTGGGGAGCTTGGTCAGCCTGCAAACAGCCATCAGCCCCTCATCCAGACTCGCCAGGCACCCCAGCAGGACCCCCCACCCTGAAGGGGCTGTGGCCAGCCTGCCAACAACCATCAGCCCCTCACCCAGGCTTGCCAGGCACCCCAGCGGGGACCCCCACCCTGAAGGGGCTGTGGCCTGCCTGCAAACAGCCATCAGCCACTCGCCCAGGCTGGCCACACCCTCATGGGGTGAGGGTCCCTGCTGGAGGACTTGACCAGCCTGCAAACTGCTATCAGCCACTCACCCAGACTGGTCAGGCACCCCAGCAGGACCCCCCCCACCCCCACCCTGAAGGGGGTGTGGCCAGCCTGAAAACGGCCCTCAGCCCCTCACCCAGGCTAGCCAGGCACCCCAGTGGGGACCCCCACACTGAAGGTGCTGTGACCAGCCTGCAAACAGCCATCAGCCCCTCACCCAGGCTGGCTAGGCACTCCTATATAATAAAAGGGTAATATGCAAATTGACCCTAACAGCAGAACGACTGGGAATGACTGGTCACTATGACACACACTGACCACCAGGGGGCAGATGCTCAATGCAGGAGCTTCCCCCTGGTGGTCAGTGCGCTCCCACAGGTGGAGCTCTGCTCAGCCACAAGCCAGGCTGATGGCTGCCAGTACAGCGGTGGTGGTGGGAGCCTCTCCCACCTCCTCAGCAGCGCTAAGGATGTCAGACTGCAGCTTAGGCCTACTCCCTGCTGGCAAGTGGACATCCCCCAAGGGCTCCTGGGCTACCAGAGGGATGTCTGACTGCCAGCTTAGGCCCAACCCCCCCAGGGAGCGGGCCTAAGCCAGCAGATGGTCATCCCCCGAGGGTCCCAGACTGCGAGAGGGCACAGGTCAGGCTGAGGGACCCCCACCCCCACCCCCAAGTGCACAAATTTTTGTGCACCGGGTATCTAGTTAAAAAATAAAAAAATACTTTAAATAGCTTATTTTCCTAAGAATTGACAAAATCTCCTTGCTCTGGGATCTTCACCATGTGACCTACTTAATCTTTATTAAAAAATAGCTTTTGCCGAAACCGGTTTGGCTCAGTGGATAGAGCGTCGGCCTGCGGACTGAGGGGTCCCGGGTTCGATTCCGGTCGGGGGCATGTACCTGGGTTGCGGGCATATCCCCGGTGGGAGATGTGCAGGAGGCGGCTGATTGATGTTTCTCTCTCATCGATGTTTCTAACTCTCTATCCCTCTCCCTTCCTCTCTGTAAAAAACCAATAAAATATATTAAAAAAAAATAGCTTTTATCAACACTTTTAAATGAGAATTGGGGAGCTGGAGAACCTAACCCTCTGATGTCAGAGGTACTTTAATTTAGTTGTGGCGAGAGGGCACAAAGAGCAGTTAACCCGTGTACTGTATGTGAACATTGCTTTCACCATCTTACCTAACCAGAGATCTTGATTTCCCTACATCATTCTAGCCTCCTTTGAGGTATAGCTGACCATACCCATATGCCAGGTAGTTGATAGAATATGTTAGAGCTGCACTCTAACATGTAGCCATTTAAATCTAAATTAATGTTTTAAAATTTCCAGTTATTTAGCCATACAAGCCACATTATGAGCGCTCAATAGCCATATGTGCCTAGTGCAGTGGTCTGCAAACTGTGGCTTGGCAAACCGTGGCTCGTGAGCCACATGCGGCTCCTTGGCCTCTTTAGTGTGGATCTTCCACAAAATACCGGCTCTTCCACAAAATACCGACTTCTGCGCATGGGCCACGAAGTTTCAATTGCACTGTATGTGCGCGCCCGCCTGTGGTATTTTGTGGCAGATCCACACTCAAGGGGCCAAAGAGCCACATGTGGCTTGCGAGCTGCGGTTTGTCGACCACGGGCCTAATGGCAACTGTTTAGACAGGACAGATATTGAACATGTCCATCATTGTAGAAGGTTTTATTGGACAGTGCTACATTATAGTTCTTGTGCATAGTAGGCTATACTCTGACTAGGTTGAGAATGCTCCATTGTGGACTCTCTTCAAACTTCTTGCCTAGGGTCATTAAGCCCAGCTGTCTCAATGTCTGCAAAGCCATAAATGCTTGTTTATGGTTCCAGGGAATCTGGGACCATACTGGCAATCATCTGTTCATTTAGTCAACAACATTTATTGGCATTACTCTGGGTTCAGGCCCTTTTCTGAACCCCAGATAAAAAAAGATGGAGAGGAAGACATTTCCTGAAAATCCTACTAAAATGTGCTTTTGTGAGAGTAATGATCAGAATTGCACATGTCTTTGATGTTTGAGGCTCGGTGGAAAGCAGTGATCAGTGTTCAGTCCTTTACATACTAATGAGGTTATAGGGATCAGGCTGATTGAGTATTCATGAAATTAATTACCAGTTAAATTTCTAAAAGCTAGAAATTAGAAATATGGGTTAGTACAAAAGAATGGAGAACCTAGATTCCTTTTGTTTTTCTTCTTTCCTGTAGAAGTATATTATGAAAAGAAATCTAGGTAATTAAAGGACAGCATATGCAGTACAGGGGGGAAATTTGGACTGTAAAACCAGATATCTTGGGTTGAAATACTAACTCCATCACTTATCAGCTATAACCTTGAACAACTGTTTCAGTAATGTAATGTTGTATAACAAACTTCCCCAAAGCTTAGTGGCTTAAAACAACAACATTTATTTTGGCATGTATTTGCAATCTGGGTATGACTCAGTAGGGACAGCTCATCTCTGTCTACTTGGCCATCAGGTGAAGTAACTCAAAAACTGGGCTTCCCTGGCTGGTTAGAACATTGGTCTGAGCACCAAAGGGTCACAGGTTTGATTTCCCGTTAAGGGCACATACTTGGGTTGCATATTCTTGCAGGTTCAATCCCTAGCCCCAGTCAGGGTGCGTGTGGAAGGCAACCAGTCTATGTGTCTCTCAGCTCTCTGTCTCCCTCCCTTCCTCCCTCCCAGCAAATAACTTAACCTGTCTAAAGAAACTTAATGTGATTTGGGGCCAACTGCATTATGTTTGAGAATATTACTGTTCTCATTTGTAAAACAGATATGATAATTCATTAGTTGTGAGAATTAGATGAGAAAATACTGTAGAATTTCTTAGAATATTGCTTAATGTATAATTAAGTGTTCAAACATTGTTAATTCTTTCTCCCTTCTTTCCTCTTCTGGCTTATTGAATTCCAGTTAACAATCATTTATTATCTTTCCATGATTAAAAAATGAAGAAATTTCCTACTCATATTTATTTTTTCAAGTGAAACATATTACAAAAAAGAAAAGGCTATCTAGTTGGAAACTAGGACATAGGCACATGGAAGGATACATGAATGATGTGATACACTTGTGCATTGGGTAGAGAGGGTGTGCTGTGGATAGCTCAATGACCTTTATGGCTATCTTGGTGGGCTGGCTCCTAGGTATCTCTTGTGACTTGTGCACTTTTTCCTTGCAGTTCCTGAGGGAAGACCTCAATTACCATGACCCGACGGTGAAACACAACACCTTCCATGGTGAGGATAAGCTCATCAGCGTGGAGGACCTATGGAAGGCCTGGAAGTCCTCAGAAGGTAATAGGCAGCCTGGTTGTCCATCCTAGTTGCTGGCAGATTTAGAGAAGAGAGAAGAAGATAGGCAGCAACTTGGCTTTAAAAGGACATGAGTATGAAATGCTTAGTAAAGAGCAAATTATTGAAATGTTTCTATATACAGTCACTAGATAAGAATGAATAGTCATTTGCTGGGAATGGGGGAAGGTGCTCCAAACAGAACTGAGGTAATTCTTCACTGGAATTATAATTGAATTCAATCCTATCCCTATCCTTCTCCTCAATATTCCCCTCCACCCCCAGTTTCTGCTTCTTCATCTCCAGAGATAGGGAGCTTGCTGGCCATTTGAGGCAGCCCCTTTCTTCTATAGCTTCCCATTTGGTCCCAGCTCTGCTGAGTCTTAGATGATTCAAAGATTGGAAGAAAGATGGTCTCTCCCCTGAGTCTCCCTTTTTTAGGTTAAGTAGCCCTAGTTCTTTGAAGAAAAAATGTTTTATCAGCCTCCTCCTCATCCTGGGTTTCCTGCCTGTGAACATTATTGTTAATGTCTTTCTTAGATCAGAGCTACTAGAGTTGCATACAGTCCCTCTGGTAGGGTTTGATCAGCACAGAGTGGAGCAGAACCATCAGCTCCTCAGTTCTGGACCCTGTGTGTCTATTAGTACAATCTGATTAGATACTGGCCCTTCAGCAGTCATATCATTCTGCTGACTCATGTTGAACTTATTGAATAAAAACTTTTGATCTTTTTCATGTGTAAAACCACTAAACCATGACTATTATTTTTTCTGTAATATTTGCTTCAGAATTCTGAGTGGAAGAACATGTCTAATTGTGTGAGACTTGACAGGGAAAGGAAAAACAGGACTTCTCTCTGTTTTTATGTGTGGCTAGAGCTTCTTTTGATACCAGTAGAATTGGAAGCAATCTCTTCCCTACTGTTAGGGTAGGTGTTGATACTAAGCGGATTTAAACATTAAGTGACCTCCAGGGTCCCTGGTTTTGCAGATGAGGAACCTCAGGCCTAGATTTATAAAATTACTATTTGTTGTCATGCATTTAGCTAATAGTAGAGCCAGGACTTAGACTTGGTCCTCTGTTCTCTAGGCCAGTGCTTTTCCATACCATCTTGGTTGAAAGCACTGGCCTGGTGGTAGAGAAGACCAGTTTTGGTAGGAATTAGGTAGTTTCTATTTCTGCTTAAATTATTACGCTAGAATTATTGAATTTTAGATCTGGAAGGGATCTTCTAAAATATAGATTGAAAGCATTAAATTTGAAGTAGACTTATATTCTAATCCTGGTTCTAGGATGGGCAGGCTGATAGTTCTTATTAACTCTGTGTTTTTATCAGTTTAGAAGAAGCATAAATTAGTTATATGGACAGCTTCTTGGAAATCTTTAGAAGCTGAGTTCATGGTGGAGGCTTTTTTGTAATAGCTCCTTAGAAACTCAGGCTGTCTACTGATGAGAAATCCATCAGTGAAATTATCTTTGGAATTATACTAGCACTGCCAGGAAAAATCTCCTATTACTACCGTGTAATTTTAATTTACTTATTTTTCTGTACTAACATGAGGACATGGCGCCTGGGTTTCAAGAGTGGGTTTCATAAGTAGGAACTTAGAATGAAAGATGGCAGGGAGAACATTCCTGACTCATACAGAAGTAGCTGGCAGGAAAAGAGATCAAGAAAGGGCAGAAACAGAGGGACTAAATAATAAAACTAGAAAACAGCCCAAGACAATTTTCTAGTAAGAAGTTTATTTATGGACTTAGCAACTATTTGAAATACTTCCAACTGTGTTCTATATGACAGGAAGATAGACAACAATGAAGTGAGTTTTCACGAGTTGGTCCCCATTACTGATGAGCAGAAAAAAACATTTCAGTTGTAAATAAAAATTACTTTTAGATCATAATAAAGAATTTAAAGCATTTAATTGAGCAAAGGAAGCTGCAGCCTGGGAAACACAGATTCAGGTAGCAACCTAGATTATGTTCCTTGGAGACAAAGATGAGGCTGCCTTTTATTGTGAAAGTTCCACCCCAGGTTCCCATTAGATCTATTTTATGTACATGAGGTATCCAAATTATGCAGTTCTGATTAGACAGGGCAGGTCTCAGTCTTTTGGTAGAAAGAGGAAACCAGGGTTTACCTGCAGTTATTGACTCAGATGATGTAAGCAAACGGGGCAAAGTGTGGGAAGCTAAGAGTTCATTTTGAGGTTCTTCCCCATACACAGAGTGCCTGAGAAGTCCCTGTCTGAAAATGGCCATTAGGGTTTTTATTATTTATAAAGTTTGGGCCCTCAATTGACTATGAGGAGCCCATTTCCTCAGATAAATTTCCTCTCAGGGTTCACATCAAATTAATCTTTTTTCTTAGGGTCCACACAATGCACAGTGTTGAAGTTCGCAGCTAAGCTGAGAAGTGATATATACTAGGATGTACCATTAGGATTTGCTAATCATATGTCATGCCTGGTGGTTTAAAAAACTAAAAGCGAGAATCTTGTATACTATTTCTCACAACAATTTGCTTCATTATTTAGAGCAAGGCCCCCAATCTCGTTGGAATGATGATTTCCAGAGCTACAAAAAGCATGTAATTCTGGCACTGGCTCAAACTGGCTGGTCTGAGTTTCACTAGATAATGTAGATAGCAGCAGTGTTGATTTATGTTCAGAACATTAGTTGGCCAATGTCAGTACCATCGATGTGATTAGTGTTGTTAAGATTTCTGACTAATGTTAAGAGCCAGTCTTTTCTCTGTGTTATTTAAATTTTAGCAGGAAAGCCTGGTGATCTCTACATTAGCCAACTCTGGACTTTTAATAATAGAAACAACAACTCAAAAATGACTCTAATGTTTATGTATTGTTTAGTATGTGCTAGACACTGTTCTGAGTGCTTTACATATTGTAACTAATTTATTTCTCTCAAAAATATTATGAAGTGTAAACACTATGATTTAGAATTTAGTATATTTCCTCATTTCCATTTACAGATGAGTAAAATGAGACAGAGAGCGTGATTAAGTGAAATAATGTAATAAAGCCTGGCCAGTGTGGCTCAGTGATTGAGCATTGACCCATGAGCCAGGAGGTCACGGTTGGATTCCTGGTCAGAGCACATGCCCTGGGTTGTGGGCTGCATCCCCGTTAGGGAGCATGTAGGAAGCAGCCAACCAATGCTTCTTTCTCATCATTGATGTTTCTATCTCTCTCTCCCTCTGAAATCAATAAAAACATATTTTAAAAAAAGAAATAATGTAATGCAATTCTGTTACTAGTTACTTAGAGTTAATGCTGACTTCGTAATTTAAGGGCCCAGGCCCCAACAAGACTGCCCTTACTTCAGATACCAACCAACCACAAGCTCTGGGTGTTTCCAGGCCACCTGTGCTCTGACCAACTAGCTATAAAATTAGGGGTTTTCCACTATCCCCTCATGTTTGATAATTTGCAAAATCAGCAATTTTCAACTGGTGTGTTGAAAGAATTTTTAAAACATGCAATAAATGACAATTTAGTCAGGGGGACTGACCTATTTTCCCTTAGATTGTCAAATTTAAAAAATGACAACAGCAAACACAACAATAGCCGTCTGGTGTGAATGAATCAAAATTATACCTTTGTGTGTGTGTGTGTGTGTGTGTGTGTGTGTGTGTGTGTATGAGACCGGCAAAACATATATTTTTTGGTGTGCTGCAGAATTTTAGTAGTTTATGTGTATGATGAGATGAAAAAGGTTGAAAATCGCTGTACTAAATGATTCACAGGACTCAGAAAAGTGCTATAAATATGATTTAAGTTTTACTACAAAGGATAAAAATTAGGACCAGCTAAAAGAAGAGACCAATAAGGCAAGGTCTGCCAGGATCTTGAATGTGGAGTTTCTGTGTCCTCTCCCTGTGGAATCAGGACATATCATCCTTCTGGTCCATCAATCATTAATGTGATTGCTAACCAGAAAGCTCAACTGAGCCTCAGTGTGCAGAGTTTTTATTGGGGTCCTATTGGATAGGCATGGTTGATTGACCCATTGGCCACATGATGGAAATCAATCTCCGCCCCATTTTTCTCCCTAAAGGTTGGGCTGATAACACCTGGCTCAACCACTGAGCTATACCAGCCAGGCATAGTCTACTTTTATTTTATTTTTTAAAAATATATTTTATTGATTTTTTACAGAGAGTAATAGAGAGTTAGAAACATCGATGAGAGAGAAACACTGATTTAGCTGTCTCCTGCACACTCCCCACTGAGGATGTTGCCCACAACCAAGGTACATGCCCTTGACTGGAATCGAACCTGGGACCCTTCAGTCTGCAGGCCGATGCTCTACTCACTAGCCACACTGGTTAGGGTGGCATAGTCTACTTTTAAAACATATTATTATACCTTGTTTCATAGTATAAAAACTTTACAAAAGTGTATTTCCATTTCTTCCCTCTGAAGTCAATTGTATGATTTGCCTCATTTGTTTACCGTCTCTCAAAGATTACTGTCCATTGTAGGCTGATCTCCAATGTCTTGAAAACCATTGTTTTATATGTTTTGTTCTTTTGTTTTAGTTTCAGGAGGGGGATGGTAAATTCTATTCTTGTTACTTCATCTTGTCCTGAACCAGAAGTCTTGGCTTAATCATCTTTTGCTTGGATGCTTTCATACTATTCTTCTTGGCCCAGTCTAGCTCTATTACAATCTATTCTATAACTGGTTCCAGAGACATCTTTCTAAAATAAATACCTGACTAGGTCTCTGCTTACATTTTTTCAGAGGCTTCCTATTTTCTTTTTCTTTTTAAATAATGAAACAAACATGCTAGGACACCAAATTTCTGGGTGGGAGAAATATTCTTAAATGGAACCTGCACAAATAAAGATATTGCTAAAGATGTTACAAGTAAATTCCAGTGTAATCACAATATAGTAATTATATATTATTTTGAGAAGATAAATATTGGCTTTCCTGTTGTTCAGGTAACACTTGAGTTTGTGTAGAATTTATAGTAAAGCTTAGATCACAATTGCTGTCTCATTTGGGATTCAACAAAATAAGCTAATGCAAGCTCAGTAGTTGTTGATAAAAGAAATTATTACAGAAAATGACATTGCTCTTTTTTTTCATGTTTATTCCTGAAATGTCAGAGCATTGAAGTTAAATGTCCATTTGTAATCTCAAAATAAATTAACCTCAGTTGGGTTAAAAAAAAAAAAAAAAAAGATCAATATATACATATAAATAAAAATCTGGTGATCTTCTTTTATAACTTAAAAGTTTCCTTATGTCATCTTGATACACCAAGGTTGCGGGTTTGATCCCTGGTCAAGGCACATACAGGAATCAACCAGTGAATGAATAAATAAGTGGAACATCAAATCGATGTTTCTCCCTCTCCCTGCCCTCCCCCACTTTCTCTCTAAAAAAACAAAATATTTCTTTATATTGTAATATTGTGGGTCTCCATATTGTCCCCCAAAATTTCTGTTTCTCTCCTATGATTTGTGCAAACATGCTTGCATAAAAAAAACAATTAACTGAATGACTTCTATATACTAGGCATTGTGCTAGATTAGTTTAGCATAAGAGACCCATCTTATTTCTGTGACTCACTTTTTTTGTTGTTAATCCTCATCTGAGGATATTTTTTTCCATTGATTTTTAGAGAGAGTGTAAAGGAGGAGGAGAGAGAGAGAGACACATTGATTGGTTGCCTCCTGCACTCCCCCTCTGGGCCTGGGAATGAGTCTGCAACTGAGGTGTCTACCCTTGACTGGAATTGAATCCACAACCGTTCAGTTAGAGGGCTGATGCTCCAACCACTGAGCCAAACTGTCAAGGGCTCACTTACTTTCTTATTTTCTATTACTCTATCACATCTCTTTCTCTGTAACTGCACTGATTTATCAGCAGTTACTACAATATGTCATTTTCTTTCATTCCTTGATGCTTTCATATATACTGTTCCCCCTGCCCTTGCTCCTTTGTTGATCTGGTTAAATCCTACTTGACAATTAAGACTCAACTTAAATATCCCCTTCTTTAGGAAATCTTCCCTGGAAACCACAGTCTAGGTTAGGTGCCGCCTTCTGTGCTCCCATAGTCTCTTACTCTTATCTCATTGCAGCACTAACACATTAATTACAATGATCTGTTCCCCTACCTGTTTTCCCACCACACTGCTTGAGAGCATCACCTTTTATGATTCTACTGGAGGCCAGGTGCATGAAATTTGTGCACTGGGTGAGGGGTGGTGTCCCTCAGCCCGGCCTGCGCCCTCTCATAGTCCGAGACCCCTCGCTCCTTACCACCCGCCTGCTAGCTGCTCCTTACCACTCAGCTTGCTGTTCCTTAGCACTGCTGCTGTGCTTGCTAGCCGTGAGCCCGGCTTCTGGCTGAGCAGCGCTCCTGCATTGAGCGTGTGCCCCCTGGTGGTCAGTGCACATCATAGCAACTGGTCATTCCACTGTAATGATCGCTTAGGCTTTTATTGTATAGCTGCCCCAACACTTAGCACAGGGCCTGGTCCAGAGTAGGGATGTGGAAGACAAAAATTTGTCCTTGGCTCAACCATTGTGCAACCTTATACAAATCGTTTGGCTTATTCAGTTCCAAAGCCTAGATTCTCTTGCTACTCTGTAGCCATGTAGACCTGGTTTTTGCCAGTTAGCCTAGGGGACCCATCACATGAGGCCTAGGTCCAAGGGCCAGATTCTTTTTGCAATGATGATTCAGGGCTTGATATTGACATCATATTAGAAAATGAAGATCTCTGCCTCACTCTAGGTACAGATAACAAGCTGCTAGTAAGAGCCAGGAGACAAACCATTCAGAGAGACAAACCAAAGGTTTAGGTCACAAACTATCTTTAGGGAAGACCACTTTGGTAAGATTCTAAAGGTGTCTTGGAGTGCTCTGTATCCAGAGTAGCCAGATAAAAAGCTAGGTTTTAGATGGCTTTTTTTGACTCACTATGGTTGTTAGTCACTTACTCCTTTCTCCCACATCACCCCATATATCCTTCTGACCTAGCACCTGTCATACTGTATTATATATTTTCTTATATGTCTCCTTCTTTAGAAGGGAGCCTTTTATAATGGAGATCATGCAGATTGATTTCTGTATCCAGTAATTCACCCAGTACCTACTAGATTAGAAGCCAATGAAAGCTTGGTGAATAAATGAATATATGAATGGTGAAAATAATAATACGTAGTTAATATTTGTGTAGCCAAAACCGGTTTGGCTCAGTGGATAGAGCGTCGGCCTGTGGACTGAAAGGTCCCAGGTTCGATTCCGGTCAAGGGCATGTACCTGGGTTGCGGGCACATCCCCAGTGGGAGATGTGCAGGAGGCAGCTGATCGATGTTTCTAACTCTCTATCTCTCTCCCTTCCTCTCTGTAAAAAAATCAATAAAATATATTAAAAAATATATATTTATGTAGCTTTTATGTATGGTAGGAGCTTCCCATATCTTCACTGTACTCTTATGATGTGAGCACTCTGATTCTCGCCATTTTATAGGTGACAAAAAATAAGACACAGAAAGGTTAAGTAACTTGCTCATGGTTTTTCATCTAGTAAGTGGCAGATACCAAATTCAAACCAAGGCACCTGATTCCAAAGCCCACATTATTATTATTATTATTATTATTATTATTATTATTATTTTTAACCCTTACGCTAGAATATATTTTTATTGATGAGAGAGAGAGAGAGACAGAGAGAGAGAGAGAGAGAGAGAGAGAGAGAGAGAGAGAGAGAGAGAGAAAGAAAGAAAGAAAAGAAAAAAGAAAGAGGAAGGAAGGAAGGAAGGAAGGAAGGAAGGAAGGAAGGAAGGAAGGAAGGAAGGAAGGAAGGAAGGAAAGAAAAGACAGAAAGAGGAAGGAAGGAAGGAAGGAAGGAAGGAAGGAAGGAAGGAAGGAAGGACGGACCATTGATTGGATGTGGAAACACATCCCAACCAGGGAGCTAACCTGTAACCTAGGTATGTGTCCTGACCAGGAATCTAACTAGCAACCTTTTGGTGTATGGGAAGATGCTCCAACTAACCAAGCCACCTGGCCAGGGTCCAAAGCCCACATTCTTTTTTTTTTTTTTTTTTTAAGATAAATCTATGTTTATTGACATGGAAATATAGCCAACACATAGTAAGTGGAAAAAAACAAAGAGCAAATTCTAGAAGATACATTTTTCCTATTACTCATGTAAACATGGAAAAGAAAATTATTATTATATATTCTGCACACAAAGATATACATATATAAATACATTGAAAAAGGACTGGTAGGAAAATTGATAAACAATCATCTTCAGAAGAGTCCACGATTGGGGGAAGGAAATCAAGAGAAACACAAATGTATTCATGTTTTCCTTTTTCTCCAAGATTCAGTTAGGAATATTTACAAATATTCATAAGAGTTGAACAAAATGTAAAGACCCATAAACCCACCTAGATTCTCCAGTTTAACACTCTTATTATACATATTCACCATTTATCTAATTTTTTTATGCATTTTAAGTTGCAGATGTCAGTAGACTTCACCCCTAAACACTTTAGCACGCATATTAACTAAAATTGAGAAAAATTACATTAGTGAAACATACAATTCTCTAATGTACCAATAGGCGGCTTCTGACAAATGCATTCACTTATGGTTCAACCCCATCCCAGTCAATCCCTGTGCCTTAAAGGCAAACACCAATTTGGGCTTTTTTTCCATCATAGGTGTTACTTGTTTTAGATTTTCACAAGTGAAATCATATAGTATGTATTCTCTTTGGTAAAGCTTTTTTAAACTAAGTTGTCCAGGTTTTGTGTTATCTGTAGTTAGTTCCTTTTTACTGTTGAGTACTATTCTATTGTGTGGACATACCAGTTTGTCCATTCTTCTGCTGATTCAGGACACTTGGGCTGTTTCCAGTTTGGAGCTACTATGAATATTTCTATACAAGTATTTTAGTGGATATATGTTTTCATTTCTCTTGAGTAGACACACGTAGGAGTAGAGTTGCTGGGTCATGGAGTAGAGGTATATTTACTTTTGTATGAAACTGCCAGACCTCTATCTAAAGTGGATACAGCAAGTATTATATTTTAGAAAGTATTACAGTTAATTAACAGTGGTTACCAAGGGTAGAAGCTGAGGATGACAACAGACTTACTGATTATCCACATCTGTATTGTAAAAATCCAAACAATGGTATTAACTTTTGTTATATGAAAAGAACAAAGCCAAGAGTCCACATTCCACGTAAGACCAGTTCAGGCTTCTGAGGTCAGCCCAGACCACTCTTAAGTTCTAAAGCAGAGGTCAGGAAACCATGGCTGCTGCTTGTTTTTGTAAATAAAATATTGAGGAACAGCTAGGCCTATTCGTTTATATATTGTCTGTGGCTACATTAAAGCTACAATAGCAGAGCTGAGCAGTTGTCACAGACACCATGTGGCTGGCAAAGCCTAAAATATTATGTGGTCCTTTAAAGAAAAAGTTTGTCATCTCGTTCTAAAGCATTTACATAAGTTTTGTTTTTCATTGCAAAGTGACATTTGAAACTGTCTCATGCAACTTTTCTCTTATAGAGGAAACTAAGACCCAAAGATTTTAAAAGAGTTATCTAAGCTAAGATGGAGATGTGGAACTAACATTTAGGTCTATATTCTGAGTCCTAATCAGATCATCTTCTTAGTATTTTGTGTACTTCTCTAAGATTCATAAGTAAAAAATGTATTTATCCCAATAGGCTCACTTTTACTATGAAGCCCTATCTGGAAATTTCTAAATGAATTAGAAGTTTAGTAGGACAGACTCATTGTGAGCTAAGGGGAATTATGCCTTCATGTACATTTATGTATACAAATAAGACTTTCAGTGTGCAGCTATACCAATTGACCCGCAATACTCCCAACTTTAGCCCAAGCAATAGGTGAATCACAAGCTGGAACTAATTAAATGACAATTTGCTCATTAAAAAAATAGTAAAGGGGAGCATTTGAAATTGTGCTTCTCAGCATATATCATCAGTTTGGCCCAAATAAATGCATAAAAATTCTCTTAAAAAATAAAAATAAGGGTGTACTATGTGCTAATTATTGTAGAGATATAAAATGCAGATGTATATCATACTGTGAGAACAACCAGTTAGTAGGAGCAATCCTATCTAATAAATATGCTAATTAACCCCCATGCCATCGCAAAAATGGCGGCACCCACAGCCAATAAGGAAGGAATATGCTAATTGACTGCCACACCCTCAAAGATGGTGGTGCCCACAGCCACAAGATGGCAGCACCCAGTCCCCTCAGCCCCCCAGGGCAGGCCTGAGGTGCAGGCAAGCCTCAAATGGCAGCTGCCCAGCTGCCCGAGGCTTGCACTGCTGGCAGTGGCGGCAGCAGAGGTGTGATGGGGGCGTTGCCTTCCCCGATCGCCAGGTCGCCTCCTGCCTGATAGCTCCTGGACTGTTAGAGGGGGCAGGTTGCCAAAGCCCACATTCTTAATCTCTGTGTTGTATGTGACTAACTGACCAGAAGGCTGACTGAGTGACCAACTAACAGCTGTGTGAAGGAGAGGCAAAGTAAACACTGGCAATCTTCCTGTCAGACAGTTCTTTTTGGGCTTTGAAACCATAAAAGTAAGTAAGGGCTTCATCTGGAGGCACCAGTGGTCCATTAGGAGAAAGAGATACTGATTCAAGAGCCCATTTCTTAATCCTTATTATTTCTCTGGCAAGATAAGGGATTGACCAAGGCAAGGATCTGTCCTGGCATATCCCTGGAAGTATGGATATAGCTCAAGTGCTAGGGAGTAATACTTACTGCTCCATCTGCTTGGAATGCCCTTCCTCTGGGTATTTACATGGCTCATACCTTTATTTAATTTTCTGCCCAAATGTTACCTCCTCAGACAGGGCTTTCCTGATTAGAACTGATGTAGCATTGCTCTTAATCCTTTTATCCTGCTTTATTTTTCTTCACTGTATTTATCACTACCCAGCACTTATTTGTTTATAAATGTTTAGTTTGTCTTTCTCCACCAGAATATAAGTACCAGGAATCTGTGAATTTGTTTTGTATACTGTTATATTCCTAGCTCCTAGAGCAGTGCCTGGCAAGTAGTAGTAGGTGCTCAATCTATCCCTTCCCCCCAATGAATAAATGATTTTAGAGTTTGAGACCACCAGCTTTCAAGGACTTTCATCATTTGGCCTCAGTAATACCACTCTCTTGTTCTATATGTAACCCTTGGACTCCAGATAAACTCTGTGTTCTCTGAGCAGACCCCACATTTTATAATTCTGTGTCTTAGCTTGTGTTCCTTTTCTCTGATGGGCCTACATTTCTGTCCACCCAGATTCTGACCAGTTCTCAACATCTGTCTCTTACTGAATGAATATGAATATGTATATGAAGAAATACTTACTACTGAATTCATATTAAATCCTAGGCAGTTTCAGACATATGAATTCATTTATTCCAACAACTCTGGGAAACAGGTATTGTTAGATAGTAAGCTTCCTCGGGGTAGGAGTCTCTGCCTTGATCATTGCTCTGTTCCCAGTGCCTGGCACAAAGTAGTACAAAATAAATGTTTTGAATGACTGAATGAATATTTTATAAAAGGGGAATTGAGACTGGTTAAGTGATTTATCCCTGCTGGTCTATGGCAGATAGGATAGAAATCAGGGTCTTCTGGTTTAAAGTCTAATACTTGTTCTAATATATTCTACTAGTGGCCCGGTGCATGAAATTCGTGCACGGGGGCGGGTATGTTCCTCAGCCTGGCCTGCACCCTCTCCAATTTGGGATCCCTCGAAGGATGTCCTACTGCCAGTTTACAGGGATCGGGCCTAAACTGGCAGTCGGACATCCCTCTCGCAATCCAGGACTGCTGGCTCATAACCACTCACCTGCCTGCCTGCCTGCCTGATTGCCTCTAACCACTCTGCCTGCCGGTCTGCTTGCTCCCAACTGCCCCCCACCCCCCACTGCCGGCCTGCTTGCCCCCAAATGCCCCCCCGCCAGCCTGATCACCCCAAACTGCCCCCCCTGCTGGCCTGCTTGCCGCTACCTTCCCTCCCCACTGGCCTGCTCATCCCCAACTGTCCCCCTGCTGGCCCGCTCACTCCAAACTGCCCCCCCCCCACTGTCCTGATCACCTCCAACTGACCCCCACTGATGGCCTGCTTGTCCCCAACTGGCCCCCCTGCTGGTCTGCTTACCCCCAACGGCCCTGCCCCCCACCAGCCTGATCACCCACAACTGCCCTCCCCTCTTGGCCTCTAACCACCTCTACCTTGGCCCCGCCACCATGGCTTTGTCCAGAAGAACATCTGGAAGGTCTCCCAGTCTAATTAGCATATTACCCTTTTATTAGTATAGATGAATTATTTTATAGAATGGGCATTTTATTTCAGATGGTTTCCCATGGCATTTTTTCTAAAGAAGTAAAAATTACTTTAAAAAATGTTTCAGGAAAACTTTGAGAAATTTACAGTATCTGCTTTTCTTCCAAGAAAGTTGTCACTTTTATGCCAGAGTGAGAATTATTTGTATGCTTTGTATGTCAGCATTGGGCCACTGTGACTGGGGGGCACTTAGCTTGACTTGAGAGTAATTATCTTGCTCACTGGCTGGGAGGGAGGGTGTGTGGCAGAGGAGATAAATACTCGGTTCTGGATTATTCATAGATTGCTGACTTTCTGGATTGGTTGTGCAAGCCCCTCCTTTTATTGATGTCCACCTTCTATTGACAGACATCTACCCTGGTAGAGAAATGAGATGAAACTCTCTTTCTTTTCATTGTAAAAAGCATTTGAATTCTTAAGGTGTGATAAGGCCTCCCAGCCATCCACAGTCAAGGTACACATTTTCATGGAGGATGTTCCCACTCTTGAATAAATCAAAACAATTTTTTCTTTTAATTTAAACTTTCTTCTATAACTGTTTTCTTGTTACTTAAAAGCTGGGTTTTTTTTTAAACTACTTCCAAAGCTTTTCAAGCTGTATATGTCCTTGGAATGAATTTATAAATTAGAATTGAGCCCGGCCAGTGTGACTCAGTGGTTTAGCATCGACCTATGAACCAGGAAGTCACAGTTTGATTCCAGGTCAGGCCACATGCCCAGGTTGTGGGCTTGATCCCCAGTACGGGGCGTGTAGGAGGCAGCCGATTAATGATTCTCTCTCATCTTTGATGTTTCTTTCTTTCTTTTTTTTAAATATATTTCATTGTTTTTTTTTACAGAGAGGAAGGGAGAGGGATAGAGAGTTAGAAACACCGATGAGAGAGAAACATCGATCAGCTGCCTCCTGCACACCTCCTACTGGGGATGTGCCCGCAACCAAGGTACATGCCCTTGACCGGAATCGAACCTGGGACCCTTCAGTCCGCAGGCCGACGTTCTATCCATTGAGCCAAACTGGTTTGGCCCACTGTCTGTTTTAATTTGTCTGTTCGTTTTGACTCTGTCAATATGCTCAAACTTCAGTGAAGTCATGAGAACCTATTATTTTTGCCTGCTGCCTCCTTTACTTTGGAAATATTCTTTTTTACTCAGAGGGGCCTTTGATGTAAGGGATTGTTTCCAGTTGCCAACTGTTTTCTTCCTTGCCAAGTAAAAGAGTTGTTGTGAACTCTTCAGTGATGCCTTCCCCAGGATATTTGCAGATGTGGTTGGGAAAAGTCATTTCATCCCCAACCTTTGCATCTCAGGTGCTGAGGTGCCGGGGGTGCCATGGCAATCACGGGGAAGCCGGCCAGCCGGCACCCTCGGCCCCGGGGAGTCCGGGGTTGCCGGCTGGCCTGCGCCCAGGCTCTCTCTCCCTCTGATCGCCATGGTGATCACGGGGAAGCAGGCCAGCCGGCACCCCCGGCCTCGGGGGTTCCGGGGTTGCCAGCTGGCCTGCACCTGGGCTCTCTCTCCCTCCGATCCGCAATGCGATCACCGGCTGCAGGCAGCCCAAGCCCCCGGCCTGGGGTTGTTGCCTCGCCTGCCTCCAGGCTTTCTAATGGCGATCACCTGCTGGGGATTGGGCAAAGGTGGCTGGCAGGGCCGCCTTTGCCCGCCCCCAGCTCTTGCCTGCCGCCTGGGTTTCCGATCCCATTCGCCTCCCATGATTGCGCCTATGTATGCAAATTAACCGCCATCTTGGTTGGCAGTTAATTTGCATATCGCCCTGATTCGCCAATGGGAAGCATGTTGGAGGTACGATTAATTACCATGTTTGTCTATTATTAGATAGGATAATAACAAGCAGTATTCTAAAATGCCCAGAGATTTGTCAATCCTGAATAACTTATTTTTTTGTGGTTATCTAAGGATAAAACAGGAGGTTTTACTCATTTAATATAAACATCTTTCTCAAATGGAAAAGGCCCTTTCCTATCTATGCAACACAGGATGGAGGCCAGGTTATATCTTTACTATTTGAGAAGCTAACTAAAAATCAATTATTGGGGTTCCCTACAGATATATATAGGATAAATGTCTTTCCCCCCCCTATTTACTTCCATAAGAAGTCTGTCGGGAAGAGTGTTGCTGTTAGTTAGAAAATAAATACTGGAAGCAACTAAGATGGCGGCATAGGTAAACACCGGGAAATTGTCACCTCACACAACAATCGAAAATTACCGCAAAGGACTGAGCAAACATCATCCAGAACAACAGGAAGGCTGGCTGAGTGTAAATTCTACAACTAGAAGGAAAGAAAAGCACGCTGAGAGCCAGAGGAGCTGCGGAGGTGAAGTGCAGAGGTACGGCGGCTCGCGCGTGCGCGAGGAAAGGGGGTAGCACCTGAGGACGCGGCTGTCTTTTTGAATCACAGGCTCCTGACTGCTCTGAACTCCGGTTCCGGGAAGTCTCTGGGGACCCAGGTCTCATACGGGGAGAGGCTGGTCTGTCCGGCAGCGGGCGAACTTGAGGGCGGCTTTCCCTCAGAGGTGCTTGCAGCCGTTACCGGGACACTGAGACGCGCGACTCCGGGCGGAGAATCGGCCATAGCTGCTTCTCCGCCCTTTGGCTCCCTGAGACCCCGCCCCACCCAGGCTGCGGCAGAGGCTTTTGCATGTGAATGTACCTAACTGCAGCCGAACCAGGCAGACCCTGAACTTCCAAGAGAAGGCCCAAGGCCCCGCAGCGGCTTGCATTGATTCACAGCTGAGCCTCTTCGTGGCTCCTGCTGTGTGGCCTCAGGCAGAAGCTGAATTAGCACCTCCTTAGATCCAGGAGCCACTGTACCCAGTGGTCAGAGGGGGTCCATCCAGACTGCAACTCCTCAGATCCATAAGGGACACACTCAGGGAGCAGACTCAGTGAGCACCAAAGCCCCACTGAAGCAAGTCTTGCCCCAAAAGGGTGTCTTCAGCACAGAAGTTCTCCCACTTTAGACACAGCTGATTCTCACAGCCAATTGGCCTGGAGGTCAATTCCTCCCAGTGATTCTACAACAACCAAGGCACCAAGAGTGCACCAAGAGTGTCCACCCCAGGAAACTGGGGAGGCTGAGCTACTGGGCCCTACAGGACACCTGGCGCACAGGGCCACTCTATCAACACAGGGAAGCTGCCAAAATGCGGAGACAAAGAAACAGGTCACAAATGGCAGAAATGGAGGAAAGCAAACCATTGGATTTAGAGTTCAAGGCCACGTTTATAAGGTTTTTCAAGAATTTTATGGAAACTGCCGATAAATTTAATGAATCCCTCAATAAGTATAGTGAGACCATGGAGGACATGAAAAAGGACCAACTAGAAATTAAGCATACACTGACTGAAATAAAGAATAATTTACAGAGATCCAGCAGCAGACAAGAGGATCTCAAGAATCAAGTCAAAGATTTGAAATACAAAGAAACAAAAAATACCCAACCGAAAAAGAAAAAAGAAAAGAGATTCCAAAAATATGAAGATAGTGTAAGGAACCTCTGGGACAACTTCAAGCGTACCAACATCAGAATTATAAGGGTACCAGAAGGAGAGAGAGGGCAAGATATTGAAAACCTTTTTGAAGAAATAATGACAGAAAACTTCCCCTGCCTGGTGAAAGAAATGGACTTACAAGTCCAGGAAGCGCAGAGAACCCCAAACAAAAGGAATCCAAGGAGGACCACACCAAGACACATCATAATTAAAATGCCAAGAGCAAAAGATAAAGAGAGAATCTTAAAAGCAGCAAGAGAAAGACAGTCAGTTACCTACAAGGGAGTACCCATACGACTGTCAGCTGATTTCTCAACAGAAACCATGCAGGCCAGAAGAGACTGGCAAGAAATATTCAAAGTGATGAATAGCAAGAACCTGCAACCAAGATTACTTTATCCAGCAGAGCTATCATTCAGAATAGAAGGTCAGAGAAAGAGCTTCACGGATAAGAAAAAGCTAAAGGAGTTCATCACCACCAAACCAGCATTATATGAAATGCTGAAAGGTATTCTTTAAGAAGAGGAAGAAGAAAAAGGAACTCTTACCATTTGCCACAGCATGGATGGAACTGGAGAGCGGATAAATACCACATGATCTCACTCATTTGTGGAATATAATGAACAACATAAGTTGATGAACAAGGACTGATCCAGAGACGGAGAGGCATTGATTGGACTGTCGGGACTTGGAGGGAAGGTAGGGGAGGGTGGGGGTAAGGGGAAAAGATCAACCAAAGGACTTATATGCAAGCATATAGGCCTAATCAATGGACATGGACAACGGGGGGGTGAGGGCATGAGCGGGGGTTGGGGGCGTGGGGGGTAGAGGGTAACGTGGGGACAAGGACACATATGTAATATCTTAATCAATAAAAAATATATTAAAAAAAAAAAGAGAAAAAATTGAAGAAGAAAAAAAAAAAAGAAAATAAATACTGATGGGATGTATAATAAATGATCCAGGATCCACAAGTAGCTATTGTTTGCTCATTCATTCATTTATATATATTCTTTTGTTCATTCAGTAAACTTTACAGAGTACTTAGAATTATGTAGTCTTGTGTTAGATACTGAAAAATACATAAATGGAAAAGATAAGTTCCCTATCAAATTGCTTATAGTATAATGGAGAAGAGAGATATGTGACTAAATAATCATATAACATACATGAAAGAAAAGAACTATATATAAAGAAAATGCTAAGTAAGCAGAGAAGGGAGAACTAGTAGTTATTTTGCAGGTTTTATAATGGGGGGTTTTGAAATGGGCTCCAAAGACTTTCATTAAGTGAAGAGATAGAGCTGGGTTTTAAGGATTAGTTGGTGCTTAGGAGGCCAGAGGAGGGAAAAGAGCTTTTCTGGAAATAACAAAGACCTAGAAGTCTGAGAGCAATGTTCAAGGATGAATAAATAAATAATATAAGATACTGATTCTAGAAGAGGACTCCAAAGTTAAGAGCTACAGCAGAAGCAGCCTCTAGGACAAGACTGTGAAGTGCAGGTCATATGTGTTGGGATCAGTTAGATTGCTAGTCTCATAGTTTCCAATGGCAGTATGCACACTTCAGCAGGGCTCGCACAAGACAATCAGTTGGGGTGCCATAAGAAAATACTAGAGCTTGTATTTATATTGCGGTTATTTTTATCTCACACTTTAATTTTTATATCTGTTTTAAACTATATCTAATGTCTGATTCATAAAAAGATATTCATATATTGGCAGTGTGTGCTCAAAACCTTTTTGCAGGTAGATTATGTCATTAAAAAGGTTTGGGGGAAACAGGTTTGAGACTACAAATTTAGTCACCTTATTCAATCCTCTTATGAAGGACTGTTTGTTGCTGAAAACTCTAGGGGTTAGCCTTCTCTGGTTCTGTGTAGTATTGCTATTTTCCCCCGAGATTTAGTCTTTGATCTCTCAAGGGGCCACATGGACAGGCTCAGGGGGATGAAAGACTGATCATAGACTACCTCTGGTTTGAATGTCCTACTAGGATTTGGATATATGATTCATTTGGAGCCTGTATCTGTATTAAGTTCTCCTTGCCTTTCACTGACAGCCACAGCCTCTCTGTACCTGCTATTGCCTCCTCCCTCACTTTGGCCCAGGGAA
This sequence comes from Myotis myotis, assembly GCF_014108235.1. Classification (NCBI taxonomy): domain Eukaryota; kingdom Metazoa; phylum Chordata; class Mammalia; order Chiroptera; family Vespertilionidae; genus Myotis; species Myotis myotis. The sequence continues at coordinate 41,423,248 of NW_023416314.1, forward strand.
ACTTCTCATTTTCTCTTCTGGAATGAGAAAGCATTTTAACTTTTAGGTACTTGAACTGTAGGGACAAAGGACTCTGATGATATCTCAACTTGACTGCTCAATGAGCTCTTCATGCTGGAACATGGGGTTGCTATCTGACAAGAATGCAGCCCATTCTGGCTTATTTTATTTAGACTGCAGTGACTCTGGTTGAACAACTCCATGCTGCCACGCCCTACGTAGGTAGGGCATCTGCCTAGGTAACAGAATGATATGTTTTTTGTTTTTTTTTGTGTGTGTGTGTGTGTTTTAAATATATTGTATTGATTTTTTACAGAGAGGAAGGGAGAGAGATAGAGAGCCAGAAACATTGATGAGAGAGAAACATTGATCAGCCGCCTCCTGCACATCTCCTACTGGGGATGTGCCTGCAACCCAGGTACATGCCCTTGATCGGAATCAAACCCAGGACCTTTCAGTCCGCAGGCCAACGCTCCATCCACTGAGCCAAACTGGCCCCGGCAACAGAATGATATGTTGAACACAGAAAACAAAAACTAAAACCAACTGCCTTGAGGTTTGGCCTGGCATATTGAACCATTATCCTTTTCCCTATAGCTTAGCTCTATAGCGCTGAGTGTGTACAGAGTCGTTCCTCGCTGGATTGCAGTGACCCCTTATAAGCCCTCTGCCTCACCTAATGTAGTGTTTAGAACGGTAGTTTTCAGTTGGGGGCAATTTTGTGCCCTAGGGAACATTTGGTAGAATTTGGAGAAATTTCTCATGGTCATGACTGGCAGCATGTCATTGGCATCTAGTGAGTAGATGCCAGGGATGTTGATAAACATCTTACAATACACAGGCTACCACCCCACAATAAACAAGTATCCTGTCCAAAATGTCATTGGTGCAGAGACTGAGAAACCCTGGTCTGGAGTGACTCCTGCCTGTCTCCACTGCAGGGTAGGGTATAGATAGATGAGTTCCTGCATACCAAAGGTCTGTGCTCAGGCTTGTATCAAGGCGTCCTCCCAGTAGACAAAAGGCCTTTGTAGCACCACTGGCCTCAGGCCTTTCTAGCAATAAAATAGTGGACTTCTTTCCACTCCATATGCCCAGCAAAAAGGCCCCTTTGTCCTGGATGGGACTGAGCTTTCTTGGCAGCAGTGGCAGGAGTGTGTTTTTCTCTGTACTTTACAGGCTAGCACTTGTCTGCCTGCCTCATGTCTGTGTGTCACTCTACTACACCTTTATTACCTGATACTCCAAACCATAGTAAATGATCACATTTGTAATGTGTGTGGCAATATATTCATTTTCAGGAATAATGGCTAGTACACTCTACTTTCTGTAATGCTTCTTTAATCCCAGCTCTGTCATCCCTCCTTTTCCAAGCCCTAGAATTTGAACATATCTCTTGGAAATTAATTACTCTTTTCTTTACACAGTATTTTAGTCTAGGAATTAGAAATTTGGCCAAGCAATGACTAGGCACTCTTCACTTAAACCTCTAGCATCTTGTCTTCTAGGATATAGCCTTAGGGCACTATACCTGCTTCATTTCATCCCATGGCACCTTTCCCTTCTCACCTCCGGTGTCTCTGCAAATAGTCTAATCTATCTCCAAAGTCTGTTGGCTTCAGAACTTTCCTCCTGAGCTCCAGTAGCTTCTTGAGAACATCAAGAGATTGGAGCATTTATGCCTTCAAATTTGTTTCATTCAGGATATCTTTCTGAGGGTCTACTTTGGACCAGTGCTGGGTTCCCTTGTAGGGGAAGGAGGAGAATGAAGGGACAGGGCCCAGCTGTCCAACTTCTCTATCTTATGTGAGAGTGACAGAAACAACCTAAGATCTCAGGTGTGCCTACCAGAGGAATGCCTATTTTTTTTTTTTACAAGCATTTCAGAAGTTAACCATCTACACGATTGGTATATTAGTCTAAGGAGATTGCTGTTCAGCCCATAGTCAGAATGTTTTTGGAAGTTCTCACTTAGGGTAGTTATTCTTTGAGTAAATTCTTATTAATGCCACTGTATATGAAGCTCTATTTTAGAGACAATGGGGGGAGCAAAAATGAATGGGACATGGCCTATGCCTTAATGTTTTCTAATTATTAAAAGGAAATTAGACAGCATTCTAATGAAAGACAGTTTTTTATAGTGATAGGAATCTTAAGCAAGGAGGATGATAAAGCTTACCATCTCATTCTGCTTCAAAACTTTTTAGGCTTCTTGCTGCTCCAGTAGTTTTCAGAATTTGTACATTGAGGAATGTACAAATTCCTTGTAAGGGAAATAATTTATCTCAGACCTAAAATGCTAGCTTAAATTGTTTTTACTGTGCCAAACCCGGTTTGGCTCAGTGGATAGAGCGTCGGCCTTCGGACTGAAAGGTCCCAGGTTCGATTCCGGTCAAGGGCATGTATCTGGGTTGCAGGCACATCCCCAGTAGGAGATGTGCAGGAGGCGGCTGATCGATGTTTCTCTCTCATCGATGTTTCTAACTCTCTATCTCTCTCCCTTCCTCTCTGTAAAAAATCAATAAAATATATTTTTTAAAAAATTATTTTTACTGTAATGTTACTTAAATGTGTATAAACATAAAATGAGGTTTAAGTTGCTATATAAAATTTGTATGCAAATATAAACAAAAATGGATTTAGATATTAAATAAAAACTAACTTCAAATCCAATAAAATGATACCATTTTACTGAAACTCAATTGTCCCTGGCACTTTAAGTTCAGCATGCCTTTATTACTGGCTGCCATCTGACGACTCAGTCCTCCCATCATCTTTCTCTATTCACACTACTATGAAACTTTTATTTATGTTATGCATCATGATGTCATTTGACCTTCACCTTGGTTCAAACTTATTCCTTGTGCATTAAGTCCACTTCTATTCCTTTCTTTTCAGTTTGTTATCTAGGTGTCTAAATAACACACACATATTAAAATTATCTTAAAAGGATTATTTTTTAAATCACAACATTATACCCTGGCCAGTTGGCTCAGTTGGTTGGAGTATTGTCCCATACACCAAAAAGGTTGTGGTTCTATTTCTGGTTAATGTTTCTCTCACATTGATGTTTCTCTCTCTCTCTCTTTCTCTCCCTTCCTCTCTCTAAAAATCAATAAAAACACACCAGTGGTTCTCAACCTTCTGGCCCTTTAAATACAGTTCCTCATGTTGTGACCCAACCATAAAATTATTTTCGTTGCTACTTCATAACTGTAATGTTGCTACTGTTATGAATCATAATGTAAATATCTGATATGCAGGATGGTCTTAGGCAACCCCTGTGAAAGGGTCGTTCGACCACCAAAGGGGTCGCGACCCACTAGTTGAGAACCGCTGCCCTAGCCGGTTTGGTTTAGTGGATAGAGCGTTAGCCTGTGAACTGAAGGGTCCTGGATTCGACTCTGGTCAAGGGCACATGCCTGGGTTGCGGGCTCAATCCCCAGTAGGAGGCGTGCAGGAGGCAGCCAATCAATGATTCTTTCTCATCATTGATGTTTCTATCCCTCTCCCTTCCTCCCTGAAACCAATAAAAAATATATAAAAAAACAAAACAAAACAACACACACCATATCCTTGGGTAAGGATTTTTTTTTAAATCACAACATTATAATATTGAGGAATGACTAGCTACCGTGGCCATGTAGGGTGATGATGTGATTCTACATGTTGTTAGTGATCACTCAGTAATTATGTCATTTAGAATTGGCTCGTGTTGTGACAGAAAATCTTTTCAATCTGATATAAACAGAAGGGGAAATTTACTTGTTACACAAAATTTAAAAATCTGTCAATAGGGCTAGCAACTTGTGAACTGACTCAGTGCTTAAGTGACATCATTTGGATCCATCTCTCTTTATATAATATCATATAGTATATGTAATTAAATGTAATTTATAGTATAATGGAGAAGAGAGATATGTGACTAAATAATCATATAACATACATGATATAACACCTGCCTTCACTTTTCCTGCTGCTAGTAATTACAGGGGTGGGAAAAAGTTGCAAATATAAAAAACAGTTTATTCTTGTATTGTTATTAATGTTTTTCTCCATTCAAACAACTGTAAACCTACTTTTGCCCACCCCTGTGTATATACATAAATAAAAAGTAGAGTGTGTATTCCTTTTTTTATGTAGGATTTTATGGGAGAATGAAATGTTAAACACATAAACATGTGTAAATGTTAAGGTCAGTGTGACTGTGACAGCAAATGTGAGCCTTGCTTGGCGTGCTGGAGTCATGGCTTTGCTGCTCTCTTCCCACAGTGTACAACTGGACCGTGGACGAGGTGGTGCAGTGGCTAATCACATATGTGGAGCTGCCTCAGTATGAGGAGACCTTCCGGAAGCTGCAGCTCAGTGGCCATGCCATGCCAAGGTCAGACTGGGTTCTCTCACTTGTAGTACAGGAAATGGGCTGGGATTGGCCTGCCTTCAGGTTACTGTGGCCAGTTAAATGAGGTTACACCCTTTTTAGGGTAGAATCTATAGACCTCTCCTCTTCTCATATCTACTGTGCACTTGCCATAAAACAGATGACTACTTAGAATCCATTCTCTTATTTAATATTTCTATCAATACTGGGAATAGTACTAATAGCTGCCATTTATTGAGTGCTTAGTACATGCTAGACACTCTACTTCAACACTTTTTATACAGTATCTCATTTAATTCTTACATCAAACTCTGTGGTGTTTCTCTTTATTGCTCTTTCACGCCCCCTTCACCCAGCTGTCTCTTTTGTTGCCCAGGAGTCTCTGGGGCTCTTTTAGCCTCCACAGAATTATGCATATCAGTTAATCTACTCTAAAGAAATTGTGCAGAGGTGGGGGCTGACTGCCATTGGACACAACCTCCTCTCTGGAATGACTCCTCCAATAGGTATTGTGCCCTAACTTTGCCTCCTTTGCAGGCATAATATGCTAGGGCTTGGGGTGGGAGTGGGGAGGAGATGGAGTACTGCTTGGACTTCTTGTTATATCAAACTAGTGCCATATGTCATTCAGTCATTAATCCATTTACTTATTCATTCAACGAATATTTACTGGGTACCTGCTCTGTGCCAAGCACTTGTGCTGGGGGCTGGGGATAAAGGTGACAACAGCCTGCTCTTGTCCTCAAAGGGCTTACTGTCTGGTAAGTGCTGATTGTGTATATGTATATTCTGTCATCTTATTATGTAGGTGCATCTGGTTATGAGCTTCAGCAAAGGGGAAAGTGGAGGAGAAAGCTGTTGGAATTCCCACACATTGTAGTCTCCAGCCACAGAACTACCAGACACTGCTGTCCAGGCCCAGCTGAGCTGGCTGTTCCCTCTTCTGCTGCCTGTAACTTTCTCTTCATAGCTCTCCCTGCCCTGGAGAGAATAATAATCTTAATGTTTGTGCATCTCTTTATAGAGTGCTTTCTTACCTATTATTTTAATTGATTCACACAATTCTGGGAGGAAGGAATTACTGTCCCAACTTTTAGCTGCACAAACTAAATTTCAAATATTTTATGATTTATCCAAGCTGGCAAGTGGCAGAACTGGGATTTGAACCTAGGTCTGCCTGGTTCTAAGTGCCCTGCTTTTTTCACTGCTTCTCCCTCTTGCCCCATGCAGTTGAAGATGGATTTCCTGGAAGTATTCAGTTCAGTTCTATTTGACAAATTTTACCAAGCACCTACCATATGCCATGGGTCCTGAGGACAAAGACAAGCATTAGACCTCATATCTGCTTTTAGGAACTCCAGGTTTGATGGACAAAACAAGCAATTGAATAGATGATTGATCATGAAGCGCCAGGATTTAGGTTTCTTTCTCATTACCCATGGAAATAGTGGCAGTGCCTTGTGGATCACTGGACCGTTTCACCTTGAGGAATGGCTATGCTTGGATTAAAACTAAAGCCTACGATAAGTCAGTTCCCTGGTCATGGTCTTACTTAGCCCTCCTGTGGCTAGGATTAGATCTAAGACCAGATCCAGCTAGGCTGGGCTCAGGAATAGAAGAAGCCAAGCTGTGGTACTCTGGTAACAGCAGAAGCATGGAGCCTTCAGTGCATAGAGTAGGGATGGTTCTAAGCCCATCACTAGGTAGCACGATACAATGGAAAGAATCCAGCAGATTTGAGTTTGTGTCTTGGCTTTGTTGCTTACTTGCTATGTGACTAGGCAAGTTACTTAATTCTAAGTCTCAGTTTTCACATCTGTAAAGTGGAGCTAATAATAGAACTGAGTTCTTAGAATCATGAGAAGTAAATTAGGTATTGAATGTAGTGTCAGAACAGTACAAGATACACAGTAGTTGCTTACTAAATGTTAGCCATAAATGGTTTTCATTTGTTTCATAGCTTAGAAGTAGATAGCAGTCAAATTCATAGGTTTTTTTGACAAATAGACTGTACAAAAGATGACACTTGTTTTGCTCAGTCAGATGAAGTTCAGTACAACTGGTAGAAGTGCTCTAAAGAGGGTCTCCAAGAATTCTCAGGCTTATAGGAAGCATCTGATTTTACATAAGTTTACACAGAAGGAAACTGAGGCCTTAGGGGAGGGACTCAGCAGCTTGTGATTAGACTAGTCACTCAATGATAGAGCTGACCCCCCTACTTCCTATCAGTGTCTCCTTGCCTCTCTTGTAGGTGGGCTCGATTGCTTCTCAGACTAGAGAAGGACGTAGCTGCTCCTGCATGCCCAGGCAGGAGTATAAACACACACTCTGATGTCAGAAGCTTCTTTTCTATCTGGGGAAACAAAGATATGCATTTGAAAAGAGCTCTAGCCCTAGCCATTTGGCTCAGTGGATAGAGGGTCGGCCTGTGGGCAGAAGGGTCCCAGGTTCAATTCCAGGCAAGGGCACATGCCTGGGTTGTGGGCTCAATCCCCAGTAGGGTGCGTGCAGGAAGTAGTTGATCAATAATTTTCTCTCATCATTGATGTTTCTATCTTTCTCTCCATCTCCCTTCCTCTCTGAAATATATCTCTATATCTCTCTATATAAAAGCATAATGTGCAAATCGACCAGATGGCAGAATGACCAGTCGGCTATGACATGCACTGACCACGAGGGGGCAGATGCTTAACACAGGAGCTGCCCCCAGCCCACAGGCCCCGATCATCTGAGCCTACCAGCCAGCTTCTTTTTTTTTTTTTTTTAATTTTTTTTTAATTAAATCTTTATTGTTCAGATTATTACATTTGTTCCTCTTTTTCCCCCCCATAACTCCCCTCCTCCCAGTTCCCGCCCCACCCTCCGCCCTCACTCCCCACCCACTGTCCTCATCCATAGGTGCACGATTTTTGTCCAGTCTCTTCCCGCATCTCCCACACCCCTTTCCCCCCCAAGAATAGTCAGTCCATTCCCTTTCTATGTCCCTGATTCTTTTATAATCAACAGTTCATTCTGTTCATCAGATTATTTATTCACTTGATTCTTAGATTCACTTGTTGATAGATGCATGTTTGTTGTTCATAATTTGTATCTTTACCTTTTTCTTCCTCTTCCTCTTCTTAAAGGATACCTTTCAGCATTTCATATAATCCTGGTTTGGTGGTGATGAACTCCTTTATCTTTTCCTTATCTGTGAAGCTCTTTATCTGACCTTCAATTCTGAATGATAGCTTTGCTGGATAAAGTAATCTTGGTTTTAGGTTCTTGGTATTCATCACTTTGAATATTTCTTGCCACTCCCTTCTGGCCTGCAAAGTTTCTGTTGAGAAATCAGCTGACAGTCGTATGGGTATTCCCTTGTAGGTAACTGAGTTTCTTTCTCTTGCTGCTTTTAAGATTCTCTCTTTGACTTTTGCTCTTGGCATTTTAATTATGATGTGTCTTGGTGTGGTCCTCTTTGGATTCCTTTTGTTTGGGGTTCTCCGCGCTTCTTGGACCTGTAAGTCCATTTCTTTCACCAGGTGGGGGAAGTTTTCTGTCATTAGTTCTTCAAATAGGTTTTCAATATCTTGCTCTCTCTCATCTTCTGGCACCCCTATAATTCTGATGTTGGTACGCTTGAAGCTGTCCCAGAGGCTCCTTACACTATCCTCGCATTTTTGGATTCTTTTTTCATTTTGCTTTTCCGGTTGGGTGTTTTTTGCTTCCTCGCATTTCAAATCATTGACTTGATTCTTGCGCTCCTCTGGTCTGCTGTCGGGAGTCTGTATAATATTCGTTATTTCAGTCCATGTATGCTTAATTTCTAGTTGGTTCCCCAATATAACATCGAGGGTCTCATTAGTTTTCTTGTAGATCTCATTAAGTTTATCGGCGGCTTCTAAACAGTTTTTGAGAGACCTTAAAAGTGTGGTTCTGAACTCTATATCTTCCATTGACAATTTTGTCCTGTTTCTTTGTCTCCGCATTTTGTTATGCTTCCTTGGTGCACCCCCTAGTGGTCTTTGTTCGCAGTCTTATAATTAAACCTTGATTGTTGTAGCTAATACCAGGGAGGGTTTGACCTCCAGGCCAGGTGGCTATGAGAATCAGCTGTGTCAGCAGTGAGAGAACTTCTGTCCTCTAGGGAGGTGCTTGCTAATCTAGCCTTTGCCTGAGGCTATCCGGCAAATGCCTGTGTGCAGGGCTTGTGCGGGGCAGGTCGCACAGGATCAACAGGGTGGGCCGGAGAGAGCAGTTATGGCGGCTCTCAGTCCTGTCCCCAGGGGCTCTGCCTCTCTGAGTCCCAGCACCCGCTGCAAAGCTCGGAGAGAAAGCTGCACTCGCTCTGACCGAAGCCAGACAGTCCCGCTTCTCCCGTTTGAGTCTGGGTCGCTAAAGACTCGCCCGGATCTGGAGCTCAGAGTCTGCGACTCCCTCCCGATTGAAAACGCCAACCGTGCCCACTGCTCCGCGCACTCCGCACCTCAGAATTTGACTTCAGCACTGCGCCTCCTCTGAGTGTCCGTATGCGTTTCTCTTTCCTCCTAGTTGTAGGACTTCCACTCAGCCAGCGTTCCTGTGGTTCTGGGTGATGTCCCTTCCGTCTTTTAGTTTCACTTTTGAAGTAGTTGTTCAAAGCAGCAAACTCCGGCATTAACCTATGCCGCCATCTTGGTTCCAGCCAGCTTCTTAATCCCTCTCCCTGGCTGGCAGGCTCCAATCGCCCAATGGGGAACTGGGAACCGGGAACTGGGGGTGGGTAGAAGGGGATGCAGGCAGCACCAGGGCCCCGATTGCCCCGCTGGTCACCCCACACACAGAGGGCGACCAGCGGTGGCGGCAGGGGGCAGGGCTGGCTGCTGGCAGCCAGGGAAGATTAGCCCTGATTGCAGGCCAGGCCTAGGGACCCTACCTGTGCACGAATTTCATGCACAGATAGGGTATGGAGAGAGAGAGAGAGAGAGAGAGAGAGAGAGAGAGAGAGAGAGAGAGAGAGAAAGAGAGAAATTTTTCTAAAAAAAAAATAAAGAAAAGAGCTCTGACTTTATGGACTAGTTAGTACAGTTGTAAATGCTCACTTGTGGGATCCAGACAAGTGGCTTTTCAATCTTTCATATCTTAGACTCTTCTCCTCCTATACCTACTGTGTTCTAGCAGAAGAGAAACAAAGTTCAGTTTTTCCAAGGTCATTTTCTTGTTTACAGGCCGTCTCTTATTAGAGTTATTATTAACAATATGATTGAAGGTCATAAAAAATTACTGTATCTGATTGGGAGTAAATTACGGTGACACAGGTATAAGCTAACAAGATATGCAGTATTTGTCATCAGCAGGTTTATATTTAATGACTGTTAAATATATTATTATTAAATATATTTAATTGGGTTAGGATTAGAATAATTCAGAGGTCCCTAGAATCACTGGGTCATGTAGTGTGACATTTTGACAAGGACTGGACAAGAGAATGTATTTATAAATGGTGAGTGTGGAGACAGATATATAATGAATAATCCCTATAAGGGGAAGCACATGGAAAGTTTACACCTGGGTGTGGGAATGGTCACAAATGAATATCCTTAGAGACTAGGATACTCAGGAGAGGTAGACATGTGGAGAATGGTGAACAAATTATTGGTAAATGTTATGTGTCTCTGCATACCCACCACTGAGATCCATCGGTATAGACCAGTGATGGCGAACCTTTTGAGCTCGGCGTGTCAGCATTTTGAAAAACCCTAACTTAACTCTGGTGCTGTGTCACATATAGAAATTTTTTGATATTTGCAACCATAGTAAAACAAAGATTTATATTTTTGATATTTATTTTATATACTTAAATGCCATTTAACAAAGAAAAATCAACCAAAAAAATAAGTTCGCGTGTCACCTCTGACACGCGTGTTATAGATTCGCCATCACTGGTATAAACTTTGTATTCTAGCATGCAGAAGGGAACAGCCACCAGGTGCTAGGAGTCATGGAAGTGTTCCTGGAAGAAGTGAGGAGTTTTACCAGGATCCTTCCTAGCTTTGCTGGCAGGGAACTGAATGCCTACTCTTTGCTTCAACAGGCTTGCTGTAACCAACACCACCATGACAGGGACTGTGCTAAAGATGACAGACCGGAGCCATCGGCAGAAGCTGCAGCTGAAGGCCCTGGACACAGTGCTCTTCGGGCCTCCTCTCTGTGAGTCTTGTGGAGAGAAGGGCTGCTGGTGTGCCATGGAACCCAAGGCTGTTGGGGTGGCTGGGCTGAGGTCCTGGGTCTCCTGGGCACACCTGCCTCCACATTTCCTGCTGCTGTTGAGATATTAAATGGTTTTACATTTTAGTCCAGCCAGATATCAACATCTATTCATTAAATACATTAATGAAACATCTGCTTTGTGCCAGTGCTGTGCTGGAAACTGTAGGAAGACCTGGATGAATCATATTCTGCCCTAAGGGGATAAAATGAATGTTCTAGAGAGGTACACAGTGCTTCTGAATTCCAGAGGAGGGGTGGAGGAGGCATACTATAAAAGAGGTGGCATGTGAGCTCTGCCTCTAAGGAGGGGTAGGGCTGTATTTCATTCAGGTGGCCAGAGAGGGCATTGTGGTGGAGGAAACAACCTGAGGAGGAACACAAAGGCTAAAATATGAAAGTTATGCTCAGGGATAAAAGTAACCGGTAAGGGCTGAATGCTATTTCGCTTCTCCCTGCTCTCACTGTGGGTGTGCGGAATGTATGAAGTAATTGTTGAACATGTGTGTTCTTGGACAACCAAAGAGGACTAAGTAGGCTTTCACTGAAGCAATAGAGACACACTCAGGCCTAAGGAAAGGTGTTCTCTTCTGCCAGAAGTTAGTCGAGAGAATTAGGTGGTCCAGCCCCTGAAGATCTGCAAGAGTCTGACATCCTTTTTCTTATTCTAAGTGAACTCAGGGGAAACAAATATTTCTTAGAAGATTAGCCTTGATCAAACAGGCTCTTAGGGTTCACTCCCCACCCTTTGAGATCTGTTGGCGTCAGTTGAGGATGCCAACAGCAGAACGCTATAGAGCCAAGGACTAGTCCAGAGAAGCAGCTGGCATGTAGGGTGGGAAATGGGAAGTGACTGCTAATGGGTATGTGATTTCTTTATGGAGTAATGATAATGTTTTAAAATTAATTGTGCTGATAGTTGTATAACCTTGTAAATATGCTAAAACCATTGAATTGCACATTTTAAAAGAGTGAATTTTAGGGTGTATGAATTATATCTCAGTCACCATCATTATGTACATCTAGATTCTTTTTAAAAACATAACCTGAGGGTATTTTTTTTCCCATTGATTTTTTAGAAGGAGGGAGAGAAACATCTGTGTGAGAGAGACACATCGATTGGTTGCCTCCTGCATGTGCCCCAACAGGGGCCAGGGACAAACCTGCAACCTAGGTGCATGCCATTGGCCGGGAATTGGACCCAAGACCCTTTGGTCCATGGGCTGACGATCTAACCACTGAGAAAAACCAGCCAGGGCCCTCTAGATTTTCTTGTAACTCCTGGACTTTCATATAGAGAACTTAAGTTTAGGAAAGCACATTGGTCTCTTTTAAAAACTGCCACTCACGGTGTGACCTTGTATAGGTCACTTTTCTCGGGATGTGTTTTCTGATTTGTATCATGAAACAATTGAGCTAATGGATCCTTAAGATTCCAGCTGCTACATTCTATAATTTTTTTGGGAAACCCTTTGGCTGATAGGGTCCTGTGTAAAAGACAGGAGGTCTGTTCCTTCCTACTACTATCTATATCCTTTTACTTTAGGAATTCTGTGGCCCTTGGCTTATCAAGTGATCTTTGGCAATTCAGTTCTCTTGCCTACACTTAGATTTCCTCACCTGTAAAATGGGCTTGGTCAGTAAGGCTGTTCCTGGTTCTCTCACTCAAGGACTCAGATAGAGCTGGGTATACTCCTGGGAACTAAGATTTTGGAATCCAGCAGCTGTCCTGATGGAAAATATTGTTTTTATCCTTGCCTACTGAGGCTTGTTAAAGAAAATTTTTGAAAATTGCCAGCTGAAATTTGAGGAAAATACTAGGAAGCTCTTTGCCAGGAGACTCTGCAAGGGTGGGGCCCTGCCTGGTGGGATCCTGCAAAGAATCCCTTGATCTGTGTCACTCTAGGCTTTGTGTTCTCATCTGAACATGGACTGAAACCTCTAGTCCAGTGCTGTTCCCTGTCCAGTGCCCATGCAGGATTTAGAATGAGGGCCTATGCTAGCTCTGACCTGTGTTCTTCACCTGGTGAGTTCTTAGGGCTGTGGTTCTCACGCTTCATCATAAGGCATGTAGTAGATAAATACTCCAGAGAACCTGGGCCAGTTACAACTGCCAGCCATGGCTACCTTAATGAAAAGCCTGCTGTTGGTCTGAGGTGTGAGAAATCTTAAAAGCAGAGATTGTTTGTGCAGTAGCCAGGAGGGTCTGCTTAGTGAGCATGATCCATCTACTCACAGCAGCTTCAAAGCTTAGAAAGAGGGAAAAGGGATTATACTGGCTCAGCAGAGGGTCACCTCAGAGTCCATTTGCTGATAGTAGATCCCATAGTAGGGCCCATGTGGGGCTGCCCTAACTGTGCCAGTAGCCAGGTGTTAGGTATAATCTGAGAAACCAATGCCCAAGGCAGTGTCCAGTTGGAGGCCCAAGCTGATGTCTCACTCTGGCAGCAGATCATTCGTTGAGGGGGCTTTTTCTTCTCTGCAGATAATTTCTCAGAGAAAATGAGGCTCAGAGAGATGAGGTGAGTGTTTAGAGTTCATTCAGCATTTAAATGGCAGAGCCATGACTCAAACCCAGGTCTTTAATTTATATTTCATTGCTCTTTTCTACTCTGTAATCCCACCCTCTACTTGTGTAGAGGAAACAAATTATTATATAAAAAGTTCCAGCTTTGAAATCAAGTAAACTGGCTCTGTCACTCAGATGTTTTGTGACCTTGAGTATATTCCCAAGGTGCTATATGTCCCAGTTTCTTCTAAACAAATGGTAGCTACTATTTTCAGTGTACAGTACAGTATGTCTGCTCTGGTCAGTCCTTGGCTAGGGACTACTGTGCCCTTGGTGCTTCAGCAGGAGTATTGAGAAGGGTACAGGGAGAGGCCTGCCAAGCAATTGTTGGGGTTGGGGAAGTTGTGGAGAGGAAAAGACAACACTACACCTGTCTTCCTTCTTCAGTGACTCAGATAATAGGGAAGAGTCCTTGGTAAGCAGGAGTGGCTGCCTCTCTGGCAAAGCTTGCTCTGGTCTGTCAGCTCTATCTTTACCTTCTTTCTCCTTTCTGTTATGTTCCAACTCACCCTTCAGCCTTCTTCAGAATGCCTTTCTAGCCTCTTCCCAGGTATTCGCAATCCTTCCCTCTTACTCTCCTCTGGGAAGCCATAGCCCTTTGTACCTGACTCCTTTATAAAATTCTGTTTCCCTGTCTGATACCATTTAAACTGGGAACTCCCCGGGAGTAGAAATAGCTTTGTTCATCTGTCATCAGCACTTAGCAAAGGCCCAGCAAGAAGTAGGTGTCAAGTGATGTATTCTAGAAGATATACAGAAGGAGGCTGGGCCTTGCCAGAGCTACAGGACTGAGGGGAGTTGGGAGAAAATCCTTTCCAGCTTCGTTGTGAGGAGAACTGCTACCTGTGGAGCATCTTTGGATAGGTGAGGCAATTAGAGCACTTTTAGGGCTATAACCAGAAGGGAGGTGGGCCCAGGAATAGCTGTTCCAGGTTAAACAGACACCTCAACACAGAAGGCTATGTAAATGACAAAAGAAACTCTTAGCACATATTTCAGCAGGTAGGCATGAATATCTATAGCTGCTTGGGGCAGGGTATTGTGGGCAGTAGATTGGGAGAGGGAATTCCAGAAAGTGATAATGATTAGAGGCTCACTTTTCAGTGATAACTGGAACCTTGAAAATTTTCACCATTACCCCTAACTCTGTTGACATGTCAGCATCTAATTAGTTTACACTCTCCTATGCTGCCTTAGGCCTGATTGTGTGAACAGTTGACCTCATTTTGCTAAAATCTATTAACAGCACTCAGGCTAGGAATTTTGCCACCCTCTGGGTTCTCAGGTCTCAGCCAGCTTCCCTGGGTTAGCTTTGTTCATTTGGCCAGCCACATCTGTTCTAATGAAAACTCCATCGTCTCTCTGCCCAGGCTATGTTCTCTGGGTGCGAGGTGGATGCTGAGAGCTGAGCTTGTGTAGGGGCTGTGTAAGATAGCTGGCCATATTCTTCATGTCCCAGGAGCTGGTATTTGCCCTTCACATGCACTTTATATTATACAGCCCCTCCCCCCTTTTCAGACTAAAACCTCTTCTTACCGCCTTTGCTGAGCACTTGCTCTGGTCAGGCTGTATGCTACGTATGGAGCTACAAAGATAAATTAGTTTTGTGCTTGGTCCTGAGGAACTCACAGACTATCAGAAAGAAGTGACTCACATGAAAGCTGAAAAACATACAAGATAGTCCCTGAGATAGTTAGAGATAAGTCATGTTTACCTGTCCAAAGAGAGGGTTGATCAGGGATCCTAGTGCAGAGAAGAGGAATGGAAGGATCTCTGTGGACTGTGCTGGGCTGGGAAGGTAGGTTGTAGGAACTGAAGAATGAGAGTGGGATTATGATGAAAAGAAGTACATCACAGACTAGGCATAGTCTAGATAGGCATAGACTAGAACTTGATTTCTGTATTTCCCCCTCTTTTTCTGACACAATAATTTATAGATTCTGTATTATTCAGGGTTCAACAGAGTAACAGAGCCAATAGGATATGTATATAGATATGAATAAGAGATTTATTATAGGAATTTAATAAATCACGTAATTGTGAATGCCAAGAGACCCATGATCTGCCATTGGCAAGCTGGAGAACCAGGAAAGCCAGTGGTGTAATTCAGCCCAATTCTAAAGGCTTGAGAATCAAGGGAGATGATGGTGTAAGTTTGAGTCCAAAGGCCAGAGAATCAGAGGGCTGATGGTGTAAATCCCTGTCTGAGTCCCAAGACCCGAGAACCAGGAGCACTGATGTAAGAGGATGTGTCAATTCAAGCTGAGAGAGCAAATCCTGTCCCGACCCGCGGGACAACAACGTGGGAACGAAGAGACACCCTAGGAGAATGAAACAAACAAGGGACACGAAAGAATGGAGGCAAGACAAGTTCTGATCAAGCCTCAAACTTTATTCTCACAGCGGCAGAATATATACTGTTTTAGGAACGGGGGGGGGGGGGGGGGGGGGGGCAAAGGGGTCTATGGGCAGTAACCTATTACTAGAGATTTATTAGGCTCCTGATGGCTGTGCTTATCAGTGGAGATGTGTGATTTAGCAGGCTCCGGATGGCTATGTGTTTATCAGTGGAGATGTGTGATTTAGCGGCTGTGTGAGGGTAGTTTATCTTTAACTGCTGGCCAATTTGCAAGACACAGGTGGTTTCTGGTAATTAGGAGTTTCTGGAGGAGCCAGAAACTTATAGTTCTTAAGATGGCTTTGTCTAAGCCAATATCTTTAATGGCTCCCAACAAAATCCACTCTTCCACCACCTTTGGTTCTATTCAGGCCCTCAGCAGCCTGAGGATGAATGGATGATGCTCAGTCTACCAATTCAAATGTTAATCTCTTAAGAAGATAACCTCACAGATACACCCAGAAATAATGTTTTCCCAGTCAAGTTAACATAAAATTAACCATCTTAGATTTATTTAGGACTCTGGGGTTCAGGTCAGGGCTCCTCTGAAGGGACCTGACAATTCTCATATCAGCCTTCCAGCCTCCATCTCTTCCTCAAATCCCACATCCACATTCCTAATTATCTATTGGATAAGTCCATCTGAATGTTTCCAAAACATCTCTAAGCGTTCATTTACAAATACACATTTGATCTCTAGCAATTCTATATAACGCATTTTACAGCTGAGGAGGCTGAGATCCAGATGGGGGAAGTGAATTTCATAACAAATTGGGGAAGAGGACAGCATAAAACCTAGACATCCTAATACTTGGTTTAGGATGCTTTCTTTGATGGCAGAATTTCTCTACATGAGGCCTTATGTTTAACCTTTTAAAGGTCTGTCCTGATGGCTAGGCCACAGTCAGCTCCCAAGATGTTATTTGAAGGGAAAACTGGGGCCTTGGAACTCTTAAGTCACATTTTGGCTAGATCAGGAGATATAGGCCTCTCCATGGTGAGAGATATTTGTATGTAACAAAGTGGAAACAATACCTGCTACATGAGTATGAAAGTTGTCATGACAAAGTGGGTGTAGTAGAAAGACCATGCAATCAGGCACAGCTGGATTTGAATCCTAGCTCTGCCACTTTTTGTGAACTCCAGCAAGTCATTGCTCCTATGAGCCACAGTTTTCTGGTCTATAGAATGAGACTACTAATACTCTACCTTAGAGAGTAGTTGTGAGAATTAGAGATGGTGAATATAAATATCTGATACATTGTATATTTGCTCTATTTTAGTTCCTTATATGGATTAAGGAGAGGGAGATATCATATTTGAGGCTGATCAGTAACAACTCAGTCCCACAAATATTTATTGAGGGCCTCTGTGTGTTAGTCGGTGCTGTGCTAGGCACTGATGTACAGACAAGTAACAATCAAGGGCCACAGAGTAAATCAGCCATATTAGACTCGTTTTCTTCCCACCACACTTGGTGGCGCATGGAATGTGACAGATAGCATACCTGAGCTTTACCTCTGCATTTGAGAAGGCAGAAGGATGTAAGTATGGGGTGGATGCTTTACATTTAAGTAAAGTCAAAACTGGTTGAAGAGATCCAGCAAGTACTGATAGGTGGAACAGTATTACCTTAGATCAGGGGTGGGCAACCCCTGGCACGCGTGCCAAACATGGCACGCCAGTAACTTTTGCTGGCTCGCGAAACCCTCTCTTATAATCTTCCATTTACAATTTTTGTGAACATTTGAATGACTTAAATGTTACATTACAAGGAACTGGCAAGACACTTGATGTTATGTTTGGTTACATAAAGGCTTTTGAAAAGAAACTTTAAGAGGGATGTGGATGGTGAGAGATTTAGATATTTCCCAAACCTCAAGAGGCACATCAAAGACCTCCCAAAAGATGACAGAACAGACTGTGAAAGCCTTCGAAATCTGTTTTTAAACATCATTGAGTCAACTATTGAGCAGTTTTGCTCAAGATTTGCGAAATTCAGAGAACTGGAATAGACAGCAAAATTCATGAGGTTTCCAGACAGCATGAAACTGGAGGAACTAAACTTACAAATGTTTTCATGGATAGACATGGCTGACTTTAAATGCAGTTGATTGAATTTCAGAGTAGCTCAATTTGGAAGCAGAAATTTATTGACCTTCGAGTTGACTTGGAAAACATTGAAAAAAAGCGATTAGAGACAGGAGTATCAGAGGGAAGTGTCGAAAACAACTATTGAGAACTTGGAATGCCATTCCAGAAAATTTTTTCTGTTTAAAAAACTTTGCAACAGCATTACTCTCCATGTTTTCATCCACATACGCTTGGGAATCTTTGTTCTCAGTGATGAATTTTGTTAAGTCTCATAATAGGAGTAGTCTGACAGATGAAAGTAGTAGCTCATGTATATCTCTGAAGGTCACGTAATATAAACCTGATGTAAAAATCTCTGTCATCAGTGATGCAGCAGCAGAAGTCCCACTGATAATATTAAATGGAGTCATAAAGTTTTATGTCGGACTATCAGTGTACATGTATACATTAAAAAATAAATGTATTTTTCATCATCATATACTGTGTTTTTGTCACTCAAATGAATTTTATTATTTCTTCAAGGTTCTTCACATAGGTATACCTTAAGAGATATTAAGTAGGCATAACATGTTCTCAAAAAATTAGGGTTGGCACGCAGAAGAATTTTGAGTCAGAGATTTTGCTGGTTTTGGCATGCACTCACAAAAAGGTTGCCCACCCCTGCCTTAGATCCTATCCTTGGTCCTGGCCATTCGTATTCATGACTTGGATGAGACTGTGAAGCTGGAAAAAATAATAGCATCTTGTTCCAAATTGATCTGGACAAGGTTAAATAAGGGACTGAGTAGAATAGATAGGCACCCAGTCTGCATGCCCACCTTAAAAATCTGAAGTGTTGGAGGTGCTGGTCGCATGGAATCTTGAGCAAAAATACCTTTGACTTTCTGTAGGAGTGTAGAATTGAGAATCCCTGGAATTGAGAAACCCTGGGAAGCCAAGGTTAACAGTCCTTAACAAATAGGAGACTGTGTAGGAGGCTGGTGTGTTCTGGAAAGAAAGGCAGCTCACTATGCTGCAGAGATAGCTCTTCTTGGGACCTGACGAGAGGAGCATGAGAACTTGAGTATGGATGGAAGTGTAGGCTTGCCTGGCGGCTAGAAGATGGCTGGCTGCTAGAGGACCCTTAGTTTTCTCTGTGAGAATCTGACATAAACATGTAAAGGACACCAGTCCCATCCCAGACCTAGTAACTCTCCCTTGGATGGAAATAGAATGTGCTAATCTGCTTTTGATCCCACACCCTCCCCATGTCCTGCTGCTCAGCCTTTCAGTGAGGAACTATGAATATAACCCTTTTTCTCAATCTGGGCCTCATTTTCATGTGTCTTTTTCTGCTGTCTAGACCCTACCTCAGCTTGGTGGCTCTACCTGGGACCTTTTGGATTACCATTAGCTCCTTTCCTGGGATCCTGTCAGTCCTGCTTTCCTCTCCTCAACCTGAGGGTAACCTGCTGTGCACAGGAGGTCATTCCCTCTTTCTTTCCTTCCCTGACCCCCACATCTGGGGTCCTCTGAGCCCACAGCTACTCTATCCCAAATTGAGTACAGCAGCAGCCCTCTTCTCCTTAGGTGTCTCTTTCAGGTCTCCTCCACTTTGGCCCTGGGCCCAGATCTAATATAGTAGGAACAATGTCAGGCTCCAGGAGTGCCCCTCTTCTGGTTGGCTTAATTCTTAGGACATGGCTTTTGTTCTCATCTTCTGTTATTCCTTGATTAGCTTTTCAGTTTTGCTCTGGAGACTGATTATTACTCTGAATCCAAGGTGGTGGCTGGGGCCCTGGCTGCTTCACCAAATTGCTGCCAGGCATTCTCAGCAGGTAGCTCTGCCCCTCTATTCCTGGCATGTGGACTGTTTTATACATACCAATCGCTTGAGCTACTCCTGTTCTACCTGGTCTGTGGATTGAGCCACAGCCTAGAAAAGCTCTCCATAGATGAGACTTACAGATTTTTTTTTACCTGATTTTGACTTTGCCCCTTGTATATATAATAGCTTAGTAATCCAGGAGACCCAACTCCTGTGGTAATTCAGTTCCCCAGCCAGATCACAAGCTCTAAGCAACTTGGCTTTTATACCCTTGCCAGCCATCCCCTTCTATCTGTTCATGCACCCTAGCATGCTTACCCTGTAGAATGGAAGCCACTGCATCTGGGCACATGGACCAAAACTGCAGACCACGGATGGCTGGCATGTATTGAGAAGACACTAGTGCTCTCCTCTTCACTGCATATTAGGGAAGCATGATTTAATAGGTTCCAATGTTGCTTTAAGGCCTCTCATCCTTTCCAAACTAGTCCTTGACTTAGCAGAGAAATAGGCACAGAGCTTACTGTGATAGTATGTGGCAAGTGTGTGTCTAAGAACAGAAATGAAGGCTTCATGGAGGAGGGGATGCAGTGGACTCTGCAAGGCTAAGTGTGCAGTGGGCAGCCTGACTTACTATGCCTTTTCTCTCTGGCAGTGACCCGCCATAATCACCTCAAGGACTTCATGCTGGTGGTGTCTATTGTTATTGGTGTTGGTGGCTGCTGGTTTGCTTATATCCAGAACCGTTACTCCAAGGAGCACATGAAGAAGATGATGAAGGATCTGGAGGGGTTACACCGAGCTGAGCAGAGTCTGCATGACCTTCAGGAAAGGTAAGGCCCTGCCCCTTCTCCACAGCCCCAGTGTTGCCAGCTCCTGGGAGCCTCCTGTTTCTACTTGGGTTGTGGGCTACCTGGTCCCTGGGACCACATTGACATGGCTGCCAAGGCTGTGCCATCCTTCCAAAACTGCATTGAAGGTCCGGGTTCTTGCCATTCCAGTTGCATGGGCAAGTAATCTTCCCCAGGGCAGAAACTTATTTCTATCTATTTTCTCTCTGAGCTTCAGAGGAAGAAATATGTGGCTGTCAGAAGTCTTCAGCTTCCCTGGTAGGATGCCTTGCTAAGGGGTCATTCTATGCTTTACCGTACCTTTGTTTCCTTTCCCTTAGAAATAGATACAGTGTACTGTTCTTCACTATTCTCCAGAGAAGCCTCACAAGTCTGTCTTCCTACTACCTTCCAAATCTCATAAATACTCACTTCTTGTATGACTTTGGGTAAATCCCTTTCCCTTCTAGGACTTATTTCCTCATCAGTAATATGAAGATGTCAAACTAGGAGAATATTAACGGCCCAGCTCTGATAGTCTGGAATTCTGTCTAAATAAAACTTGACTTAAAACTACTATTGAAGAGATAGTTGTGGAAAAGGGTACCAATCGATCTAAGTCAGCGGTTCTCAACCGACCCTTTCACAGGGGTCGCCTAAGACCATCGGAAAGCACATATATAATTACATATTGTTTTTGTGATTAATCACTATGCTTTAATTATGTTCAATTTGTAACAATGAAATTGGGGGTCACCACAACATGAGAAACTGTATTAAAGGGTCGTGGCATTAGGAAGGTTGAGAACCACTGATCTAAGTACTTCCTAATATCTAGGAACCAGGACTGTGCTGGGATTGTAAGGAATTCGCTGCTCCTGGGGCAACAAAACTCACACATGAGAAGGAGCAGTGAGCACACACTTAGTGCAGTGATTCAGTGCCAGCTTATGGGATGATAACTCTAAGGACTGAAAGAGCACAGAGGCAGGGGATGAATTATGTGGATGCTGAGAAGGTGGCCTTGAAAGATGGGTAGAGAGGTCCCAATAGTTAAAGTTGAATGTGTAGTGAGGCCAGAGCCCTGGTGCCTTAAGACTCATATGGAGAACTTTAGTAGGATTCAAAAGGCAACAGAGAGTCAATGCAGTTACTTGTTTGTTTGTTTTGCTTTTGAGAAGAGGTAAGACTGTCTTTTAGAAAATTACTCTGCAGACTAGGGAGTCTAGTTGGGAAGTCTTTGTAGGAATCCATGTAAAAGGAAATGAAGTCTGGCTCTTTTTTGTTATTTTTTAATGATAGATACTATTTTCTTTAGAGGGATAAGGAAAGGATTTCTTGTGAGTTAGGTATTGTTAAGCACTTAAATGCATTATTGTTATTAATAATCACAACACGGTTAGGTAGGTACTATTATTATCCTTACTTAGAGTTGAAGAAATGAAAGCTTAGAGAGGGTTAGTGCCTTGCTTGGGTTCACATTATCAGTAAATAGTGAGCTAGGAATTTTGACACCCTCAGGGTACTGCCTCAGTAAAAGCAGTCCTATCAGATTCATTCCCATGAGCCAGGTTTCTAGGGGTAAAAGGAGGAGTTTTATCTCTGAGCTGAGTCCTAGCTACTTTAGTAGACCCCTTGATCCTGAGCCCTTTGCCAATTGGGGCTAAATGCTGCTGTCCGGGCAGTCCCCATTCTTCCTTTGTCTGAAAAACATGTACTGTTTTCATTCCAAAGGCAACGAATCTAGGCCTTTGGAATGAAAACTAGGAGACATTCCAAGTTTGGGGATAAAACTAAGCTCCCAGCCCTCCCTGCTCCCTACGGCCTACAGAGCTAAATGACCACTGTGGCACTGAGAGAAACAAATGCACATACCCCCAGAGATGGGATTACACATGTGCACACATGCATCCTTTTCTGACAGTGTCCAGAGCTACATGCCACCTCCTCACTCCTTATTTAATAGGCCTACACTGCCAGCCAACATAGAGCTTTTTTTTTTTTTCAAAGTTCCTGATATTTTGGGTAGATAAATGTAATGCTACATGCACATTCCAGTTAGGATTTTATTGGGTTTCAAGATAATTCTTTGAGGCAGGCAGGAATTTTGATTCCCATTTAAAAACGAAGAAACAGGCTCAGTATAGGGAACAGATTTGTCCATAGTCACATAACTGCTTAGAGCAGCGGTTCCCAACCTGTGGGTCATGACCCCTTTGGGGGTCGAATGACCCTTTCACAGGGGTTGCCTAAGACCATCGGAAAACACATATATAATTACATATTGGTTTTGTGATTAATCACTATGCTTTAATTATGTTCAATTTGTAGCAATGAAATTGGGGGTCATTACAACATGAGGAACTGTATTAAAGGGTTGTGGCATTAGGAAGGTTGAGAACCACTGGCTTTAGAGCCAGGGCTTGCAGTAAAGCTGTGCAGTTTTCTTACTTGTAATGCTAACTGATTGCTGCCTTCAAGATGCTCAGTCTTCTTTGGAGGAGATGGAGTGGGGCAAGGCCTGATAGTACATTTTATTTGCTCAATTTCTGCTCCCAATAGTATTTATTGATTTTCATCTCTTCTAGATCCTGTTAAGACTATACAAGTGGGTCAGTTTTGATTCTACTTTAAAGGAGCTCCCTATTATATGAAGACAGATCTACCATAGGCTTTTCTCAAGAGGCTGCTTTCAGCAAGGATAATATTTCCGTGAAGAATTGAATCTCTAATGGTGTAATTTTAGGCAGTTGTGTCTCGAAGGAATACAATAAAGGAGGGTATTCAACCTGAGAAGGATATGGGGGCAGGAAATGGCGCCTCTGATTTGTTTTAGTTATGCTTTAGTGCCACCTGGTGTTTACTTTGAAAAGGTTCCACTCCCTTTCTCTGTGAACAAAATGGGCAGAAGACTGCAGCTTGTCAGCAGTAGGAGAGCAGCCTAGACATTTCTTCCTCTTCCCTTCCCACTTAACCCACCACATCTTTTGAGGTTTCAGATATTGATGACCAATCTGGACTTGGGATTTTTTAAAGGTTGAATTCTGTTTCTGTCTCTTCTGTTTCACCTACTTAACTCAGTGGTCAGTGTTCTTCTCTGTGGCCCTGTTTGTTCTGTAGCCTATCCTTTTTCTGCTGTACCTCCAGTTTAAGCCATGCATCACTTGTCTTCTTCATCACCATTTTTCCCTTCTATCCTGGTCTACTGGTAACTCGGTGGTTCTTACTAAGGTAAGAAGACCTGATAGTGGTTAAGTCAGCCGTGGGTAAACTACGGCCCTCAGGCCGGAACTGGCCCGTTTGAAATGAATAAAACTAAAAAAAAAAAAGACCGTACCCTTTTATGTAATGATGTTTACTTTGAATTTATATTAGTTCACACAAACACTCCATCCAAGCTTTTGTTCCGGTCCTCCGGTCCAGTTTAAGAACCCATTGTGGCCCTCGAGTCAAAAAGTTTTCCCACCCCTGTGTTAAGTCCTTTCCCTCTTCCAGAGGGATTAGCAAATCTTACTCTTTCTGCTGGGTGCTAGCCGATGCTTTGCCTTTCCTGACTCTTTCAGGTGGAGTTAATCACTCCATCCTTTGGGCTCTCACAACACCTTGTATGTCTACCTATTGTAGAACTTACCACATTGTGTACAGTTATCTATTTGTCTAAATTAGATTAGATAATGAATGCCTCAGTGGCAGGGACTGTTTTTTTTTTTAATTCATTTCCATATTTCTGGGGCTTGGCACAGGGCTTGACATTTAGTAGACACCTGAAAGTACTTGGTGAGTGAATGAATGAATGAATATAAATAGATATGTGGAAGAAAGATGGAAGGAAGGAAGGAGGCTTACTTGGATGGTTGGAAGATTTTGCCAATGAACGGAGGAAATGTATGGATGGGGAGAAGGATATATTTTCATAATAACTGATGCTTTTGAGATCTTACCCACCATGGAAGATACTGAGGAAGGAAACTCAGGCCTATGAGAAGCAGGGAGCTTTCCCAAGCTCTCCCTAGCCCCTTTGGTAAGAATTTAATTTTTCTGTGTTTCTGGTAACAGGTACTCAGGAGTCCAAACATTGGTTGGACAGCTCAATGGTTCCTTTCTCACCTTCCTTAAATCTCCCCACCTCGTTTATAACTCAGCCATTAAGCTTTCTCTGGATCTTTGATCTAGCTTGCAGGGTATTTACATTTATATTGAACCTTCCAGACACCCTTGTATAAGGGGAATAACTATGGAATTTTAAATCATACAGACTGGAATTCTATTCTCACTTCTATCTGCAGTTACTTCCCCTCTCCAAGCCTTTATATCCACACCTGTTTTAGACTGATAATGATACAATATATCATTATCTGCAGGGAGGCAAATGTGAAATATCTTGTAAACTAATCGTTGTTATAATTTTAGCATGTCAGACACCTTAGAGCAGTGGTTCTCAACCTGTGGGTCGTGACCCCTTTAGGGGTCAAACGACCCTTTCATAGGGGTCGCCTAAGACCATCGGAAAGCACATATATAATTACATATTGTTTTTGTGATTAATCACTATGCTTTAATTATGTTCAATTTGTAACAATGAAAATACGTCCTGCATATCAGATATTTACATTATGATTCCTAACAGTAGCAAAATTACAGTTATGAAGTAGCAACGAAAATAATTTTATGGTTGGGGTCATCACAACATGAGGACTGTATTAAAGGGTCGCGGCATTAGGAAGGTTGAGAACCACTGCCTTAGAGGAAGGGTTCAGATACCTGGGAACCTAGCTTCACAGATTTTATTACTGGCAGCAAAAGGATGGCCAGTATAAGAATTGTGGTAATGACTGGTTTCTGTTGGCACTGAACTAACTTAGAGCCAGAGAGTCAGCAGAATAAAGAGAGTATGTGCTGAGTGCTGGAGCCCTCAGTTTCCTCTTTGATGCCATGACTCATGGCGTGGTGGCTGGTACCCTGTTGCCTGGCCTCCTCCAGCTCCCTCATCGCCCCCCAGGCTGCACAAGGCCCAGGAGGAGCACCGCACAGTGGAAGTGGAGAAGGTCCACCTGGAGAAGAAGCTGCGAGATGAGATCAACATTGCCAAGCAGGAAGCCCAGCGACTGAAGGAGCTGCGGGAGGGCACTGAAAATGAGCGGAGTCGCCAAAAATATGCTGAGGAGGAGCTGGAGCAGGTAGGAGACTACACATTCTTAGACACAATGGGTAAGGGGAGGGGCCAAAAGTCTGGCCGAAAAGTTTCGTGTGTAAGGACTTTGAAATGTGGCTCAAAGAATATCTTGAAGAGTTACTAGACTCTTACCAGTAAGAATAGTGGAGCCGAACCGGTTTGGCTCAGTGGATAGAGCGTCGGCCTGCGGACTCAAGGGTCCCGGGTTCGATTCCGGTCAAGGGCATGTACCGTGGTTGCAGGCACGTCCCCACTGGGGGGCGTGCAGGAGGCAGCTGATGGATCTCTCTCATCGATGTTTCTGACTTTCTATCCCTGTCCCTTCTTCTCTGTAAAAAATCAATAAAATATATTTAAAAAAAAAAAAAAGAATAGTGGAAAAGTTGCAAAAAAAATGGTCACTGTGATTTTCAAAGAACAGTTGGTAACAGGTGAGAACAATTATTTTGTTCTTTTTTTATTGAGATATTTACATGGATTCAAGTGAAGAGATTATAAGTATACAGCTGGCAAGCTTTTACTTGTGCATATACCTGTGTAACCACCATCCAGACCAAAATACAGGATCTTTTAAACACCCCAGAAGGATCATTTTTGGCTATCCCTATCAACTGTCACTATTCCTTCCAAAAGTGAATTATGGTCATAATCTCTAAACCAAATTAGTCTCATCTGATTTTGAACTTCATATAAATGGCATTATATGGTATATATTCTTGTGTGTTTGGTTTCTTTCAACATTATGTCTGTAAGAGTCATTTATGTTATTGCATAAAGTGATTTCTGGCTTATTTCCATTGCTGAGTAATAATCATTGTATACTATAGTTATTTATCTGTTCTCCTCTGATGGACATTTGCGTTGTTTGCAGGTTTTTGCCTCTTGTGAATCACAGTGCTGTGAACCTTCTTGCACATGTCTCTTGGTGGGCATAGCGCTTATTTCTGTTAGCTTTATTAGAAACTGCTAGACAGGTTTTTGAAATAGCTGTGCCAGTATACACTACCACGAGCAATGTGTGAGAGTTGTAGTTGAGCTGCAACCTTGGTATTTTTTAGGCATTTTAATTTTACACATTCTGGTATGGATGTAGTGGTATCTCATTGTGCTCTTAATTTTCATTTCCTTAATGATTAATAATATTGAACGCCTTTCCTTAAATTCATTGACCTTTCTATTTGGGACTCTCCAGCTTTATTCTTCTTAAAGATGGCCTTGGCTCTTCTTGGTTCTTTGCATTTCCTTGTTAGCTTGTCATTCCACTGCACCCTCTCCCTCCAAAAAAAACGTCCTGCTGGAATTTTTATTGTGTTAGAATTGAACGTATAGATTAAGGTAGGGGGAAAATTGACATTTTAACTGAGTGATTCTTCCAATCCATGAGCATTGTTTATCCTGTCACTTATTTAGGCCTTTTAAAATTGCTCATAGCAACATTTTATAGTTTTCAGGGTAGAAGTCTTTTTTTTTTTTTAACTTGCTCTTATTTTTCTAGCTTCTTGAGGTGGAAGATTTGGTCATTGATTTTTAAACTCTTAATCTTACATTTAAAGCTATAAACTTCCATCTTAGCACTGTTTTTGCTGCATTTACCAAGTTTTGATATTTCATATTTTCATTATCATTCAGTTCAAAAGATTTTCTAATTTTCATTGCAATTCCTTTTTTGGCCCATGGATATTAGGAGTGTGTTGCTTAATTTTCAAACACTTGTAGACTGTTCTGATTATCTTTCTCCTTGATTTCCAGTTTAATTTCACTGTAGTCAGAGAACATATGTTGTATGGTTTCAGTCCTTTCAGACATGCTCCCACTTGGTGTATGTAAACAGGCTAAACAATACAATTGAAAGGCAAAGAGTGTCAGACTGGGTAAAAAACAAAACCCACCTATACGCTATTTGTAAAAGATACACTTTAAGTATAAGGATACAAAACGGTTAAAAGCAAAAGGAGGAGATACGATATATGATACAAACACTAAGCAAAATAAAGCAGAGGTAATATATCAATATTAGACAAAAGTAGACTTTAGTACAAGAAGTATTATAGAGACAAAAACATATTCCTTAATGATAAGTGTGTGAGTTCAACAGTAATATGTTACAATCTTTAGTTTGGATATACCTGTTTAAAAATATATAACTCAAAATTGTAAAAACTAGAAGGATAATAGACAAATTCATAATCAAAATGAGAGATTTTATTATACCTTTCTCAATAATCACCCAAAAACATCAGTAAGGATATAAAATATTTAAACATGATTATTCAGTTGGACCTTAACAACATCAAGAGCATTTTACCTAACAATTATAAAATACACATTTTCTTTAGTGTTCACATATTGCTTCTGCTCCATTCTCTGCTCTCCTTCTGGGAATCCAATATTTATGTTTGACTTTTTAACTATATTCCATTTGTCTCTTAGGCTCAGCTCTGTTCTCTTCTCTCCATGCTTTGGTTTGATTATTTTCTATTGATCTATCCATGAATTCTCTAATCCTGTATTCTGCTGTGAACACTGCACTGTTTAAGCCATTTAGTGGAATCCTCCTTTCAGATAATGTATTTTCAGTTCTAGAATGTCCATTTTATTCTTTTATAGTTCTGGTTCCCTTTCTAAAATTTCTATATTTTCACTTATGCTTTGTGTTTATCTTTTGCTATTATGTTCTTTAACTTTTCAATTGTGCTTATTTTAAAGTCCTGGTCTGGTAACTCTCATATCTGAATCATTTATAGAAATTCTTTATCATGATTATTGGTTACATTTTCCTGCTTCTTCTCATATCTAGTAATTTATTTTTTTAAATGCTGGACAGCATATACACACACACACACAAAAAAAAGAGGGTCCAGATGATTTAAATTCCATCAGATATAGGGTTTCCCTTCATTCTGTTAGGTATATAAGGTGAGGACCTAATCACCTCAAGCCAATCAGAGATTGAGCTCTTTTGGAACTGGGTTGTAGTTTTAGTAAGACTTGGTCTAGCACTCATTTGTCACAGTTTCTCAGGCAAGTCCTTTCCTAACTTTTTATGAGAGCTGGTGGATTTCCTTCTCTTAATCCTGAAAGACTATGAGATATTTCATTTCTGCCACTTGGAGATTTTGAATTTAGCTCTTTAGTCTCCTGCTCCTCATAGCTTCAAAATTTTGCAGATGTCTTAAGGGGAACGCTGTATGTTTGAGGCAGGTCCCCTCCTTGCAATATTTTGCCTCCTAAGCATTATGAAAATATGGGAGATTTTGTTTTCATTCTTTGGCCTAGCTACCTATTCTCCTGCACAGCTCTAGGATTCAGTAAATGCCCAACAAAGAAAGCTGGGTGTATGTTGGGGACCCCTTAATTTCCAATTTGTTAGACTAGTACTGTACTATGAACAAAAGCTAGACTGTTTCTCTGTCTCCCAGTGGAGTCCTTCTGCCTGGCCCAGACCAAATTCTCAGTCCTCACCTAGTATCATCAAATGCCTTCAGGGAAGAAAATGGATGACAATTGCCAGTTCCCTCTAGAAAGGCTTTTCCCTCTCTGGAATTTTAGTTCATCTAGTCTAGTGGTTCTCAAACTTTCTGGTCTCAGGACCCTTTTACTCTTAAAAAATTATTTAGGACCTCAGAGAATATTTTCATGGGGGGCAACATGTTGCTATTTACCCTGTAAGAAATTAGAACTGGGACCCTGACCAGGTAGCTCAGTTGGTTAGAGCATTGTCCAGATATGCCAATGTTGCAGGTTAGATCCTTGCTCAGGGCACATACAAGAAACAACCAAGGAATGTGTAAATAAGTGGAACAATAAATCAATGGTTTGGTTTTTTCTCCCCCCCCCCCTTCTATCTCTCTTTCTCCCTTCCCCTCTTTCTAAATACAAATAACTTTTTTTAAAAATTAAAACTTGGAAAGTTTAAAAAAAATTATTAATTAATTTAAAAGAATATTAAATTTCTTACATGTTAACAAAAATACTGCATTTTTATAAAAAATGACTAGGTTTTCCAAAGTAGAAATAATTTAATGAGAAGAGTGATTTTTAAAAATAATTTTGCAATTTTAAATGTTTGGCTTAATATGCTGCAGGCTTCTTATATTAATGTCTATATTTAATCTGTTGCGATATCACTCATCATGTAGCCTCTGGAGAACTCCACAGTTCATTTGTGAAAGAAAGGGAGTGAAAAGGGTAAATAATTTTTAGTATTGTGAAAATAGTTTTTGACCTTACAGATGCTCTGAAAAGGTCTTGGGGACATTCAGAGATCCATGGATCACAGTTTGGTAACTGCTGACCTCCATCTTTATTGCTCCTACAGCTCTATGTCTTTGAAAATGTTTCATAATTACAAAAATTTACCTTTCAAAAATTTTATAACTTATACTAAGCTTTTCCCAGATGTTGTATTTGATCAGAATTATTCTTTTGACATGACCTACTGCATTCTATGTGGAGGTGAAAGTCAGGTGATAATACTTTAAAGCACATAGATTAGTGGTTAACATTGGTACATTTTAGAATCACATAAAAAGCATTAAAAATTGTTTGATGATCAAGCCAACATACTGGCTCAGTGAAATCAGAATCTGGGTTACAGTCCAGATATCAGCATTTTTAAAGTTCCCCACGTGATCCCAGTGTATGACAAGGCTGAGAAACACAGGCATAGAATAAAAGAATAGGACTGTAAACTCTGACTTGTCCTAGCCCTTATCTGTTGTCTTCTCCTTCAGGCAATTGTTAGTTGTATGCACAAGATATGTCTGCTGTCTCTTTGCCTCCTATCTCCTCATTCCCTGTTTCCTATTTTGTAATTATTTCTCCCATTAAACAGTTTTTGAGCCTGTTAGGTTAACCCTTTTTGTGCCTCCCCCAACTACCACATTCCTGTCTATTTGGTCTCTTTTTTTCTTTTCTCTTTCCATTCTCCCCTTCTTAGCTTATTCTATTCCTTAAACTGATTTTAATGTAGAACTTGATCATATACTTGCAGACTTGCTGTATTAGACTCTAAGATAGATCCTTCATTTTAAGTATACAAAGGCAGGAGTGGGCCATTTTATAGTTTCTTTTTCACGGAACAAAATCCAAGTGAAGATTGACCCTCTTATTGGCTCACTAAAGAATAAAGGTGTTCTGTCTTTAGTTAAGGCCTTCCTGGTCTATCTTAGGCTGTCGAGAGGACTTCAGGCCTGCTATGGGATACTTGTCCCATTGGCTGAATTTGGTCACAGTGAGATGGCTTTCAATCCCTTTTTTTTTTTTTTTTATATATATTTTATTGATTTTTTACAGAGAGGAAGGGAGAGAGATAGAGAGTTAGAAACATCGATGAGAGAGAATCATCGATCAGCTGCCTCCTGCACATCTCCTACTGGGGATATGCCCGCAACCCAGGTACATGCCCTTGACCGGAATCGAACCTGGGACCTCTCAGTCCACAGGCCGACGCTCTATCCACTGAGCCAAACCGGTTTCGGCTCAATCCCTTTTTGCTGGGATTCTGAGCAGCTGAAGGTCAGTATCCAGATGGGAGAGTAGTGGATCACTTATACTGGTAACCTGAGTGAGTTGCAAACCATTAGTGTGTGTACTACCAGTATGTATTTTCAGACCTTTCTCATTTGAGTGCCTTGTGATTGTCCGCTCCATTGAATGATCCTGCTGAGAAGTCAGTGAGGAGATTTAGGCTTATACATTGTCCGTTCATGTCTTGGCCTCGGTTGGCAATGCTCATTGTTAGGTGTAAGCATGCTTCTTGTCTTCTCACCTTGTAGAGAATGCCCTTCAAAGCCTATCTGTCTGCTCAGTGGGAGAATCATCTGGGTAGAGGAGACTTTGGAGCTCATTCAGGTCAATTCCTTTCTGGAATAGCAATCATTTTTTAAGGTGTCATGACATGAGATCTTCATATGACTCTCCTGATGGAGAGCCCACTCTCTCCTGAGATCCAGAAAGTCTTTCCTCAAACTGAATTGAGATCTGGTTTAGGAAGCACAGGGTCACACCGCTAGCTGAATGATAGACCAGGTACCAGAACCAGTCTTCTGAATTCCTAATCAAGTGAGTTTTTTGTTTGTTTTGTTTTGTTTTGTTTTTGCCACATTGTGATGTCTTGAGGTCCAAGCATAGACCCCAACTCTTGGAAAGATGATTATTCATTGAGCTGACCTGTGCCTCAAGTGAGAGGGAAGATTACTGAGGTTGGCTGCATGACCAGGAAAGGCAGCTAATAAGTAGGAAAAGAGTGCTCTAGTCTGGTAGCCAAAAAACCTCAATTTGAGTTCTGGTTGATACTACTGTAGTCCCCTCTTACCTGAAGTTTTGCTTTCTATAGCAATTCAACTATGTTAAATGGAAAATTACAGAAATAAACAATTCATAAGTTTTAAATTGCACACGGCTCTGAGTAGTGTGATGAAATCTTGTGCTGTCCCATTCTGTTCCACCTGGGACATGAATCATCCCTTTGTCCAGTGTATCTACACTGTCTATGCTACTTGCCAAGTAATCACTTAATAGCTATGTTGGTTATCAGATTGACTGTCCTGGTATCTCAGTACTTGTGTTCAAGTAACCTTTATTTTACTTCCTAATGGCCCCAAAGTGCAAGAGTAGTGATGCTGGCAATTTAGATATGCTAAAAAGAAGCTGTGAAGTGTATGTATGTAGAGGCATGCCTCGAAGATATTGTGGGTTTGGTTCTAGACCACTGCAATAAAGCCAGTTGTAATCTTTTTGCTGGAGGGGAGTCTGCCTTCAATCTGTAAAATACACAAAATCTGGGAAGTGCAATAAAGTGAAGTGCAATAAAACAAGTATGCTCATATAGGAGAAGTTATAGTATATACAGGATGTGGCACTACCTATGGTTTGAGGCATCCATTGGGGGTCTTGAAACTTAATCCTTGTGGATAAGGGGGATTGCTGTACTTTCTGTGTGACCTTGAGTAGGTTACTTTTCTCCTCTTGAGCGCCTCCTCTTGAGCTTGCTTCCTTGTATATAAAATACAGAGAATAATCCTTGCCCTTTCTCCCTCTTTGGAGAATTATAGAGCTCATATAAGATAGCAGATTAAGAACTCTGAATTCTGCTGTAGCTGGTTTTGCTCAGTGGATAGAGCTGGGCCTGTGGACTAGTCCACAGGTTCGATTCTGGTCAGGGGCACATGCCCGGGTTGCGGGCTTGATCCCCAATAGGGGGTGTGCAGGAGGCAGCTGATCAATGATTCTCTCTTATGATTGATGTTTCTATCGCTCTCTCTCCCCCTTTCACTCTGTAATCAGTAAAAATATATTTTTTTAAAGAACTCTGAAGTATGATACAGAGGTATTGGAGAGGTCATGTAGTAGTAAATGGACTTACATCCTCTTGGCTACACAGGTTCGAGAGGCCTTGAGAAAAGCAGAGAAGGAGCTGGAGTCACACAGCTCCTGGTATGCTCCAGATGCCCTTCAGAAGTGGCTACAGTTGACACATGAGGTGGAGGTGCAGTACTACAACATCAAGAAGCAAAGTGCTGAGAAACAGCTGCTGGTGGCCAAGGAGGGGGTAAGACATGCCCTCATGCTGCCCTCTTTTCACCTCCCTCCCTTTCACCTGCCTTCCTCCTTTCTGCCTCTCCCTATCCTTACTGTTGGACAAAGAGAGATCCTAGTGCTGGGTTCTGTTTCTTTTCCTAATACACAGCTCCTAATAATTTCTTTAAGCTTCTGGAGCAGGGAATGAGGGTGTGGGGGTATCCCACTTGCCTTCTAGGAAAGATGCAGCAAATGGAGGCAGGCATACGGAAGACTGCCAGCCATAGACTCACGGGGGCAGCGTCCTCCTGGTGCTAGGGTACTGACAGGGGATCTTTTTGCTTTTCTTGTTTCCTCTAATTTCTTTCTTCCTCTACTCTTTCCCTCCCCTTGCCTTCCTTTTCCCTTTCCCATCTTCTCTTCCTTTTTCTTGTGCAGCCTAAACTGTGATAGGAGAAAGATATTCCTCAAACTCTAATCCCTGCTTTTTTTAAATCTGAGGGTCTCATCTTTGCAGGCTGAGAAAATAAAAAAGAAGAGAAACACACTCTTTGGCACCTTCCACGTGGCCCACAGCTCTTCCCTAGATGATGTGGATCACAAAATCCTAACGGCTAAGTAAGTAGCACCTGTTGCCCGGCTCTGGCGGTGTCCCTCCCAATCTCAGAATTCGAGGGTATGCAGGGCTTCCAACCCCAATTCTACTTCTTCATTGGTATCAGGACAGCTCTGGTCTCCTGTCCCAGCCCTTATCTAGCTCCGACCTTATTCTTAGGTTTATGATTTAATTGTGTTTCTTATTTATACATATCTCTCAAGTTGTTCCTCTAAGAGACCTCATTCCTATTCAGGCTCACACCCAGCCCATGCCGCATTTCTCTTTTTTCTGTCCTCAGGCAAGCTCTGAGTGAGGTGACAGCAGCTCTGCGGGAGCGCCTGCACCGCTGGCAGCAGATTGAAATCCTCTGTGGCTTCCAGATTGTCAATAACCCTGGCATCCACTCACTGGTGGCTGCCCTCAACATAGACCCCAACTGGATGGGCAGTACACGCCACAACCCTGCTCACTTCATCATGACTGACGACGTGGATGACATGGATGAGGAGATTGTGTCACCCTTGTCCATGCAGTGTAGGTGATCTCTTGGGTGGGGATGAGGAAAGGAGTCTTTGATGTACACACAGGTTTAAGTCATTGGCCACTGCCATGCTTAAACAGCACATGGAGCAGATACCAAGGAACTCAGTTCAACTCATAACCTTGGTTAAAGCACAATTTTCACCAGATATTCCTTTATAGTTGTCCTTTCAGTGTTTTTTTCCTTGCTTTATGCTGTCTGCCCTCTGGGTTTATTGTATTAAGTGTGTCTCCCTTCACTCTGTGCTTTTTAAATCCCTTTATTTACCTTTGCCCTCCCCCATCTACCTTTGTAAAAATAATCTCCTTAGTGGTTCATGATATAAAAATGGCATTTATTTTAACTCATTTATTTTATTGCTTTTATTTGTTTTCATTTTATATACATTATTCTTAATTGCTAATGTAGATGAATAGAATGATGTCTCTTCCTCTCTGGCTTTTTGTGTGAGACCCCAGGAAGCAACAGTTCCTTAAAGTGATATAGCCCTAAATCTTCCAAACCAGAAAGACATTCTTGTCCAGGAGAGGTCTCCTGTGCAAGCATGTCTGGTTTTCCACCTGAACTCTTGGACCTCCCCACCCTCTGTCCTGGGTCTTTTTCCTTTCCTCTGTTGTCTCCTCTGTGAGTGATAAGAGCTGAGTAGAACAGAGTTGAAAGAGACAACACTGTGTGGAAATTCCTCAGTGAACAAAGGAACTTAATCCTTACTGGCCCAGTTGAGGTTTTCTCTGGATCAGAGGCTATTTTACATACATAGACTAGAGCCTTATAAAAAATCTGTTTTTCTGGGCCATATCTCATGGGTGCAGAAGGGATGGCAAAATCCTGGGGCTGGATTAGGGGCTCACTTTCAGAAATCCAGATACTTTAATCACGATGGATTCCAGCTCCAGACAGGACTTATTTGTAAAATTTTCAATGATACTTTGCCTCTGGCCAAGACTCTTTATCTCCCTGTTCTGATACCTTTTCAGGGCTTCTACTCAAAGGCAACAAGGTTAGGATCACTGGCAGGCAGAGCCTGATCCTTGATCTAAAGGCTCCTATGTTCTCTGGGTTGGGAGGGCCCATCATTAGCTCTGAGCTACCCACCCCTTTGCCCCCTGGCCCTTCCCTTATCCTATTGGTGGGCAAGCTGAAGCCCTCTGTAAATCAGATTCTCTTCTCCTTTTGGCCTGGCTGTTGGACCCTAGATGCTGCCTGGCTGATGGGGCGTAGGTTCAGTGACCGCTCTCTCTGCTCAACATCCGCCGGCTCGGATGATCAGTCCCTCTGGAAATACCCCGGTTTGAGGATCCCCTTTGGGGCTTTTGTTTTTCCGACTTTGGGGACTAAACCAACACTCCTATCCCACGGGCCCCTTCTCCTGCCTGCCTCACTCCCCTGCCTGCTCCCTCAATTCCCTAAGCACTGTCCCTACTAACTGCAGGGAGAGGTTCGGGGGTGAGAAGAATCAGCCTGCTCAGATGAGGGCTGGAGAGAATACCCATGGTGATGGAAGGCCTAGGCTTCTCCTTTTAGCCCAGCTAGACAGATGTCCTGGTGGCCCTTCTTCCAGCTGGGCTAGGATGGAAAGAGGGAAGGAAAGATTCTCCTCATTTCTCTTTTTCATGTTTTTCCCTTATTTCTCTGTTTCCCCTTTTTTCTCCCTCCCTATTTCATGCTTCCTTTTCCTCTTCCACTCTGCTTTCATGCCTTGAAGGCCACCAGCCATAGAAGCCTTGCTTCCCCAGCTCTCCATCACCGTGGACTTTTGCTTTCTCCCTGGTGGTCCTTCTAAGGTTTCTGCCATCCTTATAACCTGGCCCTTTCTCCTATTTTTTAGGGAGAAGGCAGGGAAGCCCATCTATCAAGGTAGAGGAGAAAAAAACAAAGGTGTGAATTTTGTTTTTAGCTGGGGCTGGGAGTAAGCCCAAAGGGCATGCTCTAGCACATTCCTGCGTTACCTGGTGCCCATGTAGCCCCCTTCACTGGGCATGGTGGCCATCATCTTCCAAGAGCCTGATTTGTAGCATTGATTCAAGAGCTGGTTCTTTGTTTTTTACATGTTTATTAGAGGAAATTCAAGAAGTAAAAAGAATAAGCATAAGCACAACAAAGGCCTCCATAGTCCCACCATTTATGAGCGCCTTTTCTTTGAGTCTTGTGAGATTTTAAAATAATTTTTATGTGGTCAAGATAATGATAACCACTACCATTTACTGAGTGCCATGAAATGTGTCAGGTACTTTAAATACATTATCTTGAAGCCTTACGACATCTTACGGGATTTTATAAATTAGGCATTAAAATAGGAATGTCAGTTGCTCAAGGTCACAGCTAGCAGTGGAAAGGCTTGGTTTCAAACTCTATAGTCTTTTGTATTCCCTAGGTCTAGGTATTTCTTTTACAAAAAATGTTGTGTCCTTTGGTTTGCCCTGAGCATTTTAACCCTTTGTACACCATAAGTGTCTGTAGACGCAAGCAGAGGACCTTACCCACACGCCACATGCGTCTATACAAAAAAAAAAAAAAAATGTTTTCCCTAAGTGGCAGCCCTGACCAACTTTAAAATCATTTTTTCGTGAGAATTTTCAGCTGAAAATATTCAAGAACATCCGAATTGTAATATATTTATTTTTATAATATTCATTGCAAATTGATTTTTTAAATTAAATTCAAAATATCGTGGCATGTGGGGATGGTTTCCGTTTTGGACACGTGGCAGTTAACTAGTTAATAGACATTTTTCTGTGCATTTAAAATCTTTTCATAAATAGCATTTTTAAAAAGTATATAGTCTTCCAGTAACTGGGTATAGTATCATTGTCTCATTGTTCCACCTTTGTCTTTGCTTTCACACAATTACTAATAATGATGTGATGAACATGTTTGTGTATAAATCCTTGTCTAAACTATGAATTATTTCCTGAGGTTGGCTTTCTGAAAGGCTGGTTCTTAGTGCTCTCCCGAACCTTGCCCCTAACCCCTATCCTACCTTGTCCTGCCTGTGTCCTCCCACTAACTTGCCTTGTCATATCCCTTTATAGTAATGTTGGCCCTTGGTCACTTTCCATGGGAATTGCCACTAAAACTGACCCAGGCACCTTATCTTCAATGTCCCCTTTTAGGACCCCTGGTGGGAGGTTTTGGGGAAGAGGTGTCCCATTCTTCAGATTGGGCACTAGAGGCCCAGAGTGGTCTCCAGCAGGCATTTCTCCATGGGCACACCTGCTTGCCTGCTAGCCCAAAGTAGGCTGGCCCTTCCTCATGCTGTCTTCACTTTCCTTGCAGCCCCAAGCCTGCAAAGTAGTGTCCGGCAGCGCCTGACGGAACCACAGCATGGCCTGGGATCTCAGAGGTTGGTAGAGGGTGAGGCTGGCCACTTCTTGACAAGCCGGGTATCTCTGCGGCGAATGCGCAGCCTTTCATCTGGACAGTCTTTCAGTTCTGAAGGCCATGGGACCAGCTCTCCATCTGCCTCTGCTTCTCCTTCTTCCTGCTCCTCTACCACCACCACCACCACCGCAGCCGCCACCACCACCACCACCATCCATGTCCACCCTGTTTATTACCACCAAAGCACTTCCTATTTCCTCCAGATGGATCCCTCCTCTGACCCATCCACTTGTGACAGCACCACTGTGATGCCTGGGCAATCAGAGAGCTTGGGGTATCAGCTGTCTCTCTTTCTTCCCTTCCTTTCCTTTCTACTGCCTTTACCTTGGCCTCTGCCTGCTGGCTGCTGCTTGGTCAGCTGTGGGGGTGTGTGCAGTGTGTCCTTTCTCAGCCCTGGGATTCCTTAAGGTCAGCATACCTCCTCACACCTTTCTTCCCTTCTGTGTTTGGAGTTTGCTGAATCTAACCCCCTCCCTCATGGTCCTGTAGCACTTTTGCCTAAACTGTGAACTTTTACATTCGTTATCTCAGTGGAGACCTCACTTCCTTTACTTCAACAAACATTTATTTTATTTTTTTTTTAAATATATTTTATTGATATTCTACAGAGAGGAAGGGAGAGGGACAGAGAGTTAGAAACATCGATCAGCTGCCTCCTGCACACCTCCCACTGGGGATGTGCCCACAGCCAAGGTACATGCCCCTGACTGGAATCGAACCTGGGACCCCTCAGTCCGCAGGCCGACGCTCCATCCACTGAGCCAAACCAGTCATGGCTCAACAAACATTTATTGATACCTACTCTGTGCCAGGTTCTGCTGGGCATGAGGATTCATAGATGATAATAAATAATCCCAGCCATCAAGGATTACAGTCTGACCTGGGAGAGGTACAAAAATAATTATGGAACAATTTGCTAAGTGCTATGGGGGTACTGAGGAGGGAGTGACTAACAGTGTGTACTTGGGTGGAACACTTCACAAAAGAGATGGCATTTGTGCTAACATCCTGTGTACAGTAAAAGGAGAAAATGTATTTTAAGCTGAGGAAACATGTGCAGAGACATTGGAAATTCAAAAGAATCTGATATTTGTAGTTAGAACATTGGGTATGTGTTGGTGTGAAGGGGTAGCAAATGAGGCTAGAATGATGAAGGGCTCTGAATGGCTAGGGGCTTTGGCCATTACCCTGTAAGAGACAGAGAACTGCAAAAGAATTTCCACAAGGAAGTTAATTGATCAGATTTCCATTTTAGAAATAACATATTAGTAGTCTAAATAAGAAAAGGAGACAACAGGAATTTGGAAGTCATTGTAATAGACCACTAGGGGAGGTAATAAGGTGTTGGGATGGAAAGGAGAGGATTAATTTAGTACTGGCCATGAGGGATGGAGGAGGAGGAGGAGTCTGTGATGACACTTGGAATTAGGGAACAGAAGAGGGTAGACATGTTTAGGGGTTTTGGACAAGAAAAGTTTGTAGGTGAGGCAGACATCAAAATAGTCAGAGTAGGAAGTTAAGGCTCTGAACAGTAGAGTAGTTTCCTCAGGCCCCACAACTAATTAGGAGCAGAACATAGACTGGAACTTGGTGTTCCATTCTAGGATACTGTTGGATATTTTTGTCCTTCCACAAGGTCATATAAGAATTGGTAGGAAGCTTTCTTACACAGCTTGATTTGGCAGTTGTAGGGACTTGCCCTGTTGATACCTCAAGATGATAGGCAAGGATCCAAGATAGTAGCCTTGACGTTGTCTGGAATAGCTTAGGGACCCTCAGAAAGTCTATCTCCTCTGGAAGAGCCACTCATCTCTGAAATTGTAGCCATGGCCCAGTCCTGGCCTTTGGGCTGCATCCTGCTTACCCTGTTGCTTCGTTTTGGTCCTGCCTCCCTCTGGATACCAAGCTCTCTAGCTCTGCCCCTTGAACCTCTGGATAGTTATCCTTGAGGGCTGTTCCTTTTTCTTTCACAAGGAACTGCCTTTACTAGCATTATTGCTCAGCAGAGCTACTCATCTTCATTCTCATCCTCATTTTCATCCAAAATCCCAGGCAAGGAGGCTGCTTTTTACCAAAACAGATGGAGAGTACTGAGTTGGTTTGGGGGCACTAGGAGATGCTGTGAATATCATGTTCCAAGGCCCATGCTGAGGCCAGTGGGGAGGGTGGGTGGGAAGGTACCTGCATCCACTTGGCCTATTCACTGCTTAATTTTCTTTTGCACCATGCACCAGAGGATCGTCTCTAAAGGCTAACAGGCTCTCTAGTAAGGTTAGTAGTTTGGGATGGGAGCCCAAGGCAGCCCAGCCTTTGGGGAGGGATACCCCTGGCCTGAATTGTCTCAAAGATTCAGGGAGGGAAGATGAGCTTGCCTCAGTGGACCTTGTCTCTCCTATATCTATCCAGGCTTCTTCCCAAGTTCTTTTCTTTCTTTGGGAGTCTCAGC
Organism: Myotis myotis; assembly: GCF_014108235.1. Taxonomy (NCBI): domain Eukaryota; kingdom Metazoa; phylum Chordata; class Mammalia; order Chiroptera; family Vespertilionidae; genus Myotis; species Myotis myotis. Next base: position 41,463,212 of record NW_023416314.1, read on the forward strand.
TTTTAGTTGATGGAGAAGGCATAGAAAGATGGGAAACATGACCAAATGGGGCTGTGGGCCTGGAGGAGAGAGCCTGACCTCTCTTCCTTGGCATTAGAAAGGTAGGCTCCACCCTGGCTGGTTGGAGTGTCATCCATATACCAGAAAGTTGTAGGTTTGATTCCTGGTCAGGGCACATACCTAGGTTGAGGGTTCAATCCCCAGTCGGGGCACTTGTGGGAGGCAACTGATTGACATTTCTCTCTCACATCGATGTTTCTCCTCTTTCTCGCTCTCCCTTTCTTTCTCTCTCGAATCATTAAAAAACAAAACAAACCCCCTCACTCCCAATAAAAAGAAGGTTGGCTCCTGGGAGCCTTACCACCTCAGACTCAAGGGCCCTTTTCTAGTGTTGCTCCTCAGAACTTCCTTGGCATCATGCTCAGTGGTGGTTCGTATGTATGAGGAAAAGGCAGGATATGGAGATGATCATCTTAGGGCTTAGAGAAGCAAGGGTACATTTACATAGAAGCAAGGACAGCATCAGATATTATGAAAACAAATATGAGACCAAATATTGGTAAACACAAGAGTATGTGGCTGAAACAGTATTTGTAGAATGGGAGTTGGAGATAGAATTGTGTTCTGCTATCCTTTCCAGGAAGGTACTGACTCATGGGGTGGCTGCTTAGTTAATTGTTTCCTACTGAAAATTAAACCTACAGGGTGGGGCAAAAGTAGGTTTGTAGTTATTTGTATGGAAAATAATACAATAATAAATAATTATACAAGAATAAACTGTTTCGCTCTCAACTATAAACCTACTTTTGCCCACTTTCTGTATAATAGCTATGAGCCAACCTCCTGCTTTTGCCTATTTTAAGGGCCTGGAGCCTTTCCTAATTTTTGACCCATAAGCTTCCTTCTTCCCAGGTCCTGTGGTGCTCCCCTCTCCCACTTCCAACACTTTCCCTTTTGGCTTCCTGACTTGTTTATTTAAGCATCTGCCTTGGCCCTCTCCTCTACTCTGGGTTCTCAGGCCTCTGGGAAAGCAGAAGGAAGGTTAAGGGATTGGCAGGGGACCCCCACATGTACCTTTTTTTTCTGTAGCGGCTGGAGGGGTGGCATCCAGAATTGGTTCATGGCTTTTTTAGGAATTGCCAGCTTCGAAAGGTTCTCAACTTTATGGACTAGCCTCTGTGTATGCATGTCCAGTGCACAGTGCCACACCCCCATAACTCAGCCTTGCAAAGAAGCCTCTTGTGACCGGCCCCCATGTGGGTCTTTCAGCTTGACCAGCCTTATCATCATCATTCCCACTATACTTTCTACATTTCCAAGTACTTTGCCAACATATTTGATCCCCCAAACAGTCTTGCAAGATAATTGAATTGGTATTATCTTCATTTGGCCCAAATTGAGGACCTGCAAGTTTAGATGACTTGTCCAAACCTTAGGCAGAGATGGAAATTGAATCAAACCTATGATTTCTAGTGTGCAGCTCTTCTGAACCACTGCTCCTTAAAGGCCAAACATCCTGTCTTTCTGCACCTCTCTCCATTCTCCCTTGCAGCAGAGCTTTGAAAAAGACTCCACCCTTCCTGCTGCCAGCCGACTTTGGTTTGAACTCTGCAACACTTCTCTATGACCCCCTTTGAATCCTGTGAGAGGGTTGATGGAGGCAGCATCCTGGCCTTTTTGGGTGGGTGATTGTTTGCAAGGCTGTTCTAACTATCTCCTCCCCAGCCTGGGTCAGGCCCACTTACTGCATGTGCCCTGTTTCTTGGAGCCTGGCCCAAACTGGATGTGTCCCAGGGTGTGACAGGAGTAAGTGGGGGAGGAAGGCATGGAAAATGGTGACTCAGAGCAAGATGTGGATTCTGTGTTAGCTAGGGTTGAGTCTTAAGAAATCTAACCAGCTATGGGAAAGCAGAGCTGTTATAATGAGGAGAATGCCTGTGGTATTGAAGCCTGTGGTTGCCCTAGTTTAGGGCCTGGCCATTCTTCAAGGGTGGGGCCCAGGCATTAGAAAACCCTTTGCCTGACAGATGATGATATGACATTTGCTTTTGCTTCTTCTTGTCTGTCTCTTCTTCCCCCATCACTTTTCCCCCTTGTTTCCCACCCTCCCTCCCCCTTGGTCTGGCTTCTTCTTTTGCTTTCCTTCTTCCCCAATTTTATTCTTTTTTCTCTGTCTCTTCTCCAATTTATCCCCATTCCCTATTCCTGCCTCCTCTGTCATCCTGTACTTATGACCTACTCATTTTCCTTCTGTTTCTCATCATTCTCTTTCCCACTATGCCTTTTCATCCTATTTCCATTTCTCCTGCTGTTCTCTTTACCCCCATTTTCATACCCTGTCCTGTCTTTTCATGTTGTCTCTCTCTCCTCTGTCCTGTATGTGTTCCTTTCTTCTTCTTTGTCCTGTCTTGCAGGGATTTGACCCATTCCGATTCGGAGTCCTCCCTCCACATGAGTGACCGCCAGCGTATGGCCCCCAAACCTCCTCAGATGGCCCGTGCTGCAGATGAGGCTCTCAATGCCATGACTTCCAATGGCAGCCACCGGATGATTGAGGGGGTCCACCCAGGGTCTGCGATGGAGAAGCTGCCTGATAGCCCTGCCCTGGCCAAGAAGACTCTACTGGCGCTGAACCACGGGCTGGACAAGGCCCACAGCTTGATGGAGCTGAGCCCCTCAGCCCCACCTGGTGGCTCTCCACCTTTGGATTCTTCCCATTCTCACAGCCCCAGTTCCCCAGACCCAGACATGCCATCTCCAGTTGGGGACAGCCGAGCCTCACAGGCCAGCCGAAATACACGAATTCCCCACCTGGCTGGCAAGAAGGCTGTGGCTGAGGAGGATAATGGCTCTATTGGTGAGGAGGCAGACTCCAGCCCAGGCCGGAAGAAGTTTCCCCTCAAAATCTTTAAAAAACCTAAGAAGTAGGCAGAATGAGGGTGGCAGTGGCAGGACCGCTTATCTTTCCCTGGTCTTCTGCCTCCCCTTTTCTGCCTTCTAAGATACTGGCCCTTAAAGTGGGGCCTGGGAGGGGTTAGCAGGGGCCTGGGCACTGTAGATACCTGCCCCCCTCATCCTTGGGTCCTTCAACATTATTTATTAACTGACCACCATGGCCTGCCTGCCCTGCCTCCCTCCAACTTTGGGCTGCTGCTATCACTCCCTCTCCACTTCAGTGCATGTCTTAGTTGCTGTCCCCACAGCTACCAGCTCCACCTCTGAGGTCCAGCTTCTGTCTCTGCTGTCCCAGTTTTGAGGTTTGGTTTCTTGTTTTCTCTGTCTCCTGCTTTCAGTCTCTTCCCTCCCACCACTCCCCAACTTCCCCTAGCAGCTATGGGGGAAGATAGGAGGAGTAACTTCTGACACCTGTGCCTCAGATTTATTCCACCCCACGTATGATGGTTCTCTTTGCCCCAAACTGGGTCCTAGGGCCTAATATTTGAGGTTTGTTTTTTGGGAATGTTGTGAGCCAGAGGAAATCGTGGCCTGGTGCTCACTCAGGCCTCCAGGAGTCAATGAGGGAGTGAAACCAATTCCCAGAGAACAAGCCACTAGAGAATTATAAAGAGAGGCCACGCTAAGGGATAAATCGGGAGAGACTTCTTAGTTGGAGGAGGAGTAGATGCTAGAGTTATGTGCCACAAGGCAGTCACTTTTTCTCTCTGCTCTCACCCACACCTGCCTCTCTCTTATCCCTGCTCCCCCACACTGTAGGAGGGTTTGTCTATAAGGGGTGCTGCCCAAATGCTCCCCAAGCATCAGTACTAGCAATCAGGACAACTGGCTCCCCTGGCCATGGGAGCCGCAGCCATGATACAGGTCTCTAATGGGGCCCTGGAGCTGTTGGGCAGGATGTTGTTGCATTTGAACCACAAGACAGTTTAAAATTGAAAAAAAGAAATCTCCTGAATTTCCCAAGTGCCTGCACCACACACTCCCCTTATCAGAACCGTTTTCATGTTACGGCATACCCTGGGCCAGAGGCTCAAAAAGGACACAGTCGATTTAGGGAAGGGGGTGGCTAAGGAAGATGGTGTAGGTGAAGGTGGCTATGTGACCACTTCCTCCCACCCTTCCCACCCTTTAGACAACTCTCTTCCCTACCTATTTTTGCTATGGCTATAAAGATATTTTCCCTCTGCCTCACTCCTTGACATGCCTTTACTCTGGGATCCTATTTTGGGCCTGGGGTGGGGGTACCTGGGGCTGGTCTTAGGAGGGGGGTAGGCTGCAGACTGCCTTGTACCCCCTGGATACCCTCACATGGGTTTTTCTGTGTTATTTCATAAGACTCTTTGAAGTCCAATAAAGCATGTAGGAGATTTTAACCTCTGCTGGCTTTGACTCTTATGGTGTTGTCTGTGCTCTTTGTGGCATAGCAAACAGGATGAAGAAGAGACTATTTCTGCTCTGTCAAGAGAAAATGAAACTAATACACAGACCCAAAAGGTCTCTGGGTAGCGTTACCAGATGAAATACAGGACACCCAGTTAAATTTGAATTTCAGATAAGCAATAATGATTTCAGTATAATTATGTCCCATGCAACATTTGGGACACATTATTTGCTAAATCTGGCAACCCTATCTCTGGGCCATATTTTTTTTTCATTTCTTTAATATATAACTTTATTTCTGGTTATAGAAACAAATGCTAAGAGGGGAAACAGAACGTCCCCATCCACATACAATTTAATAGATAAAAGAACAGTTACAATAAATGAAAAACAAAATGTAGAAATTTTAAACTTTGTTATAGTTTTAAAACATTAATGTCTGATACAATTAGAAATCACATTCCTTTCTCAAACTTAAAAAAAAAAGTATGACTCCTTATTTAAAAAGTACTGTATCCCATTAGAAATGAAAAGGCAGGCCGCACAGCCGCAGTGGGTCCTGTCTCTGAAGGGCAGCCTGGCTCCTGCCACCACGAGTGTCCACGAGCCGCCCTGGGCTCCCCAGACCAGACTTCACTCACAGGCGGTGACATTGCAACGTGACCTCCACTTCACACTCCAGGCTTGGACCTTAATTTCCACTTTGTAGGAAACCACTGCTTTTAAAGCACTGATTATTAAACATATTGTAAAAAATACTTTAGACAGCCAGCCACTGTAAAAAAAAAAAAAAATCACACGCTCACACACATACATACACACAGTTCTCTGGGCCATCTTGACCCCACCTATCTTATAGCTTCACCTGTGACCAATGACTTAGAATTACTTCACAGATCAACAAACAAGTGTTGGCAAGGATGTAGAAAAAAGGGAACCCTTGTGCACAGTTGGTGGGAATGCAGATTGGAAAATGGTATGGAGGGTCCTCAAAAAATTAAAAATGGAACTGCCCTATGACCCAGAGATTCCACTTCTTGGCATATATATGAAGAAATCTAAAGCACTAATTCAAAAGAATATATGCACCCCTATGTTCAGTGTTACTGCAGTGTTATTTACTATAGCCAAGATATGGAAGCAACTCAAGTATCTATCATTAGACAAGCAGATAAAAAAAGTAGTGGTACAGCCCTAGCTGGTTTGGCTCAGTGGATAGAGCATTGGCCTGCGGACTGAAGGGTCCCAGATTCGATTCCGGTGAAGGGCATGTACCTTGGTTGCAGGGTGTGCAGGAGGCAGCTGGTCGTTTCTCTCTTATTGATGTTTCTGACTATCCCTCTCCCTTCCTCTCTCTAAAAAATCAATAGAATATATATTTTTTTAAAAAGTAGTGGTACATATATACAATGGAATATTATTCAGCCACAAAAAAAAGAAAGCTTACCATTTGCAACAGCACAGATGGATCTAGAGGGTATTATGCCAAGTGAAATAAGTCAGTCATAGACAAATACCATTTTGCACTTATATGTGGAATCTAAAGAACAGTAAAACAAAACAGAAACAGACTTATTGATACAGAGAACAGACTGATGGTTTCCAAAGGGGAGGGGGCTTGGGAGACTGGGTGAAAAAAGTGAAGGGATTAAGAAGTACCAATTGGTAGTTACAAAATAGTCATGGGGATGTAAAATACAGCATAAGAAATATAGTCACTCCTATCTAATAAAAGAGAAACATGGTAATTGGCGTACGACCCCTACCCTTCCCATTGACTAATCAGGGCAATATGCAAATTAACTGCCAGCCAAGATGGCGGCCAGCAGCCAGGCAGCTTAAACTGAACATGAGGCTTGCTTGCTTCAGTGACGGAGGACTCCAACGTTCCCCACCTGCCTTGCTGGCCTCTGAGCCTGCAGTTTGAACATTGTAACAAATATAGAAGCTAAACAAAACTCCAGAAACCTGCTTTCAGCGAGCCGGGATCTCAGAGCTGGAGTTAATACAGAGTTTCGATTATAGAACCTAAACAAACCAGATACCTACTTTCAGCAGCTGAGGCCTCAGAGCTGGAGCCAAGCCTCAGAGCTAAAGCTGGCCCAGAATAAAAAAAAAAAAAGAAAAGAAAAGAAAAAAGGAGCAGTTGGGAGCTTCAGTCCCAGCCTGAAAACAGCCCTCAGCCCCTCACCCAGACTGGCCAGGCACCCCAGTGGGAACCCCCACCCTGAAGGGTGTGTGACCAGCTGCAAACAGCCATCATCCCCTCATCCTGGCTGGCCAGGCACCCCAGTGGGGACCCCCACCCTGATCCAGGACACCCTTCAGGGCAAACCAGCCAGCCCCCACCCATGCACCAGGCCTCTATTCTATATAGTAAAAGGGTAATATGCCTCCCAGCACCGGGATCAGCGTGAGGGGGCAGTGCCCAAACCCCCTGATCGCCCTGCAGCTCTGTGTGTGACAGAGGGCGGGGCCACAACCTCCCTATCGGCCCTGCTCTGTTCCTGACAGGGGAAGGCGCCCCAACCCCCTGATCAGCCCTACTCTGTGCCTGATAGGGGGGAGCTCCCCAAACCCCTGATCGCCCTGCGGCTCTGTGTGTGAAAGGGTGCGGCGCCCCAACCCCCCCACCCCACGGACCCTACCCTGTGTGTGATGGGGTAGAGCCATAACCTCCCCATCGGCCCTGCCCTGAGTGTGAGAGTGGCAGTGCCCCAACCCCCTGATCGGCCCTGCTCTGTGGGTGATAGAGGGCGGCACCCCAACTTCCCCCCCCCCCGCCACGGGCCCTGCTCTGTGTGTGATGGGGTAGAGCCATAACCTCCCCATCGGCCCTGCCCTGAGTGTGACAGTGGCGGCGCCCCAACCCCCTGATCGGCCCTGCTCTGTGCGTGACAGGGGGGAGCTCCCCAACCCCCTTATCGGCCCTACTCTGTGCGTGACAGGGGGGAGCTCCCCAACCCCCTGATCGGCCCTGCTCTGTGCGTGACAGGGGGGAGCTCCCCAACCCCCTTATCGGCCCTACTCTGTGCGTGACAGGGGGCAGCGCCCCAACCCCCTGATTGGCCCTGCACTGTGCGTGACGGGGGGGGGGGGGCGCCGCAACCTCCCCATCGACCCTGTCTTGAGTGTACAGGTGGCGGTGCCCCAACCCCCCAATCGGCCCTACCCTGAGCGTGACTGAGGGTGGCATCGCAACCTCCCGATCGCCCTGCTCTGTGCGTGACAGGGGGCGGTGCCCCAACTCCCCAATCGGCCCTGCTCTGAGCCCGACCAGGGGCTGCACCTAGGGATTGGGCCTGCCCTCTGCCACCCGGGAGCAGGCCTAAGCCAGCAGGTCATTATCTCCCGAGGGGTCCCAGACTGCGAGAGGGCACAGGCCGGGCTGAGGGACCCCTCCTGCCCCCCGAGTGCACAAATTTTTGTGCACCGGGCCTCTAGTCTATATATAAAAGCCTAATATGCAAAGTATCCCCTTGGGAGTTCGATCACTTGATATGACATGCGCTGACCACCAGGCGGCGACATGGAACAAAGGAATGCCCCGGCTGGCAGCTGCTAGGGACCCTATCCATGCATGAAATTCATGCACTGGGCCTCTAGTCCTATCTAATAAAAGAGAAACATGGTAATTGGCGTACGACCGCTACCCTTCCTATTGGCTAATCAGGGCGATATGCAAATTAACTGTCAGCCAAGATGGCAGCCGGCAGCCAGGCGGCTTGAAACTAACATGAGGCTTGCTTGCTTCAGTGACGGAGGAAACCAACGTTCCCCGCCTGCCTTGCAGGCCTCTGAGCCTGCAGTTTGAAACATTTTTTTTAATATATTTTTTATTGATTAAGATATTACATATGTGTCCTTGTCCCCACGTTACCCTCTACCCCCCACGCCCCCCCGGTCATGCCCTCACCCCCCCGTTGTCCGTGTCCATTGGTTAGGCCTATATGCTTGCATATAAGTCCTTTGGTTGATCTTTCCCCCTTACCCCTACCCTCCCCTACCTTCCCTCCAAGGCCCGACAGTCCAATCAATGCCTCTCCGTCTCTGGATCAGTCCTTGTTCATCAGTTTATGTTGTTCATTATATTCCACAAATGGGTGAGATCCTGTGGTATTTATCCGCTCTCCAGTTCCATCCATGCTGTGGCAAATGGTAAGAGTTCCTTTTTCTTCTTCCTCTTCTTAAAGGATACCTTTCAGCATTTCATATAATGCTGGTTTGGTGGTGATGAACTCCTTTAGCTTTTTCTTATCCGTGAAGCTCTTTATCTGACCTTCTATTCTGAATGATAGCTTTGCTGGATAAAGTAATCTTGGTTGCAGGTTCTTGCTATTCATCACTTTGAATATTTCTTGCCACTCTCTTCTGGCCTGCATGCTTTCTGTTGAGAAATCAGCTGACAGTCGTATGGGTACTCCCTTGTAGGTAACTGACTGTCTTTCTCTTGCTGCTTTTAAGATTCTCTCTTTATCTTTTGCTCTTGGCATTTTAATTATGATGTGTCTTGGTGTGGTCCTCTTTGGATTCCTTTTGTTTGGGGTTCTCTGCGCTTCCTGGACTTGTAAGTCCATTTCTTTCACCAGGTAGGGGAAGTTTTCTGTCATTATTTCTTCAAAAAGGTTTTCAATATCTTGCCCTCTCTCTCCTTCTGGTACCCCTATAATTCTGATGTTGGTACGCTTGAAGTTGTCCCAGAGGTTCCTTACACTATCTTCATATTTTTGGAATCTCTTTTCTTTTTTCTTTTTCGGTTGGGTATTTTTTGTTTCTTTGTATTTCAAATCTTTGACTTGATTCTTGGGATCCTCTTGTCTGCTGTTGGATGTCTGTAAATTATTCTTTATTTCAGTCAGTGTATGCTTAATTTCTAGTTGGTCCTTTTTCATGTCCTCCATGGTCTCACTATACTTATTGAGGGATTCATTAAATTTATCGGCAGTTTCCATAAAATTCTTGAAAAACCTTATAAACGTGGCCTTGAACTCTATATCCAGTCGTTTGCTTTCCTCCATTTCTGCCATTTGTGACCTGTTTCTTTGTCTCCGCATTTTGGCTGCTTCTCTGTGTTGATAGAGTGGCCCTGCGCGTCAGGTGTCCTGTAGGGCCCAGTAGCTCAGCCTCCCCAGTTACCTGGGGTGGACACTCTTGGTGCACTCTTGGTGCCTTGGTTGTTGTAGGATCACTGGGAGGAATTGACTTCCAGGCCAATTGGCTGTGAGAATCAGCTGTGTCTGAAGTGGGAGAACTTCTGTGCTGAAGACACCCTTCTGGGGCAAGACTTGCTTCAGTGGGGCTTTGGTGCTCACTGAGTCTGCTCCCTGAGTGTGTCCCTTATGGATCTGAGGAGTTGCAATCTGGATGGTCCCCCTCTGACCACTGGGTACAGTGGCTCCTGGATCTAAGGAGGTGCTAATTCAGCCTCTGCCTGAGGCCACACAGCAGGAGCCACGAAGAGGCTCAGCTGTGAAGCAATGCAAGCCGCTGTGGGGCCTTGGGCCTTCTCTTGGAAGTTCCGGGTCTGCCTGGTTCGGCTGCAGTTAGGTACATTCACATGCAAAAGCCTCTGCCGCAGCCTGGGTGGGGCGGGGTCTCAGGGAGTCAAAGGGCGGAGAAAGCAGCTGTGGCTGATTCTCCTAAGGAGTCGCGCGTCTCAGTGACCCGATAATTGCTGCAAGCACCTCTGAGGGAAAGCCACACTCAAGTTCACCCGCTTCCCGACAGTCCAGCTTCTCCCCGTATGAGTCCTGGGTCCCCAGAGACTTCCTGGAACCGGAATTCAGAGCAGTTGGGAGCTTGTGATTCAAAAAAAACAGCTGCGTCCTCAGGTGCCACCCCCTTTCCGCGCGCGCACGAGCCGCCGTACCTCTGCACTTCACCTCCGCAGCTCCTCTGGCTCTCAGTGTGCTTTTCTTTCCTTCTAGTTGTAGAATTTACACTCAGCCAGGCTTCCTGTTGTTCTGGATGATGTCTGCTCTGTCCTTTGCGGTATTTTTCAATTGTTGTGGGAGGCGGCAATTTCCCGGTGTTTATCTATGTCGCCATCTTAGTTCTCCAATCTTCGCTTCTTCCAGTTTGAAACATTTTAACAAAAACCCCAGAAACCAGCTTTCAGCGAGCTGGGATCTCAGAGCTGGAGTCAGAGCTGGAGTTATACATTGTTTCGAACCAAAACAAACCAGATACCTACTTTCAGCAGCGGAGGCCTAAGAGGTGGAGCCTCAGAGCTAAAGCTGGCCCAGAATTAAAAAAAGAAAAAGAAAAAAACGAGCAGTTGGGAGCTTCAGTCACCCCCAGCCTGAAAACAGCCCTCAGCCCCTCACTCAGACTGGCCAGGCACCCCAGTGGGGACCCCCACCCTGAAGGGTGTGTGACCAGCTGCAAACAGCCCTCAGCCCCTCACCCAGGTTGGCCAGGCACCCCAGTGGGGACCCCCACCCTGATCCAGGACACCCTTCAGGGCAAACCAGCCAGCCCCACCCATGCACCAGGCCTCTACCCTATATAGTAAAAGGGTAATATGCCTCCCAGCACCGGGATCAGCGTGACAGGGGGCAGTGCCCAAACCCCCTGATCGCCCTGCAGCTCTGTGTGCGACAGGGGGTGGGGCCACAACCTCCCTATCCGCCCTGCTCTGTTCGTGACAGGGGAAGGCGCCCCAACCTCCTGATCAGCCCTGCTCTGTGCCTGATAGGGGGGAGCTCCCCAAACCCCTGATCGCCCTGCGGCTCTGTGTGTGACAGGGTGCGGCGCCCCAACCCCCTGATCGGTCCTGCTCTGTGTGTGATGGGGTAGAGCCATAACCTCCCCATCGGCCCTGCCCTGAGTGTGACAGTGGCGGCGTCCCAACCCCCTGATCCGCCCTGCTCTGTGTGTGACAGGGGGCGGCGCCCCAACTCCCCTATCGGCCCTACTCTCTGAGTGACACGGGGGAGCTCCTCAACCCCCTGATGGGCCCTGCTCTGTGCGTGACAGGGGGGAGCTCCTCAACCCTGATCGACCCTGCTCCGTGCGTGATAGGGTAAGGAGCCCCAACCCCCCTGATGGGCCCTGGTCTGTGTGTGGCATGGGGCAGCGCCCCAACCCCCTGATTGGCCCTGCTCTGTGCATGACAGGGGTTGGCGCCGCCACCTCCCCATCGACCCTGCCTTGAGTGTGACAGGGGGCGGTGCCCCAACCCCACAATCTGCCCTACCCTGAGCGTGACTGGGGGTGGCATCGCAACCTCCCCATCTGCCCTGCTCTGTGCATGACAGGGGGTGGCGCCCCAACACCTCAATCGGCCCTGCTCTGAGCCCGACCAGGGGCTGCACCTAGGGATTGGGCCTGCCCTCTGCCACCCGGGAGCAGGCCTAAGCCAGCAGGGTGTTATCTCCCAAGGGGTCCCAGACTGCGAGAGGGCAAGGCCAGGCTGAGGGACCCCCCTTCCCCCTGAGTGCACAAATTTTTGTGCACCGGGCCTCTAGTATTGTAATCACTGTGTGGTGCCAGATGGGTACTGGAAATATCATGAGGAACACCTTCCTAAAGTGTGTGATTATCTAACTACTATGCTGTACACCTGAAACTAATACAAAACAATACTGAATGTAAACTGTAACTGAAAAAAAACCCCAGGATTTTCACATTAAAAAAATTATTTTTCAGGGAGATTGGGATGCATCTGGAGGATACATACTGCCAAAGAATTATTACTATAAGACAATAAATAAAACATTTTATCCTTAAACACACAAAGACAACCAATGGGTCCGGGCTGACTGTCACTACTTGAGCCAGTTAAGCAAGCATTATTCCAATAATGCTGGCAGTATGGGAGAGCAGCAGGTCATCCACAAAAATCTGCTCTGCCCCTCCCCATAAACCAGCTGCTTACATTAGGTAGAAGGACAAAGATTATGTGGGAAAGTAAGAATTAAAGAATTATAGGCATGGGGAAGTAGGAAGGTATAATGGTTACAGGCAATGAGGGCTGGTGCCTCTGGGGTGCCTCCAGGCACCTCTGGGACCAGATTATTGACAATAAGGGGTGGGGGTTTGCAAAGGGTGGGTGCCTCTGGGACTATCTGAGGTCGTAAATCTTTCCATAATGATAGGCAGCCCTCAGAAAAGGAGGATGGACTGCATTCCGATGTTAGCGCCCAAGTCAGCCAGGTTAGAATGTGCTTTCTCTAATCGGAACAGAACAGTTAACAGAGCATGATTAATACTTCTTACAATTACAGCCAGTCCCCACTATTCTATTTCTGCCCCTACCAAAACCAATGCAAGATTTTAGGGAGGGAACGCCACATGAGGTTTCATAAAAATCAGTTTGTGTAGCCCAAATCACCAGCTTCTACATCAGTCACCAAGACATGTCTATTCTACCTCCACAAGGACGTTATGTGTGACCCGGTCTCTACCACTGTCCCCTGAAGAACTCTAAAAGCAAACGGATCTTGTCCCTTCTCAAAACTCTCCTGGGGCTCCCATTTACATCAGGGTAAAACCCTCGCCTAGCAAGCCTTTCCAATCAGACAGAGTAATGCTAGGCTTTCTGCTGACATAACAGGCCGGAGGCTCCCGGCCCTCCGGCTATGGATCCCAGGCTACAGCTCACAGCAGACGGCAGTCTCGTGTTATCAAAATAGTACAGGAGGCAAGATAAGAAAACGTGTTTTGGATGGTTGGCTTTTAGTTATTTCAAAATACTTGAACTGTCTTGACCTCAGCGGGGACGCAATGGCGAGAGCGGAGGGCCTGAGTGCTGGGTCCCGTCCCAGGCTCGGCTAAGACTTGGCGGCGAGAGATCAGTGTCGACTCCGTACCCCACGCAGGTGCAGGAGCGGCGCGGGCTGCTGGACGCTGCCCACACTTAATATGGCGGCGGGAGCGTCGCATTCCCGCCGGGCGTGCCCACACCCACTGCTGCCACGAAAGGGGCGTGGTTTCCTGGGCCCCGCCCACGTTCAAACGGTGGCTAATGAGCAAGGCTGACTTTCTGTAAAGCTGGTCCTTCCCACCGCCCGGCGCTGGCAGCGTAGCGTAGAGAACGTGATGCGTGCGACGTTGTTTTTTGCGTCTCGGGTGGCGGGAAGGAGATTCGGCTTGTCTTGCCTTTCTCTGCGGAGGAGAGAGCGCTGCAGACCTGAATCGCATCCGTATCGCCTCAGCTACCAGCCGGGATGCATGTGATCAAGCGAGGTGAGCGGCCGGGGAGGGGCCGATGGGACAGTGGAGGGCGGGTCAGGGGACGCGGCTGCTGGCGCCCGAGCAGTTGGCCGCGCCTGCCCGTCCGTCCGTCTCCGCCGCTTCCCGCCCTGCCCGCGCGGCTTCCCGCCATGTCAGCCAGCCGGGCCTGCAGGCGCGCCTCTGCCCCCTCCCCCATCCCGGCTCGATCTTCAGTCGGCGCCCCCTCGGCTTGGTCATCCAGCCGCGTCTCTAAAGAGTGACCCCTTCACCTTTATCGAGTATCCCCTGTGTGCGCCTAGCGTTTCCCAGGCAGCCTTTTCCTCACCGCGAGCCCCTGAGATAGGATTATCGGCTCCATTTTATAGATGAAGAAACTGAAGCGCAGAGAGAGGGAGAGAGAGGGGTCCGGTGACTGATGCCAAGTCGCCCAGTGAGTTGATGGTGAGGTCAGGGTTGGAAACCGACTTTTATTTGAAAACTGGGTTACTAGGGAAAAAAGGACTTTGTACCCCCCGAGGGCACCTATGAGCTCCCTGACCCATAGAAAAGATGTGGAAGGACGAGGATACCGTGAATAGAACCAGATCTCAGGCCCTAGCCGACTTGGCTCAGTGGATAGAGCGTCAGCCTGCGGACCGATAGGTCCCAGGTTCGATTCCGGCGGGGGGCACATGCCTGGGTTGCGGGCTCCATCCCCGGTGGGGGGTGTGCAGGAGGCAGCCGATGTTTCTATCTCTCTCTCCTTCTCCCTTCCTCTCTGAAATCAATAAAGAAATACATTTAAAAAAAAAGCCGTAACCGGTTTGGCTCAGTGGATAGAGCGTCGGCCTGCGGACTGAAAGGTCCCAGGTTTGATTCCGGTCACGCGCCTTGGTTGGGGGCACGTACCCAGTAGGGGTGTGTGCTGGAGGCAGCTGATCGATATTTCTGTAAAAAATCAATAAAAAATATTAAAAAAAAATAAAAAACCAGATCTCAGACAGACATATCCCCGGAGTTTGGATGTGGTGCCATTTGTTCCAGGTTTAGTCCCAGAAGAGGGTAGGGTAGGGACCTGCTGCCCTTCCCCCGAGGAGAAACTGAATCAGATTAGGGTGTCCCCGAGGCCTTTTGACAAGATGGGAGCCCGGAAGAGCCGCGGACTTGCATTCTCCTCAGCAGTTACTTCCCGTTAGACCTGCTGGCGCCTCCTTGGGGCCTGCCTTTTGCTTGGCTGTGACGTTATGAGGGACAGTCCCTGCCTGGGGAAAGGGTTTATTCATTTTCAGGTTGGGGAAGACTAGAGCAAAATGTACTTTTAATATACATGTATGTATTTGTTGATTTCAGAGAGGATTGGAGAGGGAGAGAGAGATAGAAACGTGAGTGATGAGAGAGAGTCATTGTTCGGCTGCCTCCTGCACGCCCCCTACTGGGGATCGAGCCCCCAACCCAGGCATGTGCTGTTGGCTGGAATGGAAGGCAGAATCGAACCTGGGCCCCTCCAGTCCGCAGACCAACGCTCTATCCACTGAGCCAAGCCAGCCAGGGCCAAAAGGTACTTTTAACACAGAACCATGCCAGGCCGATAGGAACAAGTCCTGAGTTGAATCGACTGATGCTAAAAGCCATTTTACAATATTTGGCACTCCGCAAATACTAGTTGGCTGACCGGATGTTTGTTTTATCCACTAGGTTCTGAGTTTCAAAGAGGGCACTTTATGCCCACACTAGCACTGGACCTGCCATGAAGAAATGCTCAAAGATTGAATGAGAATAAATTTTACTTTATTGATTTTATTTTTTAGAGAGAAAAGAAGGGGGAGAGAGAGAGAGAAGCATCAATGCGAGAGAAACATCGATTGGATGCCTCTTGCATACCCCTTACCTGAATCAGCCGGTAACCCCGCCCCGTACCCTGCCTCTCGGTGCATGGTGCGCTGCTCAACCAACCGAGCCACACGGGACAGTGGGAAGAATAATTATTTTAAAATATAGGATCCCCCCCCACGCTTGCCTCAGTGTGTTGAGCATCGACCTGTGGACCAAGCGGTCAAGGGTTCGATTTCTGGCCAGGGCGCATGCCCTGGTTGTGGGCTCCGCCCCCTACTAGAGGTCGTGCAGGAGGCAGCCAATCAATGATTCTTTCTCATTGATGTTTCTCTCCCTCTCCCTTTCTTTCTGAAATAAATAAAAATGTATTTAAAAAATATATAAATGTTTATGAAGCCCTGGTGATGGGGTGGCTCAGTTGGAGCATTGTCCTATACAACAGAAGGTTGCAGGTTCAATTCCCGCTGAGCCACTCTCGGGAGGCACAACGATGGATGCTTCTATCTCCCTTTCTCCCTTTCTTTCTCCTTCCTCTCCCTCTCCCTCCCCCCTCTCTCTCCCCTCTCTCATTTTTTCCTTCCCCTCCCCCCCTTTTTCTCTAAAATGAATAAAAACATATCCTTGGGTGAAGATTTAAAAAAAGGAAAATATAGGCTATAATGAATGCAGTTGGTAGGCCGGTAATTGATTTGGTTGTTGCCAGGTGGTTTAGCTATAGTTAAGAGATGAGAGAGAATCATTGACTGACTGCCTCCTGCACAGTGGTGGCCCTTCATCCTGTCTTTAGTATCTTTAGAACGTTCTCTGAATTTCCCTAGTCTCCCATTTTACCTGATGAGACCAAAAGACCTCAGACATGTACATCAAGTTTTTTAGACCTATAGAAAAAGATATGGAAGGATGAGTATGCTCTTATGGTAAATCTGTAACAGATGAACTGAAAACTTGTGGATGTAGATTACTGCGTGGGTAACACCTTTGTATTGAGTTTTTAATTTTTTGGGTTCACTTTCAAATACTGGAGTTTACAAAGTACTCCCCTACACAAGCTCTAAAAGACACGGCTTATTTTGTTTCTCATTCCTTCAGAGAACATAATTTGATCCAGAGGGTTTAGTAGAATCTTTCAGTGTAGCATTCAGCAAGGCTTGTTAATATACAACTTTGTATTTAGATTTGTTTATTTTATTTACGTTCAAGTTTTAATGTGCTTTTTATTTTTGGTATGTCAGTGTAGTAGCGGACTAACTCCTGTAGTTTTGTGAATTTCAATGTAATTATTCAGGAGGGCAACTGGTCATCAACCTGTAAGTACTTGTTGAATGTGCTAATATATCGCTAAGCACTTTGAGGGAAATATTAGAGGGAGAGGCAATTCCATCTTCAGAGATCTTAGGGTGGTTAGGGACATAGGAATAACCCATATGAAAATCCTATATAATAAAAGTGTAGTTTGCAAATGGTCCCCTTGACAGAGTTCTTCCAGGAGGTGGGCCAGGGGGTGGGCTGCCAGGGGAAGGGAGGGAGACCCCAGCTGGCTGGCAGCCTCTAGGGACCCTACCAGTACATGAATTTCGTGCACTGGGCCTCTGGTTGTTAGATATCCGAATTGGAATAGTAGATGAGTTTTTCTCGTCTGCTCTCTTGAGCTATTTTTCTTGTGGGAGAATATCATATTGCCTAGGGCAGTGGTCGGCAAACCGTGGCTCTTTGCCCCCTTGAGTGTGGCTCTTCCACAAAATACCACGTGCGGGAGCGCACGTACAGTGTGATTGAAACTTCGTGGCCCATGCGCAGAAGTCAGTTTTCGGCCTGGGCGAGTCTATTTTGAAGAAGTGGCGTTAGAAGAAGTGGTGGGTGTTGGTTGGTAGGGCGGTGGGAGATGCGGCGCAGGCGGGGGAGGTACATTGTTTTGAGGTATGTTCACCGAGGTCGACCCCTTTCAACTCTCCCATCCACACTCATCTTGTATACTTGTTTCAGATAGACGAGTGTGAATGGGAGAGTTGGAAGGGGTCAACCTCAGCGAACGTGCCTCAATCAGATTGAGGATGTTTTTAGCAAAGGCCAGCTTAGGAGTACCCTAATTAAGTTAATAACAATGTACCTACCTATATAGTTTAAGTTTAAAAAATTTGGCTCTCCAAAGAAATTTCAATCGTTGTACTGTTGATATTTGGTACTGTTGACTAATGAGTTTGCCGACCACTGGCCTAGGGAGATCAGGTTGAAAAATAAAAGTTGAGAACCATTGGAATAAATGCCGTGAAGCTGGTTTAGTTGTAAAGTGTGCTTTGGAATTTAGTAGTATAGTGTTTTCAAAACTTTTGATTGTAACTCATGGTAAAAATTACATTCTACATAATGACTTAGTAAACACATGCATGTGTATGTACACATACATAAAACTGAAACAAAAGTTTGCAAAATAACACCTTCTAAAGCACCCATTTGCACTCTGATCATCTCTCTTCTATTCCAGGTTCTTTATCTCCCTTCCCTCCCTCATCTCCTTTACAATCCACTGTATTATTTTACAAATCTGTGTGGATATTGTGCTCGGCACTGAGGTTACAGTGGTAAGTAGGTAGATGTAGTTTCTGCTTTCAGAGATATTGAATTCATGATTCCCATTTAAAGAAAGTTGTTTTATACTTAACTGTACTTCTCAACCAAAATTACTAGGATGTAAAGCAGATTACATCTGTTGTGGACAACTAACCCAAGATACTTGACCAGTACTATATGGTCTACATGTTCATATCCCCTTTTTTATCTTCAGTTCCCTCCTACCTCACAAATTTTCCCTTTTTTCCTTCAGTTCTTTCTGTTTCACAAGGAATATCAGAGGCCAAACACTCACTATAATTCCTTTTTGCCTTAATTTCTGACTAGGAAGATTATTCAATATAGGGCATCATTTTTAAACCTTCAAGGTCAAAATGTACAACTGATTACACACATAGTCAAGGATGTTTAACACATTAAGCGCCCTGTCAGTCACTGCTGACTGACACTATACTTTCCATCCGGAAGACAAAACAGACTGGGTGCTTTACATGTTAATACCTGGCTATGTCTACCTCAGTAAAGATACCAGATTTGGAAAAATACTTTTTCCTTTATTTACAGTAAATAAATACATAATCAGACAGTAAACAACTTGAAGGGAAATTGCTGGGGCTACTGCCAAAACAGGAAAAATCTTTAAATTCCCTTGTACAATTATTTTAGACAATAGAATTACTCTTGACCATGTCCTAGCTAATCAAGGTGGGGTTTGCACTGTTAATACCTTTTGTTGTACTTAAATAAAACACCTCTGGTGAAATAAAGATGGAATTAGATAAAGTCTAGACACAAGCCAAATGATTAAATACAGAACTCATTGACACTTCATGATTCTCTAATAAGCTGACTGCCATCAGTATTGCCTCCTGTTTCAGATCTAGTCTGCAAATTGGACTTAGCATTTTGTTTGTTATTACAGGGATTTTTGCAGTTATAAAACTTTGTTCTGCATAGCTTGATGTTATAAAGACAGTAAGCACTCTGATAATGGTTGCTCAACATTCTGAGATCATTAAGGCGAATGAAACTTCATAGGAGAAACCTAAAGAACTATAGAAGATGTTTGCCCTTAAACACGATAGTAAAGTCTTCCTTCCTCTGGCTTTTGAGGCTGGGTTGGAGCATGGGTTTGATTCCCAGACAGTGCACATATCCAGGTAGTGGGTTTGGGGTGCATAGGGGAAGCAACTGACCTATAATTCTCTCTTTCCCCCTCTCCTTCTCTAAAATAAATTGTTACACTGTAAATTGTTTAAAAGAAAAAGAAAAAGACCTCTGCTTTAGTGCTCTTGTTGCTCAAATGCGGCTTAAGGCTCCTAAGAAAAAAGAAAACCTCTTTCTTTGTTAGGGTTGCTGAAGGAGGAACACACAAGGCCAAAAGTGGTAAAGAATTTATAAATTTACTAGAGGCCCAGTGCACAGATTCGTGCACGTGTGGGGTCCCTTGGCCTGGCCAGCAATCGAGGCCTATTGGGGGGCCAGCCGGATGAGGGGAGGAACCCCAGGAGGTTGGCTAGCCGGCTGGGGGAAGGGGCCATGGGAGGTTGGCTGTGGGAGTGCACTGACCACCAGGGGCAGCTCCTGCATTGAGTGTCTTCCCCCTCGTGGTCAGTGTGGGTCATAGTGACTGGTCGACTGGTCATTCCGGTTGTTCTGGTCGTTCAGTCGTAATGGTCACTTAGGCTTTTATATATATATAGATTGTTACATCTGTGAGTAGAAGGGCTGCGACCAAAATGCATCACTGGAGCAGAGTAGGGGGAGTGGGATATTTATGTCTCTTGTGAAGGTCAGTTAAAGTAACCTATAGGGCCTGGTGTAGGCAGTCCACTGGAAACTGGGTGAGGCAATTTACTGGAAACTGAAGGCCGTTAATGAAACCTATAATGAAAATAACAGGAAAATCTCATGGAGCACAAGGATGTGCCTAACATTCCAGGGAAGGGCAAGAACCCCAAATGGGGCATAATGAAGCACAAGAATGTGCCTAACATTTCTTCCTAAATGGCACATGACATACTGGATATGAATCTTCCTGGCAACAAGGGGCCAGTGTTGCTTTTCATTTTCCATGTCGTTTTTAGGGTTTTTTTTTTTTGTTTGTTTGTTTGTTTTTAAATATATTTTATTGATTTTTTACAGAGAGGAAGGGAGAGAGATAGAGAGTCAGAAACATCGATGAGAGAGAAACATCGATCAGCCGCCTCCTGCACATCCCCCACTGGGGATTGCCTGCAACCCAGGTACATGCCCTTGACCGGAATCGAACCTGGGACCTTTCAGTCCGCAGGCCGATGCTCTATCCACTGAGCCAAACCGGTTTCAGCAGTTTTTGAGATCATTTTCCATTTTTGACATTTCATTTTTGATGATGCTTTTAAGGAAGGATCTTGATCAAAAGGGGAAAATGTGAAAAATAATATAAATAGAGCCTTTTTATTTTTAAAATATATTTTTATTGACTTAAGAGAAAAAGAGAGGGAGAGAGATAGAAATGTCAATGAGAAAAGAAAATCATTGATTGGCTGCCTCCTGCATGCCCCCTACTGGGGATCAAGCAGGTAACCTGGGCATGTGCCCTTGACTAGATTTGAATCCGGGACCCTTCAGTCTGCAGGCCAACACTCTGTCCATTGAGCCAAACTGGCTAGGGCATAAATGCAGCCTTTTTAAAATGGAGTTGGAGCTGCTATCCAGAGCAACTGCCTTGTGCATCTTATTCTTCAAACCTTTGGGGTGTGAAAACTGGGCAAAATAACCTTTGGACTGAGCCTAAAACAACATTGTATCCCAAAACAACTGTTATCAAAGATAACAAAACATGACTACTGGATAGAAAATAAACATTTACTTTATTTATTTTTAATATATTTTATTTATTTTTTACAGAGAGGAAGGGAGAGGGATAGAGAGTCAGAAACATTGATGAGAGAGAAACATCGATCAGCTGCCTCCTGGGCACCTCCTATTGGGGATGTGCCCACAACCAAGGTACATGCCCTTGACTGGAATTGAACCTGGGACCTCTTGGTCCACAGGCCAGCGCTCTATCCACTGAGCCAAACCGGTTAAGGCGGAAGGTGATCTTGATATGTAACAAATCCAAAATTAATAATTACCCTAGGAGAGTATTTAAGCCAACTTTATCATGTTGGTGTTAGAATAGGAACAGGTTTATAAGTCATTTAGCAATCAGTAAATACTTGACTACTATGTGCTAGGCCAGTGGTCGGCAAACTGCGGCTCGCGAGCCACATGCAGCTCTTTGGCCCCTTGAGTGTGGCTCTTCCACAAAATACCGACTTCTGCGCATGGGCCACAAAGTTTCAGTCGCACTGTTCATGCGCGCCTGCACGTGGTATTTTGTGGAAGAGCCACACTCAAGGGGCCAAAGAGCCGCATGTAGCTCGCGAGCCGCAGTTTGCCAACTTCTGTGCTAGGCCTTCTCCTTGGTCTGGACACTGGGGAATACATGCAAGTAAAATAAAACATGCAAAAAATCTTTTTCTTCTGAAAGTTATTCTAGTGGATTGATGGTGAGAGTCACAATAAACAAATACAATAGTCCCCTCTTATTTGTGATTTCATTTGCCTGCACTCAACCATGGTCCAGAAGTATTAAATGGAAAACTCCAGAAATAAGTTCATGCATTTTAAATTGTATGCTGTTCTTAGTGGCAGATGAAAACTTGCACCATCAGGCTTTTCATCTCATCTGAGACTTGAATCATCTCTTTATCCAGCATATACATTATATGCACTACTTAGTTGTCTCACCATGACTTTTATTTTACTTAACATTGAGAAACCGTAAGAGAATTTATGCTGGTGAGTCAGCTATGTCAAAGGGAACGTGTTCTCAGCTTAAGGAAAGAAAAACGTATACTGAGATTGCTCAGAGCTATGGTAAGAATGAATCTTCTATCCATGAAACTGGAAGTTTTGTCGAACCTCAGATTGCAAAAGTTACCATAACAGTCCATGATAAATGCTTAGCTAAGATGGAAAAGGCATTACATTTGTGGATGGAAGACAGACAAAAAACGTGTTCTGATTGATGTCAGCATGTTGCTCCAGAAATCATCAAGCTTATACGAACATTTCAGCAAGGCATTTGTAAAACAAATGGCACCACATCCTTTATCGCAATTAATGGATGGTTATGAAAATTTAAGGATATGTTTGGACTGAAAAATATAAAAATTATCCAAAAGGCTGCATTTCCTGATAAGCTGCTGCCGCCACATTTCCTGCAGTGTTAAAGAAGTTGGTTGAGAAGAAAGGTAAGTATGTAGAGGAAAAAAACATACAGGGAATGCCCCCCAAAATGTAAACATACTTTAAATAATTATAAAGGCAGTTTTATTAAAATACATTTCTTTTCAAAATGTAATAAAAATCAGCTGTTAAAGTGTGCATACATTTATTGGGGGTACCCTATATATAGTAGGGCTTGGTAATGTCTGGTTTCAGGCATTCACTGGGGGTCTTGGAATGGATAAGGGGGACTACTATAAAATGTAGAGTATGTCATGATAAGTGCTGTGGAGAAAAATAAAGCATAGAAGGAGGAGGAGGAGGATAAGGCTGTGTTTGGGGTATTAAAATTTAAAATAGCGTGATCAGGGAAAGCCTCATTGAGAAGATTATATTGAGCAAAGACCTGACATCAGTAGAAATAGCAAAGAGGCCAGTGTAAAGTGAGGAAGGTGGGAGAGTAGGAGGTGAAGTGAGGAAAAGAGGTATACAGGACAGATTTAGGAATCTGCATTATTGTAATAATTTTTAATTTGATTCTGAAGGAGATGATCAACCACTATTGGGAATTTGGAGGGGGTAATGACATGACTTGGATGTAAGGTTTTTTTTTTCTTTTCTTTTTTTGATGTAAGTTTTAAAGAATAATTCTGGCTGCCAATGGGACAAGGTGAGAAACAGATCAGTCATTTGGGAAGTTATTGTAAGAATCCATCTAATTTATAATGAAAGGGAAGAGAAGATTTTCAGAATAGAATTCCTACTCTTTGAAGATACATAAATAATATCTTGATGAATCTACTGGGGGGCTGAATCTTATAATAGCATTCTATGTTGGTCAATTTTAAAAGTTCATGTATTGATTACATTTGATTCTTTTACATTGCTATCTTAATAAGTGCTAACATGAATTGTATGGTTTGATTCTTCAGATGGCCGCCAAGAACGGGTCATGTTCGACAAAATTACATCTCGAATCCAAAAACTTTGTTATGGACTCAATATGGACTTTGTTGATCCTGTAAGTAAATATGGTTTATATCTTGGGTTTCTTGCTTCAAGTGATTCTTTTTACTTGTTTCTTATCTCTGGCCTTTCTTTCACTTCATATATATTTTGATTTGGGGTATTCTGCTTATGATCTTGGGTTTAAATGTTAACACATTGCTCAAATTTTTTTCTTTTTCTTTTCTTTTTTTTTTTTTTATTGCTTAAAGTATTACAAAGGGTATTACATATGTGTCCATTTTATCCCCCCGCCCTAGACAGTCCCCTAGCCTCCCCTATCCCCCAATGTCTTATGTCCACTGGTTATGTTTATATGCATGCATACAAGTCCTTTAGTTGATCTCTTACCCCCCTACCTCCTGCCCCCCAACCCTCCCCGGCCTTCCTGCTGCAGTTTGACAATCTGTTTGAGGCAGCTCTGCCTCTGTATCTATTATTGTTCAAAAGTTTATAATGGTCTCTATTATCCATGTCAAATTTTTTTTTCTTCTAAATTTTGGTTCTGGGCTCTGAATTCTGACTTTTCAGAGAACTAAAAAGTGAACAGAGGAAAATTTGACATTGGCATTTTGTTAGAGACATCTTTGAGTAAATTGTTTTATTTATAAGAAAAAAAGCCTGTAGTAAAGCTTGTTCTGAAATTGTGATCATTTGGGTAGAAACTGGTTTGAAATTTGCTTTTTTGTTATCTATGTAGAAAGAATGCATTTAAGTAATATAAAGTAGATTTCATGGGTAACATTTAAATTAAGGAAAACAAACTATTCATAAGCAAGTTGTTCTTCTTTTCTTACCTTCCATAACTCCTCTACTCTAGACCTTCATCATCCCTTACCTAGACTGCTGTCTCTAGTGGTCTCTAAAGTCTCCTCCTGGTCTTCCTCTAATCTTGCCTCCTTCAAATGCATCTTCCCCATGACTTCCAAAATCATCTTCCTAAAATGGAGTCTTTAAGACACTTTTTTCCAAACCCACTCATGTTGCCTCAGCCTTATTTAGGCATATTATCTCTACTTCTATAGCACTTGTGTTAGCCCGATAACATTGACCACAGAATATGGAAATTAATTACATGTCTCTCTTCTCCCTTACAATTGAGGGTGGCTTGTATCTTATTCTTGTGGTATCCACACTGCATGGCACATATATAACTAGACACTTGATAGTGAATTGACCAAAATGGTCAAAAGAAAATAATTTTATACAACTTTAAAATGTTTTTATTACAAATTGTCTTTTACTTTTAGGAACTCTAGACAGTAATTAGAATAGTAGAATGTTAAAGTTGGAATGAACCTGAGAGATCATCCTATTTCATCTTCTTTACTTTGTAGATAAGTAAGGACCAAAGAGAAAGGGGAGTTACTTATATAAGCTAGTGGGGGTATAACGAGAACAACTGAGGTCTCCTGACATAAGATATTCTACTAGTATTGCCTCATGCAGTACCACATTTCACTGTACAGGGTGCTGCTGTAGCAGACTCAAGCTTTCTGGGGTAGATTCAGCTGAAATAGTCTGTATACTATTGTGTCTAGCACTGTTAGCATACAGATGTTATTTTATTCTATGTTTTGATTACTTGCCGTGTAGCATCAGAAACTATTCAGAAGGCTTCACTATTTTTAAAAAAATTGTTGACACTATTACAGGTGTCTCCCATTTTCACCCCCTTTACCCAGCTTCACCCAGCCTCCACCCCACTGCCTTTGGCCATGTCCACACTTGTTTGTGTCCATTGGCTATGCATATATGTTCTTTGGCTAATCTTTTTACCTTCTGTCATCCAGCCCCCCAACCACCACTCCCTCCCCCTGCCCTCTGACCTCTGTCAGTCTGTTCCATGTATCCATGCCTCTGGTTCTATTTTGTTTGCCTGTTTATTTTGTTCATTAGATTCCACGTGTAAGTGAGATCATATGGTATTTGTCTGTTGGTTTATTTCGCTTAGCATAATAATCTCCAGGTCCATCCATGCTGTTGCAAAAGGTAAGTTCCTTTTTTTTTTTTTTTTTTATAGCCACATAGTATTTCCCCAGTTTTTTTATCCACTCATCTAATAATGGGCACTTGGGCTATTTCCAAATCTTGGATATTGTAAATAACAGTGTAATTTATATAGGGGTGCATGTATTCTTTTTGATTGATGTTTCAGGATTCTTAGGATATATTTCCAGAAGTGGGACCACTGGGTCAAAAGGCAGTTCATATTTAATTTTTTGAGGAAACTCCATACTGTTTTCATTAGTGGTTGCACCAGTTTGCATTTCCACCCGCATTGTACAAGGGGTCCCTTTTTTCTACATCCTCGCCAACACTTGTTGTTTGTTGATTTATTGATGGTAGTCATTCTGGCAGGTGTGAAATGATATCTCTCTGTGGTTTTAATTAGCATCTCTGATGATTAGTGAAGTTGAGCATTGGATTGTTTATCTCCCTGGTGAGTTGTGTAATTTTTAATATATTTTGGAAATGAACCCCTTATCAGATGTATCATTGACAAATATGGTTCTCCCATACAGTGGGTTTCCTTTTCATTTTTTTTTAAATATGTTTTTATTGATTTTTCACAGAGAGGAAGGGAGAGAGATAGAGAGTTCAGAAACATCGATGAGAGAGAAACATCGACCAGCTGCCTCCTGCACACCTCCCACTGGGGATGTGCCCGCAACCAAGGTACATGCCCTTGACCAGAATTGAACCTGGGACCTTTCAGTCCGCAGGCCGACGCTCTATCCACTGAGCCAAACCGGTCTTGGCCCCTTTTCATTTTGTTGATGGTTTCCTTTGCTGTACAGAAACTTTTTAGTTTGATGTAGTTCCATTTGTTTATTTTTTCTTTTGTTTTCCTTGTCCTAGGAGATATAACAGCAAAAATGTTGCTACAAGACATATCTGAGGTTTTACTGCCTATGTTTTCTTCTCGGATTTTTATGGTTTTGCGACTTACATTTAAGTCTTTTGTCCATTTTGAGTTTATTCTTGTTTATGGTATAAGTTTGTGGTCTAGTTTCATTTTTTGCATGTGCCTGATTTCACTACATTTTTACTGAACATAATTTGACTGCAGAATCTGAGAAAAAAGTGATCAGGAGCAACTTGATCCTAGGTAAAATGTAATTAGAATAGATTGTAAGCTAATAATGACACTTTTTTTTTGAAGGGGTCATGTTTTGGTCAACTGGGCAATACATTTATTTTCTGTTGGATTAAGCTTTTTTACAGAAACCTTTAGTGAACACATATACACAATTTAGTGTTTGTTTTTCTTAAAAATGTATGGGAATAACGTGTACATTGTGCATTTTTATATATGTGTGTACATATATGTGTATATATACATACACACATATATACATATATATATATATTGATTGATTGATTTCAGAGAGGAAGGGGAAGGGAGAGAGAGATAGAAACATCAGTGATGAGAGAGAATCATTGATCGGTTGCCTTCTGCACGCCCCACACTGGGGATTGAGCCCGCAACCTGGGCATGTGCCCTGACTGGGAACCGAACTGTGACCTCCTGGTTCATAAGTTGATGCCCAACCACTGAGCCACGCTGGTTGGGCTACAGTGTGTATTTTTGGAAGGGGAACATCTTACAATATGGTCTTGAAAACTGAAATATAATAAGGTTGAATGGGATGAGAAAGAAGACTTAGCTGATAACCTTGGACAAGTCCAAGTAACCTAAGCCTCAGGTTTCTCATGTAAAATGGTGATAGGAATAGTATCCATTTCACAAGGTGATTGTGAAATGTCAGAGATTATGAAAGATGAGACACTTTGTAATTTGTGAAGTGCTAAAGAAAGAGTAACTATTAAATTATAGATGACTCAGCTCCAATCCTAATTTATACCTTCATCTCTAATTGGAATGATTAAAGTTTGATTCATTTACTTTCCTGCACTTGTCTGTAGGTAGATTTTGGGGGAAGTGGGTCAGTATGTAGCTGGAACCCTGATTACTTAGGGAGAATGTGAATTAAAAATGGGGAAATACTTAAAGAATCACTGGGCTGGTGTGGCTTAGTTGGTTGGGCGACATCCCATGCACCAGGAGGTCAGTTAGATTACCGGTCAGGGCACATGTCTGGTTGAGGGCTTGATCCCCAGTAGGGGGTGTGCAGGAGGCAGCCAATCAATGATTCTCTTCCACCATTGATGTTTCTATCTCTGTCCCTCTCTGAAATCAATAAAAATAGATTTAAAGAGTAGAAAAAAAAAAGAATCATTGCTCTGTTTTTAGCTGTTTCCCTGTGAGGCTGTTCATCTTTGTCAACTATGAAATACCTATACTTAGGTATTTTAAAATTTATTATTATTTTTTTTTAGTGACATCTCTTCACTGTGTATGTAGTATGCATTTTCTGGCAGTTCTGTTGGTTTATGAATTCTCATTATGAGGTTTCCCGCTGCTAACCATTCTAAGATTTTTTTTTTAAAAGGAAGTTGACTGTTTATTTTGATATACATTTGATTGTTTTCTTTATTGCCATCCTAAGGAAGCTATTGTTTTTTGGGAAAGCTCAAGTAATTCTTGGTTTTGTTTTTATAGGCTCAGATCACCATGAAAGTAATCCAAGGTTTATACAGTGGGGTCACTACTGTGGAACTAGATACTTTGGCTGCTGAAACAGCTGCAACCTTGACTACTAAGCACCCTGACTATGCCATTCTGGCAGCAAGGATTGCTGTCTCTAACTTGCATAAAGAAACAAAGAAAGTATTCAGTGGTGAGTCTAGAGGAAAGGTTAGAAATAATTTAATATTCCTAGAAAATTTATAAGGGTACTAGAATGACAAAAGAAAAGTTACATCTTGTTTTTAAAAAGCAAGTTAGTGGCAGAGGGGGCACTAGAACTTCCCATTCCCCCATGCTGCTGACTTGCTGAATGGAAAGGTCAGTGGATCTTTTTGTTTTCTTGTATGCACGCTTTTTTCCCTTTCTTTCTTTTTGAAGCCCATTTTGAAGTAGTTGGTGGTGATGTGCTCAGAAAAATGAGTAGCACATATTGACAAGTTCTGCATTAAACAAAATGGTGCAGTTAATCTTGTGTCCCATTAGCAAATACTTTACTCAGTTGCTGCCATTTTATAGCTCAGGGAATGTGGGCAAGGGAAGGTTAAATAATTTGTTTGGTATATAAAAAGTGGTATATAATAAGTCCAATAGTAAGACGATGACAGAAATCTTTGGCTCTTGATTCCAGATCTGTTGTGCTGGGCCTCAAACAGTGTATTTTTCCCTCTTTAGTAGATATATTGTAAACATATCAGTTCTCCCAGAATTGTATTGATATATACAAGTCCATTTCAATAAAAATGCCAACATTGTGAGTGTGTGTGTGTATTATACATAAATACAGAGAGCCAATTAATGCTATGATGCCTTAAAGAAGAGCAAATGAAAGAGCTTACTAAATGTGCATTTACAGATGTGAACTGCTTAGTATGATAGATTCTGAATTTCAAGTTGAAATTTTATTAGGGTAAAAAATTTGAGAAGAGATTATAATTTCTGCTTTTTAAAAAATTTTTCAACCAATAATTCTCAATGGGGTTGTGTATTAATCACCTGGGAATCTTTTTCAAAGAGCCTATGTTCAGCCCTGGCTGGTGTGGCTCAGTGGTTGCAGCATTGGCCTGTGCACCAGAGGGTCCAGGGATTGATTTCCGGTCAAGGGCACATACCTAGGTTGCAGGTTTGATCCAAGGGTGTGTGTGGGAGGCAACCAATGGTTGTGTCTCTCTCACATCAATGTTTCTCTCTCTTCTCTTCCCCCCCCTCTTTTCCCTTACCCCCGCCCTTCCACTCTTTCTAAAAAAAAATCAGTTGAAAAATATCCTCACTCCTGTTTTTATTTAACAAAAAGTAAAAACAATAAGCCTATGTTCACTCTAACTCTGGAAGCTTGTTTTCTCAACTGAGGCATTATATATTCAGCATGTATATCTTTGTTGAGCACTTTCTATGCTAAGCCTTGAGGTGGACTAGGATGAAAAAAATGATTTGAGAACCATTGTTTTAAACTATTACTGGAAGAGTGAATTAGCTCTCCATTAAGTGGTTTTGACATTTTTATTTTCTGTTGTATTTTTTTTAGATGTGATGGAAGACCTCTACAACTACATAAATCCACATAATGGCAAACACTCTCCCATGGTGGCCCAGTCAACACTGGATATTGTTTTGGCAAATAAAGATGTATGTGTAATGCTTTCCTGGTGAAAAAAAATATTTTAAAATATATTTTTATTGATTTCAGAGAGGAAGGGAGGAGAGAGAGAGAGAAACATCAATGATGAGAATCATTGTTTGGCTGCCTTCTGCATGTCCCCCACTACACAGGCATGTGCCTTTGGCAAGAATTGAACCCAGGAACTTTTGGTCCACAGGCTAATACTCTATCCACTGAGAAAAACTGGCTAGGGCATAGGTTTTTCTTCTTTTTTTTTTTTTTAAGCAACAGCACATTTTAAAAATGTAAATACTATAAAACATATAGATAAAAAAGTAATTCTCTCTCCTTCTCTGAATACTAGCTTTCCTCTTTAGAAACAACATTTTATTATTTTAAATATATTTTTCCAGGGCTATTCTGTAATACATGTGTGCATACACATAAATTTTTCCTTTATGTGTATGTGCACAGTGTTCTTACTGATACTTTATTACAGATAGTTCTGTATTAGTATTTATGACTTAATCCTATTCTTTTGAAGAGCTGCATAGTATTCTATTTTATAGAAATGTTGTCTATACGTTAATTGCTCTAGTGGTGAATATTTGTTTTCCATTTTTTGCTGAAGTGGATATCCTTGTATGGTAGTGTTTTGCTTATAGAGTACATTGGTAAGATAAATCCTTTAAGTGGAATTGCCGAGACAAAGAGTGTGAGCATTCAAAATATTAGGGAACATTGCCAAACTAATTCCTAACAAGGTTGCTCAGGTAAAAATTTGAAAGATCTTGCTCAATAACTTAAAAGTGATCTACTTGAGTATATGTTTTTAAGCCTAATTAGGATACTGAATTTATATAAATTTTTTAAATTAACATTAGATGTGGATTTCTGTTCTATAACAATAATACTTAGTGGTACCTCTTTATTATCCTATGTCATTTTTAATTCTGGAGTCAGGGCTGAACTGTTGATTTTGTGCAAATAAGTTTAATTATTTTAATTATGGGATCTTTTTTTTACCTTCATCAGCGCCTGAATTCTGCCATTATCTATGACCGAGATTTCTCTTATAATTACTTTGGCTTTAAGGTAAATAATGGGTTTCAAATATACGGGAATTTCTCCTTAAGTCAGGAAATACAGGTTTTTGTTTATGTTTAGTGATACAGTTATAAGGGCAATAAGTTGATGGAAGTTGGGATGTACCTAGGGAATTAGTGGGGTAGATGGATAGTGGTTGTTTGAATTAAAGAAATATAGCTTACCCATTTGCAATTTTCAGAGTTTCTAAATATTACTTCTGGATTACCTGAGGAGTTATGCAGATAATTTGCCATAATGATTCGATATTGTTTTACTGTTTATGCAACAACTATTGAATCCCTACTGTGTGCCAAGTGCTTTTCTAGGTACTTTCGTGTTGGTAAACTGTGATTGAGAACCTGAATGTTGGTGTTAGACCTGGGTTCGAATCTTGGCTCTACTTTTTTTTCCCCTCTTTCCTTTTCTTAAATTTAATTTACTACTGCTTAAAACAATTATACAAGTTTCATGTGCACAATTCCACAACACATCATCTATACATTATTTTGTGTGTTCACCACCCCAAGTCTCTTTCCATCACCATTTATGCCCTCATACCCTTCTCCACCTCTCCTCCTCAATCCTCCCCATGGCAGTCACCACACTGTTGTCCATGTCTATGCATTTTTCTCTCTTTGTCTCAGTTCCTCCACTGCCACCTCCTACTCCACACCCCAGGTTCTGCTCTACTTCTTACTAGCAAGTTACTTAATCTCTCTGTGTTTAGTTTCCTCATCTTAGAATGGGGATAGTATAATATAATTTTTTTTCTTCAGAATCTTTTATTAAGCTTAACTAGAGGTCCGGTGCACGAAAATCGTGCAGGGGTGGGGTGAGGGTCCCTTAGCCCAGACTGCACCCTCTTCATTCCAGGACATCCCTCTTGCAATCTGGGATAGCTGGCTTCTAACCGCTTGCCTGCCTGCCCGCCTGATTGCCCCTAACTGCCTCTGCTTGCCGGCCTGACCACCCCCTAATTGGTGCCCTCCCAGCCTGGTTGCCCCCTAACTGGTCCCCTGCCAACCTGGCCTCCCCCTAACTGCCCCCCTGCTGGCCTCGCCACCCCTAACTGCCCTCCTGCTGGCCTGTCTCTACCCCCCCCCCCCCCCAACTGCTTCCCTGCTAGCCTGATCGCTCCTAACTGCCTCTGCCTTGGCCCCCACCACTGTGGCTTTGTCTGGAAGGATGACTGGAAGATGTCCAGTCTAATTAGCATATTACCCTTTTATTAGTATAGATAGTCTACATCCCCAAATCATCTCTACCCATTCTCCATCTCACTTTGTACTCTCCAGACACAGTGACTCTCTTGCAAAAGTTATGATTTTCAGTCATTCAACCTTTATAATTCTGGCATTGCACGGTGGTTTCCATCTGTATAATATAATTTTAACAACAAATTCTGTTGAGGATAAGTGAGTATGTTGCTTAGATCAATGCCTAGCCTGTTATAAGTACTTTATACCTGTTAACCATTGTGATGATGGTGAATACTGTAACTTCTGCTATTGATGTTATACATATTAATATAGAGCTGACTTTCTCCAGAAATTTTCATGCAGTCTTTACCAAAACAAATAGCCAATTGATAATGTTCCAACTGAAGTTAGTAAGAGTAAATATATTATTACTTTCATTTAAAATTTTATGAAAACCGAGAAGATTTAAGTAGATTGACTCATTGTGAATGTTATATCTACTGTGTCTTTAAGAACTGTTCTGGACGTTTTTTGGTTGCTTTGCTTTTTCTAGACGCTAGAACGGTCCTATTTGTTGAAGATCAATGGAAAAGGTGAGAATAAAGATGTTTGTGTGTTTTATTTTCTGTGCATTATACTGAATATAGAGCTTTGAGCTATTTGCCTTAATATTTCTGTCTAAACTCTGACTAACATTTTTAACTTTAGGTCTAGTTTATGAATAATTGTCCTGCTTTTTTTTTTTTTTTAATTGTCTGCCTTTTAAAATTGTTTTCTTTTTGACTCAGGTACATGTCTAGCCTAGTTTGTCTGACATGTTCCATCATGTGAAAACTCTTTTGATTTTAGTGGCTGAAAGACCACAACATATGTTGATGAGGGTATCTGTGGGGATTCACGAAGAAGATATTGATGCTGCTATTGAAACATACAACCTTCTTTCTGAGAGGTGGTTTACCCATGCCTCTCCCACTCTCTTCAATGCTGGTACCAACCGCCCACAACTTTCTAGGTATGTATGCATCATCTATAGTCAGTTTTAAAATTCCGAAATGGTTTTGACTAGGCAAATAAATGTTGGCCTGAACAACTAGGCAGTTGATCACAGAAATGTTTAATGAACGTTTAAATCACTTCTGCTCTGATTAAATGAGACTTGCATTCTGGAAACATCTCTTTAGTGTGGTAAATGAATTAGAGGGGGACAAATGCTGATAATGAATTTTAAGCTTGATTCCAGTGATGGTTGCTCAATTCTGTGAATATACCAAAAGCCATTAATTGTACACATTAAATGGGGAATATTATGGTATGTGAATTTATATCTCAGCCAGGTTTTGAAAAAAGTAAATACTGCCTGGCCAGTATTGCTCAGTGGTTGAGCGTCGACCTATGAACCAGGAGGTCATGGTTCGATTCCAGGTTAGAACACATGCCCGGGTTACAGGCTTGATCCCCAGTGTAGGACGTGCAGAGGCAGCTTATCAATGATTATCTCTCATTGATATTTCTATCTCCCTCTCCCTTCCTCTCTGAAATCAATAAAATACATACATATATATGTGTGTGTGTGTGTGTGTGTGTATGTATATGTATATATATTGTGTGTGTGTGTGTGTGTATTTATATTTATATATAAAGAGCCAGGGTCTGTAACATCCACAATGACCAAAGGCTGAACCGAACACCAGAAGTCAGTGCTGGTTTGCCGTGGCGACCCAGCACTGACTGCCAAGGGGACTGCGGATCAGGCCCGGAGAGAGGCACGAAGACAAAGGCAGGGTCTGATCCGCAGCCTCACTAGCAGCTGTTTATCAGCCGTTCCCTCTCTCTTTCTCTCTGGCCTTTGCCAGCAACCGCACATCTGTTTCTCTCCGGGCCTCCTTGGGGGCTGCTGATCAGCCCCGCCTCTTTGATCAGGCCCAGAGATAGGCCTGTTGACGCTGACTGGCATTGAAACTGACCGATGAGAACCTATCCTGGTGAAGTGCCAGGAGGCAATGGCTGCCTAAGAAGCAGAGCTTTTAGCGCTGACTGGCCTCGAAACCAACCAGTCAGAACTTAATCTGGGTGAACTGCAAAGGCAGAACCTAAGGTGGAGGCTGAGGAGGGGTTTTAAGGGCAACAGCTGTTTGATGTAAGGTGTAAGAAAGTGGTTCAATTTTTTAATGACCGGTTTGGCAGTATAGTGCATATGGCTGGCTATCAATCCAGATATAGATGTCTGCCAAGAGCATCTCCTCCTGCTGAAAAAGGCTCCCTCCCCCCATTTTACGCAATCCTATCCTACATAATTTATACTAATAAAAGGGTAATATGCTAATTAGACCGGGTTGACCGGCCATCTTCCGACGTCCAACTTCCTTCTGGACAAAGCCATAGTGGTGGGAGCTGAGGCAGAGGCAGTTAGGGGTGATCAGGCCGGCAGGGGAGGGCAGTTGGAGGTGAGATCAGGCCAGCAGGGGAGGGCCATTGGGGACAAGATCAGGCTGGCACAGAGGGCAGTTAGGGGCAATCAGGCAGGCAGTCAGGTGAGCGGTTAGGAGCCAGCAGTCCCATATTGCGAGAGGGTCCAGGCTCGGCTGAGGGAACCGGCCCCCCCCCCCCACATGAATTTCATGCACCGGGCCACTAGTATATAATAATAAAAGCGTAATATGCTAATTAGACCCGATGTCCTTCCAGATGACCTTCTAGACGAAACTGGGCCTTTGAGTGAAGCCCAGGTGCCGGAGGGAAGTGGTGCTGGCAGCTGGGGGGAGGAAGGCCTACTCTTGCACGAATTTCGTGCATCGGGCCTCTAGTATCTATCTATCTATCTATCTATCTATCTATCTATCTATCTATCTATAAGTAAATACTGCCAGCTAATTAAGGGATGTTTATAGTAGTCTGTACTAGAGATTATGGTAATTTGGATTAGGAGGTGAAAGTAGAGATGGAAAGAAATAGATTCAAAAGATAGTTTTGGAGGTAAAATTGACAGAATTTGATGACGTTTTGGATATGATGAGCCAAGGATTGTTTCTGAGTTTATGTATAGGTAGAGTAAGAAGATGAATAGTGATGCTATTTTTTGGAAAGGGAACACTGGAACAGAGTCCAATAATCTGTAAAAAACAAAGCAAACAAACAAAACACCCTTAGCAAGCTGATTCATTCCAGGAATTCAAGGATGTGCTATCAAGAGTATATTAATGTACTCCATTGCACTAATATTTTATACCATTTAATACTCTGTCATAATAAAAATTAGCAAAATCAATACAGAAAATAACTTTCTTTTTTTAAATATATTTTATTTATTTTTTACAGAGAGGAAGGGAGATAGAGAGTTAGAAACATCGATGAGAGAGAAACATCGATTAGCTGCCTCCTGCACATCTCCTACTGGGGATGTTCCCGCAACCCAGGTACATGCCCTTGACCGGAATCGAACCTGGGACCTTTCAGTCCGCAGGCCGACGCTCTATCCACTGAGCCAAACCGGTTTCGGCGAAAATAACTTTCTTAATTGGTTAAAAATATCCACTAAAAACAGGTCTATTAGAAATTTCAGCAAAAGATTTGGATATATTAGTTCAATATAAATTAATCAATTAAATTTTTATACCTTAGATATTAGAAGATTAAGTTTAAAAATATATTATTTATAATACTGGTAGGTTACCCAAGAACAAATCTAATAAAAGATAGAGAAGGCTCTTAAGGAGAAAATTTTCAAACATAGTTGGACATTAAAAAATAAGGTGATTTTTATATTTAAAAAATGAATTTAATATTGCAAAGAGGTCAGTTTTTCCCAATTTAAACTGTAGATTAAGTATAATTCCATACAAAATTTCAACATGATAATTCTAAAATTTATATGGAGGAGCAAAAGACTAAGAATAATCGAGTAGGCTGCTCAAAGGTAGCAGGCCCTAATCTCTGGAACCTGTAAATATTACCTTACAAGGAAAAATGGTATTTGTAGATATAATTAAGAAAGATCTTGACATGGGAAGGTTATCCTAAATTATCCAGGCAGGTCCTAGGTAGTTTGGCTCAGTGGATAGACCATCGGCCTGTGGACTGAAGAGTCCTGGGTTCGATTCCGGTGAAGGGCACATGTCTGGGTTGCAGGCTTGATCCTCAGTGGGGGATGTGCAGGAAGCAGCTGATCAATGATTCTCTGTCATTGATGTTTCTGTCTCCCTCTCCCTTTGTCTCTGAAATCAATAAAAGTATATTTTTAAAAATTATTCAGGCCCTAAATACAATCAAAAGTATCTTTGTAAGAGAAGAGAGAGGCTGAGAGAGAGACTGATATATGTAGATGAAAAGAAGGCAATGTGAAGATGGAGGCAGAAATTGGAGGAATGTGGCTACAAGCAAAGGATCCATCAGAGCTAGAAGAGGCAATGAATATAGTCTCCCCCTTGAGCCACTAAAGGGAGTGTTTTTGATTTTGGCCTAGTGAAACTGATATTGAACTTCGGGCCTCCAGAACTATGAGAGAATGCATTTCTATTTTAAGCTGCCAAATTAAGTGGTAATTTCTTAGGGCAGCCAAAGGAAACTGGAAGGCAATTTTGAAGAAAAAGCCCAGATATCAAGACTACTGGAAGGCTATCAAGACGTGTGGTATTTACTCTGGGGTAGGAAAAAAGACAAAACAAAACACTGGAGCATAACAGTGCACAGAAATAGATTCAGGCTTATATGGGAACATGAATAACTGAGGTGTCATTGCATTTTATTAGCAAAACAGTGCTAGGGAAATTGGTTATCCTATGGGGAAAGTATAATTAGAGTTCCCTTTTACATGCTATATACAGAAATAAATTCAAGAAAAACTAATCTAAATGTGAAAGTAAAATCTTTTAGAAGAGCATATAGAGAAAATAGATATCTATTTTCCTCTTCAACTTTTTACTATGAATTTCAAAAATTCAAGTAAGTTTAAAGAAAAGGACAATGAATATCATCCATACACCCACCTCTGCTTAGATCAAAAGATTACTGATATTTTTTCATATATATGTGTGTGTGTGTGTGTGTATTTTTTTTTTAATTTTTTTGGCTGAGTCATTTGAAAGTGAGTTGTAGACATCATGACTTAATGCTTCAACCTATATTTTGTTAGGAGAATATATATGACCTCACAATAGTGAAGGACTTCTTAAAATATAATAAGCAAAACAACATAAAGGAAAATTGACTACATTAAAATTACAACTTCTGTGAGCCAAAAACAGTGACAAAACAAGTTTCAGACTGGGAGAAGATATTTGCAATGTATATTAACTATCAAAGGATTATAAGAAAAAGACAGAGAACCAGATAGAAACATGGGCAAGGGATGTGAAAAAATAATTCATAGAAGAAGAAACTTGATTGGCCAATAAACATGTGAGATGATAAATATTGCTAATAATTAGGAAAATGAAAGTTAATATAATGAGGTATATCATACTCATCAGTTTGATAAAAGTGCAAAAGCTATTATAATGAGGTATATCATACTCATCAGTTTGATAAAAATGCAAAGGCTAATAATGCCAAGGTTGGTAAGATTATAGAACACAGGGAACTCATTCATACATTGGTAAATAGAAAATACTTACATGTTCACTTTGGAGAATCATATTTTTTATTTTTATTGATTTCAGCAAGGAAGGGAGAGAGAGAGAAAGAGAGAGATCATTGATGAGAGAGAATCATTGATTGGCTGCTTCCTGCCCACCCCCTACTGGGGAACGAGCCCACAACCCAGGCATATGCCCTTGACCGGAATCGAACCCAGGACCCTTCAGTCCGCAGGCCGACGATCTATCTACTAAGCCAAAACAGCTAGGGCTCTAATACAATATTGAATTAAAACCAACTTGCAGAGGATAAATAAATATGCAACCAGAAATTTTGAAAATGTAGAACATATGTAAATGCTAAAAGGTCAAAATGTATAAGAAGGTAACCTAATATATAAAGAGCCAGGTGCCGTCACGACTGAAATGACCAAATGGTCGACTGGTCACCATGAAATGCATAGAGCACCTCTTGGTTCCCTGGCCCCCGAGCCACTTGCCATGAGGGTGTGGTGGCAGTGGGCGGGACTGGGGACTGTTGAGTGGCGGCGGCAGGCTGCTTAGTGGGGCGGCAGTGACCTTAGTGGAGCAGTTACTGCGCGGCAGGAAGTTTCACGGAGCAGTCACGTGGTGGGGGTTTCCGCGAAGCAGTGGCAGGGCAGGGGGAGCATCGCAGAGTAGTCGAGGGGCCGTGAGCATTGTGGAGCAGGAGCGCCCTGGGGCATGGAGCTTCACAGCGTCGCAGGGCGCCAGAGGCCAGTGATGGAGGCCAGGCTAGGCCTAGGGACCCTAACCACACCTGATTTCGTGTGTGCCGGGCCTCTAGTGGGATTATAATTAGACTTTATAGTATCTAATTAATTGAGATAGGTGGTAATAAGTACAAAGTATATTATTCTCTATCTTTCTGAATGTCTAAATATTCAGTAGAAGTTAATGGATAGAATACATTTGATTGGTTGAATATTTGCCGAAAGTCAGTCCATCCTTGCTGCTTGACACAGTCGCTGCAGGGAAGAAACATCTGCACAGCATATGTTTCAAGGGACCTGGCGTATATGGCATACTGTTCTTAATATGTTTGCTCCCTTCCTTGGCGCTATGTGTTTCAACCAAGGTCACCTCTCAGAGAAAGGTTGTTTCCCCAGGTAGGGATTTTTCCCTGAAGTTAGGGAGGGGATAAAACCCCTTAACTAAGTGCCAGGCGGGTAGTTAATCACTTTAACTATGAACCATCACGCTTAAGCTACATAATCTTTACTTCCTGGAATGGAGATAAGAAACGCCCTAACCTTTGCAATTGATAGGATTAAAATCAACTGGTATAAATACAGATGTAACAAGACAATGACACACAGAACCTGACTGGAGAACCTAGTGAGAGAACTTGGCTACAGAACCTGGCTATGATGATCACCTGAACACTGCCTCTGTGTCATTCCTTCTTTGCCAATTCCATCCACACCTTTGGGATCCCCTGGGCCTGCTGGGGTTGGACCCCAACAAATATTCAAGGTAGTGAAATGATCATTGGTAGAGTATGGTTCCTGAGATAGGGAATAGGTTGAAGATTCAAAGCACAGGCACAGAGGTTGTCTTCAAAAAGACAGGGAGCTGAATTTTGGTGACATATCAAAGAATTGGTTGACCATTGCATAGATGTTTCTTTTTTTATAAATGTTTAATTTTTCTTGGCTTAGTAATAGGTGGAAAAGACTGTTATGAATGTTTAGGATTTGCATGAGAAAATGTGATAATGGCACATTTGCAATCTGGTGAACATGTAAGCTAATGTTTTATTATTTATTTATTTTATTTATGCAAAGGTGGATATTTATTGAAGAACAAGTACAGACTCCCATGTGGGGAGGGGGAAAGAGTCCCTAAGCTAATATTTTAGACTTATCTCTAAGACTTCCTTCTAGGCTTATCATCTAGAGTTGGCAGCAAGGTGATTTTAAAACAATATGATAGCGGACGGACTAGGTGGCAGGGAGCACGGGTGGCAAAGGGGCTGGCTCCGGCTGAGGTCACAGGGCCCAGGGAAGCAGCCCGGGGACCCGGCGACATGGGAGCAGATGCAGGCGCAGGGCAGCGGCCTGAGGAGGGCCAGGGGCCTGATGTGGTGGGGGGACGGCAGGCGGGACCCCTGGCTGCTGCAGGGTCTGGGTCCTGGGGGCTGCAGCCAAGAGATCCCAGCCTTCCCATCCCGGGCGGTTTCCTAACAGAAGCCAGAGTTCGTGCTGTCAGTGCAAAATCTCTGATCCTGAAGCTGCGGCTGCCAGTTCTACTTCCAATCCTGGGCACACCAGACCTCGGGGCCGCTGCCACCTCCTGCGGCTTCTCCCCCAGGCCTCCCTCGCGCCAGGCCTCTGTTAGGCTGGCCGGCCGGGACCACAGGGTTGGTACGCCCAGATGCTCCAACTCTGCTTCCTGGGAGGCTCGTTCCAGAGGGTCGCTGAGTGGGCACCCCTACGAGGCTTCCCCGTCTGGAAATGAGGACCCACTTCCTCCTCTCCTCTTCCCGAGCTGTCCCTTTCCCTTTGTTGCAAACCTGGCTTCATGCTGCCAGGGATTGAGCTGATGGCCAAGGTGGTAAGGTATGCTGTGGTGGTCAGAATGGTAGAGGATGCCCTGACCGGTTTGGCTTAGTGAATAGAGCGTCGGCCTGCGGACTGAAGGGTCCCAGGTTCGATTCCAGTCAAGGGCATGTACCTTGGTTGTGGGCACATCCCCAGTAGGGAGTGTGCAGGAGGCAGCTGATCGATGTTTCTCTCTCATTGATGTTTCTGACTCTCTATTCCTCTCCCTTCCTCTCTGTAAAAAAACCAATAAAATATATTAAAAAAAAAAAAAAAGAGTTTCATTTAAAAAAAAAAAAAAAGAAGAATGGTAAAGGAGCAGGAGTTCACCCAGCTGTGCAGGTTGCCCACGCAGCCCTCACATCCACACTGTGTCAACACCTACCGAAGTGCACAGCATTCCCAGGCCCTGCTCCGGGGGCTACTGGCTCTTCGGGACAGTGTCATCCTCTTTGATGTAGTCCTGGTGGTGGAGAGGAGACACATCGAAGCCCATCGCATCCTGCTGGCTGCATCCTGTGATTACTTCGGAGGAATGTTTGCCGGGGGATTGAAGGAAATGGAACAAGAAGAGCTCCTAATCCATGGTGTGTCCTACAATGCCATGTGCCAAATCCTGCATTTCATGTACACTTCTGAGCTGAAGATCAGCATGAGCAATGTCCAGGAAACGCTGGTTGTCGCCTGCCAGCTTCAGATCCCAGAAATCATCCACTTCTGCTGTGATTTCCTTGTGTCCTAGGTGGATGAGGAGAACACCCTTGATGTCTACTGGCTGGCAGAGCTATTTGACTTGAACCATCTGACCAAGCAGCTGGACACCTAAAAACTTTGTGGCCTTCTCAAGGACTGACAAGTACTGCCAGCTTCCTCTGGAGAAGGTCTACTCCCTCAACAGCAACCGCCTGGAGGTCTGCAAGACCGAGGTATATGAAGGTGCCCTGCTCTACCATTATACCCTGGAGCAGGTGCAAGCAGACCAGATCTCATTGCAAACCCCCTGCCCCCCTCTCCCCTACCCCCCCCACCCCCCCGCCCCCGCCACGCTCCTTGAGACAGTGTGATTTCCCCTAATGGAACCTGAGGTCCTCCAGTGGCTGCATGACAAGCTGGACCCCAGCCCACCGAGGAACACAGTGGCCAATGCTCTCATGTACCACCAAAACGAGAACCTGCAGCCCAGCCTACAGAGTCCACAGACGGAGCTGCAGTCAGACTTCCAGTGCATTGTGGGCTTTGGGGACATTGACTCCACATCATCCACTGTTCTCAGTGACCAGGCCAAGTACCTGAAACCCTTGCTGGGAAAGTGGAAGCACTTCACCGCCTCCTTGGTCCCCTGGATGTCCAACCAGGGCATCACAGTGCTCAACAACTTTGTGTATCTGATTGGAGGGGACAACAGTGTCCAGGGATTCTGTGCTGAGTCCCGATGCTGGAGATATGGCATGCGGCACAACTGCTGGTTCCAGATCCAGTCCCTGCAGCAGGAGCATGCCAACCTGTGTGTGTGTGTGTGTGTCGTGGCTGGGTACATCTGTGCAGTGGCGGGCTGTGACTACCACACTGACCTGAATGCTATGGAGCGCTATGACCCTGCCACCAACACCTGGGCCTATGTGGCCCCGCTCAAGAGGGAGGTGTATGCCCATGCTGGCACCACACTGGAGGGGAAGATTTACATTACCTGCGGCCACAGAGAGGAGGACTACCTAAGAGAGGTGCACTGCTATGACCCAGACAGCAACACCTGGCACACTCTGGTGGATGGGCCTATGCGGCCGGCCTGGCATGGTATGGCCACCCTCCTGAACAAGCTGTATGTGATCAGGGGCAGCAACAATGATGCTGGCTACAGGAGGGATGTGCACCAGGTGGCCTGCTACAGCTGCACATCCAGGCAGTGTTAATCTCTCTGCCCACTCCCAGCAGGGCATGGTGAGCCTGGCATTGCTGTGCTAGACAACAGGATCTATGTGCTAAGTGGCCACTCACACAACCGTGGCAGCTGCACGGGCTACATGCACATCTATGACATGGAGAAGGACTGCTGGGAGGAGGGGCCCAGGCTGGACAACTCCATCTTGGGCCTGGCGGCCTGTGTGCTCACCCTGCCCCATTCCCTGCTCCTGGAGCCATCCCATGGGACCCCTGACTGCCAGGCCGACCTGGACTTCGCCTCGGAGGTGATGAGTGTGTCTGACTGGGAGGAGTTTGACAACTCCATTGAAGATTAGGGCTCTGGGGCTGGTGTCAACAGGAAGGGGAAGGGTGGCAGGAGCTCGGAGGGTAGCCCAGGCCTGAGCATTTTACCCCAGGGCATTGAGACCCTTCTGTACCCCCAGCTGGCTGGCTCTTGCCACCCTCCCTTCACATCAGCCTATCTGCCAGCTTGCAGCAGGTCTTTGTGGGGCTCTGTTGATGCTGGCTGTGGGTCACCATGCAGGGAGAAGTGTTCGGGAAGGCTCTGGTCCCCTGAAGGGGTTTACCAGGCCTGCTGCTCCTCAGCTCACACAGGGTGTGCCATCACCACCTGTCTTGGCCTCCCTGGTCCTGGTCCCTGCTGGGCTGAGAAGGTGTCCTCCAAAGGGATCTGTGCACTGGCTCCTGGGTGAGGTGGCTAAAGTATATTGAGCCCCCTTCTGTGGGCAGGGGTAGGGTGGGCCCCTCACCTACCCAGCAGCCAGGAGAGCAATTGAGAGCTCCCAAGCACTGGAGAGGGAGCAGAGATGCATAAGGTTGCTTGAGACTGGTTCTAGTGATAAGATCCCCTACAGTTGGGCTTTTCTGACCCAATGTTGATAAACGAACTACATCTTAAAACAACAAAACAATATGATATGTTGATATGTTTTACTATGTCATAGCTAGTAACAGTATATATTTTTTCTTCTAAAAACACCTAGTAATTTTGTAAACTTCGAATCTTTTATTTGCCTAACTTACTGTCTTTGGATTATGTAGTTATTTCTGTGACTCTGCTTTGCTTCACTTCCTTCATAAGTTGTGACTTCTTTCCCCTATAGCTGTTTCCTTCTGAGTATGAAAGATGATAGTATTGAAGGCATTTATGACACACTAAAGCAGTGTGCATTGATTTCCAAGTCTGCTGGGGGAATTGGTGTTGCTGTGAGCTGTATTCGAGCTACTGGTAGCTACATTGCTGGGGTAAGCTTCTGTTGCATGATTAAAAATGTGTAGACTAGAAGAATTCAAGTCCATAAGCAACCAAGCTTATGGTTGAGAGGGCATATGCTGGGGCTTGGTAAGACCTAAGTCTGTTAGTTACTGGCTGGTTGTGTGACTTGGAGTGAGTCATTTCACTGCTTGTGACTTCATTTTCTTCTGTTTTATTTAAGGGTTAGTATAGATGATCTCTAGAATCCTTTTTATCTGAGATTTTGATTTATATTTTAGAATTCTGGTTTATCTATATACTAGAGGCCCGGTGCATGAAATTCGTGCATGGGGGAGGGGTCCCCTCAGCCCAGCATGCACCCTCTCCAATCCGGGACATCCCTCTCACAATCTGGGACCGCTGGCTCCTAACTGCTCACCTGCCTGCCTGCCTGCCTGCCCCTAACTGCCTCTCCTGCCAGCCTAATCACCTCTAACCGCCTCTGCCTGCCAGCCTGATTGCCCCTAACTGCCACCCCTACAGGCCTGGTCCCCCTACCGGCCTGGTTGCCCTCAAATGCCCCCCTCGCCGGCCTGGTTGCCCCTAATTGCCCCCCACTCCTCGCTGGCCTGGTTGCTCCTTCTTGCCCTTCCTGCCAGCCTGGTCGCCCCCAACTGCCCTCCTCGCCAGCCTGGTTGCCCCCAACTGCCACCCCTGCCAGCCTGGTCGCCTTACTCAGCCTGCTGTGCCGGCCTGGTCGCCCCACGCAGTCTGCTGTTCAGTCGTTTGGTCATCCCTCACTAACCCCCCTGCCATCCTGGTTGCCCCACACAGTCTGCTGTTCAATCGTTTGGTCATCCCTCACTAACCCCCCTGCCATCCTAGTCGCCCCACACAGTCTGCTGTTCAGTCGTTTGGTCGTCCCTAACTAACCCCCTTGCCGTCCTGGTTGCCCCATGCAGCCTGCTGTTCATTCATTTGGTCGTCCTCACTAACCTCCCTGCTGGCCTGGTCGCCCCACACAGCCTGCTGTTCAGTCGTTTGGTCGTCCCTTACCCCCCTGCCAGCCTTGTCACCCAACGCAGCCTGCTGTTCGGTTGTCTGTCTGGTTGTTTCAGTCATGACGACCCTGGATTTTTATATATTAGGATATAACAGCCTAAACAACTGTTATGACCAAATGACTGGAACAACTGGTTGACCAGTCGCTATGACGCGCACTGACCACCAGGGAGCTGCCCCCTGGTGGTTAGTGCACTCACAGCCAACCTTCCGCGGGGGTTCCCCACACGCCTGGCCGGCCATCCTCCCACAGCCACTTCCCATTCTCCACCGGCCAATCTCCCGTGGCCCCTTCCCCTGGCCGGCCAAGCTCCTGGGGTCCCTCCCCCCAGCTGGCCAACCTCCTGGGGTCCCTCCCCCTTATTGGCTGGCCCCCCAATAGTCCTTGATTGCTGGCCAGGCCGAGGGACCCCACCCATGCACGAATTTGTGTACCCGGCCTCTAGTTTTATAATAATAGCAGCTGTCATTTATTGATTGCTTACTGTGTACTAAGTCTATTATAAAAAGTTTTACATGAACTACTCATTTAATTCTTACTACAGCTACAACCTTATGACATAGATAACATTACAGACACATGGTAGAACTTTATGCCTTACACTAACTTTGTGGGTGTAGGCCCTGCAGGCACTATTGTATTCACTTTATAAGTGAAGAAGCTGAGGCTTAGAAAGTTAAATTACTTCCAGAGATTAGTCATTTAATATGTGATAGAGCCAGGATTAAGTTTTAAACATTGACATTCTGTGATGTAAATTCAAGCACTACTACTTCACTTTTCCTTGGGAGTCAAGATAATGATTTTAAGTAAGACCCGGATTTAAATCCTATTTCCACTACTTACTAGTAGTGCCAAGTGCAAGTTACTTTATATCTGTGTTTGTTTCTTCATTTGTAATCTGAAGAAAATATCTAATTCTATAGAATAAAGATACAGAGTCCAGAAGGAAAACACTCCATGTGGTGTTTTGGAGATGC
Organism: Myotis myotis; assembly: GCF_014108235.1. Classification (NCBI taxonomy): domain Eukaryota; kingdom Metazoa; phylum Chordata; class Mammalia; order Chiroptera; family Vespertilionidae; genus Myotis; species Myotis myotis. The sequence continues at coordinate 41,508,161 of NW_023416314.1, forward strand.
TGTGATATATACAGTACTTATACGTAATAGTAGGGTGAGCCATTGCTCGTTTATCTTTCTAGACTGTTCAAAGGCTTGCCATGGGTTAGAAGGATTATTTTTGAAATTTGATGAGGTTTATCCGAGTCTTAAGAGTCTATATTTTGTTATCTTCATTCCAGAATCCACTTATTGCTGAGAATCTCTATTTACTTGTTTATTGTCTTGATTTACCCATTGCTTATAATTCTTATTGTAAGTTGCCTTGAATTCTTTGGAGAATAAGTATTTATAAGGTGTGGAATTTATCCTGATATTGGATTCTTTTGACTTGTATTTATTATGTCTAATTGTAAATTAGAGATGCTATGAAATAACTTTGTATATAATTATAATTTATTCAACAATTTGTTGATTTTATTGGGCATTATATATTCAAAGCAGAGGTAAAATGGAGAGCATGTAAAACTTTATAGACTAGGAAAGAGTATTTTGTTCATTCTTTAGTCATTTTGTTATTTTTCTTGCTGAGCCCCCTCTTTCTCCTCCAGATGCCTTTATTCTCAGTCTCTCTTTCAGACTAACGGCAATTCCAATGGCCTTGTACCAATGCTGAGAGTATATAACAATACAGCTCGATATGTGGATCAAGGTGGGAACAAGGTATGCTCTGTCACTTGAAAGTACTGGAAATCAGAACTAAAAACTGTTAGCCATCCATGCTTATCATAAGATGATTCATTGTGTGTTTCTAACAACTGCCTTTTTTTTTAAGTTTTAAAATCAGCTTAATGAGTATGATTTACTTTAAAGTGCACACACTTGAAATGTACATTTTGGTGGGTTTTAACTATGTAATTACCATACATATAGGCATTACCCCCAAATTTTTCTTCCTGCACCTTTATATTAATCACCCCTATCCTTCCTGTTCATACATACTGGCTTCAGACAGCCAATGATCTAGTCAGCAGCTTTATTACATGACAGTTTCTTTGCAGACAACTGCTAAAGTTGTGACTTATATTAATACTTAATCTTGAAAAGGAGTTGTCATATGTCTTCTAAGTTTTTCTTTAAAGAAACAAAACTCTGGTCCAACTGGCATGGCTCAGTGGTTAGGTGTTGACCAATGAACCAGGAGGTCACCATTTGATTTCTGCTCAGGGCCCACGCCCTGGTTGTGGGCTCGATCCCCAGTGTGGGACATGCAGGAGGCAGACAATCAATGATTCTCTCTCATCATTGATGTTCCTTATCTCTCTCCTTTCATCTCTGAAATCAATGAAAATATCTTTTAAAAAAAATAAACAAAATTCTGCATATTTTATAGAGGTAAAAGTAAAGTTGAGAAGATTGGGTTGTTTATTTAATATCAGCAGGATAGTTTGTAACATGAGCCTGCATCTCATGGATATGTAGGCATACTAATCATCTCTTAGTTTATGAACTTTTCTCTGGTGTACTTAAAAAAAAATCTAGCCCAGCTGGTATAGCTCAGCAGTTGAACATTGACCCAGGAACCAAGAGGCTGCCGGTTGGATTCCTGGTCAGGGCACATGCCCGGGTTGTGGGCTTGATCCCCTGTGGGGTGCATGCAGATGGCAGCCCATTGATGATGTTTCTCTCTCATTGATGTTTCTATCTCTCTATCCCTCTCCCTTCCTCTTTCTCTAAAAAAAAAAAAAATCAATAAAAACATTTTAAAAAATAATTTTAAAAAATCTATAGGGACCTTGATAAGACATAGCACCTTTTTGACTTTTAGTAAAAGCATAAACTATTGTCAAAGTTAAAGTGATTATCTTTGGGCTTTATGCATGTTATATAGTGTAAAGTGAACTGGAGGACAACTGAAGAGGAAGCTCCATCTCTAGTTCACTGTATCACTTTGGACAAGTTATTTAATCTTTCTTTTCCACATTTTCTTTATGTCAAATACTCTTTTTTTACTCTTGGTATTATAAGAAAAATATTACTAATTTATATTCTTATAGGACTTTTATTTGTATTATCTCATTTAATTCATTAATTGCAGTGAAGATCCAAGGATATATAAAAGTGCTTTGGAAAATATGAAGTTTCTTTGTTTCATTCTGATTCTGAAAAGATTGATGATTGTTTACCTTAGCGACCTGGAGCATTTGCTATTTACCTGGAGCCTTGGCATTTAGACATCTTTGAGTTTCTTGATTTAAAGAAGAACACAGGAAAGGAAGAACAGCGTGCCAGGGACCTTTTCTTTGCCCTTTGGATTCCAGATCTCTTCATGAAACGAGTGGAGACTAATCAGGTGAGAGATGGATACCTGTTAGTAATAATTACTTGATTCACATAAGCTTTTTCTTTAATCATCTTAAATCATGCCTAGGAATAGTCTACCTATGAGTTTTGCTACAGAAGGTATTTTGAACAAGTTAAGAGGTGCCATTTCTGCTTTCCTGGGTTTTTATTTTCCAAAGTAGATGCTGTGTGACCTCTATGCTTAAAATTGTATACAAACAGGCAGAACTAGATATTTGGATCTGAGCCTAAAGTGATTATTTCTATAGCAGATTTCCCAGACAGTCTATGGAAGACACCCTATGCATTATAGTGTTTCTAATGGATTATGTATAGTTGCTTATTTGAAGTTTCTCATGTGTGATACTGTTCTTCCCTTTGTAGGACTGGTCTTTAATGTGTCCAAATGAGTGTCCTGGTCTGGATGAGGTTTGGGGAGAGGAATTTGAGAAGCTATATGAAAGGTATGGGAAAAATATGAAAGTAATAATGTATTACATGTTTTTCTCTTATTTGGGGATCCACATTGCAAAACAATATCTTTCATTAGCTAGTTTCTAGGAATATTTGGAAGCATCTAGGAGAGAATATGACTAGTAATTTTATTTTGGTAAGCTTTACTTTTTGAATCTTTACCAAAATTTTGGTTTTGAATTTTTTGATGCTTTTAAAAATGAAGGCATTGTGTTAGCAGGGTTACTATTTTGCTTTGTCATATAGTACATTTGATAAATTTATATTGCATACAGGAATCAAAATCAACTAGGACAGTACATGTCATTAACTAATAGCACAATGGTACTACTTTAGCACAAAAGCACAATTTGACTATTTTAGGTTTTGTTCTTTTTATTCTGGAAGGTGGTGTTGATTTAGTGGGTTTGGGTTGTATTTGAAGAGATTTAAAATTGCCTGGCTTTCTTCACTGGCTCTAGTGAGAGTACAATAAATGTCATATTCCTTATTTTTTTCCTTAGCTAAGTTTAGTAAAAAATTTGCGTTTTTACAATATTATATTTCAGTGCCTTTCTTCATGTTATCTGTAGTAAAGGTTTTCTTAGGGACTATTAAAATAATATTAGCTTTGTCTTTCAGTTATGAGAAACAGGGTCGTGTTCGCAAAGTTGTAAAAGCTCAACAGCTTTGGTATGCGATTATTGAGTCTCAGACAGAGACAGGTACCCCATACATGCTTTACAAAGATTCCTGTAATCGGAAGAGCAATCAGCAGAACCTGGGAACAATCAAATGCAGCAACCTGTGCACAGAAATAGTAGAATATACCAGCAAAGATGAGGTAGGTAGAAAAATTTCTGCCTAAATCTACTACTGAGAGGTGAATTTTAGAAAGTGAAGTTAATTATTTGTGAATCCCTCACTTGATTTCACTTGAGATGGGTGAAGGGAAATTTTACAGCTTATTGGTAAGCAGAAGGGCACCAAAATAGACAGCAATTACACAGGAAAGAAGAGGTGTGATCTGTGCCCTTGAATATCTTTTAGTCTAAGCCATGTAGAAGTCAGTCACCTGTTTCTTACACACATGTTGTAATAATCTTTACTTGAGGGAAATAGTAATGTACAGTCATGGTAGTTTAGGACAAACACAAAAATGTGTTAGGATGCTCTTTCAGTTTAAAGTATGTAAACTTGTAGAGAATCCTTTCAGTGATGGTGAGACAAAATTCTAATCTCAAATCTTTAAGGTGATTCACTGAAGAGACAAGGCCAGAATGGAGATATAGATTTAGTTAAAAAAAAAAAAAAGTTTATGGAAAAGCTTCCATTTGGGAAGAAAGGTCTGTATGACAGATCAGAGATATGGATTGGTTTTATGCAATGAGTGTCAAATTTGTTTTGATGTAGCAAATACATTAAAGTTTGATATTGGTAGAGATGATTTTGGCCAGGGGAAAGGAGTTAGTAGGTGAAAGCTGGAATGTATCATAGGCCTGTGTAGGTTTCAGAAAGGAAAATAGCATTAAAATGGTGGGATGAGAAGGATAGATTTTGCTTCTGTTATAGGAAAGAGGTTTGTGGTTAGGTTAATGAGATTGTTGTAGTAGTTGGATGACAGCTTTTTGGATATTGGATATAAACTATGAAAATGAGGAGGAAGGAGCAGATCACAAATTGTAGGGCCTAAAAAAATACCAAAAGAAAAATCAGGGAGAAAATGGTGAGTTAAACATACTGATAAGGTTGCATTTAATTCAAAATTTATTTAGTACCCAGCTATGTGTAAAGCACTGTATTAAGTGCTTTGGGAATATAAATGAATATGGCACAGCCTCTGCCCCCTGGAAACTTATAATTCAGTTGGAGGAAATTGACATATACTAAAATAATTACACAAGATAGATTATTATAGACTGCAAGAAAACTCTTCCAAATTACACATGCCCACCTCACCCTCTGACAAAGAAATTTGTTAGAAATATGGACAAATATGGATTCACCCCTTTTTTTTAATCCTCACCCAAGAATATTTTTTCCATTGATTTTCAGACGGTGGAAGGGATGGAGGAGGGGTGAGACAGAAGGAGGGAGAGAAAGACAGAGACAGACATTGATGTGAGAGAGAAACATCAATTGGTTGCCTCCTTCACGTGCCCCAACCAGGGCCAGGGATCAAACCTGCAACCAAGATATATGCCCTTGACTGGGAATCGAACCCACAACCCTTCAGTCCGCAGGCTGACATTCACCACTAAGCCAAACCAGCCAGGGATGCCTCAGGATTTTTGCTGTTAATACTCTTTCTCCCCACATAGGCACATGGCTTGCTTTTTAACTACTTCTGTTCTTTGTCCCTATGTCATGTTCTCATTGAGGTCTTTCTGGACAACTCTATTTTAAAATGGCATTCCTTCCATTCTTATCCCCAGGACTCTTATCTTCTTTTTTTGTTTTATTTTCTCTCTCTAGCATTTAATAGACTTACATGATTTGAGCTATGTTTTGAAAATGGGTGCTTTGGCAACAAGTATAGAATTGAGTAGGTATGAAGGGCACAAGGGAGTCTAGGTGAGAGGCATTGAGGTTTTGGATTAGGATAGTCATAATAAAAATGGAAACAAAAGTGTATTAATTCAACATTATTAAGCTTACTGTATGCCAGATGTGTCGCCCATACTAAAAATATATGGATAAGATAGGATCCCTACCTATAAAATGTCATTACCTAGTATAGTGAGTCTAATGGGAGAATCACCTGAAGAGCTTTTTCAAAATTCATCAGCTTGGATCCTCTGTTGTTAAGGATTTGTCAGAATCTCAGTGAGGGTGAGGTGGGCATGTGTAATTTGGAAGAGTTTTCTTGCAGTGATGGAAATATTCTGTATCTGGTGTCTGTGGGACACTTAAAATGTTACTAGTGCAGCTGAGAAACTGAATTTTAAATTTCATTTAAGTTTGATTACATGTGGTTAGTGATTGTTGTATTGGACAGGGCACATCTACTCAGATATACATAAAAAATTATAACACAATATGATATAAGTGGTAATAGAGCCATGTACTATGGAACACAGGATTTTTTCCTCATCTTACCTATTCATTGGTGCATGTTATAACTCATGCGAATAAATACTGGGATTTAGAAATGAACTGATGAATGATAAAGAGGGAGAAGTCAAAGATAAAAATGAAAAATTTTAATGGTAGAGTGTTAGAGGCTTATATGATAGTGTTATCCACAGAGAGGAAATAAAAATTTTGTGATTCTTGATTCTTTTTCTTTACATTCCAGGTTGCAGTGTGTAACTTGGCTTCCCTGGCCCTGAATATGTATGTCACATCAGAACACACATATGACTTTAAGAAGCTGGCTGAAGTCACCAAAGTCGTTGTCCGAAATTTGAATAAGATTATTGATATTAACTACTACCCTATCCCAGAGGTATGAATAGATATCTCTGCTTATTGATAATTATTGAAATTCAAAGTGAAGGGAGTTTATCACAGTCTCCTTGCCAGGCATCTACACTAATAAAAGACAAAGATGCTAATTGACCATAACTTCGCTATGCCCACCAGCCAGTCAGAGCGACTATATGCAAATTAACCCAGCCACAATGGCGGTTAATTTGCATATGCCGGCTGGGAGCGAAGACTGAAGACAACGTAGAAGGAAGCGAAGTGCTGCAGAAGGGAGCAAAGTAGAGGTGGCAGAGACAGGAACAGAGCCAAGGTGGCGGAGGCGGGAGTGAAGCAAGCCGGGTGGCAGAGGTGGGAGGGAAGCAAGCTGGGTGGCGGAGGCTGGAGCAAAGCCCACCTCAGCGGGTTTTGCTCCCTTCTCTGCTTCGCGCCAGCCGCAGGAAGCCCTATTCTTGCAGGAATCTTCCTGCAATGGGCCTCTAGTCATTAAAATAGTTATCATTGGAATGGTGTGAGAAAACAGATAAAAAGAGTGTATGTCATTTGGTACAGAATGTTGCTTTTTTCTGTTCAGTAATGTCTCTTTCTTCTCTCAACCTATTGGCACAAAGGCATACTTATCAAATAAACGTCATCGCCCTATTGGAATTGGGGTACAAGGTCTGGCAGATGCTTTTATTCTGATGAGGTATCCTTTTGAGAGTCCAGAGGCCCAGTTATTGAATAAGCAAATCTTTGAAACCATTTATTATGGAGCCTTGGAAGCCAGCTGTGATCTGGCCAAGGAGCATGGCCCATATGAAACCTACGAGGGCTCTCCAGTCAGCAAAGGAGTAAGTATATAGATAAAATTTTCTTCTTTTTTCTCATTCTGCGGGCCACCCTGCCTGTGCACTGCTGGGCACGGTCTGTGTGTTTGCCCCACCCTCTATCGGGTGTCCCCACCATCTGCTATACTCTCCACCCACGGTTCCGTCTGCGCAAGTCTTACCCTCTGAGGCATCTCTGACCATGAGGAAGCAGGCCAAATTGCAAGCCTCTGGGACATTATGGGTGTTACTGTAGCCCACATGGCTTGCAAGTGTGGTGCATATGTGCATGGCCAGAAAACGCCTGTCAGGTTGGATAAAATTTTTGCCTGTGAGTTCCTACAGTAGGCTAAATGGTAGCCCTCAAAAAGATAAGCTTATAGCATAACTAGAGGCCCAGTGCACAAATTTTGTGCATGGGTAGGGTCCCTAGGCCTAGCCAGGGATCAGGGCTGATTGGAGCCTTCCTTCCCTGGCTGCCGGCTACTGGCTGGGGCCTTCATTCTGCGCTGCCCCCTGATGGTCAACACACATCATAGAGAGTGATTGAACTCCCAGTCTTCCGGTCAAACTTTGTGTATTAGCCGCTTATATATATATATATATATATTCCTAGAACATGTCAATGTTCTGTTATTTTGTTTAAAGGGGTTTTTGTAGATATAATTAAGGATTTTGAGATGAGGTTATCCTGGATTTTCCAGATAGGCCCTAAGTCTACTGACAGTTGTCTTTATAAGAGACACAGAAAAGAAGAGGAGGCAATATGACCATGGATACAGAAATTGGCATGATGCAGTCACAACCCAGGAATGCTGATAGCCACTAGAAACTGAAAAAGGCAAAGAACATAATCTCTAGAGCCTCTGGAAGGGGTTTGGTCCTCCCAAAAACATGTTGATTTGGGTTTCTGGCCTCCAGAACTATGAGAAAATATTTCTCATTTTATGCCACCAAATTGTGGTAATTTATAAAACCAGCCATCAGAGACTAATATGGTACTTTTGTCCTCTGGAGTAAAACAGGTGTTCTGTTTTAGAACTAGTCATTGCTTAAATGACTTAAGAAGAATGCTATCTATATTCATTTTCTAATGCTAACCTTATTGAATTAAAACAATATACATTCAAGACAGGCTGTGCCCAGATCAAAATGACAGAGTATGTAAGCTCTGTGCTCACCTCCTGCCATAATCACATCAAAATTACAGCTAAATTATAGAACAACCATCACTGAGAACACTTAAAGACTAGCTGAACAGAATTCCTATAGCTAAGGATATAAAGAAGAAGACATGTTGAGACTGATGGGAAGGGTTTAGATGTGGACCAGGCAGGTCTTACAACCGTCAGCACACCTTGTAGCTCTTGCTAAGCGGCCCTAGCCCAGCACAAGTGACATCCAGTCTCAACTTGCATTGGCACTTTTAACACGTGCTACATAGTGGCAGCCAGTTGTGGCCTGTAACATAACTTCAACTAATTGGTCACAAGCCTAGCACAAGTGACAGGTGGCCTCAGTTCACATTGTACCCACCAAAGGGTTCCAAGAATGACACAAGTAGCATTCAGTATCGGTTTGCAGTGTAGCCTCTTCCAAGTGCCTCCTAACCCAGCGAAAGCGACAACCAATTGCAGATCACTTGCAGCTTTTACCAAGAGGTCCCAAGCCTGGCAAAAACTGACCTTGGCCTGCACCAGAGCCCCTCCCAAGAGGCTCCAGGACCAACAAACCTGATCGCTCACTTCAGACCACATTAGAGCACCACCTAACCAGCTCCACAAATGAGACACCCAAAGGACAGACTCAGCTGGCACCAGAGACCTGCTAAAGCGACTTCTGCTCTATGGGGTCAGCCCCAAACAACAGCTTGTCTACTGTAGTCCTGGCCAGCCTGCATAGCCAGTTAGCATGAGGATCAGCCCCACCCACTGACATGCCAACAGCAGTTGAAGTTCAACTACAAGAGGAGGCCATACATGACCCACCTGGCTCAGGTGACCAGGGAGACTGTGTCAGTGAGCTCCACAGAACACCTACATAAAGCCACTCTGTCAATACCGGGAGACATAGCAACTCTACCTAATACATAGAAATAAGCAAAGGGAGTCAGGCAAAATGACACAAGGACCATGCTCCAAGTATGGGACAAAACTCCAAAAAAAGAACTAAAAAAGGAAACAAGGAATCTACCAGGTACAGAGTTTAAAACACTAGCTATAAGGATGCCCAATGAACTTAAGAATAGATGAACTGAGTGAAAACAAAAAGAACCAGTTAGAAAGGAAAAATGCAATGATTAAAATGATGAATTATTAAAGGGAATCAGCAGATTATATGAAACAGGATTGAATCATCAGTCTGGAAGGCTAGGTAGTGGAAACAATCCAACAGGACAGCAAAAAGAAAATAATTTTAAAATAAGGATAGTTTAAGGTACTTCTGGGAGAACATCAAGTGTTCCAAGATTCATATCCAGAAGAGAGAGTAAAGGAATTGTAAACCTAATTGAAGAAATAATGACTGAAAACTTCCCTAACTTGGGGGAAGAAATAGACAAGTCCAAGAAGCTTAGAGTCCCAAAGAAGATGAACCCAGAGGTCCACACCAAGACACAGCATAATTAAAATGGCAAAGGTTAAATACAACGAATCTTAAAAGCGATAAAAGAAAAGCAGTTAGTTGCCTACAAGGGAGCCCCCATAATACTATCAGTTGATTTCTCAGCAGAAACATTGCAAGCCAGAGGAAATATTCAAAGTGATGAAGAGCAAGGACCTACAACTAAGATTACCCAGCAAAGCTATCATTTAGAATTAAAGAAAAGATCAACTGTTTCCCAAGCAAGAAAAAGCTAAAGAAGCTCATCACTACCAAACGAGAATTAGAAGGAATGCTGAAGGGTCTGCTTAAATAAAAATAAAACAAAACAGTACACAGGTTCCTCAGAATAAAAATAGAACTATCATATGACCCAGTAATTTCACTTCTAGATATTTACCTAAAGAAATCCAAAACACTAATTCAGAGAGGTATATGTACCCCTATATTCATTGCAGTATTATTTACAATAGTCAAAATATGGAAACAATCTCAGTGCTCACCAATAGATGAGTAGATAAAGAAGATGTGGCATATATACAATGGAATATTACTCCGCCATGAATAAGAAAATCTTATATTTGTGGCAATATAGATGGACCTAGAGGATATTATGCTAAGTGAAAAAAGTGAGAAAGAGACATATAATTTTGCTTATATGTAGAATCCAAAAAACAAAATAAATGAACAAATGAAACAGAAGCAAACATATTGAAAGACCATATTGATGGTTGCCAGAAGGGAGGGGAGTTGGAATGGTTGAAAAAGGTATCAAGAAATACAAATTGCCAGTAATAATCATAAGTATGTAAAGTACAGCTCAGGGAATATAGTTAATAATATGTAATAACTATGTATGGTGAAGGGTACTAGACTTACTGGGGTGATCACCTCGTAATGTATGTAAATGTCTAATCATTGTTTGTACATCTGAAACTAATGTAATATTGTATGTTAACTGTAATTGAAAAATAATTATTTTTAAAAAAGAGGGGATTTCTGACCCATGCCACAATATGGGTGAACCTTGAACACATTATGCTCAGGGAAAGAAGCAGAGATAGTATATAATTTCACTTGCATGAGGTAGCTGAAATAGTCAAATTTGTGAAAAACAGTAAGTAAAATGATGGTTCCCAGGAGCTGGGGGTGGGAATGGGAGTTATTTAATGGGTATAGAATTTCTGTTTTGCAGGATGAAAATATTTCTGTAGATGGGTGGTGGTGATAGTGCACAACAATGTGTATGTATTTAATATTGCTGTACTGGCCGAAACCGGTTTGGCTCAGTGGATAGAGCGTCGGCCTGCAGACTGAAAGGTCCCAGGTTCGATTCTGGTCAAGGGCTTGTACCTGGGTTGCGGGCACATCCCCAGGGGGTGTGCAGGAGGCAGCTGATCGATGTTTCTCTCTCATCGATGTTTCTAGCTCTCTATCTCTCTCCCTTCCTCTCTGTAAGAAATCAATAAAATATTAAAAAAATATATATATATTGCTGTACTGTGTACTAAAAAAATGGTTAAGATGTTAAATTTTATATTATGTGTATTATACAACAATAAAATTTTTGTTTTTGGTTTGGTTGTTAATCCTCACTCAAGGACATTTATTTATTCCATTGATTTTTAGAGAGAGTGGAAGGGAGGGAGGGAGGGAAAAAGAGAGAAACATTGCTGAAAAAGAGATACATCAATTGGTTGCTTCTCACACATATGCCCTGACTGGGGCTGGGATCAAACCTGCAACCCAGGTATGTGCCCTTGACTGGGGATCGGACCTGCAGCCCTTTGGTACATGAGCTGACACTCTAACCACCTAGCAACACTGGCCAGGGCAACAATAAAAAAATTCTTTTATGCAGTAAATTTCAATTTTTGAAAACTGTTCCAAAAAATTAAAGAAGGGAGCCTCCCAAATTGATTCCTTGAGGGCAACATTACCCTACTACCAAAACTAGATAAAGACACTACAAAAAAAGATAATTATAGGCAAATATTCTTGATAAAAAAGACACAAAAATATCTTCAAGAAAATATTAGCAAACTCTAGCAAACTGTATTCAGCAATACATTTAAAAAGTCATACACCATGATAAGTGGGCTTTATTCCCAGGATGCAGGGTTGGTTCAACATCTGTAAATCAATTTATGTGATATACTTCATAAATAAAATGAAGGATAAAAATCATGATTATATTGCTATATGCAAAAAAGCATTTGACTGGATGCAGCATCCATTTATGATAGGAAAAACTCAACAATGTGAGGATAGTGGGGACATACCTCAATATAATAAAGGGCATTTATGACAAATCCTTAGGTAACATACTCAAGTCTAGAAAGCTGAAAGCTTTTTGCTTAAGATCAGGAACAAAACAAGAATGTATACTTTCACCACCTTTATTTAACATAGTATTAAAAGTCTTAACTACAGTAATCATACAAAAAAAAGAAATGTAAGGGCCCTGGTTGGTGGGGCTCAGTTGGTTAATCCTCACCCGAGGACATTTTTTCCATCATCCCATGTACCAAAAGGTCTCAGGTTTGATTCTTGGTCAGGGCACAAGCCTGGGTTGTAGGCTTGATCCCCAGTAGGGGTTGTGCAGGAAGCAGCCGATCGATGTTTTTCTCCCTCCTCCTTCCTCTCTAAAATCAATAGAAACTTTTTTCTTTTTTTAAGGAAAAACTAAAAAGCATGCAAATTGAAGTGAAACTTGTTTGCAGATGACATACTACATACAGAAAACCCTAAGGATTCCACCAAATATCTGCAGAATAAACAGACGGTGACAAGGATTGTGAAGAGATGACACTGGGCAGTGGATTGCACCGGCCTGGGTTTGTGCCAGGGCCTCACTGATCAGCAGAAACCAGTCGTGCAGTCCCAGCTGGTGGGGATGGAAGCACAGAGAACTTGAGGTGCCTGAGAGATCGTCCAGTGGTGCTGACTGGGGCCTGCTACTGAGTGAGGCCAGAAGGACATCGATGGCATTTAGGAAGAGGGCACTAGGCCCACAGCCTGTAACAGAAGGCGGAGGAGCAGCTGGAAAGCGTTTCCACCAGGGAAGCTCGGGTGCTGTAATAGAAATCAGGTTTATGTTCTCATTAAACTCGAGCAACCATATCATATCTGCATCTAACTTCGCGTCAGCCAGCGATCAAGCTCTAGGCCTGAATGAAACCAAAAAATAAAAAGTGCATTTTTTAAAAAGTCATTTTATTGTTTGTTGTCCCTACAGCAACTCTCCTCTGATTTAAAATCATGATTTCTGTGAAATGTGATCATTATGTTTCTGATTCATTTACTGATCAACTAATGATAGTAAAAATGGCTTTGAAATGACAACATTTAGCACAAAGTCATCTCCCACTGGGGATGTGCCCGCAACCCAGGTACATGCCCCCGACCGGAATCGAACCCGGGACCCCTGAGTCCGCAGGCCGACGCTCTATCCACTGAGCCAAACCGGTTTCGGCAGCACAAAGTTTTTTTAAAAAAAGATTCCTCCAAAATACTATTAGGACTAATAAATTTATAAAGTAGCAGGATCTACAATTAATATTCAGGAATCAGCATGTTTATACACCACTTGCGAAATACCAGAAAGGGAAATTAAGAAAACAACTCCATTTACAGTTTCATCAAATAGAATCAAATGCCTAGAAATAAATTTTACCAACAAGGTAAAAGACCTGTATTTGGAAAACTAAGACATGGAAGAAGACTCAAAAAAGTTTTTTGGAAGGCTACACTATGCTCATGGATAGGAAGAAGTAACACCTTAAAATGTCCATACTATCCAAAGCAATCTACAGATTCAATGCAATCCCTATGAAAATACCAATGACATTTTTTTCACAGAATTAGAACAAATAATCCCAAAGTTTATGTGGAGCCACAAAGATTCTGAATAACCAAAACCATCTTGAGAAAGAACAACAGTTGGAGGTATCATACTCCTGGTAGCAAACTACACTACAAGGCTGTCATAATCAAAACAGCATGGTACTCACAAAAACAGACACATAGATCAATGGATCCAAATAGAGAGCCCTGAAATAAACCCATTCCTTTGTGGTCAATGTATCTATGACAAAGGAGGATAGAATATACAAATGTGGTAAAGACAGCCTCTTTAATAAATGATGTTGGGAAAAACTGGAGAGATACATTTAAAAAAGTGGAACTAGACTACTTTTTTTCCACCATATACAAAATGGATTAAATACTTAAATGTAAGACAAGCCATAAAACTGGATGAAAGCAGGCAGTAAAGTCTTTAACATTGCTTTTAGCAATATATATATTTTTTTTGGATATATCTCTCCAGGCAAGAAAAACAAGAAAAAATAAACACATGGGACTACATCAAACTAAAAGGCTAAAAGGTTTTTGCACAACAAAGGAAGCCATCAGTGTAATGAAAAGACAACTTACTGAATGGAAGATATTTGCCAATGATATATCTGATGGGTTAATAACCAAATACATAGGGGACTCATAAAATGTAATACCAAAAAAGCAAACTGAAAAAGGCGCAGGACCTGAACAGACATTTCTCCAAAAAAGATATATGAAATACACATATGAAAAGATGCTCAACATCACCAATCAGGGAAATTCAAATGAAAACCTCAATGAGATTACCTCACACCTGTCAGAATGGCTATCATCAGTAAATCAATAACCAGCAAGTTTGTTGAGAATGTGAAGACAAGGGAATCCTTGTGCACTATTGCTGAGATTGTAAATTGGTGCAGCCACTGTGGAAAACAGTATGCAGGTTCCTCAAAAAATTAAAAATAGAATTGCCATATGACCCAGTAATTCCACTTTAGGATATTTATATGAAGAAATTTGAAACACTAATTTTGAAGAGATATGCACTCCTATGTTCATTACAGCATTATTTACAATAGTCAAGCTATGGAAACAACACAGAGTCTTAGGAAAAGAGGAATGGGTAAAGATGATGTACATATATAAATGGCTTATTACTCAGCTATGCATAAGAATAAATTCTTACCATTTGTGAAAACATGGATGGACCTAGAGTTATAATCCTATCTAATAAAAGAGAAACATGGTAATTGGTGTACGACTGCTACCCTTCCCATTGGCTAATCAGGGCAATATGCAAATTAACTGCCAGCCAAGATGGCGGCCGGCAGCCAGGCAGCTTGAAACTAACATGAGGCTTGCTTGCTTCAGTGACGGAGGACTCCAATGTTCCCTGCCTGCCGCTGCAGGCCTCTGAGCTGCAAGCAACTATGTAACAAACACAGAAGCTAAACAAAACCCCAGAAACCTGCCGGGCTTCAGCCAGCAGGATTGCAACATTGTAAGCAAAGGCCAGAAACCTACTTTCAGCAGCAGAGGCCTAAGAGCTGGAGCCAAGCCTCAAAGCTAAAGCTGGCCCAGAATTTAAAAAAAAAGAAAGAAGAAAAGGAGCGATTGGGAGCTTCAGTCACCCCCAGCCTGAAAACAGCCCTCAGCTCCTCACCCAGACTGGCCAGGCACCCTAGTGGGGACCCCCACCCTGAAGGGTGTGTGACCAGCTGCAAACAGCCATCATCCCCTCACCCAGGCTTTCCAGGCACCCCAGTGGGGACCCCCACCCTGAAGGATGTGTGACCAGCTGCAAACAGCCATCATCCCCTCACCCACCAGGATCAGTGGAGCTGCGAGGCCTCCCGGCACCGGGATCAGCGTGACAGGGGGCAGTGCCCAAACCCCCTGATCGCCCTGCGGCTCTGTGTGACAGGGTGCGGCGCCCCAATCCCCCCCCCCCCCACGGGCCCTGCTCTGTGTTTGACGGGGTAGGGCCATAACCTCCCCATCGGCCCTGCCCTGAGTGTGAGAGTGGCGGCACCCCAATGCCCTGATTGGCCCTGCTCTGTGGGTGATAGAGGGCAGCGCCCCAACCCCGTGATTGGCCCTGCTCTGTGCGTGACAGGGTACAGAGCCCCAACCCCCGTGATTGGCCCTGCTCTGCATGACGGGGTGGCGACGCAACCTCCCCATCGACCCTGCCTTGAGTGTGACGGGATGGAGCCCCAACCCCCCAATTGGCCCTTCCCTGAGCGTGACTGTGGGTGGCATCACAACCTCCCAATCCACCCTGCTCTGTGCATGACAGGGGGCGGTGCCCCAACTCCCCAATTGGCCCTGCTCTGAGCCCGACCAGGGGCTGCACCTAGGGATTGGGCCTGCCCTCTGCCACCCGGGAGCAGGCCTAAGCCAGCAGGTCATTATCTCCTGAGGGGTCCCAGACTGCAAGAGGGCACAGGCCGGGCTGAGGGACCCCCTCCCCCCCGAGTGCACAAATTTTTGTGCACCGGGCCTCTAGTCTATGTAATAAAAGCCTAAGTGACCGTTACGGCAGAATGACTAGAATGACCATCATATTTTAAATTATAGAGTGATTTATCATCAGTCAACTTGTTTATTCCTTAGATCCTTCAGTATGATATGTGGAATGTTACTCCCACAGACCTATGGGACTGGAAACTTCTCAAGGAGAAGATTGCAAAGTAAGTAAAACATGTAAAGTAGCTTTGAAATAAGAGTTCAGGTTTTCATCCTGGCTCTTCAGAAATTAGCTGTTATTTTAACTTCTGAAACTCATTTTTTCTTTATATGGAGCTAAAATGACCCATCTGCAGAACTATCTTTTATTTACTTATTTTTTAAATTAAATCTTAATTGTTCAGATTATTACAGTTGTTCTTTTTTCCCCCCATAGCTCTCCTCCACCCAGTTCCCACCCCACCCTCTGCCCTTACCCCTCCCACTGTCCTCATCCATAGGTGTACGATTTTTGTCCAGTCTCTTCCTGCACCCCCACACCCCTTTTCCCCCAAGAATTGTCAGTCCACTCCCTTCCTATGCCCCTGGTTTTATTATATTCACCAGTTTACTCTGTTCATCAGATTTTTTATTCACTTGATTTTTAGATTCACTTGTTGATAGATATGTATTTGCTGTTCATAATTTTTGTCTTTACTTTTTTCTTCTTCTTTCTCTTCTTAAATAATACCTTTCAGCATTTCATATAATACTGGTTTGGTGGTAATGAACTCCTTTAGCTTTTTCTTATCTGTGAAGCTCTTTATCTGACCTTCAATTCTGAATGATAGCTTTGCTGGATAAAGTAATCTTGGTTGTAGGTTCTTGCTATTCATCACTTTGAATATTTCTTGCCACTCCCTTCTGGCCTGCAAAGTTTCTGTTGAGAAATCAGCTGACAGTCGTATGGGTACTCCCTTGTAGGTAACTGAGTTTCTTTCTCTTGCTGCTTTTAAGATTCTCTCTTTGTCTTTTGCCCTTGGCATTTTAATTATGATGTGTCTTGGTGTGGTCCTCTTTGGATTCCTTTTCTTTGTGGTTCTCTGTGCTTCCTGGACTTGTAAGTCCATTTCTTTCACCAGGTAGGGGAAGTTTTCTGTCATTATTTCTTCAAATAGGTTTTCAATATTTTGCTCTCTCTCTTCTTCTGGCACCCCTATAATTTGGATGTTGGTGTGCTTGAAGTTGTCCCAGAGGCTCCTTACACTATCTTCATTTTTGTCTTTACTTTTTTCTTCTTCTGGTTGGATTCTTTTTTCTTTTTGCTTTTCTGGTTGGGTATTTTTTGCTTCTTCGTATTTCAAATCTTTGACTTGATTCTTGTGATCCTCTTGTCTGCTGTTGGGGGTCTGTATAATATTCTTTATTTCAGTCAGTGTATGCTTAATTTCTAGTTGGTCTTTTTTCATATCCTCCAGGGTCTCACTAAATTTATCGGCGGTTTCTATAAAATTTTTGAAAAACCTTAAAAGTGTGGTTTTGAACTCTATATCCAGTAGTTTGCTTTCCTCCATTTCTGTCAATTTGTGACCTGTTTCTTTGTCTCCGCATTTTTTATGCTTCCCTGTGTTGGTAGAGTGGCTTTGTGTGCTAGGTGTCCTATAGAGCCCAGTGGCTCAGCCTCCCCAATTACCTGAGGTGGACACTCTTGGTGCACCCCTTTGTGGACTTTGTACACAGTCTCATTGTAGTTAAGCCTTGGTTGTTGTAGGGATCACTGGGAGGAATTGACCTCCAGGCCAATTGGCTGTGAGAATCAGCTGTGTCTACGGTGGGAGAACTTTTGTGCTGAAGACACCCTTATGGGGCAAGACTTTCTTCAGTGGGGCTTTGGTGCTCACTGAGTCTGCCCCCTGAGTGTGTCCCTTATGGATCTGAGGAGTTGTAATATGGATGGTCCCACTCTGACACTGGGTACACTGGCTCTTGGATCTAACGAGGTGCTAATTTAGCCTCTACCTGAGGCTACCCAGCAGGAGCTATGGAGAGATCTGCAGATTCCTCTTCTTTGTTTGGGGTTTGGAGGTGCCCAGAGGAGGCCCAGCTGTGAAGCAATGCAAGCTGCTGTGGGGCCTTTGGCCTTTTCTTGGAAGTTCTGGGTCTGTCTGGCCCAGCTGCAATTTGTTAGGTTATTTTCAGATTGCAAAGGACCAGAGCATTCATATGCAAAAGCCTCTGCTGCAGCTTGACTGGGGCGGGGTCTCAGGGAATCAACAGGTCAGAGCAAGCAGCTATGGCTGATCCTCAGCCCTGCCCTAAGAGGCCCCTCGTCTCAGTGTCCCAGTAATCGCTGCAACCACCTCTGAGAGAAAGCCGCCCTTGAGTTCCGAGTTCTGCCCACTGCCAGACAGTCCAGTTTTTCCCTGTATGAGTCTGGGTCCCCAGAGACTTCCCAGAACTGGAGTTCAGTGCAGTCAGGGGCTTGTGACTCCCTCCCGACTCAAAAAGGCAGCCGTGTCCTCAGTTGCCAGCCCTTGCCGCTTGCGCCTCCGCACCTCCGCACTTCCGCACCTCCTCTGAGTCTCAGTGTGCTTTTCTCTTTCCTTCTAGTTGTAGAATTTCCACTGAGCCAGCCTTCCTGTAGTTCTGGATGATGTCCGTTTTGTCTTTTAGTTGTATTTTTGAAGTTGTGGGAGGCAGCAATTTCTGGTGTTTACCTATGCCGCCATCTTGGTTTCTCCAGCAGAACTATCTTTTAAATACTTTATAATATAATACATGTGTAGTAACCTGTAGATTGCTTGGCACTTGGAAGCATTTCAATACATGGTAGATATTATCAGTAGATCTTGTTTTAGAGGCCTGACTACCTAGATTAGGTTATTCTTTTTTCTCATTAAATCTTTACATTTCTAAGTGCTTGCTTTTAAAATATATTTCATTTTTATTTATTGCTTAACTACATTGGGCTCAGAAATGACTTCTGTTGAATTGATTGTCAAAGGATAATAAAGACAGAACGTTTTGCTGAACTAATAATGAAACAAATTTTCATTTCCTGTCGTGATGAGTGTCATCTCTGGGTCAATACATGTGCAGAGTTTTAATTTGAAGAAAGAAACAGTAGCTTTAAAATGCTCTTTAAAAAAATATCCATTTGCAGCAAAAGGGGACATCTGCAATACTTTCAACAATAAACAAATTTTTTTTTAAAAGGGAATAAGAAAATATCCATTTGCTTTTTAAAAAAATTTGTTAAATACATGTTTACAAATTTAGGAAAACCTACATTTGGAAAGAGAATAAAATGAATATTATTCCAATACTACCGACCTTCCCCAAAAAACCTTTTTGCATTTTTTTGTCTGTCATCCTTCAGATTTGACTTACTTCTAAGCATGTGTACATGTGTACTAGGTGTACCGGTTAATAATGCGGGTTTTGTAATCAAAGAAAACACGGTAATTAAAAAAAAACACATCAGAAGTGCTTTATTCAAAGTAATGTTCATCACTAGCTACACATTTCCCCATCTTTCAGGTAATTTGTGGATACCATCCCAATAGAACTTTTCTTGTTTTGAGATAAACCATTCAGAGACCTAATTTTCCACTCCTTTATATGTTTGAAGTGCTGCTCAGAAAGTGAATGTGCCACCGATCGGAACAAGTGGTAATCTGAAGGAGCAAGGTCTGGTGAATACAGTGGCTGGTTTAATACTTCCCAGACAAGATCTTTTAACGTGTCTTTAACTGGTTTTGAAGTGTGTGATGGTGTGTTATCATGAAGCAAAATTACTTTGCCATGTCTTCTGGAACACTCTGGTCATTTCACGATCAAAGCATGGTTCAAATTGATTATTTATTGTCGGTAGTGATCAGTATTAACGGTTTCACCTGGTTTTAGAAGCTCCTAATACACCACACCTTCCTGATCTCACCAAACGCAGGGCATTGTCTTCTTGCCGAAGTGATTGGCCTTGCAGTTGATGTTGATGATTGGCCTGGATCAACCCATGATTTTGTGTATTTGGGATTCTCAAAATAAATCCACTTTTCATCGCCAGTCACAATTCAATGCAAAAAAGACTTTCTTTCGTGCCATTGAAGCAACATTTTCCTGATGACTTTTCGGTTTTCCATTTGTCTTTTGTTTAGTTGATGTGCCACCCATTTTCCTCCCTTTAAAATCTTTCCTGTTATTTGTAAGTAATCGGAAATTGTTTGCTGAGCAATGTTTAATCTTTCTGCAAGTTGTTTTTGAGTTTGACACGCATCTTCATCCAATAATTGCATCTTCAATCCAATTGTTGGTCTTCAAACTTTTTTGGTTGTCCTGGACGTTCTTTGTCTTTCACATCGAAGTCATCACTTTTAAAGTGTTTAAACCAGCATTCACAAGTATCTTGAGATGGAGAATGTTCACCATACACTTCCCGAAGTATTCAGCAGCACTTTTCTTCAAAATAAAGTAATGAACTATAACTTCCTGCAAATGCTCTTTTTTTGGCACAAAGCTCAACATTTTTAAGTGTAAAAATATCTATGATGTTAACACCTTTAGCAAATTTGACATATGAAGTTTTGAAGCTTGTTGTCAATACAACAAAATAGCATACATATCCATTTGCATATATATCAACATATGTGTAACTCCATCTATTGAAAAAAATCTGCCTATTAACCAGTACACCTAGTATATTTATATGCAAATGTAACTTTTACAAAAATGGACATGTATGCTAGGTAGCAAGATATCAAGTGCTATGGTTCCTGGGTTTCAGAGTGCAAGTGGTGTAAGTCATAACATAATAAAGATTTCCAGCAGTAGAAATTATTGTGCTAATTCTGTTTAGGAGTCAGGCATTTAGGAGAGGGGTGAGCTGTTCCACCCATACTGTGGAGTTGCATTCCTGTAGGGGTTAAAATAAAAAATCCATATGTGAATCTAATGCATGTATCATGTTACTCATAGTAGGTGCATTTACTACAATGACTTAAAGTAGCTATCTTCCTGCAGATTGTAACTTTAGGACTAGCACCTAATAATCTCCTTTTCTGTAGGTATGGTATAAGAAACAGTTTACTTATTGCCCCAATGCCTACTGCTTCCACTGCTCAGATTCTGGGAAATAATGAGTCCATTGAACCTTATACCAGCAACATCTACACTCGTAGAGTCTTGTCAGGAGAATTTCAGGTGAGAAGATCACAACTAGACGTACAAGAAAATCTTTCAAAAGCCTGATATTGGGAGTAAATGCTAATTCATATTTAGTATGCCTATTTTTCTTAGTATGGGGGCAAAGTTTTGATAAAATGGGTCATCTTCGTCCCTAATATCGTTCTAAATTATTTCAGCACATAATAGACATTTAATTAATATCTGCCAAAAGAATGAATGATTGAGGGTTGAAAGTATGAAAGTAACTTGTTGATATTAGAGTTCACGTGATATTTAATCATTCTGTAATCATAGTGATTTATACTACAAGATCAGATGTTTAAATTGGTGATAATTAAAATATATGTAAAAGTGTTATTTAAGACAATGGTTTTTAGCCTTGGTTATAAATGAGAGTTTTTGGTGGGTTGGACCAATGTTTTTTTATTTTTAAGGTTCCCAGGTATTTCTGATGTGTAGCTAGGGTTGAGCACCACTAATTTAAAAGATTTTTATTTGAATTTGCTGATATCATGACATAAATTTCTGTAAGGTTTGGGGTGAATACATAGGATTTCTATTTTTTTTTCTTAAATACTTATTGTTTCCTTATATAGGAAAAAAAGACTCAATCCACAAAAATTTACCCATCTTAGGCAACATTAGTTCTTTTGACTGTTGCAAATACCATATATTATGTTTCTTGAATAAAAAGGAAATCAAGACTTTAAAGGAATATAATTGTCATGTAATGGAATGGGCCCTTCAGTTTTATGAAAAATAGAAGTTATCAAGTTAATGTTAAATAATTCTTTAATGATTTTATTTACTTCAAGCTTTAGACCGTGATCCTCTTTAGGCCCTGCCATTGTTATTTATTCCTTTATATCTTTTGTTCTTTTCCATTCAGATTGTAAACCCTCATTTACTGAAAGATCTTACTGAGCGGGGCTTATGGAATGAAGAGATGAAAAACCAGATTATTGCATGCAATGGCTCTATCCAGGTACAGAATGGGGGGGAAAAGTGAATTAAGTTGGGCATTGGAACCTTCTCACTTATCCCAGGCAGTGGAGAGAAAAAATGTCTACCAGTTTGGTCATAGGCCTGTGGTCATATAGACTTATGTAGCTCTGTTCACCTCTGCATTGTTGCGCTAGGATTATATACATCCTCACAGAGCTAGGCCTGGCCTTACCCTTTTGTTTGTGCAATAATATAAAGCACAAAGAAGTGGTTCCCAACTTCTCTGCACATTAGAATCAATTGGGGAGCTTTTAAAATTCTGAAGCTTAGGTTGCACCTCATACTAATTAAATGAGAATGTCTTGGAATAGGATCCAGGCATCAGTATTTTTTAAGGACAATGTGCATCAAAGTTTGGGAACCACTGACAAAGTCTGAAATTAGAGTCAAACTTAATTTAAAAGTATGGTGGAGATAGAGGACTAATAGTCCAAAAGACAACCACAAATAGTGTAACAATAAAATATTTGCAGCTGAGACTCAAAAAACATTTATTTGTAGATAGAGGTTTCTGACTAAACATTGGTTTAATTGACAACACAGATAAAGATTCCTGTAACATTTCACATTTTTTGATAGAAAAAGTAGCATTAGCCAGTCTGCATGTTTTGATGCAAGTTAACCTTGGACCTAAGAAAACCTTAAATCTGTTGGCTCCAAACGGAGTTTGTGGAGTCCTAATTTATTTTAAGGGCTTTGTTTCTTTGCTTCTCTGGATCATGTCCCTGAGTGGTGTAGCTCTGAGTATTTGTGTTTTCTTCAAAGCTCAAGGGTCATTTATTGCTCTTTAGCTGTGAATTTTCCCCCTTTTTTAAGTGCCTCTAGCTAGCACAATGAATGTTTAGGCCATAAACCAATTACAAACAGTGAATGTTTAGGCCATAAACTAATTGAAAGATAGATCTTAAATCACTACCACCAGATTGGTATTTTTCTGGTTAGATGGGATTTTGTTGGGCTCTAAACCAGAGGCCAGAGGTCTTAGGAAACTTGATTAGGATCATATTGTATTATACTGAATGGTAGGGTCAGATCTGGCAGAAAGTAGAAGGCCAGATCCTTGGGTCATTATTCTATTAATCATACTGCTTTCATCAACTGGAGTACAATAAACATTTGGTTTCCCTTTAGAGCATACCAGAAATTCCTGATGACCTTAAGCAGCTTTATAAAACAGTATGGGAAATCTCTCAGAAAACCATTCTCAACATGGCAGCAGAGAGAGGTGCTTTCATTGATCAAAGCCAGTCTTTGAACATCCATATTGCGGAGCCTAACTATGGCAAACTCACTAGTATGCACTTCTACGGCTGGAAGCAGGTTGGTGGAACACATTGTGGAGGACTTATTGCCAACTTGGGATATTTTGGAATTGAAAGAGTTTTATATTCTAGCTACCTATTAAATATTGCCACCTAGAAGTTCTTTCCCTTCAAATCCAGTATGTTAAAACCAGCCCATGGTTTTTGTACTAGATCAAGCTCTTACTTTGAATTTTTTTTGTTTCTTTAAGGCTATTTAATTCCTAGGTTTGGAACCTTGGAATGATGTATGATCCTCCCTTTACTCCCTATTAGTCATTAACCAAGTTGTATTGGTTATTCCTTGTAGTGTTTTTTTAATATCCTTCTATTCTACCACTATAATTCTTAACTTATCTCTCTGCTTCTAGTATCTCTGCTTAGGCCATCTTGTGCCCTGCTACCATTCCTAAAATAAAACTCTAAGCATTCATTGTTTCACCACATAGCTAATCAGTGCCAACTATAAAGTCCCATGATTCTGGCACTAGCCGGTTTGGCTCAGTAGATAGAGCCCAAAGGGTCCCGGGTTCGATTCCGGTCAAGGGCATGTACCTTGGTTGCAGGCTTCTCTCTGGCTCGGGCCCCGGTGCAGGAGGCAACCAGTTGATGTGTTTCTCTCACATCGATGTTCCTCTCAGTCTTCCCTCTCCCTGAAAATCAATGGAAAAATATCCTCGGGTGAGGATTAACAACAACAACAAAAATAAAGTCTCGTGATTCCAGATTGTTTTCTTATTCCCTGGCAATGTGCTGGGTGTTTATTTGGACTTTCATATTTATCTTATTATTTAACAAACATTTATTGAACATATACTATGTGCCAGGACTGGGGAAACTGAATTAAAGATGATGATTCTTATCCTTGAAGTAGTCGCAATCTGTTCTTATATAAAGATATAGTCTAGCCCTCTAAATAGTTATAAATCTAAACTAGACATGTTGTGGTAGGCAAACTTAGAAGTCATACACCTGAGTGTCTCTCTTTAAGCATTTTTTTTTAATCCTCACTTGAGGATATTTTACCCATTTATTTCTAGATAGAGTGGAAGGGAAGGAGGAGGGGGTGAGAGAAAGAAATATCAATTGGTTGCCTCCCATACTGGTACATGCTCCTACCCAGGCTGGGGAACCTGCAACCACAGTTGTACATGCCCTTGATTGGGAATCGAACCTGACATCCTTTGTTCTGCAGACCAATGCTCTTAACCACTGAGAAAAAATGGCCAGGGCTCTTTATTCGAGGAGGACTTACTGCCAACGTGGAATATTTTGGAATTGAAAGAGTCTTATATTTTAGCTACCTATTAAATATTGCCACCTAGAAAAAACTTGAATCTGTTGGCTTCAAATGGAGTCAGCATTTTGGGGAAGGCTTCCTAGAGGAGGTAGAATTTCAAGTTCAGAAAACAATTTGACCTGGTTTATGGAAATATATTTTAGATATTGGTCTTGAATGTCTAGTGTTCTCACAGTTTCTCCTAATAGTTGTATTTATTTCCCTTGTAGGGTTTGAAGACTGGGATGTATTATTTAAGGACAAGACCAGCAGCTAATCCGATCCAGTTCACTCTAAACAAAGAGAAACTGAAAGATAAGGAAAAGGCATCAAAAGAGGAAGAAGAGAAAGAGAGGAACACAGCAGCCATGGTGTGCTCGTTGGAGAATAGAGATGAATGTCTGATGTGTGGGTCCTGAGGAAAGACCTAGAAGAGACCAGCACTTCAATAGCCAAACTACTTCTTGAGGATAGAGAATGAGTGATTAAGTAGAGTTTCATTACCCATTTGGCGCTCCTTTTTCTGTTGACTTCAGTTTTAGTAAAGAAATAGTTTTGCTGCAAAATTGTGTCATAGACAGTGAGAAGTGCTGACAAGACCTTTATCTGGATAAAGTTCATTCTGAAAATAAACATTTTCAAGTGATTGTGTGAAACTACTTTTGTCATTTATTTTCACACAAAGGTCAAGTGTGAAAGAACATGCCTTTTTCTCTTCTTTTTTATTGTGATAAGATAAACAAGTGTTACCATTTTACAGCAAATAGTTTAGTGGCATTAAGTACATATACAATTATAACTGTCACCACCATCTATTTCCAGAACTTTTTCATCAATCCCAAACAGAAACTATATAAAAAACAATAACTTCCATTCCCTTCTCCCCTCAGTCCCTGGTAATCTGTTTTGCTTTCTGTCTCGAATTATTCTATTCTAGGTAACCCATATAAATGGAATCATATAATATGTGTCCTTTTCTATCTGACTTATTTCGCTTAGCAATTTTTCAAAGTTTACACATGTCGTAGCATGTATAAGAATTTCTTTTCTGTTAAAGCTGAATAACATTTGATTATATGTATATAGCATGTTTTGCTCATTCATTTATCTGTTAATGGACATTTGGGTTATTTCCTTCTTTTGGCTATTCTTTGAATTCTTGCTTTTAATTTGTTGGGTATATACCTAGAATAGAACTGCTGGAATATATGGTAATCTCTGTTTAACTTTTGAGGAACTGCCAAGCTGTTTTTATAATAACCATCTTAATGGCTTTTGACATTTTGATTATAATGTGTCTTGGTGTGGGTCTCTGAGTTTATCCTACTTATGGTTTGTTGAGCTGCTTGGATTGGTAGATTCACATCTTTCATTAGATTTGGGAACTTTTCAGCCATTATTTCTTTTTTTTTTTTTTTTTTTTTTTTAAATTAAATCTTTATTGTTCAGATTATTACATTTGTTCCTCTTTTTTTTCCCCCCATAACTCCCCTCCTCCCAGTTCCCGCCCCACCCTCCGCCCTCACTCCCCACCCACTGTCCTCATCCATAGGTGCACGATTTTTGTCCAGTCTCTTCCCGCATCTCCCACACCCCTTTCCCCCCCAGGAATAGTCAGTCCATTCCCTTTCTATGTCCCTGATTCTATTATAATCAACAGTTCATTCTGTTCATCAGATTATTTATTCACTTGATTCTTAGATTCACTTGTTGATAGATGCATATTTGTTGTTCATAATTTGTATCTTTACCTTTTTCTTCCTCTTCCTCTTCTTAAAGGATACCTTTCAGCATTTCATATAATCCTGGTTTGGTGGTGATGAACTCCTTTAGCTTTTCCTTATCTGTGAAGCTCTTTATCTGACCTTCAATTCTGAATGATAGCTTTGCTGGATAAAGTAATCTTGGTTGTAGGTTCTTGGTATTCATCACTTTGAATATTTCTTGCCACTCCCTTCTGGCCTGCAAAGTTTCTGTTGAGAAATCAGCTGACAGTCGTATGGGTATTCCCTTGTAGGTAACTGAGTTTCTTTCTCTTGCTGTTTTTAAGATTCTCTCTTTATCTTTTGCTCTTGGCATTTTAATTATGATGTGTCTTGGTGTGGTCCTCTTTGGATTCCTTTTGTTTGGGGTTCTCCGCGCTTCTTGGACCTGTAAGTCCATTTCTTTCACCAGGTGGGGGAAGTTTTCTGTCATTATTTCTTCAAATAGGTTTTCAATATCTTGCTCTCTCTCATCTTCTGGCACCCCTATAGTTCTGATGTTGGTACGCTTGAAGCTGTCCCAGAGGCTCCTTACACTATCCTCGCATTTTTGGATTCTTTTTTCATTTTGCTTTTCCGGTTGGGTGTTTTTTGCTTCCTCGCATTTCAAATCATTGACTTGATCCTTGCGCTCCTCTGGTCTGCTGTCGGGAGTCTGTATAATATTCGTTATTTCAGTCCGTGTATGCTTAATTTCTAGTTGGTTCCCCAATATAAGATCGAGGGTCTTATTAGTTTTCTTGTAGATCTCATTAAGTTTATCGGCGGCTTCTAAACAGTTCTTGAGAGACCTTAAAAGTGTGGTTCTGAACTCTATATCTTCCATTGACAATTTTGTCCTGTTTCTTTGTCTCCGCATTTTGTTATGCTTCCTTGGTGCACCCCCTAGTGGTCTTTTCAGCCATTATTTCTTCAGATAATCTTTTTGCCCCATTCTGTTTTTCTTCCAGGGCTCCCATAATACATCTATTGGTCCACTTTTTTTTTTTTTTTAATATATTTTATTGATTTTTTTACAGAGAGGAAGGGAGAGAGATAGAGAGTTAGAAACATCGATGAGAGAGAAACATCGATCAGCTGCCTCCTGCACATCTCCCACTGGGGATGCGCCCGCAACCCAGGTACATGCCCCTGACCGGAATCGAACCTGGGACCTTTCAGTCCGCAAGCCGACGCTCTAGCCACTGAGCCAAACCGGTTTCGGCAATTGGTCCACTTTTTTGTGTCTCACAAGTCCCTTAGTCTCTTTACTTTTCTTCATTCTTTTTCTACTTTTCAGACTATAATTTCAGTTATCCTGTCTTCAGGTTACCTGATTCTTCCTGCTCAAATCTGCTGTTGAACCCTTTTGTGATTTTTTTCCCATTTCAATTATTGTTTCTTCATGCTCTAGAATTTGGTTTCTTTTAATAATTTTTATCTCTATGCTGATGTTCTGATTTTGTTAATATGTTGTTTTCCTGATTTCCTTTACTTGTGTTCATCTATTCCTTAAGTTCTTCAAGCATGTTTAAGACAGTTGTTTTAATGTCTTTGTCTAGTAACTCTGATGACTGGGCTTCCTCAGGGATGGTGTTTGTCTATTTATTGTTAATTTTGATGTAAAATCAAAGTACTACTCTATTATTTGACACAATATGAAAGCAGCTGCAGGTTTGTTATCTCAGGTCTGAGACAGTAGAAGAGTCAAAAGTGTCATGAATTCACCTGTTAACAACTTTATGGCTGGACATCAGCCAATTCTGGAGGAAGGTGAGTCTTAAGATGCTTGATCTCAAAGTGCTGCTTGAAGTTCTTGGGGTTTAACATTTGTGTTCTATACAGTTCAGGTATATATTAAGGCAGCTTTGGCATCAGCCTTTTGGTCATGTCCTTGTTTCTTCTTTTATCCAGCTTGCTTTTTGTCAAAAAAATTTTCATTTAGTTTTTCCTTTACAAAAAGATCAGTGCTTCTTGTGTTCTCTTTAAAAAGACTCAGTATCCCATTGTCATGGAGATATAGTTCTTTATGATCTTGTAAAGGCTTTTTATATATATATATATATATATATATATATATATATATATATATATATATTATTGATTTTTTACAGAGAGGAAGGGAGAGGGATAGAGAGTGAGAAACATCGATCAGCTGCCTCCTGCACATCTCCCACTGGGGATGTGCCCACAACCCAGGAACATGCCCTTGACCAGAATCGAACCTGGGACCTTTCAGTCCGCAGGCCGACGCTCTATCCACTGAGCCAAACCGGTTTCGGCATGATCTTATAAAAGCTTTATGGTTGGGACTTTAACATCGAGATGTGCCTTTCTTTAATATTTCCAATACATAGTTACCAAATGTAACGCATTCCATATATCATATCACGCACACAGCCTCTCCTGAGGTGTGATAACACGGAGCCCTCACCACCATTTCAGCAGGTGTCTCTGGTTGAGCACATCACATCCACTTTATCTCTGCCCTTATGCTTGCTGCTCTCTTTGTTTTCTGTGTGACTTTGTGGTTTTCATAGCCTTCTCTGAGGGAGTTTAGAGGGAAGGTGGGGTCACACTATAAAATATGCACACTTCTGCTATTTTATCTTCCTTCTTGCTAGTAACAACATGAATAGTCCCACCTACTCAACATTTTTTCAACCTTTAATTTTGAAATAATTTCATACTTAAAAAACAGCAGTGTGAAAAATTCCTGTGCACACTTCACCCAGATTCACCAATGTTAGCATCTTATGTAACCACAGTGCAATGATCAAAGTCAGGAAATTAATATCTGCACTCTCCTATAATGTAATTTCTGACAAATGTTCAACTAACTAACGTCCCTTCTCTGACCCAGGATCCAGTCCAGGACTGTATGTTTGCATTTGGTTTTCATGTTTCCCTTTCGTTTGGAACCATTCTTCAGGTTTTCCTGTCTTTCAAAATCTTACCTCTGTGGAAGAGTACCAGCAAGCTGTTTTCTAGAGCGCCCCTCATTTTGGGTTGGTTTCATGTTTAAATTCAGTTTATGCAGGGTTTTGTGTGTGTGGTTTTTAGTTTTGTTTTTGCAAGAACACCACCGAAATGACATTGTGCCCTTCTCGGTACATCATTTCAGAAGACACGTGATACCACTTTGTGCCACTGCTGGGGGTGTCGTCTATCATTTGCTTAAGAGACGTCCAGGTTTCTCAATTGTAAAGTTACTATTTTCCCTCAGTAATTAATAAGTGCCTTGTGAGGGAATACTTGAGACTCTTGTTTCTCATAATTTTGCCCACTAATTTTAGCATGCATTGATCATTCTTGCTTGAAATGTTTATTTCTGTGATGTTTGGCAAATGGGGATTTCTACCTCTAGTCCTTCTGCGTTTATTATTTGGAATTTTACTGTAAAGAAGAGCTTTCCCTTATCATGTGTCCATCTATCCATCCATGTATGTGAATCAGTATGGACTTGGATTCTAAACGTTATCATCTGTATTTCTTCTGTTGCTCAAATTGTCCCTCAGTGGACAACTAGAAACCCCTTCAGATGGGCCTTGCTGTCCTTTTGACATGTCCCCATCATTTTTGGAGCACTTGCTTACTTGGTGGCACTATAAGATTATCCAGGGTCATTTTGTGTTTTTTTTATACCCCAGCCCTAGAACCAGCCATTTCCCTAAGAACCCCTGGTTCCTTTTATTGAGGAGTGGTATTTATTGGAATGGGCACTATCCCCTCACTGTTAGTACCTTCTACCTTCAAGCTCTTGTCCGTGTGTTTTCTTTTGTATTAAAAGAATAATGTTTTCTCACTACCTTAGTCTGATAGCTTTAAAATATAGTTTCTACCCTTATAGAACTCATCGTGAAGCAAAAATACATTTATCCAACATATTAAAATAATGTGATAAAGGAAGAAAACTACCTTATTGTAGACATACTGTGTATAAACCATTGTTTAATCATTTTGTCAGCTGCCTCTTGTCACAAAATTGCTGCAATAGCGAACAGCCACAGAAACTCAGTTTGCGTTACTGTAGGCATTTATTCACACATCCGGGCGGTTAGTCGGTGGCTCTGCTGATTTCAGTTGGGCTTCCTCATGTTGGAGGGTTGGCTGGCTATCAGCTTATCTAGTTAGCATCTGTGAATGCCTGGGGCAGCTCAGCTCTGCTACCAGTAAATGCATCCTTTGTTCCTCCAGCTGGCTAGCCCAGGCAGTTCTCTTGTTTACAGGAGAGCTGGACAGTAGTTAAAGTGGTAGAAACAAATTTCATTCAGGACTGTTGCAATCAGGGAAAAGAGACCTTGCTACAGAACTGGCTCAACTCCAAGTACACTGTGGGGAGGGGAATTTACAGCTAAGGAGCGGGGGTGGGTGGGGGTGGGGGGTGGGGAACGGATGGAAAATTACATCAGCAGTGAGGGGATCTGGTTAACCTAACCTAACAGGAGTCCTTGCTGAAGACAGGCTGGGTGACCAGATCAATCTCAAAGCCAGTGCCACATATTTTAGATTTTTATTATACAGCACCCACTCCTGGTACCAATTTCTGTATCCCAGGGGTCCTCAAACTTTTTAAACAGGGGGCCAGTTCACTGTCCCTCAGACCTGGAGAGCCAGACTATAGTTTAAAAAAAAACTGAACAAATTCCTATGCACACTGCACATATTTTGAAGTAAAAAAAAACAAAACGGGAACAAATACAATATTTGTATTTGCATGTAGTTTGAGGACCCCTGCTGTATCCCTTCCCTATTGCCCATGCTGTTCCTTTTGTCTACAATGTCTTTTCTCCATATCTCCTTCCCCTCTAGTAAATACTTTATCTTATCCTTCAAACACAACTCGAATTCACCCTCTGTGAAATGTTCTGTTAGTGATTGTCCCTCCTCGATATTTTCACAGAATTTTGTACATAAAGCTGTCATTGTAAAGACATTACACGTCTTTTTTTTTTTTTAAATATATTTTATTGATTTTTTTACAGAGAAGGGAGAGGGATAGAGAGAAACATCGATGAGAGAGAAACATCGATCAGCTGCCTCCTGCACACCCCCTACTGGGGATGTGCCTGCAACCAAGGTACATGCCCTTGACTGGAATCGAACCTGGGACCCTTTAGTCCACAGGCCGATGCTCTATCCACTGAGCCAAACCGGTTAGGGCCATTACACGTCTTTACAGCTTGCTAGGTTGGGACCTCCTTCAAGGTAGAAATCTTATTTCCCCTTTCTTTGCAATCATGGGGTTAGCATTGTGTGTTTATTATACATGTTTGTTGAACGAATGAGAGTGAACGCATCAGTGAAAATCACATGCAGAAAAAAGAGGAGAAAATTTAGAAGCTGGAGACAGAGCTGGCTTTGCAGTTGGTTACTGTGCAACTCTGGATGAGTAGATATTTTTCTGAAAGTGGATGAAAGACTCAACGATGAATGCAGATCGCCAAAGCCAAAGTACAGCAGGGAGGACTCGCCTGCACATTTACCCGCTTGACAGAGTAATTACAGGACCTATAAGTTCCAGAGAATCAGGCAGGAAGTTGCCTGTGTGAGGGCAGGGACTCGGCCTTTTCAGTGGGGACCTGCGGCTGTGCCCTCTGGAACAGGTGCTGCCTGATTTCCTTGGTCCTGGCCCCGTAGATGATGGGGTTGATCAGACACGGCAGCAGTAGGTAGAAGGCGCTGAGCAAGTTGTGCACGTCCTGGGAGGCAGTGCGGGCCACACGGTAGACGATGGATGAGGACATGGTCGAGGAGTAGACGGTGAAGATGACCAGCAGGTGGGAGCCACAGGTGTTCAGGGCCTTGGAACGTGCTCTGCCTGATGAAATTCGGAACGCAGCATGGATGATGCGGGCGTAGGAGGCTCCAAGCAGCAGCATGTCCAGGACTCTGTTGAAGATGCGGACAGTGAGCCCCACAGTCTTGTTTAGGGAGATGTCCCCACAGGAGAGCTTCATCAGGGCCATGTGCTCACAGGCAAAGTGGTGGATCACATCTGAGCGGCAGAAGTGTACCCGGGAGGCCAGCCCCACCACCGGAGCAACAATGCCTGTGCTCCTGGCAGCTGCCACCCCCACCAGGCAGGCCAGCAACGGGCCTGTCACTATCTCGGGGTAGCGGAGTGGGTTGCAGATGGCAACATAGCGGTCCAGGGCCATGACCAGGAGGATGTTGCAGTCAAAGACAATGAGGAAGTAGATGCAGAACATCTGGACCAGACAGCGTGCCAGGGAGATGCGGTTGAAGCGGGTGGAGAAGCTGAACAGCATGGGGGGCACCACGGCGGTGGCGGCACAGATGTTGACAGCCAGGAGCAGGGCGATGAGCAGGTACATGGGCTGGTGCAGGCCCCGCTGGGCCGCTACGGTGTGGATAACCAGGGCATTGGCAGAGACAATCACCAGGTAGAGACCGAGGAAGGGCAGCACCAGGAGTGTGCGGGTCTCCTGCAGCCCCGGAAAGCCCATCAGGAGGAAGCTGGTGTAGGACAAGTTGGAGTTGCCATTGCCCCACGCTGACATCTTCCCTGGGGAGCAGGATGACTCTGGGAAGATAAGCGGGGCAGGAAGCCTGGGTTCTGTACCTTGGCCCCTACCAGAGCCTGCCCCAACTTCACCAGGCTTTGATCTCCATGAGCAGCCAATATTCTTAGGGGGAAAAATGAGAAATTAAGTGTCATAATTTAATGAGAAACGTTTCTTTCAACAAATCTTTGCCTGCATTTCAAATAAACCCCTCAGGGTAGATTTTGAATGTAGAATTGTTGAATCATATGACATGAACATTTTTGAGAGTGCCAAGTAGATTTCCAAGAAAGTTGTATCAGTCTTGTCACTGAATCATCAGTGCTATTATTAAGTTATTATAAATTAAAAAATTTATTTTAGTAATTTAATGGTTGAAAAACATCTCATTTTAATTTGCATGTTCTTCTTTGTGAATTTTCTCTTCATGTACTTTGCCCCTGTACTACTAGGGACTGCTTTTCTCAGCAATTTAAATATTAAAATCATTATCCATTGAAACAGATTTTCCAAATCTTGCTACTATTTTTATTTTGTTTATGATGTTATTAAGAGTAAAAGTTTTTGGGGGGGGGGGAGCGGGAAGGAGACATATGTAATACTCTTTGTAATACTTTAAGCAATAAAACAAAATTTTTTAAAAAAACAACCACAAACAAACACACACACACACACACACACACACAAAAGAGTAAAAGTTTTAACTTTATAAAATTAAATCTATTGATATTTTTTATTGTGGGTTCTTTTCTTTAAAAAAATTTTTTTTATTGATTTCAGAGAGGAAGGGAGAGGGAGAGAGATAGAAAAATTGATGATGAGGATCACTGATACCGGAGACAGAGCCTGCAAGCTGGGCATGCGCCCTGACTGGGAATCGAACTGTGACCTCCTGGTTCATAGGTCAACGCTGAACCACCAGGCGAGTTCTTTTCTTGGTTTCAAGCTTAGCAATTCTTTCCTCATTCAAAAATCAAAAAGATAGTATATTATGTTTTGTTCTTCTTTAAAATATGGCCTAATTTTTTATGTTAAGTTTGAGCCACATGGAATTCAATTTGATGTGACATGAGGTGTAATCTAACTTGATATCCCTCCCCCAAGTTGCTAAATAACTGTTTAAGTTCCATTTTCTCCACTGCTTTGTGTTACTATCTTTTTGTTGTTAATCCTCACCAGAGGATATATATTTCCCCCCCATTGATTTTTTGAGAAAGTGGAAGGGGAGGTGGAGAGACAGAGAGAGAAACATTGTTGTCAGAGACACATCAATTGGTTGCCTCCCACATGCACCCCAACTGGAATCGGGATCGAGGCTGCAACCGAGGTATGCGCCCTCTTCAGTCCTCGGGCCGATGCTCTAACCACTGAGAAACCGGCCAAGGCTTGAGGTACTTTCACATATTGTTTCCCCCCTTTTTAATAGCCAGAGAGTCTCTATTAGGCAGATATCACAACTGAGTCTGACATAAGAAGTCATCTTTTATTCGTTCATTTATTCAACATGGTTTTGAATTTATAATGTACCAGGCACTCTGCTAGGCACTGGGCTTCATAGATACTCAGTCCACTAGGGAGAACCAGAGTGGCATGGAGCCCCGGGATCGCTAACAGCCTCAGGGTCACGAAGGCTCCTCAGGAGAGGAGGTCTAGTCTGAGAGCAGAAGTGGGTCAGCCAGAGGAAGGGAAGAGGGGAATTAATGGGGGAATTAGTGGGGGAGTTAGTGGGGGAGTTAATGGGGGTGGGTGGGAGTAGAACTCTAGAGCTGAGATCCCTCTCACTGTCACCACACCTCAAGGGCTCGGTGCAAGTCCCATGGAAGAAAATGATAAGAAAAAACAAGATGAGAGAGTAGAAATGAGAGGATGAACTAAACGTTTGCTGATTTTCCACTATTGCTGAGACTCAGTTTCCAAAAGGAGGCATATAGGTTAGGCGGAGAATAGGATTTCCTCCTGAGAAGGCCCGTGGCTGGGGAGACAGGGTCATCGGTGTGGACTGGACTGGGGGGAGTGGCACAGTGGTCCAGAAAGAGGGAATGGCAGACGGGGGTGGGGGCCCAGTCCCTCTCCTTCTTTGTGCTTGCCCTGCTCATCCCCTTCTCCAGCCTCTCTCCAGCCCTCTCCGCCCTCCTGGCTGAGCACCCCCAACCCAGAACTCATACTCACAGTCAGGCAGGAGCAGAGAGAACAAGAGGGGCTCCCTCAGTGCAGTTAAATGCACCCCTACTCCTCCCCCGGGGAGCCCAGGCTCCGGATGAGCCAATGGGCAGTGCCCGTGTCTGCTCCTCGGTCTCCTGGGACATCCACAGGATAGCCTGGAGCCCAGTCTCCTGGCGTCCGGGCCAGGCCTTCCGACTGGTCTGGGCTGTGTGGGGTCTCTGGTCTGGAGTTAAAGGGGGACAACTCAACACAAATGGATACTCAGATCTCACATCCCAAGCTCAGGCTGTAGCCCACCCGGGGGTGGCTCTGCCAAAGCAGGGTCAGGGTGTGGAGTGCAGGGTGTTGGTCAGTCCAGCAGGCAGGCTCCAGATGTCAGGAAAGGAATAAAGCGTTCTAAGGAAGTGACACTTTTATTGAGCATCTACTATGGGGGAATTTTTGAAGGATCAGTGGTACTCATATAATGTTTATGGGAGAAAGGGGGGATCTAGAAGCAGGAGAATGAGGTTATATGAGGGCCTCTTGAAGTGAGGATCTTATCACCCCATTTTAGAGGTGGGCCCTCTTGGGTTAGAGACTTTAGGTGACTTGTCCTGGCAATGCTGGGATGGGACATCTGATCCAAATCTGGTTCTCCCCACTTCACCCCTGTCTCTGGTCACTGCTCGGCCTGGCAGAAGAGCCTATGGAGATCAGGGAAGGCTTCATGGAGGAAGGGACATTTGAGCCAGGCTTGGGAGGTTGAGAAAGAGACACAGAGGCCGAGGAGGAGGGGGAGCTGAGGCTGGGGCTTGACATGAGGGGCTGAGGGGGCGATGATGGTGGGCATGGGGTTGCATGGTTGGTCCCGAAGCCTTGGAGGTGGGAACCAATAAAGATTGTGTGACCTGGAGCCCAGGACACCCCACCCACCCCAGGACATCTGTGTGGGCTTGTGTCAGCCCTGCTGGGTTGAGGTGGCAGCAGGTAGCCAGTGGACAGCCAGGCTGGAGGGTCTCAGAGGCGTCTGGAACTTTCCACACCCTGCTCACTCCCCAAGCTCAGGTGTGAGGTGTGCAAAGTGGGGGGGGGGGGGGGGAGACTTCCTTACCCGAGCTGAGTGTATCTCATGTGCCCCCTAACTCCCTGGGCCCCAGGCAGCCCTGGCAACACTGCCCTTCTCACTGGGCCCTTGACGCCTCCATTTGTCCACGACCTTCCTGCAGGGTGGGGCCTGGGCCTGGAGGCAGAAGCCCAGGCAGGGGTGGACCCTGGGGACCACACGGCTCTTGCTGGACACGCATTCGGTCTGCTCACACCGTGGCCAAGGCAGACCTCTGAGAACTGTTTGCTTGCTGTTCTTAAGCCCCATCTCAGTTTCCTAGGGCTGCCAGACAAGCTACCACGAACTGGGTGCTTAAACAACGGAAATGTATTGTCCCACGGTTCTGGAATCCAGGCACCAGCAGGGTCTTGCTCCCTCCGAAGGCTCTGGGAGCACCCACCTTGCACCTTCCAGCTCCCAATTTCTGCTTCTGTCTCCACGTGCATTCCCTTCTGTCTCTTACAAATTC
Organism: Myotis myotis; assembly: GCF_014108235.1. Lineage (NCBI taxonomy): Eukaryota > Metazoa > Chordata > Mammalia > Chiroptera > Vespertilionidae > Myotis > Myotis myotis. The sequence continues at coordinate 41,544,757 of NW_023416314.1, forward strand.
CGTTGTCATTGGATTTAGGGCCCACCTGGCAATCTGGGATAATCTCATATGAAGATCCTTAATTAACTACATCTACAGAGACCCTTTTCCCAAATAGGATCTAGGGGTTAGGACCCAGACATACCTTTTGGGGAGCCACCATTCAACCTGCTACAGCCTCCATATGTGGTGTTCAGAAGAATGAGAGAGGGACAGTGAGGGTGGCCGTGGAGCAGAGGGGTGGGGGAGGGGAGGGTGTGTGACATCGTGATGGGGGGGGGCAAGGGGCTGCCCTCAGGAGCCCCTCCGGTTTATGGCATAAAGTCCTTGGCTCCAGGGTTCACCCAGAAGGATGGAAACTCAGCCCTGCATGTGGGGCAGGACGAGGCCAGAAAGGCTTCCTGGGGGAGGAGAGCGTCCAGCCTGAGAGAAGAGACCAGCTGAGGGGCAGAGTTAGCAGCACAGGCTGAGGAGTTTACACTCCAGGGTCCTTTTCACACCCGGAGCTCCCAGCCCTGCCTTCCCTCAGGTCCAGGGCAGCCCAAGGCAGGGAGCCCCCTCCCCACCCCCAACGCTGGGACACCCTCCTGTAGGGGCTGCGTTCGGCGACAGGGTGAGCTGTGTCAGCACCGAGAGGAGGGAGTCCGAGGGCCTTGGGGACGCCTCTGAGGCCCGCAGGCCGTCACCAGGACTCCCCACCAGGGCACACGCATCTCAAATGCAACATGGTCACCACTGGCCGCACCACCGGCCCTCCCGCCTACACCTGTCAGTTCCTCACTCAATGCCCTTTCTCAGGAAGCCCAGCCCACAGCCTGAGCCAGCTTACAGGGCATCACCCTGCTCGTCCCTCTCCCTCGCACCCCTCATCTCATCTGGCACCAAGTCCTGCCAATCCTACTTCCAAAGGAGTCTCGGTCCAGGTCCTGAACCTTAGTCCCGGGTCTCCTCTAGGCCTCATGCCGGGCACAGCCCCACCTCTCCCTCTGCTGCCGGAGGATCCTCTGGGAAAGCAGACCTGACCTCGTCTCGCCCAGTAAAACCCCACCAACCCCACTGCCAACCAGGAAAGGCCAGCTGTTACCCCCGCCCCCTCCCTGAGGGGCAGCTGCCCTCCAGCAAAGCTGCTTGCCCTCTGCCATCCACTCCTCCGCCCAGCCTGTCCTCCCTTCCCTCAGCGACCCTGGCCGCCGGCTGGGCTTGCTCTGGGGCCTCAGGCGCCACCTGCTGCCGGAAGCCCTCTCTGACCGTTCTTGCCCCAGCAGCGCCGAGTTGCTGCAGTGTGCGGAGTCTCGGAGCCCAGATTTCACATTGTGTCCCATGTGGAGGGCACCTGGCAGCCCCACTGGCCCGGGCACCTGGTAGCCTCCCACCCCCATCCCAGGGCTCCTGGGTGGTCCACTTATCCGACGTCTCTCCTCCCTTTGCTCCTTCTTGCCCCCATGGCACCCTGCCCTAAACTCTCCTCCCTGGTTTCTCTCCCGGTCAAGGAGGTCAGGATCCTCTACATCAAAATCTGCTCTCTCATGAGACCCGAAGCGCCCTCACACTGACTCGAAAAGCCTGCCTCCCCTCAGGTCCGGGGCTGCCCCATAAGCAAGTTGTTTGGCTCTGGGGGCCGTTTGCTCTCTGAGCAAAGCTTTCGTGGCAGCCTGTCCTTTCTTATTCATGTCTGGGCCGGGCCTAGTCCAGGATCTGTGGACTGAGTGCTCTGGCTGCAGGGCTGACCTTCCTTTCTCTGCATCCCGAGGCTTCTGGCCAGGCCAAGTGCCGCCTGCATTGCTCACATCAGCCACAAGGTGGCACCCAAGCACCACGTCGGGCAGAGGCTTCCTGGGGTCAGGCCTGTGCTGGAGCGACCGTGCCTGGGGAAAGGGGCAGCCTGTGCCTGGCTTGGCTACTTAGTTTGAGGCTCCTCCACCGTGGACATCCCTGGTGTGGCCCCCACTCCCTCTCGGACTGTGAGCCTGAGTCAGTCAGAACATGCTGGTGTCAGGGCAGGAGACCCGGCTCTGTGTGGTCCTGGCAAGTTGCTTCCTCTCTTCGAGCCTCAGTGTGCTCTTCTGAAAAATGGGCATGACAACACCAGCCCCATTTTCATTCACTCATTCAGTCAGCACATGTTACTGAGCACCAGCTGGCTAGGTGTGGTACACAGCTGTGAACAAACAGAGCCTCACAGGGACGTTGTGAGGATCAAACGAGGTAACGTCTGTACCTTATTTAGCAGTTTCTAACACAGTCTATAAATATTAGACTCTCCCTCCAATAGTCACAACAATCCTATGTGGTTGGACTGAGTATTACCCCAGTTGTATGGACGACGAAACAGGTAAAGGCCACACCCTGGCCAAGGCCAGGCTGCCAGGAAGTGGCAGAGCTGGGACTTGAACTTGGGCTGTCTGATTCTACTCCCCATTGCTGCTGTTCCCACACTTAACTCCTGCGTGTCTCCTCTGAGCCCCCTCCAAATCTTCCCCAGAGGATCTTGGACCAACCTGGTTCACTTCCTCAGACCCCATCCAGACCCTCAGCCTCTGCCCTCTCCAGAGTCCCCGATTCCTCCTGCAGGTGTGGGATTCTCTGGCCAGGTGGTTACCAATGATTCAGGGGCCCTAAGAAGGTCCCAGACCCAGCTCCCTTCTGCCACAGCTTAGGCCAGGCCTGCCAGGGAACAGAGGCCAGAGCTGACTGGCCCCGGCCCATAATGATCGCCCATCACTACTGAGCTCAGACCATCTCTAAGGGGCAGAGACTTTCTCTCTCAGAGAGATTGTGGGGCCCCATCTGATTGGAAGGGGGCTGTGGCCTTGAAGCTGTGTGTCTATAGCAAGCTCTCTGTTTCAGGGGCAAAGCAAGCCAAAGAGAGAGGGTCCTGGAGCTCACAGTTTACACGTCTCAGCAGGGAGAGGTGGGAGGCATGTACCCCCACTCCCTCCGCATGCCCCTGGGCGTGTGTCCTTTCTGCATGTATTTTGAGCATCTCCCGTCTTCTTACTGACTCCCGGTCGTGAGTTCCCTGGGAAGAGTTAGGGCCTGGGTCTCCTCTCACGCCGGCCGGGGCATGCGCCCCAGCGTGTGTCAGTGAGGCTGCAGTGAGTGACTGAGCTGGGAGGCTGAGGAAGGCTGTGGAGCATTCCCAGGGCTTGGCCACCACCAGCTGGGTGACCTTGGCAATGACCTGCGGCCCCAGATTCTCAGCTTCCGTGTCTGTGACATGGTAGGGATGTTTCTTATGCTCTGGAATAGCAGGCCACACTTGTCTGCCTTGTCACACGTGGTTCTCGCCATCACCCTGGGGGGCAGATATTGCTCTAGTATTTAATCAACCAGCCACCTGGGCTTGGAGGGCTTGGGGCATCTCAGACGGACCCTGCCCTGTCCTTCCCCCCACTGCTCAGAAGGGCTTCTAGCCAACACGGGAAACTCCAGGGCCTGCTACGGAGCCTGGCAGGGGCTAGGGAGCCAACGTATTTTTTGAATTGCTAGCTTTTTTGTCCCACAAGCTGTAAGAGTGTATTAACCACAGTCATTTAGTGGACATTTACTCTGAGCCAGGACTAGCGTAGGCATTTTATTTTTTATTTACTTATTTAAAAAAAATTTTTTTCTGTTGATTTCAGAGATGAAGGAAGAGAGAGAAACATCAATGATGAGAGAGAATCATTGATCAGCTACCTACTGGGTATTGAGCCACAACACAGGCATGTGCCCTTGACCGGAATCAAACCTGGGACTCTTCGGTCTGCAGGCCAACACTCTATCCACTGAGCCAAACCAGCCAGGGCTAGGGTATGCATTTTAGATACACCGTGTTTAACCTCACAACCTCAGGAAATGGATATGATAACATCCCCAATTCACAGATGAAGAAACAGACTCAGTGAGGTTAAATAATGTGCATGACTCAACACAGCTGGTTAAGTGGCAGGGCTGGAGCCCAAATCAGTCTCATGTCAAAGCTAATATTCTCTGCAGGGAAAGGTGGTAGGAGGTGGATGAGCTTCGGGCCTCTGTGCCTCAGTTTCCTCATCAATGAAGTGGGGGTAGGGACTGTCCCTCTTGGGACTTCTCTGAAGAGTAAACGGGCTGATGCAGAGAAGACGCTGAGGTCTGCAGTGATAATCATTTGTTTATCCTTTATCGCCATCGTCATCTTTGCATCACCCTCCCTCCTGTGGCTGCTGAGAGTGGGAAATGGGCTAAAGGGGGTGGGGGCGGGGGAGGCTCTGTGAACTTCCCTGGACGCCCATGGTCAGGACTTTTCCCCTTCAGGGATGTGGTGCTCGGCCCAGGAACGCCCAGGCCCTGTTCCCTGGGTGTGGAGGGGCTGCGGTCCCAGCAGGTGTCCCGGGATGGGGTGGGGAGCGGAGGGTAGAGCTGGGCCTCCCTCTGCAGGTTGAGGGCACTGGCAGGCTCTGGGGAGCCGAGAGGTGCCTCAGACCTCAGCTGTGGCTGAGGGTTACGCCAGCCCCAGCGGGGACAGCAGCGTGTGGCTGGTGCCCCTGGGCTTGGGCAACGCGGAGAAACCTGGGCGCTGACGGGGCAACACCGGCGCCCCGAGGGCTGGGGAAATGGGGCCCCTGCGGAGAAAGTTGTGGCCGTGGGAGGAAGTTTGGAGGTTCAAACTTTTCTCGCTCTGAGCCCATCCCCGAGGCCGGCTGAGTGATTTGCCACCAATTAGGCCGTCATGGGCTGGACCTCAGTGGCTCTGAGGCTCCCGGGGGGACGAGGGCTCAGCAGGACTCCTGGGGCCCAATTACAGCGCCCGGCCCGGCACGGGGTCCAGCTGCGCCCGAGCCCGCGGAGAGCCGCCGGCCCCAGGTGCGACTTGGCTCGCCCGGCCAAACTTTTAATGAGTGGAAATGGCGACCCCCCCCCCCCCCCCCCCCCCGACTGTGGCCCAGGCGTGCCATCTGGGTCCTGCTGGCTCCCGCCTTAAAGAGCCAGAGCACCTTTTAGCCGATGACTTGCTATAGTTTCAATTGATCAGCCAACAACAGACAGGTCATGTGGGGTCTAGACACTGAGCCGCCGTGTGACCCTGGGCCTTCTCTCTCAGGGCCGACAATCACAGGGTTGGGGGGCGGCCCAGGTGAGGTGATGCCCACTGCAAAGTGCCGGCTGCTTGTGAATGGTCATGGTTGCCCTTAATTATTGTGTCACAGCAGCCTAGCCGGGGCCTGGCCCCTGGCCCCTACTCTTGGCTGAACTAGAGCCAGCTCTGACTCAGGTGCTCACAGAGGCAGCAGTGGGCCCCTCCCCGCTCTGCTGGCCCCTGGCTGGCCCCACCTGTTTCTAGGTCTTTCTTGGCCCAACCTCCCTTTCCCTCCCCCCTCTCCACCTCCTGGGTCTGCGGGCAGGAACCACCAAGACTGCCAGGGCCCTGCTATTATCAAGTCCAATCCTTACTTCACAGATGGGGAAACGGAGGCCTGGGAGGAGCAGACCCTGAACCGGATCCCCTCCTTTTCTGGAACTTTGTAACAATAAACTTTTGTGCACACGTAGGGCTCTTAGGATCTTTTGGCCTCAGTAACCCTGCGAGGGTAGGGAGGCGGCCATCTGTTCACCTCATTTGCTGTGGCGAGGCTGGCAGGCTCCAAGGCCGGCCGGGCTGCGTTCAGATGCCGTATCTGTTACTTACCAAGCACATCCCTGTGCCTCAGTTTCCTCAAATGGCACTTACCTCATAACGGTAGTACCTCCCTTATATATTTGTAGCATTAAATGAGTTAGAATCCCCCTGATCGGTTTGGCTCAGTGGATAGAGCGTCGGCCTGCGGACTGAGGGGTCCCGGGTTCGATTCTGGTCAAGGGCATGTACCTTGGTTGCGGGCACATCCCCAGTGGGGGGTGTGCAGGAGGCAGCTGATGGATGTTTCTCTCTCATCAATGTTTCTGACTCTATCCCTCTCCCTTCCTCTCTGTAAAAAAAATCAATAAAATATATTTTTAAAAAATGAGTTAGAACCCATGTAAAATGTTTGGAACAACTGGGTATAGTACACAGTGGACTCTGCATATTAATATTAGCTGTATTTCTTGTTCTCATTCTATCATCTATTCAGCAAACATGAATTGGGCTCCCACTATGTGTGAGCTTGGTGTGCTAGGCCCTGGGGATAGAGCAGCGAACAAGACCCACCTTTGGAGCTCCATGTTGTGGGGGAGACAGACACACATAGTCATGATTTCAAGACGGGGGGTGTGGCAGGCTGAGGCGGGGATAAACCAGGGATACAGCAGGGGGGCCCTGTCCTGCCTGGGGGTGGAGGGAGGCAGAGCCAGTGAAGGCTTCCCAGAGGAGGTGGGGGATGGGGGGGTGGAGGGGAGGTGTTGGGCCATACTTTATTGAGGGCCCAAGATGGGTTGGGCCCTGTGCTAAGTGCTTGATACCCCTTATTACAGTCCATCCTCACACAGGCCTGTGAGGTAGGTTACACTCTCTGTTCACTGAAGAGCAAACTGATGGTTAAGTTACTTGTCTAAGGTCACCCAGTCAGTAAATAGCAGGGCTGGGGTCCAATCCAGCGTCGTCTAACCCCAGATCTTGTGCCCTCTCTTCTCCCCTGAGGGTGCTTGTGGCAGTGCTTACACCGGGCAGAGGGTATCGTCAGGATGGGGGGCGGCGGCCCCAGGTGGAGAAGAGCTGCTCTCGGGGAATTCGAGGATTGTTGCCAAGGGCCCGGATCCAGGGATCGCCCTCCTCCTCAGGCAGAGGGGCAGAGTGTACACTGGGCACCAGCATAGGCCCTGCCCCCGGGCTGTCCGTGTTCCAATCCACTTACCATCAGTGTGATCTAGATGTGATCAGTCTTTCTGTACCTTAGTCTCCTCTTCTGTGAAATGGAGATAATGGGTCCAGCAAGTACTTCTAGGACTTTTAAATGCTTCTGTCTAAGAATTTTACATCTATTACTCATTTAATCATCATGATCTTCTGTCATTTTTTTTTTCAGGTGGGGGTAACACCTGAATAGCTGTTGTAAGGTATAAATTAGTTAATACACACATAGCACTCAGAATGGTGGGTGGCACGAGAGAGGTGCTCTGGAAATGTTAGTCATTCTTCAGCACTACAGTGGCCAGAAGGCCGTGGAGAGGATCCATAAAAAAATAACGAAGAACATGATGATGACAACAATAGCAATAATAAAAAACTATGCCTTTATAATTCTTAGGCTCTGTTCAGCTTATAGGGGGACTGCCGCATCGTTCTTTCATTTGAGACTAAGGAGGAAAGTGTGTCCCAACATGTATTTTGTAGAACAAAGTTCCACACTAATAACAGTGTCTTTTAAAAAAAGAGATTCCCTTTTCAAGCAAGTTTGGAAAACACCGAATTAAACCAAAGTAAACAGTTTTCTGAGAGACTCTAACTGGCTTAAATGCAGTCGGCCTCCGCAAAGCAGAGGGGGACACAATATCCAGTGCTTCCCCAAACCACTGGGCCAGGAATCCCTTGTTCCGAGGAGCATCTGTGTGGGTTGTGACCCTTGGAAGACACTTAGGAAAACTCTGGAGTAAAGAGCTTTGGCAAGTCACCTGATCCTGGGACTCAGTTTTCCCATCTGTAAAATGGGCATAATGGTGCCCACATGACAAGTCCTCTCAGTGTTACATGAGGACTACATGAGACTGACTGGTGTAATAACGCGCTCAGCATAATTCCTGGCAAAGGGTACATGGGCAGTACACCGGCGATGATTATCCACACGACCACCCTCTTATCATCCCCCTCCAGACAGCGGAGCTCAGAGGGGTGAGCAGGTGGCTTCCAGGCTCCCTCACTTTTATGAGTCGCTGCAGGGCACCCACACAGCCGGCCGAGAGGGGCAGGAGCCCTCTGGTCACTGAGGCCGCAGGTCCACTCGCACTGGGGGTGGGCAAGGGAGAGACCCCTCCGACCCAGCGCGGCTCTTAGGGCAGCTTTGCGGCGGGGCAGGGGCGGGGGAAGGAGCTCCCTGTGTAAAGCCAGGCGGCTGTGACTCGGGCGGCGGGAGGCGGGAGAGGGGCGGCCGCGGGGCCAGGCCAGTCCTGCAGCGGCGGCGGCGCGCACCCGGTTGCCATGGCCGGGCCTCCAGCCTCCGCGCCCTCGCGGGGCTCGTTAGCTTGGCCGGGCCTGCCGCCGTCGACACGGCCCCGGGGAGCCCGGCGACTTCGCCGACAGCGGCTCCGCCAGGCGCTGACGAGGCCCCGGGGAGGCGGGCGGCCTCGTGGGCCGCCGGGTAGACAGCGCGCTGGCGAGCGCAGGGCTCGGGACCGGCGCCGGGACTGAGAGCTCCCGAGGCAGGAGCGCTGCCGGCCCGCGGCCGCGCGGGGGCGCCCGAGTCCACGGCATGAGCCGGCCGGGCGGGCAGCCTGGATCCAGCTGGCCCTTGGCCTGGCTCTGAGCGGCCTGGGTGGTGCCATCAGGGAGCCTGGTGGGTCCTGGGCAGAGGGCTGCCCTGCGGGGTCAGGCACCCGTCCTGCTTCTTGCTCACTCAGCTGCCTTCAGAGCAACATGGAAGGATTGAAGTCACGGTCCCAGCTGGTAGAAGGCCTCATGTGAAGACTTTTGGATGCCTGATTTACATTTTCCCACTTTCTTGTTTGGCCACAGTCTGTTTTTCGCAATGAGCATTTTCTGTTCTAGCCTTCAGCCCAGTTCATCTTTCTCCTCCCTGAGCTTGCACTTGTCAGCCATATCAGTGTGGCCTGGCCCTGGGCCTCAGGCTGAGCATCAGCTCTCCCAGCAGCTCAACTTTCTGGAAAAAAGGGCGCCAGGTCTCCCAGGAGGGTGAGCTCAGGGTTTACTAGGCCAGGGCGGTGCTGTGCTGCTCTGTTTGGAGTCAGGCGTCCAAGGTGGACCTAGCGCTGGCTGTCTTTCCTTTTTGTTGTGTCATTATCCCCGAGGTCCAGGTAGCTATAAAGCTACCTTCTGCAAAGGGCTCTGTCCTGCTACCCAAGTCCTCACCTCCTTAACCCGAGCTGCCTTCACTGCTGGATCGCATCGCAGTGATGACGACGACTTCCTCGCAGTGTGACACCCGCACTGCCTGTTACTCCACCCGTTACTCCCCCTGCCGATTTGGCTGCTATGTAGGAAAAGTCAAGAAGTCAGTTTAAAAAAAAATTCTGTATTGTCAGAAGTATTACATATGTCCCCCTTTCCCCCCATTTCCCCCTTGCAGACCGCCCCCGCCCCAGGCCTTCAGCACCCTATTGTCTGTGTCCATGGGTTATGCATAAAGGCATGCAAGGTCTTTGGTTGATTACCTAAGAATCAGGTTTTGGCTAAAAATGAAATTTGGCCAAGAAGTTACTTCTTCTGGCTCTTCAAAATCCTATGACTTATAGAGTGTTTTCCATTTCCCTTTCAAATGACCCTGTTGGACCTTCAGGTCTGCCCCAGACGAGCCTCTCTTTAGCCTGTATTGCTTCCCAAGGGGGCAAGTTGGCCGAATGCTTTTCGGGAACCCGCAGTTGGCAGGAGCTGAGAAGACAGGGAGGAGGGTTCCTCCTGGGTCTGCAGGCTGTGCTCCCACCTGGGCTACAGGGAAACACCCAGGGGTCAGAGGCTGGCTCTCTGCTCAGTCACTAGCTCACCGGGGCCTTGGATTTAGGTCAGTTCTTCGTCCTTATCACCACTTTGGGTGGAATAAAAAGTTTTTAAATAGTTTACTTAGAAAGTATCAGAGTGTAAACAAACTGTACCAGGTTGATTTTCTTTTAATAACTAAAGACTCATGATGCAAAGACTCATGATAATGCCACTCACGAGGATTGTGCCTCTGCAGAAAGTTGGGATTTCCTGTAAGGCAGGGGCTGCCTGAGACCCTGCTCTGTTGTCATTGGCCACACACAGCTGAAGTGGTCTGTTTTGTGGAAGAAAGGGGCCACATGTTAACCGGACAAGCTCAGGGAAGGCCTGCATGGCAGTCCTGCAGACTAAAAGTGCCGGGACCTGCTCAGCGGGTTTCAGGATGACCTGTAGGAGGGCCTATGTACGATGAAGATACTGCACAAGAAATATGAATTTTTTGCCCTAACTGGTTTGGCTCAGTGGCTAGAGCGTCAGCCTACGGACTCAAGGGTCCCAGGTTCGATTCCGGTCAAGGGCATGTACCTTGGTTGCGGGCACATCCCCAGTGGGGAGTGTGCAGGAGGCGGCTGATCGATGTTTCTCTCTCATCGATGTTTCTGGCTCTCTATCCCTCTCCCTTCCTCTCTGTGAAAAATCAATAACATATATTTAAAAAAAATAAGAAATATGAATTTTTAAGGCATGGGAGGCCAGGTGGAACCTCTTGCAAGGAGAGGAACTCCGGGAGTCTGGGTCCTGCCTGCTTTTTTTTCAGTTTGGTTACACATTTGCCCTTTAGCAATTCATGCAGGCAGAGCAGATAGAATCAAAGCTCTGTAAGTTAAGTAAAGCTCAGTAAAGCTTATTAAACAAGGTAAAGATGATCAGGTCAGGAAATCGCCTCGAGCCATCACAATCACAACAGGAGCAATCTAACCTGAGATCAAGGTCCATTGGCCTTCCAATGTCTCTTTTGCATTTCATGCTAATGCTGCTATGGGTAGTCTCCAGCTTAAAAGACCTACCAAAGACCTAAAGCAGGAGTGGGCAACCTTTTTGTGAGTGTGTGCCAAAACCAGCAAAATCTCTGACTCAAAATCCTTCTTCGTGCCAACCCTAATTTTTTGAGAGCATGTTATGCCTAATTGATGTCTCTTAAGATGTACGTATGTGAAGAACCTTGAAGAAATAATAAGATGCATTCGAGCGGCCGAAACCGGTTTGGCTCAGTGGATAGAGCGTCGGCCTGCGGACTGAAGGGTCCCGGGTTCGATTCCGGTCAAGGGCATGTACCTGGGTTGCGGGCACATCCCCAGTGGGAGATGTGCAGGAGGCAGCTGATCGGTGTTTCTCTCTCATCGATGTTTCTAACTCTCCTTCTCTCTCCCTTCCTCTCTGTAAAAAATCAATAAAATATATTTTTTTAAAAAAACACATTATATGATGATGAAAAATACATTTTTTAAAAAATATATTTTATTGATTTTTTTTTTTTTGAAATATATTTTATTGATATTTTACAGAGAGGAAGGGAGAGGGATAGAGAGTTAGAAACATCGATGAGAGAGAAATATCGATCAGCTGCCTCCTGCACACCTCCTACTAGAGATGTGCCCGCAACCAAGGTACATGCCCTTGGCCGGAATCGAACCTGGGACCTTTCAGTCCGCAGACCGACGCTCTTTTCACTGAGCCAAACCGGTTAGGGCTTTTATTGATTTTTTACAGAGAGGAAGGGAGAGAGACAGAGAGTCAGAAACATCGATGAGAGAGAAACACCGATCAGCTGCCTCCTGCACATCTCCCACTGGAGACGTGCCCGCAACCCAGGTACATGCCCTTGACCGGAATCGAACCCGGGACCTTTCAGTCCGCAGGCCGACGCTCTATCCACTGAGCCAAACCAGTTTCGGCCATGTATTTTTTAATGTAAACATGTACACTGATAGTCCAACAGAAAACTTTATGACTCCGTTTGATATTATCAGTGGGATTTTGCTGCTGCATCACTGATGACAAAGATTTTACATCAGGTTTGTATTTTGTGACCTTCAGAGATATGCACGAGCTACTACTTTCATCCGTCAGGCTACTCCTATTTCGAGACTTAACAAAATTCATCACTGAGTGTTGGGGTCCAGCCCCAGCAGGTCCAGGGGTCCCCAAAGGTGTGGACGGAGTCAGCAAAGTAGGAAGGACTCGGAGGCAGCGTTCAGGTGATCATCATAGCCAGGTTCTCTCTCTCTTTCTCTCTCTTGCAAGTAGAAGAGAGACATGACTTTATTAGAAAAATTTAGAAAGCAAACAAAAACTGAAGTGATGAGTTGGTCCTCAACGGATGCCTTGATGGATAAGGCTGCTTTTGGTTGCACTAGCCTTTTCCTGCTCCCGCCTCCGTGCAGGGTCCAACTCAAAGCAGCGCCGCATGCATAGGGTCTCATCTGCTGCTGCTGATGCCACCGTGGCCCCATCTGGACTCACGGCCAAACGTAGGACCCTGGCTGTGTGACCTTTGAGCTCAGTCACCTTGACCATGGTTGGGTACTTCCAAATAACCAGCTAATTCTGGGCAAAGCCATGACCTGAGATAAGTTCCTTGTCGTGGGAAGACCAGAGGGTGGAGACACCTGGGAGTGGGCATCCACAGCATTCAGACAGGCCCCAGAGCAGATGTTCCAGATGCGAATGTGCCGATCACTGGTGTCCCCTCCAGTTGCCAGTATATTGGACTGCCAGGGACACCAAGCTACAGCCTTGACAGCCCCTTGATGCTGGGTGAATGTCTGCAGGGGAACCAGCCCGCCTCTAAAGCAGCACGAGGCCACACATTGACCAAGTTATCATTGCCGCCACTGGCCAAATGTCGTCCATCTGGGGACCAGCGCAGCCCACACACTTCCTGGCTGTGACCACTCAGTGTGGCCACATGGTGTTGTGCTACCCGGACATCATGGTGATGGATGTGACCAGAGCGTGAGCCACTGGACAGTATGTAGCTATTCCAACACAGGGAGCCCACTCGGGCAGAATGACTGGCCATGTTCCAAAGCCGCTTCTGCTGCTGCACATCCCATAGCTGAACCTCAGTGCTGCTGGTGCCCACAGCCAGGTAATTGCCCTCTCTGATCCAGGACACAGAAGAAGCATAGTCTCCAGGCTGCTCCACCTGCAGCAGCTGCAGGACGTCGCCAGTGCTAGCGCTCCACAAGTACACACTGTGGTCCAATGCCACGGCCAGCACATTCCCTGAGCTCCACTCCACCAGGTTCAGGTAATAGTCGTTGCGAATTTCAGGGGCATCCAGGATCCGGTCCGGCAGGGAAGGGATGTAACGGCAGGTCCTCTTGCTGGAGCCAGGCATGGCCTTCTGGCTGTAGAGGACTTTCAGTCTGTTCTCGTAACCCTCTGGAACTTTTTGTGGTTTCCCGCTGAGCCGAAGGATCCTGGCTTCCTCCACGTCAAAACCGTTCCGGTTCAAAGCCCAGGCTTTCTGACGTTCCTTCTTGGTGGGCGTCTGGCTGTTTTCCGAACGGTTCTCCTTACTCAGGAGGAAACTGGCCACCTCCATCTGGGTCGCACTGCGATGGGGGATATAGCGGTCCCCGCCAGGTTTGCTTGGGATGGTCTGAATCTTGGAGCCAGATTTGCCTAGGGTGGAGAGGGATGCAGACAGTCCCACTTGCCTCCCGAGGGAGGGGACCCGCAGGCCGCTGTCAGCCGTGCCCTGCCGCACCCACTGACCCGGAGTGCGGCCCAGGGTCCTGCCGGGGGCATGGGACCGATTGGCTGCCTGCATGGGTGAGGGGGCGGGCCCGAGGGTTCCTTAGCTTTGTGCAGCCAGTGTGAGGGGGGCGCATTGGCGATGGGGGTGTCCAGCTGCAGCAGAGAGTGCAGGTCGCTGTCGAACATGAACTGTGCCATGGGAGTGAAGCGTCTGCAGGGAAAAGGTGTCCCCCGAGCCCTGTCTGGAATGTTGGGGTCCAACACTAACAGGTCCAGGGGTTCCCAAAGGTGTGGATGGAGTCGACGTAGAAGGAACGACACTGAGACAGGGTTCAGTTGATCAGCAGCCTAGCCAGGTTCTCTAGCCAGGATCTCCAGCCAAGTTCTGTGTCTTATTGTCTTGTTACATCTGTATTTATACCAGTTGATTTTAATCCTATCAATCTCTATTCCAAAGGTTAGGGCGTTTCTTATCTCCATTCCAGGGAGTAAAGATTATGTTGCGTAAGCATGATTGTTTGTAGTTAAAGTGACTACCCGCCTGGCACTTAGTTAAGGGGTTTTATCCCCTCCCTAATTTCAGGGAAAAATCCCTACCTGGGGAAACAACCTTTCTCGGAGAGGTGGCCTTGGTTAAAACATATAGCGCCAAGAAGGGGAGCAAACATATTAAGAACCGTATGCCATATACGCCAGGTCCCTTGAAACATGCTGTGCAGATGTTTCTTCCCTGCAGCGACTGTGTCAAGCAGCAAGGGTGGACCTGCTTCCGGTAACTGAGAACAAAGATTCACAAGCGTATGTGGGTGAAACCAAAACACTGGTCGGATCTAGGAAGGCAGGGAGAGTTAAGGCAGAGGCGTAGAAATTGCTCTTCCCCTGCTCTTCCGGTCCCTGGTGCTTCGGGAGCCGCGGGCTTCTGTGCAGAGATGGCCAAGTCCAAGAACCACACCACGCACAACCAGTCGCGAAAATGGCACAGAAACGGCATCAAGAAACCCTGGTCACAAAGATACGAATCTCTTAAGGGGGTAGACCCCAAGTTCCTAAGGAACATGCGCTTTGCCAAGAAGCACAACAAGAAGGGCCTGAAGAAGATGCAGGCCAACAACGCCAAGGCCATGAACACACGCGCTGAGGCCATCAAGGCCCTGGTCAAGCCCAAGGAGCCCAGGCCCAATATCCCAAAGGGCTGCAGCCGCAAACTCAGTCGACTTGCCTACGTCGCTCGCCCCAAGCTTGGGAAACGTGCTCGTGCCGCATTGCCAAGGGGCTCGGGCTCTGCCGGCCAAAGGCCAAGGCCAAGGCGGAAACCAAGCCCCAGGCTGCGGGTGCGGCTGCAGCTCAGGCTCCCAAAGGTGCCCAGCCCCTCACGAAGACTCCACAGTAGAGGCCTCTGTCTGCCGACGTGAGGACAGAAGGACTGGTGGGCCCCCTGGGCTGCTGTCTGTGTGGCGCTGGTGTCTTCCTGTGCTGTTTGTACAAATAAACCTGCAGCAGGATCTGTCAAAAAGAAATAGCTCTTCCCCTCTCTCATCAATCCATGTCTATGGTCTTTAAGATAACTTGTTATGCAAAATTATTTATTTATCTAAGATGCACCTACACTGAATTTATCTGAAAAATAAAAAAGTCGATATTAAGAAAAAATTGTAAATGTAAGATTATAAGAGAGGGTTTCACGTGCCAGCAAAAATTACTGGCGTGCCATGTTTGGCACATGTGCCCGGGGTTGCCCACCCCTGACCTAAAGTAATCACCAAGAATGGTCTGAAATTAAAACTTTAACTAAAAGCAGTTATGGTGGGGCCCTAGCTGGTTTGGCTCAGTGGACAGAGCATTAGCCTGATTACTGAAGGGTTCCAGGTTCGATTCCGGTCAAGGGCACATGCTCGGATTGCGGGTTCCGTCTCCAATTGGGGGCGTGCAGGAGGCAGCCCATCAATGATTCTTTTTAATCATTGATGTTTCTATCTCTCTATCCCTCTCCCTTCCTCTCTGAAATCAAAAAAAATATATTTTAAAAATAATAATAAAATAAAAGCAGTTATGGTGGGTAATCACCTCCTAGGCCGGTATCTTCCCTGACAATGTCAACCTTTACCTTAACTGAGCCTATTGTCTTTTTTTTTCATTTACATAACATATCGTTGAAATGTCAAGGTAACTTGTAACTTCTCTTTTTTCGAGACCTCTCAGAGCACAACCAAATGCCTTGGGTGGCAGGACAGGTACCACAAATCCCTTCATTGTTGTTATCATGTTACTTGTTGACTGTTCACTATCCGGTACTCACCTAAGTAAAAGAAGTATGTCTATCATTTTCTTTTTATCCAATCCCAGAGGTTTCCCTGCATTGCCTTCTCCTGCCTCTCTAATCTATCACCAATGGATTTCATGTAACCCACTTGTGTCTCCTCCTTTGATTGTAATGTATAAGGCAAGGTGTAAACTGCCATTCTCTGGAGCATTATCCCAATCCGTTGAGATTATGCTTCCTGGCAGTTGCTAACAGTTTAGCTCAAATAAACTCACAAAAATTCTTTTCAGGTTTGAATGCTTTTACTTCAACAGTTTCTAAGATTCTTACCACCAGTTTCTTTGTGCCAAATGACTAGAGCCCCTGACCATGAGAGGAGGGGTGAAGAGTGTTGGACACAGAGGGGCTCTTATGAGAAGTAACTTGATGGCAAAGAACATACAGGTGTTGGCAGCAGCGGGAATGGCGCCAGGTGTTTGGTGGGGTCAGACCGGACCTGGGTTCAGCAACCTTGGTACTTGAGTTCTGGCTAGGAAAGAATTCAGAGCCAAGACCCAGACTATAAGAGAACATTTACTTAGAAAATCACAGAGGTAGAAGTCATTCATAGAAGAAATGGGCTTAGGAAACATGTTATAGAGGCAAAGAAAGGGCCCTTGGAGCTCAGAAGTGAGGAAGGTCAAGGTGACTGGCCAGGGGACATAGGCGAGTTGGAATGGGGAAGGAAAGGTGAGGGCATGCTCCTGGGATGGAGAGCTCACTAGGTCTTGGGTCCTAAGAGTTTTAAGGGTTGAGATTTTAGGAGAGGTCCCAGGGGAAGATCTCAGTAGAATTTTCAGCAGCTCTCCAGGTGTGTCCTTTCAGGGTCAGGGTCTCCACAGATTGATTGGTTGCACCAGGGCAGGGGGTAGTCAATGAAGCTGGTCCTGAGGCAGCCATGGTGCTGTCTGCCACATTTTGCTGCTTTTCTGGGCCTGAAGCTGAAATACAATTGAGGCCTAGATGTTATCCTAGGGGCAAAAGGTCAGGAGGTCATCATCCTTGCTCTGCTCATGTCTGTTTAACTGCCTACCACACAGGAACCTACCTTAAGGGAACCTAGTACTAGGCAGCCTACGGCCTCGGGCCGGATCCGGCCCATTCGGCTGTTCTACCCGGCCCGCGGAGCCGAAAGAGCGGAGGGTTCTCTTGCTCTCCCCTCCGCTCCTTCACCAGCAGCAGTGTTAACATGGCAACGTCGGGAAACACGGCCGCAGCTCCTTCTTCTGAGTCCAGTTTAAGAACCCATTGTGGCGGAGAACCAAGATGGCGGCATAGGTTAACGCCGGAGTTTGCTGCTTTGAACAACTACTTCAAAAGTGAAACTAAAAGACGGAAGGGACATCACCCAGAACCACAGGAACGCTGGCTGAGTGGAAGTCCTACAACTAGGAGGAAAGAGAAACGCATACGGACACTCAGAGGAGGCGCAGTGCTGAAGTCAAATTCTGAGGTGCGGAGTGCGTGGAGCGGGCTGGCGGCGGAGGGCGCGGTTGGCGTTTTCGATCGGGAGGGAGTCGCAGACTCTGAGCTCCAGATCCGGGCGAGTCTTTAGGGACCCAGACTCAAACGGGAGAAGCGGGACTGTCTGGCTTTGGTCAGAGCGAGTGCAGCTTTCTCTCCGAGCTTTGCAGTGGGTGCTGGGACTCAGAGAGGCAGAGCCCCTGGAGACTGGACTGAGAGCCGCCATAACTGCTCTCTCCGGCCCGCCCTGTTGATCCTGTGCGACCTGCCCCGCCCAAGCCCTGCACAGAGGCATTTGCCGGATAGCCTCAGGCAAAGGCTAGATTAGCACCTCCCTAGAGGACAGAAGTTCTCTCACTGCAGACACAGCTGATTCTCATAGCCACTTGGCCTGGAGGTCAAACCCTCCCTGGTATTAGCTACAACAATCAAGGATTAACTATAAGACTGCGCACAAAGACCACTAGGGGGTGCACCAAGGAAGCATAACAAAATGCGGAGACAAAGAAACAGGACAAAATTGTCAATGGAAGATATAGAGTTCAGAACCACACTTTTAAGGTCTCTCAAGAACTGTTTAGAAGCCGCCGATAAACTTAATGAGATCTACAAGAAAACTAATGAGACCCTCGATGTTATATTGGGGAACCAACTAGAAATTAAGCATACACGGACTGAAATAACGAATATTATACAGACTCCCGACAGCAGACCAGAGGAGCGCAAGAATCAAGTCAATGATTTGAAATGCGAGGAAGCAAAAAACACCCAACCGGAAAAGCAAAATGAAAAAAGAATCCAAAAATGCGAGGATAGTGTAAGGAGCCTCTGGGACAGCTTCAAGCGTACCAACATCAGAATTATAGGGGTGCCAGAAGATGAGAGAGAGCAAGATATTGAAAACCTATTTGAAGAAATAATGACAGAAAACTTCCCCCACCTGGTGAAAGAAATGGACTTACAGGTCCAAGAAGCGCGGAGAACCCCAAACAAAAGGAATCCAAAGAGGACCACACCAAGACACATCATAATTAAAATGCCGAGAGCAAAAGATAAAGAGAGAATCTTAAAAACAGCAAGAGAAAGAAACTCAGTTACCTACAAGGGAATACCCATACGACTGTCAGCTGATTTCTCAACAGAAACTTTGCAGGCCAGAAGGGAGTGGCAAGAAATATTCAAAGTGATGAATACCAAGAACCTACAACCAAGATTACTTTATCCAGCAAAGCTATCATTCAGAATTGAAGGTCAGATAAAGAGCTTCACAGATAAGGAAAAGCTAAAGGAGTTCATCACCACCAAACCAAGATTATATGAAATGCTGAAAGGTATCCTTTAAGAAGAGGAAGAGGAAGAAAAAGGTAAAGATACAAATTATGAACAACAAACATGCATCTATCAACAAGTGAATCTAAGAATCAAGTGAATAAATAATCTGATGAACAGAATGAACTGTTGATTATAATAGAATCAGGGACATAGAAAGGGAATGGACTGACTATTCTTGGGGGGGAAAGGGGTGTGGGAGATGCGGGAAGAGACTGGACAAAAATTGTGCACCTATGGATGAGGACAGTGGGTGGGGAGTGAGGGCGGAGGGTGGGGCGGGAACTGGGAGGAGGGGAGTTATGGGGGGGGAAAAGAGGAACAAATGTAATAATCTGAACAATAAAGATTTAAAAAAAAAAAAAAAAAAGAACCCATTGTGGCCCTCGAGTCAAAAACTTTGCCCACCCCTGTACTAAGGTTTGCTTATTTCCAAGGATGATGGTAAAAATATTGCCGAAACCGGTTTGGCTCAGTGGATAGAGCGTCGGCCTGCGGACTGAAGGGTCCCAGGTTCGATTCCGGTCAAGGGCATGTACCTGGGTTGTGGGCACATCCCCAGTGGGGGATGTGCAGGAGGCGGCTGATCGATGTTTCTCTCTCATCGATGTTTCTGACTCTCTATCTCTCTCCCTTCTTCTCTGTAAAAAATCAATAAAATATATTTTAAAAAAAATATTTAATAAGCAGGATGGCATGAATTCTAAGGACACTAGCATTGATGGTAGCGTGGCCTACTTTGTTGCAGAATCCTTTTTTTAAATATATTTTTTAAATCCTCACCCGAGGATATTTTTTTTTCCATTGCTTTTCAGAGAGAGTGGAAGGGAGGGAGGGGGAAAGAGGGGGAGAGAGAGAGAGAGAAACATCTGTGTGTAAGAGAGACACATTGAGTCCCACATGTGCCCCAACCAGGGTGGGAATCGTATTTCAACCCAGGTATATGCCCTTGACTGGGAATTGAACCTGAGACCTCTCAGTATGCTAGCTGATGCTCTAACCACTTAGCAACATAGGCCAGGGCACCAGTTCGAATCCCGGTCAGGGCACAAGCCTGGGTTGTGGGCTCTATCCCCAGTAGGAAGCATACAAGAGGTGGCTGATCAATAATTCTCTCTCATCATTGATGTTTCTATCTCTCTCCTGAGACCACCCCTAAGATTTCCACCTGCAAGAAGGAGATAAATACGCTCAGAACAAAGGACCCAGTGCATGCGCTCCCTCCAAGGGACGCACCCGTGCCAATCCCTTCCCCTTCTCCTTCCCCCACAGGCACATACACCCTAACTTCTAAGGGACGCCATGACACTTGCAACCAGGGGAGCAATGGGCAGCGGCAGCTCATCTTGGGCTAACCTCCTGAGCCTGTCTCCAAGGCCCCCTTTTCTCTGACTTCTCAGTGAGCCAACGCAGCCCAGCCTGGGCTCTCCTGTTGCTTCTTCTATGCTCTTCCTTGTTTCACTCTCCTAAGCATCTTTTTGCTGTGGTCAATAAATTCTTACTTGCTTTTCTACATTTTGAAATCTTTTCTCTTGATTGAAATCTTTCTCTCAAGAAGACAAGAACTGAGGTCTCCTCGGTAACAGAAGGACAAAGATTACATGGGGAAGTAGGCAAAAGGAATAACAACGGGTACAATGGCCACAGGCAATAGGGGGTGTGTGTGTGTCTGCCCACGTGCAAAGGGTGGGCACCTTCAGATCTCCATTGCTTCAGCAACAAGGTTGCTTATCTTTCCATGATGATAGGCGGTTCCCCTAAAAGGAGAATGAACGGACTGCATTCTGAGGTTAACTCCCATGTCCCCGCAGCGTAGAACTCCCAACCAGGTTAGAATGTGCTTTCTCTAATAAGAACAAAACAATCATGGTTAACAGAGCATGATTAATATTTCTTACTAGAGGCCCAGTGCACAAAAATTTGTGCACTCGGGGGGAGGGGGGTGGTCCCTCAGCCCGGCCTATGCCCTCTTGCAGTCTGGGACCTCTCGGAGGATGTCCACCTGCTGGCTTAGGCCCACTCCCTGGGGGATCGGGCCCAAGCTGGCAGTCAGACATCCCTCTGGCAGCACGGAAGCCCTCGGGGGATGTCCACTTGCCAGCGGGGAGCAGGTCTAAGCTGCAGTCGGACATCCTTAGTGCTGCTGAGGAGGCAGGAGAGGCTCCCACCACCACTGCTGTACTGGCAGCCGTCAGCCTGGCTTGTGGCTGAGCAGAGCTCCCCATGTGGGAGCGCACTGACCACCAGGGGCAGCTCCTGCATTGAGCATCTGCCCCCTGGTGGTCAGTGTGTGTCATAGTGACCAGTCATTCCCAGTCGTTCTGCTGTTAAGGTCAGTTTGCATATTACCCTTTTATTATATAGGATAGAGGCCTGGTGCATGGGTGGGGGCCAGCTGGTTTGCCCTGAAGAGTGTCCTGGATCTGGGTGGGGGTCCTGCTGGGGTTCCTGGCCAGCCTGGGTGAGGGGCTGATGGTGTTTGCAAGCTGGTCACACCTCCTTCAGGGTGGGGGTCCCCACTGGGGTGCCTGGCCAGTCTGGGTGAGGGGCTGAGGGCCATTTTCAGGCTGGCCAAGGCTCCCCCCCCACCCCACCCCCGGCGACAGAAGCTCCTAGCCTCTCCTTTTCTTCTTTTTTTTTTATTCTGGGATTTATTTACCTTCTATAATTGAAACTTTGTAGCCTGGGCAGGCGGGAGGGAAGCTTGGCTTCCTCCATCGCCAGGGGCAACCCATTCCTTGCTCCAGCTCCGTGGCCACAGCTGGCTGAAAGCAGGTATCTGGGATTTATTCACCTTCTATAATTGAAACTTTGTTGTTTTGAGTGGAACTCAGAGCTGGTTGCGGCAGCTGGGAAGCTTGGCTTCCTCCATCATTGGGGCAACCAAGCCTCCTGCTTGCTCCAGCTCTGTGGCTGCTGGCCACCATCTTGGTTGGGTTAATTTGCATATAGTGGCTCTAATTGGCTGGCAGGCGTGGCTTAAGGTGTAGCGAAGGTATGGTCAATTTGAATGTTTTTTTATTAGTGTAGATAATTATAGCAGGTCCCCACTATTCTATTTCTGCCCCTAAAAAACCCACAAAAATTCTCTACTGGTTTGAATGTTTCTTACGTTGACAGGCAATACCAGTTACTAAAATATTGAACACTGTGCCCTAACTGGGTTGGCTCAGTGACTAGAGCATCGGCCTGCAGAATGAAAGATCCCAGGTTCGATTCCGGTCAAGGGCATGTACCTTGGTTGTGGGCAACATCCCCAGTAGGGGGTGTGCAGGAGGCAGCTGGTCGATGTTTCTCTCTCATTGATGTTTCTCTCTATCCTTCCCCTTCCTCTCTGTAAAAAAATTGATAAAATATATATATTTAAAATATTGAACACTAGATGCCATTTGGAAATGGCTGGGCCCCCAAGCCCCCTGGGTGGGCACAATCAAGGGTTGGGCACCTGGCTCATTGGCCTGCACACTGTCAGCTCATCAGTGTCCTGCCCACCTCTGCCCCCTGCTCTCTATGTCCACTGGACCCTGTGGGAAGACAGTGTCCCAGGAAATGTACTGGCCTCTCAGATGCTGCTGAGGCCCCTGAGGCCGTGACTGCGGAGGGGCCACTTTGTGGGAACTTCTGCCTCCACTGCCACCGTCTGTCTCAGTTGTTAAATATTCGACAGGCACTCCTGGAAGGGGGAGGGCACAGCTGGGTGAGGAATCCTGCTCTGGGCTTTAGGTCTGTCACTGTAAGAAACGTTCAAACCTGCAGGGAATGTTTATGAGCTTATTTGAGCCAAACTGACAGCACTTGCCCGAACTAAAGCCTCAATAGATTGAGAAACTGCTCCACAGAACGGCAGTTTTAAACCTTATTGTATTCATTACAGTCCAAAGAGAATTCATGCCCAGCTGGCGTGGCTCAGTGGTTGAGCATCGACCTATGAACCAGAAGGTCACGGTTCAATTCCCGGTTAGGGCACACACAGGCTCGGCCCCCAGGGTGGGGCATGTCAATCAATGATTCTGTCTTATCATTGATGTTTCTATCTTTCTTTCCCTTCCTCTTTGAAATCAATAAAAAATATATTTAAAAAAAGAATTCATAAGTGGGTTACATGAAATTCATTGGTGATAGATTAGGGAATGTGAGAAAGCAAAGTGGTGGTGGTGGGGAACCTGTGGGATTGGATAAAAAGTAAAATGATAGACACATGTTTCTTTTACACAAGTGGGTGCAGGGAAGTTAAGAGTCAATAATTAACATGATAACAATAAGTGGATTTGTTGTCTCCACAGGGCCAATGCCTGTCTTGGAGGGGTCTGGAAAACAGAAATTACCCTGACATTCCAAAGGTAGGTTTTCATAGATGCAAGAAGACAATAGCCAGGCTCAGTTCAGGTAAAGATTAACCTTTGTCAGGGAAGGTACTGGCCTAGGATGTTACTGTCTGCCCTGATCTCTGCTTCTAGGTAGAAAGTTTTCATTTCAGACCCTCCTTTGTGGGTACTCCAGGTCTCTGAGTTTGTGAGGCCGCCAAGCAGGCCTCCCCTGAGCTTGTCAGGTTTAGTACGTGGCCCGTTTTCATCCACAGCCTGTCCACTGTGGGGCTCATGATCCTCAGCTGTGGTGAAGAGAGTTGTGGGTGCCAAACCCAGCCCACAGGGCTTCCTAGAGGCGCTGGTACCTCCTCCCCAGGCAGGGCCATCAGCTTGCCACTGCAGGGCACATTACCTACTCCCTCCTGCCATCCCGTCCTGCGCCCCGCTGCACTCCTGGGAGCTGAGTCCTGCTGGGAGCCAGTGCCTGCCAATGCTGGCAGCAATTTCTGCCTGTACCCTCTGTGGGGAGTTGGCAGGCTGAGTCCCTGCTTCCCCGGGCCACTTCCTGCCACTGCTAATCTCCTCCCAGTGGCCCGTTCCTGGCAATGAGCCCTGCCTGGCACCACAGGCTGCGCTCTGGGTGTCTTTGCCAGGCAACCCTGCCTCTGTCGCTGGCACTGGCCCATTTCCCTGGAATCCTTCCTGGGTGGCACCGTCCCTAGCAGGATTCTCCTGGGATCCTCCAAAGTGCGTCTCTTGCTGGTCTAGCACCAGAGCACCTTCCTGGATTTCCTCCCCTTAAACCAGCGGTTCTCAACCTGTGGGTCGCGACTCCTTTGGGGATCGAACAACCCTTTCACAGGGGTCGCCTAAGACCATCGGAAAACACATATATAATTACATATTGTTTTTGTGATTAATCACTATGCTTTAATTGTGTTCAATTTGTAACAATGAAACTGGGGGTCCACAACATGAGGAACTGTATTAAAGGGTCGCGGCATTAGGAAGGTTGAGAACCACTGCCTTAAACCCTGCTGGGCGTTTGCAGGGCGCTTTACTGTTTGCAAAGCACTTTCGTATTTCATTTCATCAGATGCTCAGGAGCCCCTCGAAGAACAAGTGATACCCTTGGGTGGGCAGATTTCCCAAATGGGTTGCTTCCTCTGCCTTTGTGCCCTGGGGCAGGGAATGGAGAGGGGAGGACGCCTCCTCAGGGTCTAGATGGGCAGGTGTGTGGCCAGCTGGCAGGGGCCCGAGTCCTCTTCCTCTGAGAAGGGCATCAGAGGTCAGGAGGGTCTGGAGCCTGCTGTGGCTCCCTGCTTGCCCCACCTGAAACACTTACAGGCAGTTAGACCGACATGAGCAGAGCAAGGACAGTGTGCCAGGTACAGGTCACCAGGGTGGGAAGTCCTGGATGCCCAGCAAGGGGCAAAACTGGGAAAACAAGAATCTTGTCATCCCCGGGGTAACCTTCCCCTCCCGGAGCCTATCGCTGGTCATGCAGTGTGGACCTCCTGGCTTTTCACATCGCTAGTCATACTCTAGACACCCCTGACCTTTTCTTCCCTAAAGATAACACCTAGGCCTCAGTTGTATTTCAGCTCCAGGCCCAGAAAAGCAGCAAAACAAGACAAGGACACCATGGCGCCTCAGGACCAGCTGCACCCCTCCCTGGTGCAGACCAATCAATCCATGGAGACCTTGACCTTGAAAGGACACACCTGGAAAGCTGCTGAACGTTCTATTGAGATCTTCCCCTAAAATCTCCACCCTTAAACCCTTAGGAGGGAGGACCCAGTGTGCTCTTCCTCCAGGGAGCACGCCCGAACCTTTCCGCCCCCTCCCTGCAGCCCCCCCCTCACCTTTACCTTCCTCACTTCTAAACTACAAGGGCCCTTTCTTTGCCTCTATAACTTGTTTCCTAAGCCCATTTCTTCTATGAATTAATTATTTTACCTCTTGATTTTCTAAACAAATGTTCTCTTATAGTTTGAGAACTCCTGGCTCTGAACTCTTTCCTAGCCAGAACTCAAGTACCAAGGTTGCTGAACCCAGGTGCGCTCCGACCCCACTTATCGAACACCTGGTGCTGTTTTTGCTGATCCCAACAGAGGCAAACTGAGGTTTGCAAGAACTGAAATAGCCAATCGTTGAAGGCGGCTTACAGCAGTGTTAAAGTAAAAAAACATACACAAAAACAACAACAACATTGAAACCTGTAAAGAATTTTTTTGAGTTTATTTCAGCCAAACTGTCGACATATGCCAAGAAGCAGAACCTCAATGAATTGAGATAATGCTCCTGAGAATGGCAGGTTACATTTGTATTTATACATTGCAATCAAAGGAAGGACATAGGTAGGCCATATCATTGGTGATAGATTAAGGAGGAGGGATAAAGCAAAACAGGGGGAAACCCCTGGGATTGGATAAAAAGTAAAATGATGGACACATACTTAGGTGGGTGCAGGACAATTAACATGATAATGTAGGAATTTGTGGTATCTGTCCTGGCGCCCAGCACATTTGGTTGTACACAAGGGGCTGCAGAAAAAGGGAAGTTACAAGTTACCCAGACATTTCAAGGGCATGTTATCATAGATGCAAAGAGACACATAGGCTCAGTTAAGATAAAGGTTGACCTTGTCAGTGAAGATACAGGCCTAGGACGTAACTACCCACCATAACTGCTTTTAAAGTTTAATTTCAGACCGTCCTTTGTGGTTACTTTAGGTCTCTGAGTTTGCAAGACTGCCATGCACGCCTCCCCTGAGTTTGTCAGGTCAGCATGTGTCCCCTTTCGTCCACAGTCTGCTGCCCAGGCCACGTTAACCAGGCTCTGTGACAACTCTGAGCTTGCCTCTGCTCCTTCAGTGGGTCTGCCTGGCCTCGGGCTGAGGAGGGCTTTGCAGTGTGGGAGTTCTTCACTGAAGGGGGCGAGGGGGTGCCCTTGTGCTGCCCTGGGCCTCCCCACAATGGCGACTTGTGGACTCTGGGAGGCATATTTCTGGGAGGTGGCCTGCCTTCCTCCATCACCCCTGCTCCTACTCAGGGCCTGGAAGAATTTTTCCTGGGCACACTGACGTTCTTCTCTATCTAGGAGAGGGTAACAGCGTCCTATGGTCTAGGGTTCGCTGCCACGAGGCCAAGCAGTGTGGCTCTGCAGGCGCTGGTGTCCAGGCTGGGAGGACGATGCCCACGTCCAGAGGACCCCTAGGAGGGTGATGGCAGCAGTGTGGTGGGTGACAGCTCAGGGAGGAAGATGGATTGTCAGGTGCAGTTCTTTGCCTGAAGACACTTCCTTTCCATGCAGGTGGTGCTCTTCTTGGGCAGAATCCAGCCCTTGCCCCACAGAGAGGTCGCCTGAGGACCCACCTTTCTGACCACTGGTGTCTTCTCTCTTCTTGGTGAAGAAGCCTGAATCTGCTTTTGCGTGGCCGATTCCTGTCAGAGTTGTCCTCACTTTGTAGCTGCTGCAGTCCCACAGCCACTGGTTGTCCCTCAGCACCAGCTCTTCCTGGAGCGCGTGTGCGTGTGTGTGTATGTGTAGCTTTGCGGTAGGCCTGCACCCCATGGCTGTAGGATCCGTGAGGTAGTTGGGTTCACTCTGGTCTTGCCAGTGTGTCTGTTTGTATGGAAAGCCAGAAACCTTCTAGGAGAGGTGAGATCTTTAAGTCGGAGTTGTTGGGCAGGTCATTGAGGTGACAGGGAGGTGTGGGACCTGCATTGGGGCATGGGGACACCATGCTGTGGTCCTGGCACCATGGAGTCTTGGCTGCTCTGGATCTAAGGCCTCACTAGGAAGGTGAGAGGCAACGCTGGTAGTGCTGGTGACTTCTGTGCTGCCAAATATGTGCCCTATTGTAGCTGGAAAGAGGGGTGTAATGAAAACTCTGCCTTCCCAGGACCTGATGTGTATGCATGGCCTTTACCATATGCTATAAATACATACATGTATGTATGTGCCAGGAACCAATTCCAGCATGTCATAATTACAAGAGTTTTATCAAAAGGTTGATGAAACTTGTGGGCTCAACAAGGGCTGAGTCACATATATAATCATATATGTTGGAATGGCTAATAGGCACGTCCCCCAAACCTGAATAGGATTATTGTTTACTGCCAGACATCTCAGGACATCTTAATCTACGTGTTATTGCCTCCTGTTGGCCAAACACCTGAACAGCTGTAGGCTATTCCCCAATCTGACAATGCTTCTGTAAACCCTACCCTTTGAAGAGTATGTCTCCACCTTGCCTTAGGACTATTGGTGTTAATAAAAAGCTCGGGGTCCTGAGACAAGAAGGAAGAAGAACTAAGAACTTGGAGTCTTAAGCTCCTTTACCTGAAGCTCCTCTGACCCCAATGCCTTTCAAAATTATCTTTCCTCTTTGGACTCCTACTTAATCTACGCACAGCCTTTCTCCAGATTGCTGAACCCTTTGTAATCCTGGGACAAAACCCCGGCATGTATGTATACAGTATGTATATATGCAGTGTATAATACATATGAGTGTATATTTAAATATATTTACACCTTTATATTATGTACATACATGTGTATATATTTACATACACACATAACCCTATGTATCTAGCATAAATATATACACACAAACACAATCACACACATCTATCATCTTCGTATTCTTTTGTTAGGTTTAACTGAAGAAAGGCACCAGAGTCCAAATTAAAAGCAGAATGCACTGTTTATTCACGAGGCAGATGCTCTCAGGTGAGGGATCGGGAAAGTCCCTATCTTCCCAGCCCCAGACCTTACACCTTTTCCTATGTATCTCCTGTTGGTGAAAAAAACATTCAAGCCTGTAAAGAATTTTTGTGAGTTTATTTGAGACAAACTATTTGCAATTGCCAGGAAGCAGTATCTCAATGGATAGGGATAGTACTCTAGAGGATGGCAGGATACTTAGGTGGGTATAGGATAGTTAACAGTCAACAATTAACGTGAAAAAAATAACAATGAAGGAATCTGTGTATCTGTCCAGGGACTCAGGCACATTAGGTTGTGCCCCAAGGGGTTCAGAAAAAGAGAAGTTACAAGTTACCCAGACATTTCAAGGATAGATGCAAAAGGACAGGTAGGCTGAATTAATGTAAAGGTTGACCTTGTCAGTGAAGATACTGGCCTAGGATTTAACTACCCACCATAACTGCTTTTAGTTAAAAGTTTAATTTCAGACCATCTTTGTGGTTACTTTAGGTCTCTGAGTTTGCAAGACCACCATGCAAACTTGTCAGGTCAGCATGGGGCCCCTTTCATCCACACTCTCTATGTATCCATCTTAAAAACTAAAAGGTCATATGATACCTCCAGGTACAATCAAACACCTAAGGTTCATTTCAACCGCTTCCCTTTATTCCTTTTCCTTAAAAAAACAAAATAAATTTTTTTTCATTCATTTTGGAGAGGGAGAGGAGAAAGAGATAGAAACATCAATGATGAGAGAGAATCATTGATTGGCTGCCTCCTGCATGCCCCCCACCTTTGGGATGGAGCCCACAAGTGGGTATGTGCCATTAACCAGAATCAAAGCCAGAACCCTTCAGTCTGCAGGTCCACGCCCTCCCTTTCCATACGTAATTTCCTTCTCCAAAAGTGAAAAACCAGCCTTCAATTATCTACAATATATTTACTTAATCCTAGAATACATGGAATATACTTGCATAATTGCTAACTCTGCTATGGAAAAAAAAATCTACTACATAGAGTTCAATATTCGTTAGAACCTGAGGATATGAAGGCAAAATACTGGTTCAAAACATACTCCCCTTTTCACTGTGTCTGACATTCATTTCAGGTGCATTTTCTCCCAATTGTTTTCTATGTTAGAGTTTTCCCCTTTTATTCTTGATTTTATTCATTAAAAAGGTTGGGGGAAAAAAAAGGTTGGGCAGGGGTCCTCAAACTTATTAAAAAAGGGGCCAGTTCACTGTCCCTCAGACTGTTGGAGGGCCGGACTACAGTTTCAAAAAAAACTATGAACGAATTCCTATGCCCACTGCACATATCTTATCTTGAAGTAAAAAAACAAAACGGGAACAAATACTGAAAGGACAGAACGGGACTGATAGCTGTGTCCCTGACGCCTCTTCCAAGAAAAAACCACAGAATGTGTCAGTTACCCAGCCCACCCTTAAGTCAGCCAATGGGAATGCAAAGGGAACTAACCCAAGGCCAAAAGTATGCTGACCACCCCGTCTTTGCGTAACCAGAACCTAGCCACACCCTGCCTTTGCTTCACTAGCCCCTAGCCCTCACCCAACCAATTAGAAGTATGCGCCCACCTCCAAACCCCAAGCTCTATAAAATCTTTGTTCTCTTGAGACTCAGGGCTCCCTCGCATCCTGCCTCTGCGTCGGTAGAGGCAGAGGGACCGGGCTCGAGCTTGAATAAAGGCTCTCTACTTTTGCATCGGACTCGGCTCCCTGGTGTGGTCTTTGGGATCTTGAAATCGGGGCATACAATAAAATATTTGTATTTGCAAGTGACCCGCAGGCCGTAGTTTGAGGACCCCTGGGGTTGGGTATGTGAAATATTAAGGTGGTTTTAGAAGTCAGAACTGCACAAAACCATAAATTCTACCAAGTCTCACTGTTGCCATCTTTTCTACCCTGTTTCCACCATCTTATTATTTTCACCCCATTTCCACCCACTCCCTGGATGTAACCAATCTCATTGGTTCCTGGGTTACCTTTCCCAAGTTTCTTTTTGTGTAATCGTACAGATGATATATATTTTCTTATTTCTCCTTTCTTTCGCAAAAGGTGGCATAATTTCTCAGATTTTGCTTTTACATTTAACTATATATTTTGGAAGCCATTCCATATCAGTTTATAGATATTGTTCTTTTTTTAAAAAATATATTTTATTGATTTTTTACAGAGATGAAAGGAGAGGGATAGAGAGTTAGAAACATCCATGAAAGAGAAACATCAATCAGGTGCCTCCTGCACACCCCCTACTGGGGATGTGCCCACAACCAAGGTACATACCCTGTCCGGAATTGAACCTGAGACTCTTCAATCCACATGCTGACACTCTAGCCACTGAGCCAAACTGGTCAGGTCTCTCCTTTTTATAGCTGTACTAGAGGCCCGGAGTACAAAAATTTGTGCACTTAGGGGGAGGGGTCTCAGAGCCCGGCCTGTTCCCTCTTGCAGTCTGGGACCCCTCGGGAAATGTCCATCATGTTTCACCCACGCCTCCCGCAGCCTCCAGGCCTGGCTTGTTTCACGCCCCTGCCACCCTCCACTGCCTGGCCCAGCTTGTTTCGTTTCCACCTCCCTCTGCCACCCTGCCCAGCTTGTTTTGCCCGCCTCCCAGCTTGTTTTGCTCCAGCCTCTGCCGCCTGTCTTGCTTCCCTCCGAGCCGGTATATGCAAATTAACCACCATCTTTGTAGGTGGTTAACTTGCATATCGCGCTGATTAGCCAATCGGAGGCATAGAAAAGGTATGGTCAATTACCATGTCTGGCTATTATGTGATAGGGTAGTATTCCCTTGGGTGGATCTACTGTTGTTCAGTCAGCCATTCTCCCATGTCAATTATTTAGGTTAATTCCAGGGTTTTGTAAGTACAATGCTAAAATGAATTACTTTGGGCATACATATTCTTGTACAACTGGAGACGTTTGACCAGGGTAAACTGGGAAAAGCATGTGTCATTTCGTTAGATGTTGCCTGCTTTCCCAAAATTAGCATACCAATTTGCATTCTGACCAGCGATGTCTAAGAGTCCCTAGTTCCTCTCAGGCTTGCCAACAGAATGTGTTGGTGTACTTTTTAATTTTTGCTAATCTGATAGGTGAGAAATATCTTAGTGTTATTTTGATGTGCATTTTTCTCATTAAATGGTTGTATAGTTTTTCATGCTTAAGGATCATTTTTATTTATTTAAAATATATTTTATTGATTTTTTTGCAGAGAGGGAGAGGGATAGAAAGTCAGAAACATCAATCAACTGCCTCCTGCACACCCCCTGTGGATTTGCCCGCAACCAAGGTACATGCCCTTGACCTGATTCGAACCTGGGACCCTTCAGTCCGCAGGCCGACGCTCTCTCCACGGAGCCAAACCAGTCAGGGCTTAAGGATCATATTTAAAAAACATATGTGTTATTAACTTTTTTACAAAGAGGAAGAGAGAGGGATAGTGAGTTAGAAACATCACTGAGAGAAACATTTTTTTTAAAAAAATATATTTTATTGAGTTTTTACAGAGAGGAAAGGAGAGAGAGAGAGAGAGAGATTCAGAAACATCGATGAGAGAGAAACATCGACCAGCTGCCTCCTGCACACTCCCCCCTGGGGATGTGCCCGCAACCAAGGTACATGCCCTTGACAGGAATCGAACCCGGGACCCTTCAGTTCGCAGGCCAACGCTCTATCCACTGAGCCAAACCGGTTTTGGCGAGAGAAACATTTTTTTTAAAAAAATGTATTTTATTGTTTTTTCACAGAGAGGAAGGCAGAGGGACAGAGAGTTAGAAACATCAATGAGAGAGAAACACTGATCAGCTGCCTCCTGCACACTCCTTACTGGGTATGTGCCCACAACCAAGGTACATGCGCTTGACTGGAATCAAACCTAGGACCCTTGAATACACAGGCTGACGCTCTATCCACTGAGCCAAACTTGTTAGGGCTAACATTTTTTATTCTTTTTTTGTGTGTGAATCATCAGTTCATGGCTCTGACTTATGCATCACGTTTCTGCAATTTTCCTCCGACACTGGAGCAAGCAAGCCTCCTGTTCGCTTCAGCTGCCTGGCTGCTGGCAACCATCCTGGCTGGCAGTTAATTTGCATATCCTGCTGATTAGCCAATGGGAAGCATTCGGGGGTATGGTCAATTTGCATCTTTCTCTTTTATTAGTGTAGATGATCTCAAGAATAAGCTGTGTGTCACCTGGCTCACACCCAGGCCCACACTGAATTAGCATGTCTTTCCATCTTTGCTGGATCAGGAAGTGGCCCAAGTGAAAATGGTGTCACATTTCTGGCTTACTAGAAATTCTGGGGTTACTGGTAAAGGTGCATTTTCCTTTTGTATGTCCAGCTGGACTCGTGCTGCTGTTTTCTGGAGAGATGGTCTCTGTGCTGCAGGGGGGCCTGTCTGTGAAAAGATGGGGCCTTACCATTGCCGTCCTCTTCTACTGCCCCATACCTCTCACAGAGGCCCCAGGACAGGGAGAGGGAGGGCTCTCATGCTTATGCCATGTGGGGACAGTGCAATGAAAGATGGCCACAGAAGAATAGAAGAACTTGCTCTCAACGTACACAGTATAGAATGGGAAGTCGTTCTAGAGGCAGAAAACTGGTAACTACAAGAGGAAGCTTAGAAGGTCTCCTATGAGAAATGGACAAGGACACAATTCACACAGCAAAGAGACAGAGGGACAGGTACAGAGACACAGGCAGAGCAGGACGTGGCTGACAATGAGGCAGCAGAACTGAGGAAGAGTCTTTAACCCAGAAGCTCCCAGGAGCAGCACAGTCTGTGGTTGTGTCACTATTAGCCCTGTGATTTGTGACAGTTTAGCTCACTCTGCTAAGCCTTAGCGTCCTGTTCTATAAAATGGGCTAACAAAACTAGTACATCATGGCAATGTTGCGGGAACTGAGAACTGTGTAAGCCACTGTCTTACTATATTTAAAGTCTCAACAAACTTTACTTCTCAGAAACTCTATCTCATGGTGAAAGGGGCTCCTATTCTTTGAAAGGTCATCTAGTTAATGCAAATTTCAACTGAGGGCTCTTGTCACATTGCAGTGCTTCGTTTGCAGCGGTTCTCAACCTTGGGTCGCAACCCCTTTGGGGGTTGAATGACCCTTTCACAGAACACATATATAATTACATAATGTTTTTGTGATTAATCCCTATGCTTTAATTATGTTCAATTTGTAACAATGAAATTCGGGGTCACCACAACATGAGAAACTGCATTAAAGGATCGCGACATTAGGAAGGTTGAGAACCATTGCTCTAAACTGACTGTAAAGATCAGTCCCGCCAGAACCGGTTTGGCTCAGTGGATAGAGCGTTGGCTTGCGGACTCAAGGGTCCCGGGTTCGATTCTGGTCAGGGGCATGTACCTTGGTTGCGGGCACATCCCCAGTGGGGGGTGTGCAGGAGGCGGCTGATCAGTGTTTCTCTCTCATTGATGTTTCTGGCTCTCTATCTCTCTCCCTTCCTCTCTGTAAAAAATCAATAAAATATATTAAAAAAATAAATAAATAAAAGATCAGTCCCAAGTTGGTTCATTTTCCCCTTCCCCTCAGTGCCTCATCTTGATAACCTCTGCAGCCGACTGTGATGTCCCCAAGAATGACCTACTTCCAAGTAGTCCTGTTGCCCCATGTATATGCTGCCAGCTCCTCTCTGACAAACGAGCCAATAATACACAGTTGGGAAAGGATAGTTTCTCTTCAATGAACAGTGCTGGGAAAACTAGATACTCACATCCAAAGAATGAAATAAGACCCTTATCTTAAGTCAATTGTTTAGTTTATTTTTTCCAATATGAAAAACACTTATCCTACAAAGCAAAAAAGACACAAAATGAGTGAAGTTCTAACTTGCATTTTTGTTTCACTGTCCGTTTATTAAAGAAACTTGCCAAAATTCATAGATTTGGCAGAACATATACTCAGACATTTAACCAAATATAGAGATAGCAAATTCACATCTGAAAAAAGGCTCACCATTAAGCCTTAGAAAGAATGCAATAGAACAACAGTAAATATAGCATGACAAAGTTACAAAAAAGTTTAAATAAAGGACTGAGCAAACCTTTTCTAGATGTGGAGGAATTAACTCTGTCATACACTGCTGGAAGAATGCAAAAACGTGCAATTGGCTTAAATCACAACTTCCTAATTTCTTTAAGTTAAACATTCGCCTCTCCTCTGACTTGGACATCGTATTATGAGTTATTGATAAAGATAAATGAAACCTATCTCCATTTTAAGAATTATGCACAATCCCTATTAGGCCAGTGATTCTGTAGTAATTATGCTTTGCCCTAAACCCTACTATCCTATTGAAAGAGCGAGGACTATGCCCTCCATCTTACCCTGGGTCTCTGTTTTTGGGCAGAGTCATGTGCTCGGCAAAACTTCTTCCCGGAAGCCCAAGCCTCTGCTAGCCACACCAGGATTTCTCTGGACTAACCAATGATAATCAAGGGAAGTGCATGCCATCAATATGACCACATCCTGTGTAATGAGACACCGACTTGCACCTGGCCAATCGGCAGTACCCACAGTCACCTCTCCACCCCTTACTCCACCCCACTATAAAACTCCTCTTTCCATCGCGCTAGCCCTCTCTCTGACACCTGCTGCTGTGTCAGTAAGGAGGGTGGGGGAGCCAGACTCGATTTTGAAATAAAGGACTCTTTGCTTTTGCATCGGACTCGCTGGCTCCCTGGTTGGCCTTGGGAATCTTAAAATCTGGGCATAACACCTATACCCAAGTGACCATCACCCATGGAATTACAGACATTAGAATACATGGCCCTTTGCAAGATCTTTGAAAGTAATTCCGTTCAAAAGTATAGGCACACCTGTAAAGTCTCTGATGACAACATAAGTAACTGTTTCTGGCAAAATATTTCCCACATTCACTGCAATCCTGAGCCCTTTCTCCTGTGAACTTTCTGATGAAGATGCAACTGATCGTTCAGGGCAAATGATTTCCCACACTGCACTCATAAGGCCTTTCTCTGGTGTGAAGACTCTCATGATAATGGAGGCTACTCTTACTGGTAAAAGATTTCCCACACTGACTGCACTCATAAGGCCTTTCTCCACTGTGCATTCTCTGATGATGACAGAGGTTACCCTTACTGGTAAAAGATTTCCCACACTGACTGCACTCATAAGGCCTCTCTCCAGTGTGAATTCTCTGATGACAATTGAGGCTACTCTTACTGGTAAAAGATTTTCCACACTGACTGCACTCATAAGGCCTTTCTCCACTGTGAACTCTCTGATGATAACGGAGGCCATCACTAGTGGTAAAAGATTTTCCACACTGACTGCACTCATAAGGCCTTTCTCCAGTGTGAATTCTCTTATGACAATGGAGCTTATTCTTACCAGTAAAAGATTTCCCACACTGACTGCACTCATAAGGCCTTTCTCCAGTGTGAAGTCTCTGATGATAACTGAGACTACCCTTACTGGAAAAAGATTTCCCACACTGACTGCACTCATAAGACCTTTCTCCAGTGTGATATTTCTGATGATAATTCAACTCACAGTTCCTGATAAAAGATTTCCCACATTCACTGCATTCATAAGGCCTTTCTCCAGTGTGAATTCTCTGATGACAAAGGAGCTTATTCTTACTGGTAAAAGATTTCCCACAATGACTGCACTCATAAGGCCTTTCTTCAGTGTGAAGTCTCTGATGATGACGGAGGCCAGCACTAGTGGTAAAAGTTTTCCCACACTGACTACACTCATAAGGCCTATCTCCAGTGTGACGTCTCTGATGATAACTGAGGCTTAAGCGAGTGGTGAAAGATTTCCCACACTGACTGCACTTGTAAGTCCTTTCTCCAGTGTGACATTTCTGATGATAACTCAACTCACAGTTCCTGACAAAAGATTTCCCACATTCATTGCACTTATAAGGCTTTTCTCCAGTGTGAAGTCTCTGATGACGATAAAGACCAGAGATTCTGGTAAAATATTTTCCACATTCACCACACTCATATGGCTTTTCTCCAGTGTGAACTGTCTGGTGTCGAACAAGGCTAAAATGTATGCTAAAGGATTTCCCACACTCATCACATTCAAATGGCTTTTCTCCAGTGTGAACTCTCTGGTGTTGCATGAGTTTTGCACTTTGGCTAAAGAATTTCCCACATTCGCCATACTCGTGAAGCTTTTCTTTAGAATGAACTCGCTGGTGTCGAATAAGTTTGGAGTGTTGATTATAGCATTTCCCACATTCACTGCACTTGTATGGACTTTCTCCTGTGTGCAATTTCTGATGATAATGGAGATCAGAGATTTTTGTAAAAGATTTTCCACATTCACGGCACACAAAACACTGTATTCCATTACAGACACCATGGTCCTGAGCAAGGTTGTGGTTGCAGCCAATGGCTTTCTTGCCGAAATAAAACTGCTTTGCACATGCCCCACACCTCAATAGTTTCAGTCTGTGTTGTGTTCCCTGCTGCTCAACCAAGTGGAAAATGTCTCTCAGGACTGGTCCACAACTCTCACAGGGGTGGCTCTTCTGGGAGGACACAGCTACATTGGGGTTCTTGGCCTGTGACACTCTCACAGAAACATGCTCTTCAGTAGGTGCCTCCACATCCTCTGCTCCACAGCAGCAACCTAGAGAGGATATGAGTTCAAAGTTCTCCAGCATCACTTCGAGAAACAGGTGTCTCTGAGCCTCATCAAGGAGGCACCATTCCTCCTTAGAGAACTGCACAGCAACATCCTCAAAGGTCACACGAACATCAGCTGGGGGCCTCTGTGGGTTGAACGGGGTGAGGATGGCAGGAGAGGAGGCAACCAGGGGCACAGTGGTCTCTGTTCCAGGCACAGAACTCGTCACCCGGGAGGCTGATTGGTGGGGACCAGGACTC
Organism: Myotis myotis; assembly: GCF_014108235.1. Lineage (NCBI taxonomy): Eukaryota > Metazoa > Chordata > Mammalia > Chiroptera > Vespertilionidae > Myotis > Myotis myotis. The sequence goes on from NW_023416314.1 coordinate 41,581,061, forward strand.
TTGTGCCTTCTCATTCCGGCATCTCCACCAAGACCCAGTGCTCAGGATGCTCTGACCCACTTAGGTGATCCTGAGAGAAGAGGAAATGCCCATCACAATGAGAACACTGGAAGTCAACTATTGACTTCATTTATACCCAGGCATATGCCCTTTACAGGAGTCAAACCTGGGAACCTTCAGTCCACAGGCAAACAATCTTCCACTGAGCCAAACTAGCTAGTGCCAACTGTTGACTTTAAAAAGGGCAAACAGGAAAAAAAAAAAAAAAAAAAAAAAAAAGTGCAAACAACTGCACTGCAAAGCATTTGTATGAGCAAGTGTAGCTTAAAAAGAGTCAGTTTACCCATGTCCTAAAGTACACTTGTTGCCTGGGTTTGGAAGTAATTTGGGGGAGATAAAATAATGTGTTTGGTCACAGAAATACAAGAGAATTGCTACTGATTTCAAATGAAAAGGTGTCTGGAGAAGGTGGACTTTCTCATAGAAGTAATTACAGAGAGACATAAAATAACTTTGAGAGAAACATTTTTTTCTAGGATAAAAATTTTTGAAATGGATAGAAAAGAAGCAGTAACAAAAAAGACATTCATAACATTAAAGAAACACTAACTATAGGGAAAACCATCTCAGTAAAAATGAAAATTAAATATATCATGTTTAGCTAAAATAAACATCTGACTTGATCAGTTCAACAGTGGCCAGAATTTGCAGATCTCAGGAAGGCCCATGCAGCCACATGTCACCACTTCCTCTAGCTCTTAGTGCCACATCTGTCAGCTGTCAGCGCACTGGCTCTCTCCAACAAGACTTCCCCGAGGCTCAGCAACAGATGAAGAGAAACAGTTACCATGGCACTGGAGATAATTTTGTGACAACACAAAGTCCTGTCCTACCTAGAGAAGATAAGGCTCTGAGAGAATTCTTGCTCTAGATGTTCCCCATCTCCAGACTCCAGAGCAGAGAGGCCTATATGAAGCAGTGACTTAATTGAAGGGGTTGTTTCCTCAGATACCTTCCCACATTTATTGTCAACAGCCTCCTTCTAAATGTAGACTTATTGTCTGCACAAAATGCTAGTGCTTAATATGGAAAGTAAAACTCTGGAAACTTAATTTTGAAAAAAAATACTAATGGATAGGTACACGGGTATACCCATTGGCACATCCTCAACAAGAAGAGAAAGAACTTCATAGGGTAGGGGAATGGTAAGGGTAAGGGTAAATGTAAAGGTAAGGGGAAGGGACATTGATGTGAGAGAGAAATACTGTTCGGTTGCCCTCTGTACACACCCCATCTGGGGACTGAACCCACAGACTACTTTTGGGGCACAGGATGACACTCTAACCCAGCAGTCGCCAACCTTTCGGACCTCACGGACCACCAGTGGTACATGGACCACTGGTTGGCAACTGCTAATCCATCCAATTGAGCCACCTGGCCAGGGCCTACAGTATAATGTAAAAAAAAAACAATACACTTTTTACTTTGAAATAGTTCAAGGTACACAAGACATTGCAAAAATAGTATAGAGAGTTCCCTGAGCATTTATCCAGTTTCCCCAGAGGTGATCATTCCCACCATCAGGAAGCACGCTAGTTCCATCACCACCAAGAAATTCCGGAGAAGAAACCAAGATGGCAACATATGTAAACACTGGAAATTGCTGCCTCATGTAGCCACTTCAAAAATACAACTAAAAGACAAAGCGGACATCATCCAGAACCACAGGAAGGCTGGCTGAGTGGAAATTCTACAACTGGAAGGAAAGAGAAAAGCACATTGAGACTCAGAGGAGGTGCGGAAGTAAAGTGCAGAGGTACTGAGGCACACGCAGAAAGGGCTGGCAGCTGAGGACATGGTTGTATTTTCAATTGGGAGGGAGTCTCAAGCTCCTGACTGCTCTGGACTGCAGTTCCGGGTGAGTCTCTGGGGACCCAGACTCATACGGGGAGAAACTGGACTGTCTGGCATCGGGCAGAACTCGAGGGCGGCTTTCTCTCAGAGGTGCTTGCAGCCATTACCTGGACACTGATACATGGGGCCTCCTAGGATAGGACTGGGGAGCAGCCATAGCTGCTTGCTCCGCCCTGTTGATCCCGAGACCACAACCCACCCAAGCTGTTGCAGAGGCTTCTGCATATGAAAGGCCTGGCCCTTAGCAACCTGAAAATTACCTAACAAACTGCAGCTGAATCAGAGCAACCCAGAACATCGAAAAAAGGCCCAATGCCCCACAGCAGCTTGCATTGCTTCACAGCTGGACCTCATCTGGGCACCTCCAAACCCAAACAAAGAAGAGGAATCTCTCCATAGGTCATACTGGGTAGCCTCAGGCAGAGGCTAAATTAGCACCTCCTTAGCGATCCAAGAGCCAGTATTCCCAGTGGTCAACGTGGGACCATCCAGATTGCGGCTCCTCAGATCCATGGGGGACACACTCAGGGGGTGGACTCAGTGAGCACCAGGGCCCCGCTGACGCGGGTCTTGCCCCAGATGGGTGTCTCCAGCTCGGGGGTTCTCCCACTGCAGACAGGGTTGATTCTCACAGCCAATTGGCCTGGGGGTCGGTTCCTCCCATTGATGCCTGCAACAGTCAAGGCTTGACTACAACAAGACTGTGCACAAAGCCCACAAAGGGGTGCACCAAGAGTGTCCACCTCAGGTAATTGGAGAGGCTGAGCCACTTGGCCCTATAGGACACCTAGCATACAAAGCCACTCTAGCAACACAGGGAAGCATAAAAAATGCGGAGACAAAGAAACATGCCACAAATGACAGAAATGGAGGAAAGCAAACTACTGGATATAGAGTTCAAAACCACACTTTTAAGGTTTTTCCACAATTTTCTAGAAACCACTGATAAATTTAGTGAGACCTTCAAGAAATCTAGTGAGACCCCAGATAAATTTAGTGAGACCCTAAGGAAATCTAGTGTGACCCTCGAGGTTGTGATAAAGGACCAACTAGAAATTAAACATACACTGACTAAAATAAAGGATGTTATGCAGAGTTCCAACAGTAGACTAGAGACTAGCAAGAATCAACTCAAAGATTTGAAATATGAAGAAGCAAAAATCACCCAACCGGAAAAACAAAAAGAAAAACGAATCCAAAAATATGAAGACAGTGTAAGGAGCCTTCAAGCGTACCAACATCCAAATTATAGGGGTGCCAGAAGAAGAGAGAGAGCAAGATATTGAAAACCTATTTGAAGAAATAATGACAGAAAACTTCCCCTACCTGGTGAAAGAAATAGACTTACAAGTCCAGGAAGTGCAGAGAACCCCAAAGAAAAGGAATCCAAAGAGGACCACACCAAAACACATCATCATTAAAATGCCAAGAGCAAAAGACAAAGAGAGAATCTTAAAAGCAGCAAGAGAAAGAAACTCAGTTACCTACAAGGGAGTACCCATATGAATGTCTACTGATTTCTCAACAGAAACTATGCAGGCCAGAAGGGAGTGCCAAGAAATATTCAAAGTGATGAACAGCAGGAACCTACTACAACCTAGATTACTTTACCCAGCAAAGCTATCATTCAGAAGTGAAGGACAGATAAAGAGCTTCACAGATAAGAAAAAGCTAAAGGAGTTCATCACCACCAAACCAGTATTATATGAAATGCTGCAAGGTATCCTTTCAGAAGAGGAAGAAGAAAAAGGTAAAGATACAAATTATGAACAACAAATACACATCTATCAACAAGTGAATCTAAAAATAAAGTGAATAAATAATCTGATGAACAGAAGAAACTGGTGAATATAGTAGAATCAGGGGCATAGAAAGGGAGTGGACTGACTATTCTGGGGTTGGGGAAGGGGTGTGGGGGGTGCAGGAAGAGAGTGGACAAAAATCATGTACCTATGGATGAGGACAGTGGGTGGCGGGGGTAACGGCAGATGGTGGGGTGGGAACCGGGTGGAGGGGAGCTATAGGGGGAAAAAAGAGGAACAACTGTAATAAGGTGAACAATAAAGATTAAAAAAATACATAATGAAAACAAAAAAAAAAGAAAGAAAGAACTTCACATGTGCACTAGCTCAGACTACAAACTCCACCATTAAGAGCAGCACCGACTCTACCCAGTTTTCCTGGGGCGGCTCTGGAATGCTAGTCTGCCTCCTGGGAAACCTCAGTCCTGGGAAATCTTGGAAAACTGCCACTGGAGCTGCACACGTCTCAGTGAGGACAAGGGAAAGCAACTGGGTAAACTGCAGACGAATAAAAAAGTAGGTTCAGGCAGTAACTCGGTTCTCCTGGCTCCAGGGCAGCCGTGGGCAAACTACGTCCTGCGGGCCGTATCTGGCCCGTTTGAAATGAATAAAACTAAAAAAAAAAAAAAAAAAAAAGGCGTACCCTTTTATGTAATGACTAGGGGCCTGGTGCACAAAAATTTGTGCACTCGGGGGGAGGGGGTCCCTCAGCCCGGCCTGTGCCCTCTTGCAGTCTGGGACCCCTCAAGAGATAACGACCTGCTGGCTTAGGCCTGCTCCCGGGTGGCAGAGGGCAGGACCTATCCCTAGGTGCAGCCCCTGGTCGGGCTCAGAGCAGGGCCGATTGGGGGGTTGGGGCACCACCCCCTGTCACACTCAAGGCAGGGTCGATGGGGAGGTTGCGGCGCGACGCCCTGTCACGCACAGTGCAGGGCCCATCAGGGAGGTTGGGGCTCCGTACCCTGTCACGCACAGAGCAGGGCCCATCAGGGGGTTGGGAGCTCCCCGCTGTCACTCACAGAGTAGGTCCGATAGGGGAGTTGGGGCACCGTCTCCTGTCACACACAGAGCAGGGCAGATCAGTGGGTTGGGGCGCCGCCCTCTATCACCCACAGAGCAGGGCCAATCAGGGGAGTGAGGCGCCGCCACTGTCACACTCAGGGCAGGGCTGATGGGGAGGTTATGGCTCTACCCCATCACACACAGAGCAGAGCCCGTGGGGGAGGGGGGGGTTGGGGCACCGCCCTCTATCACCCACAGCGCAGGGCCGATCAGGGGGTTGGGGCGCTGCCACTGTCACACTCAGGGCAGGGCTGATGGGAAGGTTATGGCTCTACCCTGTCACACACAGAGCAGGGTCTGTGGCGGGGCTGAGGAGGTTGGGGCGCAACCCTCTATCACCCACAAAGCAGGGCCTATCAGGGTGTTTGGGTCCTGCCCACTGTCATGCTGATCCCAGTGCCGGGAGGCCTCTTGGCTCCGCTGATCCCGGTGCTGGGAGGCATATTACCCTTTTACTATATAGAATAGAGGCCTGGTGCATGGATGGGGCTGGCTGGTTAGCCCTGAAGGGTGTCCTGGATCAGGGTGGGGGTCCCCACTGGGGTGCCTGGCCAGTCTGGGTGAGGGGCTGAGGGCTGTTTTCAGGCTGGGGGTGACTGAACTCCCAAACTCTCCTTTTTTCCTTTTTTTTATGTTTATTCTGGGCCAGCTTTAGCTTGAGGCTTGGCTTCAGCTCTTAGGCCTCCGCTAACTTTCTGGCCTTTGCTTACAATGTTGCGAAACTACTGGCTGAAGTCCGGCGGTATTTGTTACAATGTTTGAAACTGCCGGCTCAGAGGCCTGCAGCTGCAGGGGGGGAACATTGGTTTCCTCCGTCACTGAGGCAAGCAAGCCTCACGTTAGTTTCAAGCTGCCTGTCTGCTGGCTGCCATCTTGGCTGACAGTTAATTTGCATGTCTCGCTGATTAGCCAATGAAAAGGGTAGCGGTCGTACGCCAATTACCATGTTTCTCTTTTATTAGTGTAGATGTTTACTTGGATTTTATATTAGTTCACACAAACACTCCATCCATGCTTTTGTTCCGGCCCTCTGACCCAGTTTAAGAACCCATTGTGGCCCTCAAGTCAAAAAGTTTGCCCATCCCTGCTCCAGGTGATGGTAATTTCCATTAAACTAAGTGGTGACATCATAGAAATCTGAGAATGATGAGGAGAGCCCAGCTGGAGAGATCCAAGCTTCAGGCAGGGAAATCGAGACATCTTCATGACCAGGATGTGATTTTCTTAGGTGGGAGGTCATCCTGACAGGTGGGAGGGAGCAGAGGCCACTGTTACATATTCCTCTACTCAGGCCTGGACATATTTCTGAGCTTAAATCTGAAGTATGGACTAGAACTCACCTGAGGAGTGTCTCATGGATCTTCTTAGGGAAGAAGAGCAGCTGGATCTCAGGTACCTTGAAGGAAGCACAGAGAAAAATATTAACCTGAATACTTCTTCCAAATTAGAACAAGGGAAATGTTTTTATTGCATGAAAATGTGAATTTCTTTGTCCTCTTTGCAGTAATTTCAACTGTATACTCTGTGACATCTTTTTTTAAATTTTAATACAAGTGGCCTGGTGCACGAAATTCGAGCACATTAAAAGGGAATTAATTACAGGAAATATTTTAATATTACTATTTGCCCTTTCTATATAAAAGAAGCATCAGAGTTGAAAGAAAATTAGTAAAATGTATATGAAAATCTTCCTCTTGTCAGTATGGGGTGTGCCGTGGGACTCAGAGTCAAATCCCAGCCCACCACTCGCTCCTTGAAATTGCACAAGACCCAGATCAGCCGGCCCCACCCCTGTCTAGCCTTGCCAGGAGGGGTGCGCAGCCTCAGATCTCCCAGTGCATGCCAAGTGGGGGTGGAGCCTTAGGTCCCCAGGCCTGGGCCAGGGGCGTGCCTTGTGGTCCCCACTCAAGCTCCGCTGGGTAGGGGGGCTTGGACTGAGGTTCCCTGGCATGGTGCCAGGGCTGGGGGGAGTGGCCCAAGGTCTCCCATCAAGCCCTGCCAGGTGGGGGTGCAGCCTGAAGTTCCCTGGCCCAATGCCAGGGTGGAGGGGAGCTCCTTGCGGTCCACTGTCAGGCCCCAGGTGGGAGACATGGCCTGAGATCCCCCTTCAAGTCCCGACCGGAGGGGGATGCAGCCTCAGGTCCCTGCTGGTTAAGTCACATTACGGGAACTTGGCCTCCGCTTGGGTGCAGACATTTTGTTACAGAAACCCCTGCCTCTATTGTGGGCACCACAATATTTCTGATGTTCATTTTGCATATTCCCTCTTCATTACATAAGATATTTGTATTGATTTCAGAGAGGAAGGGAGAGGGAGGGAGAGAGATAGAAATATCAATGATGAGAGAGAATCATTGATCAGCTGCCTTTTGCACGCCCCACACTGGGGATTGAGCCTGCAACCCAGGCATGTGCCCTGACTGAGAATCAAACTGTGACCTCCTGGTTCACAGATCGATGCTCAACCACTGAGCCACGCTGGCTGGGCTGCACAACTGATTAGCCTCACAACTGTTGCTTTCAACTTAGGGGCTGGGAATCTTGCCCTGAGCATGAACGGCTTAGGAACTGACAAACACCTCAAGTGGAAACTGCACATTGAATCTTGGGCTCATTTCTCTAAGGTTTCCGCTTCCATTTCAAATTTCAGACTCCATGGCTGTGGGGAGCCAATATAGGATTACAAGATTCGGACTGACCTGTTGGCAAAGCCACAAACAAGTCCCAGCTTAGAGGGCACAGTCCTCTTAGCATAATTAGGCTTGACCTTATAGGGCTCCCTAGATCTTACCTGGGAAGGTAATGGGCTGAGGGTAGTGCAACAAGAACAAAAACAAGTGAAACCCACCAGAACAGTGTAAACAAGTGAAGCTCACAAGAACAGTGTAACTTTGGTAACCACTACCTTGTTTACCTCTGACTATAAAATAAAGGCTCAGTTTGCCTCAGGATCTTTCCCTGTGGCCTCAGCCAGGCACAGGAAGATCCACAGAGACTAAAGAGAGCTAGAGAGTTCTGAACGCTGTCTCCATGTAAAACATTCTTCTCCGACTCTGTCCACACCTTTGGGAACCGCTGGATCCCCGGGGCTGGACCCCAGCACATGGCATTTCTGAACTCTAACTTCCTGCTTCCCAGCCAACTGAAATGCCACAAGCCCTGGCCACCTCTTTCAGCTTGGTCTCTGATCCTTGCTCTATCAGTTAGTAAATGCCCTGGGGGGAAAGCACAGGTAAATGTGGGGCTTGCCTAGGTGCTCCCACATTCTCTCCAGCAATTTCCTTCAGGTTCTGTCTGACTTGATTTTTCTCTAATACCTTCAGGTGCTTCAAGTATTTTATTCAGCTTCTCTACGATATAAGCTACACCGTCACCCGCAGATGTGGAGGTTGGATGCCCTTTATGCTCATCCACAAAGGTCCTAAAGCTCCAAGGGACTGACTGGTTTAGGTTTCATTCACTCCAGATTTCTGACTGTTTTCTTACCCCTTCCTTACATGTTGGGGAGCACAGAGACTTGGTTGGAAAGTTTGTAAGGAGGACATTCTGATAAAAGGGAAGTGTGTGGGAGGCCGCCTGCCCTGTGTACCAGAATGCCGAATTAGGGGAGTGTCGAAGGCGGTGCCCCTATTTATTCCCTGATCTTTGCAAACATATCTGTGCATATGCAGACCCCTGGGTGTTTACTGGAATCCTTATGCTTAATCCCTGGGTTCCCTTGCCTAGAGGACAGTGTAAACATATGTGTCCTCCCAAGGATCTAAACCACGGGTGGGCAAACTTTTTGACTCGAGGGCCACAATGGGTTCTTAAACTGGACCGGAGGGCCAGAACAAAAGCATGGATGGAGTGTTTGTGTGAACGAATATAAATTCAAAGTAAACATCATTACATAAAAGGGTAGTCTTTTTTTTAGTTTTATTCATTTCTAATGGGCCAGATCTGGCCTGCGGGCCATAGTTTGCCCACAGCTGATCTAAACTAATCTAACATACAAAAGCCAAGAGTTCGTTTTGGTGTAATCACTTAACCAATTGAAATTCCAAGGGACTCATTCATATTTTGGAAGCAGGTGAGGGGAGGACACTAAGCATACCTCTCCTCTATCACCGGTGTTTCCACGGCCACATCTAAAGCTGTCCGGGCTTCAGTGTAAGGGGGACACGAAGTACCCACACACCGCTCTCAGCCAAATCCAGTGCCTGTGATGGAGGGTAGAGACCATCGAATGGAAAGATCAGTGAATGTACTGGGGGAAGGCATGGAAAGATTACTGAATGTGCTGGGGGAGGGACCATGCCATGGAAAGATTACTGAATGTGTTGGGGGTAGGGGCTGTGACAGAAAAATTACTGATTGTTTTAAAGAAACAAAGTGGTATGATATGATCCAGCCAGGTGTGACCCCGTTTTCCTCCTGAACTTTTACCCTGTCATGTAACACTTTGTAGTTTTTGCCAATAATACCTTGGCTGCACTCTTCCTCGGCGCTGCAGCTGCGAGGTTCTTTCCATGGGGGGAGGGCCGCGCTGTTAGCCAGCTGGCCAGCTTAATAGAGGCTCTTAAATTTAAATTCTGAGTCGGTGGTCTGTGCTAGGGTGAGGGACTGAGCCATGGAAGGGTTACAAAATGTTACAGAATGTGCTACGGGAAGGAAATGAAACATGAGAAACTGAATGTGCTGGGAGGGGGGACTGACGTATGGAGAGGGAATGTGTCAGGTTATGAAGGACTGTGTAAGGGTTAGAGACCATGGAAGAAAAATTGGTAGATTGTCTTAGAAAAACAATGTGTTATGATACACTCCAGCCAGGTGTGACTCTGTTTACCTCCACTTTGTACTTATGAACTTTTTATGAACTTCTAATGAAATGCTTTGTAGTTATTTTTTTCTTTTTTTCTAACACTGTGTGATTTTGCTCTAAAGGATCATACTGCACCCTTGGACTCTGCCACATGCTTCAAACCTTCCCGAGGGGGAGGGTGCGGGCTGTGGTCAGCTGGCCAGCTTAAAATGGCTCTTAAATGTAAATTCTGGCCCTAACCGGTTTGGCTCAGTGGATAGAGCGTCGGCCAGCGGACTCAAGGGTCCCAGGTTCGATTCCTGTCAAGGGCATGTACCTTGGTTGCGGGCACATCCCCAGTAGGGTGCGTGCAGCAGGCAGCTGATTCATGTTTCTCTTTCATCGATGTTTCTAACTCTCTATCCCTCTCCCTTCCTCTCTGTGAAAAATCAATAAAATGTATTTTAAAAAAAAATGTAAAATCTGAGTCGGTGGTCTATCTCGCTGAGCCAACCCATAACATTTGGAGGCCCACAGCAAGATACCCGGCAGGGAGGAGAGGGACCCCCTATTCAAGGCAGGAGGCTCTCCCCCACTTGTTGCCGGGCACTCGGCGAGATACCCCACATCTGTGGAAAATGACTACCAAAAGGCCTCCAGTCCACCCAAAACTTTCAATTTGGAAACCATGCCACCTGGACTCTCGAGAGAGGGAAGGACCGGTCGTTAAACTGGAATTGGGACGTCCCACGGAAGGACCTATACGGAGGGCTGGACACAGCGGTACTCCTGGTCCTGACCCGCGGCCACGACGGTGTCCAGGGTCCCTGGTTCGTGCGGCTGTAGGCTGCACAGGGTTTGTCTGTCTGATATTTGTTGTCTTGGTGTTTGTCAAAATGGGTCAAGGATCGTCGTCATCTGCTTCTGTGTGCACCCCATGAAACGTTTTTTTTTAACAATTTTCAGGACTTCAAGAAGCGAGCTGAAGGGTATGGTCATGATGTTAATGCTTTTGATTTGCAGAAATTCTGTGAAAGGGAGTGGCCCACTTTCCAGGTAGGATGGCCGGTCGTAGGGACTTATGATTTAACCGCTGCTTATCGGGTTCACCAAGTTGTCTACGCTGGCTGGGCCACCCCGACCAAATTCCCTATATTCAAGTGTGGGTCGATATTTTGAATGAAAAACCAAGATGGTTACAGAGTTGTCAGAATGAGAAAAAGAAATTGGGACAGAGACAGACAGTCCTCTTGGCTTCGGCCAGAAGGACAAAACTCCCCCTGTTCTCCAGGGTCCAAGTGAGGAGGGACTCCCCAGGGTCAGGCCTCCCCCGTATGCTCCTCCCCCCACCAGTCCCACGGTGGCAAATGACCCCGGTCCACAGCCCCTGTCTTCTCCACAGCCAGTTTCCTTTGGTCCGGAAACCCCAGTCTAGGGCCCTGCTCCGTTCTCCCATTCTCTCACAGGGCAAGGGACAGCGTATGGACAGAGAGAGAGGGGGAGACGCTGGGGGACCCTTCGGCATCCGCCAGTCCTGCAGCTCCCATGTTGCCCTTAAGGCAAGCAGGCCCTCTGGATTTAGGTCCAGACGGGCAGCCTTTCATGGTTTATGTCCCCTTTTCTACCAGTGACCTATATAATTGGAGAACCAGAATCCTTCTTTCTCCCAGAATCCACAGGGTTTGATCTTTCTTTTAGAGTCTGTGTTTTTTACCCATCAACCTACCTGGGATGATTGTCAACAGTTGATGCAAACTCTTTTCACTTCAGAGGAGAGAGAGAGAGTCCAGGCGGAAGGGAGGAGATTTGTGCTGGGTCCGGATGGGCAGCCTACCTCTGACCAAGACAGATTAGAGGCTGTGTTTCCCTCCAGGCGACCTAACTGGAATCGCATCAGTGAGAGGGGTAAGGAGGCTCTCGATCGGTATCACCAGACTCTATTGGGGGCCATCCGAGCTGCTGCTCGGAGACCCACAAACCTCTCTAAGGCGACAGAGACAGTCCAGGGTCCTAATGAGAGCCCGGCAGCTTTCCTTGAGAGGCTGTGCAAGGCCTATCGGGTGTATACCCCCATTGATCCTGATGCCCCGGAAAATTGGAGGGCTGTCATTGTTGCATTTGTTTCCCAGTCGGCCCCAGATATTAGAATAAAAATTAAAGAAGTCAGAAGGCTTTGAGGGGAAATCAATCTCTGAGTTGGGTGAGGTGGCCCAGAAGGTTTTCAACAATCGGGAGGACCCGACGGCAGGTTTAAACACCCAGATGGCCAAGGTCCTCCTGGCCTTAAACGAGGGAAAAGGCCAAGGGGCCAGAAAGACAATAAGGGCAAAAAAAAGCCTCCTGGAAAAAAAGAAGTCCAACCCCGGCTTGGGAAAAATGAGTGTGTATTTTGCAAAAAGGAAGGACACAGGAGAAGGAGTGCCCTGAACGAGCGGGGGAGGCGAATCCCGTGCTGTTGGAGGAGGTGGATTAGGGTTGTCAGGGCTGAGCTGGCCCCCAAGAGCCCAGGATAACTGTGACAGTGGGGGGCCAAAGGGTGGACTTACTTGTGGACACGGGAGTCACCTTCTCTGTCCTGCAACAGCCAGTGGGTCCAGGCTCTAAGACCAAAATCCCCATCAAAGGGGCAACTGGAAAAGTAAAATCCTACCCATGGACTAAAGGTCGGATCAGTGACCTAGGAAACGGCTCAGTGACTCACTCATTTCTAGTAATGCCAGAGTGCCCGTACCCTTTGATAGGCCGGGACTTGCTGAGTAAATTACGGGCCACACTCTCTTTTGAAGGGTCAGGGCCAGAGGTCAAGTTACAAGACCCAGGGACTGCGGGGATATATCTCCTGACATTGCCCTTACAGGAGGAATACTTACTACATGAGGAGGAGCCAGGGGAAGTCTCAGCAGATGCCTATCTCCAACAATTAAGACAGGCTATCCCGGGAGTTTGGGCGGAGGACAATCCGCCAGGGCTAGCTAAACACCGGCCTCCAATTATAGTCCAGCTGACCAGCAGTGCCACCCCAGTCAGAGTCCGGCAATATCGAATGAGCCAGAAGGCGAGAGTGGGAATCCCCAAGCACATTAAGAGGCTGAAATCAGGATTCCTTCCCAATATGCAGGCAGCTGATCGATGTTTCTCTCTCATCGATGTTTCTAACTCTCCTTCTCTCTCCCTTCCTCTCTGTAAAAAATCAATAAAAAATATTAAAAAAAACAAAACAAAACAGAGGCTGAAATCTTGATTCCTTTCCAATCTGCTTAGAACACTCCCGTGTTGCCAGTACAGAAACCAGGGCCTGAGGATTCAGGCCGGTGCAGGACTTAAGGGAAGTAAACAAGAGGGTTGAGACTATCCATCCTACGGTTCCGAACCCTTACACTCTTCTCAGCGTCCTCAAGCCAGAACACCGGTTCTATATTGTTTTAGACTTAAAGGATGCCTTTTTCTCCCTACCCCTGGCAAAGCAGAGTCAACCTATCTTCACCTTTGAGTGGGTGGACCCGACAGAGGGAGAGTCTGGACAATTAACTTGGACTAGGTTGCCACAAGGGTTTAAGAACTCACCCACTCTGTTCGAGGAGGCCCTAAACCAAGACCTCCGGGAGTTCCATCAGGACCATCCACGGGAGAATCTGCTCCAATATGTCGATGACCTCCTACTGGCCACGGAGGAGGAACAGGACTGCAGACAGGCCACTCGAGAGTTGCTGACCACCCTAGATTATTTGGGGTATCAGGTCTCAGGCAAGAAAGCTCAGCTATGCACTACCCGAGTGACATATTTGGGTTACAACATAGAAGGGAGAAGGGGTAGGTGAACTTTATCCAGTAGCAGAATAAAGGCCATCTTGTCAATCCCCAGGCCTACCACCAAAAGGCAAGTCCGGGAGTTCCTCGGTGCAGTGGGTTTTGGCAGGCTATGGATACTAGGGTTTGCAGAAATTGCAAGGCCACTATACTCTGCAACGGGGGAAAGGAGACCGCCGTAGTCTGGACAGAAAAGGAAGAAGAGGCTTATAAGAGACTCAAAGAAGCCCTGGTAAGCGCCCCAGCACTCGCCCTGCCAGACTTAATCAAACCCTTCCAGCTATATGTAGCTGAGAACAAAGGGGTGGCGAAAGGGGTCCTCACGCAACCCCTAGGACCATGGAAACGCCCCGTAGCTTATCTCTCTAAGAGATTTGACCCAGTGGCCTCGGGATGGCCCAACTGCTTGAGAGCCATTGCAGCCACTGCCCTACTGGTAAAAGAAGCCTCAAAGCTAACCTTTGGCCAAAATCTCCAAGTAGTTGCCCCAGATGCAGTTGAGACCTTATTAAGAAGCCCCCCGGAGAGATGGATGTCCAACACCCGCATTACCCAGTACCAGGTGTTGCTGCTAGACCCACAACGGGTCAGCTTCCTAAAAACAGCTGCCTTGAACCCGGACACACTCCTCCCGTCTGAAGAGGCAGAGGCCCCTTTGCATGACTTCGAGGAGACATTGACTGCACTCACTTCCCTCTGAGAGGACCTCGTGGACCAGCCCCTGCAGAATCCGGATGAGACCCTCTACAGAGTCTACACGGACGGGAGCAGCTTCGTAGAAGGAGGTACCCGGTATGCGGGGGTGGCAGTGGTGACACAAAAGGAGATTCTGTAGGCACAGGCCTTAGGACGAGGCACCTCAGCCCAAAAGGCAGAACTAATAGCACTAACTCAGGCCCTCCGGTGGGGAAAAGGAAAAAGAGTGAACATTTTCACAGACAGTCGGTATGCTTTTGCCACAGTACATGTGCATGGGGCCTTTATCAGGAAAGAGGTCTCCTGACCTCAGGAGGAAAGGACATTAAAAATGCTTCTGAAATACTTAACCTCCTGGCAGCCACATGGGGGCCCAAGGAGGTGGTGGTAATTCATTGCCGGGGGCACCAGAGGGAAAATAGCCCCGAAGCACAGGGAAATCGATTTGCAGACCAAACCGCCAAGGAAGTGGCTAAAAGACCAGTAGGGCCCCTGGAGGTTCTCGTAGCCCTGCCAGCACAAAGGCTCCCAGAGAAGCCTACTTACCTACCGGAGGAGCAGAGCCTAGCTGAGAAGCTAAGGGCCCGGGAAGGAGAGGCTGGATGGCTAATTCTGCCAGATGGGAGGCCTATAGTACCAGAAGCCCTGGGGTGGACCATCACTTCCCAGACCCACCAAAGCACCCACCTGGGGGGAACAAAGCTATCAGAACTACTGGGAAGAGAATTTTACACTCCAGGGCTCTAGAAAATATCCCAAGACTTGGCCCGAAGGTGCCAAGTATGTACCCAGGTGAACCAAGGGCCCCCTCTTGTGGCCGCGCCGGGGCAGCGATTCCGAGGTCAGAACCCCCGAGAACACTGGGAAGTGGACTTCACTGATACCAGGAGGACGAGGAGAATATAAGTACCTGCTGGTTTTTGTTGATACCTTCTCTGGCTGGCCTGAGGCATACCCAACCAAGGCAGAGACAGCACAGGTAGTAGTTAGGAAACTCCTCACTGAAATTGTCCCCCGGTTTGGCCTGCCACTATATGTGGGGTCCGACAATGGACCAGCGTTTATCGCCAAAGTTACACAATCCATAGTTAAGGCCCTGAGAGTAACTTGCAAATTACATTGTGTTTATAGACCACAGAGTTCTCGACAGGTAGAGAGGATGAATCGGACCTTAAAGGAAACATTAACTAAATTAAAATTAGAGACTGGAGAAAACTGGGTAAGTCTCCTTCCTTTTGCCCTCCTCAGGACTCACCCCTTTTGAAATTACGTTTGGGAGGCCGCCACCTCTTCTTCCCCGCCTAAGGGAGGAAGAAATTGCCTGGCTGTCTACCCGAAATTTGCTTAAGTCCTTACAGGCTTTGCAGAGCAGCGCCAGGTCGGCACGAGTGGTGAGAGCGGTACGAGAGGAGGACGCACCGAGAACCAGTCCAACGCAGCCTGCCTTCTCTCCGGGTGACCTCGTCTGGGTGAAACACCACGACCCTGGCAGCCTGGAACCTAGATGGGATGGACCCTACCAGGTGGTGCTGACCAGTCCAACCGCCATCAAAGTTGCAGGAAAATGGCACTGGATGCATCGTACACAGGTTAAGAAGGCGAAAGACAGCGTCGAGGGATGGCGGGTCCAGAGGACCAGAGACCCATTAAAGGTCAGACTCACTCGGTGTTGATCTTGACTCTTCTCGTCTGCATGCAGCCAGGATTGGGAAATCCCCATTCAGCCAAGAATTACTCTTGGGAGGTCACACGTACTATTGATGGGACTGTTATAGGCTCTGTTGTAGGAGTAGGGGCGCCTGTTATCCAGACAGATCTCTGCAAACTTTTTGGAAAAAACTGGGGAAATTCCCATGGCCAAACCATATCGACCAGGTATGGCTGGGGGACCAACCCTGGGTCGCTGGAATTGAGTTATGGGTGCGGAAACTTGGCCCTAGAGCAAGGATTATGGCACACTGAACATTATGTCTGCCCCCTGGAAGGGGGTAGTGCCTGTGGAGGAGAGGGCGACTTCTATTGTGCCTCTGGGGGCTGTGAGACTCTAGCCCTGTGGAAAAAACCTCCCACCGACAAGCTCCTCCGTCTGACCAGAGAGGTTCGACCTGGGGCCCCAAAGAAGAACTGCACTGTCGGAGACTGCAACCCCGTCATCCTCATACCTCTTGCCTGGTGGACTGACCAACGGGAAGGGGGAAAAATGTGGGGGCTAAGACTCTCTGTCAGCGGCCGAGACCCTGGCCAGCTCTTCACCATTCAGCGCCGGACTCTTCCCCGGTGGCTCAACCCGATTGGCCCCTTGCGTCCCCTAGACAAACAAAAGAGGCCGAGCTTGCCACAGCACCCAGCCCCAGCAAAACCTCCTGGTTCCCCTGAGTCACAAAAGCCTGGGAACCCCAGCCCTGCTCCACCTGCAGCCACAACCTCGCCAGCCATTGGAACCTACAACAGCTTTTAGGAGCAGGTGCAGGAAGACCAAACCAGCAGCTGCTGGGAACTCTGGACTTAATGTTTGCTTTCCTGAATCGCACCTCCCCAAACCTGACCGCGGATTGCTGGCTGTGCCTTAACCCTGAACCCCCTTATAATGTTGGGATAGGGGCGGAGGCCCAGCTTGGGAAGGGTGCCTCTGCCATCAGGAACCTTTCGGCAGAAAGTCTGCCGGACAGACTGTGTATGTGGGGACACAAACAACCAGGACTCACTCTTGGGAACCTCCTGAACCCAGGAACTTGTGTGTACCCTAGGAACTACCCCCTTAGCAGTTCCACTTATACAGATCTATGTAATTCATCTATCATACGTCCAAAGAATTATACAGGAGAGACCCCTACCTACTTAGTAGCTCCGGAGGGGACTTGGTGGGCACGTACAACTGGTATAACCCCTTGCATCTTCTCTCCAGTCCTCCACCATCCGACGAACCCTGGACTATGCATTCTAAGTCATATCCTCCTACAGGTGTACTACTTTTCGGGAGAAGGGGGCCGAGAACATTGAAACCTCGAACCCAAGAGGGTTAGAAGGGCTTCCATCCGAGTCCCCCTTCTTATGGGAATAGGACTAGCAGGATCCACGGCCGTCGGAACAGCTGCCCTAGCAACTGGCCACCAAAATTATAAAGAGTTAAGCAGGCAGACAGATAAAGATTTAAGCACTCTTGAGAAATCTGTTAGCCAACTGGAGGACTCCTCAGTTCACTTGCAGAGGTGGTGTTGCAAAACAGAAGAGGCCTAGATCTGCTTTTCCGAAAGCAGGGAGGCCTCTGTCTGGCCCCCGGGGAAACTTGCTGTTTCTACACCAACCACTCAGGGGTAATCAGGGAAAGCCTTAGTCAGCTGCGAAAACGGCTGGCCGACCAAGAAGAGGCAAGAAGGGCAGAAGGAAATTGGTACGAGAATTTATTTTCCTGGTCCCCCTGGATAACTACCCCGCTCTCCGCACTGGCAGGACCAGTCATTATACTCCCCCTGGGGCTAATATTTGGCCCCTGCATTGCCAGATGCCTCCTCAACTTCATACAAAATCGAATACAGGCTGTAAAGTTAATGGTTTTACACACCCAATACTCCAGAATCTTAGAGGAGGACACTGAATCAAAGATTTGATTCGGACATAAGACCAGTAGGGAATGTGCTAGAGTGAGGGACTGAGCCATGGAAGGGTTATAAAATGTTACAGAATGTGCTACGGGAAGGAAATGAAACATGAGAAACTGAATGTGCTGGGAGGGGGGACTGACGGATGGAGAGGGATTGTGTCAGGTTATGAAGAAGGATTGTGTAAGGGTTAGAGATCGTGGAAGAAAAATTGCTAGACTGTTTTAGAAAAACAATGTGTTATGATACGCTCCAGCCAGGTGTGACTCTGTTTACCTCCCCTTTGTACTTAGGAACTTTTTATGAACTTCTAATGAAATACTTTGTAGTTGGTTTTTTCTAACCCATAACAGGTCTCTCTCGCTGATTGAACCCATGAGTGCCCTCACTGTTCCGCAAGGCATCGCAGTGGCATTTAACCAGGGGGCACTCCGCTCGGGCGGAGACTTGCTTCCCTTGGTCTTCAGAACACTGTTTCTCCGGCCCTGCCCTTCCCTCTCCACTTCTCTTCCTCCGCGGCCCTCCCTCGTTGCCCAGTGCCCGTCTGGGGTGCTGCCTCCCCCGCCCGCCAGGCTCACCTGCCACACTTCCACTTCGCGTTTCCCTTTGTGTCCCGCAAGGAAAGGCCGCCGGCGCTCCTCGGGCTCCCTCCGCCCGGCTCCGGGGGACGGGTCTAGCCCTGAACTTCTGAGGGCCCCGCGGCCGCCTCACAGACGGTGAAGGGCACACGGGGGCGCCCAGCGCGCACCAACCCCACCAGCCGGGCGCGCGCCTCCATCACCGGAAGCTCCGTCCTGGAGACCCGCCCTCGTGGGCGGGGCTACCTCCTCCCGCCGCGTTACCGGCAAAGCCCGACCCCGCGGTCCAGGCTGCTTTAGGCGCTCGGCCGGACCCTGGGGCTGTGGGGACCGGAAGGGAAGCCCCAGGTCTCGGGTTGTGGGATCACAAACCTTCCTGCCTGGTTAGAGTCCGAGCCCGGAGCCCTGGTCTGTGCAGTGAGTGCTGGTGGTCTGGGGTGTTGTTGTTAGAAATGCTCCGAAAAGGCGCCACGGGAACTTGAGAATCGCTCGGTAAGGCCAATGTGCTTCTCCGAAAGCTGCAAGGCCAACAGGAAAATGTTCGGGCCGAGCACACCGAAGGGGAAGCCGGTCCTCCACGTCGCTGACTCATGGCTCACCCCCAATCCACCTCTGATTGGCTTAAGGGCGTGGCTTCCCAATCTGGCGCGAATGGCCATTCCAGGTCCAATGGAGTACCAGCAAATGGGGCTTAACTTAGTACAAGGAGGTGGAACAATAGCAACAAAGTTGATCTAAGCCTCTATAAGAGGAAGTGAAGTTAGTAATGTTAACGTAAAAAACCATTGAGAGAATTTTAGTGAGTTTGAGCCAAACTGTCCACATATGTCGGGAAGCAGAACCTCAGTGAATTGAGATAATGCTCCCGAGAATGGAGGGGTTACATTTGAATTTATACTTTTGCAATCAAAAGAGGGACATAAGTGGTTTACATGAAATTCATTGGTGACAGATCAAGGAGGAGGGATAAAGCAAAGCAGGGGAAACCCATGGGATTGGATAAAAAGTAAAATGATGGACACATACTTAGGTGGGAGCAGGATCAATTCACATGATAATGAAGGAGTTGGGGTATCTGTCCTGGCACCCAGCACATTTGGTTGTGCCCCAGGGGCTGCAGAAAAAGGGAAGTTACAAGTTACCCAGACATTTCAAGGGCATGTTATCATAGATGCAAAAAGACACATAGGCTCAGATAAGATAAAGGTTGACCTTGACAGTGAAGATACAGGCCTAGGACGTAACTGCCCACCATAACTGCTTTTAAAGTTTAATTACATTCCATCCAATGTGGTTACTTTAGGTCTCTGAGTTTGCAAGACCGCCATGCAGGCCTCCCTGAGCATGTCAGGTCAGCGTGTGGTCCCTTTCACCCACAGTCTGCTGCCCAGGCCACGCTAACCAGGCTCTGTGACAACTCTGAGCTTGGCTCTGCTCATTCAGTGGGTCTGCCTGGCCTCGGGCTGAGGAGGGCTTTGCAGTGTGGGAGTTCTCCACTGAAGGAGGCGAGGGGGTACCCTTGTGCTGCCCTGGGCCTCCCCACAATGGCGACTTGTGGACTCTGGGAGACATATTTCTGGGAGGTGGCCTGCCTTCCTCCCATCACCCCTGCTCCTACTCAGGGCCTGGAAGAATTTTTCCTGGGCACACTGACGTTCTTCTCTATCTAGGAGAGGGTAACAGCGTCCTATGGTCGCAGTGATGGCGAACCTATTGAGCACTTTGTGTCAGCATTTTGAAAAATCCAAACTTAAGTCTGGTGTCGTGTCACATAATAGAAATTTTCTGATATCTGCAACCATCGTAAAACAAAGATTTATATTTTTGATATCTAATTTATATATTTAAATGTCATTTAACAAAGCAAAATCAACCAAAAAAATGAGTTCCCGTGTCAGACAATAGGTTCGCCATCACTGGTCTACGCTTAGCTGCCAAGAGGCCAAGCGGTGTGACTTGGCACGCGCTGGTGTCCGGGCTGGGAGGATGATGCCCACGTCCAGAGGAACCCTAGGAGGGTGATGGCAGCAGTGCGGTGGGTGACAGCTCAGGGAGGAAGATGGATTGTCAGGTGCAGTTCTTTGCCTGAAGACACTTCCTTTCCATGCAGGTGGTGCTCTTCTTGGGCAGAATCCAGCCCTTCCCCCACAGAGAGGTCGCCTGAGGACCCACCTTTCTGATCTCTGGTGCTTCTCTCTTCCTGGTGAGGAAGCCTGAATCTGCTTTTGCGTGGCCGATTCCTGTCAGAGTTGTCCTCACTTTGTAGCTGCTGCAGTCCCACAGCCACTGGTTGTCCCTCAGCACCAGCTCTTCCTGGAGCGTGTGTGTGTGTATGTGTAGCTTTGCGGTAGGCCTGCACCCCATGGCTGTAGGATCCATGAGGTAGTTGGGTTCACTCTGGTCTTGCCAGTGTGTCTGTTTGTATGGAAAGCCAGAAACCTTCTAGGAGAGGTGAGATCTTTAAGTCGGAGTTGTTGGGCAGGTCATTGAGGTGACAGGGAGGTGTGGGACCTGCATTGGGGCATGGGGACACCATGCTGTGGTCCTGGCACCATGGAGTCTTGGCTGCTCTGGATCTAAGGCCTCACTAGGAAGGTGAGAGGCAACCCTTGTGGAGCTGGTGATTTCTCTGCTGCCAAATATGTGCCCTATTGTAGCTGGAAAGAGGGGTGTAATTAAAACTCTGCCTTCCTAGGACCTGTGCATGGCCTTTACCATATGCTTTAAATATGTATACACATGTACGTATGTGCCGGGAGCCAATTCCAGCATGTCATAATTACAAGAGTTTTATCAAAAGGTTGATGAAACTTGTGGGTTCAACAAGGGCTGAGTCACATATATAATCACATATGTTGGAATGGCAAATAGGCACTTCCCCCAAACCTGAATAGGATTATTGTTTACTGCCAGACAGCTCAGGACATCTTAATCTACGTGTTATTGCCTCCTGTTGGCCAAACAGCTGAACAGCTATAGGCTATTCCCCAATCTGACTATGCTTCTGTAAACCCTACCCTTTGATGTGTATGTCTCCACCTTGCCTTAGGACAATTTGTGTTAATAAAAAGCTCGGCGCCATAACCGGTTTGGCTCAGTGGATAGAGCGTCGGCCTGCGGACTGCAGAGTCCCAGGTTCCATTCTGGTCAAGGGCATGTACCTGGGTTGGGGGCATAACCCCAGTAGGGGGTGTGCAAGAGGCAGCGGATCGATGTTTCTCTCTCATTGATGTTTCCAACTCTCTATTCCTCTCCCTTCCTTTCTGTAAAAAAAAAAATCAATAAAATATATTTTGAAAAACATAAAATAAAAAGCACGGGGTCCTAAGACAAGAACGAAGAAGAACTAAGAACTTGGAGTCTTTAGCTCCTTTAGCTGAAGCTCCTCTGAACCCCAATGCCTTTCAAAATTATCTTTCGTCTTTGGACTCCTACTTAATCTATGCACAGCCTTTCTCCAGATCGCTGAACCCTTTGTAATGCTGGGACAAGCAGCCCGGCATGTATGTATACGGTATGTATATTACAGTGTATAATACATTATTATGTACCTACACGTGTATATGTTTACATACACACACACCTATGTATCTAGCATAAATATATACACACAAACACAATCACACACATCTATCATCTTCGTATTCCTTTTCCTATGTATCTCCTGTTAGTGTAAAAACATTCAAGCCTGTAAAGAATTTTTGTGAGTTTATTTGAGACCAACTATTCGCAATTGCCAGGAAGCAGTATCTCAATGGATTGGGATAGTGCTCTAGAGGATGGCAGGATACTTAGTTGGTGTAGGATAGTTAACAGTCAACAATTAACGTGAAAAAAATAACAATGGAGGAATTTGTGTATCTGTCCAGGGACTCAGGCACATTAGGTTTTCCCCCAAGGGGTTCGGAAAAGGGGAAGTTACAAGTTACCCAGACATTTCAAGGATTTGTTATTATAGATGCAAAAAGACAGATAGGCTCAGTTATGGTTGACCTTGTCAGTGAAGATACCAGCCTAGGACGTAACTGCCCACCATAACTGCTTTTAGTTAAAGTTTAATTTCAGACCATCCTTTGTGGTTACTTTAGGTCTCTGAGTTTGCAAGACCGCCATGCAGGCCTTCCCTGAGCTTGGGGCCCCTTTCGTCCACACTATCTATCCAGCTTAAAAAACTAAGAGGTCATATGATACCTCCAGGTCCAATCAAACACCTAAGGTTCATTTCAACCTCTTCCCTTTCTTCCTTTTCCTTAAAAAAATAAAATAAATTTTTTTTCATTGATTGTGGAGTGGGAGAGGTGAGATAGAAACATCAATGATGACAGGGAATCATTGGTGCCTCCTGCATGCCCCCCACCTTGGGATGGATGCCCATAACCTGGGCATGTGCCCTTGACCAGAATCAAAGCCAGGACCCTTCAATCTGCAGGTCCACGCCCTCCCTTTCCATATGTAATGTCCTTCACCAAAAGTGAAAAACCAGCCTTCAGATATCTACAATGTATTTACTTAATCCTAGAATACATGGAATATACTTGCATAATTACTAAGTCTGCTGTGGAAAACAAATCTACTACATAAAGTTCAATATTTGTTAGAACCTGAGAGTATGGAGGCAAAATACTGGTTCAAAACGTACTCCTCTTTTCACTGAGTGTGACATTCATTTCAGGTGCATTTTTTCCCAATTGTTTTCTATGTTAGAGTTTTCCCCTTTTATTCTTGATTTTATTCATTAAAAAGTTTGGGTATGTGAAATGTTAAGGTGGTTCTAGAAGTGAGAACTGCACAAACCCAAAAATTCTACCAAGTCTCACTGTTGCCATCTTTTCTACCCTGTTTCCACCATCTAATTATTTTCATCCCATTTCCACTCACTCTCTGGATATAACCAATCTCATTGGTTTCTGGGTTACCTTTCCCAAGTTTCTTTGTGTATAATCGTACAGTTGATATATATATATATATATATATATATATATATATATATATATATGTATATATATATTTTTTTCTTATTTCTTTGTTCTTTCGCAAAAGGTGACATACTTTCTCAGATTTTGCTTTTTCATTTAACAATATATTTTGGAAGCCATTCCATATCAGTTTATAGATATTATTCTCCTTTTTATAACTGTATAGTATTCCCTTGGATGGATCTACTGTTGTTCAGTCAGCCATTCTCCCCTGTCAATTATTTAGGTTGTTTCTAGGGTTTTGCAAGTACAATGCTAACATGAATTACTTTGGGCATACATACTCTTGTACAACTGGCGATACTTGACCAGGGTAAACTGGGAAAAGCATGTGTCATTCTGTGAGATGTAGCCTGCTTTCCCACAATTGGCATAGCAATTTGCATTCCGACCAGCGATATCCAAGAGTCCCTATTTCCCCCCAGGCTTGCCAACAGAATGTGTTGGTGTACTTTTTAATTTTTGCTAATCTGATAGGTGAGAAATATCTCAGTGTTATTTTAATGTGCATTTTTCTCATTAAATGGTTGTATAGTTTTCATATGCTTAAGGAACATTTTTAAAAATATATATGTTATTGATTTTTTACAGAGAGGAAGGGAGAGAGAGATAGTTAGAAACATCGATGAGAGAGAAACATCGTTCAGCTGCCTCCTGCACACTCCGTGCCCTTCACCAGAATTGAACCTGGGACCCTTGAGTCCGCAGGCCGACGCTCTATCCACTGAACCAAACCGGGCAGGGCTAAGGAACATTTTTTATTCTTTTTTTGTGTGTGTGAAGCATCTGTTCATGTCTTTGACTTATACATCACGTTTCTGCAACTTTCCCCCCTCAATTTTAAAACGTCCTTGTATGTTAGAGATGCTATACATTCATGTATGTTACATGTTATAGTTTCTCTCAGCTTGTCATTTATTTTAGATTTTTTTTGTTTTCTTACAATAAAATCATTTTATTTTCATATAAAGAAATTTATTACTCTTTTATTGCTCCTGGATGAATTTGCTTTTTATTAAACCCAGGAATGTTCAATTATAATAAACTCTTTTTGCTATAAATAAAATATTTGAGCTTAAAATAATGTGAATTACAATAACCTACTTTCCATTTTCAAATACTTTTTCACTTAAAAAAATATTCTGGAAAAAAGAAATCATGTAACAAATAAAAAAAAAAACATGTACCTAAGGGCACAGGCTCCAAATGGCTCAGCAGGGCACTGGTCAGAGGCCCATAACCCTTAGCAGCAGTAACAAGGCATGTCCGCTGCTCAAGAAGTATGGCAGCAGCAGCAGCAAAGCTGGAGGAAGCTTCGATGGACATAGTTCTCAGGTCTCCACTACCCTTCCCTGTGCTGTACAGACTTTTATAGACAGAACATTCTCATTTTCCCCTGCTTCCTAATCAAATTTGGTTTCAAGTCACTTCCTGTGATACACTGTTGCCTTCCCCCTCACACATCAATATGAAAAGCATTTATTCCATAAATTGCATTGCTGCAATACTCTAAGCTTGGCTATCCTCCTTCCTTCACCTACTGACGGAGAACCCCATGGTTGCTTTACCTGTTATAAAACTATTCATGCTCCTAGTGGATCTTTTAGATACCCCTTTGGATATCCTTTGTTTGTTTGTGGATGGTTCATGCCTGAAGAGAAAAAGTAAAAAGTGCCAAGCAGGTTATGCTATCACAGACTTGAATATACCTTTAAGCTTCTCACAGAAAATTGGGTTTGAATTGTGTGGGTCCACTCATACGTGGATTTTTTTCAGTAAGTACACAGTCAATTCTATACCCCATGTTTTAAATTCATGGATTCAACTGAGGAGCAAAAACAGTGTTTTCTCTCTGTGGTTGGGGATCAGGAGATGTGGAGGGCTGACTGTAGGCACTGTTCTATGTCATCCTATATAATAAAACCCCAATATGCAAATTGACCAAACAGCGGAACTAGCAGTCGCTATGGTGTGCACTGAAAACCGGGGACAGATGCTTAACACAGGAGCTGCCCCTGGTGGTCAGTGCGCTCCCACAGGGGGAGCGCCGCTCAGCCAGAAGCTGGACTCACGGCTGGCGAGCGCAGCGAGGGTGGTTTGAGGCTCTACTGCCTCTGCTGCAGGTGGGAAGTAAGGAGCGAGGGGTCCCAGACTACGAGGGCCTCAGACTATGAGAACCCTGGACTGTGAGAGGGATATCCAATGGGGGAGCGGGCCTAAGTTGGCAGGCGGACATCCCATAGCAGTGATTCTCAACCTTCCTAATGCTGTGACCCTTTAATACAGTTCCTCATGTTGTGACTCCCAACCATAAAATTATTTTCGTTGGTACTTCATAGCTGTAATTTTACTACTGTTGTGAATCATAATGTAAACCAGATATGCAGGAGGTATTTTCATTGTTTGTGACCCACAGGTTGAGAACCGCTGCAAGGGGTCCCAGACTGAGAGAGGGCACAGGCCAGGCTGAGGACAACCACCTCCAGCACCCAGTGCACGAATATCATGCACATTCATGGATTGAACATCCATTGATTTTGGTATCCACTGGGTGGTCCTGGAACCAATCCCCTGTGGACACCAAGGTATGATTGTAGTTAAGCTTTTGGAGAGTCAACACTTACACTCAAATTTTCCACTATGGCAAAATGGGGGGTTGGTGCCCTAACCCCTTTGTTGCTCAAGGTTCAACTGTGTTGCTAATGCAAGCAAGCAGTGCATTACATGGATGTACCAAACTAATTTATCCACTTTTGAAAATTTTTTTTTATTGGTGTGTTCTTCCCCATTTTTTTGTATTCTGACTAATGATATGATCATTATCTTTTAATGTACGTTTTACAATTCGATTATTTTTTGAGAATAGCTGGATTTGGATTGATGGGTAAAAGGCAAACGTGTGTATAAGGATTTAAAAAATTAAAAAGCTGAACTGTCACCAGTGAGGTTCTTATTAGTTTATGATTCCAGGAATAACCCATGTGTCATCTGGCTCACACCCAGGCCCACACCGGAAATTAGCATGCCTTTCCATCTTTGCTGGATCAGGAGGTGGCCCAAGTGAAAATGGTGTCACATTTGTGGCTTACTAGAAATTCTGGGGTTACTGGTAAAGGTGCACTTTCCTTTTGTATGTCCAGCTGGACTCGTGATGCTGTTTTCTGGAGAGATGGTCTCTGAGTTGCAGGGGGGACCGTCTGTGAGAAGATGGGGCCTTACCATTGCCATCCTCTCCTACTGTCCCATACATCACACACAGGCCCCAGGACAGGGAGAGGGAGGGCTCTCATGCTTATGAGATGTGGGGACAGTGCAATGAAAAATATCCACAGAAGAAAAGAAGAACTTGCTCTCATCATACACAGTGAAGAATGGGAAGTTGTTCTAGAGGCAGAATACTGTTAATTACAAGAGGAAGCTGAGAAGGTCTCCTATGAGAAATGGACAAGGACACAATTCACAAAGCATAGAGACAGAGGGCCAGGTACAGAGACACAGGCAGAGCAGGATGTGGCTGTGTCATTATTAGCCCTGTGATTTGGGACAGTTTAGCTCACTCTGCTAAGCCTTAGCTTCCTGTTCTATAAAATGGGCTAACAAAACTAGTACATCATGGCAAGGTTGCGGGAACTGAGAATTATGTAAGCCACTGTCTTACTATATTTATTTATTTATTTTTTAAATATATTTTTATTGATTTTTTACAGAGAGGAAGGGAGAGAGATAGTTAGAAATATCGATGAGAGGGAAACATCGATCAGCTGCCTCCTGCACATCCCCTACTGGGGATGTGCCCGCACCCCACGTACATGCCCTTGACCGGAATCGAACCTGGGACCTTTCAATCCGCAAGCCCACGCTATATCCTCAGAGCCAAACCGGTTTCGGGTACTATATTTAAAGTCTCAATAAACTTTACTTCTTAGAAACTCTATCTCATGGTGAAAGGAGCTCCTATTCTCTGAAAGGTCATCTAGTTAATGCAAATTTCAACTCAGGGCTCTTGTCACATTGCAGTGCTTCGTTTGCAGCGGTTCTCAACCTTGGGTCGCGACCTCTTTGGGGGTCGAACGACCTTTTCACAGAACACATATAAAATTACATAATGTTTTTGTGATTAATCCCTGTGCTTTAATTATGTTAAATTTGTAACAATGAAATTGGGGGTCACCACAACATGAGGAACAGTATTAAAGGGTCACAGCATTAGGAAGGTTGAGAACCACTGCTCTGAACTGACTGTGAAGATCAGTCCCAAGTTGGTTCATTTTCCCCTTCCCCTCAGTGCCTCATCTTGATAACCTCTGCAGCCGACTGTGATGTCCCCAAGAATGACCTATTTCCAAGTAGTCCTGTTGCCCCGTGCATATACTGCCAGCTCCTCTCTGACAAATGAGCCAATAATACACAGTTGGGAAAGGATACTTTCTCTTCAATGAACAGTGCTGGGAAAACTAGATCCTCACATGCAAAGAATGAAATAAGACTCTTATCTTAAGTCAATTGTTTATTTTATTTTTTTCCAATATGAAAAACACTTATCCTACAAAGCAAAAAAGACACAAAATGAGTGAAATTCTAACCTGCATTTTTGTTTCACTGTCCGTTTGTTAAAGAAACTTGCCAAAATTCATAGATTTGGCAGAACATATGCTCAGACTTTTAACCAAATATAGAGATAGCAAATGCACATCTGAAAAAAAGGCTCACCATTGAGCCTTAGAAAAAATGTAACCAAACAACAGTGATATAGCATGACAAAGTTACAAAAAAGTTAAATAAAGGACTGAGAAAATCTTTTCTAGCTGTGGAGGAATTAACTCTGTCATACACTGCTGGAAGAATGCAAAAACGTGCAATTGGCTTAAAGCACAACCTCCTAATTTCTTTAAGTTAAACATTCTCCTTTCCTCTGATTTGGACATCGTATTATGAGTTATTAATAAAGATAAATGAAAC